>NC_064647.1:55058648-56503648 GCF_023864345.2 Schistocerca serialis cubense | reverse complement strand
CATTTTGCATAACTGCCTCTTCATTTCAATGTTTTACTATAACATCCATGATGTCAGGCGTAAGAAGTAACTTCAAGGCTTCTCCAGGTGAATGGCAAACACCAGCTGGAGTTACTCCTGCCTGCTCTCTTACTATATTAGCAACAGACCTCCGAGGAATTCTAGGCTGTGTGGTTACGTACCTTCTTCCAGACTTGGCCACGATAACATCCTGGTGATCACTGCCTGAAGCTGCGCTATCTTCATCTTCTCTAACATCCACATCACTTTCCCGATGTGAATCATACTCCATAACACCATCTTCATATTCACCATATTCACCCCTTAGGCGTCCTAGGGTTAACACAATTATTTTGTTATGTAGGTAAACATAGCCATATAAATTCCAATTTACAATTGTCTCTAAATTTGCGTCACAGACTCATTTTAATATATTTTTATTAAGAGTCGCGACCGGTTTCGCGCCACTGGAAGACGCATCCTCAGGTGCTAAATATTCTTTTTAACAAGTGATCGCCGAAAGGTAACTGCCTTAGAGACACTCCCCATCATACTGCCCTGCCTGCTGCTGCTTTAAATATGGACTACCTACCACCTTTAGGGCGCTATGAGTTTACAACTTGACGTTAACGATGCGGAGTGGATTTAAGACAGTTACCCTTTTGCGATGACCTGATAGAAAGAATATTTATCACCTGAGGATGCGTTTTCTAGTAGCGCAAAACAGACCGTGACTTATAATAAAAAGTATTCTACAGCCGGTGTGGATTATCTACATCTACATCTACATAGAAACTCTGCAAATTATATTTAAGTGCCTGGCAGAGGGTTCATTGAACTACGTTCGCAATAATTCCCTCTAATTCCAATCTCGTACAGCGTGCGGAAAAAACGTACATTTATATCTTTCGATGCGTCTCTTATTTTGTTATGGTGATCGTTTCTCCCAATGTAGGTCGGCGTCAACAAAATATTTACGCATTTAGTGGAGAAAGTTGGTGAATTAAATGTCGTGAGAAGATTCCGCCCAGACGAAAAACGTCTTTGTTTTAATAATGTCCACCCCAAATCCTGCATCATTTCAGTGACACTGTCTCCCCTATTTCGCGATAATACAAAACGTGGTGCCCTTCTTTGAACTTTCTCGATGTACTCCGTCAATCTTATCTGGTAACGATACCATATGGCGCAGTAGTAATCTAAAAGAGGACGGACAAACGTATTGTAGGAAGTCTCTCTTTAGTAGATCTGTTGCATTTTCTAAGTGTCCTGCCAATAAAACGTAGTCTTTGGTTAGCCTTCCCCACAACATTTTCTGTGTGTTCCTTCCAATTTAAGTTGTACGCAATTGTAATTCCTAGGTATTTACTTCAATTTACGGCCTTTAGATTTGGCTGATTTATCGTGTAACCGAACTTTAACGAATTTCTTTCAGCACTCATTTGGATGACCTCACACTTTTCGTTATTTTGGGTCAACTGCCAATTCTCGCACCATACAGATATCTTTTCTAAATCATTTTGCAATTTGTTTAGTTCTTCCGATGACTTTACTAGTAGATGAGCGACAGCGTCATCTGCAAACAACCGAAGACGGCTGCTCAAATTGTCTTGTAAATCGATTATATAGATTAGGAAAGGCAAAGCGCGTATGACACTAACTTGGAGAAAGCCAGAAATCACTTTTGTTGTACTCGATGCCTTTCGGTCAGTTACTACAAACTGTGACCTGCCTGACAAGAAATCACGAATCCAGTCACATAATTTAGACGATATTCCATTAGCACGCAGTTTCACTACAAGCTGCTTATGTGGTACAGTGTCAAAAGCCTTCTGGAAATCTAGAAATACTTCCTGTAAGCAAAAAGCAAGTTATGTTTCACAAGAACGATGTTTTTCTAAATTCGTGTCCACTGAGTGTCAATAGACCGTTTTCTTCGAGGTAATGGAAATGCCGTGTGGCTAGGTCCTCCCATCGGGCAGACTGTTCGCCTGGTGCAAGTCTTTCGAGTTGACGCCACTTCGTCGACTTGCGTATCGATGGGGATGAAATGATGATGATAAGGACAACACAACACCCAGTCCCTGAGTAGAGAAAATCTCCGACCCAGCCGTGAATCGAACCCGGGCCATTAGGTATAACATTCCGCCGCGCTGACCACTCAGCTACCAAAGCGGACTTCTTCGAGGTAATTCATAACGTCCGAACACAATATATGTTCCAAAATTTCTTTCGAAACGCGCAAATTTGCTGGCGATTGCCCGCAGTTTAAAATATACTACTGGCCATTAAAATTGCTTCACCACGAAGATACGTGCTACAGACGCGAAATTTAACTGACAAGAAGAAGATGCTGTGATATGCAAATGATTGGCTTTTCAGAGCATTCACACAAGGTTGGTGCCAGCGGCGACACCTACAACGTGCTGACATGAGGAAAGTTCCCAACCGATTTCTCATACATAAACAGCAGTTGACCGGCGTTGCCTGGTGAAACGTTGTTGTGATGCCTCGTGTAAGGAGGAGAAATGCGTATCATTACGTTTCAGACTTTGATAAAGATCCGATTGTAGACTATCGCGATTGCGGTTTATCGTATCGCGACATTGCTGCTCGCGTTGCTCGAGATCCAATGACTGTTAGCAGAATATGGAATCGGTGGATTCAGGAGGGAAATACGGAACGCCGTGCTGGATCCCAACGGCCTCGTATCACTAGCAGTCGAGATGACAGGCATCTTATCCGCATGGCTGTAACGGATCATGCAGCCAAGTCTCGATCCCTGAGTCAACAGATGGGGACGTTTGCAAGACAACAACCATCTGCACCAACAGTTCGACGACGTTTGCAGCAGCATGGACTATCAGCTCGGAGACAATGGCTACGCTTACCCTTGACGCTGCATCACAGACAGGAGTGTCTGCGATGGTGTACTCAACGACGAACCTGGGTGCACGAATGGCGGAACGTCATTTTTTCGGATGAATCCAGGTTCTTTTTACAGCATCATGATGGTCGCATCCGTGTTTGGCGACATCGCGGTCAACGCACATTGGAAGCGTGTACTCGTCATCGCCATACTGGCGTATCACCCGGCATGATGCTATAGGGTGAAACTGGTTACACGTCTCGGTCACCTCTTGTTCACATTGACGGCACTTTGAACAGTGGACGTTACATTTCAGATGTGTTACGACCCGTGGCTCTACCCTTCATTCGATCACTGCGAAATCCTACATTTCAGCAGGATAATGCACGACCGCATGTTGCAGGTCTTGTACGGGCCTTTCTGCATACAGAAAATGTTCTACTGCTGCCCTGGCCATCACATTCTCCAGATCTCTCACCAATTGAAAACGTCTGGTCAATGGTGGCCGAGCATCTGGCTCGTCACAATACGCCAGCCACTACTCTTGATGACCTGTGGTATCGTGTTGAAGCTGCATGGGCAGCTGTACCTGTACACGCCATCCAAACTCTGTTTGACTCAATGCCCAGGCGTGTCAAGGCCGTTATTACGGCCAGGTGTGTTTGTTCTGGGTACTGATTTCTCAGGATCTATGCACCCAAGTTGTGTGAAAATGTAATCACATGTCAGTTCTAGTATAATATATTTGTCCAACGAATACCCGTTTATCATCTGCATTTCTTCTTGGTGTAGCAATTTTAATGGCCAGTAGTTTAATGTGCAGTATAATATACTACAAACTATTCTAAATATGATATGTAAAAGCATGTAAATACTTAAAATATACTGTTTAGTCAAATGACTGCATTCTTGGAGAACTGTATTTTCAAACTTGTCTTCAAAAGACTTACGCGCTTTTATCCATGAGTTCTGATAAAAGTGTATAAGCTGTCTGAAGGTGAATTTGTTAATTCTAAACTGGTCACGGTGATTCTTAGGTTTGGGCGCGTCAATAGGTAAAAACAGGACCCCTACTGGATCACTTTCTTGTCTGTGTGTCTGCCTGACGGACTGTTCAAAATGCTTTGTTTCAGGAACGGGGGATGAGTATCAAGTTGAACTTTATGTCACGTATTAACGTCTAAAGTCGTTTGGCGACGTAAAAAAGCGAAGCTTGTTAGTCAGTGCAACCAAAGATACAGTTATTTACATTAAATATTTTCACACTCGCAAACTCACTCACCCAAACCTATAGAGTGCTTCCCACTGGTCTAGAATCACGAAATTTCGTAAGAAGCAAGGATTCACTGAACAGGAAAAGGAAAAATCCGGACTTGGTAATTCGTAAATATATCACACGAAAAATATTTTTTTGTTATTTCACTGTCTGTCCCTCAGTCTGTTAAGACCCCTTTTCCTCAGGAATGGGCAGACGTATCACAATGAAATTTATTTCACATGCAAAGTTCCATAGTCACTTGGCTGTATAATACATGTTAAGCTTCGAAGACAACGCAACCAAAAGATAAGGCCATTTATGTCACATATATTGGTACTCGCAAACATGTTCATCAAGACTTACACAGTACTTCCCCTCCACATAGAATCATGAAGTTTGCCTAGAAGCAGGGTTTCAAAGTACAAACAAACCAAGAAAAATCCGAATGTTAATTTGTAAATGTATCACACGAATAAAAAATTTTTTTGTTATTTGTTACCTGACTATCTGTCTCTCCATCTGTTGAGAGGCGTTTCTATCAGGAATTGGTAGATTTACCATATTGAAATTTATGTCACATACTGTGTATAAATGTTAAGTTCCTAAGTCAATATTATCAAAAGATATGGCCATTTATGACACATATTTTGATACTTTCATCGTCATTAATTGAAATCTATAGGGCATCTCCCCTTGATATAGAATCATGAAATTTGGCAGCAAGAAAGGTCTCGCTTTACAGCTAAAGGAAAAAAAAACAGCAAAATTTTTATTTGTGATTATATCATATGAAAAAAAAACTCTTTTGCCATTTGTTAATCTACTTCAGACTTGAAATTTAAACATTCTTGAAAGTCTTGTAATCCCTGGGACTGATATCTTCCCAGTATCGCTGTCGATAATTGGCAAAATTATCGAGATACTCGATTCTTGGAATGGATGAACTGTCTATACACATAATTAATCTTGTACAGAACCCTCAGTGTAGGAGTCGTACTCACACCTGGCAAATGGAAGCAAAACGAAGTTGTGGATGTTGCTGTTGAATGTTAAAAATATCCTTTTTATCTGTTTTGTGATCTAGAGCAAAAACAATAATATATACTGAAAGCTAGTGCAGTGAACGGCCTACTCTGCATCCATTATCGTATTATTTTTTACTATTTTCTGTTAATTTTGCGTGATTTACAAAGTGGAAAGGTCATTATTATTTCATATGTTTGCAGATACATAAAAATAAATGTTTTATTACAGTATCATATATTCTATCCTTCGTACAAAGCATGGTAATTACATCACAATAAAATGTTTTTATTACAGTATTTGTTCAGTCCTCGGTACAAAGCATTGATTATTAAGTCGAAATACAATGAAATCATTGTTAAACGATAAATGTCTTGCGTATTCACATGCAAAGTTGTGTAGCGAATCTTTCACGAGATGCTGACGTAACTGAGACGTTACTTTTCTTCTTCTGTCTCCCAATCGGCGTCGTCCGCGACGTCACCTTGGACGCCTCTTTCTCCCTCTTCTCCTAGTCCTTTCTCGCCTCCAGCTGACGAAGGCTCTGCTTTAGGCTGTTCGTACTGCCCATCCTTTTCGTCTTCCTCCTCTTCACCGCCCTGTGCCTCTTCCCCTTCCTTCTTCTCCTTGATGAAGATCCGTGACATAACGAGGCATTTGCGAGTACTCGCGTAGTACCTCAGCGGACTCTCTGGGTTCGTGGAAAACACGGGGTCGTAGTATGGCATCGACTCGTCCTCCTCGAAGATTATAGTAGTCCCCATGGCGTCGACATATTGACCAGCGAAAATCTGCTCGCCAAGCTGCAATACTGGCTTCGCTGTAGTGGCGCCTATAAGCTTGAAATGCACGCCTTTTTGGTTCAGTAAAGGTTCGTGCAAGTTGCCACCTTCGAACTTCAGTTCCACTAAAATCTCTTCCTCTTCGTACTCGTCATCCTGCTCGCTACTCTCTACATCGTGAGCATCGACATCCATAGCACTCTGCTAGAAATCACTAAGCGGATTTTTCGACGTTGTCAACGGATGCTGTTTGCACTACCACAACGTTCTTGCTAACTCGTGGCATGCAGCACGCGACGACAGCTGTGAGCCAAGTCGGGCAACATGGCTGCCCGCTGGCGGTGCGCTCTAGTGGGCAGCTGCGGAGTCCGATAAACGCCGCCAGCAGACTGCGCAGCGCGCGCGTGACAAGCGAACATCGCTACTGGACGCGTTGGGTTCAAAGCGCAGCTATAGCGTTCGAACATAGCGATTAGCATCACACAGCTTTACGTATTGCTATGACGAACAGTAGCTGTTTCTCGCACTCACATCACAGATGACCCCATTATACAGTTCGCGAATCATTAAACCCCAGCGATTCCCTGCCTATTCTTTAAGTTAGTGATGTACGCTGCGTCACCCTCCTTGGTGCGGATAGAAGCAGTTTCATACGATTATTATTCTTTCTCGGATTAATTTATGTTTTTGGTATGGAACAGAGAGTTATTTATGTTCCAGTATCTTTGCTGCTTATTCCACTTTCAGCTGTCGGAGTGGATGGAGAAGAAAACGATGAGAGAGAGAAAAAGATTCCGCGTTGTTGCAGAGCTCAGATGTATAAGTTTTTTGCCTGACGTGTCTACGCCATTTTATAAATAAGAGAATTTATGAATTAACAATAGCGCAACTAAATGTAATAAAGGTGAGTTCTGTATAAGAACTAATGGGACGACTACGTTACTTTATGTATGATAGTTTCAAATACTTAAAACACGTATACTACAGAAATCTCTCGTGTGAGTGAGACGCGAAATTATTGTCCATGTCTGTGTGACGTGCCGTATGAAACGTTCGCCAAAAAGTAAGCCGTGGAAGAATTAAGTATTTCTAAAATTTTGCCGCTTTTTATTTTATTTTTTATTTTTTTTTTTTTTTAAAAGAGACTCGTCGTAGTTGTAAGTCCAGATCCTGCGTTTTGATTTCTGTTCCATTCTGCATTAAAGACAAAAGTACTTTAATATCTATTTCATGAAATACGACAGTAGACGTGAACTAGCTAACAAAAACGTACGTACATTTTTTTATATAACAACGCGACACATATTTTATAGAGGCTTGAATTGTAACCAGTTTTGAGTATATCCGAGTTAATTCTGAGGTGGTGTACATAATGCAGTATCTGTATTTTTGAGGTGCGTTTCGCTCTTGAATTCATTTTCGTGAAACCATAAACAGTTAGGAAGCGCATAGTTTAATAACGAGTACGGATTCATTTGAGCGACGTAATGTACAAGTAAACAAAGTCATTGGTCTAATTCTGAATAGGTGATCGCCAGGTCAGAGGGTCCTCCAAACACACAATACGAGCAGACTTCGCAGCTACATTTCTCGTATAATGATGACGACCATTACAAACTCTTCGGCATATAAGTCTCTTCCTACCTACCTACATACACACACACACACACCTGGTATCCATATAATAAAAATAATAATTAAAAATGGTTGCAAATATTTTATGGTCACTACTGAAACCACCCTTATTTTACACGTTCTTTGCTCTCGTTAGCAACTAATTCACTATCTTTGCATAGTGTAGTTCATAGGACGTGCATTTACTGTAAACAACAGTCGTAACTTAGCCTGCGACCATTGATAGGTGTTAATTATTATGAAACTATTCATCTATGCACCCTGCATCTACATCCATATTGTGCAAAGTACTGAGAAGTGCGTAGCGGAGGGAGTATCCCACTGGACCAGTTATTAGGTTTTCTCCCCGTTCCATTTACGTATGGGGAGGGGGGGGGGGCGGCAAGAATGATTGTTAATGCAAGCTTTGATTAATCTAACCTTCTCCACACGATTGCTATTATAGCGATACGTACGAGGATGTTGTATATTATTCCTAGAGTCGTCATTTAAAGCCGGTTCTTGAAACTTCGTTAATACAATTTCTCGGGATAGTTTACATCTATCTTCAAGAGTCTGCCAGTTTAGTTTCTCCAGTATCTCTGTGACATTCTCCCACGGGTCAAACGAACCTGTGACCATTGGTTCTGCCCTTCTCTGTATGTGTTTAAAATCCCCCGTATGTGTTTAAAATCCCCTGTTGGTCCTATTTGGTACGGACACCACACTCCTGAGCAATATATATATATATATTTTATGGGATGCTCGAGTGTCCGTTGTTGACTGAGTGCATTTCTCCAGTCCTCCACTGTAGTCCGATCCTCAAACGATGGCAGTTCCTGTGTGTCGAGGCACGGACGGGATTTGCATTGTTGACGACTCCAAGCGACATTTGCAGTGCGCGCATGCGCGTGCTATCTTCTTGAGGAAAGCGTATTCCTGCAAATTATGTCTTTCGCTTGCTTATGCAGAATTTATCACTTACCACCGCAATCAGCGATGCCAACTCGCAACAGATGGAATCGAGATTCGTTAAACAACTCGCTACGATCACGTTTAATACTCGCATTAGCTACGGAATTCACCACAGAGCCCTCGGAACACTACTGAAAGCTCATTCACTGTCGGAAAATAGTGATGTAGGTTCTTTTGAACACGCCTGACTCGATTGCCGTCGTTCGTGGCTCTAACTATAACAAATCGAAGTTTACCAACTGCTCTACCTACTGTTGTAGCTATGTGATCGTTCCATTTCATATCCCTACAAACCGTTACTCCCAGTATTTTTATAAAGTGACCGATCCAGCTATAACTTTTTGATACTCTAGTCATAGGATACTACGTTTTGCGAAGTGCACAATCTTACATTCCTGAACATTTAAAGCAAGTTGCAGATCCTTAGCTAGATCCGACTGAATATTTGTGCAGATTTTTTTGTCAGGCAGTACTTCATTATAAGTATGCATCATCTGCGAAAAGCCTAAGGTGCTACTAAGGTCATTAATACACAGCATGTATTTGTAGGAGAAACTAAAGTTTAGAGAGAAGAAATAAAAGGCCGGCCGCGGTGGCCGAGCGGTTCTAGGCGCTTCAGTCCGGAACCGCGCGCCTGCTACGGTCGCAGGTTCGAATCCTGCCTCGGGCATGGATGTGTGTGATGTCCTTAGGTTAGGTTTAAGTAGTTGTAAGTTCTAGGGGACTTATGACCTCAGATGTTAAGTCCCATAGTGCTCAGAGCCATTTGAACCATTTTTTGAAGAAATAAAAGCTCCGAGGTTTGCTGATGCCATTGTAACTCTGTCAGAGACAACAAAGGACTTGGAAGAGCAGCTGAAAGGAATGGGTAGTGTCTTGAAAGGAGGGTACAGGATGAACATCAACTAAATCAAAACAAGGATAATGGAATGTAGCCGAATTAAGTCAGGTGGTCCTCAGGGAATCAGATTAGGAAACGAGGCACTAGTTTTACTATTTGGGCAGCAAAATAACTAGTGATGTTTGAACTAGAGAGGATATAAAATGTAGATTGGCAATGACAAGGAAAAGTCTTTCTGAAGAAGAGAAATTTGTTAACAATGAATACAGATTTAAGTGTAATAAATCTTTTCTGAAGGTAGTGTGTAGAGTGTAGCCTTGTACGGAAGTGAAACACTGACGGTAAACAGTTTAGACAAGATGCGAGCTGAAAGTTTTGAAATGTGATGTTACAGAAGAACCATAAAGATTAGATCACGTAACTAATGAGGAGGTACTGAACAGAATTGGGAAGAGAAGAAAATTGTGGCACAATCTGATTAGAAGAAGGGATCGGTTGATGAGACACAAGCTGAAGTTCAAAGGATCACGAATTTAGTACTGGAAGGAAGTGTGTGTGTCTGTGTATGGGGCGGATAGACATCGTAGAGAGAGATCAAGAGGTGAACAAAGTAAGCAGATTCAGAAGAGCGTAGGTTGCAACAGTCATTCAAGATGGACAGGCTTGCACAGGATAGAGTAGCATGGAGAGCTACATCAAGCCAGTCCTCGAAACAGCAGAGGTCCCAACACATTTCCCTGCAGTACACCTGAAGTTCTACACCTGTTGACACCCTATCGTCACAGCATCCACATAATCGTCAGCCATGCACTAAAATAGTTCTTTTTTTTCTGATGGTAGGCAGTCCCAGACGTTTCCCACAGAAGCCGTATACGCACATATTAACTCTGTCGTGCTTCTTTAAATAAATCCACTTGATGAAGGATGCATATCCTCCGTAAGGCATTGTAGGTAGATCAATGAATGTGATTGGTCACGCTAATCTACGTATTTCGGTTGACATTGGTATGAGTCACGATTACGCATGACCAGATATATTCGCATGCTGATGTATCGTATTGTAGAATTTTGAGTTCATTTACTTTTTATAATGTCGCTGTACATTACGTTTCATTTAACGGCGAGAAAATGATACTATGGCTTGGGATGTCATGCACGGAACATACTTTAAATCTATGTACGTTCTAGGAGCGAAATATCCATTTAAGTCACTTCTCGCGGCCAAATGTTCGTCCATACGCCATGGTCCATAGTGCATTATTTGTATCTGATCAACCATTTTTAGTGGCTGCATAAATCTACTTATATATTCCGCAAAATAGACGGACCTCACACTAGTTTTAGTGTTTTTTATACTGTTCCGTTCGCTTACTGTTTACATGTTTCGTGTTTATTATTTAACATGATCACATTTTGCGTGGACCAGAAACTATACATATCGAAAACTATTTGTAAACATCGTTTACCCAGCTTCTGAATTTCTGCACGTACTTGTGGTTCAGTTATGTTCCATATGAGATGATGTTACGAGAATGATTATAATAACTAACGCAAACAATAGTGTCAGTAGTGATTAATGATAACAGTAACAACAACAGCGATAACAGCACATATTGCAATAAAAATAATATTATTGAATGAATGATTAACTGGCGTTGTTTATTTATATTCACTAGCCCTTTCAAAGGTTTAAGCCTCCAAAATTCTTGTGGTTTTATATAACACGGATATAAATAAACAGTGACTGATAACAATAAACGTGTTTCAGTCGATATCAGTAACGATCACGGCAAAGCGTAACATAAAATGTTCGCATTTTTTCGTTTCTCCCTCTTTGGATAAGCTGCATCAGTCATTTTTTGTATATTGTTCTTCTCTCAGTGCCCAGTATTTCTTCATTCTTTCTGATCTTCTTTTTCTCTCTTCTGCCGAGGTAGTGCGTTTTGAGTTTTTGTGTAGATTTGTCTTGGAACCTTATATTTTCATCTTTAGTAATTAATTTAGCTGTTCGTTCGATTAGCGATTTTGCTGAAATTTTGTTCTACTAGGTCTTTCTCCGTTTCTTTAAACCAGTTAGGTTTTGACTTGCGGTGACGGAAAAAGTCAAAGGTTTGTTTGGTTGATCTGTTAGAGAAGTTCCGTTTAGAAACCATAATATTAATTACTTGAGCACTTTTGAAGCCCCGGCCTGAGGTGTAGATTAATGTGGTTGCTGATAAAGGAAAGCTATTTGAAAAGCTGACTGTGTTACGTAGTAGTATATACACCGCTTTGTCGAGAACGTCTGTTCCTGACATGCTGTTGAGACAATAGCATTAGAGTCGATCATAATAAAGTGATGAAAGGAGATTGAGCAGACGGCAAAGCACACAGAATGTTTGGTAGTGTCTACATTTATTTCCACCTAATCCCCTTACATTTTACACGATAATATTCCCAAACTGAAATATCTGTTTTCCTTTTTTTTCTTTTTAATTTATCCAAGAGTGTTTCACAAGAAAATTGTGGCCTCTCTTCAGATATTCTGCATGTAGACCTTGTACCTTTGAACTTACTTCACTTCTTTACTCTTCGTAATTTAAGAGTATAGAGATAGCGACGTGCAAAGTGACTGTTAGGATTTGGAGAAGGTCAGTATTAATGATAATGAGGCGACATTTGGCGAGAACACGGGCTGAGGTCATCGCGCCAGCCGCCCACGAGCTGCTGTTACAACACGGAGCTGGGAGAGATTATGGCGGCCGGCGACTGCGCAGGCGCCGGCGGGAAGCCGCCTGACTCACTGGCCGCCGCCACGCTGACGTCACGCGGGCTGACGTCACGCGAGGCGCCGCGCGCCGATTCGCGAACCTCGCAGCCCTCCC
This sequence comes from Schistocerca serialis cubense, assembly GCF_023864345.2. NCBI lineage: Eukaryota > Metazoa > Arthropoda > Insecta > Orthoptera > Acrididae > Schistocerca > Schistocerca serialis. Next base: position 56,491,422 of record NC_064647.1, on the reverse strand, counting down.
CCCCCCCCCCCCCCCCTTCCTTTGCCCTTCAGCGCGGCAGCATTTCGCTGCTCTCCGGTCGCCAGGCCAGCACGTCCCCTCCCCTCCCCCCCCGTCTGCGATGTTCCGGTGTAGTAATCGTTCGTCCGTGCTCCAGCGCTGCTGCAACAGCGTCCGCGGCGTTGCCACGTCGCCTTTCCGCATTAAAGCCGAAGTGCTCCTCCGTCTCGCTGTCTGCGAAACTCACATGCGCCTCTCCCACGAAGCAAGTTCACCTCCCAAATAAATCCGTTTCCAACAAAGCATAACAGCTACTACACGCTGCATGACGATGCGATGACGGTAACAAAAGACAGTTTCTTTTTCTCAAGATTTTTCACAAGTCTGTTCAGACAGAGATGGACAAAAGCAAAAACTTACAGGGAAAGAGAACTCTACTTGCTAGGTATTTAGTTCTTTTCACCTCTATTGAAACATTAATGAAAGAGCTTTTAGAGTTATTAAAAAGGGAAATGTGGTAACTTACATGCTGTATGATTCTGTGTGACAAATCGCCATGTGTTTTTGTTATGAATTTCAAAATCGACACGTTTGTTAACGTGCACTGGAAAACACTAACTGTACACCACACTTTTCTCTGTTTAATGGCACCACACAAGATAAATATTTACAAAGCGTAGCCCAGCTTCGCAATAGTAACGTAAATAGTAATTTCAAAGATATTACAGTGGTCAAGCCGTTAGGTCACCGACGCTGCGAGAAAGCGTGGGCGTAATAAAATATGTCTTTGCTAGTACAATGGAATTAATTTAAGAACCGAAATAAGAGGAAAAATTATTTACAGTTATGTCTAATATCCTGAATGGTTCGGATTACTCATACAAAGATTATGTATAAAGAATACCAAGCACTGTGTATGGTACACACGCTCTAAAAGATAAGTTTTCTGTTATAGTACTAAAGCTAAGTTCGAACATTGAATCTGTGGTTGCATTTTACGTTCTAAGTAGTAATGTTTTAACACATCAGTCTGTGGATATCATTTAAATGTTTTGTGAAAATAAGGCGTAAGTCGATTAAACTGCATTCATACAAGGTAGGTAAATATTATTTTTATGAAACAACTTTTATGATACCACAATTGTCTTGAACTATGCCTTTTAGCTGGTTGCTGTTTCAGTGTCCATTCTCGACAAAAACAGCGCAATCGAATACACATCCGAGAGCCGAGTACTTCCGCAAATAAAGCAGCCCACTGCTCTCTCTCTCTTTTCTTTTAGTAAGCCACTCGCAAACTTGTGCTCCTTTGTGCAGTTAGCAGAAGGACATATACCATCCAATAGGGGTTCACAGAAAAATAATTCGTAATATGTCAGTGCCGCTATAATCAGTCTCCGTTTATTTCGATATGTTTCACAATCAGAACTGTTGTCGAAGGCAATATTCGAAATTGCGTGTTTGTATTGCGATTACGCCTGCTACACCATCCAAATTGTGACCTGCATTGCCTGTTATATTCAGTAAATTTGCAGCTGGTCACTTTCACTTGACAAACTGAAAATACTACCTGAGGTAGTTTTAAACAATGACCGAGGAATTGGGATGGAAGTTGGTTCTGGTTAATAAATATTGTATTCACTCAAGTTTGTGTGTGTACAGGAATATGATTGATATTTCAGAACGCAATGGGCTGCAGAATGTCTTGCAGTTTATTTTCTCATACAAAATTCTAAACAGTTCTTTTCGTTTCCATTTACATGACGTTTTAATCGACTGAACTCTGTCATGTTACCAATCAACCTAGAGACCACAAAAATTGTCGATTTTACACTAATATCTCTCGCTTTCCGTTCATGTCTCCTTTTCTACTGGCATCTCATCCTCTATCCCCCCTGCCATCCTCTCCCCAGGATTCTTCTGGGCCATTCTTACCCTCACAATATTTTTCTTCAGACAGTAAATAGCATGATCAATATTGCTCCAAGACTTGTAGGTGTACATACAAATATAAATCCACATGTAATGTAAGGTACCCAAATATGGCCCTCTTTTTTATTGTCACTTATAAAAGACAAGTGAATGTGTCGCTATACACCCTAATATAATACAAAAAAGTGGCATTCCTTTTTTATGAGAAAGGTGATCCAAATGTGGTCCCTGTCATAAATCTTTGACAGTTGGTAATAAAATCACAGAACACATAAGAACTTACAAAAATTAGTTAATACTAGAAAATTCTCGAGTATTAACATTTAAGTTTCAAATAAACAGTGCAAGTAAATGTAGTGAACTTCGTCGATTGTATTTTTCATGGTTCCACAAAAAGCACTGTACACACCGAATCCATTTTTGTACATTGTTGTCCTGCGAAAACGGTTTGCTGCACACTGGGCATTTTGCCTCTCACCGCCGTTACATTCATCACTAACATGTACTTCATCAGAATTTAAACCGAAATCTTCTTCAGCGACAGAATCTTCAGAGGAAGAAATTTTTCTTTTCCCCCTTCGGTCTGCACAACCTGTCTTCTTTGTTGCAGCTGATTCCTCCTTATCTTGCTTCCTGTGACGGGACTCCACAACCATATTTTTGTAAGGGTGATAAGGGTAGTTGAACCTCGTCGGGTGGAAGTGCTTGGTTCGATGAAGGGCACAGATTGAATATCCTTAGGTATGGAAATGGAAATGTGTGACGAGGGCCTCCCGACGGGTAAACTCTTCGCCTGGTGCAAGTCTTTCGAGTTGACGCCACTTCGGCGACTTCAGGTGTCGCTGGGGATTAAATGATGATGATGATGAGGACAATACAACACCCAGCCCCTGAGCGGTAAAAATCTCCGACCCAGCCGGGAATCGAACCCGGGCCGTTAGGTATGACATTTCGTCTGGCTGGCCACGCAGCTACAAGGGGCGGAAAATATCCTTAGGTGATATGGTACGATTATCAACTTCTGGAGCAGGATCTGATTGCAGAAAATGTGAGTCGAAGATATTTTCATCCGTGGGGGAAAATTCCCGTGGATAAACGCATTGATGGCCGTTGAGATGTTTGCTGCCTTGTGTAAGCACGGCACTATTGATAGTAACAACTCCGTTTTCGTGAGCATCCAACGATTTTCCAATTTGTTGGCCATAGTATGACTTTAATGGGAACATAAAAGAAATGTCTAACGGTTGCATTTTATCAGTGCAGTTGAGAGACAGACAAACTATGGAAACCCCATTATCACGGCCAAGTTGAATAACGTCGACGTTACCAACGTGTGTCATGTGGTCATCTACAGTTAGGAGCCCTGGATCGACAATGGATAGTTTGAAAATGTTGATGAAGTGCGGGAACCATTTCGTGAAGAAGTCTAGCTATAATCATCTATGCGGACTGTACCTGAAGGAGTTGCGTCTAGTAGTTCAGTCTTCTTGCGTGGAAAAATCATCATGGTCGGAATAAACTGTCCAGATGCCGACATGTGCGTTACAAGGGTTACAGGTGACCACGTTGAGCAGAAGACAGTTGGTGAACTTGACGTTTGCCTCTCACAGCACCAATTGTTTCTACTTTTACACTGAACTATCGTCAAGCCAGTGAACAACATTAAAGATTTTCATGGGATTGTGTTTTATTTCCTCCATTTCCGGTTTTAGAGATATCTGTACGGCGTCGCATGAACAGTTGCAACTATTTCTTACTTGCACGTACTTGTTGCGGCTTAGAAGAATGCTCAGTATTATTTCTAATGACTAGCTCAAAAGCCATGATTAACATCTACTGCATGTAACCCGTAATAACTGTTCTGCATTGTTTTGCAGTTCTCGGCGAGCCTCTGTCTTGGGAGATAAAATAGTTTTACGTCCTAGAACAACATTCAAAACATCTGAAGATACAGCGTTTTGCGACGTTGGAGTCTTCAAGTACGTCCTCAGTGTTGTTCACGTACCATTTCATTAACAGGCATATTTTCCTCTTAAAAAGCTTTAATTGCATTGAGCACTGCATTTTTATTCCAGTTTCGTCTTTTTGCCATCTTAAAATAGGAAGGGAAACTATTTGATGACATGCTAAACTATTTTCCCAGATACGGCTCCTGGGCCATAAGTACACCTTCCTAATATCGTGTAGGACTCCCGCGAGCACGCAGAAGTGCCGCAACACGACGTGACATGGACTCAAGTAGTGCTGGAGAGACCTGACACCATGAATCCTGCAAGTCTGTCCATAAATCTGTAAGAGTACGAGAGGGTGGAGTCTCTTCTAAAAAGCACGTTGCTACGCAACCCAGATATGCTCTATAACGTTCATGTCTGGGGAGTTTGGTGGCCAGCGGAAGTGTTTAAACCCAGCAGAGTGTTCCTGGAGCCACTCTGTAGCAGTTCTTCACGTGTTGGGTGTCGCATTATCCTGCTGGAATTTCCAGTTCCTTAGGAATGCACAATGGATATGAAAAGATGCAGGTGATCAGACAGGATGCTTACGTACGTGTCACATGTATAGAGTCGTATCTACATGTATCAGGGGTCCCATATCACTCCAACTGAACATGGCCCACACCATTAGAGAGCTTCTACCAGCTTGGACAGTCCCCTGCTGACATGTAGGGTCCATGGATTCATGAGGTTGTCTCCATACCCGTACACGTCCATCCGCTCTATACAATTTGAAACGAGACTCGTCCAACCAGGCACCATGTTTCCAGTCATCAACAGTCCAATGTGGCTGTTGACGGGCCCAGGCGAGGGATAAAGCTTTGTGTCGTGCAGTCATCGAGGGTACACGAGTGGGCCTTCAGCACCGAAAACCCATATCGATGATGTTTCGTTGAATAGTTTGTACGCTAACACTTGTTGGCCAGCATTGAAATCTGCAGCAATTTGCGGAAGGGTTGCACTTCTGTCACGCTGAACGATTATTTTCAGTCGTCGTTGGCCTCGTTGTTGCAGGATCTTTTTCCGACCGCAGTGATGTCGGAGATATGATGTTTTGTCGGATTCCTGATGTTCAAGGCAAACAAGTGAAATGGTCGTACGAGAGAATTCGACTTCATCACTCCCTCGGAGATGCTGTGTCCTATAGCTCGTGCGCCGACTAGAACACCGCGTTAAAACTCACTTAAAACTTGATAATCCGCCTTTGTAGCAGCAACTGTGCTTTTTTTTTCCTTTATTGATTTTCAATTCCCCCTGAAGGGGGCGGGTTGGCAGCAGCTTAGTACGCTGCTCTACATCCTACAGACTTTTATTTTAAAAATGGAAGAAGAAAAGAAACAAGAAAAACAGGCGATAAAACGGTGACGTAAAGTGTAAAACGACGGAAAAATGCGGAAAGTTAAAACAGAAAGCAAAAGGGGTTGGCAATGTTAATAAAAGACACAGGAAACAGACAAGTAACATAGTACACACACAATTAAAAAAACACGGCGACAGTCTGGTTTCTGTTAGCAAGAGATAAAAACACACCCAGCGACAGTATGATGGCCGTTCACAACACTTCCCAAAAAACACAACACGGAACACTCACTGTAAAACACTCACTGTAAAATACTGCACGAAAAGGGCGGCACAAAGATGACACTCTCGAGCCAAAGGCAGATGGGGGGGGGGGGGACCTGGAGGAGTGGGAAGAACAAGGAGGGAGGAAGGAAAAAAAACGAAAAGGGGGGGGGGACCAAGGAGGGAGAGGACTAATAAAGGGGGAGAGGGACAGGGCAGACGCGAGAGGGAATGAGCGGAGGCAGAGGAGGGAAATGCAAAAGGACTCAGGGGAGAGAAGGGGGCAGAGAGAGGGGAGGTGGGGAAAAAAGAGGATGGAAGGGGGGAAGAGAGGGAGCCCGGGGAAAGGACAGAGGAAAGGAGGGGGAGTGAGGATCAGAGTTGATAGGAGGGATAAATGGAGGGAGAGAGGGCATCATCTGGGAGGGGGAGTTGATGGAAGCCACCTTGGGAAAGGAGATGAAGGGTGTAGAGATGGAGGGTAGGGGGGACACAACAGTGAAGATGTGGCAGGGGGAGGGGATGGGAGATGAGAGGAGCAACCAGGGGGTGGGGGGGGATCAAGGCGGCGGGAGGTGTAGAGGATGCAGAGATGTTCGAGGAACAGGAGCAGATGGAGGAAAGGAATGAGATCGTAGAGGATCCACGTGGGGGACGGGAGGAGTATACGGAAGGCGAGGCGGAGTGCATGATGCTCAAGGATCTGGAGGGACTTATAGAATTTGGGGGGGGGGGGCAGATATCCAGGCAGGATTGGCATAACAGAGGGTGGGACGGATTAAGGATTTGTAGGTGTGGAGGATGGTAGAGGGGTGCAACCCCCATGTCCAGCCTGAGAGGAGTTTGAGGAGTGGGAGGCAGTTGTGGGCTTTGGATTGGACGGAGCGGAGACGAGGGATCCAGGTGAGGTGACGGTCAGTGGTGAGGCCAAGGTAGGGGAGGGTAGGGGTGAGGCGGACAGGACGGGCGCAGACGTTAAGGGAGAAATCAAGGAGCCGGAAGGAGCGAGTGGTACGACCTACGATGATTGCCTGGGTCTTGGAAGGATTGATTTTCAGGAGCCACTGGTTACACCAGGCAGCAAAAAGGTCAAGGTGATTCTGGAGAAGGCGTTGGGACCGTTGGAGGGTAGGAGCGAGGGCGAGGAATGCGGTGTCATCAGCATATTGCAAGAGGTGTACTGGGGGGGGGGGGGGGGGCATATCTGCCGTGTACAGGAGGTAGACAGCAACTGTGTCATATACTTGTCTTATTTAGGCACTGCCGACCAAAGCGCCGTATTCTGGGTGTTTATATATCTCTGTATTAAAGCCAAGAACGCTAACTATCTGTGACTGAAAAACTGTTTTTCTAATATTTATATTTCAATGTGACACACATTATGTAACTAAAACGTAGCCAAAACTTATCTTTGCTCCGAAAACAAAACACAAGACTCCAGACTATCACAGAGGAAGCTTCTCTTGATAGCTCACCAGTTCACAGTAATACCGCATGATTGCGCCACTTGCTGGAGAGTTTAGCTAGAGTAACCGTTTTTGAATAAGGGGCCATATTCTGGGACCTCACCTTACATTTGAATCTGCTCGTCACTGCGAAATTACGCGTCGCATATTACGCTTCATTTCCGTTGGAACTATTGCAGTTACAATCTGTATCCACTCAGGAATCAAAGCCTCCGCTACTTGAGTTGTTAACACTCCCCGAGAACACTGAAGTCAACATTCTAATTTGTTTAACGAATAAAGAAATCAGTTACGTTTCCCAAATTTCTATAGTAACAGACAGCAAGCACAAAATTAAAATAAATACAAATGTGGTAGAGAAAAAAACCTTTAGTCACGGTTTCGTCAACGGAAACAAATACACAGACGAGAACTAAGAAACGAGAACTAACAAACGAGAACCGAAAAGCAAGGATCGAAAACCGAGAACATAGGCGCGAGAACTGTGAATCGTGGAGAACATAGGCGCGAGAACTGTGAATCGTGGAATGAGAACCAGAACTCGTTGCAATCGGAACTTTGCCCATCAGCAGATTGCTTACCTTATCTAACTGTTGGCACCCAGGAAATAATTCGATTAACTACCAACACCCCCAGTTTCACGGAAAATCTCGTAGACGAAACAGCCGTGTCTGAAACACGCAACCTTCTAATCGAAAACTGGCAATACTACTACGTATATCATGGAAAAATGGTAATATTCATCTATTACACGTGCAATGGAATCTTCAGCGGAAAGGTACGAACTTAAGTCTTTTAACATCAGCACCAGAGACAATCGTCGGGTAGACGATGAATTAAGTTCCCACATTTCGGTGCTAGTTCAATCGATAACTGTTAATACGATCGCTTAGGCATTCGGACATCGATTAATTTTACCGGGCTGGCCCCTTCTGAAACCAACATTTAAACTAGCTTCAGCACCCAGAAATTAGGTTGACGCTCTGGACCCACACACGGAGAAACTAAGTGATCCTTCTATACGACTGTCTTCCCTTTTTCCTAGAAGGAAAAGGTCGATAATTTACAACCCATTGTTTCCGGCGAGTAACGTGTGTGTAAAGCAGTCGACCTTCATATGCGATATGTAGTTTCTTTTCTGAGTACAGCAACCTTCGTGTTTGGGATTATTCATGTTTTTCGGTTATCTGTACTGTATCCGGTATATATTAACCTTCACAAACGGGAGCTTGATTTTGCTGCTCCTAAAGTAATTTTCAATTACTGTTCGTCCTCCATCTTAAACTTACGCCAATTAATTAAAGATAATTTTATACCAGACATGTTTTGCTTTTATTTACAGATAGTCTTATGTGGTTATTCTGGAAATACGAGTACATGCAGGTATTTTGTACATTTTGGTTTTTATGGATTAAAAACAGAATTTATTTATAAAGCTGGCATGCAATTTACTTGTTTTCTGGTTCGTGTTGACATATTCTGAAAACTGCTGTCTTTTCCTTCTTTGTTACCGGTATTTGAGTTCGAAAGAAACTTCGTTGAATGTATACAGTTGGCACGTATTTTCCCTATTTGCAGTTTCTCTTACACTGCACTCACGTTATTTTCAAATCACTTTGCCTTAGAAATAGCACTGTAGTTGCATGTATTCTCTGTCAGCACGTTATTACAATGTTTATGTTTGCTCATTTTTTTTGTGTTGGTTCTGAGCGTTGCACACACGTAATTCGTGTGTGTGTGCGTTTGTGTGTGTGCGCTAGGAGGAGAGTGAGAGAGAGAGAGAGAGAGAGAGAGAGAGAGAGAGAGATAGATAGAGAAAGAGAGAGGAAAAGGCAGCCATGGAAACGATTGTTAAAGTTGAGAGAGGACAAGTTGCTCTCTCACCTATTATTTGCGTATGGCAAATTATTAAAGATTTTATTACAACCTGATGCACCTAGAGCGAGACTCTAGAAAGTTAATGGCCTGAGCAGATGTTGATGGAGCCTGGTAGGGCGCTAAAAGCAGGAGGTATATCTTATGGTTCTTAGCTCATAGAGACAGCATATTGGGAGTTGGAGGCGAGCCCATCCCTCAGGAAATCTTGTCGGACATGCCCACAGCTGTACAGGGCAGACAGGGCAGCCCCTCATTGAGACAGGTCTCCAGCAGAACAATGCCACGATACCTGCTGCGGCGCCAGTAGAAGGCCTGAGCTGGGATGACGGTCTGAAGGAATGTGTACACTGTGGAGTCGAAACCAGGCATTGTGTACAGAGTCACATGTAATAAAAATTCACCTTCTTTTGTGTTCACTGATAATGCAAAGAGGCCAGTGAACACTCCCCCGGCTGCCTCAGTTGTTTAAGAAACTCCAGTGTCTGAGAAACATTTGGAGATAGAATCTTTATTACACCCCATAGCTAGGACTAACAAGCTGAAAGGCAGAGGCGATTTAGATCAAGATATTTGAGATTGTATCTGTTCGTTTGTTGGCATATGAAGCGACACAACTTCGGAGAAAATCATCTTCCCCCTCCACGAAAACTTAAAAAAATCCAGTAATTGGCGGTTTCTTTTTCTTCCAGAGACGCAGGTTTCTTAACTCTTGCCTTGTGCTGTCGTGTGGGAGGGGAGATTTAGCGTCCCTAGAGCCGTGTGACAGCGTTAAGGCGATTTTTGTTCTGGAGAGGTGCGAAGCTCTCTGGTGCGGGATTTGGTCTGGTAGGCACTTCTGGTCGAAGCACTGGCACGTATGGTTGGGACCTGTTCTGAGACTGACTTCGCTTGCGAGTAGTTTAGACTGGGGAGCCTGCGGTGAAGTTCTTACTGGACCGACAGTGTGACTTCGAACTTCTCGGACTACTCTTTTGCCGAGCGCACACTTACTCGTTTTTGGTTTACCAGTCATGACGTTTGGTATCCTCATGCACTCTGTCATATGTGAGCCAAATTGGTCCTCGGTATGACCAGCGAACGGGTGTGTCACACACTGGAACCTACCACGACTTCAGGGCTCTTGTAGAAAGTAAATTGCGATCTGTCTGCCTGGTTGCTAGACGGTGATATTCTTGCACTTCTTCTGTGGCCACGATCTATTCACAGGTGCGACCTCTACGGGTTACCTCCGCTGCACACACGTCTCGCCAGCTGCGAGTTACGTCGTCCCCACGAAGCCTGTTGTTCTGTTGAAAGTCACAATGGCAATCCACACTCAGATAGGAACTCCTTGAACTGTCTGTGCTAAAGAATACTAAGTTTTCCATAAAGGACTATCTGATGAATTATGCACTGATAAAATAGTACCTCAGCGTTCTTATCCTTGATTCTCCTTACTGGTTCCTTTTCTTTGCTGCCATTCGCTGGTCTTGAATATATTTTCTCTACGAGTCTTGCCTGTAAACGGTAATATTGCTACCAATTCTTCCCTAAATATTTTAGTTTCAGTATCCAAAAATCGAAACAAAGTAGACATTTGTTCTTCATCAACAACGTCACGTGATTCTTCAAATGCCACGCGGTAGCAGGGCGTCTTCAGCGGAAGTTCCAGCAAACTACTTTTATTGTCAACAGCCCAAATATCATTTGTTCTTGTATTGCTTCTTGTTGACATGGCATATTTTGAAGTGCGTCAACAACATCCTTCTTCTCTTCAAAAAGTGTCGTGGCCATTTTTTTGCTATCTCAGAGTCTGAAAATGGGTTTTGGTGTTTGTTAAGTGACGAATATAAACGCAACGCTGCTTCGGCAGATTTTTCTCGCCCACCCAATGAGCGATTTAATAATGTTGAGATTTTTTTGTAAGAAGTCTGCTTTTTTCTTGACGAGCTTCACTACCTAGACGAAAATTTTTATGGAACGGCTGATGACTTGTTTCTTAGTGTTGCTTTCAATTGACACTTTTAGCAACAGCGACCGTTATGTTGCATATGAGGCAAACTGGAACAGCTTCAGGCCTATCAGGCAGCCTAAAACAATATAATTCAATCCACTCAGTCAAAAACCTGGTTCAAGGCACGTGCTGACACACGGCAAAAGAGTCGCTTCCGTTTCTGGATGTACGTCGACGCACCGCAGAGGAACTACTTCGTCATGTGTTGCCGACGTCATGTACACCTGCCCAAAAATGAAATTGTCAATTCACACGAAAGTTTCTTAATGCGGCGTTAAGGTTTCGCTGGAGGGCGCCCAAAAATAGTGTCAAAATGAATGTGCTTGCTTCGATTGAAAGAGGCTTCATGGATTGTTAGAGTCAGAGATTCGTTTATGAAATTTCCTATCTCATTAAATACAATTCTTGTGTTGCCTTCCGGTCTACAGAGCTTTTATATGGATCACCATATAACGCCGTGTCGCGCGGCCATCATGCTCCCTTCCGCCCCCGCTTTCAAGCACTCTCTCCTGCGGTACACAGCACAGCAACAATGTACTTAGTCTGCCTACTAACTCGCATCACTCACACGATCGTTTGTAAATTATTATAAAAAGTGATAATGCTGGCACTCAAACGTAATTTTATTTACAGAAAAATATTTTTTAAAATAGCTTACTTGAGTAATTTTTACTTTCATAAAAATTTTCAGCGGTTCATTGATTGACCTCCTGCAATCCGAGAGTTGCTGACCGTGTTGCTACACTGAAGAGCCAAAGAAACTGGTACACCTGCCTAGTATTGTGTTGGGCCCCCGCGAGCAAGCAGAAGTGCCGCAACAAGACGTGGCATAGACTCGACAAATGTCTGAAGTAGTGCTGGAGAGAACTGACCAGATGAATCTTACAGCGCTGTCCATAAATCCGTAAGGGTACGAGGGAGTGGAGATCTCTTCTGGACAACAGCTTGCAAGGCATCCCAGATGTGCTCAATAATGTTCGTGATTCAGAAGTTTGGTGGCCAGCGGAAATGTTAAAAACCCAGAAGAAGCCACTCTGTAGCAGTTCTGGACGTGTGGGGTGTCGCATTGCCGTGCTGGAATTTCCAAAGTCCGTCGGAATGCGCAATGGACATGAAAGAATGCAGGTGATCACACATGATGCTTACGTACGTGTCACCTGTCAGTGTCGTATCTAGAAGTATCAGGGTTCCAGATCACTCCAACTGCACACGACCCACTCCAATACAGGTCCTCCACCAGCTTCAACAGTCCGGTGTTGACATGCAGGGTACACGGAGTCATGAGCTTGTCTTATACCCATACACGTCCATCCGATCGATACAGTTTGAATCGAGACTCGTCCGACCAGGCAACATGTTACCAGTTATCAACAGTCCAATGTCGGTGTTGACGGGCCCAGGCGAGGAGTAAAGTTCTGTGGCGTGCAGTCATCAAGGGTACACGAGTGAGCCTTCGGCTCCGAAAGCCCATATCGTTGATGTTTCGTTGAATGGTTCACACGCTGACACTTGTTGATGGCCCAGCACTGAAATCTGCAGCAATTTGTGGAAGGGTTGCACTTCTGTCACGTTGAACGATGTTCATAAGTCGTCGTAAGTCCCGTTCTTGCAGGATGTTTCTCCGGCCACAGCAATGTCGGAGATCTGATGTTTTACCGGATTCCTGATATTCACGGTACACTCGTGAAAATCCCAACTTCATCGCTATCTCAGAGACACTGTGTCCCATTGCTCGTGCGCCGACTATAGCACCACGTTCAAACTCACTTAAATCTTGATGGGCGGCCTCTGTGGCCGAGCAGTTCTAGGCGTTTCAGTCCGGAACCGCGCTGCTGCTACGGTCGCAGGTTCGGATCCTGCCTCGGGCATGGATGTGTGTGATGTCCTTAAATTAGTTAGGTTTAAGTAGTTCTATGTCTAGGGGGCTGATGACCTCAGATGTTAAGTCCCATAGTGCTTAGAGCCATTTGAACCATTTTTTTTAAAAATCTTGATGACCTGCCATCGTAGCAGCAGTAACCGATGTAAGAAGTACGCCAGTCCCTTATTGTCTTATATAGTCATTGCCGACCGCAGCGCCGTATTCTGCGCGTTTACATAACTCTGCTTTTAATACGCACGCCTATACCAGTTTCTTTGGCGCTTCAGCGTATATGGAGAATGCTGGCTCTGGGCGTACCGTCGTTATGACATTCTGTGTTTGGCTCGTTGGCCCTACGAAGAACAAAACAGGACGCAGAGATAAGAACAGCTTTGGTTGTTAGGGGATGCACTTTTTGCTGATAATTTTTATTTTTGGACCGTCTAATTACAACTGAATGAAACACATTTTTCGTACCAATTCTAATTAGACGGTCCAAAAGTAAAAATTAACAACATATCGTAATATTACAGCAACTGAGGAGGACAGGACTGCGAAAGTTGAAGATCACACTCATTGCGAACACGTGAATTTGTTAAACTGGTAGACATACGACTATGAAGCTCGGGAAACCTATTTACGAACCTGTCAAGTTTAACGTATGGATTAGAAATGTCGAATCTGTCCTCCAACAGCGACACGTATAATATCACATCTATACTCGAATTCCTCCTATACTGGGGTAAGCATGTTCATCGTGACTGATGTTACGGAAGTACGGCTCCGGTTCTTCAACTCTTTTAGGTTCTGTGGTAGTTCTGGTGCAAAAACGTTGTGCTTAATTAAACCACACAGGAAGAGGTCACATGGCGGCAAATCCGTTGACAGTGGAGGCTATCTGAGAAATGACAAGTTGCCGGCTGTTTGACGACCAATCCAAGGGCTCGGTAGCGTCTCATTTAGATATTCACGCACTTAGTGACTCCAGTGAGGGAGTTCCCCTTCTGGTTGAAAAATGAAGTTGTCCTCGTTCAGCCTCGGAAACAACCTGTTTTGCAGCGTAACAAGATACTGTTATCGTTAACCATGTTCCCGTCAAAGAAGAATGGACTATAAGCAGTGAGCGTATGTGCGTTCTGTAGGCCCAAAATTCGAACACTGTTTACTTTCCCACTAATGTGGGAAGTCGCTTCACCAGTGAATACGATGCGTTGTGCGGAAGTGCTATCATTGGCAACAGCAGCCTGAAGCCCGTCGGAAAATGTCACACGTTTGCGTCTGCCATTGTGAAGTAAAGCCTGTAACAACTGTAAGTTGTACGACTTTATAACCAACCGATGTCGGAGAACACGCCGAACTGTTGTTGCAGGCAGATGTAACTCCCGACTGGCAGGACGAGTTGATTTTGTAGGACTGCGTTGGAAAGCGGTTTGAATCGTGCCACATTTTTGTAGGCAATATGAGAGCGGCCAGGGCTCTTTCCTTTACATACACAACCAGTTTCTACAAACTGTCGACACCATTTGCGAATGTTCCAGCCATTCGGAGGACCATCTTGGTACCTCTGCCTGAAACGTCTTTGCATTGCATTCACGGAATTACATTTCGCAATCTCGAGAACACGAAATGATTTGTGCCATTTTGCGACATGCGACGGTAACCGAGCAAAGAGAAACCAACCGACATCTAACGGTAATGAATATGAACTAGGCAATGTTTTCGTTCCTCCAATAACCGAGCTGTGGCGCAGCGATCGATAGTTTTGGCAACATAATGCTGTGTAATACGTATGTTCTTTTTGTAACACCCTGAGCACTAACATATCCTTATGGTATGGCCTACCTCCTTCTCTGTCATTCTTACTTCTGGGGTGTAAACTGGCAAAGGTCTGTAGTGGAATACTACACGTGGTCCGCCCCCGGTAGCTGAGTAGTCAGCACGACAGAAAGACAATCCTAAGGGGCCGGGTTCGATTCCCGGCTGGGTCGGAGATTTTCTCCGCTCGTGGACTGGGTATTGTGTTGTGCTAATCATTATCATATCATCCCCATCGACGCGCAAGTCGCCGAAGTGTCGTCAAATCGGAAGATTTTCACCCGGCGAACGGTCTACCCGACGGGAGACCTTAATCAAACGACATTTATTACTACGACATGTGCACCCCGGTAACGCTAAATGAGCTAGAACAAATAGGCAGCTAGACCTGATGTTGGACTTCCTGTCTACAAACATGCAGACAAATCAAAATCAAAAAGCTTTAAAAAATGGACCTTTCCATGGCCAACTGATTAAAAGACTTGGCCCTTCATTCCGAGTATACTATTTAAACATAGAAGGTATTAGCCGAGCTTAAAGCGAGTACCTATCTAAACTCATTGTAGATAATGACATTGACGTAGTTCTAATGCAGGAAACATA
This sequence comes from Schistocerca serialis cubense, assembly GCF_023864345.2. Lineage (NCBI taxonomy): Eukaryota > Metazoa > Arthropoda > Insecta > Orthoptera > Acrididae > Schistocerca > Schistocerca serialis. Next base: position 56,476,344 of record NC_064647.1, on the reverse strand, counting down.
TGCTCGAACTATGGAAGACCTGCCTAGAAGAGGTAGGATTCATGACTACGATGTTATGGGGGCAAGATATCAAAGTGTGTATGCATTTATAAGAAATAATGGACGTTACAATCTTCTCGACTCAGCTATTTTGGAAATGTTTGAATTCATAAAACTGATTGAGTTGCCACTGTCACTGTTTCACTGTTTACCAGCTGTAAAAACAAACATGGCGGACAGTGGAACAGTTGAAGGTGTAAAAACAAGATCCGGCCGGGGTGGCCGTGCGTTTCTAGGCGCTACAGTCTGGAACTGCGTGACCGCTACGGTCGCAGGTTCGAATCCTGCCTCGGACATGGATGTGTGTGATGTCCTTAGGTTAGTTAGGTTTAAGTGAACCATGGACCTTGCCGTTGGTGGGGAGGCTTGCGTGCCTCAGCGATGCAGATAGCCGTACCGTAGGTGCAACCACAACGGAGGGATATCTGTTGAGAGGCCAGACAAACGTGTGGTTCCTGAAGAGGGGCAGCAGCCTTTTCAGTAGTTGCAAGGGCAACAGTCTGGATGATTGACTGATCTGGCCTTGTAACAATAACCAAAACGGCCTTGCTGTGCTGGTACTGCGAACGGCTGAAAGCAAGGGGAAACTACAGCCGTAATTTTTCCCGAGGGCATGCAGCTTTACTGTATGATTACATGATGATGGCATCCTCTTGGGTAAAATATTCCGGAGGTAAAATAGTCCCCCATTCGGATCTCCGGGCGGGGACTACTCGAGGGGATGTCGTTATCAGGAGAAAGAAAAATGGCGTTCTACGGATCGGAGCGTGGAATGTCAGATCCCTTAATCGGGCAGGTAGGTAAGAAAATTTAAAAAGGGAAATGGATAGGTTAAAGTTAGATATAGTGGGAATTAGTGAAGTTCGGTGGCAGGAGGAACAAGACTTTTGGTCAGGTGATTACAGGGTTATAAATACAAAATCAAATAGGGGTAATGCAGGAGTAGGTTTAATAATGAATAAAAAAAATAGGAGTGCGGGTTAGCTATTACAAACAGCATAGTGAACGCATTATTGTGGCCAAGATAGACACAAAGCCCATGCCTACTACAGTAGTACAAGATTATATGCCAACTAGCTCTGAGATGATGAAGAAATAGATGAAATGTATGACGAGATAAAAGAAATTATTCAGGTAGTGAAGGGAGACGAAAATTTAATAGTCATGGGTGACTGGAAATCGTCAGTAGGAAAAGGGAGAGAAGGAAACATAGTAGGTGAATATGGATTGGGGGGAAGAAATGATAGAGGAAGCCGTCTGGTAAAATTTTGCACAGAGCATAACTTAATCATAGCTAACACTTGGTTCAAGAATAATAAAAGAAGGCTGTATACCTGGAGGAATCCTGGAGATACTAAAAGGTTTCAGATAGATTATATAATGGTAAGATAGAGATTTAGGAACCAGGTTTTAAATTGTAAGACATTTCCAGGGGCAGATGTGGACTCTGACCACAATCTATTGGTTATGACCTGTAGATTAAAACTGAAGAAACTGCAAAAAGGTGGGAATTTAAGGAGATGGGACCTGGATAAACTAAAAGAACCAGAGGTTGTACAGAGATTCAGGGAGAGCATAAGGGAGCAATTGACAGGAATGGGGGAAATAAATACAGTAGAAGAAGAATGGGTAGCTTTGAGGGATGAAGTAGTGAAGGCAGCAGAGGATCAAGTAGGTAAAAAGACGAGGGCTAGTAGAAATTCTTGGGTAACAGAAGAAATATTGAATTTAATTGATGAAAGGAGAAAATATAAAAATGCAGTAAGTGAAACAGGCAAAAAGGAATACAAACGTCTCAAAAATGAGATCGACAGGAAATGCAAAATAGCTAAGCAGGGATGGCTAGAGGACAAATGTAAGGATGTAGAGGCCTATCTCACTAGGGGTAAGATAGATACCGCCTACAGGAAAATTAAAGAGACCTTTGGAGATAAGAGAACGACTTGTATGAATATCAAGAGCTCAGACGGAAACCCAGTTCTAAGCAAAGAAGGGAAAGCAGAAAGGTGGAAGGAGTATATAGAGGGTCTATACAAGGGCGATGTACTTGAGGACAATATTATGGAAATGGAAGAGGATGTAGATGAAGATGAAATGGGAGATACGATACTGCGTGAAGAGTTTGGCAGAGCACTGAAAGACCTGAGTCGAAACAAGGCCCCCGGAGTAGACAATATTCCATTGGAACTACTGACGGCCGTGGGAGAGCCAGTCCTGACAAAACTCTACCATCTGGTGAGCAAGATGTATGAAACAATCGAAATACCCTCAGACTTCAAGAAGAATATAATAATTCCAATCCCAAAGAAAGCAGGTGTTGACAGATGTGAAAATTACCGAACTATCAGCTTAATAAGTCACAGCTGCAAAATACTAACACGAATTCTTTACAGACGAATGGAAAAACTAGTAGAAGCCAACCTCGGGGAAGATCAGTTTGGATTCCGTAGAAACACTGGAACACGTGAGGCAATACTGACCTTACGACTTATCTTAGAAGAAAGATTAAGGAAAGGCAAACCTACGTTTCTAGCATTTGTAGACTTAGAGAAAGCTTTTGACAATGTTGACTGGAATACTCTCTTTCAAATTCTAAAGGTGGCAGGGGTAAAATACAGGGAGCGAAAGGCTATTTACAATTTGTACAGAAACCAAATGGCAGTTATAAGAGTCGAGGGACATGAAAGGGAAGCAGTGGTTGGGAAGGGAGTAAGACAGGGTTGTAGCCTCTCCCCGATGTTGTTCAATCTGTATATTGAGCAAGCAGTAAAGGAAACAAAAGAAAAATTCGGAGTAGGTATTAAAATTCATGGAGAAGAAATAAAAACTTTGAGGTTCGCCGATGACATTGTAATTCTGTCAGATACAGCAAAGGCTTTGGAAGAGCAGTTGAATGGAATGGACAGTGTCTTGAAAGGAGGATATAAGATGAACATCAACAAAAGCAAAACAAGGATAATGGAATGTAGTCTAATTAAGTCGGGTGATGCTGAGGGAATTAGATTAGGAAATGAGGCACTTAAAGTAGTAAAGGAGTTTTGCTATTTGGGGAGCAAAATAACTGATGATGGTCGAAGTAGAGAGGATATAAAATGTAGGCTGGCAATGGCAAGGAAAGCGTTTCTGAAGAAGAGAAATTTGTTAACATCCAGTATTGATTTAAGTGTCAGGAAGTCATTTCTGAAAGTATTCGTGTGGAGTGTAGCCATGTATGGAAGTGAAACATGGACGATAAATAGTTTGGACTAGAAGAGAATAGAAGCTTTCGAAATGTGGTGCTACGGAAGAATGCTGAAGATTAGATGGGTAGATCACATAATTAATGAGGAAGTATTGAATAGGATTGGGGAGAAGAGAAGTTTGTGGCATAACTTGACCAGAAGAAGGGATCGGTTGGTAGGACATGTTCTGAGGCATCAAGGGATCACCAATTTAGTATTGGAGGGCAGCGTGGAGGGTAAAAATCGTAGAGGGAGACCAAGAGATGAATACACTAAGCAGATTCAGAAGGATGTAGGTTGCAGTATGTACTGGAAGATGAAAAAGCTTGCACAGGATAGAGTAGCATGGAGAGCTGCATCAAACCAGTCTCAGGACTGAAGACCACAACAACAACAACATGGTGTTGCCACCTAAGTAAGGAGTAATATCGAGCATGCTCGTCTCATTTCAACAAATACAGAAAATGAGATACATTATGTCTATACACAAATGGCATAAGTGGAGGAGACCATAATAAATAATATTTACAAGCCATCAAATGTGCCATGGCCACTGGATGTTCTGCCAATTACTGCCCACCCATCGATTTATGCTGGAGATTTTAATAGTCGCCACGGTCACTGGAACAATGCACGTGACACTGAGTGTGGTATTGCACTCAGCGAGTGGGCTGAAAATGAAAATCTATACCTGGTTTATGATGCCAAGGATTTGGGAACTCTCAGATAGGCCGCTTGGCGATGCTTTGTGTGCCGGGACTGCAGAGGGCACCCAGTGCCTGTATCCAGAGAGACCAAACCTTAATTCCGACACAGCCAGCACAGGCCAGTTAGTCCTCGATATGGGGCTGTCTGTCCCAGTAGCGACATCTGTACCACGACCCAGATGGAATTTCCGCAGGCATGATCGGCGGAGTTTTGCTGACCACCTAGATAAATAAATCTGTTTTAATCCACCAGAACCTAAAACCTACCCTCGATTCGTCGGGGCTGTTCTTACTGCTGCTGAGAAGTTTATCCCTCGCGGGTACAGACAGGAATATATACCAGGCTGGAATGAACATTGTGGACAACTTTATGAACAATATAGCGAAACTCGCCAGGGCGATATTGCAGACGGCCTCCTCCAAACTCTTTACGTTGCTAGAAGAGTACTATGGTGTGAGATGGTAGGAAAAGTAAACTTCAGACATTCAAGTACTAACGCACGGAGCCTTCTGCGTAAGCTTGGCGGAGCCTCCAATAAACCCAGGCAGAAACCTGGTATATCAGATAACCAAATCGTTAACCACATACTTGAAACGTCTAGATCATTCCGTGACAAACAACATACCTCTAAAATAAAACAAGAACTCGCCTCTATAAAAGCTCAAAGCCCAAACAAATCCAATATCTCTCGCCATTTACACTGACTGAATTGGATGAAGCCGTGAAACAAACGAAACATGGTAAAGCACTAGGAATTTCTGATAATCATGGACAGTGGTGGAAAAAAATGGCTGATCCGCTTCGTCTCCAACATCTTAGTTAGTGGATCACTGCCCAATGAGCTAAAGACAACAAAAATAATGACAATTTTGAAACCAGGTAAACCAGTTGACCATCCTCAAAGCTTCAGACCAATTTCCCTTTTGAACTGTACTTAATAAAGTCTTGGAGACGCTTATCTATAATACACTACTGGCCATTAAAATTGCTGCACCACGAAGGTGACGTGCTACAGACACGAAATTTAATCGACAGGAATAAGATGCTGTGATATGCAAATGGTTAGCTTTTCAGAGCATTCACACAAGGCTGGCGGACACCTAAAACGTGATGACATGAGGAAAGTTTCCAACCGACTTCTCATACACAAACAGCAGTTGACCAGCGTTGCCTGGTGAAACGTTGCTGTGATGCCTCGCGTAAGGAGGAGAAATGCGTACCATCATGTTTCCGACTTTGATAAAGGTCGGATTGTAGCCTATCGCGATTGCGGTTTATCGTATCGCGACATTGCTGTGTCGCGTTGGTCGAGATCGATTGACTGTTAGCAGAATATGGAACCGGTGGGTTCAGGAGGGTAATACGGAACGCCGTGCTAAATTCCAACGGCCTCGTTTCACTGTCGAGATGACAGGCATCTTATCCGCACGGCTGTAACGGATCGTGGAGCCACGTCCCGATCCCTGAGTCAACAGATGGGAACGTTTGCAAGACAACAACCATCTGCAAGAACAGTTCGACGACGTTCGCAGCAGCACAGACTATCAGCTCGGAGACCGTGGCTGCGGTTACTCTTGACGCTGCATCACAGAAAGGAGCGCCTGCGATGGTGTACTCAACGACGAACCATGATGCACGAATGGCAAAAAGTCATTTTTTGGGATGAATCCAGGTTCTCTTTACAGCATCATGATGGTCGCATCCGTGTTTGGCGACATCGCAGTCAACGCACATTCGAAGCGTGTATTCGTCATCGCCGTACTGGCGTATCACCTGGCGTGATGGTAGGGGGTGCCATTGGTTACACGTCTCGGTCACCCCTTGTTTGCACTGATGACACTTTGAACAGTGGACGTTATATTTCAGATGTGTTACGACCCGTGGCGCTACCCTTCATTCGAGCCCTGCGAATGTCTACATTTCAGCAGGATAATGCACGACCGCATGTTGCAGGTCCTGTACGGGCCTTTCTGGATACAGAAAATGTTCGACTGCTGCCCTGGCCAACACATTCTCCACATCTCTCACCAGTTGATAACGTCTGGTCAATGGTGGCCGAGCAACTGGCTCGTCACAATACGCCAGTCACTACTCTTGATGAGCTGTGGTATCGTGTGAAAGGTGGCTACACTGAGCCACAGCGCCAGAGATTGCGCCAAAGAGCATTATTCAGCCACCTCCACTGGCAGTTCTTGTCGAGAAGTCGTCGTGGAGAGTGCTATTGAGATGTAGCAGTGGTGAGTCGTTGTTGAGAAAAAAAAAAGGAAATTTTTTACCTTCATATATATTGACGAAAAGCACACTCTGATCATTACAGCATCCCCAATCCAACAATATCTGGTGTCTAGCCCATCAAAACAATATGACAACATCTGAACAAGCACTCTCCATGGGAACTTCTCAACAACGACTCACCACTGCTACATCTCAATAAGCACTCTCCACCACGACTTCTCGATAAGAACTCTCCACTACCACATCTCAACCAACACTCTCCACGACGACTTCTCGACAAGAACTGCCAGTGGAGGCGGCTGAATAATGCTCTTTGGCGCAATCTCTGGCGCTGTGGCTCAGTGTAGCCACCTTTCACGTGTTGAAGCTGCATGGGTAGCTGTACCTGTACACGCCATCCGAGCTCTGTTTGACTCAATGCCCAAGCGTATCAAGGCCGTTATTACAGCCAGAGGTGGTTGTTGTGGATACTAATTTCTCAGGATCTATGCACCCAAATTGCGTGAAAATGTAATCACATGTCAGTTGTAGTATAATGTATTTGTCCAATGAATACCCGTTTATCAACTGCATTTCTTCTTGGTGTAGCAATTTTAATGGACAGTAGTGTATAAAGAATTTGAGCAATATACAGCGTTCAGTTCATTTTTGATAGCCGTCTGAATTTATCAATGTGTCGACTGGGATTGAAAATGGAGAACACCGAGTTTCGAACTGTTACTAAACATTTTCATTGAAAGGGGTGGACTGCCGTACAAATCAAAACAGAACTGGACTGAGTTCTCGCGGACTGTGCATCATTTTTGGACTAATAAATTTAAACGTGGTCGGAGAAGCATCGACGGCGAAGCGCGTGCTGGCTGTTCAGTTTAATGACCATAAGGGAAACCGTGGACAAAATGCATTGTTCGGTAATGCAAAACCGCCGAAGACAAATTCCTGAGATTCCGAGACTGTAGGCATCTCAGTCGAGCGGATGTGTGTATCCTGCACGGAGAATTTGCTATGAAGAAGCTTTGTGGGAGGTGGGTGCTGCGATTGCTCGCATTCGACCTGAAGCGCATGTCTAATCGCAATCCGCCAGACTTTTTACGTCGATTTGTGACTATTAAGTCACACCGGTAGTCAAAACGAGGGACAAAGGCTGGCGAAAGTGCATCAAAGAAGGCAAAGACGATTCTGTCAGCTGGTAAGGTGATGGCTATTGTTTTTTGGTCCCTATAGATTATTTGAAAAAAGGCAAAACCATAACCGGATCCTGTTATGCTTCATTGTTGGATAGTTTAAAACTTGCGTTGGTTGAAAAAAAGACGAAGATCGACACGCATAATAGTGCTCTTTCATCAGCATAAAGTCCGCCCCCTGTAGCTGAGTGGTCAGCGCGACGGAATGTCGTACCACCGGGCCCGGGTTCGATTCCCGGTAGGGTCGGAGATTTTCTCTGCTCAGGGACTGGGTATTGTGTTGTCCTAATCATCATCATCTCATCCCCGTCGACACGCAAGTCGCCGAAGTGGCGTCAACTCGAAAGACCTGCACCAGGCGAAGGGTCTACCTCTACCCGACTGGAGGCCCTAGCCACACGGCATTTACATGTAAATCAGCATAAAGCGCCGTCGTACACATTAGGAATAACAATGGCGAAAGTGCGTGAATTGGGCTTTGAATTTGTTCCTCATCGTGTGTTCATCAGACTTAGTCCCAAGTGACTTATTTCTCTTCCCCAACTTGAAACTTTGGCTCGCTGGGAAGAAATTTTCATCAAATGAGGAAGTGATAGTTGCAGTCAACGAGTATTCTATAGTTTGACCAAACCTATTTTTCCGATAGCATGAAAAAGGTGGAGGATAACTGCATCAAGTAAAAAATAAATAAATAAAAAAAATACTTGGTATACATCTTACTTTGAATACTTCCATCACCCAAGTCAATGTTTAGTAAACAGTAGCTTAGCTAGAACCTCAAAACTTTCGTAAAATATAACTCTGTCCATAGATAAACGGCATGTATGTAAACAAAACTGTCAGTCGACAACATGGCGGATAACGCAGTGCGCCTGTGTAAAGCACGTGAAAAAAAAGTGTTTGTACTGTTACAAAAAAGAAGAAATGCCAAGAAAAAACAAGAAGAGGAGAATGTAAGTAAAATGAACAACTGATAGTGCGCACCTTTAAACTCGCGAAATTGAAGTAAATGATTGGAATCGTTGCTTTTGCACAGGCCAGCTGCAGCATCCAAACTGCTGTCGATATTGTACCACTGTAGAAACTGAAGATACGTTTAATTTCCCAGTTGGAGATGGGTGCAAACCTGAAATGCATATTGGCATAAATGAAACGCATTAAAAAAAGTGGCTGGTCGCTGTATTTTTACAGTTAAAGTGTATATCCCCTCCCCCCCCCCCCCCCCAAAAGAGACTTTGTTTAGAAGTAAGGTGAGCTGTTTATGAAACAAGCATTTTTTCTTGCTTTTTTACCAGACTTATCCAACGACCCTCGTATTTCTCTCACAATTTAAACTATTTCCTGGACAAGCGTCTTGTTTTCTTTTCCTTCTTTATACAGAGTGCAAAAGTCTGGATTGGTAGCCATTACCACTAGTGTCAAAATACTTTCGCAAGAGGAACAAATTCTGCTTAAAAAATTATGTTTAATTGACAAACGCAGTTGGTACGTTTGCGAACTTGTTTGGCAAACCCGTCGATAGAAAAGGAGGAATCTGACAAGCAAGTATTGTCGTTTATTGAGGCCTACAGCCTTTTAGTACTATAGAGTTCTGCAAGCCAAGCAACTCAGTCGCTATCCGAGTTCTCTATTGTCGAGCGCCGACATGTTAGGTTTGAGGGCAGAGTTCTGAACGCTTGCCGGTCATAAATGTTGCACAACATTGTTGTACCGTTCTTGGCCTCTTACTTAAACGCATTGTTACTGCGTCAGTAATATTGAGCGCGTGAGTGCGCACGCGCTGTGATTCGTGGCTGGCAGCTGTGTTGTGGAGTAGATGTGGCTGGCTGTCCCGGCTCGGCATCTGCGCGCCACATAGCGGTTGTCCTGGTGGGGTTCAAGGCCGCGTGACGTCACCCAGCAGCTGCGGCGCTCTGCGCGGCGCACCTCTCCACACAGCGTGACTGTCCCCAGCACCTCGGCGGCGCCGCTGCTTTTAATAACCGCACGAGCAGGATCCATATCCCCTTCCAATATCCATTTCTGTGGTTTCCACAAACCGTATCCTCGTCTACGTCTATACTCAACACGGATCATATTTCACGGCAATAGTGTGGCTGCAATATACGGCAATATTGTGCTAAGGTCGAAATATTATTGATGGAGCAGGATGTTGGAGGTATTGCGAGCTGTTGCCAGTGTTGTCCGTGAAGGGTGCACAATACTCCGCAATAACTTCGCACGAGGCCCTTACACGCTCAGTATTCATTGCGTAATACTATTGGTATTACTATCTTGAGAGCGATATTGACGGTTTGCGCAATATGTTGGAGGAGACTGCAGAGCCTAAAAAATGTCGTCGCTCTCGCAGTATATTGTGCCGTCTAACGGCCATAATATGCAACAAACGTCAGTTCCTGTCGAGACTTCGTAATTTTCGGACGCTATATGAATTTATCAGGAAAGACAAACGAAAGAAGTCACCTGTTGAAGTGCATCCTGGGGAGTAGTTTCATTACATATTTAATACTTAGTTAGTAATTACCTGTAGAAACATTCGACAGAAGTGTTTTAAGCGTGGGCGGAGATAACAGCAACTGGTTATTTCTTCATTTGAGATGCATGAATTATTTATTGCAGACGCATGGGACGTTTAATTTCGGCAGATACACAGTGTCAAGAGTGTGGCAAGAGTTCCAAGTTACAGGCGCCACCTCTCACCACAGACAACGTAGTGGCCGACGGCCTTCACTTAACGATCGAAAGCAGCGGCGATTGCATAGATTTACCAGTGCCAACAGACAGGCAACAGTGAGTGATATTAATCGCACAAATCAATGTGCGACGTACGACGAACGTATACGTTAGGACAGCGCGGCGAAATTTGGCGTTAATGGGCTGTGGCAGCAGCCGACCGACACGACTGCCTTTGCTAACAGCACGACATCGCCTGCAGCGCCTCTGGAGGGCTTGTAACATATAGATTGGACACTAGACGGATGCAAAACCGTGCCGTGGTCAGATGAGTCACGAGTTCAGTTGGTAAGAGCTGAAGGTAGGGTACGAGTGTGGTGTAGACCCCATGAAGGCATGAACGCAAGTTGTCAACATGGCACTGTACAAGCTGGTGGTAGCTCCATAGTGATGAGGCCTGTATTTGCATCTTGGTTGGATCCTTGACGACTGGAAAACGGTGGCCTGGTCAGATGAGACCCAATTTCAGTTGGTAAGAGCTGAAGGTAGGGTACGAGTGTGGTGAAGACCCCATGAAGACAAGGACCCAAGTTGTCAACAAGGCTCACGTCGCTACACAGTGATGTAGGCAGTGTTTGCATTAGGTTGGATCCTAGACGACTGGATAATGGTGGCCTGGTCAGATGAGACCCAATATTAGTTGGTGAGAGCTGAAGGTGGGGTACAAGTGTGGTGCACACCCCATGAAGCCATGGACCCAAGTTGTCAACAAGGCACTGTAGAAGCTGATGGTAGCTCCATAGTGATGAGGACTGTATGTGCATCTTGGTTGGATCCTAGCCAACTGGAAATCGGTAAGAACCCATGGAGACATGGACCCAAGTTGTCAACAAGGCACTATACAAATGGTTCAAATGGCTCTGTGCACTATGGGACTCAACTGCCGTGGTCATCAGTCCCCTAGAACTTAGAACCACTTAAACCTAACTATCCTAAGGACATCACACACATCCATGCCCGAGGCAGGATTCGAACCTGCGACCGTAGCAGTCGCACGGTTCCGGACTGTGCGCCTAGAACCAAGGCACTGTACAAGCTCCATAGTGATGAGGGCTGTATTTGCATCTTGGTTGGATCCTAGACGACTGGAAAACGGTGGCCTGGTCAGATGAGATCCAATTTCAGTTGGTAAGAGCTGAAGGTAGGGTAAGAGTGTGGTGCAGACCCCATGAAGGCATGAACCCAAGTTGTCAACATGGCACTGTACAAGCTGGTTGTCGCTCCATAGTGATGAGGGCTGTATTTGCATCTTGGTTGGATCCTAGGCGACTGGAAAACGGTGGCCTGGTCAGATGAGACCCAATTTCAGTTGGTAAGAGCTGAAGGTAGGGTACGAGTGTGGTGCAGACCACATGAAGACAAGGACCCAAGTTGTCAACAAGGCTCACCTCGCTAAACAGTGATGTAGGCAGTGTTTGCATGTAGGTTGGATCCTAGACGACTGGAAAACGGTTTCCAGGTCAGATGAGACCCAATTTCAGTTGGTAAGAGCTGAAGGTAAGGTACGAGTGTGGTGCAGACCCCATGAAGACATGGACCCAACTTGTCAACATGGCACTGTACAAGCTGGTGGTAGCTCCATAGTGATGAGGGCTGTATTTGCAACTTGGTTCGATCCTAGACGACTGGAAAACGGTGGCCAGGTCAGATGAGACCCAAATTCAGTTGGTAAGAGCTGAAGGTAGGGTACGAGTGTGGTGCGGACCCCATGAAGGCATGAACAAAAGTTGCCAACATGGCACTGTACAAGCTGGTGGTAGCTCCATAGTGAACAGGACTGTATTTGCATCTTGGTTGGATCCTAGACAACTGGAAAACGGTTTCCAGGTCAGATGAGACCCAATTTCAGTTGGTAAGAGCTGAAGATTGGGTACGAGTGTGGTTCTGACCCCATGAAGACAAGGACCCAAGTTGTCAACAAGGCTCACGTCGCTACACAGTGATGTAGGCAGTGTTTGCATGTAGGTTGGATCCTAGACGACTGGATAACTGTGGCCTGGTCAGATGAGACCCAATTTTAGTTGGTGATTGCTGAAGCTGGGGTACGAGTGTGGTGCAGACCCCATGAAGACAAGGACCCAAGTTGTCAACAGGGCACTGTACAAGCTGGTGGTAGCTCCATAGTGATGAGGGCTATATTTTCATCTTGGTTGGATCCTAGACGACTGGAAAACGGTGGCCAGGTCAGATGAGACCAAATTTCAGTTGGTAAGAGTTGAAGGCAGGGTACGAGTGTGGTGCAGACCCCATGAGGACAAGGCCCAAGGCGTCAACAAGGCATTGTACAAGCTGGTGGTAGCTCCATAGTGATGAGGGCTGTATTTGTATCTTGGTTGGATCCTAGAAAACTGGAAAACGGTGGCCAGTTCAGATGAGACCCTATTTCAGTTGGTAACAGCTGAAGGTGGGGTACAAGTGTGGTGCAGACCCCTTGAAGACAAGGACCCAAGTCCTCAACAAGCCACTGTACAAGCTGGTGGTAGCTCCATAGTGATGAGGGCTGTATTTGGATCTTGGTTGGATCCTAGCTGACTGGAAATCGGTAAGAACCCATGGAGGCATGGACCCAAGTCTTCAACAAGGCACTGTACAAGCTGGTGGTAGCTCCATAGTGATGAGGGCTGTATTTGCATCTTGGTTGGATCCTAGACGACTGGAAAAAGGTGGCCAGGTCAGATGAGACCCAATTTCAGTTGGTAAGAGCTGAAGGTAGGGTACGAGTGTGGTGCATACCCCATGAAGCCATGGGCCAAGTCGTCAACAAGGCACTGTAGAAGCTGATGGTAGCTCCATAGTGATGAGGACAGTATTTGCATCTTGGTTGGATCCTAGAAGAATGGAAAACTGTGGCCTGGTCAGATGAGACCCAATTTCATTTGGTAAGTGCTGAAGGTAGGATAAAAGTGTGGTGCAGACAGCACAAAGCCTTGGACCTGAAGTTGTTAACAACGCACTGTCCAAGTTCTTGGCGGGTCCATAATGATGTGGGCTGTAATTGCTTCGTGGTTGGATCCTAGACGACTGGAAAACGGTGGCCTGGTCAGATGAAACCCAATTTTAGTTGGTAAGAGTAGAAGGTAAGGTACGAGTGTTGTGCAGACCCCATGAAGACATGGACCAAAGTTGTCAACAAGGCACTGTACAAGCTTGTGGTAGCTCCATAGTGATAAGGGCTGTATTTGCATCTTGGTTGGATCCTAGACGACTGGAAAACGGTGGCCAGGTCAGATGAGACCCAATTTCAGTTGGTAATAGCTGAAGGTAGGGTACGACTGTGGTACAGACCCCATGAAGACAAGGACGCAAGTTGTCAACAAGGCACTGTAGAAGCTGATGGTAGCTCCGTAGTGATGAGGATTGTATTTGCATCTTGGTTGGATCCTAGAAGACTGGAAAACGGTGGCCTTGTCAGATGAGACAAAATTTCATTTGGTAAGAGCTGAAGGTAGGATAAAAGTGTGGTGCAGACAGCACAAAGCCTTGGATCCCAAGATGTCAATAAAGCACTGTCCAAGTTGTTGGCAGCTCCATATTGATGTGGGCTGTAATTGTTTCATGGTTGGATCCTAGTCGACTGGAAAACAGTGGCCTGGTCAGATGAGACCCAATTTTAGTTGGTTAGATCCTAGACCACTGGAAAACGGTGGCTTGGTCATATGAGACCCAATATTAGTTTGTGAGAGCTGAAGGTGGGCTACGAGTGTGGTGCATAACTCATAAAGCCATGGACCCAAGTTGTCAACAAGGCTCAGTAGAAGCTGATGTTAGCTCATTAGTGATGAGAACTGTATTTTCACCTTGGTTGGATCCTAGCCGACTGGAAATCAGTAAGAACCCATGGAGACATGGACGCAAGTCGTCAACAAGGCACTGTACATGCTGGTGGTAGCTCCATAGTGATGAAGGCTGTATTTGCAGCTTGGTTGGATCCTAGACGACTGGAAAACGATGGCCTGGTCAGATAAGACACAATCAGTTGGTAAGAGCTGAAGGTACTGCATGTGTGTGGTGCAGTCCCCATGAAGACATGGACCCACGTTGTCATAAAGGCTCACGTGGCTACACAGTGATTTAGGCAGTGTTTGCATTTAGGTTCGATCCTAGACGACTGGATAACGGTGGCCTGGTCAGATGAGACCCAATATTAGTTGGTGAGAGCTGAAGGCTGGGTACGGGTATGGTGCATACCCCATGAAGCCATGGTCCAAGTATTCAACAAGGCACTGTAGAAGCTGATGGTAGCTCCATAGTGATGAGGACTGTATTTGCATCTTGGTTGGATCCTAGAAGATTAGAAAACGGTGGCCTTGTCAGATGAGACCAAATTTCATTTGGTAAGAGCTGAAGGTAGGGTAAAAGTGTGGTGCAGACAGCACAAAGCCTTGGACCCCAAGTTGTCAACAACGCACTGTCCAAGTTGTTGGCGGCTCCATAATGATGTGGGCTGTAATTGCTTCGTGCTTGGATCCTAGATGACTGGAAAACGGTGGCCTGGTCAGATGAGACCCAATTTTAGTTTGTAAGAGCTGTAGGTAAGGTACGAGTGTGGTGCAGACCCCATGAAGACATGGACCCAAGTTGTCAACAAGGCACTGTACAAGCTGGTGGTAGCTCCATAGTGATGAGGGCTGTATTTATATCTTGATTGGATCCTAGACGACTGGAAAACGGTGGCAAGGTCAGATGAGACCCAATTTCAGTTGGTAAGAGCTGTAGGTAAGGTACGAGTGTGGTGCAGACCCCATGAAGACATGGACCCAAGTTGTCAACAAGGTACTGTGATGAGGACTGTATTTGCAGCTTGGTTGGATCCTAGAAGATTGGAAACGGTGGCCTGGTCAGATGAGACCCAGTTTCATTTGGTATGAGCTGAGGGTAGGATAAAAGTGTGGTCCAGACAGCACAAAGCCTTGGACCCCAAGTTGTCAATAACACACTGTCGAAGTTGTTGGCAGCTCCATAATGATGTGGGCTGTAATTCCTTCGTGGTTGGATCCTAGTCGACTGGAAAACGGCGGCCTGGTCAGATGAGACCCAATTTTAGTTGGTTAGATCCTAGACCACTGGAAAACGGTGGCCTGGTCAGATGAGATCCAATTTAAATTGGTAAGAGGTGGAGGTAGGGTACGAGTGTGGTGCAGACCCCACAGAGCCATGGACCCCGAGTTGTCAACAAGTCACTTTGCAAGTTGGTGGAGGCTCAATAATGATGTGGGCCATATTTGCATCTTGGTTGGATCCTAGACGACTGGAAAGCGGTATCCTGCTCAGATGAGACCCAATTTCACTTGGTAAGAGCTGAAGGAAGGGTACGAGTGTGGTGCAGACCCCTTGAAGACATGGACCCAAGTTGTCAACAGAGCTCATGTGGCTACACAGAGATGTAGGCAGTGTTTGCATGTCGGTTTGATCCTAGACGGCTTGAAAACAGTGGCCTGGTCAGATGAGACCCAATTTCGGTTGGTAAGAGCTGAAGGTAGGGTATGAGTGTGGTGCAGACCCCATGAAGACATGGACCCAAGTTGTCAACAAGGCACTGTACAAGCTGGTGGTAGCTCCATAGTGATGAGGGCTGTACTTGCGTCGTGGTTTGACCCTAGACTACTGGAAAACGGTGGCGTGGTCAGATGAGACACAATTTCAGTTGGTAAGAGCTGAAGGTAGGCTACGAGTGTGGTGCAGAACCCATGAAGACATGGACCCAAGTTGTCAACAAGGCTCACATGGCTACACAGTGATGTAGGCAGTGTTTGCATGTAGGTTGGATCCTAGACAACTGATTAACGTTCGCTGGTCAGATCAGACACAATTTCAGTTGGTAAGGGCTGAAGGTAGTGTATGAGTATGGTGCAGACCCCACAAAGCCATGGACCCCAAGTTGTTAACAAGGCACTGTGCAAGTTGGTGGTGGCTCCATAATGATGTGGGCTGTATTTGCATCTTGGTTGGATCCTAGACGACTGGAAAACGGTATCCAGGTCAGATGAGACCCAATTTCAGTTGGTAAGAGCTGAAGGTAGGGTACGAGTGCGATGCAGACCCCATGAAGACAAGGACCCAAGTTGTCAACAAGGCACTGTAGAAGCTGATGGTAGCTCCATAGCGATGAGGACTGTATTTGCATCTTGGTTGGATCCTAGAAGACTGGAAAACGGTGGCCTCGTCAGATGAGACCCATTTTCATTTGGTAAGAGCTGAAGGTAAGATAAAAGTGTGGTGCAGACAGCACAGAGCCTTGGACCCCAAGTTTTCAACAATGCACTGTCCAAGTTGTTGGCGGCTCCATAATGATGTGGGCTGCAATTGCTTCGTGGTTGGATCCTAAACGACTGGAAAACGGTGGCCTGGTCTGATGAGACCCAATTTTAGTTGGTTAGATCCTAGACCACTGGAAAACGATGTCCTGGTCAGATGAGATCCAATTTCAGTTGGTAAGAGGTGAAGGTAGCGTACGAGTGCTGTGCAGACCCCACAGAGCCATGGACCCAGAGTTGTCAACAAGGCACTGCGCAAGTCGGTGGAGGCTTCATACTGATGTGGGCTGTATTTGCATCTTGGTTGGATCCTAGACGACTGGAAAACGGCGGCCTGGTCAAATGAGACACAATTTCAGTTGGTAATAGCTGAAGGCAGGGTACGAGTGTGGTGCAGACCACATGATGACAGGGACCCAAGTTCTCAACAAGGCTTACATGGCTACACAGTGTTGTAGGCAGTGTTTTCATGTACGTTGGATCCTAGACAACTGGATAACGGTCGCTGGTCAGATGAGACCCAATTTCAGTTGGTAAGAGCTGAAGGTAGAGTACCAGTGTGGTGCACACCCCATGAAGACATGGACCCAAGTTGTCAACAAGGCACCGTACAAGCTGGTGGTAGCTCCATAGTGATGAGGGCTGTATTTGCGTCTTGGTTTGACCCTAGACGACTGGAAAACGGTGGCCTGGTCAGATGAGACACAATTTCAGTTGGTAAGAGCTGAAGGTGGGGTACGAGTGTGGTGCAGACCCCATGAGGACATGGACCCAAGTTGTCAACAAGGCCCACATGGCTATACAGTGATGTAGGCAGTGTTTGCATGTAGGTTGGATCCTAGACAACTGGATAACGGTCGCTGGTCAGATGAGACGCAATTTCAGTTGGTAAGAGCTGATGGTAGGGTACGAGTATGGTGCAGACCCCACAAAGCCATGGACCCCAAGTTGTCTAAAAGGCACTGTGCAAGTTGGTGGTGGCTTCATAATGATGTGGGCTGTATTATAATCTTGGTTGGATCCTAGACGTCTGGAAAACGATGGTCTGGTCGGATGAGACCCAATTTCAGTTAGTAAGAGCTGAAGGTAGGGTACGAGTGTGGTGCAGACCCCATGAAGACATGGACCCAAGTTGTCAACAAGTCTCACGTGGCTACACAGTGATGTAGGCATTGTTTGCATGTACTATGGATCCTAGAAGACTGGAAAAAGGCGGCCTTGTCAGATGCGACCCAATTTCAGTTGGTAAGAGCTGAAGGTAGGGTACGAGTGTGGTGCAGACCGCATGAAGACATGGGCCCAAGTTGTCAAGAAGGCTCACGTGGCTACACAGTAATGTAGGCAGTGTTTGCATGTAGGTTGAATCCTAGACAACGGGAAAACGGTGGCCTGATCAGATGAGACCCAATTTCAGTTGGTAAGAGCTGAAGGTGGGGTACGAGTGTGGTGCAGACCCCATGAAGGCATGAACCCAAGTTTTCAACATGGCACTGTAGAAGTTGGTGGTAGCTCCATAGTGATGAGGGCTGTATTTGCGCCGTGGTTTGACCCTAGACGACTGGAAAAGGGTGGCCTGGTCAGATGAGACCCAATTTCAGTTGGTAAGAGCTGAAGGTATGGTAGAAGTATGGTGCAGACCCCATGAAGACATGGACCCAAGTTGTCAAAAAGGCTCAGGTAGCTACACAGTGATTTAGGCAGTGTTTGCATGTAGGTTGGGTCCTAGATAACGGTCGCTGGTCAGATGAGACCAAATTTCAGTTGGTAAGAGCTGAAGGTAGGGTACAAGTGTGGTGCAGACCCCACAAAGCCATGGACCACAAGTTGTCAACAAAGCTCTGTGCAAGTTTGTAGTGGCTCCATAATGATGAGTGCGGTTTTGCATATTGGTAGGATCCTAGATGACTGGAAAACGGTAGCCTTGTCAGATGAGACCCATTTTCAGTTTTTAAGAGCTGAAGGTAGGGTACGAGTGTGGTGCAGACCCTATGAAGACATGGACCCAGGTAGTCAACAAGGCACTGTGCAAGCAGGTGGGGGCTCCATAATGATGTGGATTGTATTTGCATTTTGGTTGGATCCTAGACGACTGGATAACGGTCGCCTGGTCAGATGAGACCCAATTTCAGTTGGTAAGAGCTGAAGGTAGGGTACGAGTGTGGTGCAGACCCCACAAAGCCATGGACCCCATGTTCTCAACGAAGCATTGTGCAAGTTGGTGGTGGCTCCATAATGATGTGGGCTGTATTTGCATCTTGGTTGGATCCTAGACGACTGGAAAACGGTGGCCTCGTCAGATGCGATCCAATTTCAGTTGGTAAGAGCTGAAGGTAGGGTACGAGTGTGGTGTAGACCCCATGAAGACATGGACCCAAGTTGTCAACAAGGCTCACGTGGCTACACAGTGATGTAGGCAGTGTTTGCATGTAGGTTGGGTCCTAGACGACTGGAAAACGGTTGCCTGGTGAGATTTGACCCAATTTCAGTTGGTAAGAGCTGAAGGTAGGGTACGAGTGTGGTGCAGACCCCATGAAGACATGGACCCAAGTTGTCAACAAGGCACTGTACAAGCTGGTGGTAGCTCCATAGAGATGAGGGCTGTATTTGCGTCGTGGTTTGTCCCTAGACGACTGGAAAAAGGTGGCCTGGTCAGATGAGACCCAATTTCAGTTGGTAAGGGCTGAAGGTAGGGTACGAGTGTGGTGCAGACCCCATGAAGACATGGATCCAAGTTGTCAACAAGGCACTGTACAAGCTGGTGGTAGCTCCATAGTGATGAGGGATGTATTTATGTCGTGGTTTGACCCTAGACGACTGGAAAAGGGTGGCCAGGTCAGATGGGACCCAATTTTAGTTGGTAAGAGCTGAAGGTATGGTACAAATGTGGTGCAGACCCCATGAAGACATGGACCCAAGTTGTCAACAAGGCTCACATGGCTACACAGAGATGTAGGCAGTGTTTGCATGTAGGTTGGATCCTAGATAACGGTCGCTGGTCAGATGAGACCCAATTTCAGTTGGTAAGAGCTGAAGGTAGGGTACGAGTGTGGTGCAGACCCCACAAAGCCATGGACCCCAAGATGTCAACAAGGCACTGTGCAGGTTGGTGGTGGCTCCATAATGATGTGGGCTGTATTTGCATCTTGTTTGGATCCTAGACAACTGGTACTCGGTTTCCTGGTCAGATGAGACCCAATTTCAGTTGGTAAGAGCTGAAGGTAGGGTACGAGTGTAGTGGAGACCCCATGAAGACATGGACCGAAGTTGTCAACAGGGCACTGTGCAAGCTAGTGGTAGCTCCATAGTGATGAGAGCTGCATTTGCATCTTGGTTGGGTCCTACACGATCGGATAACGTTGGCCTGGTCAGATGAGACCCAATTTCAGTTGGTAAGAGCTGAAGGTAGGGTACGAGTGTGGTGCAGATCCATTGAAGACATTGACCCAAGTTGTCACCAAGGCTCACGTTGCTACGCAGTGATGTAGGACATGTTTGCATGTAGGTTGGATCCTAGAGGACTGGATAACGGTCACTTGGTTAGATGAGAACTAATTTCAGTTGGTAAGAACTGAAGGTAGGGTATTTGTGTGCTGCAGACCCCATGAAGACATGGACCCAAGTTGTCAACAAGGCTCACGTGGCTACACAGTGTTGTAGGCAGTGTTTGCATGTAGGTTGGATCCTAGATAACGGTCGCTGGTCAGATGAGACCCAATTTCAGTTGGTAAGAGCTGAAGGTAGGGTACGAGTGTGGTGCAGACCCCACAAAGCAATGGACCCCAGGTTGTCAACAAGGCACTGTGCAAATTGGTGGTGGCTTCATAATGATGAGGGCTGTCTTTGCATATTGGTTGGATCCTAGATGACTGGAAAACGGTGGCCTGGTCAGATGGGACCCAATTTCAGTTGGTAAGAGCTGAAGGTAGGGTATGGGTGTGGTGCAGACCCTATGAAGACATGGACCCAAGTAGTCAACAAGGGACTATACAAGCCGGTGGTAGCTCCTTAGTGATGAGAGCTGTATTTGCATCTTGGTTGGATCCTAGACAACTGGAAACCGGTGGCCTCGTCAGATGAGACCCAATTTTAGTTGGTAAGATCTTAAGGTAGGATACGATAGTGGTGCAGACCGCATGAAGACATCGACCCAAGTTGTCAACAAGGCACTGTGCAAATGGTTGGGGCTCCATAATGATGTGGATTGTATTTGCATCTTGGTTGGATCCTAGACGACTGGATAACGGTCGCCTGGTCAGATGAGACCCAATTTCAGTTCGTATGTGCTGAAGGTAAGGTCCAAGTGTTCTGCAGACCCCACAAAGTTGTCGACCCCAAGTTGTCAACAGGGCACTGTGCAAGTTGGTGATGGCTCCATAAAGATGTGGGCTGTATTTGCATCTAGAATGGATCCTAGAGGACTGGGAAACCGTGGCCTGGTCAGAAGAGACCCAATTTTAGTTGGTAAGAGCTGAAGGTAGGGTACGTGTGTGGCTCACACCTCACAGAGCCGTAGAGCCAAGTTGTCAACAAGGCACTTTGCAAACAGGTTGTGGCGTCATAACGATGTTGTCTGTGTTAGTATGGAACGGACAGGGTCCTGTGGTCCTAGTATACTCACCATTGACTTGAGATGCTAGTGTTCGACTACTTGGACTTTAAGCTCCTAAATAGCGATGCAATTGTCAGTGGCCCACATTTGTTTGCGATTGCTTTGATGAACACTAGACAATTCGAGCCAATGATCTGATTACCCCGATCGCCCGACATGTATCCCATCGATCGTTTATGGGACATAATCGAGAAGACAGTTGGTGCACGAAACCCTGCAACGGCAGCACTTCGCAATTGTGCCCAGCTATAGATCCACCATTGCTCCATATTTCTGCAGCGGATTTGCAGCGACTTGCTGGGTCCTCGCCACGTCGAGTTGCTGGACTAGGACGTGCAAAAGGAGGTCCGACATGATATTAGGAGGTGTCTCTTGACTTTTGTCGACGTCGTGTGCGTGAATTCCACGCCATCGAGTTAAGACTTGATCGTTGTGAAGGCAGACCAGTAACTGACGCGTCCCGAGCATACATATTTCGCAATAATATAGTACCGTTCTTATCTCTCTCTTTCTTGCAATATAGCAACACAATATTATTGCGCGATAAATATTGCCTTCAGAGACAATGGTCGGTCGGCGGACAGAGTCGCCAGACGTAGCCCGCTAACATCAGCCGACAGTTTGGTACGCAGTGCGTCCGATATCTTTCGTCAGGGTTTGGCGGCATGTTGGAGGAGCTTAGGTTAGAATCTATTCTATCAAGGAGGTTGAATCTGTTTTAACCTCCTTTTGTGGGATGGATGTCACGACGCCTCTGTGCTGGAAGACAAGTGCTGCATTGTGGTTTCTCCTATTAAAGAGTCGCTGAATGCATGTCAGCGAGCTATGTCTGCCTCGGAAAAGAACTCTTCCTCAGTTATTGGCGTAACACGACAAATTACACGGATCTGTGAGGAGATGAAGAGAGAAACGTTCTGCTCGAGATGACTTGTGGTGACATTTAAAGGCAAGACTACAAACTATCTGGACCGCTTCAAATAAAATCAGCAAAACAGACATTTATGTGAATTAGCCGTCAATGACTATCATTCAGCATACAGGTGAAAGACAAATATAACTTTTAGAATAAGGCACTGAAAGTTAACCTTGTGGAACTTAATAATGGTTCAAATGGCTCTGAGCACTATGCGACTTAACTTCTGAGGTCATCAGTCGCCTAGAACTTAGAACTACTTAAACCTAACTAACCTAAGGACATCACACACATCCATGCCCGAGGCAGGATTCGAACCTGCGACCGCAGCGGTCACGCGGTTCCAGACTGAAGCGCCTTTAACCGCACGGCCACACCGGCCGGCCCTTGTGGAGCTTATTTAAATGGTTGAGAATGTAGGCAGAAGTTTCAAAGTTGTGACAACATTTATCTTTTAAAAGAAAAAAAACAGACATAAAGTATGCTAAACAAGTTTCGATTGAGTACCGTAAACACCTAACAGGTAGTTCAAGACCACAATCGGCAAGGATCCTGAGTGGCAGACGTGAGTCAAGTACTCTGGCCCTAAAAATGTGGATAAAGCAATCTGAATTGATCTGACGCAGATGATTGTTCAAATCTACAGACGTTTCTCTATTTAGGTGCAGCTGAGAGCAAGTGGCGATTGAGATCTGTACGCCCTGACAATGCTGACACGGCAGTACGTTACGCTGTTTGTTTCGTGCAGCGATGTAACTTGCAGCCAGCGTGATGGTTGCCGTCGAGATGAGACGTAGAGGTGGCACCTACGAATAGATCGCGGCCACGAAAGAAGTGCGAAAATCTCACGGTCTAGCGAACAGGCAGACGGATCGCAATTTACTACCAGAGCCCTGAAATCGTGGTAGATTCCAGTGTGTGACACACCCGCGTGCTGGTCATATCGAGGACCAGTTTGGCTCACTCATATGACAGAGTGCACAAGGGTACCAAATGTCAAGACTGGTAAACCAAAAACGAGTAAGTGTGCCCTCGGCAAACGAGTAGTCCGAGACGTTTCAAGTCTCACTGTCGGTACAGTGAGAACTTCACCGCAGGCTCCCCAGTCTAAACTACTCAGTCTCAGGAAAGGTTCCAAGCACCAACCACACACGCCAGAGCATCTACCAGAAGTCTCCTACCAGACCGAAGTCCAGCACACGAGTGCTTCCCACCACCTCTTCAGAAAAATAATCCGTTTTGCCACAAAGTGGCAGCGCCTTCATGCCATCTCGAGCCAATCACAGGGTTTTTGAGGCTCTAAATCTCCCCTCCCAATTGACAGCGCAAACTCATGTCGAACCAGGAAAAGAGTTAAGAAACCTGCGTCTCTGGATAAAAAAGAAACCGCTAATTACTGGCTTTTTTAAGTTTTTGTGGAGGGGGACGATGATTTTCTCAAAAGTCCTGTTGCTTCCCACACCAACAAGTGAACAGATACAATCTCAAAGATCTTTATCTAAATTGCCTCTCCTTTCAGCTTGTTAGTCCTAGCTATGGGGTGTAATAAAGATTCTATCTCCAAATGTTTCTCAGACACTGGAGTTTCTTAAACAACTGAGGCAGCCGGGGGAGTGTTCACTGGCCTCTTTGTATTATCAGTGAACACAAAAGAAGGTGAATTTTTATTACATGTGACTCTGTACACAATGCCTGGTTTCGACTCCACAGTGTACACGTTCCTTCAGACCGTCATCCCAGCTCAGGCCCTTCTGCTGGCGCCGCAGCAGGTATCGTGGCATTGTTCTGCTGGAGACCTGTCTCGATGAGGGGCTGCCCTGTCTAGCTGTCGGCATGTCCGACAAGATTTCCTGAGGGATGGGCTCGCCGCCAATTGCTTCCAACTTCCAACATGCCATTTCTACGAGCTAAGAACCCTAAAAATACCTCACGGTTTTAGCGTCCTACCAGGATCGATCAATGGCTGCTCAGGCCATTAACTTCCTAGAGTCTCGCTCTAGGTGCATCAGGCTGTAACAAAATCTTTAATAATTTTTGGTACACCAAAAATAGGTGAGAGAGTGACTTGGCCTCTCTCAGCACTCTGAAAAGTGGAAACACTTACACCACAATTGCAAACAACCTCATATAAGAGAACCACCACATTACTGGCATAAAAACGCTAGTAAGCAGTAACAGGAATTCGTAGACAGCTAATGCATACCTACCACAATGCAAAAAATCCACTACAGTAAATTTAACCATAAAATACGCAACCCTTCTCACTTCAGTTTTACGATTTACACCCAATATTTCTGGTAAAGATTTTGCCTGCTTGTGGTTCCCAATAACCCTGCAATATCAGTATATAAAATACGAGCTGCATCCTGGTTATGATATTTTTCAGCCTCAGGATGCCACTAACTCCTATCTTTCTCGAACCTTCCGATACCTGCCCTGAGCCACATGGTAGTCGCTCATATGTGCAGAATGGGACGTTGCTCGTCTGAGGGAAACAAGGTTCCTTGGCGGCAAGGCGTTCTGGGATTCTACCCTCGCAAAAGTCACCAGAAGATTTGCATCCAACTACGGTATACGCTGGGTGACCCAGAAATGTTGCAACAGACTTAGTGGGATGGTAGACGGTGTCTTGAGGGACAAAAGTAGCACAAGAACTGTGTCTAGAAACGTTGTCCAGCGACGCTATAGAGCGTCAAAGTTATAGGCCCAGGCGCCTGCCGCTAGGCAACCCCTCGGGCAACAAACGTTACTTTGTACACTGCTGGACCATAGGCTGAACGCCTCACAATGTTGTTTGTTGTTTAATAACCGCGACTGATTTCCACGATCGCCAGTGGAGAAGATGGAGACAGCTGCTGCGTAGAACAGCCCTGTTTCCTATTAATGCAAAGCTCTGTTGCCTTCGAAATGGTGGTTTCGGACATCGATTTACATCTGCAGTCTATTTTTCTCCTGTATACTGAAAAGTTTTGGAGAAGAGAAATATACACTGAGTGAGCTCCCTTCTTCGCCTGTCAATGGAAAATGCGACGTTTTTACAAAAAAAAATGGCTCTGATCACTGTGGGACTTAACTGCTAAGGTCATCAGTCCCATAGAACTTAGAACTACTTAACCCTAACAAACCTAAGGACATCACACACATCCATGCCCGAGGCAGGACCGTAGCGACCGTAGCGGTCGCGCGGTTCCAGACTGTAGCGCCTAGAACCACTCGGCCACTCCGGCCGGCAAGTTTTTACAGATGTACTTAAGAGGAGATGAAGAATTGGATGTAAATCAAACATGTGGCTCTTTAGCAGGAGAAAGGCATGATGTAGTGGTGAAACTTGGAGGATTGATTCATTAACACAATGACCTCTTTTCTTTCTTTTTTTGAGTAGTCTTCCTAAGCTGAAATAAATGTTACTTCGAAAATCCCTGGGCTTTTCATTTAATCACAGACTTTTGCGATTCTTTTTAAAAAGAAAGATTGTGAGTATGGTTGCCAGATCCAAAAATAGAAAAGCCAGCGTTATATTTATCCATACATTTTGCCCTAAAAGCCGAACTACCTGTTTTAAATAGAATTTTTATTTTCAGTCGTTTTTTAATAATCAGTTATACTCAGTCTTTGTGAGATCAACCTTAAAAGTGCCTCACCTAAAAACGATCAAAAATCAGTCTTATAATCTGGCAATTATGATAGCAACTAAATGTTCAATGTTGTTAATTGTGCAGTTTTCATCGTAAGGCCATCTTAAGTCAAAATAAACTGTATGTTCTTCACTAAACAAAGTAAACAATTAGCTGTTTCTTCTGGAGCGGAAACCTAAAAGATATTCAATAACGTTAGTCATTTGACTTAGATTTTTAAAGAAGTAACAATGTGTCGTTAAGTATTAAAATTTCTCATTTGAACCCACTTTATCGAGAACGTTATTTTTCTTGGAATTCATTTCATTGAACTCTTGATAGGATAATTGTAAATTACACAGCAGCAACATCATCTATGATTGTTTTTGGTTTGCAGTTTATTCTGTTCCTTTGTCCATTGTGCGTTTATGAAAGAGAACACCCTGCCGGCGTTGGTATTCTGTCAGTTTCAATCATTCCGAAAAAAATTGCTTATTATCATGTGATTTGGAATAAGATGTCCAATTTTGGTACCCAAAAGCTTTTTAAAGGCAGTTTCGCCTTTAATTTTTTTTGTCCCACGAATTTCGAGAAATTCTGAGACTGATCAAACAATTTATTATCATCCAACTTACATGCCTGTATATCCTTAAGATATATCCGCTTTTTCCTCTTTATACTTGTTCTTCGCGCTTATGTTATTGGATTGGAACGGGCCTCAGTAGCGCGTTCTTTGCTTCATCGTTCAAGAGCCCAACAAAAGCTGGACAGGCTTATCTTGAGTCTAGCTGGCTGGACATCTCTGCCTAAATCCTAATTGGCTCTGAGCACTATGGGACTGAACTACTGAGGTCATCAGTCCCCTAGAACTTAGAACTACTTAAACCTAACTAACCTAAGGACTTCACACACATCCATGCCCGAGGCAGGATTCGAACCTGCGACCGTAGCGGTCACGCGGTTCCAAACTGGTGCGCTTAGAACCGCACGGCCACACCGGCCGGCAAATCCTAATTGTGAGCGAATATGTGGAACTGACATGGCCTACCTAGCCCATTACAAATCTAAAACCTGTTTCTTCCATTTTCAACCTAAAAAGCTGAACTATTACCTCTTTCATATTTCTTACCCAGACAGACTTACAATTCTCTTCAGGATTCAGGTAGTATGGTAGGGTGAAATTCACTACAGATACAGATGAAACATGTGTACAAACAAGTATGACATACGATAATTATATGCAAAATACAACGAGTACTAGGAAAGTTTTGCAATACGGCTTTATTTATCTAATTTTTTCGAAGTAATTTCAGCCTCATTGAATACACCTGTCTCTCCTCAGAAACCAGTCCCTAAACCATTTCTCCCAGGTTTCTGTAGGGAATAAGGCACACTCGTTGTCCCAAGTCCTCAGGAGGTCCTCATCACTTGAAAACTGTACTCCTTTCAGCTTCATTTTTACGTGCGGGAACGGTGCAGAGTCACAAGGAGCAAGGCCTGGACTGTAAGGAGGGCGCTCAAAATGTGTCAGTCCTGTGCCCAGCAAATATTCGGTGCCTGCTTTGGCACAGTGAGCTGGAGCGTTGTCGTGATGGAGGAACCCCCGAGTGTCCATTCTTGACTTCGGTCGCAGTTCTTCAAAGATCGGATGACTTTGGGCATGCACTGCTCAGTGTACCACTTAGCTGGGACTGTCTTCTGTGTGTCCAGAACAACACGCCCCACAATTCCACACTATTTGAAAGAAGCAGCTTTTATTTTAAATTTGAACCAAATAAGCCCGCGGTCACAATTTTTAGACCAGGTTTCAACACTTCTAAGAGTGTCTTCATCAGAATTTAAATATTTAAAGTGGCCTATAACATAATTACAAATTAATGGTAAACAAAAATTTTTACATACAACTGTAAGTACTGACTAACAGTACAAGAAAGAGACAGTACTTACATGTCACATATAAAATGAATAACAAGCCGGAAGGGCTTTAGTCATAAAAATTTAAAAAAGAATATATGAAAGGCGAGCCACTATGGGCTGCACATACCTGTAAAGCCACAGGTAGCAGCAGACTGAGGCGCCCGCATCTATCAAGTGCGGGCAGGTGAACATAATAGCAAAAGTACCGTCTGGTAGCCGTAAGTAGAAGTAGGCTACTTATCATTTAAATATAGACAGCTGAATGTTAGAATGAACAGTACTTAGTACATGAAATCACAGACAAAGTTACATATGACAGCAGCAGACATGGTAACATTTTGCTTGTGTAAAAGCGTAGAAATACAGTTTGAGAACTGAAAACTGATTAACAGTACAAAAAGAAGCATAAAATAAATATCAAGCGAAAAAGTTTTAGTCACAATTTTAAAGTAAAATGCGTGGAACGCGAGCCACTGCGGGCTGCTCGCATATATCGTGCTACAGGTAGCATAATCAGTTTTCAGCTTTCAAACTGTACAGGGTAAAGTCTTTCCCTGATTACATAAATTGATAACTCAGGCTAGAAGTAAGATACAAATATGAAACTGGTGTCTAATTGTTTACAAACTATCAAAGTTTTTTCACACATCAGTAAACTTCCACATGAGCACCCTTGGTAGCACGTAGCACATCTAGGCGATATTCAATTTCCGTCCACACATTAGCCAACATCACTGGAGGGATCGATTCAACGACTGTGGTTATCGGTTGCCGCAGGGTTTCGAGATCTGGTACACGTGTTCGATAGACCTCGTCCTTGACATAACCCCATAAAAAGAAGTCAAATGGGGTATTGTCAGGAGAGCGTGGAGGACAAACCGTTGGCCCGTCACGACCAATCCGTCGCCCAGGAAAGGTCATATCGAGATAGGCACGGACGTCCATGCCCCAATGGGGCGGTGCACCGTCTTGCTGAAACAAGACATCGGGGTGATACTGAAGCAGCTGAGGACAGCATCCTCAGCGAAGAAGAATGGCCCGATAATTCGATCCTGCAATAGCGCGCACCAAATAGTCACCTTTGGACTGCCTCTGGTGCACTCCATGACCTCGCCAGGGGGTTGCGAACCCCAAATGCGCACATTATGGTGATTCACTACTCCACTGACAAAAAAGGTCGCTTCGTCGGAAAAGGCAATTCGTCTGAGATAACCATCATCGTCCTCAATACGTGATAGCATTTCGACCGGAAAGTCATATCGACGTGTACTGTCATTGGGCAACAAGGCCTGAACGATTTGCACTTTGTGTGCACGAAACAATAAACGTTTGTGTAAAATGTCATGGAGAGAGCTTTTTGGCATCTGTAATTCACGTGAGGCCCTGCGCACCGATTTCTCCGGACTTCGCAGAAAAGACTGCCTTACAGCTTCCACCCTGTCTGCTGAGGTTCTTGGTCGACCAGACCTCGGAAGGTCAGCAACCGATCCTGTGTTCTTGAACTTCTCTTACCAGGCTTTAATGCTCTTGACATCAGGTGGATTCCTTCCAAATGTTGTCTGGAAGTGTCTCTGCACTGTGGTTGGTGATCGTGTCTCATGGTACCACAGGACACACTGTGCCTTCTCCTGATTGGTTAACATGGCTTCTTCGGCACTGCACCTCATCCACTACTTACGTACTGCGAACCTAAAACAGAAAAAAAATTTGATAGTTGTAAACAATTTGACACAAGTTTGTATCTTACTTCTAGCCTGAGTTATCAATTTATGTAATCAGGGAAAGTCTTTTCGGAAACCCTGCATTTCTACGCTTTTACATAAGCAAAATGTTACAATGTCTACTGTTGTCATATAAAACCTTGCCTGTGGATTCATGTACTAAATACCGTTCATTCTAACATTCAGCTGTCTATATCTAAAAGTGAAGTAGCGTACTTCTACTTATGGCTACCAGATGGCACTCTTGGTGTAATGTTCACCTGACCGCACTTGCTAAATGCGGGCGCCTCAGTCTCGCTGCTACCTGTGGCTTCATAGGTATGTGCAGCCCATAGTGGCTCGCCTTTCATATATTCTTTTTAAAATTTTTGGGACTAAATCCCTTCCGGCTAGTTATTTATTTTATATGTGACATGTAAGTACTGTCTCTTTCTTGTACTGTTAGATAGTACTTACACTTTTGTATAAAAAAATTTGTCTTTTCCCATATACAGGGTGTTTCAAAAATGACTGGTATATTTGAAACGGCAATAAAAACTAAACGAGCAGCGATAGAAATACACCGTTTGTTGCAATATGCTTGGGACAACAGTACATTTTCAGGCATACAAACTTTCGAAATTACAGTAGTTACAATTTTCAACAACAGATGGCGCTGCGGTCTGGGAAACTCTATAGTACGATATTTTCCACATATCCACCATGCGTAGCAATAATATGGCGTAGTCTCTGAATGAGATTACCCGAAACCTTTGACAACGTGTCTGGCGGAATGGCTTCACATGCAGATGAGATGTACTGCTTCAGCTGTTCAATTGTTTCTGGATTCTGGCGGTACACCTGGTCTTTCAAGTGTCCCCACAGAAAGAAGTCACAGGGGTTCATGTCTGGCGAATAGGGAGGTCAATCCACGCCGCCTCCTGTATGTTTCGGATAGCCCAAAGCAATCACACGATCATCGAAATATTCATTCAGGAAATTAAAGATGTCGGCCGTGCGATGTGGCCGGCAACATCTTGCATAAACCACGAGGTGTTCGCAGTGTCGTCTAAGGCAGTTTGTACCGCCACAAATTCACGAAGAATGTCCAGATCTGAAAAATGGGCCAATGATTCCTTTGGAAGAAATGGCGGCCCAGACCAGTACTTTTTGAGGATGCAGGGACGATGGGACTGCAACATGGGGCTTTTCGGTTCCCCATATGCGCCAGTTCTGTTTATTGACGAAGCCGTCCAGGTAAAAATAAGCTTCGTCAGTAAACCAAATGCTGCCCACATGCATATCGCCGTCATCAATCCTGTGCACTATATCGTTAGCGAATGTCTCTCGTGCAGCAATGGTAGCGGCGCAGAGGGGTTGCCGCGTTTGAATTTTGTATGGATAGAGGTGTAAACTCTGGTGCATGAGACAATACGTGGACGTTGGCGTCATTTGGACCGCAGCTGCAACACGGCGAACGGAAACCCGAGGCCGCTGCTGGATCACCTGCTGCACTAGCTGCGCGTTGTCCTCTGTGGTTGCCGTACGCGGTCGCCCTACCTTTCCAGCACGTTCATCCGTCACGTTCCCAGTCCGTTGAAATTTTTTAAACAGATCCTTTATTGTATCGCTTTTCAGTCCTTTGGTTACATTAAACCTCCGTTGAAAACTTCGTCTTGTTGCAACAACACTGTGTTCTAGGTGGTGAAATTCCAACACCAGAAAAATCTTCTGTTCTAAGGAATAAACCATGTTGTCTACAGCACACTTGCACGTTGTGAACAGCACACGCTTACAGCAGAAAGACGACGTACAGAATGGCGCACCCACAGACTGCGTTGTCTTCTATATCTTTCACATCACTTGCAGCGCCATCTGTTGCTGAAAATTGTAACTACTGTAATTTCGAAAGTTTGTCCGCCTGAAAATGTACTGTTATCCCAAGCATATTGCAACAAACGGTGTATTTCTATCGCTGCTCGTTTAGTTTTTATTGTCGTTTCGAATATACCGGTCTTTTTGAAACACCCTGTATTTGTAATTATGTTATAGGCCACTTTAAACATTTAAATTCTCATGAAGACAGTCTTAGAAGTGTTGAGACCTGTTCAAAACGACTGAAAATTGAGACCTAGTGCTTATTTAGTGCTGAAACAAGCAGCCATGTTCAAAGCTCTGAGCTTTTATTTTCTTTTTACTGCTCACAAGGGAACCTCCCCATCACACCCCCCTCAGATTTAGTTATAAGTTGGCACAGTGGATAGATCTTGAAAAACTGAACACAGATCAATCGAGAAAACAGGAAGAAGTTGTGTGGAACTATGAAAAAAATAAGCAAAATATACAAACTGAGTAGCCCATGTAAAGATAAGCAACATCAAGGCTAACGTAAGCTTTGGTTAGCGTGAGCAACTGCGGAACGAGAGGTCATTGGTTCAAATCTTCCCTCGAGTGAAAATTTTACTTTTTTTATTTTCGCAAAGTTATGATCTGTCCGTTCGTTCATTAACGTCTCTGTTCACTGTAATAAGTTTAGTGTCTGTGTTTTGCGACCGCACCGCAAAACCGTGCGATTAGTAGACGAAAGGACATGCCTCTCCAATGGTAACCGAATACATTTGATCGCAAGGTCATAGGTCAACCGATTCCTCCACAGGCAAACACGTCTGATGTATTCTATTCGACAATGGTGACGGCATGTGCGTCACATGACATGAATATGTTGTCGACCCACCTACCTTGTACACTTGGCGAATGGGTAAAAAGATTCTTCTACCTTGCCCGATTTAGGTTTTCTTGTGGATGTGATAACCACTCCCAAAAAAGTGATCACATCGGACGGACAGATAATAATTGTCTGAAAATAAAAAATTAAACTTTTTACTTGAGGGAAGACTTGAACCAAGGACCTCTGGCTCGGCAGCTGCTCACCCTAACCACGGGACCACGGCGCTCCTGTGCTGACATTGGCCTTGATGTTGCCTGTCGTGTGCATGGACTACTCAGTTTGTATATTCTGCTTTTTTTTCATAGTTCCACACAACTTCTTCCTGTTTTCTCAATTGGTCTGTGTTTAGTTTTTCAAGGCCTGTCCACTGTGCCAACTTATAACTAAATCTGAGGCGGGTGCGATGGTGATGTTCCCTTGTCAGTATTAGCTGACATCTACGGGTGTGTTGTCACCTTCAAAGACCCAAACTTTGTTGTGTGTCTTAGTCGACATGTCATAATAGTACAGCCAAGTCTCGTCACCCCTCACACACTGAGATTGTTCCTTAGAAAACTTCTTTATCATCTACCGGCACCAAGTCACATGTCGTGTCATCAAAAAATGGTTCAAATGTCTCTGAGCACTATGGGACTTAACTTCTAAGGTCATCAGTCCCCTAGAACTTAGAACTACTTAAACCTAACTAACCCAAGGGCATCACACACATCCATGCCCGAGGCAGGATTCGAACCTGCGACCGTAGTGGTCGCGCGGTTCCAGACTGTAGCGCCTAGAACCGCTCGGGCACCCCGGCCGGCGTCGTGTCATCTGCTCTTCCGTCAGTCTATGCGGCGCCCAGAGACAACATAGTTTCTCTGCTTGCAAATGATCGTGCAGAATCGAATAGCTGGTGCATTTAGCCTTAAGGTGTCCTCTATCTGCGTATAGGTCACTCGCCTGTCTTTGTCTAGCGTTTTCCTCACAGCATCAATGTTTTCCTCTGTAACTGATTATCGTTCCTTCCTGTCCTCTGAGCGTCCTCCAGTTAAATTTCCCCTTTGGCATCCGCTGTACCATCTGAATGTAGCGGTACGATGTGGACACATATCACCGAGTACAAGAGTCATTTCTTCAAACCACTTGCCTATGTTTAAAACACGCGTCAAGTTGTACCGCAAAACTCCCCGAATCTCGCTTCGTGACCACGTTGTCATAGAAGCTAACCTGCGCCCACAGACTTTACACAGCGGCTACAATACATGAAATTTTCTCAGAACACAGCAACAATCAGCCTCCTGCTACTTATTGTTGCGTCGTATTGCAAAAAATGGTTCAAATGGCTCTGAGCACTAAGGGACTTAACATCTGAGGTCATCAGTTCTCTAGAACTTAGAACTACTTAAGGGGCTCCGGAAAGGCTCAAAACCATGAAAAGTTCAATTTTTACTTTTTTGCGTTTTCTGAATCTGCAGACTATTACCTTTTAATAGATATATAATTTATTCAATTCCGAAGACTACAACTATTTTTAAATTTTTTTTGAAATGTGTTCTACATGGGCGTGACCCACTGTGGCGCTGTTAAACTGCTGTCAAATGGTGTTATTATTAACGTCCGTGTTCATCAGGTACATTTTAGTGATGTGAGATAAAGTATGTGTTGTGGCTAACCTGTGATGGTTCAATATATATCGCTGGTGTGATTGTCGATTGTTTCATGTTTATTTACTCTGTCGTTATCCCGAAAATATTCGTAATTAATTCTGTTTCTTGAGTCTTTGTTTTGTTGAAGTATAATAATGAGTAAAAGTAAAGTTATTAGAAATCCTCTGAAGGCTTTTAAGAAAAGGAGAAATGTTGGAAAGCCAAAGGTATGTGTTATTACTGTAAACAATAAAGACGATAACCAAGTGAGTGAACCTAACCTCTCAAATACACCTGCCCATAGCAGTCAAAGTGGGAAAGAAAATACTTCACAGAAGAAGCTTGGTTCAATGAGTGAAAACTATGAATGTTTTATGGGCGAATCAGATGTGAATGAAATATTTGATATGTCGGTTCTCAAAGGAATTTTTTCAAACTGTGTAAGATGTATTCATTGTAGTGAAGTTGGTCTGGAACTCTCCATAATAAAGCACGTAGGACTTGCTAGTGAAATACAACTGAAATGTGATAAGTGTTCATACCTGACCACCTTTTGGAACAGTGTTGCAGTAACTGCAACTGAATGGTAGCAAAATCTACGAACACAACAACGAGCGATGCTTGCTTTAGACAAGGAACGCCTTCGGGCTGCAGACAGGGCTGTAAAGAGTCTAGAAATACAAGCAAGAGTAAACAGGAGGAGGAACAAGAGGAAGCTGGAGGAGGAGTTTTCAGAGGATGAAGATAATCCATCCTATGGACCTGGAATGCACTAAAAAGTTAATCCAATCTTTGTCGCTCGATTCCCAAAACTTTTATTTTCTCATACTAATTACTTGTTTTCTAAGGATCTTCCAAACATATTTGTTTCAAACTTTCAGTAAATGTTACACAGTACCTTCTGCATAATTTAACACAGCCTTTTTCCAAAAAACTGTATATTTTTGAATATATAAATAAAAAATTGCAAAAAATGTTGTGAATTTTCATTACAATTGAAAAAAAATCATCTTTAATAACTGAACTAAAATTTTGTAAAATCCCTGTGTTAAGTTGTAGCCCGTATTCCAATAAATAATCTGTAAAAAGTTCAACTTCCTACCTCAAATACTTTGTGAGGAAAGATGTAATTTATAAGCGTTATTTTAACATTGCAAGTATAGGGCGTTCCGGAATCCCTTAAACCTAACTAACCTAAGG
Source organism: Schistocerca serialis cubense (assembly GCF_023864345.2). Lineage (NCBI taxonomy): Eukaryota > Metazoa > Arthropoda > Insecta > Orthoptera > Acrididae > Schistocerca > Schistocerca serialis. Next base: position 56,441,664 of record NC_064647.1, on the reverse strand, counting down.
ACAGCACACACATCCATGCCCGAGGCAGGATTCGAACCTGTGACTGTAGCAGCAGCGCGGTTCCGGACTGAAGCGCCTAGAACTGCTCGGTCACTGCGGCCGGCGTCGTATTGCAAAACTTTCCTAGAACGCTTCGTATATCTATATGTAAATCATATCGACATATATGATATCTGTACGCTGGAAATCGGGGCGAGATGGTAGTATTTTACTAATCTCAAAGCGAGATTTATACGAGGGTTGGAACTTAAACAGTGGCAACTATTTATTCACAACCGATACAAAAGAGTTACACGTTTCCACCTGTTACTGTCCTTCAAAGTAGTCACCAGCGTTGTGTAGAACCCGTTGCCAGCGATGTGGAAGGCGTAGTGTACCGTTAGCAGAGCCTGTTGTGTTGATGGTGCGAATGGAGCGATGTAGCGCCTGTCGAATGTCTCAAACAGTTCTGAAGCGAATGCCTCGAAGTGGTTCCTTCATCGGAATCAAATCAAAGTGACAAGGACTTAAGTCCGGAGAGTATGGTGGATGGTACAGTACTTCCCAGTCCCATCGACCATACCGAACAGCCACAGCTTGCGCTGTATGCGTCCGCGCATTGTCGTGCAAAATGATGGGTGGGTTGCCCAGAAAGTGTCGCCGCTTCTTTCGCAAAGCTGGTCGCATGTGATGCTCCTAAAACGAACAGTAATACTGTGCATTGTCGGTCCGTCGTGGAGGAACCTAAGGCGTTAGGATAACATTATCACAGTCGTATACGAGAATCACCATAATTCTGATATATTCATAGTGGCTCCTTTTTCTGCTAGATGTTAAATTCTTAAGTTGTCCTCAATGTTTCCCACTGAATGGTTTTCTTCAGTAATATGGGCTGCAAATGCTGATTTGTTCAAGTTACCAAGTCTTAAAGCATCAATATGTTCTTTGTATCTAATTTCAAAACTTCTGCCTGTCTGTCCAATGTAGAATTTTGGGCATGTAATGGATTTGAGTTTGTATATTCCTGATTTATGATAGGGAATCTTGGAGGTATTTACATCATGGATTACTTTTTGTTGTAATTTATTATTTGTGGAAAAGCTGATTGTGGTATTTTTCTTCTTTTTAAATAAGTTTACTATTTGGTATGAAAGTGGGCCTATGTATGGGAGAGTAGCATATTTAGGTTTGGCTTCTGTGGCACACTGATTTGGCTTGAAGTGACTACTGTGAAGTGGATCTGTGGTTTTCGCCTGCATTTTGTTGTGGAGTTTTTCTATTATTGTGGGTTTATATCCAATATTATGAGCAACTGTTTTAATTATATTGATTTCATTTTGTTGGTCTGTGTCACTCATTGGTACTTTTTTAATTCGGTGTAGCATCGTTCTGAAATATGCCATTTTTTGTTGGCAGGGGTGGCAAGATGAGTTGCCAATACTGACATCTGTGGTGGTCGGTTTTCTGTAAATACTGAATTGACGCTGATAAAGATTGGATAAAAAGCGCGCGGACTTCTGTGTGTGTGTGTGTGTGTGTGTGTGTGTGTGTGTGTGTGTGTGTGTGTGTACACATGCGTGTACGAAACAGGTAACATAAGTGGGTTGGTAGACGTAAATTCTGTTTATGCATCTACGTTATGTGTGTTGATTTAGGAATATGCATGAAGTAGTGTTATCCATTATGAAACTGTTGTAGAAAGACAATGAGAGTGAAAACCATATTCTTGTTTGTTATAAAATAACGTTTTCTGCTGCCAGTCACGATTTTTCTTCGTTTATTTTTCGCGCTGCGGAGTTAGGGAAACGATTCTCATTATCAAATGAGTTTTCCGCATCCCGTGACATTTCTAATCTTGGTGTTTGCGTTGTGTGACCTTCTGTGACTTCGAAATTTTTTGCTGTCGTCTCAGGCGGAATAAAGCATCGCAAACACTACTCTCAGAACTACCACAGATCCCGGAAGACTTAACTCGGTAATGGCAGTTATCTCCTGAAACGCCTCATGCGGAAAATAAATTCTGAGAAATCCTACTGGCAGTAGCAAATATTATTTTATGACAAACAAAACCTATTTGTATGACTGTAGCTGTACGAGTTCTTCTTCAGAAGCCAAATGAAAAAAAACCAAGTAACGTTTTTGTTAACATCGTGAAGGTTTTTGACATGATATAGCACGGTGAGCAGTCGAGTTATTTTGTGCAGAGCAAAATACAGAGTGACTATAAAGGCATTCCCTGATCACAGAAAATTATTTCTAAGCAACTATGATTTTTTTAAGCAAACGGTTACGTTTCCACATGTCTCTGCGATTTTTCGGAAACGGTACTTTAAATCATGAAGTCTCTATGGATACTGTTCTGAATGTGCTCTGACAGCATTAGATTTTTTCCCTCTCTCTCTCTTTCTCTCTCTCTCTCTCTCTCTCTCTCTCTCTCTCGTTACAAGTAGCTTGATGTAGGACTGCTGCTGTCACAATGGTCTCCATTCGGGAGAAAGAGTAACGAGTTTCGTGGTTTCATGAAGTACGGTCGCCGATTACAGTTAAGCTAAGTTCGCAAGTGTTGGAGATGCTTCAGATGCGAAGAGGATCAAAGGATGATGTGAAAAGTATAAGACACTGCCAGTGTTGGTGACGAAGTAGGGTGTAGAACCATTTCGCCACAGTCCGCGGAAATCAAAGAGTCGTGTTTTCGGAGAAACAGGCATGCCTCAGAGCTTTATGGTGAACGTTTTGCACAAACCGCTGCATTTGCATGGATACAGAGTGAAACTCGTGCAAGGTTTGCAGCCAGGTCCTACACCCGGACCCGCTGAGTTTGCAGGGACATGCTGAAACGAATCGACGCTAGCAATGACTACGTTATTGAATTTTGTTTTTCAAATGAGGTGACTTTTCATATCTCTGAGGAAAAAAACATGCATGATGTCGGAATGCGGGTGTCGGAGAAGCCACATATCGTGATACAGCAGATAAAAGGCAGTCCGAATGTGAATGTATGTGGATGGGGGGGAAGGGGGAGGGGAGGAGGGCCTTACGCACAACGGAGTTACTGGACCATTACATTTCACTGAGCCTACGATTATCTGGACATATTGGATCTTTACATTAGAGGAGTTTCAACTAAGGGTACTGTTTCAGCAAGTGAAACGGCACGACTACGAGATGCCGTACTGTCGGTGACAGAACAGAAGTTGCAAAGAGATGGAGAGAAATCGAGTGTCACCTAGACATTCTATTGACAACAAACGGAGGACATGTGGAAGTGTACCCATAAGAGGCAAAGAAACTGGTACACCTGCTTAATATCGTGGAGGTCCCCCGCGAACACGCGGAAGTCGCACAACGCGAGACATGGACTCGACTAACGTCTGAAGTAGCTCTGGAAGGAACAGACACCATCAGTCCTGCAGGGCTGTCAATAAATCCGCAAGAGTAAGAGAGGGTGCAGAAGTCTTCTGAACAGTAGTTTGCAACGCTTCCCACGTATGCTCGGTGATGTCTGGGCAGTTTGGTGGCCATCGGAAATCTTTCAACTCAGAAGAGTGTTCCTGGAGCCACTCTGTAGCAATTCTGGGCGTGTGGGGTGTCGCATCGTCCTGGTGGAATTGCTGAAGTCCGTCGGATGAATGGATGCAGGTGGTCAGACAGGGTGCTTCTGTACGAGTTACCTGTCAGAGTCGTATCTAGAGGTATCAGCGGTTCCATATCATTCCAACTGCACAAACCTCACATCATTACGGAGCCTTCACCAGCTTGAACAGTCCCCTGCTGACATGTAGAGTCCATGGATTCATAAGATTTCTCCATACACGTCCACCCGTTCGATACACTTTGAAACAAGACTCGTCCGACCAGGCAACATGTTTCCAGTCATCAACAGTCCAGCGTCTGTGCTGAGGGGCCCAGGCGAGGCGTAAAGCTTTGAGTCGTGCAGTCATCAAGGGTACACGAGTGGGGCTTCGGCACCGAAAGCCCATATCGACGATGTTTCATTCAATGGTTCATACGCAGACTCATGTTGATGGCCCAGCATTGAAATCTGCTGTAATTTGCGGAAGGGTTGCGCTTCTGTCACTTTGAACGATTCTCTTCAGTCGTCGCTGGCCCCGTTCTTGCAGGATCTTTTTCCGGTCACAGCGATGTCGGAGATTCGATGTTTTACCGGATTCCTGATATTCACGGTACACTCGTGAACTGGTGGTACGGGAAAATCGCAACTTTATCGTTACTTTGATGTTGCGTCGCATCGCTCGTGAGCCGACTATAACACCGCGCTCAGAGTCTCTTAAACCTTGACAAGTTGCCACTGTAGCAGCAGCAACCGACCTAACTGCGCCACACAGTTGGCGCCTCATGTAGGCGTTGCCGAGAGCTGCGCCGTATTTTGCCTGTTTACATGTCTCTGTATGTGAATACGCATATTATTTTAGTCCGTTAAATTCCTTTTTACAAGCGTCTTTCGTCTTTCTTTTCATGCTGGTTACCTGTTGATTAATACTGCTGTACATATTTATGCCTTTTTTATTTTATGCTAACACCTTTTTCGAAGTGTATTGTCTTAATATACTATTATTTGGTTCTTCCCATATACTGGACAATTTCATCTCGTGCTGCCGTTTGCATGTACATGCAGACAATTAGCACTGTTCACACGTTCTGAGGCATCAAGGGATCACCAATTTAGTATTGGAGGGAAGCGTGGAGGGAAAAACTCACTGAGGGAGACCAAGAGATGAATACACTAAGCAGATTCAGAAGGATGTAGGCTGCAGTAGGTACTGGGAGATGAAGAAGCTTGCACAGCAAGCAGAGCTCCATCAAACCAGCCTTTGGACCGAAGATCATAACAACAACACCTTGGCCGGCTTGCTCTTTACACACCATATGATTTTAACGCCCATTCCCCCCAACCCACTTTTCGTTTTTACATTAGTTGTACTCTGTTTTAATTTTAACTGTTAACCATTTTATTTGCTGAATCAGGCATTGGGTGCTCTGCGCGGCTATCTGCGCACTCATTTGCGGAGTGAGCGCCACCTCTTGTAGTTTCCTATCACCCTTGCTTGCACTGATAAGTGAGACAGCTTATGTCGCTAGCCCTGTATGCGTCACACTAAATGTCTGCTGGAGCTAATGTCGCGGTGTTTTATTTTAAAGTTTTAAGTCAAAGCCCTACAGTATCGGAGCTACTACTTTCATTGATCTATTTTAACTGTTGATATGGACATTGTACTAGATAAGAGCATTATGGCTTTGACATCCATTTCTCAGTATGTGATTTTACTAGCTCTTATGCAAATTTATGTGATTATTGTTTATCAAATTTGGTTCCTTTTCTGGTTGTCATTTGTAACTATTTTGTAATAATTTGCTCAATAAGTCCATTTTCCTTGTGAAGAACTCAAATTTATTTTTGTCGAAACTATAGCAAATAGTTAAACCTTTAATTCTACAGCCGGCCGAAGTGGCCGTGCGGTTAAAGGCGCTGCAGTCTGGAACCGCAAGACCGCTACGGTCGCAGGTTCGAATCCTGCCTCGGGCATGGATGTTTGTGATGTCCTTAGGTTAGTTAGGTTTAACTAGTTCTAAGTTCTAGGGGACTAATGACCTCAGCAGTTGAGTCCCATAGTGCTCAGAGCCATTTGAACCATTTTTTAATTATGCAAGTGGTTGGCTCCTGTTTTCCAATCCTATTGAGTTTCCGCGTGCACCGTTACTAAAGCGCAGCCACGAAAAAAAAAGAAAAAAATTGTAATCTATGTATGTTTCTTTCCCTTAATTCTTTCAGTTTACAGTCCCTATAATTCTATAACACTGTTTTCTTCCTTATCTTTACTTCTTTCTACTTCGATAGCTCTAACATTTAAATGGTAACCAATACATGCCATTTCCCAGTTGTATCTTTATTCACCCTCCCTATCAATCATTCCTTTTCTGTGACATTCGTTTTCATTATTTCCTACTGTGTTATGTTCTGTGATGCAGGGAACTATGCAGAACCACTTACAATCATTCCCAGAATCCCCGCTTAGAGACCGTATATTTCGCGTATAGTATTTGTGATGCATATTCATAATGAACGCCGCTGCTCATCGTATAGCTAACACGAATTTTCAATCTGTGACTCTTGATAAAGGGTAATTTCTAGGAGTGGCTAACGTGGTGTGATATGTGTTCTTTGCGACTGGCAAGGATTTCTAGTTTCTTGCTTCATTTTATATGGCAGCTTCTTGAATAACTTCGTATCAGTGTTCGTAACTCCACTCTTGACCCTGTAATAGGGAAAAACTGGTGTTATTCTCGGTACGTTCGGAAAAGCATGCTACCAAAATTTTGCATTCTCATTAGAACTTATACACATGAATAAAATAGCTTGTGCTTTACACTGTAAATATAGTAGCAGCCTTGGGTGACCAGACTTCCCACGAACTAGGACGTTTTGTGCAAACCTTCGTTAATACTATGTTTATACAACAGTTTTGTCTTAGAAAACTTGGTTTATGCTACGACTATGAAGATTATCGTACCTTCTTACCAAAACTTACACTAAAAACATCAAAATACCTTGCATTACTAATCGAGCAGCGTTTTTTATCGTTTGTGTTGTCAATAAAAATAAACTTGCAGGATAATATCTCGCTTTGCTGTTCCAATTTCAGATGTGGAAACTCAGCTTTAATTTCGCCAGTAAATCCACACTTTACTCTTGGCATTACTGTGACAAGTCTGCAATATATCACATCAAATAACATTACCTGTAACTATAAAGGTCTAAAACAGTGGTTCATGTGGTGTCACCGCCAGACACCACACTTGCTAGGTGGTAGCCTTTAAATCGGCCGCGGTCCGGTAGTATATGTCGGACCCGCGTGTCGCCACTGTCAGTGATTGCAGACCGAGCGCCACCACACGGCAGTTCTAGAGACGTCCTAGCACTCGCCCAGTTGTACAGTCGACTTTGCTAGCGATGGTTCACTGACAAATTACGCTCTCATTTGCCGAGACGATAGTTAGCATAGCCTTCAGCTACGTCATTTGCTACGACCTAGCAAGGCGCCATTATCATGTGTTATTTATCATGGGGATGCATGTACAGTCAGACCGATGTTCACCAATTATGGATTAAAGTTAAGTATTCCAGCAGCTACGTACTTTTCTTGATAGTATAATTGCTTTACCTGTTCCAGACCTCACGCCAGCCTGCGTGAGCTTAAACGCGTGCCTTTCGGCTTCCTCCAAACCCCGTGAATTGGCTCCTGCCAATTCACAACAGTTCACAATCTTTCTTAGACCATTATCCGTGAGTGCAATCAGAGATTAACTGGTACCTCCCCCCTCCTCCCCCCCCCCCCTCCCTACCGCCATCTGTGGCCCTTCTCCCCCTGTCCCACATTATAACCAGCTTTAGCACGTAACTAAACTGTGGAATGATAACTTTTGTTGGACCATTTTTATTTTCAAAATGATGAAACATGAATGATATTTAGTTAGTTTGTGTGTGTGTGTGTGTTTTAGAGTGAATGGCAAAGAAATTTGTGGTGCATCGCAAGTGCTACCCACAACTCCTTCTCAGATAAGAAAGCTAACTACTGACACTGACGGTACACACTTGCTACAAAACATGTTTCCCCTGCATTACTCCTCTCCATTGCGGCACTTGCTTGACCTGCACACTGCAACCCCATTTAAAAAGCAAACAAGTTAAAAATGTGTGCACTATACTTACTGTTTGTAATCTCCTTATTTCTCCTGGATGTCTGTAGGATATGAACTAAATGTAGAGTTGCTATTAGGAGACGTGCTGTTTCGCAGTCCTCGGTAGTATAGTGGTTAGTATCCCCGCCTGTCACGCGGGAGACCCGGGTTCGATTCCCGGCCGGGGAGAATATTTTTATTTCAATTTATTGGCCGAACACGACCTGAAATTTTGAATTTAATTTATGTGTAGTTCTTTGCACCTTTATTCTTAAAGTTTTTCTCTCCGTAAAATGTGTTAAACTGTGTGCAAAAGCCAAAATCTTTCACTATGAATGGATACAGGAATGGAAACATAGCGAAGCCTACAGATTGCACAGATCAAGAATGCTTCATTAAGTCGTGGCTTCCAGTATCATTTTTGCTCTGTTTTCCTACATAACTTATAACACTTCATTTTAAGTACAAGTATACTGCTACACGAGCTCGTCATGCAACTTGTACCACTACAAGGAAAAAAATAAATGGTGCAGCAGAAAAACTCTACTTAAAACAAAATGTTCTTCATCCTCATGCAAAATGCGGGCCCACTGGAAGGGAAATTTAAATATTTCCTTTTGTTTCTTTTTCCAACTATTTCGTTTTTGGTTTCATTTACATCTTTATTTAGATGCTCAGATGTACTTGTTTCCTCTAATACAATTTTTTAACAATATCTGTTTGTTTATTTTCCATTTATTTTCTTTTTACAGATTTGTTTACGTTTGCATCTTCAATCAATTTTATGAGTTCCGTGTATTCCTGTATACCCAACATTCTCCCCAAAAGAGAGCAGTAACACCTTAAACCGTTCGTAGACTGTTACTATCTCTGTACCTAGGTTAAGTTGTGCCCACCCTCGTCTACCTGACACTACATCCCCTATGTCAGTACTTCCCTCGTTGTATAAAGTATGTTGCTTCCAGTGGATATCGTATTTTACAAATAATGTTTCTGGAAAAGTTAGTGCCTAAATTAAGATGCTGAGCCAATCGACATTGTAACAGTGTAATCAGTAAAGAGCTGATGACAGTTTCAAATGTCACGAGACCGATGTAAACCAAAAATCACTAAAAGCAGGAATATGTAACATCACAATAGCAGTGACCGACAGTTAACGTACGAAAAAAGGAAACTTTAAACGTATAGAAATCTTTATAAATATGGCAGTCAAATGTAACGTGACAATATTCCTTGTTTTAAGTACAAATAAATTTAAATGTTGTTAAAAAGTAATAAATAAATGTTCGATTCTTGTCCGGAGATAAATTCTTTATTCCGTCATACGTCGGTACATGCTCTTCAATTCAAAACTAAATTTATTTGCAGTTTTTTGCAGTCTATACCTCACCGTCAGCTACACCCACACAGCATAGCGTTTCTGTGTTCGTGACGCTACTACGGGGGACAGTCTACCCCCATAAGGAATTCTGCATGCGTCAGATTACAAATGAGGCCACTGATAGGTCGACTTACTCACTGGTTCAGTCTGAGGAACACGTGATACTTGCCACTAAGCCGGCCGCTGTGACCGAGCGGTTCTAGGCGCTTCGCTCCGGAACCGCGCAACTGCTACGGTCGCAGGTTCTAATCCTGCCTCGGGCATGGATGTGTATGATGTCCTTAGGTTGGGTTTAAGTAGTTCTAAGTCTAGGGGACGGATGACCTCAGATGTTAAGTCCCATGGAGCTCAGAGCCATTTGAACCATTTGAACTTACTACTAAAAAACGACGGAACAAGCAAGAAAGGTAGTATATGGTGACGTGGAAAGCAGGCAGATCTTGGTCGAGTACTTTAAAGAGCTTCTGAACGATGAAGCGCCATCTGTGAGGTTCATCTATAATCAGAAAGAACCAAAGAACCATACCTCGTCCTAGCATCACGAACTGTAGAAGGGATTAAGAGCATCACAAATATCTGGAAGAATACGAAAGCTCCTGAGGAACACAGGACGACTGAACAACTATTGAAGCGTGCTAACGGCAAAGCGATCATCGAACAGACGTAAATTATTAGTAAAATTTGGGAAGAAGAGCAGCTTCTAGAAGGGTGGGCGTGGTAACTACAAGGAAATACAGCTAATAACAGTGAGCTGTAGCGTGTTCTCAAAAAACTGCTGACCAGCGTGGAAAAGCGACTAAATCCACAAATTACAGAGTGACACGGTGGCTTCGGGAAAGGAAGGTCACTCACGGAAAAAAATTTGAATCTGAGCGTTGTAACCACGTATATAAAAAAAGAAAAAAAAACGAAGCGAGAATTTCGTCCTCACAATCGTAGACTTCAATAAAGCGTGTGAGCCATAAGACAGACCAGCATTGTTCTAAATTTGGGAGAAAATGAGACTGAATGGAAAATACAGTGAACTGATTAACGGAGCTTAAGCAACACGACGTCCGAGGTCAAAGTTAGAGGGAACCTTTCAGGTTAACTTCTCATGGTTCGGATTCACAGTCATATAATATTTCTTAAAAGACATCATAGTCGCCGTTGACTGTATAAAATACTTATTATTACTATTGCAATTTCGGCCTTATTGCCATTTTCAAGTAACACTGCAAAAGTTACATGCTGTCAGAATATAAAACTATCTGACATGAGTACATGTCGTCGTCAAAAGACAGAAGCCTGCATTTTGACGACGACATGTACTCATGTCAGATAGTTTTGTATTCTGACAGAATGTAACTTTTGCAGTGTTACTTGAAAATGGCAATAAGGCCGAAATTGCAATAGTAATAATAAATATTTTATACAGTCAACGGCGACTATGATGTCTTTTAATAAAGAAACCTTTCAGATTGCTTCATGATCAAAACCGGATCTAGACTCTCTCCCTCGCTGTGGAACTGTGTTCTTGATAAGATAATCAGGAAATGGCGACGAGAAATGAAGGGAGTGGGTGGAATAAGACTGGGATGCGATAAAAAAGGAGTGCAAGCAGGTTGTCTGTCATTCGCAGACTGTATTGTGATATTTTCGGGATCATTAGAAGAGGCGACTAATCAGACCACACAGCTGCAGAGAGAAAGCTGCTAAAGGAGGTTTGCAGATTTCTATCGAGAACACACAGCACATGACGAACAGAAAGTCAGCTCATAGATCGATGACAACAAAAGGAGGGAGAAGTCAGAAAGCAGGGAGCTTTACATACCTACGAGAATGGATAGAAACGGGGCTGACAGAAAAAGAAGCAATGGTATCACAATAAAGAAGATGAATGTAGTACACAAACTTCTTCTTCTTCTGCGGCTTTACAACTCATGATGAGTCTTGGCCTTTTCAATTATCTCCTTCCATTTATTCCGGTCACTTGCTTGCTATTTCCATTTCCTGTTACCCACCTTCCGAATTTCTTCCGTAACTCCGTCCTTCCATCTAGTTTTCGCCGGCCGCTGGTGGCCGAGCGGTTCTAAGCTCGTCAGTCTGGAACCGCGCGGCCGCTACGGTCGCAGGTTCGAATCCTGCCTCGGGCATGGGTGTGTGTGATGTCCTTAGGTTAGTTAGGTTTAAGTAGTTCTAAGTGTAGGGGACTGATGACCTGAGATGTTAAGTCCCATAGTGCTCAGAGCCATTTGAACCATCTAGTTTTCGGTCGAACAGTCCTCTCCGTTCACTTGGATTTCCTTATAAAATCTTTTTTTGATATTTCACTATTATTCATCCGTGTCAGCCCAGCTCAGCCTAGATGATTTCCAAATTCCTCTTAAGGGCTGATCTTTATAGATGGAGTGCAAGTCACGGTTTATCTGCACCATCTTTCCCTTTCGCAAACTGGGCCGATTATTCTCATGAGTGTGCTCTCGGATGCATCCAGCAACACAGCATACTTGCCTATCAGAGCCCAGGTTTCAGAGGCGTATGTCAGCAGTGGTCTGATCTGTGTTTTATAGTTGTTTCGTTTTGTGGTCCTAGTCATTAGCCTTGAAGGCAGAAGCTTCGTTAAGGCTAAATTAGCTTTATTGAATGTACTTAGTCTCTGCTTTATTTCATAGGAGGTATTATTTAGACTTATAGTAATATTACAAATTGAGTCCGCCTTGATGCTAACACCGTGTTATTTGTTTATTTCTTTATTATCCCAACCTAGTTTCGGCAACAAATGTCACTATCATCAGTGGATTTTTTAATCTTATTTATTGTATGCTACAGCATGTTTTAAGCTACCATTGGCGCTGCTTGTGACATATTTTCTGTGCTCTCTTTCTGTTGCCGTCTTTCTATACTTAGCGAACATCATGTCATGTCCCTGGAACTAAGAACTACTTAAACCTAACTAACTTAAGGACATCACACACATCCATGCCCGAGGCTGGATTCCAACCTGCGACCGTAGCAGCAGCGCGGTTCCGGACGGTAGCGCCTAGAACCGGTCGGTCACAACGGCAGGCTTTGTCTGATTGAAAGCGACGTCCACGCGTGCCTTTCTTCGGGTCGCCAAAGATGTGAAAATCAGACGGTGGAAGGTCCGGGCTGTACGGAGGATTTTGCATGTTTCACAACCAACTCGATTGGCAGTGTCGGGGTGAGCGCGGTCGTGCATCATGACGGTCCCGGCCGACACGATTTGTGGTCAGACCTAGGGCGCGCCGCACTTTCTGTATAGTGTCTTCATAGTGGCGCACTGTCTGCGGCTCCACGCTTGAGCAACTCGACGAGCAGAGGGCTCGTGCAGTCGAAGATGAAGGTCGTCCTGACTACCAGAACTTGTGAACAGCTTTGGAATTCTTTGGTAGGGGACGTGTGTGGTGTTTCCATGCTGACTTTGCCATTTGCCCTCAGGTTCGACGTTGTCCCCTGTGACTGTATGTGGCAGAAAAGCAATCCCTTCCGCGCGGTACAGCAGCAGACGTCATTGTGTTCATCTTTTGTCCTTTCGTCAGGTGATACGGCATTCGCTGTGCGTAGACTATGCGGTAATGCAAGCGGTCTTTGATGGCGGCATGCACGGAACCTTGGCTAATGCCGACCTCAACACGAATTCCATCCTCCCTGATTCGTCGGTCTCCACAGGTAAGATCGTTATTGCGCCCCATCACATCAGGGGTAGTGGCTCCCCGGGCCTTTCCAGGGCTCGGATCATCCTGGGGTGAGGTGCGCCCTTCCCAGAATCTCCTCTGCCACTCGTGCACACACCTCAGGGACACGCAGTGTTCACCACGCACAGCGGACATGCGACTACTCTACCACCCTCAGCCACCAGACCCCTCTGCTCTTCTTTGCTTGCCTCCACGTCAACTGCTGCACGAACACATTAGACCAGTCCGCCAACAGCCGAGGTCGTAACCCTGCTACTGCTTGCACCCGTGAGGTGGCGCTATGTTGTTCCCCTACCACAGCAGTGACACTGTCGAAACGCGGAATGTGTATTATGGCGGTTGTTCGGTTTACGTTTAACTAACCTTACATAGTCGTCAAATGACTGCACAACGCACGGCGTAGGGTGTTTCGAACCGATGTACAGTGACCGAAAAAGATCGCAACACCAAAAAATAATACAGAGTAATGAAATTTCAGGAATACCTTTCTCTAGGTGACATTGCAAGGTCGAGGGTTAATGTGAGTGCGAGATAAGGCATTGCAAAGGTAAAATGCTGGTACATTAATAACCAGCATAACCGCCAGAATTTTTTTATCGTCTCCCCCTCCCGGATGATGCCCTCTCTCCCTACATTTACCCCTCCTATCAACTCTGATCGTTACCTCCCCCTCCGTTCCTCTGTCCTTCTCCGGGCTGCCTCCCCCTCCTGTTTTTTCCCCACCTACCCTGTCTCTGGCTCCCTTCTCTCCCCCGCCTCCTTTTGCTCACCCCTCGACTTGCCTTTCTCAGACTGCCGCCATGTCGCCTCTCTGTTGCTGTTTTTTAAGTGAGTGTTCAGTGTTGTCCGTCCCCTGTCAGTGTTGCGAACAGCCGCATACTGTCGCTCGTTGTATTGTTATCTCGTGCGAACAGAAACCAGACTGCCGCCGTGTTTTTAAATTGTGCCTGTCTATTTACTATGTGTTTTAATCAACATCACCAACCGTTTGTTTTTATATATTCTTCAGTTTTTAACAGTCACTGTTTTATCGCCTGCTTTTATTGTTCTCATACCTCCTGATACTGATTTTTAACTTTTCTGTAGGCTGTAGAGCGGCGTATCGTGCTACTCCCAGCCCCCCAGCCGGCCTGAGTGGCCGAGCGGTTCTAGGCGCTACAGGGACGCGTAATGTTCATAATATGAAAGCTTTCATGACCGGATGACATATCTTCTGGGAAACCTTCCGGGATGTAAGGTCGTGGTCCATGAAACTCTTCATGGACCACGACCTTACATCCCGGAAGGTTTACCAGAAGATACGCGTAATGTTGTTTGTCGTCTATTGATGTCCCGTATGTGCTCGCTTGGAGACAGATCTGGTGGTGGAGCAGGGCAAGGCAATATCTCGACACTCCGTGGTTCATGTTGGGTTACAAAAGCGGTTGGTTTGGTTTTGTTTTGCTTTAGGGGTCATACTCGCCCAAGTCAAAACTATAGAACACGAAGACAGAGAGGAGTTAAAAACGGCTACACGTCAGTCCCAATGACACGATAGAAGACAGCTAGAAACAGGCACGTGGAAAAAGGGCTAAGAAAGATACCACACACAAACGGAGATCCAAAACTAAAAAGTAAATGGCCTTCGGTAATTTGCTTTGGTGCATAAAGAGTAAGACGCGGTCGACAGTTATTTGCTAAAACGGCCTATAACTCAGACGGCAAACCCAAGCGGGAACGTAAGTTAAAAAATGGACATTCCATCAGGAAGTCCGTGAGTTCCGCGGAGCGCCCCATTCTGCTCTCTCACGGTGTCTAATGACTACTGAAGTCGCTGATATGGAATACGTGGCGGCAGATGGCAGCACAATGCACCTAATATGAAAACGTATGTTTTTGGAGGTGTCCGGATACTTTTGATCATATTGTCTAGATGTTTGTTTCGTGATGTTGGTATTCTTACAAAGTAGACGGAAGCTCTCTTGTTCTATGCTTTCCTAGTCCCACATCTTGGAGGACAATTGTCTCGTCTTAGGCGTTCTCTTCAGCGCCTAGGCGGCTTTTATGGTCGAGTGAAGTTTGTAGGGCCGAAAACTCAATTAGGTTCGCGAAGGTTTTATGCCAGGGAGAGTGGCGGCAAACAGAACTCCGGTGTCTGCGGCTAATGGCTGGGTAAACGCGGGGTGCGCCCGGGGGTGGATGGCGGAGGCTGTGACGGATGGCGCGGGGGCGGCTGCTGCCTCTGCGGTCCACCCACCCCGCTGGCAGCAGGGTTCTGGAACGTGTCGTGTCTTCCCGTCATTACAGGCTACACTTCTTTTTTCACATAATTATGTTTTCCCTCTAACTGTTGTTTTAAGTGTCCCGTACCTCAATCGGTAAAAACTGAACCGTTAAACCGCTTTTATACGATCGACCTTCTTTTCTCAATTCTGAGTCTACTGCAGCGCCCCTGCCGTTTATTTCTGCACTGTCTCGCCAGTTTCGGGTGGTAGTTCTCGTTCACAAGTCAGCGCCAAAATTGCATGTACTGTGACAGCCGTCTGCCGCGCAGTTTGCATTCGGACGGGGAAAGTGAACTTCTGAAAGACTATATGTTGTGGACTGGCAAGACAGCCAATCCACTGTGACGAGTAGCCGAAAGGCACGCGTTTACGCTCACGCAGGCTGGCGTGAGGTCTGGAACAGGTAAGGGAATTTATAGTAGCAAAGAACGTAAGTAACTACTGGAATACTTAACTTTAATTCATAATTGGTGAACATCGGTCTGACGGTACATGCATCACAAGATAAATAGCAAATGATAATGGCGCCTTGCTAGGTCGTAGCAAATGACGTAGCTGAAGGCTATGCTAACTATCGTCTCGGCAAATGAGAGCGTAATTTGTCAGTGAACCATCGCTAGCAAAGTCGGCTGTACAACTGAGGCGAGTGCTAGGAAGTCTCTCTAGACCTGTCGTGTGGCGGCGCTCGGTCTGCAATCACTGACAGTGGCGACACGCGGGTCCGACGTATACTAACGGACCGCGGCCGATTTAGAGACTACCACCTAGCAAGTGTGGTGTCTGGCGGTGACACCACACTATATATACGAGTAAGTAAGAAAATTTAGCAACAAGCAATGATTGTAGACTTTATTAATGAGAAAAGTGGAATTCATAGTGGAAGTTCTTGTCAAAGGTCATTTGCTAAATTCTTTAAACTACTGAGAACTGGAAGAATAGGAAGAATGTCATCCAAATTCTTAAGAACATGTACATTTATGTACTCGAGAAAATACACACTTGCAAATGCTTCCTACTATATCGAGAAAGCAGTAAATAGCACGTTTCTGCTTTATCCTTTGCATCTAGTCTTTTTGGTAAGTGCCAAACAACGTCGAAAAATTCTTTTCTCATCAAATAATTCTGACGTTTTCACTGTTGAAATAATTTTCATTAAAACACGTTTGCCTATTTACGTTCTTATTTATTCATTGCGTAGTCTTTTTCTGTCTAAAACGTAAATACGTTTTGCTTTCAGGTATTTAGTCTCTCTTGTAGGAGCACACTGATAGGAAGAAATAGCACGATCTTGTGTAACTTTTCAGTGTGTCAGGAAAACAAAGAAAACAACGGAACAAAAATTAAGAAGATACTGTAAGGGGTTCATTAGGGGTTCATTACTATTCGCTAGCGCTCTTGAGGAGATGTACGAGGCCTGTTCAGAAAGTAAGCTCCGATTGATTGCCAAATTGAAACCACAGTGAGTTTAAAGATTTTACGAATTTTTCATGTGCACACTTATCTTGGTTAAGCAAAAGAAAATCAGTTGTTTTCATAATAATGAAAATCTAGTTGGCTGGCTCTGAGCAGTATGGGACTTAACAGCTGTGGTCATCAGTCCCCTAGAACTTAGAACTACTTAAACCTAACTAACCTAAGGACATCACTCACATCCATGCCCGAGGCAGGATTCGAACCTGCGACCGTAGCAGTCGCGCGGTTCCGGACTGCACGCCTAGAACCGCGAGACCACCGCGGCCGGCGAAAATCTAGTGGCCAGCATTGCAATGGGCTGTGCCAAAAATTTCTTATTGGAGCAGATATATAGATAGCGTTGTCAGGCGACATCATTGTGAGGAAAGAATTTTTCAGTCTATTCAGGATGATTTCACAGGGCCGCGACGCAGCACTGCTGACGTCGAAAGTTATTAATCTCGATATGATACTAAAATGTAGACTTTCACGGCCGGAAATATCATGTCCATTATAATTGTCCGGGCTGTTATACCGTGGTCGCTTGATGAATTCTATGGTGATTCCCAACGTTTCGTCTCCGACTGCGGGAGACATCTTCAAGGGCGTCCGTAGCTCGATGGAAGGTCCAACACACCACTGGCTCGCTACTGACTGCCGCTAAATTCCGTGTCCGCGCGCTCCCACGCCGTGACGTGACGTCACGTGTTTTGAATACGTCAGTGCAATTGGTCGCTGTCCGTCGCCGTTGATCGCCGTTGCCATCACCCAGTAGTGGGCGGGTGGTACACATCTTCTTTACCACCGGCATCCATATACCGTTTAATTTCACGCCCTCCTCCTTTCGGTTGAAATTATTTGGGTGTTTAGCGATTTCGATTGCCTCCCTGCAGAGCCTTTCGTAATATCCGCTTCTGGCCGCTAGTACTTGCGTCTCCTCGAAACGAATATTGTGGTTCCCTGGCTGGAAAGCATGCTCCGCAACAGCTGACCGTTCCGTTTCTCCTATTCTGCAATTTCCCTTATGCTCTTCCAAACGTTTAGAAACAGTTCTTTTAGTGGTACCCACATAAACATAACCACAGCTGCATGGGATCCTATACACTCCAGCTTTTTCCAGTGGTTTGCGAGCGTCCTTGGCAGGCTTAAGGTATTCCTGTATCTTCCTGGTGGGCTTGTAAATTACGGTAATATTCCGCTTCGTCAAGATCCTCCCTATTCTTTCCGTTACATTTTTAACAAACGGCAGGAAAACCTTAGATTTTGCAGTAGCCTGTACGTCAGTATGATTTCTGCGTGGCTGCCTCAACGCACGTTTTATTTCGGCGGACGAATATCCGTTCTTCATTAGTGCATTGTGGAGATGTTCCATCTCAGCGTCGAGCAACTCAGGTTCACAAATATTTCTAGCTCTGTCCGCTAACGTCTTGATAACACCCCGCTTCTGTTGTGGGTGGTGGTTCGAATCCCGGTGCAAATAACGGTCCGTGTGCGTGGGTTTGCGGTATACTGAGTGGCCCAAACTACCATTTTCGTTTCTAAAAACAAGCACAACGAGGAAATGTAACTTGCCGTCTACCTCCTCCTCCATTGCAAACTGGATTCTCGAGTTTACACTGTTCAGATGTTCGTGGAACAGGCTTAGTTCCTCCCTACCATGTCTCCACAGCACAAACGTGTCATCCACGTATCGGAACCATACATTTGGTTTTTTGCTGGCAGTACCTAAGGCCTGTTCTTCGAATTTCTCCATGAAGAAGTTTGCAATTATGGGACTTAGGGGGCTTCCCATAGCCACGCCATCCATATGCTCGTAAAACTGTTCATTCCACTTGAAGTGTGTGGTCGTCAAACAACACTTAAACAGTTCTGAAATATCGGCAGGAAAAATTCGATCCAGCTGTTCCAATACATCATTAAGTGGAACCATGGTAAACAGCGATACCACATCGAAGCTGAACTAAGCCGTTGTTTTTAGAAACGAAAATGGTAGTTTGGGCCACTCAGTATACCGCGAACCCACGCACACGGACCGTTATTTGCACCGGGATTCGAACCACCACCCACAACAGAAGCGGGGTGTTATCAAGACGTTAGCGGACAGAGCTAGAAATATTTGTGAACCTGAGTTGCTCGACGTTGAGATGGAACATCTCCACAATGCACTAATGAAGAACGGATATTCGTCCGCCGAAATAAAACGTGCGTTGAGACAGCCACGCAGAAATCATACTGACGTACAGGCTACTGCAAAATCTAAGGTTTTCCTGCCGTTTGTTAAAAATGTAACGGAAAGAATAGGGAGGATCTTGACGAAGCGGAATATTACCGTAATTTACAAGCCCACCAGGAAGATACAGGAATACCTTAAGCCTGCCAAGGACGCTCGCAAAC
Source organism: Schistocerca serialis cubense (assembly GCF_023864345.2). NCBI lineage: Eukaryota > Metazoa > Arthropoda > Insecta > Orthoptera > Acrididae > Schistocerca > Schistocerca serialis. The sequence continues at coordinate 56,422,798 of NC_064647.1, read as the reverse complement.
CACTGGAAAAAGCTGGAGTGTATAGGACCCCATGCAGCTGTGGTTATGTTTATGTGGGTACCACTAAAAGATCTGTTTCTAAACGTTTGGAAGAGCATAAGGGAAATTGCAGAATAGGAGAAACGGAACGGTCAGCTGTTGCGGAGCATGCTTTCCAGCCAGGGAACCACAATATTCGTTTCGAGGAGACGCAAGTACTAGCGGCCACAAGCGGATATTACGAAAGGCTCTACAGGGAGGCAATCGAAATCGCTAAACACCCAAATAATTTCAACCGAAAGGAGGAGGGCGTGAAATTAAACGGTATATGGATGCCGGTGGTAAAGAAGACGTGTACCACCCGCCCACTACTGGGTGATGGCAACGGCGATCAACGGCGACGAACAGCGACCAATTGCACTGACGTTTTCAAAACACGTGACGTCACGCCGCGGCGTGGGAGAGCGTGGACACGGAATTTAGCGGCAGTCAGTAGCGAGCCAGTGGTGTGTTGGACCTTCCATTCAGCTACGGACCCCCTTGGAGATGTCTCCCGCAGTCGGAGACGAAACGTTGGGAATCGACACAGAATTTATCAATCTCGATATGCAGTGAGTCTTGAATGGAAGGTCAGATGAAAGTTAGAAATTTTATTATCGGAAAGAAATGTTTTTATTGGGAACTTAAACGAGCTTTTTCTGTTCGGAGGTTACACTTAATGTGAATATTATAAATATTTTTCTGTTGGGAGGTTACAATACAAAAGCACAAACTCCATTTTTGTAACAGGAGTGAGCTCGGCCAGGACAAGTTAACTTTCAGTGTCAGCAGACGCCGACATAGTCCCCTGCTTCTGCCCATGTGCAATGTGCAGTGCACTCGGAAATTTACAGTCCAGCATGCGGCACAGTCTATACAGAGTGTCCCAGAAATGTTGCGATAAACTTCGAGGGGCGTCTCGAGGAAAAAAGCGAGGATGGGGACCTGTGCCCAGAAACGTAACGTCCTCCAACGACGCTACAGCTAGGTGGCGCCTGTCGCTAGGCTACCCCATTCACAGCAAACGCCACTTTGTGTGCTGACGGACAGCAGCCGAAACCGGCTCACAATCTTCTTTGGTATTCAGTGATCGCAATTGGTTGCCACGATCGCCAATGCAGGAGACAGAGTTAGCTGTTTGAGTAGAAAGGATTTGTATCCTATGAGTGTGAGAGTGTGAGCTATGTTGCCTCAGTGGATGACGGTTTCGGACATGGGTTTCCATCCGAGGGTAATTTTCTCCTGGAACTCTCGAAAATCTGAAGAAAACTTTTGCCAATCGTTTATCTGAGTTTAAAGATTTAACAAATTTTTCCTGTGCATACTCGTATTGATTAAGCAAAAGAAAATCAGTTGTTTTCCAACAAATGAAAATCTAGTAGCCATCACTGCACTGGGCTGTGCCAAAAATTTCTTATAGAAAAAATGGTTCAAATGGCTCTGAGCACTATGGGACTCAACTGCTGAGGTCATTAGTCCCCTAGAACTTAGAACTAGTTAAACCTAACTAACCTAAGGACATCACAAACATCCATGCCCGAGGCAGGATTCGAACCTGCGACCGTAGCGGTCTTGCGGTTCCAGACTGCAGCGCCTTTAACCGCACGGCCACTTCGGCCGGCTTTCTTATAGAAGCAGATATATAGATAGCGTTGTCCGGCGACATCATTGTGATGTATACAGGAGAAAAATAAACTTTGGATGGAAACCAGTGCACGAAACCATCATCCACCGAGGCAACAGAGCTCACACTCGTAGGATACAAACCTTTTCTACGAAACAGTTAGCTCTATCATCTGCATTGGCGGTCTTAATTCTTTTTCTTCGAAACTTACAACGAAAGAGTTGAAACTTCCTGGCAGCTTAAAACTGTGTTGCCGGACCGAGAATCGAACTCGGGACCTTTGCCTTTCGCGGGCAAGTACTCTACGAACTTTTTTTTTTTTTTTTACTCATTTTGTTCGATATAGTTTGTTGCGTTTGGTCGGGGCGGACGTCACAAGCCATCCGTTCAAATTGATCGTTGCTTCCTTGACTCAGCTTTTTTTATTACAGAGAGTACCCAGCCCTCTGACCGAACACTCTGAGATACCGTGCCGGCTCCTAACTGAGCTACCCAAGCACGACTCACGCCCCTTCCTCACAGCTTTACTTCTGCCAGTACCTCGTCTCCTACCTTCCAAACTTTACAGAAGCTCTCCTGCGAACCTTGCAGAACTAGTACTCCTGAAGGAAAGGATATTGCGGAGACATGGCCTAGCAACAGCCTTAATCTGCCAGGAAGTTTCATATCAGCGCACATTCCGCTGTAGAGTGAAAATTTCATTCTAGAACACAGTTTTAATCTGCCAGGAAGTTTCATATCAGCGCACACTCCGCTGTAGAGTGAAAATTTCATTCTAGAACATCCCCCAGACTCTGGCTAAGTTATGTCTCCGCAATATCCTTTCTTTCAGGAGTGCTAGTTCTGCAAAGTTCGCAGGAGAGCTTCTGTAAAGTTTGGAAGGTAGGAGACGAGATACTGGCAGAAGTAAAGCTGTGAGGATGGGGCGTGAGTCGTGCTTGGGTAGCTCAGTTGGTAGAGCACTTTCCCGCGAAAGGCAGAGGTCGCGAGTTCGAGTCTCGGTCCGCCACACAGTTTTCATCTGCCAGGAAGTTTCGTATTAGCGCACACTCCACTGTAGAGTGAAAATTTCATTCTAATGAAAGAGTTTCATTTGAGGTTTTAGTAAAATATCGAGAGACAAGAACGATCGTAAAATAAATTTAAACAGAGCGAGAACTGATAAATGTAGTGACGTAAGCTATATATTGGTGAAGAAATATTTCCGAACTTATTTCCGTCTTTCCATGTTGCTCCCCGTTTTCCCTTCAGCGCCATCCTGATCTGACAAAAAAATAACGCAGAAGGGTCTTTTTTTTAAGAAGCTGGATGCAGTATCTCTTAAACTATGCTTGTCTTTCATCACTTCCCTTCTGTGGTATTTCTGAAACTGTCTGTTCGCAGTATAATACGTAATTGACTTCTCACGTAATAATTGTGCACTGAGTGTAATGATTTGTTCATTCTTACACTTCAGTCCATATCCAGCACACGAATAATTTTTGCTTAGTCTAAGTACTTCATTTTTTAAATACTCGTAGGTCTACGTCTGTATTAGAGATCGTGATGCAGCATAATATGTCGGTAAGCGATGTTTCTGGTTCTGATGCGGCAACAATTGTGAAAGTGGATTTCTGTGTGTGTTCGGTTGTAATGTTTTTGACTTTTTATCAATGCCGTTCTGCGAGGTTTATATACTGATTTCGTTCCAACTGTAGCGAACAGAATGTCACCCTGCTGCGTAATCTTTTGCAGAAAGGTCGTGGCTTCTAATATTTACCAGGAATTTTGTGCTCCTAAAAGAAGCCTTTATCTTCACGAAATGTCTGCATGTTACAAGATAATCGTAACTGTAACAGTACCATAATCTGATGTTAATACCTCTCAGGGTTCCTTCGAAACCTGAAAATGATAAATGTGATGTCTTCTATTTGTTATAGTGGTAATATATTGCTCTACATACGCAGAATTTAGAAAAAAAGGAGACACATTACAAATCAGTATAAACGATAATATTTGCATTCATCTGATACATAGAATAGTTTGGTTTATGGCCGCTTGTGTTGCAGTGTAAACAAAACGGCAGGGGTGCTGATCCTGTACTACGCTTATGCATTTGATATCAGTCTGCGAGAAGTGGAAGGGAGATTAGGGTTTAATGTCCCGTCGACATCGAGGTCATTAGAGACGGAGCACAAGTCGGAATGTCTTCAGGAATTGGGAAGGAAATCAGCCGCGCCTTTGAGAGGAACCATACCGCCATTTGGCTGCATTGGTTTAGGGAAATCACAGAAAACTTAAATGACCGGAATGAGCGTCCAGCACTTTGAGCACATCTCGCCACCTCGCTCGCTGCGAGAAGTGGGGACCGAGCGCAACCAGTCTGCCGGAACTGCCCCGTGCAGATCTCTCTGCAGACTCGCCTGACTGGCTCCAGGGGAGCGGACAGTTGTCGGTCTGGTCTGGGGCGGCGACAACGACCAGGAAACGGTGGGGGGGGGGGGGGGAGCGGCCAGCTGGAGGACGCGGGCAGCCACGCCCCACCGGTCGGCTGCGTCTGTACCCAGAGGGCACTTCCGGTGCGCCCGTTCTCAGAGCTGCGAGCGCGGGCGGAAAGTTGCCGACCCAGTGGGAGGGGTGGTCATCAAAACATCACGCAGCGACCGTGAAAGCCGGTGGTGGTGCCAGTCCTCCTCTGAACACTCACCCTTCAATGCGACACAACTTCGCCAATGGCCGCGCGGGGTAGCTGCGCGGTATCGGGCGCATTGCCACGGTCCGCGCGGCTTCTCCCGTCGGAGGTTCCAGTCCTCCCTAGGGCATGGGTGTGTGTGTTGTCCTCAGCGTAAGTTAGATTAAGTAGTGAGTAAGCCTAGGGACCGATGACCTCAGTAGTTTGGTGCCGTAAGCCCTTATTTCATCCCCATCGACGCGCAAGTCGCCGAAGTGGCGTCAAATCGAAAGACTTGCACCAGGCGAACGGTCTACCCGACGGGAGGCCTTCGTCACACGACATTTCCATACCACAAATTTCCAAAATTTCTTCGCCAGCGATGGATGACTTCGTGGATACTCTGCACCGGCCATAGCCCGTTCTGATTCTATTCAAGGCAGTCCAGATCTTAGCTGGTAAATGGAATCCACTTGGTAGTCTTGCACCTGTAAGGATGTTGTGCAGGTGCTCATTAGAACATCATGTTCCGCTGTGTTATTTTTCAGTAGTCAAAGGTGGTCGTGTTCTTTGTTAACTTGGTGTAGCGTAAATGAGTGAAAAAAAAAAAAAACATTCACTGTGCGCGCACCCTCGCAGCTGTACAAGTATATGCACGTGGTTCGGACAATATGTGGACATGGGGTGGCGAAAACTCGCAACGAAGTATGGAAAGCCGGTCGATGTGGCGGAGCGGTTCTAGGCGCTTCCGTCCGGAACCGCGCGACCGCTACGGTCGCAGGTTCGAATCATGCCTCGGGCATGGATGTGTGTGATGTCCTTAGATTAGTTAGGTTTAACTAGTTCTAAGTTCTAGGGGACTGATGACCTCAGATGTTTAGTCCCATTGTGCTCAGAGCCATTTGAACCATTTGAACTTTTTGTGGCGGTGTTCGTAGCGACAAACACTTCACTGTAGAAACGGCTTACGAAATCACCGCCACACTTTTAATAGCGGGCCGACCGGTCCGCTGGAACAGTGAACAGAAAGATGAAAACACAAACACTCTGATTAAATAAAAGTCGGTACTTAGCTTTATTATAGAAGATACAGAAACACCCTAGTGAACTCCGTGTCTACAGAGATCTGTCTAGTTCGAGTCGGAGCGGCTAGGTCAGCGTCGGCTGACGACAAACAACAACTCTGCTGCGATGAACACACAACTGACTAGCAAGTACACAATTCGGTGGCGAGTATACAACTGAACGGCGAATCCAGAACTGTCCTAGCGCTCGCGACTCCAGCGCTTAAGAACCCAGAAGCCAGCGGTGGCGCGCGCAGACTTGCGGCGATTTCCTGTCTCGCTGGCGCTGCTTATGCGGACGGCGTCCGGACTTTGATGCTGCCGACCTTTTGGCAGCGGGCTCGGGTGGCATTACTGGCTAGTATATAACAGAACTGACACTACTCAAAACGTTATTTTAAAGTGGATCTGTCGATTATTTGCCTTGAATTGTTCAAATATAAGAGAATCATGCAAGAAAGGGGTAAAGTAATTATCTGAGCAGTATTGAGTAGTGAAGAATCATTCAGTGCCACCCTACGGGAAGAAGAAGGCCGACGAAAGCAAGTTCGATCACGACCGTGGTACAGAACAGCTCGACCACGGGAACTTTTAAAACGACGACCGTAGTTACGTACAAGAAATAGCAAATTGAGTGAGCAATTGAGTGACAGACCCAATGCGGATGTTAGATACACATATAAAACTACCCAGAGCGTACGTTTCAGCCCGCGTCCTAATTCGACGTTCAGCTCGTTGTCATTCTGGAAATGCCTACCACGCAATAATTTCTTCATTCGAGGAAACCGGAAGGTCACTAGATGCTGTACGTCAGGAGAATACGTGGGGCTGAGGCAAAATCTGATCCCCCTAATAAGCATCGTGTGTGGCCGGTCCAGTACAAAATGAGCTGCCGTGTTGCCAGGTATCAAAAGCAGACCCTCGGTCGGTTTCCCCCAGTGCTTCGTCTTAATAGCCCCCCATAATGTCGAGAGGATATTTCGGCAGTAAGCTCCTGTGATGATTTCTCCCTTACGAGCGTAACCTGTTGACACTACGCCATGGCAGTCCCAAACTAACACTCACAAAGGGACCATCAAACCTGTTAACCACGGATTTTGAAGGACCTTGGACACACTGCAGAGGGACCTATCCTTAACAGGTGGTTAACGGCTCTTCATTCGTCGGCCCACAGCTTCTGAGAAAGTCTGTGTTGAAGTTTTATGTGTACCCCCTACATCTGTAACGTTATACACCTTACGACCAAACGAATGCAGTGCAGCAGCCAAGGTTCACGACTATCACGCTGATGGTAGAGGCACATATCCAGACCGCGTACTTTCTTCATTTATTATTTAGCATTTGGCTTGTATTGTCACATCAGTGATTACACAAAAAAAATGGTTCAAATGGCTCTGAGCACTATGGGACAACATCTTAGGTCATAAGTCCCCTAGAACTTAGAACTACTTAAACCTAACTAACCTAAGGACATCACACACATCCATGCCCGAGGCAGGATTCGAACCTGCGACCGTAGCAGCAACGCGGTTCCGGACTGAAGCGCCTAGAACCGCTCGGCCACTGCGGCCGGCACAGTATCTGGAGTTGCCACCAAGCAGTCCTCTTCATCACCGCGACAAGCTCGACTCTTGCAGTCACTGATGGTGTGACGAAGAGTGTCGCATGCAGCTCCGCAGTCACATTCTGGATTAGACAATATTTTCTAATTGTGGACAGCGTATCTGCACAGGCCATGGCCCGTTCTGATTGTGGAGGTGCTCATCTGTTACTCCACCCCTCCGATCTTTCCTTACATCAGGAGGTTTAAAATCCTTGGCATCTACGTCAATAGCATCAGGCACGGTCGGATGGCGTGGCTTCAGTCTTTCAACGTTCAAACTTGGCCGGCCACTATGCACGGGCAGACTAGGATTCCTGGAGTTCTCGTGGAATTCTCTCATAAGGCCAGCACAACTGCGCCGATCGGCACGTACTGTACCGGTTAGCAGTGGAGACAATTGACATCATACAAAACATAATTAAACTGTATATTTCATACAAAATTATTCAAAAGTAGTCATTTTCGTCGTAGTAACTCCGTTAATAAATGAGTTATCCTTCAGAAGTGAATCCAGTTTGTTATGGAAAGGATAACAGAATCGTCTTACTCGCTGTTGCTAGCATTGGCTGCTCCGCTAGAACAGTGCTTGTCATAGAAGCAGTAGAAACACAAATTCGTAGTGCACGACGGACATTTAGTGAAAACTACTGCTAGGCACACGGATTTTTCAAAAACGGTACCCGAGAACACAGGTTGTTTACATTAAGAAAGATCGTTCTTTATTCATTCAACTTCCATGCAGATCACCCGTATTTGGTCATTACGGTTAGAGCAGGCGCTTTAAAATGATGCAGAATTAAATAACGTATTTTATGACATCTTCCCTCGAAGCGATTTCTCTGTTAGCCTTTAGAATTTTCGAAGCATTTTCAATTTTTGGCCTGTAAAAATAAACATCGCAGGATTGGCAAAGTGGAATACATTTGGGTGAGATAGTTTTTACGATGCATCTTTCATCTAGAAAGATTTGGTCACAAACTGTCTGATCAGTCTGCCCTCCCCACGAATCAAGCAAACGTTCTCCAAATACGTGGCATTTTAACAACGACCAACAAACAGAATACACATTTGAAGAACGTTTGCTGCAATGATTGATATACTGACGCAATTATTAGAGCGAGAATTACAACTTGCCAATAATTTTGCATGATATTTACAATTTAAGGATATTGAGTATGATGAAATAAAAAAAAAACACAGATAGGATTTGGACCCTTGGCCATGAACATTCGCTCCTACACTACGCTCACAGTCGTTGAGCGACTAACGTTCAAAATGGTTCAAATGGCTCTGAGCACTATGGGACTCAACTTCTGAGGTCACCAGTCCGCTAGAACTTAGAACTACTTAAACCTGACTAACCTAAGGACATCACACACATCCATGCCCGAGGCAGGAATCGAACCTGCGACCGTAGCGGTCGCGTGGTTCCGGACTGAAGCACCTAGAACCGCTCGGCGACACCAGCCGGCTGACTAACGTTAAGCGTATACATACACAGAGGTGACTCATGGGATATATATATACGTACACAGGTGGAGGTAGTACGTAAGGTGTGAAAGAGCAGTGCAGTGGTGGCTCCACATTTGTACTCAGGCGAGTAATGTGGGAAGGTTGCATGACAGGAATTAACAGACACTGAACTGTTTGGAGACAGACGCAAGGTACAGTCCATTTCGGAAGTCGTTAGGGAATTCAGTAGTCCGAGAGCCACATTGTGCCGAGAATACCAACTTTCCTACACTATTTCTCACCATGCACCACGCATTGACCGACGAGTTTCAGTGAAAGGCCGAGAGCTGCGATGTTCGCGTAGAGTTGTCTGTCTTAACAGACAAGCAACACTGAGTGAAATAATCGCATTAACGAGAGTGTGACGTTCGACGAGTGCCTCCGCTAACAGCACAACGTCGCCTGCAGCGCCTCTGCTGGACTCGTGACCGTATCGGTTGGACTGGAGACGACGGGAAAACCGTGGCCTGGTCAGACCAGTCCCGATTTCAGTTGGTAACAGCTGATGGTAGAGTTCGAGTGCGGTGTAGACCCCACGAAGCCGTGGACGCAAGTTGTCAACAAGTCACAATGCAAGCTGGCGGTAGCTCCGCAATGGATTGGCTCCTCTGATCCAGCTGAAGCGATCCTTGACTATAAATAGTTATCTTTGGCTTCTTAGGGACCGTTAGTAGCCATTTGTCGACTTTTTTTTCCCAAACAACGATGTCAGCAGGCTACATATGTTCGTGATTGTTTTGAAGAACATTCTGGACAATTCGAGCAAATGATTTGATCTCTCAGATCACCCGGCATGAATCCCAATGAACATTTAGGGGGCTTAATCGAGAGGTCAGTTCGTGCACGAAATCCTGTACCGGCAACATTTTCGTGATTATGGACGGCTGTAGAGGCAGCCTGGGTCAATATCTGTGCAGGGGACGTCCAAACACTTTGAGCCCCAGCTTATGCGTTCATTTAAACCTTGACTGTTGCTCTGCGTTTGGTTTCCCGCGGTTATGCTGCGGTTCTTCCTCTTTCTACGTGTGGCAGCAGCGGCGTCTATCGATATTCGCTCCTTGTACTATCTCTGCTCTGTTGCTTACAGTTTCCGGATAGCCGGTGTGCGGCAGTCGGTCGGCTGGTGTGGATCAGCCAGGAAATCTCTGTGTGGTGCAGTGGGCTGGGCCCATTGGCGGTCTCTACGCAGTGCCGGAGTGTGTGGGGGCTCTTCCGATTGCTACGAGGTCCGTGGCTCAGCGACCCAGGACATGAAAATTGAGTGGTGATTTAATTACCGAAGCCAGTCTGTTCACAGTGTGCTGCTGGTTTTCGTGGTTGGCTGTTGGGGGTATTCCCGTGAGCAATAGCGAGTGTTCGAGATGGCGAAAGTTTGGCCTCCATCCGGTGGAGTTTAACCGTATTTTGGTTATTTCAAGTCCAAATGCAGCAGCAGAATTTCCTGCCTTGTGGCCGTTAGCGTTCCGGTTACCTGCACTGTCCAGTGAGGTAAAATTCAGGCAGTGTCCTTTCCTCACCGTGTTGTCGCTGTCCAACACGGCGTGTGTAGTTTTGACAGCTTATGCATACTTGGTTGTGGGCGACTACGCTTTTTACGTTTTGGCTTTGGAGTTCCTTGTGTACTCGTCAGGGGGAAAGCAAGTCGTCTTGTCGGTGGGTTCGTTGTCCGTTGACTGTCTCTTGGTTGGGTTGCTGGCGGATCGAACATAGTTGGGCCGACTACCTGTCTCCCCTAAGCGGACGTTAATATTTCAAGTGCAGACCGACCCCCAGAAACTTCTGAGCGCCGCTGACTGTACTGCCTTTTCTTATTGGTGTTTGATTGTGTATTTTAATGGCTTATAGCCGATGGTTTGAATTTGTATGCTTTTAGTTGGGTTTCTAAATAATGGGCCATCAGCCGTCTTAAAATTTAAATTCCTTACTTGTCAAGTCTTAGATTGTTTGAGCCTTCAGCCTCATTTAAAAAAGAAAATATTTAAGGATAAAGCCTTGGGCTTTCTGCCTTGTAAAAATTTATTGTAGTTGTGTTTTGAATCATGGGCCTTCAGCCGTTTTAAAAATTAAAGTGGTTGTGCCCCTAAGCAATAAGATTGTGTGACATATTCAGTCGATAGTTAAGCTCGGAAATTGGCGCTGTAATGTTTGGGCAACTAAATAAAGTTATATTTGTTCGAGTGTAACTGACAGCCGCTCATTTTTGGCCCCTTTCCACAATTCCAACCACCTTTTCTGTCCTGCGGATTTAACCCGGCGTTTCAGACGTGCTGAGTCCGCGCCACGTCGAGCTGCTGCGCTGTGCTGGGTAAAGGGAGGTCTGACGCGGTGTTAGGAGCAATCCCAAGACTCCTGCCAGCTGAGTGTAGGAGGTACGCATAAAACTTCAACATCTATTTTCTCAGAAACCAGGGGCAGTCGCATGAAAAGCAGCTAGCCAGGGACTGTTCAAATGTTCAAATGTGTGTGAATTACTAAGGGACCAAACTGCTGAGGTCATCGGCCCCTAGACTTACACACTACTTAAACAAACTTAACGCTATGGACAACACACACGCCCATGACCGAGGGAGGACTCGAACCTTCGGCAGGAGGGACCGCGCAATCCGTGACATGGAGCTTCTAACCGCGCGGCTAGCCAGAGACTGAGGACATGTCTCTCTACAACACACCTGAGTCTCAACGAAATCTGTAACAGGGTCTGATGGTCCTCCTCGCAGCATCACCTTGCCCGGCGCTGGTTTGGTCTTCACCTTCTTCAGCTGTGGTGATTCCACATGTTTCCATTGGTTGGTTTGCTTCTTTGTTTCGTGGTCGTAGTGTTACACCGAGCGCTTGCCGATGGTAATTAAGTAACTAAGGAAGTCTTCTGGATTGGCCTGATACAGCTAATGCACTTGAAACTTCCTAGCAGATTAAAACTGTGTGCTGGACCGAGACTCGAACTCGGGACCTTTGCCTTTCGCAGGCAAGTGCTCTACCAACTGAGCTACCCAAGCACGACTCACGCCCCGTCCTCACAGCTTTACTTCCGCCAGTCCCGAGTTCCAGCACACAGTTTTAATCTCCCAGGAAGTTTCACATCAGCGCACACTCCGCTGCAGGGTGAATATTTCATTCTAGCTACTACACTTACTTTGGTCCCTCAGTTGTGAGCTCTTGTTCAAAAAGAAAAATGGGTGTGAACAGACCCATAACCAGCTGGCGGCGACCTTGTCGTGTTCAAAACGTCGTGCAATACGTTGAAAACTGATGCATGACTTATTTTCGTCTTTTGCACCACTGATAGTGATACGCCGAGCACAGAGCACGAGGGACTGTGTTCTCTCGCGATCACCAGCTCTGCACTTCAGACTTGGCTGCTGACACATTGCACGCCGGTAGCGTTGTCCCTTTTAGGCTGTAACCTCCCTGCTCCCCGGGCCGAGAGTTATTACGGTGCAGCTTTTCACATAGGTAGCGAACGCGGCACTCCTGGAGTGACCAACAAGCAGCCAATCACGGCTCGAGTTTCAGGACATATCGGGATGGTCGCAGTGCGGAACACAAACCAGCTCTTTATCATCGCCTGGGGCCCGGTTACATATCGTTCATACCGATCGGTGCAGTAGGTTAGTCTCTGTAGTGACGTCATTTCCGGTTCTTTACCCGAATTTTCTATTCAGTAAGCTTCTGAGACCTATTACCGAACGGTCCTCCTGCTGATTTTTCGACAACTGTACCGAGAGGTTTTGGATTTCGGTATGGCTCTGTGATTCGGCTAGCTGTGGTTTATTTACACCTATAACTTATCTATTTTAAACATATTAAACGGTTTTAGCTTTGGATTTAGTGATTGTCTTACTAAAGAATCACCATAAGACACGTCCGGTTGCAAAGTGAGTTTTTAATAGGCTATTTTCCTTTGCAAGAAACATGGTTAGGTTAGGCTGTTACAGTGAATGATTACAACATACACTACTGGCCATTAAAATTGCTACACCACAAAGATGACGTGCTACAGACGCGAAATTTAGCCGACGGGAAGAAGATGCTGTGATATGCAAATGATTAGCTTTTCAGAGCATTCACACAAGGTTGGCGCCGGTGGCGACACCTACAACGTGCTGACATGAGGAAAGTTTCCAACCGATTTCTCATACACAAACAGCAGTTTACCGGCGTTTCCTGGTGAAACGTTGTTGTGATGCCTCGTGTACGGCGGAGCACTGCGTACCGTCACGTTTTCGACTTTGATAAAGGTCGAATTGTAGCTTATCGTGATTGCGGTTTATCGTATCGCGACACTGCTGCTCAGGTTGGTCGGGATCCAATGACTGTTAGCAGAATATGGAATCGGTGGGTTCGGGAGGGTAATACGGAACGCCGTGCTGGATCCCAACGCCGTCGTATCACTAGCAGTCGAGATGACAGGCATCTTATCCGCATGGCTGTAACGGATCCTGCAGCCACGTCTCGATCCCTGAGTCAACAGATGGGGACGTTTGCAAGACAACAACCATCTGCACGAACAGTTTGACGGCGTTTCCCGCAGCATGGACTATCAGCTCGGAGACCGTCGCTGCGGTTACCCTTGACGCTGCATCACTGACAGGAGCGCCTGCGATGGTGTGCTCAACGACGAACCTGGGTGCACGAATGGAAAAACGTCATTTTTCCGGATGAATCCAGGTTCTGTTTACAGCATCATGATGGTCGCATCCGTGTTTGGTGACAACGCGGTGAACGCACATTGGAAGCGTGTATTCGTCATCGCCATACTGGCGTATCACCCAGCGTGAGGGTATCGGGTGCCATTTGTGTGTAACCAATGTAACCAATGTGTAGTCGCGGTCACCTCTTGTTCACTTTGACGGCACTTTGAACACTGCACTTTAGATTTCAGATGTGTTACGACCTGTGACTCTACCCTTCATTCGATCCCTGCGAAACCCTACATTTCAGCAGGACAGTGCACGACCGCATATTGCAGGTCCTGTACGGGCCTTTCTGGATACAAAAAAAGTTCGACTGCTGCCTCTCATCAATTGAAAACGTCCGGTCAATGGTGGCCGAGCAGTCACTACTCTTGATGAAGTGCGGTATCGTGTTGAAGCTGCATGGGCAGCTGTACCTGTACACGCCATCCAAGATCTGTTTGACTCAACGGCCAGGCGTATCAACGCCGTTATTACGGCCAGAGGTGGTTGTTTTGGGTACTGATTTCTCAGGATCTATGCACCCAAATTGCGTGAAAATGTAATCACATGTCAGTTCTAGTATAATATATTTGCAGAATGAGATTTTCACTCTGCAGCGGAGTGTGCGCTGATATGAAACTTCCTGGCAGATTAAAACTGTGTGCCCGACCGAGACTCGAACTCGGGACGTTTGCCTTTCGCGGGCAAGTGCTCTACCATCTGAGCTACCGAAGCACGACTCACGCCCGGTACTCACAGCTGTACTTCTGCCAGTATCTCGTCTCCTACCTTCCAAACTTTACAGAAGCTCTCCTGCGAAACTTGCAGAACTAGCACTCCTGAAAGAAAGGATATAGCGGAGACATGGCTTAGCCACAGCCTGGGGGATGTTTTCAGAATGAGATTTTCACTCTGCAGCGGAGTGCTTCGGTAGCTCAGATGGTAGAGCACTTGCCCGCGAAAGGCAAAGGTCCCGAGTTCGAGTGTCGGTCGGGCACACGGTTTTAATCTGCCAGGAAGTTTCATAATATATTTGTCCAATGAATACCCGTTGATCATCTGCATTTCTTCATGGTGTAGCAATTTTAATGGCCAGCAGCGTAAAAAAGTTGTGGGTCAATATTCTCTCAAATTACCTGTTATTTTTATGCAATTAGACAGGAATATAAGAGCAAAACGTAAATTACTGCCAATGAAACTAGCAGCAATCGTCTTTATATTCTAGCTTGTCACAAGTCTTTATCAGCGATCGAATCCTAGACAGAAATGAAAGATTCCCACCACAATATTTTCAGACTATATCACCATACATGAAACATTTTCATTCACCACATGCATGTTATAAACTATAACGAACTTCTGGAGCTGCACGCGCCACACGCTCTAGAAAACACGATTTTTTAAAATTTTGTTTTTATGAACCAAATCGTTGATGTATCACATATTGAAGTAGGCTACGTCATCAGTTGGATCTCTAGGAGAGAGCTACAACCACATTCATCTTCTTATTATTTGACACTCTCTTAAACAATTTTTTGGGTTCGTGGAGATGTGTTCCGTCCATGCAACTAATTGAAAGCAATTTATTCCTATACGCGTTTCTATTTTTATTTGTCAAGCATCATCACGAATTAAGGAAACGAAATGCGTGTTGCAGTAAACAAACTGCCTTCAATTAGTTGCATAGACGGAACGTACCTCCACGATTTCTGAAGCAACTAAGGAATGACGGAAAACAGAAGAAATGACGAATTTTTCGGGTGTTTCTATAGACGTACTTGTACAGTGTGATACTGCACTCCATTCCTAACTCATATTCCGAAACGTAGAATCCAAAACTAGACGTCGATGTGAATGAGAATAAAATGACACATTTACGACAGTTTCCAGAACACAGTCAATGTTCTACCGTTATCATACATTCATGGAAGCCCTTGGGCAGCAAAATTGAAACAGTATTACGAACTCTGAATGGTTCAAATGGCTCTAACCATGGGACAACATCTGAGGTCATCAGTCCCCTAGACTTAGAACTAGTTAAACCTAACTAACCTAAGGACATCACACACAATCACGCCCGAGGCAGGAATCGAACCTGCGATCGTAGCAGTAGCGCGGTTCCGGATTGAAGCACCTAGAACCGCTCGGCCACGGCAGCCGGCCATTACTTACTCTAACCACACTTCTCGGTACTGTGAACAATGGCATGCCTGTGTGGGCTGATAGCCACTCCGTGCTGCTGTGGCGCTGCAGTGGCATGCGCGAATCTAGGCAAGTTGCTTTTGATTGGTTGGCGCGAGGAGAACTGACAATAGCGTTTCGGTTCGCTAGAACCGTTCGGCATCGCTTTCGAAATGCTTACTGAATAATGTTGGGGCTCTGTTTCGAAAACAAGACTGTTCGGTCGCGTACCGAACCGATCGGCAAAATGACGGAAAGAAGCAGAATGGGGCCCCTTGCGACGATCGTAGTGGGTCGTGGGGCGAGCGGCGGTGGTGCAGGTTAGATGGCCTGCTGAGACACGGTCGTTTGTACTTTTCAGTACTTGGTCTTCCGGCGAGGCAGCTCCTTTACCATTTCGTGTCACTGTAGGGCTCCCATATTTGCAGATAAGTCCCATACAGTAGAGTCCCGGGGAACTTACTTTGGGACAGATGATCCCGAATGTAGATATCTGGACGTGATTTCCAGTTCCAACTGTTACCGTACCACCGATGAAAACGTCACAGGAACCTCATTCCTAACTGCGGTACTAGAGCTATCAGTAATCGTTGCTGGAACAATAAGTTTCCGACTAAAATAGGAGGCCTAAGCGTGAATTTGTGCACGTTTTAGTGCGTTTAATACAGATCCTTCCATCAATGGGTCGATAAACTGTACCCTTGCTTGTTTGTGAATGAGGTCAAAATTTGCTGATGCTAGTTAAAAGACTACAGCGCTGATTTTGTAAATGTGTTTTAGAGTGATAGCTTGGTATAAAATTTTAATTATGACCTCCAACAAATAGTTTCATGTGTAATTTTTTCCTTCTTTCCATGAACACGTCCGCAGTCCAGGTGAAAATCCCTGTACCACAGGACCACAGCGATAGAGGAGACAAGAGGAAAACGGCCAGTCTGCTGACGAAGCGCAGCCCCGTTTTGTTCAGCTGCAGGGCAACAGCGCTGCAGCAGTCACGTGACACACTGTTTAGGTGCCACAGGTGTTTCCATTGTGGCCATAAGGGTGTGTTTATACCGCCACCTCGTTGCTCTCTGCTCACTGGCAGGGCCCTACAGTGACACGAAATGGTAAAGGAGCTGCCTCGCCGGAAGACCAAGTACTGAAAAGTACAAACGAGAGAAATGCTGCTGAAGGGTGTTGATCTGTGTCCACCTGCAAAAACACACGTTCTTTGCCATTGCGTAATTACATCTGGTATCGTAATGCTTGGCACATCGTCTAGGGCACACAGAATTATTTATTTGTTAATTGTTCTTTTCAAATATGATCTTTGTCCTAGAAGAGTGGTTTGCAACCCGGTGGTAATTACCCAGTAACGGGTAAAAATTAATTTTCTAAGGCGAAGAACAAAACTATTTGGCTGTGTTTCGTTCGAACACAAAACTAAATCATTCTTAACCATTTTCTCTCTTTTGTACGACTGTAATACTGATTACCTAAGTTACCAGCAACTGAAATTTTTTTGAGGAGGAGATTAATATTTAACGTCCCGTCGACAACGAGGTCATTGGAGACGGAGCACAGACTCGGATTTGGGAGGGATGGGGAAGGAAGTCTGCCGTGCCCTTTCACAGGAACCATCCTGCAATTTCGCTGAAGCAATTTAGGGAAATCACGGAAAACCTAAATCAGGATGGCCGGACGCGGGTTTGAACCGTCGTCCTCCAGATTGCGAATCCAGTTTCCTAACCACTGCTCCACCCCGCTCCGTAAACATTATTTTTTAAAAAATACTAACGTTAACGCGTGCCACAATGTGGTGAACGCTATAGCTTGTGAAAGGAATGTGTGAACAATATCTCCCTCCTACAGCCCACCCAGTACAGACATAGATAATACTTGCTCCCAAGCGTCTATGACAGCAAAATCGAAACGTATCTCATGAAAATGACTTCATAGAAGTTTGGGTAGTTTCTAAAATGGACCAGAAACTGCTTCGTTATTCAGATCATAACTATAACTACTGCTGTAGGGCTTACATAGTATCATTATTATTATTACTATTGGCAACAATCAGACACAAAGCATTGGCAGCCTCAACCCTTCCAATGTCTTGCCAGGTCAGGAAAAAGGAGTGAAGCAACCAAGTGATTTACAAACCGTAAGTGTATCCGTATATATTGAATCATCAGCCTTCAAATTGGTTTCATACGGTCCACCGCGAATTTTTCTCCCGTGCCAACGGCTTCATCTCACAATACCATTTGTACCTCAATTATTATATAGGGTGGTCCCTGCGGTTTTTAAATAGGAACCCCCATTTTTTATTACATATTCGTGTAGTACGTAAAGAAATATGAATGTTTTAGTTGGACCACTTTTCTCGCTTTGTGACAGATGGAGCTGTAATAGTCACAAACGTATAACTACGTGGTATCACGTATCATTCCGCCAGTGCGGACGGTATTTGTTTCGTGATACATTACCCGTGTTAAAAAAGACCGTTTACCGATTGCGGAAAAGGTCGATATCGTGTTGATGTATAGATGTTGTGATCAAAATGCCCAACGGGCGTGTGCTATGTATGCTGCTCGCTATCCTGGACGACATCATCCAAGTGTCCGGACCGTTCGCCAGATAGTTACGTTATTTAAGGAAGCAGGAAGTGTTCAGCCACATGTGAAACGTGAACCACCACCTGCAACAAATGATGATGCCCAAGTAGGTGTTTTAGGTTCTGTGGCGGCTAATCCGCAGATCAGTAGCAGACAAATTGCGCGAGAATCGGGAATTTCAAAAACGTCAGTGTTGAGAATGCTACATCAACATTGATTGCACCCGTACCATATTAATATGCACCAGGAATTGCATGGCGACGACTTTGAACGTCGTGTACAATTCTGCCGCTGAGCACAAGAGAAATTACGGGACGATGACAGATTTTTTGGACGCGTTGTATTTAGCGACGAAGCAACATTCACCAACAGCGGTAACGTAAACCGGCATAATATGCGCTATTGGGCAACGGAAAATCCACGATGGCTGCGACAAGTGGAACATCAGCGACCTTGGCGGGTTAATGTATGTTGCGGCATTATGGGAGGAATGATAATTGGCCCCCATTTTATGGACGGCAATCTAAATGGTGCAATGTCTGCTGATTTCTTAAGTAATCTTCTACCGACGTTACTTCAAGATGTTTCACTGTATGACAGAAAGGCGATGTACTTCCAACCTGATGGATGTCCGGCAGATAGCTCGCGTGCGGTTGAAGCGGTATTGAATAGCATATTTCATGACAGGTGGATTGGTCGTCGAAGCACCATACCATGGCCCGCACGTTCACCGGATCTTACGTCCCGGGATTTCTTTCTGAGGGGAAAGTTGAAGGATATTTGCTATCGTGATCCACCGACAACGCCTGACAACATGCGTCAGCGCATTGTCAATGCATGTGCGAACATTACGGAAGGCGAACTACTCGCTGTTGAAAGGAATGTCGTTACACTTATTGCCAAACGCATTGAGGTTGACGGACATCATTTGAACATTAATGTGGTATTTAGAGGTAATCACGCTGTAACAGCATGCGTTGTCAGAAGTGATAAGTTCACGAAGGTACATGTATCACATTGGAACAAGCGAAATAAAATGTTCAAACGTACCTACGTTCTGTATTTTAATTTAAAAAACCTACCTCTTACCACTTGTTCGTCTAAAATTGTGAGCCATGTGTTTGTGACTATTACAGCGCCATCTATCACAAAGCGAAAAAAGTGGTCCAACTAAAACATTCGTATTTCTTTACGTACTACGCGAATATGTAATTAAAAATAGGTGTTCCTATTTAAAAAACGGAGTTGTTATCCGTTTGACCTATGGCAACGCCATCTAGCGGGCCAATCATAGCGCCATCTGGTTTGCCCCTTCACATCCGGTTTGCCCCTTCAAGCTAGACGAATTTCGTTCTTAGTAGTTTTTTCGTTTGTTGCTTATTTCGTGAGATATTTGGCCCAGTCACGATCAATGGACCACCCTGTATAGTGATATATATAAAATCTGTCTTCCTGTACAGTTTCTACGCTCTACAGCTCCCTCTAGTACGGTGGGAGTTATTCCCTGAGTGTTTAACATAGTCTGTGTCTTGCCATCCTGTCACATCTTCTTGTCAGGGTTTTCCAGATGTTAAATTTCCCGCTAGTTCTGAGAAGCACCTCCTCATTTCCTACCTCATTGGCCCACGTAACTTTCAACGTTCTTCTGTAGCAGCACATGTTCCGGTTTTACTACAGTCCATGATTCGCTATCATTCAACGCTGAACTCCAAACGTACATTATCAGAAATTTCTGCCACAGATTACGTGTAGTACACGCAGTTTAGCTTGCTTGATTTTAAGTGGGGGAGCATCGTGTGGACGAAGCAAGTATTACTGGGCAGATCGGTGCTGAGCAAGCGTGACTTCTAACAAGCGTCTGTCCTCGATGTGAATACTGTGCTTTATTTTTTGAGGAGGCGTTGTAGATAGCACTTGTAATGCATTGAAAATTGCTTAGCATTCTAAAAAGAAGATTGCGATGAATAAGCAGTACCAATTTTCCCACTGACTCATTAGTCAGTAGTGTAAAAAGAGCGTTTGGCGCCACTGGCCGGGAGGCCCCTTGCGGGGCAGGTCCGGCCGCCTTGGTGGAGCTCTTACTACATTCGGCGCCACGTTGGCCGACCTGCGCGCCTGATGGGGATGCAATGATGATGAAGACGCCAGAATGCCCAGTCCCTGAGCGAAGAAAATCTCCGACCCAGCCGGGAATCGAACCCGGGCTCGTAGGACGGAAATGTTACAAAGAAAGCAGTGAGGTATAAAGTATATGAATTTCGTCTGTTGTTTCAATTTTTCCAAGCAGTAAGTTTTCCATTTACATTTTCCTTTTATTGTTTGTCTTCATGTCAAGAGTTCATCGCATACTTCTTCCGTGTTATTTGCTTGTATTCAGTTTTAGGTACACAGTTCGCTACTATCAGTGTCAATTTTGTTAATTTTGCGGTACAATAACAATAGTGGCAAACATACAAATTATTACAATGAAGGTTATTATGAAACTTCCTGGCAGATTAAAACTGTGTGCTGGACCGAGACTCGAACTCGGGACCTTTGCCTTTCGCCGGCAAATGCTCTACCCAAGCACGACTCACGCCCCGTCCTCACAGCTTTACTTCTGCCAGTACCTCGTCTCCTACCTTCCAGACTTTGCAGAAGCTCTCCTGCGAACCTTAAGAAACTAGCACTCCTGAAAGAAAGGACATTGCGGAGACATGGCTTAGCCACAGCCTGGGGGATGTTTCCAGAATGAGATTTTCACTCTGCAGCGGAGTGCGCGCTGGTATGAAACGTACTGGCAGATTAAAACTGAGTGCCGGATCGAGACTCGAACTCGGGAGCTTTGCCTTTCGCGGGCAAGTGCTCTACCACCTGAGCACACAGTTTTAATCTGCCAGGAAGTTTAATATCAGCGCACACTCCGCTGTAGAGTGAAAATTTCATTCTAAGGTTAATATGTTTGACAAGGGTTACAGTCCGCAGCTCGTGGTCGTGCGGTAGCGTTCTCGCTTCCCACGCCCGGGTTCCGGGGTTCGATTCCCGGCGGGGTCAGGGATTTTCTCTGCCTCGTGATGACTGGGTGTTGTGTGATGTCCTTAGGTTAGTTAGGTTTAAGTAGTTCTAAGTTCTAGGGGACTGATGACCGTAGATGTTAAGTCCCATAGTGCTCAGAGCCTTTTGAACAAGGGTTACATGAGGCTTGGAGCGAAGAGACACAACAAATATTAATTTCACAAAAAAAGGGGGAAAAAGGAAGGTATTTAAATACGAAAGCTCTGTTTCACACATGAAGTAGTAAAAAAAATGGTTCAAATGGCTCTGAGCACTATGGGACTTAACATATGAGGTCATCAGTCCCCTGGAACTAAGAACTACTTAAACCTAACTAACCTAAGGACATTACACACATCCATGCCTGAGGTAAGATTCGAACATGCGACCGTAGCGGTCGCTCGCTGCCAGACTGCAGTGCCTAGAACCGCTCGGCCACACCGGCCGGCCATGAAGTAGTAAAATTAAATATTAAGGACTACAGGGGTAGATGGGTTTGGCACGATTTTGATTTTCGTCGAATCGAGTTTAATGGCAGAGTGTGGCACAGATTTGAGTTAGCACTTCTGTGGGTAGAAACCATCGTGTATCACGCAGACCACTCAGCTGTCGGGCGGACGTCTGTAGTGTAAGAAAATATCTGTAAAAGCTAAACATTATTTATTTTTCGTCGTTTAAAAATAAAAGTGTTGAAATAAACGTCTGTCTCGTTCTATAGTTAGACACTATTGTTGATGATAGTGCAGGGGGGGGGGGGGGGGCGTTACAGCTTAATATCTGGTTGCACTCGGGGTTAATGACTTTAGAACGGTTGGAAACTAGTGTTGTAGAAGCTACTACAGGTTGCGTTTCACATCTATTATTGTTGTTATTGTTATAAAGGTCCACAAAATGTTAAGGCTCTTCATACATTCAGAATTACAGCTAGGTGGACAACGGATGCCGGAATTCTTATCCCGCTGCACGGAGGTTGGAACAGTTTGTTTGCTTGTACGCCACAACTGAGGAAACGCCAGCCGACTGCGATATTCTGTCCCCTCTTTCGTCGTCACCAGACAGAGCTGCGGCTGGCACCAGCTGCAGGCAGATGACGAGTGAATCACAGGCCAGATGGTCAGCGGACGTAATCAAACACTCCGTGCGGCCCGCTCGCGAAGGGACACTGTGTGGGAACAAAGCCTCGTATCATAAACAAATATTGCTCCGACAGTAACGTACCACAGGAATCCATCAACATTACGTATTTATTTATTGCTGCTAACGAAGTAAACACGTAGTCTCGTTACTTAAGGGTTCATTCTCCTCAGTCAGACAATAAAAAAGCGACTTTTCCAATATTTTGGAGGAACTAGTGAAGTAATAAAAGTAAATCAATTTGTACATTATTTATTGGTGCTAGGACATCATTTTTTGATTTTGTTAAGAAAGCCAGTCATCATTAAGCCTCCCATCCGGGGAGTTGAAGTTGCTCTGTCTGAATGAGGTGAGTCCATGGTGGAAGTCCAGCATTCTGCAGTTCGTATCTGAAATCAAATATCAGAAATTTTTCTTATCTATACCGTATTGCGCTCGAAGTAATATGACAGATTTTTGAGATTTGAGAAAATAATAAAATGGCGAATGTTTAATCAAAGATAGGGTATTGTTGTGTGCTTTTGCAGTACCTAATGAATAAATTAAAATAAAAAGCTTAGCTTACTATTGCTTGCGGACATGCCCTAAGAGTAATTCAGCCAAATTTCAGAAATATGTATTTATTAGTGACCTCGCAATCCATTCCTCAATATGAAATACACTATAAGGTTTTAACAAAATGGTTCAAATGGCTCTGAGCACTATGGGACTTAACTTCTGAGGTCATCAGTCCCCTAGAACTTAGAACTACTTAACCCTAACTAACCTAAGGACATCACACACATCCGTGCCCGAGGCAGGATTCGAACCTGCGACGTAGCGGTCGCGCGGTTCCAGACCGTAGCGCCTAGAACCGCTCGGCCACTGCGTCGTCCAAGCTTTTAACATTCTACATCTTGATTCTTCAATTTTACGTATTTATTTCTCAACATGGTCACCCTGGCGACGAACACATTTCTCCCATTGAGAGGCCAATTTGCTGATATCGTCACTAGAATTTTTTGACTTTGTTGACGGAACGACGACTTATCCTCCACTTGCACCGCTTCATCACTATCAAAATGAAGTCTTGTTCTTTATGTTTTGAAAGCGAGTGAAAATTGCATGGGACCATGTCTGAAACGTATGGAGGATGATCGATGACAGGGAACCCAAGGCGTCGGCTTGTTGCAGATGCAGCGCTCGTGTGCGGTCTCGCATTGTCATGCTGAAGGACAGTCGTCCATGTGTGGACGAAATTTTCGAATTCGAAACTCGATTACAGCATTCTGTTCCTCACACACCAACGTAATTATGTTACGCACTGCCATGTCGCACGCTACAGCTCCGAGCCCTCTAGAGGCTTGCAAATATGCCGACTTGAAGGATAAAGATGCAGAGCGTTTATAACGCTTGTTGTATTTAATAAGCCTTAAGAGTTTTCACATAAAAAAATTCCGAGGCGTTACTCTTAAGCGCTTCGTCTTATGACAATAACGGTCAATCAGATGCGTCTGCTGAATTGCCGAACACAGCGCCTCACGCTGAATCACGTTCGTTTAGCACGGCGGCGCGTCAGACAGAGCGTGCTGTAATCGAGTTTCGAATTCGAAGAGTTCGTCCACACATGGTGGACGCTGTCCTTGAGCATGCCAGAGCACTGTGACA
This sequence comes from Schistocerca serialis cubense, assembly GCF_023864345.2. Classification (NCBI taxonomy): domain Eukaryota; kingdom Metazoa; phylum Arthropoda; class Insecta; order Orthoptera; family Acrididae; genus Schistocerca; species Schistocerca serialis. Next base: position 56,399,059 of record NC_064647.1, on the reverse strand, counting down.
TCTGCAACATTCCGTCGCCTTGAATCACCAGACAGTCAAGATGTAAAGATCCCTTATCATTTAGCTACAATGTAGCAGGTCAGCAACTGGTCGCAGTTAATTCCAGAAATTATCTGGGAGTAGGCATTAGGAGGGATCTAAAATGGAATCACCATATAAAATTAGTCGTCGGGAAAGCAGATGCCAGACTGAGATTCATCGGAAGAATCCTAAGGAAATGCAATCCGAAAACAAAGGAAGTAGGTTCCAGTACACTTGTTCGCCCACTGCTTGAATACTGCTCACCGGTGTGGGATCCGCACCAGATAGGGTTGATAGAAGTGGTAGAGAAGATCCAACGGAGAGCAGCGCGCTTCGTTACAGGATCATTTAGTAATCGCGAAAGCGTTACGGAGATGGTAGATAAACTCCAGTGGAAGACTCTGCAGGAGCGACGCTCAGTAGCACGATACGGGCTTTTGTTGAAGTTTCGAGAACATACCTTCACCGAGGAGTCAAGCAGTATATTGCTCCCTCCTACGTACATCTCGCGAAGAGACCATGAGGATAAAATCAGAGAGATTAGAGCTCACACAGAGACATACCGACAATCTTCTTTCCACTAACAATACGAGACTGGAATAGAAGGGAGAACGGATAGAGGTACTCAAGGTACCCTCCGCCACACACCGTCAGGTGGCTTGCAGAGTATGGATGTAGATGTAGATGTAAAACATGTGCGCCCGTAGAAATTTAGCCAAGAAGGGAGATAATTCTAAAGTTGCCCTTTCTTATGTGATTCAGTGAATGTGAAAACGTGTTCTGCCCCAAGAACTACGTACTATAGACAATGTATACGAAACTTACGAATCCCTAATGATGATAGTTATCCACTTAGCACTTTTAAGGCAGATTACTTTGATTACTGAACGGCAAGCATATTTCAATAGCATATTCAAATTAAATCTTCTATATTTTTGTTATATTGACAATGAGTGCCGCTATTTTCATTCAACGATCTTGAAGGTAAATTCTCATATGATTTAATCCAGGGTATGCAACGAGTTAAAAATCTGGTGTCACCGCCAGATACCCCACTTGCTAGGTGGTAGCCTTTAAATCGGCCGCGGTCCGTTCGTATACGTCGGACCCGCGTGTCGCCACTATCAGTGATTGCAGACCGAGCGCCGCCACACGGCAGGTCTAGAGAGACGTCCTAGCACTCGCCCCAGTTGTACAGCCGACTTTGCTAGCGATGGTTCACTGACAAAATACGCTCTCATTTGCCGAGACGATAGTTAGCATAGCCTTCAGCTACGTCATTTGCTACGACCTAGCAAGGCGCCATTATCAATAGATATTTAACTTGTGATGCCTGTACCGTCATACCGATGTTCTCCAATTATGGATTAAAGTTAAGTATTCCAACAGACACGTACTATTTTTGCTCGTAAATTACTTTACCTGTTCCAGACCTCACGCCAGCCTGCGTGAGCTTAAACGCGTGCCTTTCGGCTGTCTCCTAGTGGCTTGGCTGTCTTGCCAAGTCACAACAAAAAATATATGTAGAAAACATTCAAAAAAAGTTTTCATATAGTAGTAATGCTTGATCGACACACAAAATTAAAAATCTAAAATTTTAAATAGTCAGAGCGATTGAAAAAGTGTTTTTGAACACCGACAAAAATAACCAACAAAAAATGCCACCTTCACGCTGGCGAAGTGGAGAAACATTCCACTCTGATGACGGTTTGTCTGCATGCAAAACTTCGCAGCTGATCATGATCCATTGCATTCGTGTCATTATTTCTATTTTCTAATGTAAACTGCCATAAATAAAGTGGATTAAAATGAGTTTTGTAATCCGCATTTCTGGATGGATTGTGTGAAGCTTAGCTTAGCGCTAGGACTCGTGTACGACTAGAGGAATGTAAGAAATCTCTCTAAACCTACGTTAAAACGGCGTATAGACTCGACCTTTTAACAGCCCACGTTTGAATCAACAGTGTCCCTGAGTCTCCAGTTTATCACGTTATTGTGCAGTCATACCAACTGCGGTGCAGATTTCTTAGCTCTATGACTACAAGTGGCACAGGTGTTGTAATCCATAGATTCTACATCTACATCTACATGATTGTCTGCAATTCACATTTAAGTGCATGGCAGAGGGTTCATCGAACCACAATCATAGTATCTCTCTACCATTCCACTCCCGAACAGCGCGCGGGAAAAACCAACACCTAAACATTTCTGTTCGAGCTCTGATTTCTCTTATTTTATTCTGATGATCATTCCTACCTATGTAGGTTGGGCTCAACAAAATATTTTCGCATTCGGAAGAGAAAGTTGGTGACTGAAATTTCGTAAATAGATCTCGCCGCGAGGAAAAACGTCTTTCTTTTAATGACTTCCATCCCAACTCGCGTATCATATCTGCCACACTCTCTCCCCTATTACGCGATAATACAAAACGAGCTGCCCTTTTTTTGCACCCTTTCGATGTCCTCCGTCAATCCCACCTGGTACGGATCCCACACCGCGCAGCAATATTCTAACAGAGGACGAACGAGTGTAGTGTAAGCTGTCTCTTCAGTGGACTTGTTGCATCTTCTAAGTGTCCTGCCAATGAAACGCAACCTTTGGCTCGCCTTCCCCACAATATTGTCTATGTGGTCTTTCCAACTGAAGTTGTTCGTAATTTTAACACCCACGTTCTTAGTTGAATTGACAGCCTTGAGAATAGTACTATTTATCAAGTAATCGAATTCCAACGGATTTCTTTTGGAACGCCAAACAGTAATCTTTTCTAAATCGCTTTGCAACTGATACTGGTCTTCGGATGACCTTACTAGACGGTAAATTACGGCATCAACTGCAAACAACCTAAGAGAACTGCTCATATTGTCACCCAGGTCATTTATATAGATCAGGAAGAGCAGAGGTCCCAGGACGCTTCCTTGGGGAACACCTGATATCACTTCAGTTTTACTCGACGATTTGCCGTCTATTACTACGAACTGCGACCTTCCTGACAGGAAATCACGAATCCAGTCGCACAACTGGGACGATACTCCATAGGCCCGCAGCTGGATTAGAAGTCGCTTGTGAGGAACGGTGCCAAAAGCTTTCCGGAAATCTAATTCTGAAAAGGTCCGCCAGCCAGGGTGGCCGAGCGGTTCTAGGCGCTACAGTCTGGGACCGCGCGGTCGCTACGGTCGCAGGTTCGAATGCTGCCTCGGGCATGGATGTGTGTGAGATGTCCTTAGGTTAGTTAGGTTTAAGTAGTTCTAAGTTGTAGGGGACTGATGACCTCAGATGTTAAGTCCCCTAGTTCTCAGAGCCATTTGAACCGTTTGTACACGGACAGCACGCTGACTGATACTACATGCACCGTGCGTGTGTCTGACTAGCAGTCCTACCCCATCACGTGGCGCTGCTATTTCCTGGACGGGGATGTGTCGATAGCAGGCCGGCCGTCTTGTGTTCTGGCTCATCAGTGTACATCCATCTTCATTATAACAGATTTTGGTGCGAAAGTCCCCCAGAGACCAAAAGCAGGGCAGGAATAGCTGGGAGCGGTCTCCTGCGTTATTTCGCCGCTCACGGGCCGTCGCCGCCGCTGACCCCCACCGTCCGGCGTGTTGTGTGGTGGCGGCGCTGAGGTCGCGTCGCGGCCGGCTAGGCCTACACCCACGCCGCGGTGCGGGTCACCGGTGACGTCACACGCACGCGGCTGCCGCCCACGCACCGCCGGCGGCCGTGTTAATCAGCCGCGCCGGAGGCTGCCACTCGGTGCGGTCATTAAGCATTGACTCGCCGCCAGCGCCGGTGATGGCGCCGTCTCGGCGCGCCGTTAATTCAGCCGGGCGTGTGGACGCGGCGCGCCCCGCAGCAGAAATTCACCAGCGATGCTACGCACTCGGAAAAAGCGGGTAGTGGTCGCTATACAACTGCCAAATACAGAAATTCTCGAGCCTAGAGTTTAAAGGAAAAATTATTTTATTTATTCATTGAACCTGATCTGATTAGACCATCAGGCCCTCTCTTATAATGGACCAGGGTTTCACACATGTCTGTTATTGTCTTCAGTCCTGAGACTGGTTTGATACAGCTCTCCATGCTACTCTATCCTGTGCAAGCTTCTTCTTCTCCCAGTACTTACTGCAACCTACATCCTTCTGAATCTGCTTAGTGTATTCATCTCTTGGTCTCCCTCAACGATTTTTACCCTCCACGTTGCCCTCCAATTCTAAATTTGTGATCTCTTGATGCCTCAGAACATGTCCTACCAACCGGTCCATTCTTCTTGTCAAGTTATGCCACAAACTCCTCTTCTCCCCAATTCTATTCAATACCTCCTCATTAGTTATGTGATCTTCAGCATTCTTCTGTACCACCACATCTCGAAAGCATCTATTCTCTTCTTGTCCAAACTATTTATCGTCCACGTTTCAGTTCCATACATGGCTACACTCCATACAAATACTTTCAGAAACGACTTCCTAACACTTAAATCTATACTCGATGTTAACAAATTTCTCTTCTTCAGAAACGCTTTCCTTGCCATTGCCATACATTTTATATCCTCTCTACTTCGACCATTATCAGTTATTTTGCTCCCCAAATAGCAAAACTCCTTTACTACTTTGAGTGTCTCATTTCCTAATCTAATTCCCTCAGCATCCCCTGACCTAATTCGACTACATTCCATTATCCTCGTTTTGCTTTTGTTGTTGTTCATCTTATACCCTCCTTTCAAGACACTGTCCATTCCGTTCAACTGCTCTTCCAAGTCCTTTGCTGCCTCTGACAGAATTACAATGTCATCGGCGAACCTCAACGTTTTTATTTCTTCTCCATGGACTTTAATACCTACTCCGAATTTTTCTTTTGTTTCCTTTACTGCGTGCTCAATATATAGATTGAATAACATCGAGCCGGCCGAAGTGGCCGTGCGGTTAAAGGCGCTGCAGTCTGGAACCGCAAGACCGCTACGGTCGCAGGTTCGAATCCTATCTCGGGCATGGATGTTTGTGATGTCCTTAGGTTAGTTAGGTTTAACTAGTTCTAAGTTCTAGGGGACTAATGACCTCAGCAGTTGAGTCCCATAGTACTCAGAGCCATTTTTTGAATAACATCGGGGAGAGGCTACAACCCTGTCTCACTCCCTTCCCAACCACTGCTTCCCTTTGATGTCCCTCGACTCTTATAACTGCCATCTGGTTTCTGTACAAATTGTAAATAGCCTTTCGCTCCCTGTATTTTACCCCTGCCACCTTTAGAATTTGAAAGAGAGTGTTCCAGTCAACATTGTCAAAAGCTTTCTCTAAGTCTACAAATGCTAGAAATGTAGGTTTCCTTTCCTTAATCTGTTTTCTTAGATAAATCGTAGGGTCAGTATTGCCTCACGTGTTCCAATATTTCTGCGGAATCCAAATTGATCTTCCCCAAGGTCGGCTTCTACCAGTTTTTCCATTTGTCTGTAAAGAATTCGCGTTAGTATTTTGCAGCAATGACTTATTAAACTGATAGTTCGGTAATTTTCACATCTCTCTACACCTGCTTTCTTTGGGATTGGAATTATTATATTCTTCTTGAAGTCTGAGGGTATTTCGCCTGTCTCATACATCTTGCTCACCAGATGGTAGAGTTTTGTCAGGACTGGCTCTCCCAAGGCCGTCAGTAGTTCCAATGGAATGATGTCTACTCCCGGGGCCTTGTTTCGACTCAGGTCTTTCAGTTCTCTGTCAAACTCTTCACGCAGTATCATATCTCCCATTTCATCTTCATCTATATCCTCTTCCACACATGCACACATGAAAAAAGTTTTGCATCACTCCAGTTGCCAGAACTCCTGAAGATAGACGTTGGATATTGTATCACATACACAGTCCCTTTGACTGTTCATAGATGTCACTAAACCTGCCCAAAGATGTAAACAACGATGTATGAGCAGCGCCTATTAGACGGAGGGGGTCAGACAGCCGATCAGTTCCAGTCATTCCACCAGGACGGAGGTACACGGTTCGTGTTGTCTGTAGTTCAACAATGCCTAGACGGTCAGTACCGCGTTTCGATCGCGTCCGCATTGTTACTTTGTGCCAAGAAGGGCTCTCAATAGGGGAACTGTCCAGGCGTCTGGAGCGTACCAAAGCGACGTTGTTGGGACATGGAAGAGATACAGAGAGACAGGAACTGTCGTTCACATGCCTCGCTCAGGCCGCCCAAGGGCTACTACTGCAGTGGATGACCGCTACCTACTGATTGTGGTTTGGAGGAACCCTGACAGTAACGCCACCATGTTGAATAACGCTTTTCGTGCAGCCACAGGACGTCGTGTTACGACTCAAACTGTGCGCAATAGGCTGCATGATGCGCAACTTTACTCTCAGCGTCCATACGAGGTCCATCTTTGCAACAACGACACCATGCAGTGCGGTACAGATGGGCCCAACAACATGCCGAATGGACCACTCAGGATTGGCATAACATTCTCTTCACTGATGAGTGTCGCATATGCCTTCAACCAGACAATCGTCCGAGACTTGTTTGGAGGCAACCCAGTGAGGCTGAACGCCTTAGACACACTGTCCAACGAGTGCAGCGAGGTGGAGGTTCCCCGCTGTTTTCGGGTGGCGTTATGCTGGGCCGACGTACGCCGCTGGTAGTCATGGAAGGCGCCGTAACTGCTGTACGATACGTGAATGCCATCCTCTGGCCGATAGTGCAACGATATCGGCAGCATATTGGCGAGGCATTCGTCTGCATGCACGACAATTCGCACCACCTTCGTGCACATCTTGGGAATGACTTCCTTCAGGATAACGACATTGCTCGAGTAGAGTGGCCAGCATGTTCTCCAGACATGAACCCTATCGAAGATGCCTGGGATACATTGAAAAGGGCTGTTTATGGACGACATGACCCACCAACCACTCTGAGGGATCTACGCCGAATCGCCATTGAGGAGTGGGACAATCTGGACTCACAGTGCCTTGATGAACTTGTGGACGGTATGCCATGACGAATACAGGTATGCATCAATGCAAGAGGACGTGCTACTGACCGCGCGGGATTAGCCGAGCGGTCCGGGGCCTTGCAGTCATGGAGTGTGCGGCTGGTCCCGGTGGAGGTTCGAGTCCTCCCTCGGGCATGGGTGTGTGTGTTTGTCCTTAGGATAATTTAGGTTAAGTAGTGTGTAAGCTTAGGGACTGATGACCTTAGCAGTTACGTCCCATAAGATTTCACGCACATTTGAACATTTGGACGTGCTACTGGGTATTAGAGGTACCGGTGTGTACAGCAATCTGGACCACCACCTCTGAAGGTCTCACTGTAATGTGGTACAACATTGCAATGTGTGGTTTTCATTAGCAATAAAAAGGGCGGAAATGATGTTTATGTTGATGTCTATTCCTATTTTCTGTACAGGTTCCGGTACCGAGGTGATGCAAAACTTTTGCTGATGTGTGTACATACGACGGTCATTCAATAAGTAATGTGACACATTTTTTCCTCGGCCAATTCCGGCTGAAAAAAGGTCGTATTCGTTGTGAGATATGTGAAATGGTTCAAACGGCTCTGAGCACTATGGGACTTAACTTCTGAGGTCATAGGCCCCTAGAACTTAGAACTACTTAAGCCTAACTAACCTAAGGACATCACACACATCGATGCCCGAGGCACGATTCGAACCTGCGACCGTATCGGTCGCGCGGTTCCAGACTGTAGCGCCTAGAACCGCTCGGCCACTCCGGATATCTGAAATATTCCCGCTTCAGCCCTTATAGTTCCATGAAATTCCGATAGGTAGCGACGCTACACGTAGCCGTCAAAATGGCGTCTGTAACGGAATGGCGTACCGGGCAGAGAGTTTCTTGTGACGGAAAACCAGAGCATCACAGATATTAGTAGTCGCGGACCTGGCAGAGAACAAAAGCACGGTGAGTCGTTGGGCGAGGCGTTGTCGTCAGCACAGCAAGGTCGCGCAAACCTGTCCCACCTCCCGCGTGCTCACACCTGTGACTCCTGCACGTGGAACGTACGAATAGGTGATCAACGGATCACTGTCACAGTACAACGGTGCACCAGTTCAGGTACTCAGAGGTGTGTACCCGCCTTAGAGAAGACTAGAAAGAGCAACGGGGCGCATTAATAGGCCGATCCTGGCAATTTTTGTCGAACATCGTCACGGGCGATGAATCATGAGGTCATCACTTGGAACCGGAAACAAAACGGCAGTCTACGGAGTGCCGCCACACCAAGTCTCCTCCGAAGAAACAGCCGCACAGTGGGGCATGGCGACGGTCTTACGGAACTCTGAAGGACTTATTCTGTTTTATGTACTCCCTCACGGTGCAACTATCAACTCGGAAGTACGTTGTGCTGCCGTCAGGAAGTTCAAGAAACGACTTCAGCGTGTTCGCGCCACAAAAAGGCGAACGAACTTCTCGTTCTCAACCGTAAGGTAAGTCGTCACCCAAGCTTGCGCACCCGACAGGAGTTCACAAAACTTCATTTGACTATCAAAATATCCACGGGTGTGCTGCCGGTCTATAGTGTCCAACGGGCACAATATTTCGGCGATCATACATGTCGCCATCATCAGGTGAACTGATGGACTGAGCTCCTGTGAACGTGCCGGCACGGAGATCCGTACGCTATGGCTGCTCGGAGGGAACTGGGTTCGGTCGCGGCGGCGGCCGATTTAAATACCCTCCGCCCGCGGCGCGCTCCCTCCGTCGTCCGCGCCCCGCGCCACGGTCGCGCGGTGGAACAGATTGCGACGGCGTCTGAGATGACGTCGGTGTGATGGCTCTGTCCGCTGTGGTCGTCACAACTATACGATTGCTCGATTTACTCTTAACCCAATCGCTGGTTCCCAAGTCTTGCTAAGATTATAGCCACAGTCACGGTTTATGAGGTCGTCATTGGTGCGAATTTCGATGGCCTCTCTAACAACGCTGTCCCAGTATCTCGACGTCTGTACCAGAATCCTCGTGCGGTCATACTCCATGGAGTGATTTTCCGACAAACAATGTTCAGCGACCGCCGACTTGCTCGGATACATCAGTCGAGTGTGCCTCTGGTGTTCACGGCATCGATCCTCGACGGTACGCATCGTCTGACCAATATACGACTTGCCACATTGACACGGAATCTGGTACACGCCGGCCTTCCTCAAACCGAGGTCATCTTTGGCGCTCCCCACCAGTGCACGAGTTTTATTTGGAGGACAAAAAACAGTTCCGACCCGGTGTTTCTTCAGAATGCGGGCGATTTTCCCCGAGAGTGCGCCTGTGTATGGAATAAATGCAGTGCCTACCTCCTCCCTCGTGACTTCATCCATCTCAACAGGTTGTGCTGTAGTGGTTGGGCGGAGAGCACGTTGAATCTGCCACTCTGAGTACCCATTTTTTCGAAATACTGTTCTCAGATGCTCAAATTCCTGGGGTAGACTCTCTGCGTCAGAGATAGTGCGCGCCCTATGTACTAGACTTTTAAGTACCCCATTTCTCTGTGAAGGATGGTGGCAGCTGTCTGCGTGCAAATACAGATCAGTGTGCGTTGTCTTCCGATACACCCCATGACCTAGGGTGCCGTCAGCCCTTCTCTTGACCAAGACGTCAAGGAAAGGTAATTTACCCTCCGTTTCAGTCTCCATAGTGAATTTGATGTTGGGGTGTATGGAGTTTAGATGTGTAAGGAAGTCAAGGAGTTTATCCATACCATGTGGCCAGATGACGAACGTGTCGTCCACGTAACGGAAAAAACAAGTAGGTTTCCATACGGATGACGACAGGGCTTCCTCCTCGAAGTTCTCCATGTACAAATTCGCTACCACCGGTGAGAGTGGGCTACCCATGGCGACTCCCTCGTTTGTTCGTAGTATTCTCCATTAAAAAGAAAATACGTAGAAGTCAAGACATGCCTAAAAAGTTGAGCGGTCTTCTCGTCAAACTTCTGACTAATCAATTCTAGTGACTCTCGCAGGGTACCCTCGTAAACAAGGAAACGACGTCAAAACTCACCATGATATCTGACTCATCCAACCTGAAGCTATCAAGGCGTTTAACAAAATCCACGGAATTACGGATGTGATGAGGGCATTTACCCACATAAGGACTTAATCTTCCCGTCAGGTATTTGGCCAACAAATATGTAGGTGCCCTGATGTTGCTGACAATGGGGCGTAATGGTACCCCCTCTTTGTGAACCTTCGGGAGTCCATATAGTCTAGGCGGTACCGGACCTTGGGGTAACAATTTCGTAGCGTCACCCTCCGGTAAATCTGCGTCCTTGAGAAGCGCCCTCGTCTTGTTCTCCACCCTCTTTGTAGGGTCTACGCTGATCTCCCGGTAGGAATCGTCATTTAGCAGCCTCTGTATCTTATCAGTGTAGTCCTTATATGAGACAACAACTGTAACATTGCCTTTGTCAGCCGGTAAGACAACAATTTCAGAGCGCTCCCTCAGATCACGAATGACCGCCCTCTCTTTACTGCTGATATTTGACTTCATCGGCTTGGATTTCGTCAACGCACGACAAGTTTCACGACGTATTTCCTCGGCTGATTCTGGCGGAAGTCGAGCTGCAACCTGTTCAACAGCACTAACAATATCTGCGACCGGAGTGAAGTTGGGGGTGGGAGCGAAGTTGAGACCTTTCTGCAAAACCGAGATCGCATCATCACTCAACACCATGCCACTCAAATTGATGACAGTCTTGCACGGAACCTCTGAGCAGCCATAGCGTACGGATCTCCGTGCCGGCACGATCACAGGAGCTCAGTCCGTCAGTTCACCTGATGATGGCGACATGTATGACCGCCGAAATATTGTGCCCGTTGGACACTATAGACCGGCAGCACACCCGTGGATATTTTGAATATCAAATACGCCGGGAGAAACTCAAGAATCACATCATACACCTTTACGGGGAGGAGATGTATCGCAGCATGAAGAAATTTGAAAAGTTGCGCCACCGTAGATGTCGTTTGCTAAGTACTCTTGCCTTTCTAAAGAGATGTCGTTCCGAGAATGTTGTTCCAAATTTTGCTAAGGTTATGCATCACATCGATTCTGCAGCAGCTAAGAGAATCAAGAAACGAGCCAGCCTCGCATTGGTACGTGAGAGAGTGCAATTCACCAGCCGGAGCCTTGAGTTTATCTCACAGGAATTACTCAAACTACATTTGCAACTGGCTAGTAAGTTCACTTCTTGTTCCTGGGATTGGATTGATGGTGTCACCTGGGTGTCAGCTGATTCCGCCCATAAGAAGGCTACGGGACGTCAAACAGCTAAGTTCTCGCGTCTCCTTGAGAAACCATCTCTGCAGGTTCCGTGCAAGACTGTCATCAATTTGAGTGGCATGGTGTTGAGTGATGATGCGGTCACACCGACGTCATCTCAGACGCCGTCGCAATCTGTTCCACCGCGCGACCGAGGCGCGGGGCGCGGACGGCGGAGGGAGCGCGCCGCGGGCGGAGGGTATTTAAATCGGCCGCCGCCGCGACCGAACCCAGTTCCCTCTGAGCAGCCATAGCGTACGGATCTCCGTGCCGGCACGTTCACAGGAGCTCAGTCCGTCAGTTCACCTGATGACGGTGACATGTATGATCGCCGAAATATTGTGCCCGTTGGACACTATAGACCGGCAGCACACCCCTGGATATTTTGATTATCAAATACGCCGGGAGAAACTCAAGAATCACTTCATTTGACTGTTCCTCCTCATCCACGATACGGCCTTGATCTCGCGCCTTCCAACATCCATCTGTCTGGCCCGATGAAGGATGAATTTCGTGGCAAGCAGTACGTGGATGATGTGGAGGTGGTGGATGCAGCCAGACGCTGGCTTCGGCGCGACCGCAGAGTTGTGCCATGCGGGCATACGCGCTGTTCCAGTAGCGTGGCTTACGGCTGTCGCAATGAACGAAGATTATGTTGAAAAGTACGGTTTTGTAGCCAAAAGAGGCGGAATGATATGGTGTAATGGAATCATGAATAGCCGGCCGCTGTGACCGAGCGGTTCTAGGCGATTCAGTCCGAAACGGCGCTGCTGCTACTGTCGCAGGTTCGAATCCTGCCTCGGGCGTGCATGTGTGTTCTAGGCGCTTCAGTCCGGAACCGTGCTGGTGCTAAGGTCGCAGGTTCGAATCCTGCCTCGGGCATGGATGTGTGTGATGTCCTTAGGTTAGTTAGGTTTAAGTAGTTCTAAGGTCTAGGGGACTGATGGCCACAGATGTTAAGTCCCATAGTGCTTAGAGCTATTTGAACCATTTTAAAGCATATGTACAGTCCACTAACTGCGACATCAATAATTTCGAGCGACCAGTCACAAAACGACGTTCCCCTGTCAAGCGTTGTCAACCAAAGGAAACTATACCTCAGGTATATTCTCACCTAAAGACTAGCGAAATACGTGTGAACACTTCGTCAGACTGTCAGGCAGAGTCTGAGAGCGACTTTGGCGAAGTCCTCGGATGCTGGAAAATAACTCAAATATTTTTAGGAACAGAACTTTTGGTTTTGTTTTGAGTAGCACTTTTACATTCTTATTTGGTAAACGGTAGTAAAACTCTTCCTTTACCACCACCAACAAAAGTACAGAAGTTTGCTTTTTGGACAGATACTGACGACAAGGCGACTCCCTAGAGATGTGTTAGACAGGTACTTAAGCGAGAACTGCGAATTGGTCAAAAATTGGATATGGAAACTGACCATTTTACCTACTCTTCAGAAGATCGCCAGAAAAATGTTATCCAACTTTGCATCAGAGAGCAATTTCCGTTTTGCAGATTTAATTGCAGGTGCACAACGGTAACTTTTGCACCTGGAAAATGTTGATACTCTTCTCTATCTTCATAGCAACTCTAGTATCAGAAAAAATGAATGAAGAATCATGCTGTAGGTATTTTTGCACGGCGCGTTTTGTTTTACGTTCTCTCTAAATCGGTTGTCGATTATTGTATATTTCTTTTCTTGTCGCTTTCATTTGTGGGAAGTATTCTCAAATTAGTGGTGATTTATTATAGCCAAATAAACGAACTTGTGTCTTTGTGAATTACTGTTGCACTGTAGACATTATGTTGACAGTTTAATCGCTTCCCGATTCATTATGTTTTGAAATAAATGCAGTGAAAATTGTTTAACTTGAAAACGCTTAATTTGTATACTCCGTTGACACGATATGGTACTGTGGACCCCTTCCGAATGCAATATTTAATTTTTCTTTAGCACGAAACAAAATGGTGTGACACGATAATAACCCGGTTCTCGCGAAAATGACGTATTCACTACCTTCTTTATGCAGTCGCATCAATACTCAGTTTTATTCTCGTTTTTATTTGTTTGTTCGTCCAAACAGAATAAACAAGGCCGCTTTTGGACAATTTCAGGTACTGCCAGTATCAGGACATTTCATTCAACTAGTCAGTTAGTTTTTGAATTCTGTTTTGGATGTGTCGAAAATGATTAATTGTGTGTCGAAATTTATGTGTGTGTTATAGTCGAGCAATCTATACGAACACAACCCATCATTTCGCTTAAAATCAAGATATTCAAAGCGTACAGAAACGTATCTAATCAGAAGTTTTACCAACTGCATGTGTACATTTTAGAAGGAAATAGCATTTCAAAAAAATTACTTCGAATATTTATTTCGTATGCATCGCGTGAAACGAAATTCTTTTTTGTTCCCTTACCGGGCGCATCCCTAGGTGGCGCATAGGGGAAGGCTCTGCTATGTGGGGTAGGTTGGAAATAAAATACCATCGGCGGACCGCTACAGACGTTAAAAATCCAAAGGTGGCTGTACCAAGATTGGACAGTCTTCGGTCAGGGTCTGTTCCCCGGTTTAGGACAGCCTGAGAAAAACCTGCAGCGCTAACAACTGCGGTTGTAAACCAGTGACCCTGGCAACAAGAGCGACCCCAACATAATAGTATCAATTACGTAAGAGTGTGATGTGAAACTAGTTATCCTAGGTGGACAATCCACCGTACTAAAGTGCGCAAGCAGACAGTCCGTTTCTGGGTCGTCTGCAGCATTATACAGAGATGAGTCGCAGTGTCTTGGAAACTCTAGCAAGATGAAGTGTAGAAAAACAAGTTACATAGCTACATTCAATGTAACTTCTCTTCTAAAAACTGGACAATTAAGACACAGACACCTTCAATAACCACAAAATGCTCATAACGGCCCTACAGCAAACCACATTCACGAATGAAAACAATTTTGATTCTGAAGGCTTCAGAATATGAAAAGGGAAGGTAGGCAAAAAAATTATGAAAAACACACCACACCTTATGACTGGCTTCATAATAGATAAACATATTTTGGACTCAATTATCAACTTTGAAAAATGGTTCAAATGGCTCTGAGCACTATGGGACTTAACTTCTAAGGTCATCAGTCCCCTAGAACTTAAAACTACTTAAACCTAACTAACCTAAGGACATCACACACATCCATGCCCGAGGCAGGATTCGAACCTGCGACCGTAGCGGCCGCGCGGTTCCAGACTGTAGCGCCTTTAACCGCTTGGCCACCACAGCCGGCATCAACTTTGAATCACAATTTCAACGACTCTCCACACCTACCTTCAAATCTGCTAACAAAGTATACGCCACCGTTTTTGGGACTAACTCGATGCTGTTGTTCTAAAAATTCCAGAAAAACACAATGTCCTATTTAAGGAGGAATGCAATGCCCAGACGGTGAAAAGGAAGAAATACAAACAAAAAATTGTTGGAAACTACTCAGCGCATAACAGAACTAACCAAAATGGCATCGGACTGACAGAATTATGCCAAGCATCCAACATGGTCCTGAAATCCACAGCGTTTAAAAAAGCTACTTCGAAAACACACACCTCTGCAGCTCAATCACGTAGCAAACAGACTGAAGTTCCTTAAAGAAGTAAAAAATGTCAAAGTCCTCGGAGGAGCCAATCTAGATTCTGCTTACTACCTTTCCAAAATGAAACGCAAAATCATCCGAAAAAGGAAAAATGAAAGCAACAGCCCCAAAAGAAGAAAATACGATCCAGAAAAGACAGTAAACTCCATGGAGCATCCCCTCGCAACTGAACACATGCAAAACCAGAACTGAGATTAAATAAAAGAAAGCCTAATAATTAAAGCCGAACAATTAGCCTTCAAAACCAAAGCGGATAAACATTCCTGGTGGACATAAGAATGTGACAGACTCCATGAACTAAGAAGGAAAGCATGGCAACAGTGGCGATCACAGAAAAATGAAGATAACGCACAAAAGTTCTTAAAAATAAGGAAACTAGTGAGCAAAACTATCAAAAGACTGAAAAAAAAGCCAAAGAAGACCAACTCCTCTTTCAGGTCAACGAAGACTTCATCGAAAACAAGACATGGAACTTTTAAACAAAAAATAGCCACATACAGCCTACCGACCCTATAGCTCCAAGACAAAAACGGAAATATTGCCCATAGCGACGAATTGCAAAATATTGGCAGAATATTTCAGAAACCTTCTCAACTGTGGAGAATCCATAGAAAAAGTGGACTTGGAGACCTCAACGACATCTCTGGACCACCCTCCACCGAAGAACTACAGACAGTCATTTCAAATCTTAAAAACTATAAAGCCTCAGGCGAAAACCAAATCACAGCTAACTTTGGAAAAATTTCAACAAAAATCCTGTAGACTCTCTCCAAAACAGCTTTGAAGAAATTTGGTTAAATGAAAGAATTCCAGATGAATGGAAGACGGCTCTCATCCACCCACTCCATAAGAAAGGATCCAAAACTCACCCCAGTAAGTACAGAGTGATCTCGCTCCGAGACACAACAAACGAGATATTCTGTAAAGTCCTACTAAACAGAGCAGAACCCCAACTAGACCATCAATTTGGCGTATACCAAGCGGGTTTCAGGAAAGGAAGACTCTACCCCAAAAATCAAGAGCAAATCATATGTTATCATTTTGACTGACTTTCATCTCTGTACTAAAAGAGTGAAACCTAGACAACAAAACAACAAATTAATTATCGGAGCCCTTACGAACACAAACTCTACAGTCAAATTCACGGGAGAACTTTCCGACCATTTTGATATAAAAACCGGTATACGGAAAGCAAATGGTGTCTCCCCACTGCTGGTTCACTGTGTCCTAGAGAAGGTAGTCAGAGAGTGGAACACGGAGATCCACAGTACAATCCAACTGGGATCGAGAAACGGTATCAAAGTCAATTGTCTAACGTTTGCAGATAATATGGCCCCACTGGCCGAAGTCTCAGAAGAAGCCAAAACATAGAGCCTCGAAATGCAAAAAAGGGCTCGAAAAATAGGTCTCAAAATCTCCTTTGAAAACACCAAGATAATGACAAACATAAAAAACCGACCAAAACATATTAAAACAGAAATCGTCGAAGAATTCACGTAACTTGGAGAATGAATCAGCTGGAATGCCCTCGAGAGAAAAACAATTGATTCTAGAAGAAGTAATGTTCAGTTGACCTTCCAACTCACCAAAAACATACAACAGACAGTCCCGCTCATGGAATGCAAAGATAAGACGTTACCATACAGTAACCAAACCGGAAGCCCTGTAAGCAGCCGAATCTTTGTCCATCAACAACCGTGACCCGGTTGAAAGGTAGGAGGGCAAACAAAGGATATTATTAAGAAAAATCCTTGGTCCCAGTTTCCACAACAACAAACTAACTCACATGAAAAACAAAACTCTTTAGCAAACTACCGAAAAACTCTCAGACACAATTTATTTTTATGGACACATCCTCAGAATGAATTCAAATAAATTAATATAATTTTTTACTATTTCCGTAACAACAAAAACTATCAAATTGTTTTAAGGAAACGGAGAAGGACTTAAGAGAACTCCAAACCACACAAATATGCTCATAGATGAAACTGGAAAAGAAAATAACCAAATAAAAGAAAGAGAGGTGCAGTGTCAAAATGAAAACCAAAGGAAGACTCCAAACTTTGAAGAAGAAAGGAAAGCAAGATCAGAAAGAATGAAACAATACTGGCATAGTAGAAGAGCACATAACACCCAAAATTGATTGATTTAACGTAGCCAAGAGTAGAGAGAAACGAAAGAATAAGGAGAAATTCCTTGAACGTGGAAAAATATTCCTGGTTTAAGGAAAGGAAGAGCCTCCTTTGACGGCGTGTTGCTTTACTCGAGAGGAGGCAGCAGCAGGTGCAGAGTGGTGAGCTCGGGATGCAGCGCGGGATGCATATCCGGCAGGCGGCGCAGCCAGTCCAGCACGGCGGGCTGGGGCGAGCTGAACCAGCGCCACCTAAAAGACAAAGCACAAGCGCAAACGATTTCACAAGCGAATTCAGTTCCCTGGCACTGCTGCTGCAGAACGGTCGATTACACGGCTTCACATGGCACTGCTACAGCCAACCTGGTTCCACTACAACAGGTATGTGGTACTTCCTGTAAGCCTGAAGTTTGGAGCTCCTATATAATAGGCTCAATCGTCCGTCATTTTTTCCTCTGAGGATTCGGGAATGTTTACCTTGCGGGTGATTGACATATTCATGCAGATTTTTACAATATTTCTTGTAAAATGTTTGATATTGCATGCATGAAGAGTATCGAACAATAATTACTGTGTATAGAGATACACTCCTGGAAATTGAAATAAGAACACCGTGAATTCATTGTCCCAGGAAGGGGAAACTTTATTGACACATTCCTGGGGTCAGATAAATCACATGATCACACTGACAGAACCACAGGCACATAGACACAGGCAACAGAGCATGCACAATGTCGGCACTAGTACAGTGTATATCCACCTTTCGCAGCAATGCAGGCTGCTATTCTCCCACGGAGACGATCGTAGAGATGCTGGATGTAGTCCTGTGGAACGGCTTGCCATGCCATTTCCACCTGGCGCCTCAGTTGGACCAGCGTTCGTACTGGACGTGCAGACCGCGTGAGACGACGCTTCATCCAGTCCCAAACATGCTCAATGGGGGACAGATCCGGAGATCTTGCTGGCCAGGGTAGTTGACTTACACCTTCTAGAGCACGTTGGGTGGCACGGGATACATGCGGACGTGCATTGTCCTGTTGGAACAGCAAGTTCCCTTGCCGGTCTAGGAATGGTAGAACGATGGGTTCGATGACGGTTTGGATGTACCGTGCACTATTCAGTGTCCCCTCGACGATCACCAGTGGTGTACGGCCAGTGTAGGAGATCGCTCCCCACACCATGATGCCGGGTGTTGGCCCTGTGTGCCTCGGTCGTATGCAGTCCTGATTGTGGCGCTCACCTGCACGGCGCCAAACACGCATACGACCATCATTGGCACCAAGGCAGAAGCGACTCTCATCGCTGAAGACGACATGTCTCCATTCGTCCCTCCATTCACGCCTGTCGCGACACCACTGGAGGCGGGCTGCACGATGTTGGGGCGTGAGCGGAAGACGGCCTAACGGTGTGCGGGACCGATGCCCAGCTTCATGGAGACGGTTGCGAATGGTCCTCGCCGATACCCCAGGAGCAACAGTGTCCCTAATTTGCCGGGAAGTGGCGGTGCGGTCCCCTACGGCACTGCGTAGGATCCTACGGTCTTGGCGTGCATCCGTGCGTCGCTGCGGTCCGGTCCCAGGTCGACGGCCACGTGCACCTTCCGCCGACCACTGGCGACAACATCGATGTACTGTGGAGACCTCACGCCCCACGTGTTGAGCAATTCGGCGGTACGTCCACCTGGCCTCCCGCATGCCCACTTTACGCCCTCGCTCAAAGTCCGTCAACTGCACATACGGTTCACGTCCACGCTGTCGCAGCATGCTACCAGTGTTAAAGACTGCGATGGAGCTCCGTGTGCCACGGCAAACTGGCTGACACTGACGGCGGCGGTGCACAAATGCTGCGCAGCTAGCGCCATTCGACGGCCAACACCGCGGTTCCTGGTGTGTCCGCTGTGCCGTGCGTGTGATCATTGCTTGTACAGCCCTCTCGCAATGTCCGGAGCAAGTATGGTGGTTCTGACACACCGGTGTCAATGTGTTCTTTTTTCCATTTCCAGGAGTGTATTTAGAAAGCTCTTTTCATACGACAGAAAAGCTGAAATGCAATATTATACGGGTATAGAAAGGCTTGGAACTTGCTTAGTAGTTTCTAAATATTAAAAGTAATGAATTAAGAACTCAGTACTAATTTCTTCAAATATGGGTGTTACGCAGGAACAACATATGGAATTTATTAGATTTTGCCCATATATAAGCACTTATAAAAATGGTGTTTCGTTTTTCGTCATAAGTAGGTCCTTTCAGAAATGCATTTCTTTTGTAGAAAGGGGGAGAAAGTATAGTTTCATGTTACAGTGAAACGAATTTTTAATCATAGTTTCATCTATAACTCAACCAGCAATCATTGTTTGTACTTCATGCTGTGTTTGTTGCTTGTTGAGTTGTGGAACTTTGTTTTTTGAAGGTTACGTTATAGCTGTGCAGATTCCCTCACAAAGGCCAATACGCTATAAAAATATCATTCGTCGACTGTACCTATATAAGAAATGGGACTAATGATATTCACTTCGTGTATGTATGTTTACGATGACGACTTATAAATATATCACAATAAATGTTCCTGTGCACTTTGCCGATTGCGAGAATATCTGAGGAATCTAAAAGTTTTGCGACGAACTGCTTGAGTATAGTTTTCGACTGGGAAAGAAACGCAGTTGTATACAACTGGTTCGTGTTTATAACTTCCTTTATTATAACATACTTGCGATACACAATCGAGCCCCAGGTCCTCATTCCCAGCTTTCTTTGCGAAAATTTATGGCCCATCTATTTCTTCGTTCGGAGTCACTTGCAAATCTAACCATGCAAAAACCATTTTTGCAACAGTTAGTGCAGTTCGCAGCTGAGCGGCCACCCACGTTTACGACGAATTCTTCAATACGTTAAATTAGATATCTCCACTCGCATCGTGACTCATATGTAAACAAGCATGAATATCCTATACTTCGGAGGAAACGTAGCGGACAGGTGAGCTCAGGTTATAGGAATGACGTCACTCGCCGTTTGGCAGATGTTGTAAGGCCTTGTAGTTAAGGTGACGTTGGCCGAGCAGCCAAATGCTGCGGGTTGGCAGTGCGACTGCGTCACATGACGAATTCAGCCCGATGACTGGACTGAGCAGCTGCGTGGGCCGGCGAAGGCCCGCGTCACGCACACGCACAGTGCATCACAGCCGCCTACATGCAGAGACCAAAAAGATATCAAGTCCTCGGTAGCATAGTGGTTAGTATCCCCGCCTGTCACGCGGGAGACCCGGGTTCGATTCCCGGCCGGGGAGAAAGTTTTTATCACAATAACACAGTGGTGGACTGTCCTCCTAAACTGTTGTTGTTGTGATCTTCAGTCCAGAAACTGGTTTGATGCAGCTCTCCATGCTACTCTATCCTGTGCAAGCTTCTTCATCTCCCAGTACTTACTGCAGCCTACATCCTTCTGAATCTGCTTAGTGTATTCATGTCTTGGTCTCCCTCTACGATTTTTACCCTCCACGCTGCCCTCCAATGCTAAATTTGTTATCCCTTGATGCCTGCCGGGCGGGGTGGCCGAGAGGTTCTAGGCGCTTCAGTCTGGAACCCCACGACTGCAACGGTCGCAGGTTCGAATCGTGCCTCGGGCATGGATGTGTGTGATGTCCTTAGGTTAGTTAGGTTTAAGTAGTTCTAAGTTCTAGGGGACTGATGACCTCAGAAGTTAAGTCCCATACTGCTCAGAACCATTTGAACCATTTTGAACCTTGATACCTCAGAATATGCCCTACCAACCGATCCCTTCTTCTAGTCAATTATGCCACAAATTTCTCTTCTCTCCAATTCTATTCAATACCTCCTCATTAGTTACGTGATCTACCTATCTAATCTTCAGCATTCTTATGTACACCACATTTCGAAAGCTTCTATTCTCTTCTTGTCTAAACTATTTATCGTCCACGTTTCACTTCCATACATGGCTACGCTCCATACAAACACTTTCAGAAACGACTTCCTGACACTTAAACCTATACTCGATGTTAACAAATTTCTCTTCTCCAGAAAAGCTTTCCTTGCCATTGCCAGCCTACATTTTATATCCTCTCTACTTCGACCATCATCAGTTATTTTGCTCCCCAAATAGCAAATGTTCATCTTATACCCTCCTTTCAGTATTTCGCCTGTCTCATACATCTTGCTAACGAGATGGTAGAGTTTTGTTCGGCCTGGCTCTCCCAAGGCTATCAGTAGTCTAATGGAGTGTTATTCTACTCCCGGGGCCTTGTTTCGACTTAGGTCTTTCAGTGCTCTATCAAACTCTTCACGCAGTATCATATCTCCTATTTCATCTTCGTCTATATTCTCTTCCACTTCTATAATATTGTCCTCAAGAACATAGCCCTTGTATAGACCTTCTATGTGCTCCTTCCACCTTTCTGCTTTCTCTTCTTTGCTTAGAACTGGGTTTCTCTCTGAGCTCTTGATATTCATGCAAGTGGCTCTCTTTTGTCCAAAGGTCTCTTTGATTTTCCTGTAGGCAGTATCTATCTTACCCCTAGTGATATGTGCCTCTACATCCTTACATTTGTCCTCTAGCCATCCCTGCTTAACCATTTTCCACTTCCTGTCGATCTTATTTTTTAAACGTTTGTATTCCTTCTTGCCTGCTTCATTTACTGCATTTTATATTTTCTCCTTTCATCAATTAAATTCAATATCTCTTATGTTAACCATGGATTTCTATTAACCCTCGTCTTTTTACCTACTTGATCCTCAGCTACCTTCAGTATTTCATCTCTCAAAGCTACCCATTCTAATTCTACTGTATTTCCTTCCCCCATTTTTGTCAATCGTTCCCCAATGACCTCCCTGATGCCCTCTGCAACCTCTGGTTCTTTCAGTTTATCCAGGTCCCATCTCCTCAATTCCCACCTTTTTACAGTGTCTTCAGTTTTAATCTACAGTTCATAACCAATAGCTTGTGGTCAGAGTCCACATCCGCCCCTGTAAATTTCTTACAATTTAAAACCTGGTTACTAAGTCTCTGTCTTGCCATTATATAATCTATCTGAGACCATTCAGTATCTCCAGGCTTCTTCCATGTATAAAACCTTCTTTCATGATTCTTGAACCAAGTGTCGGCTATGATTGAGTTATGCTCTGTGCAAAATACTACCAGGCGGCTTCCTCTTTCATTCCTTACCCCCATTCCATATTCACCTACTACGTTGCCTTCTCTCCCTTTTCGCACTATCGAGTTTCAGTCAGCCATGACTATTAAATTTTCGTCTCCCTTCACTATCTGAATAATTTCTTTTATCTCATCATACATTTCATCAATTTCTTCGTCATCTGCGGAGCTAGTTGGCATATAAACTTGTACTACTGTGGTAGGCGTGGGCTTCGTATCTATCTTGGCCACAATAATGCGTTCACTATGCTGTTTGTAGTAGCTTACCCGCACTCCTATTTTCCTATTCTTTATTAAACCTACTCCTGCTTTACCCCTGTTTGATTTTGTGTTTATAACCCTGTAGTCACCTGACGAGAAGTCTTGTTCCTCCTGCCACCGAACTTCACTAATTCCCACTATATCTAACTTTAACCTATCCATTTCCCTTTTTAAATTTTCTAACCTACCTGCCCGATTTAGGGATCTGACATTCCACACTCCGATCCGTAGAACGGCAGTTTTCTTTCTCCTGATAATGTCCTCCTGAGTAGTCCCCTCCCGGAGATCCGAATGGGGGACTATTTTACCTCCGGAATATTTTACACAAGAGGACGCCATCATCATTTAACCATGCTCTCTGGAAAAATTACGGCTGTAGTTTCCCCTTGCTTTCAGCCGTTCGCAGCACCAGCACAGCAAGGCCGTTTTGGTTAGTGTTACAAGACCAGATCAGTCAGTCATCCAGACTTGCCCCTGCAACTACTGAAAAGGCTGCTGCCCCTCTTCAGGAACCACACGTTTGTCTGGCCTCTCAACAGATACCCCTCCGTTGTGGTTGCACCTACGGTACGGCTATCTGTATCGCTGAGGCACGCAAGCCTCCCCACCAACGGCAAGGTCCATGGTTCATGGGGGGAGGCCTCCAGAACTAAAGGAAACGTAATCAGACTCCACAGCCGACATATTTCTGTAAATCGTCCCCAGTTTTCGTAAGTAGCTTCCAGAAATGTTTTACGTAATTGACACAGGATAGTAGCTAACAAAGTACGTGTTCGAAACTGAGTACTGTTACCAGCGCTAGACAGTGGTGCTGGCGGAATGTTAGGCGATTCAAAGGAAACTTCAACAAAAATATACAGCTCCTTACTCGTAAGCAGTCAGTTAGGGGCTGTCGGCATTAGTACAGTGTTTAGGAGTTCGTTTACAGATTGCAACACGACATAAATTTCAACAGTTAGTTAAGTTAGTTAATTAATTACGTGTTGTACGATATATCGTAATGACATATTTTGATGACTTTGCAGAATGTTGACTTATAGTTATTTAAATATGGCTTCACAATAATCATCCACAGATTAGTTCACGAAACAGAAAGCAATATTTAATGTTGATTTAAATAATGAGAGCTGACCAGTTACGGTTTTTCATGCATAGGACGACGCGTTTCAGAATTTTTGTTCCATATTCAAGTGCTGCTGCTTACATGACTGTTGTACATAACGCCTATAGGTATGTCGGTCTGCTTCTCTTGTCCTGCAGTTCTTTTTATGCATGAAATGTATTTGTTCCGGAGTGAGGCTCGCATCACGCGAGCGGTCGCCTTAACGGCTTTGGCTATGCGTGCCCGACTCACGGACAGACTTAAACTTCCAAATGTCGTCGCTCCTGCATCACAACCAGAACTCGTGCACACATCGTGTGATTCCCGTAATGGGGCGACACTTTAAATCAATGTCACTGTCTGGTATTGGCCGTTAAATAAGACACTGCAGTGCTTGCGTTGTTAAGAAGAAGCACTTTCTATGTACCTACATCTATAATATGACGTTGATACTTTCATCAGAATATTTTATGATCTGTTGATGGCAGTAGCCGAAACCGGTAATAGTGAAGTGCAAAAGTTTTTGTGTGAACTGGGAGGAGGTGTAAGACAAGGTTGTTGTCGATCACCAACACTGTTCGATATATATCTGGAGGAAAATATTAGTGAAAGTTTTGATGGAAGGAGAGGAGTTTATAAGATTTGCAGAGGACGTGGTTGTGATGGCAGAGAGTGCAAGAGAGATGGAACAAATGATAGATGATGTAAACACAAAATTAGAAGAATGAAGATTAACAAGAAGAAAACGAAACGCATGTTAATTTGAGGAAAGGAGAGAAAGTGCTGTATGAAAATAGGAGGAGAGGAAATAAAACAAGTGAATAACTTCTATTACTTGGGAAGTTTGCTAATGGATGATATGTACTGCTCAACAGAAATTAGGGAAAGAATTGCAATGGCAAAAGAAGGATTCAAGAGGAAACAGAAATTACTTTGTGGACCACTAAACAAAGATCTGAGGAAAAGAGTTGCCAAATGTTACATCTGGAGCGTTGCACTAGATGGTGCGAAGACCTGGACATTGAGGAAGGAAGATGAAAGAAGACCGGAGGCACTAGAGATGTGGATATGGAGAAGCATGGGAAAGTGAAATGGGAAGACCGAGTAAGGAATGAAGAGGTATTAAGAAGAGTTGCAGAATAAAGAAACATGCTGAAAGACAATATCAAAGGAGACAAATATTCAGAAATGAAAAGACTGGCTATGAACAGACAAAAATGGAAGAGGCTTCACCCATGAAAAGACCTGCCGTAAGGCAGTATACCATACTACTAGTAAGACGGACTTGTAAAATAAAGTTAAGAAGAACAGTGCAATGTCCTTTCGGGCTGCACGCATGTTCGAACGAACATTGCATCGTAGTTCTGAACACAGCCACTGCTGTGTTGTAAGAAACTCATTGTCTTTTCTGGGAGATATGGAGACAGTGTTTCTTTCTAGAGACATATTAAAAGCGTCTCGCATTGAAGAACGCGCTAGATATCGAGCTTCTGTAAAAACACGACAAACTTCGTGACATTGCGTTCTTTTAAATTTCGCAGGCTATTTCCATTCCTTTTGTCATAGTGCTCTGACCTTCTTTGTGTACCATAGCGGGTCAGCACTGTTATTGATTTATTTGGTATATACACTGAACAGCCACAGAAACCTATACTCCCGCCCAATATCGTGTAGGGCCCCCGCGAGAGCGCAGAAGTGCCACAACTCGACGTGGCATGCACTCAACTGATGTCTGAAGTATTGGTCGAGCGAACTGACACCACGAATCCTGCAGGGCTGTCCATAGATCCGTAAGAGTATGAAGGGTAGGGATCTCTTGTGAGCAGCACGCTGCGAGGCATCCCAGATGTGCTCAATAGCGTTCATGTCAGGGGAGTTCAGTGGCCAGCGGAAGCGTTTAAACTCGGGAGACTTTTTCTGGAGCCATTCTGGACGTATGGGGTGTCGCATTGTCCTGCTGGAATTGCCAAAGTCCGTCAGAATGCACAATCCATATGGATGGGTGCAAGTGATGAGACAGGATCCTTACGTACGTATTACCTGTCTGAGTCGTTTCTAGACATCAGTCCAACAGCACACGCCCCACAGCATTACAGAGCCTTCATCAGCTTGAACAGTATCCTCCTGGCATGTAGGGTCCATGGATTCACGTACACGTCCATCCACTCGATACAATTTGAAATGCCGACCGGGCAACATGTTTCCAGTCATCGACATCGAATGTCAGGTTAGGCGTAAAGCTTTGTGTCGTGCAGTCATCGAGGGTACACGAGTGGGCCTTTGGCGCTGAAAGTCCATCTTGATAACCTGCCATTGTACCAGCAGTAAACAATCTAACAACTGCGCCAGACACTTGTTGTCTTATATAGGCGTTGCCGACCGCAGCGCCATATTCTGCCTGTTTACATCTCTCTGTATTTGAATACGCATTGCTATACCAGTTTCTTTGGCGCTTTAGTGTATCTCACAATTGCCGTCGAAACTATTTCTTTGCAACTAAGCTACATCTGGCTCACTCTTACAGCAACTGGAAGGAGAGGAGACATTCTCTTAGGAAAGCATCGAGGGAATTCTTATCTCCCTTTTTAAATAGTCATATTTTGCGTTTAATTTTGGTGGATTTGGATTCTGGTGACAGTGACCTTGTGGTCACTAAAGCTTGTACCCGTCACGATTCTCCGTATTTGCTTTTCTGAGTGCGTGTATCACGTAAGCCGAAAGCTGTTCCTTCCGGTACTAGAGTACACTGCAGTTGTGCAATACTTTCAGTGATAAGTACCGGACGGGGAAAGTAAACGAGAACTTTTAAGTTACTTATCGCGATTCAGCCTTTTCCTCCTAAATGTGAACGCGTAAAGGTGCCCGAAGCTGACACGCACGAGCAAACAGCGCTGCACTCGCCGGCAGACGGAGCTGTTTGCGGTGTTTATCGGCTCCGCGGCTATCTGCCACCTGCAGATAACGCCCGCACGCACGCACGCACGCCGCTTCCCGCGCGTGTGGACGGCTGTCTCGGGCTCACCCCGGCCGCCCAGAGGCCTGGGGAACGCCTCGGCCGTGACGAACGCTTCCCGTCCCCGCCGCGGGCTTCCCGCCACGCCTGCACGAGCTGTCGTCTTCGCTTCCGAAGCCGGGTTCAAAAGGTCGACTGGGCCACCGGTACCTGGCCTAGCAAACAGGTGCCGAAGTGAGAAGTGCAAGGGTGTTCCTGAAGTCTTATCACCACCTCGAAAAAATAAAGTCACCTAAATCATTTTCTTTGTGCACCCACCTGTCTGCAGTTTTGAACACTGAGATTGTAAGGTGTCAGGCAAATCCAACACCTTCCATGAAAACCCTGACATGATAGCAAATCCGGCAGTATGTCACATAGCTCCGAATAAATCCTCACATTAAATTAACCAAAGTAATACGTTCAACGAGTGAGCAAATGGAATACCACAGACTAACACCAGAACGCTTAAATGCATGTCATACCTTCCCACCGTGAAACAGACGCAGTTCCGAGGGGAGAAACGAGAACAAAAGCCGAGAGCAGAGTCGTGTAGGCTAGGAGGCCCTACGATAAGGGACGCACACCCACGTTCCAGCCGACCACCAGGACCCCCCCCCCCCCCTCCAGCCCATGTTAAAAGATAGAGCCCTCCAGAAGAACAGTATAGATCTTACGATAACACTAAAAGGGCCACACCAGCTGAAAGTTTTAGCGTGAGACTATACGTGTCTCTGTTACGTTGCAAACGTTAAAGACATTGCCCCACCATGAAAAGTATAACGTTTATCATTGAACAGACAGAATTTTTGTAGGCGGAGCTTAAGCTCAACATTGAGACCCTGATTGCTCAGTTGAAAACAAAGCCAGATACCTTTTTTTTTTAACCAACTTCGGTAAATTCTAGTAAGGAGAAGTTAGGAGAGAGTTGCTTCCGAGATGGCGAGCTGTGTGGAGCTGCGCCGCTCGCCACCCCCTGACGCTGCCTAACCACCAACAAGGCAATGAACGCACGCCATGCCGCCATAAGGCTTCACTCAGAACTGCAGAAGTCTCATCTGTTACATCCCCTTTTTACGTAATACTAGTGTCAATCGTCAATTAAACTTCGTGGTATTCACATTTGCTACTAGAAGTTAAAATCTGAAACGCAATGTTTTTTCTGTTATATAGTTATTGAGAAGCCACATCAGCCACTGTAATTTACGACAAGTTAGATAAGTAATTAAAGATAATTGAGGGTCACTGTAGACCATTTTGATAGTTTTCTCTCTTGTGAAACTTAATTTAAACCTAGATTATAGATGTGATATGGCATAGGTCATCCTTTGATCCATTGTAGAACTTGGAAACCCATTCAGGGAATATTCGTTCACATTTTTGTTGAACGCAGTTGGTTTTTATCATCCTGTATTAAAATATGTCTTTTTATCAATAGTGCAATTTATAAACAATGTTTTGTGAGTAGAATAAAATTTCCAATGGTAAACTTAACTGCTTTTTCGACGTTATTTTACCAGCTAACTAAAAATAGGAAAGCCTTGAACCCCTTCCACTAAATTTAGTTAGTATTAAGATTCTTTTACAGGGAGTGCAGTGGAGCTGACGCTGAAACCATTAAGTGTTTGATTATATCATCGCTAGTCTCACTGAACTCTTCTGAACTCCACATGTCATGTGTGGTCTGGCGTCTCCTTACCACCAACAGGTCCCAGATTCAAACAAGTCAATTCCCTAAAAAACACGCTCAGAGCGTCGTTGCGCGAAAGTGTTAGGGAGACACGACTTAGAACAAACAGACACCACGCAGAATGTTAGAAGATCTCCCACCAAAGAGGACTCCTGTAGAGACGTTGAAACAACATGACACAGCCCACTGACACGGCTATCAGGATTTATTAATACCAGACGCCAAATGTGATTCGTACAAGAAGTGTTATGGACGCTATGAGGATACCCCCCCCCCCACCCCCCGGGGCCCCGAGCTATTGCAGTCTCCTTCCTTGTTCCAGACTGCATTACCGTCCATGTTCCTCTCCTTCCCTGTCTGTGCTGCTTTCTCACTGCCCCCTCATTTCCCTCTCGGTACACTTCCTTATACAGGGTGAAAAGTGTTTAAAGCGACAAACTGTAGGAGTTTGTAGGGGACATCAAAACAAATATTTTTCCCTAATTTTTTCCTGTGAGGAGTATTTAAACCGGTAGAGGAAGATTTCTCTGGCGGCAAATTAATTAAACCAACAAACACTTTTCCCTTTTTTATGACCAAGAGACAACACATTAACACAACCCAACTTCAAGTACAGTAGATTTTCAAAAATGCCTCCATTGACACGCAAACAAAGGTTACTTCGTCGGATCATGTTCTGTCTGACACGGGCAAAAACCCCAGGAGTATCATCAATTGTTCCTGCTGCTGCTACTATCCGGGCAACCAGATCCTCTTCTGATGCAACGGGGGTTGCGTAAACAAGGTTGCGCATCTCTCCCCACACAATAAAGTCCAGGGGGGACATATCTGGGATCGAGCAGGCCACAGTACAGGACCACCTCTGCCAGTCCACGTTTCTGGGAACCGTGAAGAAAATGGGATTCCACAGGGTTCCGTGCTGCCTCCCTTTCTCGTAGCCATTAATGGACTGGTGGTGGCTCCTGGGCCGACAGAGTCCCCCTCTTTGTATGCTGACGGTTTTTGTATCAACGTCGCTTCCTCTGTCATGGGCGCTGTCTACAGGGGGCAATCTACTGGGTGCAGTCTTGGCCTCACTCCCATGGTTTTCAGTTTTCGGTGGGCAATCGTGTCATGCATTTCTGCCATCGCCATTAAGTCCATCCCCATACAGACCTGTCCCTCAATGGCGAATCCCTCGAGGTGGTAGACACCCATCATTTCTTTGGCCTGGTCTTCGATGCCCGGTTGACATTGCTCCCTCGTCTTCGCCAGCTGAAGAGGACGTGCTGGTTACATCTCAATGTCCTTAGATGGCTGTGCAATACCACCTGGGGTGCAGACCACTCTATTCTTCTGAAATTGTACAAAGCGCTGGTCCAGTCTCGTTTAGACTACAGGAGTCTTGTGTATGGTTCTGCACCACCTTCGATATTTCAGATACTACACCCTATCCACCATTGTGGGGTATGACTTGCGACTGGTGCCTTCCAGACTAGCCCCATGGTTAGCCTTCTTGCAGAGGCAGGGATTCAACTTCTACTGATGGCTCCATGGTTGCTGGTCACACTGGCTATGCTTTCACTTATGCAAGACACACGGAACTTCATTCCTTGCCAGATGGCTGTAGTGTTTTTACTGCAGCATTGGTAGCCATCTTGCACGCACTAGACCATGTCCACTTCTGCTCAGGACTGTCCTTCATTATCGCTAGTGACTTCTTCAGCAGTTTGCAAGCTATCAGCCAGTGCTTCCCTCGCCACCCGTTGGTCATCACTATCCGGGACCCCCTTTCTCTCCTTGCTCAATGTGGATGCTCAGTGGTTTTCATTTGGACCCCAGGCCATATTGGGATCCCTGGCAATGAACTTGCAGATCTACTGATTCTGGAAATAGACCTTCACTCGGCATTACGTTGTCAGTTTTTCGGACTTAGGAATGCAGGCAGAATGGCAGATTCCTTCTTTGCCGAACAAGCTCAGGGCGATAAAGGATTCTACAACTATGTGGGGGTCCTCCTTACGGTCCTCTCATAAGACCTCTGTCATCCTTTGCTGGCTCCACATCGACCATACTTGGCTGACTCACGGTTATCTCCTCCGTCGCAAGGACCCCCCTCTCTGTCGGTGTGGATCAATGTTGACTGTGGTTCACCCCTTACTGGACTGACCCAACTTAACCGCCCTATGACAGACTCTGAGCTTTGCTGACTCACTGCCTCCGTGGCTGGTCTTGTTTTGCAGTTTCTTCGTGATGCAGGTTTTTATGACTTTATTGGTGGGAGCTTCAACCTTATCGGTGAGTGGGGGGATGGCAGACCATCTTGCTTCCCCCTTCGTGACTGGACTTGTTTTGACTGGGCTTGATGGTTCACCCCCGCTCTCTGCCTTCCCTTTCCTTATGGGGTCTGTTTTATCTTGAGTGTCTGTCTACCTGTGCTTCTTCCTTCATTCTCCTATCATTCGTCGTTTCCTTTCCCTCTTCTTCTGCTTTCTTCCTTCCTTCCTTCTCTGTCAGCAGCTTGTAAGTTTATGGCCATTGTAGTTCACTCTTATAGTGTGAGGCTTTATCAGTTTTAGTTATTCCAAGGTTGGAGGGACTGATGACTGCTTTGTTTGGTCCCTTCTCCAATCCAACCAACCAATCCAACCAAGCTATGAAAATAGCTGAAATCTATGCTGTCTGGTCACTTCAATGTGACCACCTCACAAAATCCGAGATAACCATGGTTCGCAGTGCAGACTGCTGTGGTAGACGACAGGGATGTGGAGCCACGCATACATCTACATCTACATTTGTACTCCGCAAGCCACCCAACGGTGTGTGACGGAGGGCACTTTACGTGCCACTGTCATTACCTCCCTTCCCTGTTCCAGTCGCGTATGGTTCTCGGGAAGAACGACTGCAGGAAAGCCTCCGTCCGTGCTCGAATCTCTCTGATTTTACATTCGTGATCTCCTCGGGAGGTATAAGTAGGGGGAAGCAATATATTCGATACCTCATCCAGAAACGCACCCTCTCGAAACCTGGCGAGCAAGCTACACCGCGATGCAGAGCGCCTCTCTTGCAGTGTCTGCCACTTGAGTTTGCTAAACATCTCCGTAACGCTATCACGCTTACCAAATAACCCTGTGACGAAACGCGCCGCTCTTCTTTGGATCTTCTCTATCTCCTCTGTCAACCCGACCTGGTACGGATCCCACACTGATGAGCAATACTCAAGTATAGGTCGAACGAGTGTTTTGTAAGCCACCTCCTTTGTTGATGGACTACATTTTCTAAGGACTCTCTCAATGAATCTCAACCTGGTACCCGCCTTACCAACACTTAATTTTATATGATCATTCCACTTCAAATCGTTCTGTACTCCCAGATATTTTACAGAAGTAACTGCTACCAGTGTTTGTTCCGCTATCATATAACCATACAATAAAGGGTCCTTCTTTCTATGTATTCTCAATACATAGAAATACAATACTTAGTTCAGAGCCGTGGCGAGCAGTGCAAAGTTTTTCTGTTGAGGATCCCTGGAGCCAACAGTCCGATGGAAGAGGTCTCAAGGATTCTCGAATGGGTTTAAATCCGGGTATTTTTGTGGCCAGAGGAGTACGGTAGAACTCGTACTGGTGCTCTTAGAATGACGCACGTACACTGCGAGCTGTGTGGCGCATTGCATTGTCCTGCTAGTAGCTGCCATCTTGCCAAGGAGATGGATATAGTCCCCAAGGATAGATGCATATTTGTTTCGATGCACTGTGCCCTCCAGAG
The DNA here is from genome assembly GCF_023864345.2 of Schistocerca serialis cubense. Lineage (NCBI taxonomy): Eukaryota > Metazoa > Arthropoda > Insecta > Orthoptera > Acrididae > Schistocerca > Schistocerca serialis. The sequence continues at coordinate 56,367,073 of NC_064647.1, read as the reverse complement.
TAACGAGGTCACCCAGCGAATGCCATGAAAATATAGCGCAGACCATAACGCTCCCTCCTCCGACCATTCTTGCAGGGTGTTTGCTTTCAGGCATTATACATCGACGGCCATCTGTCGTCTGGAACGGCAACCTGTCGCCGTTCAGCGGACGTCCAGCTGCGGTGTTGGTGTGCACTGCAGCCTTCGTCGCCGATGAATGGCAGTCAGGTGGGTCCACGAAACAAGGGCCTGCTGCGGCGGCCCGTACGCAGCAACGATCGCTGAACGGTCATTGAGCGGACGCTGTGGGTAGTGCCTCGGTTCATGTGGGTGATAGCTTGCCGAACGGTTGCATGTCTGTTCGCCTGTAAACATCTTTGCAGCTGCCATTCAACCTAATCATCTAAAGTCTGTGGTGCACCACAGGTGCCGGTTTCGGGTAGCGCCATTTTGCCATGCACGGTATACTACAATGAAGCGCGAAAGAAACTGGTGTAGCCATGGGTTTTCAAATACAGTGATATGTAAATAGCCAGCATACGACACTGCGGTCGGCAATGCGTATGTAAAACAAGTGTCTGGCGCAGTTGTTAGATCGGTTACTGCTGCTACAATGGCAGGATATCAAGATTTAAGTCAGTTTGGACGTGGTGCTGCAGTCGGCGCGCGAGCGATAGGACACAGCATCTCCGAGGTAGCGATGAGGTGGGGATTTTCCCGTAGGAGCATTTTCACGTGTGTACCGTGAATATCAAGAATCAGGTAAACCACCGAAACTTCGACATCGCTGCGACGGGAAAAAGATCCTGCAAGAACTGGACCAACGACGACTGAAGACAATCATTCAACTTGACAGAAGTGCATCCCTTCCGCAAATTGCTGCAGATTTCAGTGCTGAGCCATCAACAAGTGTCAGCGTGCCAACCATTCAACGAAACATCATCGACGTGGGCTTTCGGAGCCAAAGGCCCACTCCGTCAATACTGACATTGGGCTGTTAGTGACTGGAAACATGTGGCCTGGTCGGACGAGTCTCATTTCAAATTGTATCAAGCGGATGGACGTGTACGGGTATTGAGTCAACCTCATGAATCCATGGACCCTGCATGTCAGCAGGAGACTGTTGAAGCTGATGGAGGCTGTGCAATGGTGTGGGGCGTTTGCAGTTGGAGTGATATGAGACCCCTCATACGTCTAGATACGACTCTGACTGGTGACACGTACGTAAGCGTCCTGTCTGATGACCTGCATCCATTCATGTCCACTGTGCATACCATCGGAATTGGGCAATTCCAATAGGACAATGCGACACCCCACACGTCCAGAATTGCTACAGAGTGGTTCTAGAAACACTCTTCTGAGTTTAAACGTTCCGCTGGTTACCAAACTCCCCAGACATGAACATTATTGAGCATATTTGGTATGCCTTGCAACGTGCTGTTAAAAAGAGATCTGCACACCCTCGAACTGATTTACGGACAGCCCTGCAGGATTATGATGTCAGTTCCCTCCAGCACTACTTCAGACATTAGTGGTGTTCATACCACGTCGTGTTGCGGCGCTTCTGCGTGCTCGCAGGGGCCCTACACTGTATTTGGCACGGGTACCAGTTTGTTTGGCTCTTCAGTGTATAACCAAGGCGGCATGCGAACACTTTACGAACGTGCAAGCTCCCAACGACTGGTATTTAGATCGTAAATGTCTTTAATTCTCCCTTTCTGTGGCAGGCTGAGAAGGGAGTTTGCTTAATTTTATCAGCAGGGATTACTTTTATTCGTTTTTATATAAGCCTGCTGTGGAGAAGGATCTTATCCACACCTTTTCTCTCTCGGCAGCGTAACCTTCCCTGACCATTCTGACCGCTTTAGAATTGATGTTTAGGCCCATCAAAGTTCAGAATACAATCTTATCGATTGAATTTGAAGTCGCAACGGATAACGCAATTGTAATTTTGAGGATGGTCAGAGTAAACTACATCCTGCACGAATCTACTCTTGTGCCAATAATTTTAGTAAAGGGGCAGCGTGATTGATATGATTCTCTTTTCTTAGGTATGGTTTAAATGAGCAAGCCGAGAACGGAAATTACTTCGAAAAACAAAGTTAATTTTATTTTAACCAACATTAGACAAATTTACGAAGTTACTTCTTAACAATGTTTTGAATACACATTTCACAAATTATGCTATCAGTTTTCATTTAACTATGGACAAAGATTATTTAACAATGCACATAGATTATTTCTCCTTTGAATTACAAACCGTGTTGCCTTTGATTTTTATCGTCCTGTGGGGGGAAGGAAAATCTTGGAGAGCACGTGGTCACTATTACTATGCTGATACATGCACATGCACTAGGTTATCACTGAAATGCAAATATCGTAACTATTTCTCTATGCAGATTTTCTATGTACAGCGGCTGGCATCGAGCAGGACTCGTGTCTGGTATCTCCAGCGCGAAGTGCTTCAATACAAAACGATTCATCTTAGAAAAGCTACACTCGTCACTAAATTTTGAATAAGTTGTTAAACATCGACACACGCTAGCATAAATGTTCAGCAGTCGCAAAAACTAACTACAACTCCCTCTATTAGCTTTCTCGGCGTTTGCAGTTTGAAACTATGCACCACATGGCGGGTCGTAACGGAAATCTCGAACGGAGATTATTCTTATATCGGATAAATCGAACAAAAATCAATAAATGGTTCATAATTAATCAATCGCGAAAAAGCCTCTGATCAATAAATTGTTACCATTAAACATATTTAAACATTCAAATACCTTTGTCCTGATTTCGACGCAGCGTTCTGAAGGAACGTCTGGTCGCTTACCGGTCTTTCAAAAAACTCCCCCTAACCGTTGCGCGGCTCTTTCTCCCGAGCAGCGCGAGGTGGTGGGGGAGGCCCACGGCCAACCTCTGCTAAGAAAACTTTTTTTTTTAGACTTTCGCACTTCTGGTCGAACCATCCTGTTCCTGCTCTTTGCCTTCCACTGACTGTGTTAAAGTTGGTAGAAGGTTCTGAGACCCACAACGTCTCTGGTTTGTCTCCTACCACACTCAAAACATTCACACCTGACCACGTACTTTAAGGAGAGGTGGGGAATATAAATAGGGACACAGGACGTGCATATTGTAATGAGAATAAAAGACTTTGATCCATAATTGTTTCTACATGCATGTAATTTGGGGCTGAGATTATTTCACTGTTCATTAATTATGTAAAGTAATTGAATTTACGCTGATAATGTCTATCAGATGATAGCAACGTAACACTGATTTTAACTATGTAACGAAACCTATTGTGACGTTACAAACGTAGCCAGCCGTTTTGACAATGTTTTCCACCCTCGCCCTGAAACCCTAAGATGATGCCGCTTTGAACGTCACATAAATCGCTCCGTTTCCACATTACGACAGCTACTGGACTGTTTTGCGCTTCCCGCCGACACGCTGTGTATATTCTCCACTACCAGTGCTGCTGCCCGCCGTCTGTGATTTGTTATTGCAAGTTGACGTCGAATACACGCAGTGTGACTGGACCTTGTATTGAGTATTAAGGCTGGAGATACGCGCTGGAGTGGCCAGCATGAGGTAGAGTGAGCGAGCCCAAATATTCACATACCAGGCAAAAGGAGTACGCCGCCGCTGCCACGCCCGCTGCTGGGGACATGACACGTCGTAAGCAATGGGAACAGTCACACACATCTGACAAGGCAGTGTTGGGCCGGGTGTAGAGCCTCCAGGGCCTAGGCAGTTCGAGAAGCTTCTGGAAAGATAAAAGGACCTTCAAGGAAAGCGGAGGAAAACAACACTGCCAAGGGAAACTCCTGCAAGATCCCGATAAAGTGATACATAAGCGCCATTTCGAATAAGTCCCATCAGCGTAGCAGGTGAATTGATCAGCGGCAGGCAGTCGGAGCCGCAGCCGCCTCCAGCGAGCAGCTCAGTCTTTGGTAACCATCTCTGTAAAGTTATGAAACGTCCACTTTGAAAAATTATGAATGACAGTGCTGGAAAAACTCTTATTTTATTTGATTTTCAAACAGCTGAGCAAAACTCAACGTTCTCAAACAGTTTTCTCTTTACTTATTCTGATGATCACTAAACTGACACACAATATTTTTTTTAGAGCAACGCAATCTGACTTTCAATAATCCCTACAAAGAATGGCCCTGACTAACAATAACCTATACCTTTCATGAACCACTTACCTCACAAAAATCTTCGTTACTCGAACTACTGCAATACAGCGAGCGCCACTACTGCCAGCTAAATGAAAGATTCTAACTACTGAAGGCACTAACTACTGATAGGCATAGCAAGTGACAGATTTTGATAGAGAACAAACAAAGTATTTACCTTAACAATGTTCAAAAGTCATCATATATGTATCTATCAATTCATGACATCCATCTTTACCAATTTCCTTTTTCTGGCGTACACACGTCCAGAACGTCCGCTTAAAACTCCGCCATCTCTCTCTCCCCACATCCACCACTGCTGGCGGCTCACCTCCAACTGCCCAACGCTACGCGCTGTTCACATCCAACTGCCCAACACTACACAGGCGAATATTCCAACAATGAGTCCAACCAGCCACAGACTGCACACAGCGGAGTCAGCGATTTTCGTACAGAGCGCTACGTGGCGTTACCAACACAAAACCCTAAACAGCCTACTTACAAAGTGTCTGTTCGTGACGCTGCAGTACATCACAAGGAGACATTACCCATTTGACGGAGGCGCCGATTTTCCGGTACGTATCAGCCACAGTTCTTAGGCTGAGTTATCTTGCTGTTGGTGAAGAATAGGTTCCATAGAGTTTCTATAGAGGTAGCAAAGAGTAATGGTGTTTCTTTTTGTCAGGATATATAGAGAGGAGTAACTGCAGTCGTACACTTGTCCCCTAGTGTTGAGTTGCGTGAGTCGCAACGAGGAATACTTGGCAGTTTTAGGTGTATAGGAAGGAAGGAGCGCTGCGTCACATTCGCCTCTTATCTTGATGGTATCATCGGAACGAGTCGCTTCCAAAGTACTCGTCTCTGTTAGTAAAAGGTAGTACTCAGCAACTGGGGGTTCCTAGAGAGGTAGAGCGTAGTTATTGAGGGGTAAAAAGCCACTGTAGGACACCTCTCTGGTTAAGGCTCAGTTAGTGAAAAAATACAGTGTTCTTACATTGTATTGGTAGAGTTTCCACCTTCCTGCTTGTCCGCTCTGTTCCCACGTCGCTTCTGCTACATATCATAAGACATCTTCTCCCACTCACCCAATTACAGGGACGTTGGCACGTCTCATCGCACAGTTTCGCCAGCGTCATGACTGGGGCGGGACACCGCTGACAAAGTCGAAGTAAAGGTACTCTTGCTGCTTTGAACACCAGGGTGCTTTACTAGGCACGTCCTTGTTGGACGTGGAATGCCCTTGCCTTCCAACGACCTTAGAGCTGATTTAGACAGGGACCGAGAGTTAAACGTGGAATAGTGCAACTTGGTATTTTTCAAATCAATAAACATCACCAGGGGTTAGAAAAAATGATAAGTGAGATATTACAATCCTGGGACTGTCTGAACATGTGACCGAATTTGTATGCCGACACTTTATCACTGTGCCACCAAAGCACTCAAGACCGAAGCAGCATGCAGCAATTGGTTTCCTGCAGTCGACGTGGCAGAACGCTGCTGCGGTTGCAAAACCCCGATACGTGAAAGTGAAATCTAACTGAATCTGAATTAACCATCAATCAGGCGCACACTGTAGACCCAGATCGCTGTATCTAGCGGCCCAGACTGTTCGAGGAGTTACGAGAAGTTTCTGGAAAGATTTCAGTCACTAAAATGACCTTCAAGGGAAGCAGAGGAAAACAATACTGCCAGGGGACTCTCCTCAAAGACCCTGAAAAAGCAGTAGACACACGGCAGTAGGTGGTAGTCTCACCAGAGACCTGGGAATTACCAACGCCTTAGTTCATTTAAGCTCTAGCAATGAATATAAGGGTGGCCCATTGATAGTGACCGGGCCAAATATCTCACGAAATAAGCATCAAACGAAAAAACTACAAAGAACGAAACTTGTCCAGCTTGAAGGGGGAAACCAGATGGCGCTATGGTTGGTCCGCTAGATGGCACTGCCACAGCTCAAACGGATATCAACTGCGTTTTTTAAATAGGTACCTCCATTTTTATGACATATTCGTGTACTACGTAAAGAAACATGAATGTTTTAGTTGGACCACTTTTTTCGCCGTAATAGTCAGAAACGTGTAAGTACGTGCTATCACGTAACATTCCGCCAGTGCAGACGGTATTTACTTAGTGATACATTACCTGTGGTAAAATTGACCGTTTACCAATTGCGGAAAAGGTCGATATCGTGTTGATGCATGGCTATTGCGATAAAAATGCTCAACGGGCGTGTGCTATGTATGCTGATCCGTATCCTGGACGACATCATCCAAGTGTCCACCCGTTCGCCGGATAGTTACGTTATTTAAGGAAACAGGAAGTGTTCAGCCAGATGTGAAATGTCAACCACGACCTGCAACAAATGCTGATGCCCAAGTAGGTGTTTCAGCTGCTGTCGCGGCTAATCCGCGCATCAGTAGCAGACAAATTGCGCGAGAATCGGGAATCTCAAAAACGTCGGTGTTGAGAATGCTACATCAACATCAATTGCACCCGTACCATATTTCTATGCACCAAGAATTGCATGGCGATGACTTTGAACGTCGTGTACAGTTCTGCTACTGGGCACAAGAGAAATTACGGGACGATGACAGACTTTTTGCACGCGTTCTATTTAGCGACGAAGCGTCATTCACCAACAGTGGTAATGTAAACCGGCATAATATGCACTTTTGGGCAACGTAAAATCCACGATGGCTGCGACAAGTGGAACATCAGCGACCTTGGCGGGTTAATGTATGGTGCGGCATTATGGGAGGAAGGACAATTGGCCCCCATTTTATCGATGGCAATCTAAATGGTGCAATGTATGCTCATTTTCTACGTAATGTTCTACCGATGTTACTACAAGATGTTTTACTGCATGAGAGAATGGCGATGTACTTCCAACATGACGGATGTCCGGCACATTGCTCGCGTGCGGTTGAAGCGGTATTGAATAGCGTATTTCATGACTGGTGGATTTGTCGTCGAAGCACCATACCATGGCCCGCACGTTCACCGGATCTGACGCTTCCCGGATTTCTTTCTGTGGGGAAAACTGAAGGATATTCGCTGTCGTGATCCACCGACAACGCCTGACAACATGCGTCAGCGCATTGTCAACGCATGTGCGAACATTACGGAAGGCGAACTACTCGCTGTTGAGAGGAATGTCGTTACACGTTTTGCCAAATGCATTGAGGTTGACGGACATCATTTTGAGCATTTATTGCATTAATGTGGTATTTACAGGTAATCACGCTGTAACAGCAAGCGTTCTCAGAAATGTTCACAAAGGTACATGTATCACATTGGAACAACCGAAATAAAATGTTCAAACGTACCTACGTTCTGTAATTTAATTTAAAAAACCTACCTGTTACCAACTGTTCGTCTAAAATTGTGAGCCATATGTTTGTGACTATTACAGCTCCATCTATCACAAAGTGAAAAAAGTGGTCCAACTAAAACATTAATATTTCTTTACGCACTACACGAATATGTAACAAAAATGGGGTTCCTATTTGAAAAAAAACGCAGTTGATATCCGTTTGAGCTATGGCAGCGCCATCTAGCGGGCCAACCATAGCGCCATCTGGTTTCCCGCTTCAAGCTAGACGAGTTTCGTTCTTTGTAGTTTTTCCGTTTGACGCTTATTTCGTGAGATATTTGGCCCGGTCACGATCAATGGACCACCCTGTATAGGTGGAGGAATGGACATAATTTTCATCGCTGAAAGGGAATGGATATGGTGATGAACTCAGGATTTAAGTGTAGACTGTGCTTTCCTACAAAAGACACCTGGAATTGTAAATCAATGAAAAAACAGTTATGTGGAGATGAACTTTACAGAGATGGACTTCGCTATGAGAACTGCAAACCACAGAAAGAGGTGCTTAAAAGTATCGCATCTAATTCTGTAAGAAGTAGTCCTACCTGCCTGTGGCGATCACAGCACCTGTGAGTGGTAACGTGCAGCGGGCCCAGGTTACACTGCCTTCCTGCCTGCCTGCCTGGTTGGAGATTTTCTCCGCTCGTGGACTGGGTGTTGTGTTGTCATCGTCATCATCGTCACCGACTCGCAAGTCGACCAATGTGGCGTCACCTGAAATAAGACTTGCAACTCGGTGGGCGAACTTCCCCAGATGGAGCCTCCCGGCCATCAGTGCCACACGATCATTTTTACGGTAGCTGTTTGTTTGGACTAGACACAAGAATCATAAAGGTCTGAGGGGGCAGTAATGAAAATGATACAGTCGAAGGTACCTTGTAATTGAACTACAGTACTCTTGCTCGTCCTAATATGTTGGAGCAGTAAGCGATGCTCTCCGCAGTCTTCAGTGTACCGTGAGAAGGCTGGAGACACACAGCTTAGCCTCCGTCTCGTGTCCGTCACTTCTGCACCTGCTTCTGTCCGCGTCCACCACGCAACTCCTCCTTTCCGCGTCTTCACCTTTTCAAGCTGTAACGCACATCTTGTTCTCGTCTTTCCACTAACAAAATGTGCCCACCAGTCCTCTGACAAGATACTGCAGGCCTGCAATGGCGTAATTGTTTCTATGGCAATATATTGCGCGAAGGAATAGCAAAACAGCAACAAGCCAATGAACTGAATTTCGTCCCCTCTTTTTTTCATACATCTTCCTCAGGCCACTTCTAACACACCAGTCGGTGCCCATTCAGCCATCAACTCGCTTCACATTACATTGGCCCATGAAAATGTTAAAAAACTTTCTACGAGGCTAGCTGTCACCTACGCTCCCATGTTTGAATGTTAAGTGGGTCAGAGCCATTTTGCCATGTTTTTAGGAAATTGAGGAGATTTTCATCTGCCCAATTATGTCTCTTAACAAGCTCCTAGCGCCTACCACCCACTGACACATTTCTGCCTTCTGGAGTGAAGGTTTTTTTTATGTCGTTATATGCAAATTGAATGTGGAGAAGGGAAGAAAGGAAAGGAAAGGGAGGGGGCGATCGCTGCTGTCAGATGTATCGGGACATTAGGCGCAATCAGCGGTAACGAGTGACTATGTGTGCCGGACTGGGATTCGAACCCGGGGCCTCCTGCATACTAGGCAGGTGCGGTAATCTTTGTGTCTGCAAAGCTGTACCTCCGTGTAGCTCATTTTGGTGGGCCTCGGTACTTCCAAAGCTAGGTCGTAAAGCGAGTTAATCTACCCAAAACCACGTTGGATTATCTCCCGTCCTTGTTTCTCTGGTGTGAACACGGCGGTGCTGCCATCCTGGCCAAGTCTACAGTTCCCTTTGCTGGGTTAATACGTGTTCTATAGAATTTCTGTTTACACTGAAACATATGCGTGGTCGTGGTGTTCGCTTCTTATGCATAACCACTTTCTCATTATGATCGTTATCATCATGATCTTCTTCTTCTTCTTCTTCTTCTTCTGTTTCCAACACCTTCCTGGGTCTGCTAGCCTACCCATCTATCACTGACCTTCCACCAGCCTTTCCAATGCTCGTCCTCTGCCGGCCGGTGTGGCCGAGCGGTTCTAGGCGCTTCAGTGTGCAACCGCGCGACCGCTACGGTCGCAGGTTCGAATCCTGCCTCGGGCGTGGATGTGCGTGATGTCCTTAGGTTAGTTAGGTTTAAGTAGTTCTAAGTTCTAGGGGACTGATGACCTCAGAGGTTAAGTCCCATAGTGCTCAGAGCCTTACTCTGTCCATTATAGTAAGTTCTATCCGGTTTCTTTGACATTTAATCTGGCAGGTCTGTGTCCTGCTCAACTTTTCTTCTTTGCTCACGTAAGAATAGGTGCATAATAAGCTCGGTATAGCATTTGTTTGCATTTTGGTGAGACACGCCCTGCCGGAATGAATTGTCTTGGATTCTCTTTCACGTATCTTCTTATCACTTCCTTCTGCCCTCTTCTGTAATGCTCTCTATGTGTCTGAAACTTTCCGCTTTCTTTAATACTTGCCCTCTGATATGTATACCGATTGCTACTCTCCTCTTACTCCTAATCGTCACCATCACTTCCCACTTCGTTGATTTAAATTGCAGTGTATAGTACCCCACTCATTCCTCCTGCACACTTAGTTATTCTTGAACCTTTTCTCCTCTACTTTCCAACACCATTAAATCATTAAGAAACGCCATTACTTTCACGTTTTCTCCTCTGTGCTGTCACTCGTGCGATTATCTCCTCCTTAACTGTGATAGTGTACTCCCTCGTTGCAGCCCGTTCTTCTCTTCAGACCAGTCTGTCTTCCTTCTTTCCTTTACACAACACACTTTCTGTATTCTGCCCACAGTCAACCTACTAACTCTCCTTTTCTCTCGGAGGAGCGCTAGTCCTAGACAACGCGTCTCTAGCTGGAAGATAGGGGGACGCTCGCCAGCATTTTTTGGCGGTTGAAGTGTAGGAAGGAAAACAATACCACACGTGAACCAGAAAGACCGGAGAGAAAACTTCACTAACAAATCCAGCAACGAAAGTTACGGCAACCCGGTAGTGGGTAAAATAAATTATTTCCAACATCGAATAATCATTTTTTAAATTTTTTTAGTCACTATACGTCTGACTGGTGTGATGCGGTCCCCTACGAATTCTTCTGCTGTGCCAAACTCTTCATCTCAGAGCAGTACTTGCATCCTACATCCTGAATTATTTCCTGTATTCTTCTTGCCAGAGTTTTCCACATATTCCTTTCCTCGCCGATTCTCCTGAGAACCTCCTCATTCCTTACCTTATCAGCCCACGTAATTTTTAACATTCTTCTACATTCAAATTATTCGATTCTCTTCTTTTCTGGTTTTCACACAGCCCATGTTTCACAATGCTGTACTCCAGACGTACATTCTCAGAAGTTTCTTCCTCAAATTAAGGCCTATGTTTGATACTATTAGACTTCTCTTGGCCAAGATGCCCCTCTTTCCAGTCCTAGTCTGCTTTAGATGTCTCCCTTGCTCCGACTGTAGATTATATTTCTGATCGCTGGCAGATTTCCTTAACTTCATGTATTTCGTGATCTCCCAGTATGATGTTTAATTTCTCATTATTCTCGTTTCTGCAACTTCATATTATTTTCGTCTTTCTTCGACTTACTCTCACTTTATATTCTGCACTCGTTAGACCATTCCGTTCAGTAGATTCTGTAAGTCTTCATTTTCACTGAGGATAGCAATGTCATCAGTGAATGTTACCATTGATATCCTTTCGCCTCGGATTTCAATTCCAGTCCCTAACCTTTCTTTTATCTCCGCAATTGCTTCTTCGATGTACAGATTGAATAGTAGGGGCGAAAGACTACAGCCGTGTCTTACAGCCTTTTTAATCCGAGCACTTCGTTCACGATCTTCCAGTCTTATTATTCCCTCTTGGTTCTTGCGCATATCGTATATTACCCGTCTCTCCCTATAGCTTACCCTCATTTTTCTCAGCATTTCGCACATCTCGCATCATTTTACAACGTCGAAACCTTTTTCCAGGACGACAAATCCTATCAAAGTGTCTTGATTTTTCTTCAGTCTTGCTTCCATTATCAACTGCAACGCGAGAATTGCTTCAAAAAATGGCTCTGAGTACTGTGGGACTTAACTTCTGAGGTCATCAGTCCCCTAGAACTTAGAACTACTTAAACTTAGCTTACCTAAGGACATCACACACATTCATGCCCGAGGCGGGATTCGAACCTGCGACCGTAGCGGTCGCGCGGTTCCAGGCTACAGCGCTTAGAACCGCTCGGCCACTTTGGCCAGCGAATTGACTCAAGCATACAGAGGATACGCAAAATATGTAAGTAGGCTGTTTAGGTTTTTATGTTGGTAACGTCACGTAGCACTCTGTATTAAAATCGCTGACTGCGCTGTGTGCAGTCTGTGGCTGGTTGGCATTGTTGGAATATTCGCTATTGTAGTGTTGGGCAGTTGGAAGTGAACAGCGCGTAGCGTTGCGCTGTTGGAGGTGAGCCGCCAGCAGTGGTGGATGTGGGGAGAGAGATGGCGGAGTTTTGAGAGCGGATGATCTGAACGTGTGTCCATGAGAGAGAGGAAATTTGTAAGACTGGATGTCAAGAACTGATATATATATTATGACTTTTGAACACTATTAAGGTAAATACATTGTTTGTTCACTATCAAAATCTTTCATTTGCTAACTATGCCTATCAGTAGTTAAGGCCTTCAGTAGTTAGAATCTTTTATTTAGCTGGCAGTAGTGGCGCTCGCTGTATTGCAGTAGTTAGAGTAACGAAGATTTTTGTGAGGTAAGTGATTTGTGAAAGGTATAGGTTAATGTTAGTCAGGGCCATTCTTTTGTAGGGATTATTGAAAGTCAGATTGCGCTGCGCTAAAAATATTGTGTGTCAGTTTAGTGATGATCAGAATAAGTAAAGAGAGAAATGTCTGAGTACGTTCAGTTCTACTCAGCTGTTTGAAAATCAGATAAGGTAAGAGGTTTATCAGCCCAGCAATTCATGAATTTTTCAAAGGGGATGTTTCAAACTGCCCAAACTAGAATAGCGAATATTCCAACAATGCCAACCAGCCACAGATTGTACACAGCACATCCAGTCATGTTCATACAGACCGCTACGCGATATTACCAACATAAAAACCTAAGCAGCCTACTTACAAATAATGTGAACACCTGTACTTACTTATTAATGGTTCATTAATAAGGGGTTGTGCCCCCATTTTCTCGTAATACATCGGTGTGGCCGAGCGGTTCTAGGCGCTTCAGTCTGGAATTGCGCGACCGCTACGGTCGCAGGTTCGAATCCTGCTTCGGGCATGGATGAGTGTGATGTCCTTAGGTTAGTTAGGTTTAAGTAGTTATAAGTTCTAGGGGACTGATGACCTCAGAAGTTAAGTCGAATAGCGCTCAGAGCCATTTGAACAGTAATACAGCTGCGATTCTTCTTGGAATACTGACGTATAATGATTTTACAGTCTACAGTGGAATGTAATGCCGTTCTTCGATCAGAATCTTCTCTAACTCCTGAGGGAGACGGAAATCTGCTCAGGAGTCTCGGGTTTGATAATGTTCAAGTCTGGGGACTGTGCTACCCAGGGAAGACGCTACAGTTCAGTTGAATGCTTCTCATGCCACTACTGTACTGCCCTGACTGTGTGAATGGGTGCATTACCGTACTGAAGTACGGCATCATTGTTGGGAGACAATATTTGAATCATGGGGTGCACCTGATTACCAAAAATGTTCACGTAATCGTAACACGGCCTGTGAGAGTAATGATGGGACCAGCAGAATACCGTGACATGGCTGCCCCCACACCATCACACTTCCACCTCCGTGCTTAACCGTTAGAATCAAGAAATCGGGATTGCAGGCTTGTTTCGGTGTTCTGCAGCCGTTAACCCGGTCCGATGTTGGAAATAACGAAAACATTAACTCGTCTGACCGTATGACGTGTTTTCACTGATCAACCGTCCAGGATTTAAGCTCCTGTACCATGTTTTACGCTTCTTTGCGTTGTTTGTCGTCACTAATGGTTTCGGTATAGCAGCTTATGCATGAATATTCGCTTTATGGAGTTCTCGGCGGACAGTGTCGATAGATACGGAGTCTCGGAGATGGCTACTGAGCTCAGGAATCAGTTTAGCCGCCGTAATTTTGCGTCGTTCTGACACAATTCGTGTTAGCGTACGACGATCTCTGCCATTTGCTCCCACTGTTACGTTTACACGATGGTTTTTTCCATGTTTTGTGTAGGCTTTCATGAGTGTTGAAACACTGCCCTTGAATCATTCAATAAGTTGGCTGTCTCGTTTACTGATGCTCCAGCTAATGGGGCCCCCACAATCTGCCCTCTTTGGAGCTCTGTTAGGTCTTTCATTGCACGTCGACGTCGGCTTCTGAATGCAAATACCAAGTGTGCACTACTCGTAAACAACCTGCACCGATGCGCAGACCGTACTGAACACGCTCAGTCCAGCACGACAGGTGCCTTCCTGCGTTGTTGACCGTCAAACACAACCATCCCATTACTACAACTGTTCATATTATTTTGCCTATCCCCTGTATGTGCATAATATTCTACATATTTTACCTTTAGTAATGTAAGTGAAAAATGATCTGGATCGTGTTCGCACTATTTCCAGCAAACATCGCAGCTGAGTGCACACGTTTGGCGGAAAGCGAAATTCGACTGACTATGTTTGGAGGGCAGGTATTTGTTTTCAAGGTCTATCAATAAATGCGCCCTCGGGTATTTATCTCTTTTGAAGCACAGGATTTGCATTCGGGAGGACGCTGGTCCAAAGAAATGCCCTTCTACTCAAATTCACGTTTTTGGTAGTTTCCTTGCATCGCTTGGGGCAAATGCCGGTACGACTCATTTAAAAAGAAAATATAATGTTAATTACAGTCCGTCTTGACTGCAAAATGTTTATTCACATGACCGGTTTCGGTAAATGCCGAAATAGCGGGAACCACGGAAGCAGACCATGGAGGAAAACAAGTGTACACCAGCGCCATGGATATAGATCGGCCTTCCATGTGATGGTCCCCCTTGGGGTTTGACCTCCATTTTTCAAAATTCTACAGAAGTACGAGCCTTTTGGGGAAGGACACCTTACGTGGTGTACCACTGGTCCTAAGTGCACTAAGAGCTTGGCACTCAGCATTGTACCGGCGTTGTAACCATACCCACTATTCCTCACATTGGGCCTAAACGCCTGATGGGTTGTACAAGTTACGCCCATAGTGGGTCCCCATCTGCACCAGCAATCATGATGGACTTTCCATGGCACCAGAAATCCAGCACGGTAGCCAGCCCGTTGTGGTGGGGTCGTCATGTACCCTCTAGGTTGTAGCCCCCTGACAACACAGGGATCGTACTGCCGATACCTGAGCTGCACCCTCCCCACGTCGGCCAAGGAGTAGATGCCCGTCTCCTTGGGGCATCAGGACTAGCGGCAACGGTCATCCTGCCAGGTGGCCCTTGCTGAGGCTGGGTGGCGCCCGTGGGGAGAGCCCCTGGTCGGAGTGGGTGGTATTGTTTGCAGATGAAACGTCAACATGTATCAGGTCGCTCTGTGGCCGAGTCTTTCAAAAGAAAAGGTACCGTTTCTAGTTCTGGTTCTCCTGCCCTTTCCCCCTTGGCCACTCCCTGGGAGGAAGGACAGGCCCGCCGGCTTGGGGCGAAGTACTTCCCCCGCTATTTGGTCTGTTCTCGAACCGATGGGGGGACGTTCGCCACCTCCAAGCCCATGTTCTTTGTTCAGCACATTGAGGACATCTTCGGGGAAATCGAGGCTCTCAGCAAGATGCGTTCAGGGTCCGTTCTTGTCAAGACCACCTCCGCCACACAGCCGGCGGCGCTCCAGGCGTGCGACCACCTAGGGGACATCCCAGTGTCCATTGTCCCGCATCTGGCACTAAGTAGGACGCAGGGGGTTATTTTTCATCGTGACCTCCTGCTACAATCTGATAAGGAGCTCAGGGCCAACCTGGAGTGCCGAGGCGTGCATTTCGTCCGGCGAGTCCAGCGCGGCCCCAAAGACCGTCGCATCGACACCGGGGCCTTTATCCTCACCTTCGAGGGGTACGTTCTCCCGGAGAAGGTAAAGGTGATGTGCTACCGGTGCGACGTGCGACCTTACGTCCCGCCTCCTAGGCGCTGTTTTCGGTGTTTGCGCTTTGGGCACATGTCGTCACGGTGTGAGGCTGAGCCCCTTTGTGGCGATTGTGGACGTCCTCTTCGTGAGGAACATACATGCACCCCACCACCTCGGTGCATTAATTGTCCTGGCATCCACTCGCCTAGATCCTCAGACTGCCCCGCATATCAGAAGGAGAAGAAGATACAAGAACTCAAGACTTTGGATTGGCTCTCTTATTCTGAGGCCAGGAAGTATGACCGCCTCCATCCCGTGCCGTTGACCACTTCGTTTGCCTCAGTTGTGTCCACTCCTTCCGCGGTATCCTCACCCCTATCCTGTCCCCCCTCCACCTCCTCCGCTCATCAGGGGGCTCTGCCTCCGCCTCCCAAATCCCTCCCTTCCACATCCTCCTCCCCCGTGGCCCCCGCCCCCTCTGCCCCAGGGGCCACCCTTCCTCCTCCTCCTCTCCCCCCGCCACCTGAGAAGCGATCCTCTTCTCAGGCATCCATAAGGGAAACGTTCCGGACCCCAGCTTCCGAGGTCCGGCGTTCCAAAACGGACCCCGCGCGTGAGGACCTTCTTCGGGTCCAGCCCACCATCCCTGTGCCTCCTCGGCCTTCCAATAAGCCCTCCAAGAAGAAGTCTCTATCCCCCTCTCCACCCCGGCGCGTTTCGTCTGACGCTCCATCCGTGAGTCGCTGCTCCCGGCCGTCCTCAGTTTCGCCTGGACGCTCTGCTGCCAGGCGCTCAGCTGGCCTCTCGTCGGCAAATGATGCTGCCCCTCCTACCCAACCAGGGACAGTGGCCGCAGCTGGCGACGACTCGATCGAACCGGATCCGCCTCCCGCCGGTTGCAGTGTTTTTCCCTCGCAACCTGGCCCTCTGCGGCCGTCGAAGTGACCAGCTCTTCCCCCGTCTCGTTCCCCAACTTTTTGACTAGCGATGGCCTTGTTACATTGGAACATAAGAGGTATTCGATCTAATCGGGAGGAATTACAACTGCTCCCCCGCCTGCACTGTCCGCTCGTCCTTGGTCTCCAGGTAACCAAGTTGCACCCGACTGACCGTATTGCCTTTACCCACTATACCTCGGAGCAGTATGACCTCACCCCTGTGGACGGTATCCCAGCTCATGGTGGGGTCATGTTGCTCGTTCGGGACGATGTCTATTACCATCCCATCCCATTGACCACCCCACTCCAAGCAATAGCTGTCCGTATTACTCTTTCTGCTTTTACTTTTTCAGTTTGTACCATCTACACTCCACCGCCATCTGCTGTTAGTCGGACTGACATGATGCACCTGATCGTTCAGCTTCCCCCGCCGTTTTTATTGTTTGGCGACTTAAATGCCCATCATCCCCTTTGGGGCTCTCCTGCATCCTGTCAAAGAGGCTCACTCTTGGCGGATGTCTTCAACCATCTCAATCTTGTCTGCCTCAATACCGGCGCCCCGACTTTCCTCTCGGACTCCCACTTGGACCTCTCGATCTGTTCTACCACTCTTGCCCGTCGGTTCGAGTGGTATGTCCTTTCTGACACCTATTCGAGTGACCACTTCCCCTGTGTCGTTCGTCTCCTGCACCACACCCCATCCCCACGTCCTTCGCGCTGGAACATACCGAAAGCTGACTGGCGACTTTACTCCTCCCTGGCGACCTTTCTGGACCACGATTTTCCCAGTTGTGACAGTCAGGTCGAATACCTCACGGCTGTTATCATCAATGCTGCCGAACGTTCCATTCCTTGTACTACCTCTTCGTCACGTCGCGTTTCCGTCCCCTGGTGGAACGAGGCTTGTAGGGACGCTATCCGTGCTCGACGACGTGCTTTACGCACCTTTCGCCGCCATCCTACGTTGGCGAATTGTATTGAATACAAACGACTCCGAGCGCAATGCCGTAGAGTCATCAAAGACAGCAAAAAAGCTTGTTGGGCCTCTTTCACCAGCTCCTTTAACAGTTTTACTCCCTCTTCCGTCGTTTGGGTTGGCCTGCGCCGGCTGTCGGGCATTAAGGCCCACTCCTCGGTACCTGGCCTGACCTCAGGTAATGAGGTCCTTGTTGCTCCTGTGGCTGTCTCCAACGCCTTTGGCCGCTTTTTCGCGGAGGTTCAAGCTCCGCCCATTACCACCCTGCCTTCCTTCCCAGGAAAGAGGCAGAAGAGGCACGGCGACCTTCCTTCCACTCGCTGAATCTGGAAACTTATAATGCCCCCTTTACTATGCGGGAACTCGGACGTGCGCTTGCACTGTCCCGGTCCTCTGCTCCGGGGCCAGATGCCATTTACATTCAGATGCTGGCACACCTTTCTCCGGCGGGCAAAAGCTTCTGGACTGAAGGTCAGGTTCCCATGCGTTGGCGTGACGCCGTCGTTGTTCCTATACCCAAAGCCGGGAAGGATAGACACCTTCCTTCTAGTTACCGCCCCATTTCTCTTACAAGCTGTGTCTGTAAGGTGATGGAGCGCATGGTTAATGCTCGGTTAGTCTGGATTCTTGAATCTCAACGGCTACTTACCAATGTCCAATGCGGCTTTCGTCGCCGCCGCTCCGCTGTTGACCACCTTGTGACCTTGTCGACATTCATCATGAACAACTTTTTGCGAAGGCGCCAAATGGTAGCCGTGTTCTTCGACTTGGAGAAGGCTTATGATACCTGTTGGAGAGGAGGTATCCTCCGCACTATGCACAGGTGGGGCCTACGCGGTCGCCTGCCCCTTTTTATTGATTCCTTTTTAACGGATCGAAAGTTTAGGGTACGTGTGGCTTCCGTATTGACCGACGTCTTCCTCCAGGAGAACGGAGTGCCTAAGGGCTCCGTCTTGAGCGTAGCCCTTTTCGCCATCGCGATCAATCCAATTATGGATTGTATTCCACCTAATGTCTCAGGCTCTCTCTTTGTCGATGACTGCGCGATCTACTGCAGTGCTCAGAGAACATGCCTCCTAGAGCGCTGCTTTCAGCGTTGTCTAGACAGCCTCTACTCATGGAGCATGGCAAATGGCTTCCAGTTCTCTGAAGAGAAGACGGTTTGTATCAACTTTTGGCGATATAAAGCGTTCCTTCCGCCATCCTTACATCTCGGTCCCGTTGTTCTCCCATTCGTGGAAACAACTAAGTTTCTAGGGCTCACGTTGGACAGGAAACTGTGTTGGTCTCCACATGTCTCTTGTTTGGCGGCCTGTTGTACACGTTCCCTTAATGTCCTCAGAGTTCTTAGCGGTTCATCTTGGGGAGCGGATCGCACTGTCCTGCTTCGCTTGTATCGGTCCATAGTCCGATCGAAGCTGGATTATGGGAGCTTCGTCTACCCGCCCGCTCGGCCATCTCTCTTACGCCGGCTCAACTCCATCCACCATCGGGGGATACGTCTTGCGACCGGAGCCTTCTACACTAGTCCTGTCGAGAGTCTTTATGCTGAAGCTGCCGAATTACCATTGACCTACCGGCGCGACGTACTGCTGTGTCGGTATGCCTGCCGGCTGTTGTCTATGACCGACCACCCCTCTTATCAGTCCTTCTTCGCCGATTCTCTCGACCGTCAGTACGGGTTGTATGTGTCTGCCCTGCTGCCCCCCGGAGTCCGCTTCCGTCGCCTGCTTCGACAATTGGATTTTGCCCTCCCTACCACCTTCAGAGAGGGTGAGAGCCCGACACCACCTTGGCTCCAGGCTCCGGTTCATATTTATCTCGACCTCAGCTCACTCCCGAAGGAGGGTACTCCGGCTGCAGTGTATTGCTCACGGTTTGTCGAACTTCATGCTCGACTTGCCGGTCACACCTTTATTTACACCGATGGCTCCAAAACTGACGATGGTGTCGGGTGTGCCTTTGTCGTCGGGGCCGCCACCTTTAAATATCGGCTCCTCGACCAATGTTCGAGCTTTACGGCCGAGCTTTTTGCTCTCCATCAGGCCGTTCAGTATGCCCGCCGCCACCGCCATTCATCGTATGTACTCTGCTCTGACTCACTCAGTGCTCTTCAGAGCCTTGGAGCTCCCTATCCGGTCCATCCCTTGATTCAACGGATACAGAAGTCCCTCCATTCTTTCGCTGATAATAGTTCTCCTGACAGCTTTCTGTGGGTTCCCGGACATGTAGGAGTGCCTGGGAATGAGGCTGCGGATGCTGCAGCCAAGGCTGCAGTCCTCCTGCCTCGGCCAGCCTCCCATTGTGTCCCGTCATCTGACGTTCGTGGAGATGTATGTAAGAGGCTTGTGTCGTTGTGGTGGGATACTTGGTCATCCCTTCAAGGAAACAAGCTCCGGGCAGTAAAACCGCTCCCAACTGCTTGGACAACCTCCTCCCGACCATCTCGGCGAGAGGAGGTCCTTCTGACCAGGTTGCGGATTGGGCATTGCCGGTTTAGCCACCGCTACCTGCTCTCCGGTGACCCAGCCCCGCAGTGCCCTTGTGGTCAGGCATTAACAGTGCGCCATGTTTTATTGTCGTGTCCCCGTTTTGGTCAATCTCGTGTTGTCCTGTCCCTGCCATCTACTTTACCAGATGTTTTAGCTGATGACGCTCGAGCAGCTGCTCGTATTCTGCGTTTTATAACTTTAACTGGCTTGTCCAAAGACATCTAACCTTCTTACTTATTTTATCTGCATCTTTGTCAGGTCCTTCTGGTGTCCCCCCCCCATCCCCTTGAGTTTTACTAGATTCCATGTGCTCTAACAACAGTGACTGGGCGCTAATGACCTCAGTAGTTGAGCGCCCTTAAACCCCACCAAAAAAAAAAACAGCTTTACGCGTGTCATCCTCTGTTTCAATGTCATCATCATCCCGGAGGGTCTGGATATGCTGTTTCGAACCACTTACTGATTTAACGTAAGACCAGAACTTCCTAGGATTTTCTGTGAAGTCGGTACATAGAATTTTACCTTCGAATTCACTGAACGCTTCATGCATAGCCCTCCTTACGCTAACTTTGACATCGTTTAGCTTCTGTTTGTCTGAGAGGTTTTGGCTGCGTTTAAATTTGGAGTGAAGCTCTCTTTGCTTTCGCAGTAGTTTCCTAACTTTGTTGTTGAACCACGGTGGGTTTTTCCCGTCCCTCACAGTTTTACTCGGCACGTACCTGTCTAAAACACATTTTACGATTGCCTTGAACTTTTTTCATAAACACTCAACATTGTCAGTGTCGGAACAGAAATCTTCGTTTTCATCTGTTAGGTAGTCTGAAATCTGCTTTCCATTACTCTTGCTAAACAGATAAACCTTCCTCCCTTTTTTATATTCATATTAACTTCCATATTCAGGGATGCTGCAACGGCCTTATGATCACTGATTCCCTGTTCTGTACATACAGAGTCGAAACGTTCGGGTCTGTTTGTTATCAGTATGTCCAAGATGTTATCTCCACGAGTCGGTTCTCTGTTTAATTGCTCGAGGTAATTTTCGGATAGTGCACTCAGTATAATGTCACTCGCTGCTCTGTCCCTACCACCCGTCCTAAACGTCTGAGTGTCCCAGTCTATATCTGGTAAATTGAAATCTCCACCTCAGACTATAACATGCTGAGAAAATTTATGTGAAATGTATTCCAAATTTTCACTCAATTGTTCTGCCACTAATGCTGCTGAGTCGGGAGGTCGGTAAAAGGAGCCAACTATTAACCTAGCTCGGTTGTTGAGTGTAACTTTCACCCATAATAATTCACAGGAACTATCCACTTCTACTTCACTACAGGATAAACTATTACTAACAGCGACAAACACACCACCACCGGTTGCATGCAATCTATCCTTTCTAAACGCCGTTTGTACCTTTGTACAAATTTCGGCAGAATTTACCTTTGGCTTCAGCCAGCTTTCTGTACCTATAACGATTTCAGCTTCGGTGCTTTCTATCAGCGCTTGAAGTTCCGGTACTTTACCAATGCAGCTTCGACAGTTTACAATTACAATACCGATTGCTGCTTGGTCCCCGCATGTCCTGACTTTGCCCCGCACCCTTTGAGGCTGTTGCCCTTTCTGGACTTGCCCGAGGCCATCTAACCTAAAAAACCGCCCAGTCCACGCCACACAACCCCTGCTACCCGTGTAGCCGCTTGCTGCGTATAGTGGACTCCTGACCTATCCAGCGGAACCCGAAACCCCACCTCCCTATGGCGCAAGTCGAGGAACCTTAACTAAGTATTTTCAGAGATAAAAGCAAATTAGAAAAATCTACTTAATACAGTATGTGGCTATGTAATGTAACAAATGTACCAGACGCCACCTGTCGGTAAGAGTTTAATAATTAATATAAATGACGTGCATTCTGCCAACCAATTTAATGTGACGCAGCATGTGAAGTTTTCTGAGTGTGGACGGGTTACTCCTGTAACCGAAATTGCAGGTACGTTCTGTTACATTTGATGTTGATCAGATTGGACGAAATAGACTTGCATTTGTGAAACAGTAAATTAGTATCACTGTCATTTCAGATCTGAAGATGGTTCTAGAGGAACCGAAACCAGTCATGCGAATAGACATTTTGCAATCAAGACGGATTATAATTAACATTATATAAAAGTGATTGCGGTATCCCTGCAGACATTGTCTGTTTTTGCAAAAAGAAAATAGTTTACTTCATTCCTCATCTTACCAAAAACCTAGTTTGTGCCCCGTCTCTATTGACCTTCTCGTCGACGGAACGTATATTTCTCTTCTTCCTGCCTCGTTTGGTTTATATCTCTTGATGCTTAAGTTTATGGTACTCAGCATTTTATAGCCGGAATTCATAAAATCCTTGAGGTTTCCTGGAGGACGAAATGGGCTCGCGCTGTTGACTCTCCCTCTCTCTCTCTCTCTCTCTCTCTGTGTGTGTGTGTGTGTGTGTGTGTGTGTGTGTGTGTGTTTGTGTGTGTGTGTGTGTGTGTGTGTGTTTGCCCGCACATTCGTGTCGCCTACGGGACGGCTGTTACACTCGCAGATAAGATGTGGTGAAAGCTTCGACACGCATTCCGCACAGCTTTGTCCGCAAGCCCTTTCCGGAAACAATGCTTCGGAACGGGACTTGGCAAACCTGCAAGCTATAGTCATGACTGCCTTTGCCCAAACCGGGACACAGCACAGCGTGGAAAAGTTTTCGAACTGCAAACAGTGCCTTTCCCGAGGAGGCGTTTTGCAACACATTCTTCAATAATAGTTCAAACGTACCTATGTTTATTTTCGGCGTGTAATCGACCCCGACTAGAAGATACACAAATCTACAGTCTCTGTTCATTTATTCATTTTATTTGTTTATCTATCAGGCATCCGGAGAATGCTCAGGAAGCAAAGACAGTTGCACTCGCGGTACAAGGAAGATCAAGAAAATGAGGTCAGGCAGAAGTTAGTAGAGATTCGTGCTGTTGTAAAAAGAGCGATGCGCGAAGCATTCAACCACTACCACCGTCATACCTTAGCAAAAGATCTTGCTGAAAACCCAAGGAAATTCTGGTCTTACGTAAAATCGGTAAGCGGGTCGAAGGCTTCCATCCAGTCACTCACTGATCAGTCTGGCCTGGCAACGGAAGACAGCAAAACGAAAGCTGAAATTTTAAATTTAGCATTTGAGAAATCTTTCACGCAGGAGGATCGTACAGACATACCGCCGTTTGAGTCTCGTACAGATTCCCGTATGGAGGACATAGTGATAGACATCCCTGGGGTTGTGAAGCAGCTGAATGGGTTAAAATAAATAAATAGCCAGGTCCTGATGGGATTCCAATTCGGTTTTACAGAGAGTACTCTACTGCATTGGCTCCTTACTTAGCTTGCATTTATCGCGAATCTCTTGCCCAACGTAAAAGTCCCGAGCGACTGGAAAAAAGCCAGGGGATGCCTCTATATAAGAAGGGTAGAAGGACGGATGCTCAAAATTACAGACCAATATCCTTAACATCGGTTTGTTGCAGGATTCTCGAACATATTCCCAGTTCGAATATAATGAATTTCCTTGAGACAAAGAAGTTGCTGTCCATGCATTAGCACGGCTTTAGAAAGCATCGCTCCTGCGAAACGCAACTCGCCCTTTTTTCACATGATATCTTGCGAACCATGGATGAAGGGTATCAGACGGATGCCATATTCCTTGACTTCCGGAAAGCGTTAGACTCGGTGCCCCACTGCAGACTCCTAACTAAGGTACGAGCATATGGGATTGGTTCCCAAATATGTGAGTGGCTCGAAGACTTCTTAAGTAATAGAACCCAGTACGTTGTCCTCGATGGTGAGTGTTCATCGGAAGTGAGGGTATCATCTGGAGTGCCCCAGGGAAGTGTGGTAGGTCAGCTGTTGTTTTCTATCTACATAAATGATCTTTTGGATAGGGTGGATAGCAATGTGCAGCTGTTTGCTGATGATGCTGTGGTGTACGGGAAGGTGTCGTCGTTGAGTGACTGTAGGAGAATACAAGATGACTCGGACAGGATTTGTGATTGGTTTAAAGAATGGCAG
Organism: Schistocerca serialis cubense; assembly: GCF_023864345.2. Lineage (NCBI taxonomy): Eukaryota > Metazoa > Arthropoda > Insecta > Orthoptera > Acrididae > Schistocerca > Schistocerca serialis. Next base: position 56,342,921 of record NC_064647.1, on the reverse strand, counting down.
CTAACTCTAAATATAGATAAATGTAAATTAATGAAGATGAATAGGAAAATGAATCCCGTAGTGTTTGAATACTCCATTAGTAGTGTAGCGCTTGACACTATTTGGGCGTAACTTTGCAGAGCGATATGAAGTGGGACAAGCATGTAATGGCAGTTGTGGGGAAGGCGGATAGTAGTCTTCGGTTCATTGGTAGAATTTTGGGAAGATGTGGTTCATGTGTAAAGGAGACCGCTTATAAAGCACTAATACGACCTATTCTTGAGTACTGCTCGAGCTTTTGGGATCCCTATCAGGTCGGATTGAGGAAGGACATAGAAGCAACTCAGAGGCGTGCTGCTAGATGTGTTACTGCTAGGTGTGATAATCTCGCGAGTGTTACGGAAATGCTTCAGGAACTCAGGCGGGAGTCTCTGGAGGAAAGGAAGCGTTCTTTTCGTGAATCGCTACTGAGGAAATTTAGAGAACCAGCATTTGAGGGTGACTGCAGTACAATTTTACTGCCGCCAACTTATATTTCGTGGAAAGACCACAAAGATAAGATAAGAGATTAGGGCTCGTACAGAGGCATATAGGCAGTCATTTTTCCCTCGTTCTGTTTGGGAGTGGAACAGGGAGAGAAGATGCTAGTAGTAGTACGAGGTATCCTCCGCCACGCACCGTATGGTGGATTGCGGAGTATGTATGTGGATGTAGATGTAGGCTCCAGGATACCACGCGAGCGATGCTGCATGGTCTTTGAACGAATCAGTACATAGTTTACAGAATCCATGCGTACAGGTATTATAAAAATGTATGTACTGTATTGATGTATGTTCCATATCTCCTCCTAAACCACAGGACCGATTTCAACCAAGCTTGGTACACACATCACTTACTGTCTGAATGAATCGCTGCATGTTTAAGCATCACCTACCTATGAAGGGGGCGGGAGCGAGAAAGCGGTGTAGTCCACTACTCGCGAATACCCATACCTTATTGACCCAGTATTTGAGACTGAGAGCACTTTGTGACTTGCAACAACCTTTACACTTAATTTCAAACCTTTACGAAACTTTTTCTCGTTGAGAACCCATACAAAATGATGAAAGGGAAAGTTCATCGCTTACTGCGTTTTCGTTGTTCACGCAGTAAAACTTCTACCTGAAGCTCCTTTATTATTATTTGCGACAGATTTTGCAGACTTTTTTAAATAGCACCTCTGACTGTTCAAATGGTTCAAATGGCTCTGAGCACTATGGGAGTTAACATCTATGGTCATCAGTCCCCTAGAACTTTGAACTACTTAAACCTAACTAACCTAAGGACAGCACACAACACCCAGTCATCACGAGGCACTCTGACTGTCGCAGCAAAATTATCTCATTTATGACACACAGATCAAGAGATACGACCTCACTAACTCCGTTCGCGTCACATTTAGCAGAGAGTTTCCACATATACCGCCGAATGTACCTACAAAAGTGTGTCATTGTACGACGTCATAATCATTGAGATATGTGAATATGAAACGGCAGCGAGAAATTAGCTAAATCTACAAGCTGTACTACTTTGCTTCCGCCGTTTTTTCACCAACATTTGAGGCTTTAATGAAACAAATTGGTTACACATGTATGATTCAAAATATTTTCCATCGCTGGTCACTACTTTCTCCGATCTTTCGGCCTTTGTACGAATTCAGCGTCAAAAAACTTGTTCATCTTTTGAAGCGATCGACGAATCGATCCAATTTGTGACATCTTCATGAGATCGGAAGCCAGGCCATGCTCCGTCGATCTAAACAGGTGGTAGTCAGAGGGAGCAATGTCTGGAGAATATGGCGGGTGGGGTAGCACTTCGACCTGTTTTGCGACGTGGGGTGCAGCGTTGTCGTGCTGAGAAATCCCTCTATCCTGCCTCTCGCTGTATTGCGGCCGTTTGTCTTTTAATGCTCTGCTCAAACGCATTAATTGCGTTCGGTAACGAGCACCTGTGATTGTTTCACTTGATATTAACACCTCATAGTACACGACGCAGAGCTGGTCCCACTAAATGCAGAGCATGATCTTGGAGCCGTGAATATTCGGTTTGGGCGTCGACGTGGAAGCATGGTCGGGGTATCCCCATGATTTTTTGCGTTTACGTTTATCGTAATGAACCCATTTTTCGTCTCCGGTCACAATGCGATGCAGAAATCTCTTCTGTTTTTGCCTATGAAGCAACTGTTCACAAACACACAAACGCAGTTCAACGTCTCTTGGTTTCAGCTCACATGGGACCCAAGTTCCTTCTTTCTGAATCGTGCCCATAGCCTTGAGACGTTTTGAAATGGCTTGCTGTGTCATTCCCACTAATCGTGCCAATTCTTCTTGAGTTTGACGCCAGTCTTCACTCAGAAATGTCTCCAATTCTGCATCTTCGAAAACACCCTCTCCCCTCCCCTCCCCCCCCCCCCCACCCCGCTATGCCGGTCTACGACGTTAAAATCACCTTTCTCGAAGCGTTGAAACCACTCACGACACGTTCTTTCACTAATAGCGTCCTTACCGTACCTACTTGAGAGCATTCGATGAGACTCAGCCGCTGTTTTCTTCATATTGAAACAAAACAGTAACACCTCCCGCAAATGACGAGAATTTGGCTCGTAAACTGACATTTTCAATCAAGAACAACTTTATGATGCAGACACAAATCGACTAATGTTTGAATGAGGTTTTGTTGACCGAGGTCCAAGCTAACTGCCTGACTTCTGCGATCAGTTTCTTTCGACCGCTACTTGCTGTTGTCGCCACCTATCGGCAAACGGCGGAAGCAAACTTGTACACCTTGTACATGTGCAATGTGTACAAATACGTGTGAAATATCGTAAATATATGTGAAGTACAGGATGTATTAAAAAAATTATCCAATTTGGCACGTCTATATTATGAATTTCGTTTTTTGATGAACGCGAAACTCAAAAAGTTTTTCTTCATACCTTTTCATAGGTGTTCGAATGCCCCCCTCGAGATCCACGGCATATGTCAATAAGATATTCAAGTTGTTCCCACACTGCACTCTCTGGAGTTACAGCTTCCACAGCTGCTGTTATAATTGATTCATTGTTGTTGGTAACAGAGGCACATAAACCGAGTCTCTTACGAACCTCCCCAAAAATAATCACATACAGTCAGATCCGGTGACGTTGGAGGCCAGTAATGTAAGGCTGAATCATTTGGTCCAGTGCGACTGATCCATCGTTCAGTATTCCTTAGATTAAAAAATTTCCGCCCTTCCACACGTCAGCTTTGGTGGAGCCCCATCCTGTTGGTAAATCAGTCTCCAACTGTGGGAACAGAAAGTTCTGAAGCATATCGAGATACGTGCTTCCTGTGACACTGTTCTCGGCAAAAAAAATGGACCACACACCTTTTCCCGTGAAACTGCACTAAACATGTTAAATTTTGAAGCGTCCCTCGTGTTCAACTTCATTTCGTTGTTCCGTACACAATATTCTCACAGTATTATGATTCACCTTTCCATTTAAATAGACTGTTGGCTCGTCACTATACACTAAGCGTGGAAGAAAACTGTCATTCTCTATGTTGCCAAGAACGGAATTACAGAGCTCCACACGGTGTTGTTTGTCGCCATCACGAAGAGCTTGCAGCAGCTGAATTTTGTACGGTTTCGTGTGTAAACGTCGACTCAACACACTCCAGACGGACATCGGGGGCATGCTGAGCTGTCGAGCTGCACAGCGAACAGATTTCCGCGGGTTGCTTGTGAAACTATGGCGGATGCGTTCGACATCTGTGTCAGACACTCGGGGACGGTCCAGCGATTTGCCTTTACACAAACAACCTCTCTCTCGGAATTGATCATGCCATCGTCTAATGCTCTGTGCTGAAGAAGGATCCACTCCATATGCAGTACGAAAGTCGCGCTGAACACTTATTACTGAACCGCAGTGTGCAAAATGTAGAACACAAAACACTTTTGTAACACCCCACCTGTCACTTATCTGGTTTTGGTGTGTGTTCACCCCAGGTAATTGACTAACAGATCAACAGAGAGCGCAAAACTGCCGCAATGTCGGATAACGCAAAGAAAGTAACAAGGCCCTGTGACTCCTGATTGAACTGCGATGGCAGTGTTGACATTAATTGATTCAGAATTGATCCCTTTTATTTAAAAAGGGGTGCACATTGATGTTATATTCAGCTATTGAACACCAGATGCAAATCTTGAGCATAAAATTAATTAAGAAAGTGACTTGGGATTTCAACTACTTGATTGAAAACAGACGCAGTCGATTAGCACAAATTTATTTTAACTCACGACCTTCAAACGTCACATTACATGACTCTCCTAACAGGCAGTGGGAATAAATTGCGTTTACGTGGAGTAAACCGCGATAAATCTAAATTAATTCCTATCGACTGACCTAGGCATAATGCGAAGTGCAAGAAGAATTCCACAGTACACGGCCCATGAAACCCTCGTGGAAACTTTGCCGATTTGATCCAACAAATTAATCAGTGGCCGGAGCGGGCGCAATATCACCGAATACAGCATGGCGGAGTGGCGTGTGTGGACGTCGGCCGACCTCGTGGTGCTGCAAAGCTGCGCTCATCTATTCACTCTTAGCTATCTTGCTCAGTACATAGCTGAACGAAAACTTTCTATCTCCACGCTCAATCGTTCCGTTTGCTAAGTCCCAAACTGTAGAGATGCTCACTCTCTCTCAGGCAAGCTGAGTAAAGAACGCCACGTCCGCACTCTAGGCAAGCTGGGAACGGAAGACCCCTACGGAGACTTCTCACAGTCTGCTCTTCTCCTCGGTTTCCCCTCCAGCAAAATCACTTATGCGAATTGCAGCGCAAGTCGCGCTAATTATGTGTTGCTTCCCAGCACCAACCAATGCCTGCTCTGGGAAGTGAACAAATTCCCATAAAATTTCCCTTCCTCTCAACTTCTGCTATTTAGCTCCTCCCAGGCCACACATCAAGGTTAGCGTCTGCACAAAACACCAATATTTCCGGAATTCTGACTCCTAGGAGCGTCCTTCGAATTTCTCGGTCCTACGTTCCCATCGGAGGCCGGCGTATTTAATTCTGTCGCTACTCACCTGATTTACTTCAGACTCTGCGGACCGTGAATTCAGCGTGAAGTTACTATAGTCACGAACACGGATATTTTGGCCTCTGTTGACCGCTCCACCGTACCTTTGCGCGGCTTTCTCGCATGTTTCACTGAAAACGGGATGACGGACATTTATCAACAGGCGTACAAGTTCTCCGTCTGCTTCCTGGTACACCAGCATGGGGTCAACCACACACTCACTGTCACTCATCTTAAGGCGGCTGGAGGCCGCGCCTTGTTACCGCTTTCTCAGAACTTGAGCCGCCCTAAGCTGCCTATTGTCGCTTCCCTTCGCCGATCCCTGGCCGGCCATGGTCAACTCTGTATACTTCCCTGGGATAAACTAGCCTCCAGTAAATCGACGCATTTCCACAAAGTTTTTCATATCGTGTGAATTACTTTAAAACCATCACTCGAGATTAATTATTCCAATACGTCCCTCTACAATATGCATTGTGCCTTGTCAGTCATTTTTGTTCAGCCCTACTGTTCGCTCAACGTGAGTTAGGTTATCTTTAATGACTTCATGTAAGGGGCATAGTTCTTGCCATCTTACACTTTCTGTTGTCACATTTTACTAGAACTGAAGTGGGCGCACACTGCTGCCACCTAGTGGGAACCATGTAAAACTCGAGAGTTTCCTCTTCCCAACCGTACGTTGTTCACGCACATGTCTCATATAACATAATAATTATGATTTTTTTTTTAAAAATAGGATGATTATTTTTGATGCACCCTGTATACTTGGCATTTGCGTATGTGGGAAGGACACTGGGACACTGTGGGGGGGGGGGGGGGCGGGTTGAGAATCAGTAGCCTCCTATTGAAATATGACTGATAATGTGGAGAAGGAGAAGGAGATGGTCAGACAGAGAGCAGGAAAAGGAGGTGGTCACTGACAGTGGAGGGAGGGGAGGGACAGAGTGAAGGAGAGGGGGAAATGGAAGGGGAGAGGGGAGAAGAGATGGCCAAGGGGAAGAAAAAGCAGATGGGTATAGAGGCAGGAGAAGATAAACAGAAAGAGGGGCAGGAGGAGATAGAATGCAGGATGATGATGACGTTTGGTTTTTGGGGCATTCAACTGCATGGTCATCTGCGCCTGTACAAAGTCCAATTTTTACACTGTCCATTTTTTACACAATCCCCTCTAGCCATTACCACGAATGATGATGAAATCATGAGGGCAACACGAACACCCAGAGTCCCTGGGCAGAGAAAATCCCCAGCCTGGCCGGGAATTGAACCCGAGACCCCCTGGTCCAGAGGCAGCAACGCTAGCCACTAGACCACGAGCTGAGGACGAGTGGAGAATGAAGGGGGTGGACACAGAGGGGGCATGAAGGAGGTGGAGATGGAAGAGATGGGCAGAGAGAGAGAAAGGAGAAGGATGAGATGGGCTAATAGAAAATTGGAATAAATACATATCGGGCAACAGCAGGTACTCAGCTAGTGGCGATTATAAAGTTATAAACAAAAGAACAAAAGCATTAATAAAACAAATGGTGAGGGAGTGTATGAAGAAATAACACACTACAGAGAAAAGTTCTGAACTTCTACTAGGCACTTCTGTACAGAATGGAAGCCTTTCAACCTGCATTTGTGAATGACTGTGCTGATAAACCTCTTACATTATTTGCTTTTCAAACAGCTGAGGAGATCTGAACATACTCAGACTCTTCGCTCTTTACCTATTCTGATCGACACTAAACTGACACACAATATTTTTAGCGCAATGCAATCTGACTTTTAATAATCCCTACAAAAGAATGGCCCTGACTAACATTAACCTATACCTTTCACAAATCACTTACCTCAAAAAAATCTTCGTTACTCGAACTACTGCAATACAGCGAGCGCCACTACTGTCAGCTAAATAAAAGATTCAAACTACTGAAGGCACTAACTACTGATAGGGATAGTTAGCAAATGAAAGATTTTGATAGAGAACAAACAATGTAATTACCTTAATAGTGTTCAAAAGTCATAATATATATAGCAGTTCATGACATCCAGTCTTACAAGTTTACTCTCTCTCTCTGATGGACACACGTTCAGATCATCCGCTCTCAAAACTCCGCCATGTCTCTCCCCACATCCACCACTGCTGGCGGCTCACCTCCAACTGCGCAACGCTACGCGCTGTTCACATCCAGCTACCCAACACTACATTAGCATATACTCCAACAATGCAAACCAATCACAGCCTTCACACAGCACAGTCAGTGATTTTCATATAGAGCTCTACGTGGCGTTACCAACATAAAAAGCTAAACAGCCTACTTACAGAAGTATTATCCAAGTGGATAGCCTTGGTGTATATACTTAAGTGTGTTGTCGTTTTATTTAGAGTTTTAATCCACGGATGCATTTGATGTCTGAGGTTATACTGTCATCTGAAGAACAGAGCAGCACTATATACAGTAAACACACACAACCAGTATATAATTAAAGTCAAGTGTTCAGTTCAAATGTGTTCGAAAACGCCGAAAATGGGACCAGAACGACGCCTACGGAATAATAATGTCACAAAACCGCCACTGAAAATTGTTCGTAATTAAAGAGAAGCAAAAAGCGTGTGGCACAGAACAGTTGCACAGAGGGACCACATCTCCAGCAATCCAGAAACAACTATGCAACGACTGGAAACATAAAAAACCGGACAAGTGCGGGTAGCACTCGTGCGCTGACGGTTCTGTACAAACTTAAGTGTACAGATAATACTAATAATTTCGTATGGCTGAGTGGCCTGGTGTTACTCTTATACTGGACGCTGCTTCTGTGACTTGCGTGTTCATCAAACTGACCCCAGGTATCCAACCAGCGAAAGGGGGCATGGAGTTTAACGTCTGACCTGAGCCAAGCGTTGTTTCAAGTGGAGGCTAGGTTAAAGCGAAGACTGAAAAGTCCGTGGCCTGACCGAAATCTGTCCTGTAACGTCTCGGTTTTCCCATCACAACCACCATGTATGTAGGTAGTTCAGCTATAGATTCTGACAAATGAGTTTACAACTATCAAAAAATGTGACCTATATGGCCGTATCTTTTAATTACATTTACTTAAAAACTCAACTATTTACAATGACAACGGAGCGTAGACCTTAGTATTTTATATAAATTTCAACTTGATATCTCTACCCATCTTTGAGGAAATGGAGTTTAATAGCCGGGCAGACAGGCAGAACGCACAACAAATGTGAAATGTGAATAGTTATAAATTAACGATTTTAGGATTTCTTCCTTTACCTGTAGAGTGAAACCTTGCTACTTACCAAATTTTATGATTCTAGGTCAACTGGAAGGATTTGATGAGTGAGTTTACGAGTATCAAAATATGTGAGCAAAATGTGAACGAGGAGGGAGAGAGAGAGAGAGAGAGAGAGAGAGAGAGACAGACAGACAGAGATGTATTCATTATGTCTTCTTACGTGAAACGAAAAGCCTTACCTCAGATGCAATAACAGCTTTCAGAGGCTTGACAGGGCAGTTAAGAAAAAAAATGGTTCAAATGGCTCTGAGCACTATGGGACTTAACTTACGTGGTAGAACTTAGAACTACTTAAACCTAACTAATCTAAGGACATCACACACACCCATGGCCGAGGCAGGATTCGAACCTGCGACCGTAGCGGTCACGCGGTTCCAGAGTCAAGCGCCTAGAACCGCACGGCCACACCGGCCGGCGGGCAGTTAAGAACCTGTAACAAATCATTAAGTGAACACAGCAGAACGAGGACTGCTGACCGCTGGTAAATAAGCGGGCCACATTCAGCCAAAACAAGAAGAGTGTCACATCATTGCCTTTCGCCTATCTCCATAAACATCTCAGTTCATCATTTCTGAATCCAGTTGGCGATAAGGATCGATGACATCCATATGGAAGCACTCGATTCAACGATTATTGCACAGTAGTGACAACCATGTGTTAAATGTTCCAGAAATCTCATGGACACTACATGCTGTTCCTCCAAGTAACCACCTAACTTTCATTGGACTTAGCACTGGCCGCTGCCAACCCACTGCTGGTGGGGAACTGAGGGTCTTCCACCACCAGTACATCTCACACTGATCATTGCACTAACACCAACGTCACTGGTGTGTAGGAGGGCCCCCTGATGCCTCTATTCCTAGTCACAGCTGCAGGCACCTCAGCGTACCAGGATCAGGATAAGTCGACTTCACGACTTCCGATAGCATGGTACATCACCACTTTCTAGAGCAGGATTGGGGACGCTGTAACACACTTTGGGGGTACAATCTCAAGCTTCAGCTTCACCTGCAGACTGCAGACACCAGACCAAAAGATTTCAGTCGAATTCCTGGAGCAGTGGCCCTTGCCAGTCAACTGAGCCGACGACACAAGTCATCAGAATTTCCACTGTGTCACTGGCATGAGGCAACATCCGAAGCTGACGAGAAGACACAGAACTGTAAATCCGAACTAACAAATGTGAACTTTCTAATCATGTTTTATTGGAGCTAAAAGACCCTCAACAGATTCTACAACACCGTCCTGTCGGTGTAGAGGTGTCTCTGCTCGGCTCTGCTACTGAATGTTGTTGCTATGTACACCACAGGCCATTAAAATTACATCATGGAGGTGGCGTGTAACCAATACCAAAGTGACATGAAGTATACTACATGCTTGGATAGCAAATTATCAGTATTTCAGAGCAACAGTAAAAAATGTTTACGAGTAACGCCACCTACATTCTGTATAAAAGGAAAGGTTACACAGCTGATTTCTCTCCCTTGACGTTTCGGCAGAGTCAGGACCGCTGACAGCATGCCCCCAATGAGAATGGCCTCTGGAGTGGCCCCATGTTGTCTATTGAACCAGTCCTGGTTCTGAGTACGGCGCCGTGACTGATGTGTCTGTGTGTGCGGGCGCCTGAGAAGAGTGGACGCTGCCAGATTGCATTCGTCATCCTCCTGCAAGCCCAGCACCTGGCATGTGGGTTTGCCACCGAGCGTGCAAGAACAACATCCGTGATTCACGTAACTGATAAACTGGATAGCAGATATTGTAGTTCTGGCGTTTTAGGGTCATTAATTGTGCCGTTCTTCGATGCTTCCGTGATGTTATCTTTCAGCAAGATACTGCTAGACAGCATGTAGTCTTTCTTTTCTGTTCTGGCTACCTCAATACAGCTGTGTTCGTCTGTCAACATGGCCAGCACGTTCTCCAGATGTGACACCTACCCACAGGGAACATCTGATCATGGCTTGCCACCATTCGCCCCCCCCCCCCCCCAATTACGTTTGATGTACACTGGTACAGGCCTGAAGCAGCATCTCTCTCATCCAATCTCAGTTAGATTCCATATCCATCTGGGTCACAGCCGTTGTCGCTGTCACACGTGACAGCGTGTTCTGCACATCACATTTTGTATACCCATTAATCACATAAAATTTAATTATGTGTTCTTTCTGCTATATTGTACACGAACAATAAACAAAATTTCCTTTTCTGCCAACCTTCCAGGTGCTGCAGTTTTAAAGGCCAGCAGAGTGTACCGAACGATGGCGTTTGGCGGGAGGGGAAAATGAATCTGAAATCTGCTTTTGTCAAGGTAAAGTAGAGTTATCGATGTATCTCCATCGTTTTTTCATCAATCAGTACCAATTAAAATATCGCGTTTTGGATGTAACTTGCATCAAAAGTCTTATTTACACAAAGAAATGTCAAAAAATTAATAAACAGTGTCCTATAGAATCACTATTGGTAGATTAGTGTACGGAAGCTATCGCACGCGATGTTACTGCGAAAGAAAAGTGGTTCTCATTTCCACTGTATGTCAGTAATTTTAAGCATAAAAAGGAAACAAATAGTGAAGAACCGTATGATTAGAGGAAATACAAGTAAAATGCCAGCCTCGAAGATATTTGGATAATTAGAAGCAATTTTATGTCGTAACCGAAAGTGTATGTTGTATTACATCAGAAACTTCGTTTGTTTTGTTTCTTTTTGTGACTACGATTTTCGCACCCTCGCAACTTTTCTGAGCAGTTTCCACCGAATACAGTAACTGAACTGAGAAACTCTCTCGATTTTCTCGTATCTGTTTTTTAGACATTTCGGCGTCACGTTGTTGCTAGACATGTATTTTGTTTTCTCAAATGATGTGTGGAGTAGTGCTTGTAAAAACGTAACGTAGAAGCACAGCACATAACCCCTGCATATTATGTAACATTATTCATTATTTGTTAATTACTTTATCTTTGTCTATGATTAATTCGAGTTAAAATGTATGCCGAAACCCGGGATCGAACCAGGGACCTTTAGATCTTCAGTCTAACGCTCTCCCAACTGAGCTATTTCGGCACATGGTGACATATTATAATCTCTATAGTTAGTCCGAAACTAGTCAATGAGATATGTTACGATAACGAACTTCTTTTAATATTTTTGCTCAAAAACATCATGTAACAAGGAGACTATACTGTCTTTGTCGGCAGCGCCCACCCCGCCTGACTTCGTGCAGAGGCGATCGATGGGATGCAATAGGACTTTGCATTCTGGTAAAAGAAATTCCTATCTACAGAAGAATTACCGATAAATTTAATTGCTGTTCATCTGTCGGAGTTATCCGCGGCGCATTCCACAAAACCGCGATCGTGCGAAATCCTACTGGCGCTCTCCATGCTTCAGTTGTTTCTTGACCTTTGAAAGCCTTTTAATTGGGCACTGTGAATATTAGCGTACCTAAATGCCTCCGAAATATCAAGGTGAGTTTGTAACTGGGATGAAAACTTCTTGACACGAAGAATGCGGCACATTAGTTACGACTAGTAAATGCTGTTCCCGACGGGCAGGGCGCTAATGCAGCAAGGATATCCGATTGGGCCGCTATTTTTCGCACACCAAAGATTTGTCGTTCAATAATGAGTTTAACTGCAATTGTTGTTCTTCAAAGACACTGTATGAAGAAAAGATGCTGAAAACGTTGAAAGAAATACTGAAATCATTAAATGAAAGAAGCCTATTGGCTTACTAATTGAAAGAATATTTACAATTAAAATTACATTTCGAGAAACAAAGCATATTACAACACGGCAGTGAAACTAGAATATCTCTGTGCATGCGAATGCCTAGCACTGATTAACATGTTAGGCAAACAAAAAATATTAGAAAGAAAAATTATGAGCAAAAGTTATACGTCCAATAAGAAGCAGAGAAGCCTTAATGTTAAGAAGTAATAACGAAATATCGGTACATCAAGACACAGAAGAAAAACAAAAACAGTAGGAAAACAAGACTACTATTTCGTGTACATTTATGTTGAACAAAAGATCAAAATAGTTGCTCGCCAAAACATTCACTAAACAAAACGAGTATGCTCAGCAGTAGATAACTCTTGCCACGAGTAAACTTCTTTGCCGGGTATTTAGGACGGAATACAATTAAAAGACAAGCGATATAAACGAGTCCCAGAGAACTTCGCGTAACAATTCACTCCTGGATCCACTACCGTTGAATTACCAACCAAGACAATGGGTCCCGACGTCCATTCGCACTCGTAGTCCGCAAACAAGCAAAACGTCAATTTCTTTTTTTTTTTTTAATTTTATTTCCGGCTCTGTCGATCACTTCAAGCCAATTCGCAGTGGCCGTCACGTCACGTCACGTCACGTTACCTCACGGCACGACACCGTCAAGGTTTCTCGGAACAAAGTTTTCACGGCTGATGTCATCTTCTATTGTTGATCATATAACCCGCAAGCTCATTTCCTTCCTGTATACAGCCATGCTCGCATTCTTGTTACCTCGTTTCATCGTGCTTTCGTTAAGTCATAGTTTTCGTGGTTGATATCAATCGGTATTCTACATCTTTGTTATTCGTTCTTTGTTACTGTTCTTTGGTACACGTTATAAAAGGAAAACAGTTGAGTACGACCATGCAAGTTGAGATGACGTGACGTGACGTGACACAATGTGAATACACTGCGACGTGACGGCGCCATTATGTGGCAGCCAGTGTGAATTGGCCTTTACTGTCACAGTACTTGTAACGAGTAACTAAAATCGGTACGATTGGCGTTCAGTTGAAATCGACCGATTAAATATGACGCGAAGCACATTAAACTGCGCTGTGGATCCTTGTGTTACTACAGCCTTTATTTGCCATTCATATTCGTTGGCTTCGCAAAGTCAAACTCAGATCATCAACCTACACTTCAGGCTGCTCAAGAGATCAGTCTGTCACCACAACCAAATCGACCAATTTCCACCGGACATGGCCCTTAGGTTATCTGAGAATACTTGACGACCACGCCCAAAGTTACATATGTTGCCATCCATTTGTCTAGAACCTGCGCTCATACATCCATTATGTATATCCCTGTGCAGGAGAGATTTTGATTGAAAGTCGCTCTCTGGGTTTGGCGGGTTCGAGTCCCGCTCTGGCACAACTGTCACCTTTCAGTAGTACAGCTGATGATTGCCCGTATACGTAGCTGCGTATACATGTCATGTTTCTCGTAACGGCAATAGTGGCCGCAGAGCCTGTTCCTTTGGACGTTCTGAAGAACACAGGTACTGCAATATGGTATTTTCCGCAAATGATAAAGGTCAGAGGGGTACGAAATTTTATTCTGTGTTTAGTTCTCTTAATTCTTCTATCAACATGAAATTTGAACTAATGATTATTTTTCTTTTATTTAAAAAAAGGAACGACATATTTCTTGGATGGCATCCGAACTCTCTTAAAAGACGAGTACAGTGCTGTAACGCTTGTCCCATTTCCATTAGGACTGGTTGTGTGGAATTCCAAACTGAAATGCTCTCACGTGGCGAGTTGCAGCGTTACGATCCTTGAAGTTTCAACAACAGCTGTACAGTAGGTTAAAGCGTTAGCAGCACTGCATCAGGCGTCCTGGACGCGAGTATAGAAGTACGTACCTGACGGTCGTCGGGAAATGCGACAGAGCAGTGAGTCATCGTCAAGTTCTTTTTGTGTTTGTGGGCAAAAGTGCGTCGAATTAGACCCAAATACCTAGAGGGATGTTCCCCTTCGCCCCAGCGCAGACCGTGTTTGGCCAGCAAACGCATCACAGTGGTGGATCACCCGCCTTACTCCACGGATCTGGCCCCAGCTCACTTCTGGTTACTCTCCAAATTGAAGTTGAAAATGATAGGGCGCCGTTAAAACGCAGTTAAAGACATCCAAGGAAATTGTGCTGCAGTACTAAATGCAATTCCAGAAAAAGACTACAGTGACGGTTTGAAAACACTTTTAAAACGATTCCAACAGTCCATCGATTCAGTGGAAGACTATTTTGAATAAATCCAGTGATTTTGTGAACATAGTCCGTGACTTTTATTTTTCATAGCTCCAGCCCCAACGGAACTGGGACACACTGTGGATTACCGAAGAACCTTTTCGCAAACAAAATCCACGACATTAGCGCCATCGCACCCGAGATCTTCTATTCTGAAGAGCCAAAGAAACTGCTACACCTGCTTAATACCGTGCAGGGCCCCTGCGAGAACGCAGAAACGTGGCATGCACTCGACTAATGTCAAAAGTAGTGCTGGAGGAAATTGACACAGTGAATCCTGCAGGGCTGTTCACAAATCCGTAAGAGCACGAGACCGTGCAAGGCATCCGAGATATGCTCAATAATGTTCATGTCTGGGGAGTTTGGTGGGCAGCGGAAGTGTTTAAACTCAGGAGAGTCTACCTGGAGCCACTCTGTAGCAATTCTGGTAGTGTGGGGTGTCGCACTGACCTGCTGGAATTGCCCAAGTCACTCGCAAAGCACAGTGAACATGAATGGATGTAGGTGGTCAGACACGATGCTTACGTACATGTTACCTTTCAGAGATCTATCTTCTTCTTTTTTTTTTTTTTAAAAAAAAAAAAAGAACTTTATTGGTCATAACATTCCACAGTAGTACATAATTTTCAACTGACATTTAAAAGTAATAAAACAAACAATTACTGGTTCCTTGACATTTTAGAAGAAATCAAAGTCTAAACCAGATAGTGATGTTCGTCGCTTGAACGTATTTGTTTTTCAAAATCAAATTGCCTCTCGTTTCTTCACGTTCTGAATCGCATCATCGAAAATGGAGTTCACATGACGGTTATTCTGAGGAAGTTGGAGTATCTACCATAGTAATTATTCATACGTAGTAGCTTGTGATGCTGGTCGGAGATGTACGTCCAAAAATCTCCTTCGCTCCTTTTTTTACTGGACAGCAGGTAAAATGCCGCATGTCCCTTCAACCAACTGACGGCATTTTTCTTCTAGGTGGGGTATAACTCTTCTTCCGGGTATAAAAGACACGTTGGCGTTATCAAATACGGCGGTTTTCTCTGCATAGTTGCTATTTTTTCCTGATTGACAACCATATATTATTTGCATTTCCACAGACAAATTAATGTTCATCTGTGTGGATCAGGTTGCAAGTGGTACACAAAGTCCAGATATCATGCCAAGAGTGACCGACGTATTTTTGTTCTATGACGTTCTTGGTCTGAGACGTATCAGGGGTCCCGTATCACTCCAACTGCTAGCTCCCCACACCATTACAGAGCCTCCAGCAGCCTGACAGTCCCCTGCTGACATGCGGGATCCATGGATTCATCGGGTTGTCACCATACCTGTACACATCCATACGTTCAATACAGTTTGAAACGAGACTCGTCCGACCAGGCAACATCTTTCCAGTCATCAACAGCCCAGTGTCGCTGTTGACAGGCCTAGGTGAAGAAACTTCTGTCTCGTGCAGTCATCAACGATACACGAGTGGGCTTTCAACTCAGAAAGCCCATATCGATGATGTTTCGTTGAATGGTTCGCACGCTGACACTTGCTGATGGCCGAGCACTGAAATCTGCAGCAGTTTGCGGAAGGATTGGACTTCTGTCACGTTGAACGATTCTCTTCTGTCGTCGTTGATCCCCTTCTTGCAGGATCTTTTCCCAGCCACATCGATATCGGAGATTTGATGTTTTACCGGATTCCTGATATTCACGGTACACTCTTGAAATGGTAGCACGGGAAAATCCCCACTTCATCGCTATTGCGGAGATGCTGCCATTGTAGCAGCAGTAACCGATTCAAAAACTGTGCCAGACACTTGATGTCTTATATCGACGTTGTCGATCGCAGTGCTGTATTCCTCCTGTTTACGTATCTGTGCATTTGAATACGCTTGCCTATAGCAGTTTCCTTGGCGCTTCAGAGTATGACATCAGTGCTATTTCGCTTGTCCAAGTTCCATTAGGACTAGTTGTTTGGAATTCCAAACTGAAATGCCCTCTCGTTGGACCGGCCACTGTGGCCGAGTGGTTCTAGTACGGAACAGAGCTGCTGCTAAGGTCGCAGGTTCGAATCCTGCCTCGGGCATGGATGTGAGTGATGTCATTAGGTTAGTTAGGTTTAAGTAGTTCTAAGTTCTAGCCCCCCCCCCCCCCCCATGAACCATGGACCTTGCCGTTGGTGGGGAGGCTTGCGCGCCTCAGTTATACAGATAGCCGTACCGTAGGTGCAACCACAACGGAGGGGTATGTGTTGAGAGGCCAGACAAACTTGTGGTTCCTGAAGAGGGGCAGCAGCCTTTTCAGTAGTTGCAGGGGCAACAGTCTGGATGATTGACTGATCTGGCCCTGTAACCCTAACCAAAACAGCCTTGCTGTGCTGGTACTGCGAACGGCTGAAAGCAAGGGGAAACTACGGCCGTAATTTTTCCCGAGGGCATGCAGCTTTACTGTATGATTAAGTCGAGAGGCATGAAAGGGAGGCAGTGGTTGGGAAAGGAGTGAGACAGGGTTGTAGCCTCTCCCCGATGCTATTCAATCTGTATATTGAGCAAGCAATAAAGGAAACAAAAGAAAAGTTCGGAGTAGGTATTAAAATCCATGGAGAAGAAATAAAAACTTTGAGGTTTGCCGATGACATTGTAATTCTGTCAGAGACAGCAGAGGACTTGGAAGAGCAGTTGAACGGAATGGACAGTATCTTGAAAGGAGGGTAGTATAAGATGAACATCAACAAAAGAAAAACGAGGATAATGGAATGTAGTCGAAATAAATCGGGTGATGCTGAGGGAATTAGATTAGGAAATGAGACACTTAAAGAAATAGACGAGGTTTGCTATTTGGGGAGCAAAATAACTGATGATGGTCGAAGTAGAGAGGATATAAAATGTAGACTGGCAATGGCAAGGAAAGATTTTCTGAAGAAGAGAAATTTGTTAACATCGAGTATAGATATAAGTGTCAGGAAGTCATTTCTGAAAGTTCAAAAATGGTTCAAATGGCTCTGAGCACTATGGGACTCAACTGCTGAGGTCATTAGTCCCCTAGAACTTAGAACTAGTTAAACCTAACTAACCTAAGGACATCACAAACATCCATGCCCGAGGCAGGATTCGAACCTGCGACCGTAGCGGTCTTGCGGTTCCAGACTGCAGCGCCTTTAACCGCACGGCCACTTCGGCCGGCATTTCTGAAAGTATTTGTACGGAGTGTAGCCACGTATGGAAGTGACCCGTGGATGATAAATAGTTTAGACAAGAAGAGAATACAAGCTTTTGAAATGTGGTGCTGCAGAAGAATGCTGAAGATTATATGGGTAGATCACATAACTAATGAGGAGGTATTGAATAGAATTGGGGAGAAGAGGAGTTTGTGGCAGAACTTGACTAGAAGAAGGGATCGTTTGGTAGGACATGTTCTGAGGCATCAAGGAATCACCAATTTGGTACTGGAGGGCAGCTTGGAGGGTAAAAGTCGTAGAGGGAGACCAAGAGATGAATACACTAAGCAGATTCAGAAGGATGTAGGCTGCAGTAGGTACTGGGAGATGAAGAAACTTGCACAGGATAGAGTAGCATGGAGAGCTGCATCAAACCAGTCTCAGGACTGAAGACCACAACAACAACAAGTTCTAGGGGACTGATGACCTCAGACGTTAAGTGCTCAGAGCCTTTTGAACCATCTCTCGTTGGGAGCTGCAGCGTTACGATCCTCGTGTTTCAGCAACAGCTGTGCAGAATGTCAAAGCGTTAGCGTCGCTATAGCAGACGTCCTGGACACGAATATAACAGTAGATATCTGACACTCGTCGGCAAATGCGCTAGAGCAGTGAGACGACATCAAGTTTTGTGCTACGTTTTGTGTTCGTTGGCAAGAACAGTTCGACTTTGACCCGAATACCTAGAGGCATAGTGCAGATTGCCCCGGCCCGCAAAACAACGATAGTGCGCGTGTTTGGCCTGAAAACGAATCAAACTCCTAGATCACCCTCCGTATTCATCGGATTTGGCCCTAGCCGGTTTCTGATTGTTCTCCAAATTGAAGCTGCCAACGAGAGGAGCGCATTACCACGCATTTAACGACATGCAAGGAAATTGTGCTGCAGTACTAGATATAACTCCAAGAAAGGGCTACAGTGACACTTTGAAAACACTTTTAAAAACAAATATCAGCTGTCTGTTGATTCAGGGGAAGACTATTTTGAATAAATACAGTGATTTCGAGAACATAATCCATGACTATTATATTTCATAGCCGCAGCCGTAACTTACTGGAACAGATTTGTGTATTACTGGTGAAACTTTTCGTAAAAAAATATCTAAGAAATTAGCGCCAGCGCGATCGGAATCTGTAGTTACATTGTAGATTGCACGAAGCTAGGGTCTCATCCCAGGCATCGGTGTCATATAAACACTTTCCACTATTTACTTCCACTATTTACTTCCAGTGCAAACGCCCATTTGAACTAACTTTTCGTAAACTCTCTTGCGACGAAAACGGATAATTTGTTAGATGACATGAAATTAGAAAATGTAAAGGCAGAATAGAGGCAGCTCTAACGTTGTGTTTGATGATCGAAACAAAACTTAAGATTCCATAGTGGAAGCAAAATAGCGAATGACGGACGAAGCGACTCTGCCGCGCGGGATTAGCCGAGCGGTCTGGGGCGCTGTAGTCATGGAGTGTGCGGCTGGTCCCGGCGGAGGTTCGAGTCCTCCCTCGGGCATGGGTGTGTGTGTTTGTCCTTAGGATAATTTAGGTTAAGTAGTGTGTAAGCTTAGGGACTGATGACCTTAGCAGTTAAGTCCTATAAGATTTCACACACACGAAGCAACTCTAGCGCCAAATAATCTACAGATATCAGTCATAAGCCTTAATTTCTGAGAATGGCACCTAGATCACTTCAGAAGGAGGTCGAGCAAATACTGAAACGCACACAAACAAATTATAACTTATTTTTTATTTATTTATTTCGAGTCAAAAACATTACAACAATATTTACAATATATACAATATAACAAATCAGGTCAAATCATAAAAGAACAAACTAAACGGTATTAGCCCAAAATTGTGCAACGGCAGCAGCATTGTCTGAAACATCAACAAGCTCTTGTGTGGAACATGATACAGGACATCTAGGACAGTTAATTAAATGTTTGGTTGTCTGTTCTTCTCCGCAGTCACACAAGGTGGAAGATTCCTTCATGAAGCCCCATTTAAACAGATTGTCCTTAGTTCGTCCGACGCCACTCCTGAGCCGATTTAGAGACTTCCACACTGTCCAGACTTGATTTCCACCAGGAGGAAGGGTCTCAGAAGGAGTCATCCAATCGTTACTGTCAGATTTTGCTGTCCACTGAGATAGTCTGGCTGCTCCAGTCCGACCGGTGAGGGGTGTAGTAGTTCTCATGAAGCTCCTCCTAGATTTGAGTCTACTAATTGGTAGCTGGTATCCATGTAGCAGGTGATCGGTGTTATGATCTGCTTTATGTCTCTCAAGTTTGGCTGCGACTTCACGCCTTATGTCTGGAGGAGCAATACCTGCTAGTTTATGGAGTTTATCAATAGGTGTAGCTTTGAGGCATCCCGTTACTGTCCTGCAGGTTTCGTTCAGGGCCACATCAACCTGCTTTGCATGAGATGACTTGTACCATACAGGACATGCGTATTCAGCTGCGGAATAACACAAGGCCAAGGCTGATGTTCTTAGTAGTTTGGGATCTGCACCCCAAACGCTGCCAGTGAGCTTCCGCAGGATGTTGTTACGAGCAGCAACTTTCTGCTTGGTGTTAGTGCAGTGTTTTCTGTAGGTCAACGTTCGATCTAAGGTGACACCCAGATATTTGGGGTAGAAACAATGTTCAAGCTCTTGATCTTCCCAAAACACTGTAAGTTTTCTATAGGCCTCTCGATTGCGTAGGTGGAAAGCACAAACTTGAGTTTTAGCAGGGTTCGGTCTTAAGTTATTGACTCTGTAGTACTCAGATAGGTCCTTGAGAGCAACAGTAAGCTGGTTTTCTACTGTGTCAAAATCTCTGGCTTGTGTGACTAAGGCAAGATCATCTGCATAGATGAAACTCTTTGTAAGAGAAGGTTGAGGCTGGTCATTTGTAAATATGTTGAACAATATGGGGGAAAGGACACTACCCTGAGGCAAGCCATTCCTTTGACTTCTCCATCTACTCTTTCTTCCTTGGAACTCCACATAGAATCGCCGGTTTTCCAAAAGTGTCTGCACAGTTCTGGTGAAATTAATGTCTCTAGTGATGTAGTAGACTTTGTGCAATAATTGTCGATGTTGAATGGTGTCATATGCTGCTGTGAGATCCACGAAGACAGCCCCGGAAATGTATCCTTTTTCATATCCCTCTTCAATATGTTCAGTCAGATTAAGGACTTGTGCTGTACAATTCTTTCCAGGTCGGAAACCTGCTTGTTGAGGTATGAGTTGTTTTTCAACAATGGGAGTGAGTCTATTTAGCAACATTCTTTCATAGATTTTATACAAATGGCAAAGGAGCGAAATCGGTCGGTAGTTCTTGGGATCAGCTGCACCCTTTCCAGGTTTTAGTAAGGGAATAACTTTAGTTTTCCTCCAGATGGCAGGGATCTGTTTCCGCTTCAGACAACCATTATAGAATTGCAGAAGCCATCTTTCCGTGATGGGACCAAAATGTTTAATTTGCTCAATCATTAGGTCGTCTAGACCAGGCGCTTTACCATTTTTGCATTTCTGAATTGCGGTTCTGAGTTCTTGTAAGATGAAGTCATTTGATATATGGTTGTTTTCACGTTCAGGTTCTCTTTTGAGTTTTGTTCTATCTTTAGAACAATTGACCCTTCCATTCTGAACTAGATGATGAGCAATTTGATCTGGTGCAATGTTTGCATGGCCATGATTGTGGACAGGGTCGTTGTTCAGGCGTCGCAGCAACTGCCAGGCTTTCTGACTGCTTTTAGACATATCAAGGTTCTCGAGTAGCTCTATCCATCGTTCTTTTTTGGATTTGGCTAAGGCTGAGGATAAATTTTGGCCAGCAGTTAAGGTTTCAATGCTGTAAGGATTATCATTGAAAAGTTGGATATAGTTATGTAGATGCTTCACGGATTCTTCTGTCAAGCCAGGTATGTAGTTAACTCGACAGCCTCTGGGAGTTGAGAGTCTTGAGCATCTTTTCACGGCTTCTACAAACTCATCATAGTTGGAAACTGAGGGTTCTATGCGTGAAACTTCTGAGTCAAGGAGATCAGCAAACTTCTGCCAGTCTGCTTTCTTGAAATTGTATCGCCTTCGGAATGATGTGATTCTAGGAGTAATGGCTGCAAACACTTGGCAGCCTATGGGGCGGTGTTGAGTATTTGGTATCGGATTTAGAACAGTTTTTCTGCATTGGTGAGCTATGTTCTCGCTAACAAAAATTAAGTCGGGGTTATACCCACGTTTCCAACGCCCACTGTTAAAAGATGGTGGGAGTTTATTATCATGGACAAGATTAAGATGGTTGGTATCAGCCCAAGTCAAAACTGCTTCACCATTACTGTCGTCCTCAGCATAACCCCAAACACTGCTATGACTATTGAAATCTCCAACAATAAAGTGAGCTTGTTGATTGGTGTAGTTGTCTGTAGGTGAAAATTGGAAATCTGCTCCTGGGGGTTTGTAAATTGACGACACAATACAACCATTCAGTTCTACAGACAGTATTTCAATATTGTTGAATTCTGTAAGTGAGGTAGAGAGAACAGCTATATCGTTCCTCACAAAGATAGCACTGCCATATTGTCTATGGGGTCGCTCAACTGCCAGTTTCATCCCAAGGATTTTTGGTCTTCTCATGGTGTCATCTCGATGGGTTTCTTGTATACATAAAATATTTTTTATTATAACTAATTTATTAAAACTTGAGCGTGGTAAATACTTTGAAAATGATTAATGTCCACGCAGACGACTTTTATTTGACGCTTCTACTGACACTTGTAACATTTAACACTTCGCCATTGCAGAAGGATTGTGTCATATCAAAGTACAGTTGTCAATAACATAATACAAAGTGTAGTGACGTAACAAGACTGTTACGCCACTTGAGGTAGCCGATTGAAAGAAAGGCACGCGTACACACACGCCGACTGGCGTCAATTCTGGAACAGGATAACTATTGAATGGTAGCAAGAAAAGTACGTAGCTGCTTTATACTTAACTTTTATTATGTGATGAATACAGCGTTCTTCTTGAGACATTTATACTATAACTCTCAAAGTAGGTAAGGCTAATGGCGCCTTGCTAGGTCGTAGCCATGGACTTAGCAGAAGGCTATTCTATCTCTCGGCTAATGAGAGAGAAAGGCTTCGTACATCTAGTCGCTAGCTAGGTCGTCCGTCCAACTGGGGCGAGTGCTTGTTCGTATCACGAGACCTGCCTTGTGGTGGCGCTAGGTCTGCGATTACACAGTGGCGACACGTGGGTCCGAAATGTACTAAATGGACCGCGGCCGATTTAATCTACCACCTAGCAAGTGTGGTGTCTGGCGGTGACACCACACAAAGTTCAGAATGACTCTTGTATCTGCACACAGCCAGATCTGTATACTACGACGATATTGCCGTCGTTAGCGATAATTACAAGTGGTCTCTGATTACGCAGAGACTGGGCGATTATACGGGGTGAATTTTTCCACCGGGTACGAACTCTATGGAGTGACCAATGAAAGGATACGGAACGAAAAGGGTCTAATGAACCTATCTCCGGAAATGCACGATCTCCAAGCTAGAGACCAGTTACTCAATCGTACATTGTGACGGAAACTGCGGTCTAAGACGCGCTGTACCATGCAGTCACAGCTAAGGCATGTATGAAAATAATTTCCATATGCCTCAGGTCATGCGTGTACGCGCCGTAGCATGTTCTGTCTCACACGTTCACATCGGTTAGGCTGCATCCGAACAGTGGCAAATGCAGCATGAATACGCTGAGCAGTGTCTCCACATCTGGAGTGGTGTCTGCGTACACGATGCAGTTGAGATGGCCCCATAACCAGAAGTCGGACGGGTTGAGATCCGGTGAACGGTCAGACCATGCAGCTGCACCCCTCCACGATCCATAGGCCAGGGAAGACACGATTGTGAAGCGTCCGGTCGTTAACGGCGAAGTGGGCTGGAGCACCATGGAGTAGCAGCCACATAACCCTTCGAATCAGCAATGGCACTTCTTCCAGCAGGGAGGCAGAGTCAGCCACAAGAAACGCCGATAGTTCCGGCTTGTTAGGCGTTTTGGAACGAAGGCTGGTCCCAAAATATGGCCGCCAATTACGTCATTCCACACATTCCGGCTGCGCTGATGATGATTCGCTGTCAAAATACTGTAGGGGTTCTGCATACTATCTCAAAGATGACTGATGCGTGGTACCTACTGCGATTAAGGAAAACATGGAAGGGAGGACCCACCAATATAACTTTCTTTTCACGCAGCCTGTTTATTTAACAATATATAAACTAGAATGAAATTTTCACTGTACAGCGGAGTGTGCGCTGATATGAAACTTCCTGGCAGGTCAAAACTGTGTGCCGGACCGAGACTCGAACTCGGGACCTTTGCCTACCTTGGAAGGTAGGAGACGAGGTACTGGCAGAAGTAAAGCTGTGAGGACAGGGCGTGAGTCGTGGTTGGTAGAGCACTTGCCCGCGAAAGGCAAAGGTCCTGAGTTCGAGTCTCGGTCCGGCACACAGTTTTGATCTGCCAGGAAGTTTCAATATATAAACTGTGTTTTATAGATAGTCGAAGCATTTAACCATATACTTTTCTTTAACAAATTGAACAAATTTGCAAAATTCTTTTGACCATCAACCTTAAGCAGAATAAGCTTTTAATCTTTGCAAAAGAAATCTGAAGTACTGTACTGCAAAACAGCAAACAATATGACAATGTAACTCTTCAGGCTTTCCCGGCGATCTAATGACATCTTGGGTTGTCGGGTGTTCTGCCGGATATCAGCGTCGTACTTGCACGATATTTCGGTCACGTAGCTCGAGACCTTCATCAGGTGCGACCTGAGACTGCTCCTCGAGTGGACCTGGTCCAGTATTTATGCCTATGGCCTTCCCCCTCCACCAACGGCTGCAGGCGCTTCCTCTGTGGTCCGCGCCCATTCCCTGTGACCTGCTGGAGCGTTGCTGCTCCGTTTTCCGTCCGCTGCGGTTCTAGGTGTTCCCTCTGCGGTCCGCGCCCACCAAACCCGCTCCTGGGGGTTTCATCTACGGTCTGGGGTACCAGGCGTTCCCCCTGCGGTCCGCGCCCGTTCACCACGACCTGTTGGAGCGTTGCCGCTCCGTTTTTCATCTGCTGCGGCTCTGGATGTTCCCTCTGCGGTCCGCGCCCACCAGTCCCAGTTCTGGGTGTTCCATCTTCGGTCTGGTGCTCCTGGCAGTCCGTCAGGGGCTCGTTTACCATCTCCATGTCTCTGGTTCTTCTGTTTGTGTAGTGTTGCAGCTGGCCCCGTTGCTCCTTTAACAATTCCAGAGCCGGATCCCAGGCTCTGCTTAGCTGGTACCCTGTGTCACGATTCATAAGATCGTCAGCCATTTTAATCTCAATCGATTCTCTTATGACACTGTCCCAAAATCTGGGTGTTTGTGCTAGAATCTTGGTATCCTCATACTTCATGGCATGATCTAGCACAAACACCCAGATTTTGGGACAGTGTCATAAGAGAATCGATTGAGATTAAAATGGCTGACGATCTTATGAATCGTGACACAGGGTACCAGCTAAGCAGAGCCTGGGATCCGGCTCTGGAATTGTTAAAGGAGCAATGGGGCCAGCTGCAACACTACACAAACAGAAGAACCAGAGACATGGAGATGGTAAACTAGCCCCTGACGGACTGCCAGGAGCACCAGACCGAAGATAGAACACCCAGAAGTGGGACTGGTGGGCGCGGACCGCAGAGGGAACATCCAGAGCCGCAGCAGATGAAAAACGGAGCGGCAACGCTCCAACAGGTCGTGGTGAGCGGGCGCGGACCGCAGGGGGAACGCCTGGTACCCCAGACCGTAGATGAAACCCCCAGGAGCGGGTTTGGTGGGCGCGGACCGCAGAGGGAACACCTAGAACCGCAGCGGACGGAAAACGAGGCAGCAACGCTCCAGCAGGTCACAGGGAATGGGCGCGGACCACAGAGGAAGCGCCTGCAGCCGTTGGTGGAGGGGGAAGGCCATAGGCATAAATACTGGACCAGGTCCACTCGAGGAGCAGTCTCAGGTCGCACCTGATGAAGGTCTCGAGCTACGTGACCGAAATATCGTGCAAGTACGACGCTGATATCCGGCAGAACACCCGACAACCCAAGATGTCAATATGACAATGATTACAAGGCGACCGGACATGCAGCCCGCCCGTTGTCGGCTGAAACAGCGGTGTTTCCCACCGCGCCGGACGCGGTCTGTCTTATCAAATGCCCCTCTGCAGCACATGGAAACTGTATAAGCACCATTGATTACAAGAGTGAGTCAGTTATTGAAAACAGATTACGTAACTTTTAATTTGAAAGCCGTATGACGCAAGGTTCGGGGTTAAGATGTGCACCTGTGCTTAAAGGTAAAACAGATTAGCCAACAATATGTCATTGATAAGGCTTACTTCAAAGCAACCAACCTCTTAATGTCAATCGGCAACCAAGGTGCGACTGCATCCCAACCCGTCCGTTCTGACAATTTTATTCTGACTAAAGCCCTGGTCACAGTTGGCTGTTAATATTTTCAAAGTTAAACTGATTATCAGCTATTAAGGCCGCTCTGAAGGAAAGTCTTAAAACATTACTTGTGAACATTTATTACAAGAGAGATCAACTGGCGGAACAACAAGATCCAGCTAAAATAATGACTGGTTCTAGGCGCTATAGTCTGGAACCGCGCACCCTCTACGGTCGCAGGTTCGAATCCTGCCTCGGGCATCGATGTGTGTGATGTCCTTAGGTTTAAGTAGTTCTAAGTTCTAGGGGACTGATGACCTCGGAAGTTAAGTCCCATAGTACTCAAAGCCATTTGAACCATAAAATAATGACCCGGTCTTTCAAACACAGAAACGAACAGCTGAGTACAACAGGTTGTTCAGATTATAACTAATGAGTGAGAAATGCAATTACAATCAAAGAATTGAACCGGTCAACAGCTAAATCTGACCACAAATTCCCTCTTTTGTTTATCGGCAGCCTGTGCCTTAGTACAATTGTTCTGGCTGTATTTACGACCGAGAGCTGATTAATTAGAACGTTAATGGTCGGGTACAAACCAGAAAGGAAACGCAATATAATAGCGCGACAAATTTTCAAATGACAACTACAGTCTTAGCACAATACTGCGGCCTGTATTTACGACCAAAGAGCCGACCGAGTAAAACTCTGAGGGTCGGGTACAAACCAGAAAATGATTAGGAGGTCGGGTAGACAATGACTGCAATCACAACGAGGATTACAGAATGTTACTCCCCTTTGCCCGCATCTCGTGGTCGTGCGGTAGCGTTCTCGCTTCCCACGCCCGGGTTCCCGGGTTCGATTCCCGGCGGGGTCAGGGATTTTCTCTGCCTCGTGATGGCTGGGTGTTGTGTGATGTCCTTAGGTTAGTTAGGTTTAAATAGTTCTAAGTTCTAGGGGACTGATGACCATAGATGTTAAGTCCCATAGTGCTCAGAGCCATTTGAACCATTTGTTACTCCCCTTTAACAGCAAGCAGTTTCATGGACCCACGGTGCGTCGCATCGGTTACTGAGTGGTGCCGATGACAGCCAGGTGGAAGTCCGGTGAAGTACTCAGGTATCTTCGCAGCTCGTGGCTTCGGCCGCTCGGGCCTCGGCCCAACCCCAACCATCGTGCCAGCGAACCCCGTATATGTATCGGCAGCCTTCTAAGGACGCAACCCGTAGATACCAACTCTTCCTCATAGATATTGGCAATGGGGCCGCAAGAGCGATAGTCGATGCTACACATAGTCGATACTACACCTGAGCCAGGGGAGCCAGACAGAACAATCTACTAATTCAATGGCGCGGGTTGCCTGGTGTGGCGTCCCCGCTCTCCAACCGCATGCTGATATTGTCGACGCTCTCGCAGTGGAGTTGAGACATGATGCGCGATGACGTAGAACCCCGTTGGTGAATGGGAGACAGAAATGCGAACTCGTACGATGGATGCTTCTTCTGATTTAAGATTGAATGATTCATTGCCCGGATACGCAGTAGGGCCTAGTTGTTAAATCTAATCTCATCCGCATCGTACACACCACCAATTGCGAGGAAACATTGTCATTATGTCTTGTCGTACATTGTTGGCTCGTTGCTATGGAGTTGTTGAACCTGTATGAAGCGACATCCACCGATACTCTTCGATCACGTCTGACAAGGGGAGGCCGCCAATTGTGAAATTCAGATTCGATTCATACTGCGCATAATAAAAGCTCATGGCCAGAGGTGTAATGTGGCAAAGCACCAAGATGCACTTCTCAGCCGTTGTCGAGGAAATCGAAAGTTAAAAGAAACCGCTGCGATGAAATACTCTCTACAATCAATAATTTTCTACAGCGTTGTGGTGCAGCGGTAAGTGCTCGGGTTCGTAATCCGAAGGTCGCCGGTTCGAATCTCGCGCCATGCAAACTTTTTTTTTAGTATTTGTTTTTTGTAATCCATATATATATATATATATATATATATATATATATAATTCGCGGCAATCAGTTGCAACAATTATGCATATAATAAGTTGTTGAAAGTCGTTTGTCGTGGAAAAACTGGCGACTTCGAACATCATTATGTTTTCCGCAAAAAAAGTTGTATTTCAAAAATGTTATTAATTGTCTTCATAATGTTAACCACGTATAGTTAACGGAAGACGTAGAAACGATATTCCGAAACGAATACGTATAGCGTAAGTCAAACGTTCGAATTAGAATAGAGACCCCACGAGCACAAATTTGCTGTGGCAGGTATGAAATATAAACTCCGTTACTCGCTCGTTACACTTGAAGGACAGATGTTGAATGAGCCGAAACGAGCCGCCGCATAACAGCGTAGTTGCCTGCTAACTTCCAAAGAAGGTAGGTGCGGTCCCTAGCGCAACTTATAACATCGTCGAAAATCAGTGCGGACGGGAGAGCTTTGGTACACCGTTAAACAAACGGAAAAATGGAGGCGGTACAATTGGAGAGCGATCCGCCTTCACCAACATGCATAAGCAATATATATTTGAATTACAAAAAACTAATAATTCAAAAAAAGTTGCATGGCGCGGGATTCGATCCGGCGCCCTTCAGATTACGAACCCGAGCGCTTACCGCTGCGCCAGGACGCTCTGGAAAATGATTAATCGTAGAGAGTATTTCACCGCAACAGTTTGTTTTAACTGTCGATTTTCTCGACAACGGCTGAGAAGTGCATCTTGGCGCTTTGCCACATTACTCCTCTGGCCATGAGCTTTTATTATGCGCAGTATGAATCGAATCTGAATTTCACAATTGGCGGCCTCCCCTTGTGAGTGAACCTACGCCGTAATGTTAAAAAAAATGTTCAAAAGTTCTCTTTTCAATTAATGAAGTAGGTCTTTTGATATTCAGATTAAATTGTTCCTGCTGAACAGTCGTTGGTTAACTATCATTGATTAAATCACTTAATAATGTAGTCCACGCTTGATATTTCACTTGGAACGAACAGTTTATTGTTCCTTGGCCATTAAATACTTTATAATTTTCGCACCACACGCACACGCAGTTGGTTGGTAAAGTCAGTTCTATTAAAATGAAGTTTCTTGACAATTACGAAAACTTGACTCTACAGCGTAATTGTATTATCTTTGTGAAGTCGTGTAATTGTGTCCTACTCGAGACTAATTGAGTGTAGTCCTTTGGTATACTATCCACTCTTCTTTTAGTTCCAACTATTTGAAAGTCAAGTCCAATATTCACTAGTTTCGCCAATAAAGTTCAATTAACCCGTTACGCACGGTTAAACGCGTCTATCAGTTCCTGTCTCTGCTTAGAAAATCAGTTTCGGAAGTTCGTGAATCACGTCACGCAAGAAACACTTCTGAACGCAAAACAATCTCGTCGCGTTCCGTACTCTCAATAACTAAGACAAGAATTGTTCTCGCACGTCTTTACAGGGCGAGAGCCTGCAAGCGACTTCTTCTGTGAAAGAGTATTGTAGGCGCATTGAATTTCTTCGTTGCGCTTACAACTGTCTTCCACATAAAAGTTACGTCTGACTAACATCATCTTGGACTTAGCTTTCAAGATATTAATTGCAATTATCACTTGGATATTTGTCCATTAATTAAATGTGAGGTTTCTTCCTCCTCTTTTCATAACAAAAACTCTCAGTGATGTATAATGTTGTTGTTATCAAAACTTCTTGGTGTTAGCAAAGATGTCGTATTTGCCAAGATAACTCTTCCCTACTTCATATTATGATATTCTGTCATAATTGACTTTAAGGGGGTCGTTGGGGTGTTATACTGGTGAACCAACCAATGACAAAATTGCTGCCGGCCGCTGTGGCCGAGCGGTTGTAGGTGCTTCAGTCCGGAACCGCGCTGCTGCTACGATCCCAGGTTCGAATCCTGCCTCGGGTATGGATGTGTGTGATGTCCTTACATTAGTTACTTTTAAGTAACTCTAAGTCTAGGGAACTGATGAACTCAGGTGTTAAGTCCCATAGTGCTTAGAGCCATTTGAACCATTTGATACTGCACTCGGACGTAAACAGCTTAAGGAAACACTTGGGGACGTGTCTATGCCAACGTCTCTCATCCGTTGCTGCTTTTGCTAGCGACTGTCTCTCTTTCTGGTGCCGTCGCGAGGTACCAACTTTGCACGAGTCCTCGTTCTGTGGACGGAACCACACATTAAATCAAAGTGAATCGTGGGCTTTGGGAAAACCGGAAGAGGAGTTAGAGATATAGAAGGATTTTGAAAATAAGGTGGACTGACGAGATAAGATAACAAATTAGGAGGTTCTCGGCAGATTCAGCGAGGTGAGGAAAGTGTGGGAAACACTGACAAGAAAAAGCAGGATAATAGGACATGTGCTAAGGCATCAGGCAATTCTAGAGGTGGCTGTACATCGCAAAAACTGTAAGGGAAGAGAGAGACTGGAATAAATCCAGCAAATAATTGAGGACGTAGGGTGCAAGTGCTAATCTGAGATGAGAAGACTGGCATAGAAGAGGAATTCGTGGTGGGTAGCATCAAACCAATGGAAAGCCTGATGCGCCCAACAAAAGTTAAGATATCAGAGGACTAGTTCGATGGTACCGAGCGAGCCATAGGGTGAAAAACTACGGGGCCATACAGACTTTGGCCGGCCGCTGTGACCGAGCGCTTCTAGGCGCTTCAGTCTTGAACCACGCACCCGCTACGGTCACAGGTTCGAATCCTGCCTCGGGCATGGATGTGTGTGATGTCCTTAGGTTAGTTAGGTTTAAGTAGTGCTAAGTCCTAGGGGACTGATGACGTCAGATATTGAGTCCCATAGTGCTCAGAGCCATTTGTACTATACAGACTTTCCCTTTCTTTGGTTCTCATAGATCGTTTAAGGCAAATGCTGGGGCAGCCACGAGTGGTTTTCTGCGACAGTGCGAGCTAGGGCTTCCTCTCTAATTATTCCGTCGTCTACAGGATGTTAAACCCTAATCATCCTCCTTTGTCTAGACAACGAAGCCTTAGGACGTTTCTGGAAATACCCAGAATATCACAATGCGCCTTTAGGCCTGCTAATGGAAGAGAAGTAATAGCTATGCAGAAGCGCCAAGTTACAGGAAATACGTTCAGATTTGAAGCAATCGATTCTAGAGAATTTGATTCGCTTTGAGCCCTGTTTACGAAAAACATGTGCACAGAGAGAGTTCTGGCAGAGGTGGACTGGAGGCTCATGTGGTTCAGCCACGTTGTTGTTGTTGTGGTGGTGTTCAGCCTTAAGACTGTCCTGATGCGGCTCTCTACACCAAAGCCTCTTCGAAAAACTACTCCAACCTACATCGTTGTGAACCAACTTAGTGTTCATCTCTTAGTCCCCATCTCTGACTTTTACACCCTCCACTTCCCTCCAACACTAAACTGGTGGTCCTTTGATGTTGCATCTTTTTTGTAGTCAAGTTGTACCACAAATTTCTTTTCTCTCGGGTTCTGCTCAGTACCACAACACTTACTTGATCTACCCAACTAATCTTCAGCATTTTCCTGTGGCACTACATATCAAAAGCTTCTAGTCTCTTCTTGTCTAAACTGTTTATCGTCTATGTTTCACATCTGTAAATGACTACACTCCATAAAAATGCCTCCAGAAAGGATTTCCTAACACTTAAATCTACATTCGATGTTAACAAATTTCTCTGCTTTAGAAACCCTTTTCTTGCTATTGGCAGTATACATTCTATACAGGGAACACTTTCAATTATTTATTGCACAAGAACAAAACATTGTACAGATATCATACATATGTCATTTTGAAGAGAAACCCTGAAAGTTTTTTTCATGTATACCGCCACAGCGTAGTTTGGTAATCTGCCGACAGTCAGCGCTAGCCCTAAACGTGGCGAGGTCAGGTGCGGAGCGAGGTTTCTGTGTGTTGGACGTCGACAAAAACAAGTGTGGTACAGCTGTTCAGCGGATGATTAGAACCAAGTACGGGAAGAAGCCACCAACAAGTAAGGCCATTTACCACTCGCACAACAAATTGGTTACGACGGGGTTGCTTGTGCCCGCCAAAGAGAAGCGGACGTCCCAGTGTGTGTAAAGTGAATGTGGAGCGCGTACGAGAGACATTCATTAGGAGTGCAAAGAAATCGGTGGGTCGTGCATCCCGTGAACTCGAAACGGCTCCAGTGACAGTGTGGAAAGTCCTGCGACAGAAGCTGTTTGTGAAACCATTCAAATACGAGCTAGTGCCGAAGCTCAATGACGACGACAAAGACAAGCGTTTTGAGTTTTGTTCGCAGTTGCAACAATTGAATCAGGATGAGGACGGCATTGTCGATCGCTTAATTTGTAGCGACGAAACCACTTTTCACTCTAATGGGAAAGTGCCAACATCCATAATTGTCGAATCTGGGGTACAAAGCATCCACACGAATGCATTTAAAATGGTTCAAATGACTCTAAGCACTGTGGGACTTAACATCTGAGGTCATCAGTCTCCTAGACTTAGAACTACTTCAACCTAACTAACCTAAGGACATCACACACACCCATGCCCGACGCAGGATTCGAACCTGCGACCGCAGCGGCAGCGTGGTTCCGGACTGAAGCGCCTAGAACCGCTCGGCCACAGCGGCTGGCGAATGCATTGGATTTAAGCGTGATTCCCCAAAGGTAAATGTTTTTTGTGCCTTGTCACGTCGAAAACTGTACGGGCCATTGTTCTTCGCCGAGGGCACTGTCACTGTATATTCCTACTTGCACATGTTGCAGCAATGGCCGATGCCTCAAGTGGAATCGGACTCTCCGTTCATCTTTCAGCAGGGTGGGGCTCCACCCAATATACATCGTGAAGTTCGTGGGTACCTGAACACGGAGGTGCCGCATCGATGGATCGGCCGTGCTGCGGAAGGGGACAGCCGTATCATGAAATGGCCTCCCCGATCACCAGATCTCACTCCGTGTCACTTTCGTCTGTGGGGACACATTAAAGAACGGGCGTATGTACCGCCTCTACCATGTGATGCAGCGGAGCTGCGGGAGAGAATACGGGCAGCTACTGCCACAGTCGACGATGCCATGCTGGGACGGGTACGGCGAGAATTCGATAACCGTATTGACGTCTGTCGGGTTACTCATGGTTCGCATGTCGAATGTTTGTAAAAAAAAAAACTTTCAGAATTTCTCTTCAAAATGAAATACCTATGTATGTATGACATCTGTACAATGTTTAGTTCTTGTGCAATAATAATGCAAAGTGTTCGCAGACTTTATGTACACCCTGTATTTTCTCTACTTCGACCGCCATCAGTTATTTTGCTGCCCAAATAGCAAAACTCATTTACCACTTGTATTATCTCGTAACGTAATCTAATTCCCTCAGCATCGCCTGATTTATTTCGACTACATTCCAGTACCCTGGTTTTGCTTTTGTTAATGTTTATTTCATATCCTGGTTTCAAGATACTGACCATTCCGTTAAACTGCTCTTCCAAGTCCTTTTCTGTCTGAAAGAATTACAATGGCATCAGCAAATCTATTTTTTTTTTTTTTTTTTTGTTTCTTCTCTCTGAACTTTACTTCCTTCTCGTAATTATTCATTGATTTCCTTTACTGCTTGCTCAGTGTAGACATCTGTAGGCATTGAATAACATTCGGGATTACCTGCAACCCTGTCTCATTCCCTTCTCATCCACTGTCCCGCTTTCATGCCCATCGACTGTAACAAGTGCCATCTCGTTTCTCTAAAAGTTTAAAATAACTTTCGAACCCTGTATTTTACCTTTGCTACCTTCACAATCTGAACCAAAAAGTACGAATGTACAATGAATATTCACGTGCGCAGAAGGGACTTCTTTCGCCAACGAACGTTGCCTCCAAAGCGACTTAACTCAGTGGTACTTACATATGAAAAGTTCTTGTTCCTCCGTCCACCATTTCGGTTTGCATCCTTAGTGCGAACAATCATTCACTGTGGCCAGTAAATATGCATAAACAGCACAAATACGTCAAATATTAAAGTTTCGGTCTCTAGCAGAAAATATAAGCAAGCAGCGCTATGCGGAAGTCATGCAACAATACCGGTTGTGTGTTGATAGCATGCGCAGTGCGATAAGTATGCTAACTCCAGCTGTGGGGAAGGAGCGCGTTGTTGCCACATAAACCATGTGAGCAATAGGCGTCCGTTCTGCACGAGTCATTTCTTTATGATGACCCTTCGACAAAATAACACAGTAGAATTTTCAGTCATGAGCCGAAAGGAAAACTTTTTCTTGCAGACAAGACCATTAGGGATAGGGGATTCGCATACTTCTCCAGGTAAATTCTTAAACCGTCCATTTTTCTTATTTTTTATGGTAATTTTTGCGTCTTTCTCTGCAACCTTGGCGGGGCCAAGAGTTGTAAAACCAGTAACCTCATTACGCGTGCGTTAGGTGTGTCGTGCACCTACCGGGCGTTACCTCATTTAGATAGCTTTGTTTGAGCATGCGATCGGTGTCTTACTAGGTTCCCCTAGAAACCAAAAGCTGTGGTCCGTCTAGAAACTAAGTGAGGACAACCTAAGAACCATTTTTGGGGTTGGGTTATTTGGGGGAAGAGACCAAACTGCGAGGTCATCGGTCTCATCCGATTAGGGAAGGACGAGGTAGGAAGTCGTCTGTGCCCTTTAAAAGGAACCACCCCGGCATTTGCCTGGAGCGATTTAGGGAAATCACGGAAAACCTAAATCAGGATGGCCGGACGCGGGCTTGAACCGTCGTCCTCCCGAATGCGAGTCCAGTGTGCTAACCAGTGAGCCACCTCGCTCGGTAAGAACCATGTATGTTTCAAAATCATCCTCCGGCCTGTTACTCAAAAATAAACAATAATCTTAGTAAAATTGTCAGTTTAATTGAGGTTTTATTCGAACATTATTGATTTTGAGAGGCACCCACATGCCTTGCTCATACTGTGGCATCAAGCAGTCAGCCCTGCAAGATGAGTGGTCTGCCAAGCGAATGGATTCATTCTTATTTGTCGAGTAACATGAACTCTAGTACTAACAATTAAGTTACAAATTATTCTCCTGTATGAATATTACGCAACGGAAACGCACATCTGACTATTAGTAATTTACACTACTCTGACTGTTCACTACGCACTGGCAATACCACATTTTCTTTTTTTTTATTTAACGGCTTTTATCAACACGTGGCCATCGCACTGAATATGAATGGCGCACACATTATAAATTCGGGATATCGTGACAACATACAATTCGAAGGAAAAGGCCACCAATCTTTTTCTTTTCTCTATCTTATTTATTCCCATAAATTCTATAACCTAAGCACACAAATTCTATAACCCACAACAATAACACATGAGAAATTCCGCCCAGTGGGCATGGCTTTACATTGGTGATTCTCTATCTTATGGTCTCATAATTATTTAATGCTACAGTGCACTTTCTAGCGGTACAAAAGGAACATGCATAACCCACTACCTCTGAAACTACCTTGCCACTCTCCCATGCAAACCACACATACTTAAATTACATGACATACACCACCCTGCAACATGGAATACAACATAAGGAATAGTCGCAACATTATAATCACATCACTTTCAGCTTTCCCACTTCAATTAGTATTCATCCCAGTTTCACACGACACTGCCCCACTTCGTAATTCTTCTTTCCTACTACGAACTCTGGACGATATATGCACGTCTTCCTGTGCAAGGCAAGCCAAGTGGCGTTCCTGGATAGACGGCTGACTCACCTTGCTTCTCTCTGAGTATTATAGTTTGAATCAAGCGTCACACGGAAACATAACATGCAAAGTAATATTAAGAACATATTCATCACACACGCGAGTCCTCAACTGATACCATGGACGAGTACTTCTCTTCATCCTTTCTCTCATACACAGATTGAGACTCACCACGTGGAAGTACTCGTCTCTAATTTCAAGTCCTGCACACGCCATTTCTTAAATATTTCCAACTTATAGTACACACGCTAGTAATTCAGCTTAACTTAAACACTCGGAAGTATTTCAACTTATTGCTACATGTGGTTTCATTGTGACCGTTGCTCACTTCCGAAGATTACTACGATCCCATTAATATTACCTGCCTGACATTTAATTCTCCCACAAAAGTTCCTGAAATAGAGAAATTATTATTCTAAACTACTCTTAAGTATTTCACATGCATACCATGTCTCCACTCTTTTGTCCTTACGGAGCACGCCTAAGGCAGGTCTTACCAACACTAGATCCAGCGGCAGAGTGCTGAAACATGGCCATTCTTCAGGTCCTAAGTGGGGGAGCACCTTGCTACCGTATTGGTCAGCCACATTTCAGGCACTCAAAGCTCAGGTAAATTTCATCTCTTTGGTCCCACCAAAGGTGACCCAAGTACCATCTCAAAGATGATCATATATTCACATTCACTATCTGCGGTTAGCAGACGTCCATACATTCGTTCATTTCACAGATCTCACCAAACTGGATGTAGGGATTTATTTTCTGGGAGTGCTCATGTGATCAATTAAATAAATAAATTGTCATTCTTTCCCACACTGGTATCCGGCTTCGCTGTATTAATTGAAATTGAGTTACTTTTACACAAAAAATGTGTTGTTCTGACAAGAATTTCGTACCTATTTTCAATGTTGGGCGGTACTGTACCCTTTCACCACCGGCTACCCATGCAGAAAAAAATGGCACGGTACTATCCTTGCAATGTGAGGGTAGTTCCGAACATTTTTTTTAAGAAAGCTGTATTAGAAAAAACGTAGCAAGTCATCATAATAACCAGGAGGAGACCTTAGCCCCTGATGACCTCAAATAGACGACCAAATGCTGTTACTTTACCAAATTATTGACACAGCTGTTGCATTATTGTACTCTCCACAATCCGGAGTAACATACACATACAAATTTATAACAATCCAAGTGACAAATAAAACATTACATCATACAAATAAAAAAAATAATGGTGAGATAAAAATTTGCTTAGTTGCAGGGATCTCCGTTATTTTTAGGAGTAATCCAAACTTCAATAATTCTAAAACAAATAAAAAATACTAATTGTACTCATAAAATTTTAAATAGCTCACCGTCCAAACACAGAGCAAGTAATCTGACATTCATAAATTGCGTTGTAATAATCATTACACGGCAATGTCTAAATACAAAACAAAACCAACAAAAGAAAAAAAACTGCGTACACTAGTTACATGTAGAATGTCAGGCACCATATCAATTCTCTAAAATGTACGTCAAACCTACCGAGAAATTAAACTGAGAAAAAAGAACAATGAAATATACCACAAGTTACATACTGGTTACGTAATATAGTTCATCTAAGACATCATGTCATACCTCATTAACTATCATCACTTAAGCAATTGCCACCACTACTCGACTGTGAGTTTAACCTTATCCTTGTCCACCAGTACAAATACCTGCTGCTGAGCTAGTCAGTCCATCAACTGTGATCAATACACGCAGTAAATAGTTAGTAATAAGTGCTCGAATCCACCAGTAGCTCTCGTATCTTACTCTACTGCTCATTTCTCTGTTGTTACACATTTAGACGACACGAACTTGCATTTCGACTAGCCTTCGTTACACTTTAATGTGAAATATCACCACTGTGATAATGCAAATAAGTGGCTTCAGTCAACACACCAACAAGATCATTACTGTCCACGACATCAAAATGCATCAGTTAATTCCGATATTTGTTGTGCAATGCAAACTTTTGTCTCCTATGACAGCCATAGTGACCAATGCAACAATATCCGCTACGTTAGTATTACGCCACTGGCTAATAATTAAAGCATCATTGTACCAAATATTCTAATAAACATGCTACGTGAACTTGGTAACCCAGAACAAACAAAAAAAAACAACTATTCTAAACACAAATGTTGATGTAATACAATTACACTTGCTGCCCCTTCAGGAATGAAACACATAAAAAAAACATTTACACAATTACAAATACATTATTCCCTATCTTGCGAGTCACACGGAAACCTTTCATTCTGTGATTTTCTTGGGGTCAAAAAGTTGCTGATAGTTTTCCTAGAACCACTGTCTCGGTGTCAAAGCTCTCCCATGGTTACCCGGACGAAAGTCTTTGAGTCACTCAAATCGGCATTTTGAACACGCACTGATCAGTAAACTGTATCTCACATTAAACACAAATGTCATAGTCACTGTCAGAGTACCATCCACACGAATCTGTTCGTCCAAAAAAAATGGCCCTACAACTACTATTACCCACGGTTCTGTCCTTTCAGTTCATGGTGTAATTAAAAGTCGTAAGTTTCAACAAACAGCACTTATTCCCGCACCAGTTCAAGAAATGTCTCCTACTACAGACGCAAATGTCAATGTCCCACTCTAGTTTCTTGCCTTCATACAATAATTGTTCACCAAACGACAACTGTCCTCTAAGTATACCAAGTGTCCCACGTGCAATTCACAAAGCACACTTAACAAGTCACTGCCAAAAGTTTATGGATCCCACTGTTCAGTGGTCAAGACAAAACAAAACAATCGTCCTGTCTGCTAAAGACAAAATCTTTTCCCCCACTAACAACATGGAAACACCAATCCTTCACTTTCCACCTTATGGAGACATAACGTGCAGTCATCTTGTTTCACGGCTCCACAGTCCATTACTAGTTAATAGTTGCTGGTAAAAAATGCCTGCCGGACTCTGCTGCGCGTCGTTCATTCTGCCATCGCGCAGCTGCCGCGCGAGCCGTTCAGCAGAAGAAACCACCCGCTGTTGCCTCCGCGGGATACTTTCCCCAGTCGTAAGGGTGGCGGAACTTATGAATGGCCAGTGGTACGTGCGTGTCGCCCCAGGCTGTTGACCTGTTGTAGCGGGCGCGTGGAGTGTACCCCGACCGACAGTGGAGTGGGGAGTGCCGCGGCTCTGTTGCCTCTCCCATGGCGATGTCAGCTTGGCCTCCTTCATTTTTATGCGGTAGGGCGCGTTCCGCATAGCACCTCAGTGCCACGACACCCAATCAGTCAGACCCTTCCGTGCATCTCGCAACATTACAGACAAAAGGATATTCTTAAGTATTTAAATACTCATTGATAACTTGTATGATCTATTAGATACATTGGTAATAAAAGAATCTCTGTTCTAAAAAACATAAAATTATACACCCTTGTTTTCTACACATACAACATCAACATTTATCCCTTTTCTATATACAGCCCACACTTGTGCTACTGATTGTACCTGTCGTCCCTCATACAAAACATGAAGGTGTCAAAAAAAAATTACAATATCAAATAGTAGACTACTTTAACATCCTATCACAGTGAAAATATTAGAAACTGTTGATTCTAAAACTACAATATACAATGCACCTTCGTGCTAGTGACAGACTGAAATTAATACCCCTTGAAAGTGTTCTAACAAAAATATAAGAAATAATCTACATAGCTCACAATTACCTACCACATGATGTTAAATAGTAAACTACTTTAACATCCTAACACAATAAACATTTTAGAAACTGATGACTCTAAATCTACAACATACAATGCACCTTTGTGCTTGTGACAGACTGAAATTAGTATCTCTTTATATATTTTACCTTTTGTTATATGTATGTACCATCCACATGATGTCAGATCCTGACCTGACATCGAGGTTCATCCAAATCAAACAATAACACAATAATGTTTTAGTTATGGATCGGTAGCATCCCCTTCATGGGAGTGTGTGCATTGATCACACTACTCTACGACTCTCACTCACCAGACATCACATTTTCCTTCTCATTCAATCCATTAATACACTAACAGAATAGGTCCAGAAGTCAGCTAACCTTAACACCACCACACTCACGACAACATACCATACCTTTGCTCCCTTATACTCAACCACATAACACATGAAGTTGTTTTGGAGATAGCATTCAAGTCTCCAATTACGTACTTTCACTCTGCACCTTTCTCCATTGGCTTACCTCTGCATTCACTTTACCGATTATTCATCCTGCTAAATATCACTTTAGAATTGCGACATTTCGTCTAAGAACAAAAAATACACAAATTATTCATCCTGCAAAATAACTGTACACATTCTTAGTACCGTTTTGATTAGTTATACTGGTACCAGACTTCAACAACAACAACAAAAATTATTTTTTTCATATTGCAAATGTTATGGTAAGAATTATATTTACACTTATATTAGATCTTACGTCAGTATTCCACAACGTTCACCATCTGGATCTCATACTCCCTTTATGTCCTTTCACATTGTGCAGTTGTCCTCACCTCTTCATTCGTATTTCGGCTCTCCGTCCGTCCATTACTCCATCATTTCCTGGTCTTCCTTCGCCATTCGCATCAATCTCGATTGCAGCATACACAGGCCTCTCTGTAACATACCTCTAAGACATCTCCACATTATTGATTCTAATCACCTTCATTTACTACTGTTTCATCACGTCGAATCTCTCTTTATTAATCACACTGCTTCACGTCGCTTCTCTCCTTAAATATCACCTTTATCCACAACTATTTATCACGTCGCTTCTCTCTCTATCTACCATCTTTATCCACTCATTAATCATCACGTCGTTTCTGCTTGATCCTTATTCATATGACAAAAAATACGTACATACACCACTCTGTCGACTCCTGTTCATGACTCATTCGACCAGCCTATTCCGTCATACGTCCTGACATCCCGCCTGAAAATTCTTATGTTCGATTTGACCCTGCACAACGTTACACACCACAAATAAATACACTGACTATCTACCATAAATTGCCTACTTTCGATCTATCCTTAACTTTTCCATAATTTGATGTTAGAAATGTGATGAAGCCCACGCAATTGTTTTCCCTTGATCGCCTCAATCAGTACAGCATTTTCATGGACAATACGCCTCACTCTGTATGGTCCACTGTACACAGTAAAGAATTTGCTAGTTAGGAATCGGTGCTTACATGAAAATTGAATGTGTGCAGAGATAATACAAGCTGGGAGAAATGGGACAGCCCAAGTGTGCTAGTGGCCTCATTCCCTAACACCAGATTCCGAACAACCATACGCAGCACCTCATTATAACTGTCACCACGACAATGACATACTACCGATCAGATGGCAGCTAATCTAAAAACTTCGGTCACAATGTTGACTTTTTACGTTACGTGTTAAGTACCTCCAATAGTCAAATCACACTAATCAAACTGGACTCATTGGCATTATTACATAACATCTTTTAGCAACTGGTTTTTTTTTGAGGAAACAGTCCTTGTACTTTAGTGTTCCAAATCAAAATTTGCAAATTTTGCTCTGAGAGACCAGCCTAACAGATTCCATTACTAGTGTTTTATTCTGTGATCAGAAGTATGGTATTTGCACGTCTACGTATCAGTAGGGTATGTCTGCTACATAGACAATTTTCAGTGCCAGTGGCAAGTGTTTTAAGGCAACATGCTAAGGGCTGATATGTTGATATGTTGGATCCATCAATCTATTACGAAAAGAAAGAAATGCCAGGATTCCATGCTCTCCTGTCATTCTGATAGTTTCTGCTGTTCCTATCCTCGACTCTGTCTGACCTATGAGTCGTATCTCCGTTTACGATGTTGCTCTCATTACCAAGTTCCTGTAACAAGTGCTGAAATGACGAAGAATCGTCTAAGCCTCTGCCTTCTATCACTATATCTCTGCGCAATCTCACTGGCAACTTCGTTATACAGATCATAATGAGCTCCCCAGGTTGGTATGGCACATCCAAATACCTATTTCGTCTCAGCATTTCCTGATAGCACGCCACTGGATCTCTTACACCACCTTCGTTACAATTTGGCATCATCAATATGCCTTGCTTAACCTGGTCCTGCCTACTTTTCGACCAGAATTCATTTAAAAACTTGTCACAAAATATCTTGTAGCTACTACAGCCTTTAATAACTTCCTGCATTTTCGCTCTAGCCTCGTCCCTCAAATGGTTACACACAAACTTCA
Organism: Schistocerca serialis cubense; assembly: GCF_023864345.2. NCBI lineage: Eukaryota > Metazoa > Arthropoda > Insecta > Orthoptera > Acrididae > Schistocerca > Schistocerca serialis. Next base: position 56,300,878 of record NC_064647.1, on the reverse strand, counting down.
TTTTGAGGAGCGGTCCCCACGATGAAGGTAATGAATCTTGAAATTGAGACAGCCACAGGCATGGATGTTGGTAGTTATCTCGATCCGGAAAACAAGTGTACGTTTGTACCGACATGAAGTGCCTCCTACATTCTTCTTCCGAATTTATGTTTTCCGACCTTGGATTATACCCAGTTGGATTTGCCACCTGTTTTATCCGACGCAACCGTTCTTCTGACTCTCTGAATTCGTCTTCCTCTTTCTGCCTATTTTCGCTTTTTGAGTTTATCTCACTCTCCCTCTGCAATCTACCTGGTGGTGTGTCACCTTCGCTACTGCACGCTAATTGCAACTGTGCTAGCTCTTCACTATGTTTCCTACTTATTTCTAATTGCGCCTCTTTAATCTGTAATAGTGATTGTATCTCCTCCTGGTCGGCATAAACCTCTCGCTGCGTACTGTCAGAGCCTGTTTCACCTCTTATACTGATCTTTTCTACATCTGCGCTAATCGTATTCATTCTGACCACTACCTCCACAACTTCATCCCTGTGTTTATTTAGCGCCACTTCCTGCCGGGTGACTTGAGCTTCCACGCTGTCTAATACCCCTTGTTTATCTGCAAGTAAGTCCTCCACTATCTCTTTGATTCGCTCATCTGGCAACACGTCCCTACGTTCATGTAATATCACTCTCTATTGCACTTATTCGTACCTCCAAATTATTGGCTTTTTCTTTCACGGCGTCACATACTTGCTTCAACGCATCCATATTCTTCTCCCCCTCATCTAACCGATTATTAACTGCGGACAGACGCTCATCGATAACTGTGTGTGGCTTCCTTATTGCCTCTTTATTTCCCTTATCCATTGCCTCCAATCTTTCCTTACTGTCTTTATCCATCGCTTCCAATCTTTCCTTACTATCTTTATCCATCGCTTCCAATCTTTCCTTATTACCCCTACCCATCGCTTCCAGTCTTTCCTTATTCTCCCTATCTCTCTCCTTATTATCTCTATCCATCCTCTGTAAAAACTGCAGTAGCACATTATCATTTGCTACTTTCGGTGCGGTCACCTCGTTCGCCTGAGAAACCATAGCTTCGCTAAGGGTAGCTTCACTTTCACTGCATACCTGACCTAGTCCCGGCGGATGCCGGACATTTGCCACGCCGGACATTTGCCACACTCGCCCCTTCGCCAGGTGGCGATCCCTCAGTAAGGGACGCCCTTCCTCGTACTTCTTCTGTCTGCTTTTCAAACCGCCGTCTCCACATCTTACTCGATACAACCAGTACGTAAGGGACCTTCTTCTTCGACATCTTGGCCAAATACAGAGCTTCTTTTCCGAAATAGAAATATTTATAACTTTTGGGAAACGAAAGCAATACCGACGACTATGTCAGTATGTAATTAGTTCTGCCAAGTATAAATATAGATTCCTCTGTCTGTACGGTAGCTTCCTTTCACGCTTACTGATTGCGATAGAAACAGTCCATCGGCATGGAAGCAACAAGAAAGGAACGATGAAACGGGAATGCAAATGTACGCTAGTCATTTCTTTTTTATCACCGCATTTGTGCCTACTTTAATTACTACAACTGCATACCCAAAAGACAATAGGGTAAGAATAAATGGGTTTGTGAATGTTTGAAAAGAAGAACGACATACTCCATATTAATTTACTCTCTAAAAACATTAGTTAATAAAGTGTAGCGGGACAATGTTCAAAACATAACTGAAAACACGTTCACTAAATATAGATAAGAACATCTATGATTGACATGTCATCTAAAGTCGACTTTCAATATTAAAATGTTAGAAATAAGGAAATGAAGTAATGCAGAATGCTACGCTTGTAACGTTCGTTGTTGTTCTACATTGTTTAGCTCTGGTATTTACAGGGTCACAGAGAAAGCATCTTAGGTTCTGGAGGGAAAAGCCGTAATTGTAATTATCTGCACTACAACAGAAACAAAAAGGACAACTTAAGGAAAAATAAGGTAAGCTCACAATCGACTTTGAAGCAGATAGTTCCTGTGACTTAGTATGGGCAGAGGTTATATTCGACAACCGGAATAACCGCAGCGGACGGAAAACGGAGCAGCAACGCTCCAGCAGGTCACAGGGAATGGGCGCGGTCCACAGAGGAAGCGCCTGCAGCCGTTGGTGGAGGGGGAAGGCCATAGGCATAAATACTGGACCAGGTCCACTCATCATCACACACCTTCACCTGCCCATGTTAGGCAAAATTTTTCTGCCTGACACATGTAGCACTATCACCGTCAGAGGGTGGTACGGGACTACAAGTCCCACCGCCACACCTCCAAAGTGAATTGCAGTGACGCAGTCACTGCCCTGTGGAAATTTACTGCCTCACCAACACAGTTAGACCGGAATAGACCGGTGATGCTGTATTGTAACATATCACCCCGGACTACAAGTCCATTAAAAAAAAAAAAAAAAAAAAAAAAAAAAAAAAAAAAAAAAAACTCGAGGAGCAGTCTCAGGTCGCACCTGATGAAGGTCTCGAGCTACGTGACCGAAATATCGTGCAAGTACGACGCTGATATCCGGCAAAACACCCGACAACCCAAGATGTCATTAGATCGCCGGGAAAGCCTGAAGAGTTACATCAAAAGTCTCTACGGGGAGGAGATGTATCAGAATATCAAGAAGCTGGACAAGCTACGGCAGAAGAAAGGGAAGATGCTGAGTTCTCTCAGTTTTTTGCTGAGGTGTCGAGATGGAGAAGTGGTACCAGTATTTGCCAGAATTAAACATCACATCAACTCCAGAGCGGCGAACAAGATAAAACGCAGAGCTAGCATGGCACTGGTGAGAGAGAGGATTCGAGATATGCGCCACAGGTTAGATGTTGTGGCCAGGGAGCTGTTACACATTCATCTGTACATGGCAGCCTCCTTAACAAGAGAAGATTGGGATTGGGTGGACCGTGCCTCCTGGTCTATAGCTGAGTGTGCTAGAAGGAATGCCTCATCTTGCCAATCTGCAAAGTTTGACCGCATGAGCAAGAAAGCACAGCAGATGGAAGAGACACGCACGGTGACGAATCTGAGTGGCATACAGTTTGATGATACAACCTTAAAGGTATTCAGCAAAGGTCTCAATTTTGCTACGACCCCTAGAAACGTACCCATTTCAGGTTTCGTCAGTGCAGTAGAGCAAGTTGCAGCCACTCTTCCACCTAATGTGGCAGAGGAAGTCCGCCGAGAGACCTGCAGGGCCCTCACCAAGGTCAGGCCGCCGAAATCGAACATCACAACCGAGGAGAGGCTTGCACTCAAGAAACTACGGGAAGACAACAGCATTGTGGTACTGCCAGCAGACAAAGGGAACTCCACTGTCATCTTGCAGCGGGTGGATTATAATGAGAAAGTAGGCCAACTTCTGGAGGACCCTGCATACAGAATTCTGGAGTGTGACCCCACGGACAAGGTGGCCAAGAAGACTAGTGCTCTCTTGAAGGAAACAGGGGTGCCCGATAAGATCATCAGACAACTACGGGAAAAAGCGCCAGTGCCACCCAGACTGTATGGTCTGCCTAAAATACACAAGGAGGGTGTGCCCCTACGTCCTATTGTCAGTAATATTGGGGCACCTACGTACACAACAGCCAAGTACTTGAAAGGTCTCCTGGCTCCATATGTGGGGAAATGTATTCACCACATCCGCAACTCAGGAGATTTCCTGCAACGCCTCAAGCAACTGCACATCACAGATTCGGACATCATGGTTAGTTTTGATGTGGTATCGCTGTTCACCAGGGTCCCACTGAAGGACTCACTAGAACTGATTGCAGAGAAATTTGATGGTGCTCTGTTGGACCTGTTCAGTCATACACTGACATCGACGTATTTCCTGTACAGAAACCAATTTTACGAGCAAACTGAAGGTGTAGCTATGGGCAGCCCCCTGTCCCCTGTGGTTGCCAACATGTTTATGGAGAGTTTTGAGGAGAGGGCATTGGAGGCAGCCACATTTAAACCCACATGCTTCTTTAGGTATGTGGATGACACCTTCGTGATCTGGCCACATGGGATGGACAGGCTCAATGAGTTTCTTGAACATCTTAACTCATGCCACCCTAATATCAAGTTCACCATGGAACTGGAGAAGAATGGCCAACTGCCATTTCTGGATGTACTAGTCCAGAGGAAAGCAGATGGATCAATTGGCCACAGTGTGTACCGAAAACCAACACACACTGATTTATATCTGCAGGCCAGCAGTTGTCACCACCCTGCACAGAAGAATGAGGTTCTGAAGACTTTGGTCCACAGAGCACGTGCCCTATCAGACCAAGAGAATCTACCCATAGAGATAGAACGTCTCAAAACAGTTTTCTCCAAGAATGGATACACGGACAGACAAATTGAGAGGGCACTCCGACCAGCCACTATACCACAGGTTCCTGAAGAAGATCAAGATGAAGCAAAGAAGGTGGCATATCTGCCCTATGCTGGCTCTATTTCTGCCAGAGTCAGTAGGATCCTGCGTAAACACAATATCAAGTGTGTTTTCTGTCCATCCAACAAGATCGGGGGACTGCTGGGGAGTGTCAAAGACGACCTGGGGTTACAAAAACCAGGGATTTACAATATACCTTGTCAATGTGGCATGTCCTACATTGGCCAGACGACAAGAACTGTGGAGATCAGGTGCAAAGAACATCAGAGGCACACTAGATTAAGACAGGTGACTAAGTCAGCCATTGCTGAACACTGTCTGGAACTAGATCATACCATGAAGTATGAGGATACCAAGATTCTAGCACAAACACCCAGATTTTGGGACAGTGTTATAAGAGAATCGATTGAGATTAAAATGGCTGACGATTTTGTGAATCGTGACACAGGGTACCAGCTAAGCAGAGCCTGGGATCCGGCTCTGGAATTGTTAAAGGAGCAACGGGGCCAGCTGCAACACTACACAAACAGAAGAACCAGAGACATGGAGATGGTAAACGAGCCCCTGACGGACTGCCAGGAGCACCAGACCGAAGATGGAACACCCAGAACTGGGACTGGTGGGCGCGGACCGCAGAGGGAACATCCAGAGCAGCAGCGGACGAAAAACGGAGCAGCAACGCTCCAACAGGTCGTGGTGAGCGGGCGCGGACCGCAGGGGGAACGCCTGGTACCCCAGACCATAGATGAAACCCCCAGGAGCGGGTTTGGTGGGCGCGGACCGCAGAGGGAACACCTAGAACCGCAGCGGACGGAAAACGGAGCAGCAACGCTCCAGCAGGTCACAGGGAATGGGCGCGGACCACAGAGGAAGCGCCTGCAGCCGTTGGTGGAGGGGGAAGGCCATAGGCATAAATACTGGACCAGGTCCACTCGAGGAGCAGTCTCAGGTCGCACCTGATGAAGGTCTCGAGCTACGTGACCGAAATATCGTGCAAGTACGACGCTGATATCCGGCAGAACACCCGACAACCCAAGATGTCATTAGATCGCCGGGAAAGCCTGAAGAGTTACAGTAGGAAGAATGTTTGTTTCTTTAATCGGGCCTCCTAAGTCTATGTGTATGGTGTAGATCTGTGCAAACTGCTTGCTGCATCTCGTAAATTTTCCATCCATAAAAAATGGGAAAATGTTTTTAAACTTTCTTTTCCTTTGCTTCCGCTAATAATCATCATTCTCACCTCTAATCTATCGTCTTCCAGAAGAAGACTACTGCCATCTCCCATTTTTAATAAATCTTCATGAAGATCAGTTTCATAAAATTTCTTAGTCTCTTGTTGGTTCCCCTACTCTTCACTCAATCGACGATGCATAGATTCTGTGGTGTCACCGCCAGACACCACACTTGCTAGGTGGTAGCTTAAATCGGCCGCGGTCCATTTAGTACATGTCGGACCCGCGTGTCGCCACTGTGTGATCGCAGACCGAGCGCCACCACAAGGCAGGTCTCGAGATATGGACGAGCACTCGCCCCAGTTGTACGGACGACATTGCTAGCGACTACACGGACGAAGCATCGCTCATTAGCCGAGCAGATAGTTAGCATGCATTGCTCATTAGCCGAGCAGACAGAATAGCTTTCAGCTAAGTCCATGGCTACGACCTAGCAAGGTGCCATTTGTAACATTGCATGTACCTCAAGATAGAGTCTCACTTGTATCACCAAGAACGTTGTAAACCAATGAAGATATAAAAGTTAAGTGTTCTAGTAGCTACATACTTTTCTTTATAACATTAATAAGTATCCTGTTTCAGACCTCTATCTAGCCTACTTAAGATTATGCGTGCCTTTCGGCTACTTCAGTGTGGTGTAGCTGTCTTGTTACGCCACAACAGTTGGCGACGAGACAATGGAAAGGGTCTTGTTCTTTCTAATTGCTTACATTTACTTGTGTCATGGCTTCGCCACAATCTCCCGATGTACTGTCCGAATTTTATCGCTTGCAGAATCAGCAGACGCAGGCGTTATTGGATGCCCTTGGACAGCTCGTCCAGGGTCAACGTGCCATTCAAACCGATGCGGCAGCCGCCGCTTCACCGCTACCGCAGCCACAACTCGCAGTTGCACCGCCTTTTAGGCCCTACGACCCAGACGTGGAATCCTGGACTGAATGGTCACGTCAGTTTGGATTTCATCTCGCCGCCTACAGAATTCAAGGTAACGAGTGGCAGCCTCATTTATTGGCGTGTGTAGGGGTGCAAACGTACCGTGTGGTAGTGAAATTGTTTCCCCGACGCGACGTAGCAACTCTGTCCTACGATGAAATTTTGTCGGCATTGGAGGCCTATTTCAAAGAAACAGTCAATGTAGTTGCAAAAAGGTATACGTTCTTTCATACAAAACGTACGGCCGGTCAGACTAATAGGGAGTGGGTTGCAACATTGCAAGGCCTTACAAGGGATTGTTTATTTGAGTGTGAATGTGGACTCCCTTATTCAGATACAATGGTACGTGATGCAATTGCACAGAACGTTTCTGATGTTCGCATACGGGAGCACATTTTGAAACTAGTTAATCCCTCCCTTCAACAAGTGATAGACATATTAGATAGACAAGACACACTTGACTGTGCTCAGGACTCATTTGCAACTTCGACAGCCGTGTGTAACATTAACCGGCCTGCCGGGCACACTGCGCGGCCCGGTCAACTGCCCTCACGCACATCAACGCAGCTGCCGCCGCGCTCTAAACCAGGTGTGCCGCGCCAGCACACAAATGCAGTGAAATCATGCCCGCGGTGTGCTACTAGATATTCGCGTGAGAATTGTCCGTCACGCCAAGCTATTTGCTTTTTCTGTAATAAGAAAAGACATGTTCAAAGTGTTTGCCAGAAAAACCTCCGATCAGACAATCACAATCATTCCAGGCCCTTTGCTTCGCGCCGGAATCGAACCAAGGACACTCAGGCTCGTGGACCTTCACCCATGGACATTCATGTAGTTAATTCCACTTCGTCCAGTGCCTCTTTCTCAAACAGTGACTGTGTTCGTCCCACAAAAAGTGTGCGTCGACGTCGCCGGAAATCACGTCAATTAGCAAGTGATGCTGTACCTGTGTCTGTTCAAATTGCACAAAACAGTCGCTCTTGTCGTCAGCAGGACAATAAACTTTTTGTAGATTTGGACTTTAATGGCAAGGTCATTCCATTCCAGCTCGATACCAGAGCTGCAGTTTCATTGCTCAATCACGACACGTACAAACAACTGGGCAAACCTCCGTTGCGTGCCGCAAATGTTCAGCTCAGTACATATTCAGGACAGAAAATTCCTGTGTTAGGACAGTGCAGCCTTCTTGCAACATACAAGGGACAAACAAAACTTGTGTCATTTTACGTTCTTCGTTCTTCTACTGCAGTGAACTTGTTTGGCTTAGATTTATTTCAGTTGTTTAACATGTCTATAGTAAATCAGGTCCTATCAGTGAATCAGACTGTGCCTTCAGACAGTGTTGCTCGGTTATGTGAAGAATTTGCAGACATTTTTGCACCGGGCCTAGGTTGCGCTAAACACTATGAAGCACATTTGGAACTGAAAGTCAACGCGCAACCGACATTTTTCAAATGCGCGCAATGTTCCTCACGCATTGCGTGATGAGGTTGCAAGAACATTACACGATTTAGAATCACAAGGTGTGAGTGAATGTGCGCAATGCCTCTTTCATTTCAGCTCCGCTTCATCGCTTACGCAGTACCGGTGTTCCGTTCGTCTGGACGACGGAATGCGAACGCGCTTTCCGCCAGTTGAAATCGGCGTTGCTCTCTAATACTTGCCGTACGCCATTCGATCCCCAGAAACCCCTTTTGTTAATGGTAGATGCATCGGATTTCGGGATCGGTGCTGTGCTTGTGCACAAAGTTGGCTCGCATGATCGCCCTATTGCCTTTGCGTCCAAATTGCTCTCATCTGTGCAAAGAATTTATTCACAGATAGAGAAAGAAGCTTTGGCTCTCGTGTTTGGTGTTACTAAGTTCCATGATTTCTTGTATGGTCGTCACTTTACCATCATCACAGACCACAAACCTTTGACGTCGCTTTTTCATCCGACCAAGCCTGTACCTCCACGTACAGCGCAGAAATTCATTCGCTGGTCTATTTTCCTCTCGCAGTACCGCTACGATATCTTGTATCGGTCCACTGCTAAGCACGGAACCGCCGATGCGTTGTCCCATTTGCCTGTTGCTGAGGATAAAGCATTCGATTCTTCCGAACTTGCTTGCATGTTCATTGATTCGGAAACCGATGAAGTGGTCGAATCGTTCCGATTGATTTTCGTCGTGTAGCTACAGCCACAGCTGCTGACCCGGTCCTTGCTACCGTTTTCCATTTTGTTGCTATGCAATGGCCTTTGTCAAAGTCTCGGATCGAGGATCCATTGGTTCGCCCATTTTTTGCTCATAGGGAGAGACTTTTTGTACGACGTGGTGTTTTGTTGTTGCGTTCTGATAATGATCAGTCCCGAGTTGTGGTCCCACGTTTGTTACAGTCCTCTGTCTTACGGCTTCTTCACCAAGGACATTGGGGTATAGTGCGAACGAAACAACTTGCTCGTCAGCACTGTACTTGGTTCGGAATCGATGCTGCGATTACGAATATGTGTTCTTCTTGCATGGCGTATGCCGAACAACAATCCGCACCGCCGCGGAAAGTCTTTGCATGGCCAAAAGCCACTTCCCCTTGGCAACACTTGCACATCGATTTTGCTGGTCCATTCTGGAATGCTCGATGGTTCGTTCTGGTAGATGCCTTCAGTAATTTTCCTTTTGTTGTCCGGATGTCTTCCACGACGTCTTCTGCCACCATCCAAGCGTTGTCTGCTATCTTTTGTATTGAAGGTCTTCTGCAGACTATTGTTACCGACAATGGCCCACAATTCATGTCAGCAGAATTTCAGTCATTCTGCCAGGCCAATGGTATTCAACATCTGACATCCGCGCCGTTTCCGCCTCTGTCAAACGGTGCCGCTGAACGGTTGGTCCGGACTTTCACGTCACAGATGTTGAAGTTGAAAGAGTCGCATTCTCGGGAGGACGCCTTGTTGCTCTTTTTGTCATCGTATCGCTCTCAGCCCCGAGATGGTCGCTCGCCGGCTGAGTTGCTCCATGGTCGTCCTCATCGAACCTTGATGTCTTTGCTGCACCCGCCGCATCAGGTTCCTGTGCAGCGGCAGCCACCTGCTTTTGCTCCAGGCGACGTTGTATTTTATCGCAACTATCGAGGTTCACGGCGTTGGCTCGCAGGGCGCATTCTTCGCTGCCTTGGCCGCGCGATGTATTTGGTTTTGGGGGCCTCTGGTGAGGTGCGTCGGCATCTCAATCAGCTGCGCCTCTGTCGTCGCCCGGGTTCTGCCACTCCCCGTCTGCTTTCAGCGACGGTGCCGTCCGGTCAGCGCCCTGTGGACCCATCTACTGGCTCGCCTCATCCCCAGGTGTTACCGACGATGCCTTCCATTTTGCCCCGTGGCGTCGCGCCGCCGCAGCCGCCGCCGCCGCCGCCTGTCCTCCAGCCGGCGCCGCCCGCATTAGACGCATCGCTGCTGCCGCCGGGCGCCTCCCTGGGTCACGCGCCGCCGGTCGCTTCCCGTGACCAGCTGTCCTCCGCCATGGAACTCTTGCCCGCTCCGGACCACATGACGTCATCGCGCGTCGGATACCCCGCCGCAATGGAGGTCGACACTTCGGCCCCTCCTGTCTCTTTACGGGCGCATACACCGCATGTTGACGTGCACCCTGGACTAGGTTTTCAGGCGTTTCCTAGCTCCCCTCGGACCGAATGGCCGGGTGCGGGTGGCACAGCCTCGCCTGTTGTTAGGCTCCCCACCTCATCACATACGTCAACATGGGGTCCTCCGCACGGCGGGCGGAAGCCTTATAACACGACCGTTCGCTGGTTTGCGGGGGAGGAATGTGGTGTCACCGCCAGACACCACACTTGCTAGGTGGTAGCTTAAATCGGCCGCGGTCCATTTAGTACATGTCAGACCCGCGTGTCGCCACTGTGTGATCGCAGACCGAGCGCCACCACAAGGCAGGTCTCGAGATATGGACGAGCACTCGCCCCAGTTGTACGGACGACATTGCTAGCGACTACACGGACGAAGCATCGCTCATTAGCCGAACAGATGGTTAGCATGCATTGCTCATTAGCCGAGCAGACAGTTAGAATAGCCTTCAGCTAAGTCCATGGCTACGACCTAGCAAGGTGCCATTTGTAACATTGCATGTACCTCAAGATAGAGTCTCACTTGTATCACCAAGAACGTTGTAAACCAATGAAGATATAAAAGTTAAGTGTTCTAGTAGCTACATACTTTTCTTTATAACATTAATAAGTATCCTGTTTCAGACCTCTATCAAGCCTACTTAAGATTACGCGTGCCTTTCGGCTACTTCAGTGTGGCATAGCTGTCTTGTTACGCCACAACAGATTCTGAATTAGGCATCACTGTAACAAAGTCATAAACTTTATTATGTAGATTTCCCATTTCATCCGCGTATATCTCCGATAAGTGTGTAGTTTCTTCTCGAGACCTTCTCTTTGCTCTTTCCACTTGCTTTCTCACTTTCAGAGCTGCATCGTCAGGTGCTCCATAGAGATGTTCTAATACGATCAACACTTCTCCGTTCCTCGAAAGCAGCTTTCCCTTGCAATGATCCACTTTTCGGCGTACGCACATCCATGTAATAACACCTTCTTTAGATTCCCTCTGTTTAAGATACGCGTAACCGTTGTAATGAGCAGGAGGCCCGCCCTTGTTCGTTGTAATAACTTTCATACTGATGGTCGTGTTAGGAACTTCGAAAGCAAACTGGGCGGGCGGGTGAGGAGGAGGAGGAGGTGGATGGGGGGAGACAAGGGACCCAACCCTTTGGAACAAGTAAAACCGTGGCAAGTGTCCGGCGTGGCAAATGTCCGCACACCAGTCCCGGCTCGCCCGCTCGTCGGGAAAAGCCCCTGATTGTGAACAAAGCCCGCTGCATAATGAATCACCTAGCCGCGGTCCGCTGACCAATTCAGCCCCTTCCGAGTGTTTGCCGTTCTCGCTCATTAACCCAAGGTCGACACCTACTTCCTGCTGCACTGCTATGTTCACCCCAGAATCACTAATCTCCATGGTGACTACACTTTTCGACTGCGACCTAGTTACTACCGACATTACGCAAAAAAAATTATACAACGATCTTTCAGCCTTGGACGATATAGTAATTAATTACAAAAAAATAAAAGATCCTCACCAATCCAGAAAGAAATTGCAAACAAAAAAATTTTACTTCTTAGCGCTATCACAATATATTCCATCAAAAAAATACCTTAACACCAAACCCTAACAGCAAAATCCTGGGAAGGTCGAAACTATGAGAGGCACCCACATGCCTTGCTCATACTGTGGCATCAAGCAGTCAGGCCCGCAAGATGAGTGGTCTGCCAAGCGATTGGATTCATTCTTATTTCTCGAGTAACATGAACTCTGGTACTCACAATTAAGTTACAAATTATTCTCCTGTATGAATATTACGCAACAGAAACGCACATCTGACTATTAGTAATTTACACTACTCTGACTGTTCACTATGCACTGGCAATACCACATTTTCTTTTTTTTTATTTAACGGCTTTTATCAACACATGGCCATCGCACTGAATATGAATGGCGCACACATTATAAATTCTGGATATCATGACATCATACAATTCGAAGGAAAAGGCCACCAATCTTTTTCTTTTCACTATCTTATTTATTCCCATAAATTCTGTAACCTAAGCACACAAATTCTATAACCCACAACAATAACACATGAGAAATTCCGCCCAGTGGGCATGGCTTTACATTGGTGATTCTCTATCTTATGGTCTCGTAATTATTTAATGCTACAGTGCACTTTCTAGCGGAACAAAAGGAACATGCATAACCCACTACCTCTGAAACTACCTTGCTACTCTCCCATGCAAACCACACATACTTACATTACATGACATACACCACCCTGCAACATGGAATACAACATAAGGAATAGTCACAACATTATAATCACATCACTTTCAGCTTTCCCACTTCAATTAGTATTCATCCCAGTTTCACACGACACTGCCCCACTTCGTAATTCTTCTTTCCTACTACGAACTCTGGACGATATATGCACGTCTTCCTGTGCAAGGCAAGCCAAGTGGCGTTCCTGGATAGACGGCTGACTCACCTTGCTTCTCTCCCAGAGTATTATAGTTTGAATCAAGCGTCACACGGAAACATAACACGCAAAGTAATATTAAGAACATATTCATCACACACGCGAGTCCTCAACTGATACCATGGACGAGTACTTCTCTTTATCCTTTCTCTCATACACAGATTGAGACTCACCATGTGGAACTACTCGTCTCTAATTTCAAGTCCTGCACACGCCATTTCTTAAATATTCCAACTTATAGTACACACGCTAGTAATTCAGCGTAACTTAAACACTCGGAAGTATTTCAACTTATTGCTACATGTGGTTTCATTGTGACCGTTGGTCACTTCCGAAGATTACTACGATCCCATTAATATTACCTGCCTGACATTTAATTCTCCCCACAAAAGTTCCTGAAATAGAGAAATTGTTATTCTAAACTACTCTTAAGTATTTCACATGCATACCATGTCTCCACTCTTTTGTCCTTACGGAGCACGCCTAAGGCAGGTCTTACCAACACTAGATCCAGCGGAAGAGTGCTGAAACATGGCCGTTCTTCAGGTCCTAAGTGGGGGAGCACCTTGCTACCGTATTGGTCAGCCACATTTTAGGCGCTCAAAGCTCAGGTAAATTTCATCTCTTTGGTCCCACCAAAGGTGACCCAAGTACCATCTCAAAGATGATCATATATTCACATTCACTATCTGCGGTTAGCAGACGAGCATACATTCATTCATTTCACAGATCTCACCAAACTGGATGTAGGGATTTATTTTGTGGGAGTGCACATGTGATCAATTAAATAGATAAATTGTCATTCTTTCCCACACTGGTATCTGGCTTCGCTGTATTAATTGAAATTGAGTTATTATTAGAAAAAATATGTTGTTCTGACAAGAATAACGAAGAATGTTGTACCTATTTTCAATGTCGGGCGGTACTGTACCCTTTCACCACCGGCTACCCATGGAGAAAAAAATGGCACGGTACTATCCTTGCAATGCGAGGGTAGTTCCGAACATTTTTTTAAGAAAGCTGTATTAGAACAAACGTAGCAAGTCATCATAATAACCAGGAGGAGACCTTAGCCCCTGATGACCTCAAATAGACGATCAAATGCTGTTACTTTACCAAATTATTGACACAGTTGTTGCATTATTGTACTCTCCACAATCCGGAGTAACGTACACATACAAATTTATAACAATCCAAGTGACAAATAAAACATTACATCATACAAATAAAAACAATAATGGTGAGATAAAAATTTGCTTAGTTGCAGTGATCTCCGTTATTTTTAGGAGTAATCCAAACTTCAATAATTCTAAAACAAATAAAAAATACTAATTGTACTCATAAAATTTTAAATAGCTCACCGTCCAAACACAGAGCACCCTTTTAATTTGTTACATGAAGATGTAGTAAAAACAAAAAATTACTGATTTACCATATAGCGCTAGGAAACGCAATCTCCTCAAAACATTTAAAATTTGAAGTTAAACGCAAAATCAAACATACCGGGTGATTAAAAAGTCTGTATAAATCTGAAAACTTAATAAACCACGAAATAATGTAGATGAGAGGTAAAAATTGACACACATGCTTGGAATGACATGGGGTTTTATTAGAACAAAAAAGAAACAAAGTTCACAAAATGTCCGACACATAGCGCTGGACGGCAAAACGTCAGTGACTACGCATGACAATCGCGTATAAAAGGAGCAGTAATGAGAGAGAGAATCAGATGCGCCAGCAGTCGCAGCATGTTGACGTTACCTGAAAAGGCGCTTTTAGTGAAGCTTTACTATCAGAATGGGGAATGTGCTAGTTCAGCATTACGATCCTATCGCCATAGGAAGGGGATTCGAACGGGTAAAGGTCCGCTGACAAATGCAGCTGTGCCGAGAATGATTTCGAAGTTCGCAGCCACGGGTTGTTTAGACGATAGACCCCGTAGTGGCCGACCGAGCACAAGGCGTAATGCTGCTAAGACAGTTCAGGAAGAAATGGAGACTGTCGCGGGTTCGTCTATGCACGGGGAAGTCAACGCTCGTGCACCGGCATTCCATACACTACTACTTTCTGGTTGGCAGTTAGGCGTACCCTCCGATGCTATCCGTACAAAATCCATCGGCAAGTGAAGCGGAGGGCAATTGCGGTGTGGGCGTTTCAAAAGATTGTGGAAGATGACGATTGGTTGAGTAACGTGTTGTGGACCGACGAAGCTCATTTCACGCTCCGAGGGTCTGTCAACGCCCACAACTGCAGAATTTGGGCTACCGAAAATCCTAGAACTGTCGTGGAAACTCCATTACACGACGAGAAAGTCACGGTATGGATTGGATTTACCACATCTACCGTTATCGGGACTTTTTTCTTCGAGGAAATGCGTGATTCTGGTTTTGTAACTGCTACCGTGACGGGTGAGAGGTACGCCGATATGTTACAGAATCGCATCATCCCCAGCCTGGCCGATAAACACCTGCTGGAACGTACGATGTTTATGCAGGATGGCGCTCCACCCCATATTGCTAGACGCGTGAAAGATCTCTTGCGCGCGTCGTTTGGTGATGATCGTGTGCTCAGCCACCACTTTCGTCATGCTTGGCCTCCCAGGTCCCCAGACTCAGTCCGTGCGATTATTGGCTTTGGGGTTACCTGAAGTCGCAAGTGTATCGTAATCGACTGACATCTCTAGGGATGCTGAAAGACAACATCCGACGCCATTGCCTCACCATAACTCCGGACATGCTTTATAGTGCTGTTCACAACATTATTCCTCGACTACAGCTATTGTTGAGGAATGATGGTGGACATATTGAGCATTTCCTGTAAAGAACATAATCTTTGCTTTGTCTTACTCTGTTATGCTAATTAATGTCATTTTTATCAGATGAAGCGCCATCTGTCGGACATTTTTTGAACTTTTGTATTTTTTTGGTTCTAATAAAACCCCATTTGTACCTCTGCATCTACATTATTCCGTGATTTATTCAGTTTTCAAATTTATACTGACTTTTTGATCACCCAGTATATCAAACATCGTTTCAGGACCTCATCGAACTTATATTTAAAAATGTTTGTTATGGCTAAGCAACTGTCGCACTTATGAATAATAACAGGAAAGTCTTGCCATTAAGCAAGATGAGTACAAAATAACGACAATAATTTATAGATTTTTTTGTGTTTGTGCGTGTTAACTGTACTGTATACATTGAAGCGCCAAAGAAACTGGTATACGCATGCATATTTAAATATGTAAACAGGCAGAATTCTAATCTGCCGTCGGAAACGCCTATTTAAGACAACAAGAGTCCGGCGCTGTAGTTGGATCCGTTACTGCTGCTACAGTGGCAGGTTATCAGGATTTAATTGAGTTTGAACTTGATGCTATAGTGGCAGCTTTAAGTGAGTTTGAACTTGATGCTATAGTGGCAGATTTAAGTGAGTTTGAACTTGATGCTATAGTGGCAGCTTTAAGTGAGTTTGAAGGTGGTGTTGTGGTCGGCGGACGAGCGATGCGATACAGCGTGTCCGC
Source organism: Schistocerca serialis cubense (assembly GCF_023864345.2). NCBI lineage: Eukaryota > Metazoa > Arthropoda > Insecta > Orthoptera > Acrididae > Schistocerca > Schistocerca serialis. The sequence goes on along the minus strand of NC_064647.1, from coordinate 56,284,705 downwards.
GGTACTGATGAACTGGGATTTTCCCGCAAGATAATTTCACGCGTGCACCGTGAGTATCAGGAATTCGGAAAAACATCAAATATCCGACATCGGTGTGGCCGGAAAAAGATCCTGCAAGAACGGGACCTACGACGACTGAAGAGTATCGTTCAACATGACATATGTCGAACTCTTCCGCAAATTGCTGCAGATTTCAATGCTGGGACGTCAGCAAGTGTCAGCGTGCAAATCATCCAGCGGATCATCATCGATATGGGCACTGGGAGCCGAAGTCCCCCTCGTGTACCCTTGACGACTGCACGACACGAAGCTTTACGCCTCGCCTGAGCCCGTCAGCACTGACACTGGACTGTTGATGACTGGAAACATGTTGTCTGGTCGGAGGAGCCTCGTTTCAAATTGTATCGAGCGGATGGACGTGTACGGGTATGGAGACATTCTCATGAATCCGTGGATCCACCATGTCAGCAGGGAAGTGTTGAGGCTGGTGGAGGCTCTGTAATGGTGTGGGCGTGTGCAGTCTGCGATTATATGGGACCCCTGATACGTCTGGATACGACTCTGACAGGTGACATGTACGTAAGCATCCTGTCTGATCACCTGCATCCTTTCATGTCCATTGTGCATTCTGAAGGACTTGGACGATTCCAGCAGGACAATGCAACACCCCACATGTCCAGTACTACTACAGAGTGGCTCCAGGAACGCCCTTCTGAGTTTAAACACTTCCGCTGACCACCGAACTGTCCAGACACGAACATTATTGAACATATCTGGAATGCCTTGTAACGTCCTGTTCAGAAGAGATCTGCACCCTCTCGTACTCTTACGGATTTATGGACAGCCCAGTAGGATTCATCGTGTCAATTCCCTCCAGCACTACTTAACACAGTCGAGTCGATATATATATATATATATATATATATATATATATATATATATATATATATATATATATATATATATATAAAGTAAGGCGAGACGGCCAACGATCTCTTAAGTGGAGATGCACGCCATGCTTGAAAGCTTATGGGAATCGACGAAGTGCCGCGAGCAATGAAGATAATATCCACATTTGTAATGTTTGGATAATGGGTACGTTGAGAATTTGGGTCTGACGGGAGGCATGCGATGACCACTGTGTCCGGAAGGGTCAGTGGTCACAGCATCTGCCTTGTAAACAGGAGACCTGGGTTCGAATGTCGGTCCCCACTGGTTTCAGCCAACGTCTTCTCGCAGCCAAGGTCTATTGTGTGACAATGGACTAACGCTGGCCACTGGAGTTCTAATTATGTGCCGAACAAACAAACGGAAAAGATAGAGAAGCCGTTAGCTCGCAGCTTCTCGCACACACATTCATTTATACTTTTTTTTTCCTTCTTCTTACCAGCACTGCCGGTGAGAATACCACTTAGTACGTCATCTATGTAGTGTACCACAACTACCAAACCGCAGCTCACCCGAACACCTGCCCGCGATACTCGCACAGGGCTGCCTGACCCAGATGACCCACCGCTCTGCTTGCATACCGGTGCTTGTCACGCTAGAGGACACGACGTGGTTACGCGGCACTCGAGAATAGACAGGCTACCTCACGAACTCGCTCGCTTGCCTAGCTCGGGACATAAAAAGCGTTCCTGAACCTGTTAACTCGCGGCTGGGCGTCTACGTACTTACGAGAATTGCATCTTCTACTGGAATCTGCTATTATGAAGTCATACTGATTAACAGTACTACACCAAAATTTAAGATCAATACTCGATATAACGGCTTTTTTATAGCATTTACTCTCTTCCGCCTAAGGGGGGGTAGGACGTCAAACGGACCGACTTAGAGCAGGAGAGCCACCACAGGACATATTAATTTCCGCTGTCTATACTTTTACAAAAAAATTCATAAAACTTTGTCAGCATGACCAGGAAGGATTCAGGATTCACACTCATAGCAGTGGAAGTGCAGAAACATAACAAAATCCGTTTTTTTCCCTTACTAGTGACTGCATTTGTTTCTGTAGGTACACTTTTCTTCCTGAGTAAGAGAGATTCTTCGATAAATTGTGCACAACATACAAACCATACTTAAATGTGTATGAAACTCTAGAATTTTCGAAATCTATTAGAAACTGTTGTAAAAATTGAGGTAATTAACTATAAAATTTGTGTTTTTCCTAAACATGAAGTTTAAAATATAACAGTTCATTCGTTTTTTCATAAATTAAATAAATTCTAGAGTTTCATACACCTGTGAGTATGGTATGTATCATGTGCAAAATTCATCGAAGAATCTCTCTAACTTTTGAAGAAAAGTGTACCTGTAGCAACAAATGCAGCCATTAGTAAGTGGAAAAATGATGAAATTTCACACGTAAAAAAAATTTATTTTGTTATGTTTTCGAACTTCCACTGCAATGAGTGTGAATCCTGAATTCTTCCTGGTGATGCTGACAAAGTTTCATGAATTTATTTGTAAAAGTATAGACAGCGGAAATTAAAATGTCCTGAGATACCTCTCCCGCTCCAAGTCGGCCCGTTTGACGTCCTACCCCCGTTAACGGTCCTCATTTCATACAAGAATTGGTGCCTTATGCAACTAATAAACATTTTGGCGTGATTTTTATTTTATTATACGCGCGGTAGAGCCGTAGCAAATTATAAGATCATTGTAGGACTAATAACAGTAAGACTCCATAATACTGGCTTGCGGTAGAAGATGCAATTCTCGTGCGTACGTAAGTACACAGTTATCAGTTAACTGGTGTAGAAACGTAGTTTGTCTGTTGAGTGGAGCGACCGAGCGAGCCTACGTTCGTGAAGCTCGCGCCGCGACCTGCCTTCCTCGTAGGCCTCGGAGTGGTTACTGCTTACGTCATCAAGGCGGCCCGAGCGTCAGCACTGACAATGGGGAAAAGACTCGCAGGCCGAAATAGCTCAGTTGGGAGAGCGTTAGACTGAAGATCTAAAGGTCCCTGGTTCGATCCCGGGTTTCGGCACGTATTTTTATGCGTTTCAAAACGGCTACTGACCCTACCCCTCTCGCACCCCACAAAAACCGAGTGCAACATACGTACAATAACGAGAACTGTCACAGCACAACTTCCCTATAAAAGATCTGGATGTGCCTTATCTCTGTTTCTCGCCACTCCTCCAAAAAATGATTTACTAACATGTCACAATATAGTATATGCCACCGACATCCATTAAATGTGTTTGTCTGCCAAAAATGTAACATCTTCCCTGCTCACGTTTCACATGTATGCTTCACTGCCTTACATAATGTAACGTTTTCTCTTCAATCATTCGTACGAATGTCCTTTCACATTTCTTTCCTTTTAAATTGTTTCAAATTTTTAATCACTATTTTGATTGTCACATAATTAGGTAAGATAGTACCTAAACTAAAATCACTATAATAAAAAAACAGCAAAATTGGTGATACTGCAATACACCAAAAGCTAGAAGCCTAATAACTAAATGAATATTCCACTAGTAATAAACGAAAACAACAGGAAACGACGTAAAAAATCTATGCACGTCAACTGGAAAATTAAGAAAATAGGTGCGCTTTGTCGATTTCTTGCTTGAAAATAAACGAAGAGAGAGAGAGAGAGAGAGAGAGAGGAAGATCTGAGTTCATCGCCACAAAAACGGACGCCAAAACTTCACTACAAAACACGATCATATCAATGGAGTCCCATATTTTAAATACTTAGGTGAAGGCCTTGAACCTACGGAGCGAGAAAAAATAGCACAAAACATTCGCCTCCGAAAACTAAAGAGAGCCTCTGGAAGAACCTACAAGGTGTACAATAAAAAAAATGCTTGTCCAAAAACACTAAAATTAGGCACTGCAATACAGTATTAAAACCTGAAGTCCTGTATGCCAGTGACCCTGAAAGTCTACTTAAAACGTGACCTAGAAAACTTATTGAAAGAAGAACTTAAAATCACCAGAAAGATACTTGGGCTATAGACTACAATCTCGTGAAACAACTGAGGAGTTGTCCAACCTTGCAGCAGGCATTAGAACAAGGCGATTAAAATTTTATGGGCTCGTCTCTAGACTTCACAAAACAAAACTTGCGCACAAAATTCTTAAACACGCAGAAGACTATACCGTGGATACAAGAGGTCAAAAAGGACCTACAAAAAGCTCAGATAAATCATTCAGATACTTTGGACAGGAAGCTATTTAAGCAGAAATCTGACAGATGGGAAGTTAAGCCAGAGAACGAAGTTCTGAAGAAAGTAGGAACAAAATGGACAGAGGAAACGAAGAGAGCCCATGCAAAAAAAATGAGAGCAATGTGAACAAAAAGGAAAAAGAATCAAGAAGCTTTGCGGAATCCAGCAGGGTCTAATCGCACATTATATATAATTGTTGAAAGCGTAAATAACAGTCCATATACAATAAAAAAAGAGTAGTGAAATTAGGGCTACCAGATTACAGTTCTCAAAAGAGAGGATAATTCTTCCAGTCATACAAACATTTGGAAAAGTGTTATACACTATTCGACATTTACGTAAATGGCATTAAGGTAAATTACAAATTTTGCGACTACACTCTTGTATCATGAAATTATTTATATTTTGTATATTGTCCTGTATGATTTGCAACTGAAACACGTATAATACATAATATTTTATGTCAATGTATTTAACCATACAGCATTACAATAATGTGGCATATTTTAATACAAACTATAAAGAATAGTCATCAGTGAACTAATCGCCTTCATCAATGTCCTTATTCTGTGAAGTACTCAGATATTTATTTTATCACCCAGTTTCCTCTTCTTATGCCATGTAGTTATGTTTTTATGGTCTACTGCAGTCACACCGATTTCTTTCGTCCGATTTTCCGAAATATCATATAAAATACCTTTTAAATATTTATACTTCATAATGAGAATAAATTCTCACAAAGCATCGTGCAAGTCATGAAAACTGGTGGAGTGTTTTATTAATTAAATCGTGGATGCCATATCAGCTAAAGATCGTCACTTCGTCAGGTTAAGATTTTTAGCAACAGGCAAAAGCTATTACGGCTTGCAAAATAGTACTCGAATCTCATAGTGTACCATTTCACGTATTATTCCCCAAACATGTGGACCAATATATATAAATCACTTAAGGAGGAATTTATGAAGGTTAGGTTATTTAGATTACAAATAATTCCATTCATTTCAGTAATTATGGCAAGTTTTGACTTTTCACATCTCCATCTCATTCCACATCCTCTTTTTCTATGCGTAAGCACTCTGAATGCACGTGACTGCTGCAGCTGTTTCTTTGTAATATTGCAACCGCTTACTGCGGTTTTTGTAGTCACTCTGCTTTGCGTTATGCATAATTTCGAATTCTTTATGTTAGTCAATGATTATTGCAGTGGCAGCCACGCACTAAATATACTTCGACGTCATTTTATACGTTAAAGCACTAAATCAAGAGATACGACATGTATACGATGACGAACTTTGATCACAGCTAGACCTCCACTATAACTTTTATCAAGGATTCTTCATAAAGGATATCGTCGATAAAAGCTTCCCTAGTACACTGACAAAGATTTGACCAAAAAACTTTGGCGAGAGACCTTTCTCGGACGTCTTTTACAGTGTAAAGCGGAAATTGTTCAACTGTTTGACAGTGTACGGGCAAAGCTTTTATCACAGGTATCTTTAAAAAAGATCTTCGATGAAAGTTAGAGCGTGAGTCTAGCTCAGTTCAATGCATGCCATTGCGGATCAGTCGCTCCGTTTGCTTTAGTGCCTTTAACCTAAAGAATGACGTCTGAGTATATTTGGTGAGTTGCTACCATCACAGTGACCATCGCAAAGTGTGAAGAATAGGAAATTCTTCATAACACAAAGCACGCTTTTCGCAAAAATCGAAATAAGCGGGCAGAATCTTACAAAGACATATCTGCAGCAATCAGCAGCATTCGAAAAGGTTGCAGTGTGGATAATGTAATGAAGAAATTAAATGGTATAACGAATCCATGGAGTTTTTCAAAGCCAAGTGTTGCAAACCAAGTGTATATACGTGAAGTAAATGTATTTATTTGCAATCAAAATAACCTAATCTCACCTTCAAACTTTAAATAGTGAGTTATTTATATTGGGACGTAGTTTATGAGGTGATGTCTATCAGACTGCTTTGTTTTATTTTTTTCTCAGGTTAGTAGAAATCTCATATCTGATAGCTGATTGTATACATAGTTGTACTTAGCGACTAACGGTAACTAGTAAAGTACTACATGTGGACAAAGCCTATACGTACTAAAACATTAAGAGAAAATTACACATATGGATTCTAATCTTAGTAGTAAGTGGACTGCTAAACATATTAATTAATCGATTGCGTATTAAAAGATTAATGGGTGAAACTGAACCATTAAAAACATAATATAGAATAATATATTCTGTTTTTTTACATTTTTACAACATTGCAACTACTTGTTACCGATGATGCACAACAGCAATGTTTCGTATAGCAGTGTAAATGCTCGATCCGTGTTACCTGGCAATTGAAAAACAATATTGTGCTTTTGCGTCGTGCTCCTAGTGATTAAAGGTTCACAGTACCACTTGAACCCTATATTTCCTCAATAGACCTTATTATGAATATTGCGCACTACCCTTTCGTCGCCAGATATTTCAGAATCTGAATTATCATCACATGCCCCCGTGCAGAAGTCCTCCTCAAGCACGTCAGCATCACGTGCGTCGTTGGGCCACGATTATACTACAGAATCGAAGTCTGCATCACGGGCTCACCTCCATTCGACGTAACACACCTTTAGAGGTACGTCACACACAACGACACAGCTCTCGCTCGGTAACAGTTGGAGGTAAGCTGAAGCCTCAGCAGTACACAGGGGCATTAGTGCATGAAATAGACGGATGTGGAGAGCGTTAGGGGAGGGGGGGGGGGGGGGGGGAGGGGCAGAAAACAAGGGGCCAACTTAAAACTTTACAGTTATCAATCCATACGGGAGACCGCACCTCGCAAATTAAGGCTTAAGTAATTTACATAATAGTTCACATGTTTCTGGAACAACATGTGGAATGGTAGACTCTGAGAAGCGAGTACTATATTGCACGCTGGAGTAGCTTTCGCCTGTTAATAAAAATCTTGAGTTAATCGTGATCCTTAGCTGAAGTGGCGTTCATGATTTAAATAATGAGATCTGCAGCAATTACATATTTTTTTATGCTTAGCACGACACGTTTCGAGAGTCTGTTCTGTTTATACCTTCCTAAATATATGCTCTCGATAATGAGAACAAATTCTCGAAACGCATCGTGCTAACCACGAAAAAAATACGTAACTAGTGCCGTGTTTCATTATGCAAATTATGAATGACAGAGTTGCAGGAGTTTCAAAAATATCGATTATCATGAATTAAAATAAGAAATCGCATTTCTTAAAAGAGTATCTTGTTTGTAAGTACGAGGGGCTGCTTTCATAAGGACAAACTGAATTGTTCTCGAATAATTTTTTTGGGCCTTTATGTACTCGCAGTGTAGCTCACGAAACCAATTCCGGTGAAGTTTCTGTCCTCGCTAACCACGGTTTCACCCACAATTGTTTCCATTATTATTTCTTTTCAAGAATGTTCAGTATTACAAGAGATTATGAACCAAATCCTGATATAAAATTTAAGCTATTTCTTGACAGACTCATATCATTATTTGAAAATAGTTTTCCGCACAAGCTAATCAGAAAGGACATTAAACAGCCATGTCAATAACCATTAAAGTGATAAAGTATGTTGCGAAAGTAAAAGGGAAATGTATCTTCGGCAAGAACAAGTAGAGATCCTGTAGCAGTTGCACCCTGCAAGAACTCAAAATTCCTAAGAAAGGTTATTAAAAGAATCAATAAATATTTTCATAATGTCAGAAATCAGTAGTTCCGACAAAGACTTAAGGTTATATCGAATGTAGTGAACGACAGAAAAGGCAATCAGCCACAGAAGAGGAAAACATCACTACTGCACTGAATGGAAGGGACATAAATGATGAGTTACAAGTACCAAATATATTTAATAATCATTTCTTAAACATAGCAGAAAGCATAGGGATAGACAGTTCAAGGGGAAAATCAGAACAGTATGTTGAAAAAGTAACTCTCATAAAATTCAATCATATAAATGTATCACCAGCATCTCCTTCTGAAATTAAGGAACTTATACATTCTTTCAAAAATAATAGCTCGTCTGATTTTGATGGTGTTTCAAATACTGTGCTAAAGATTTGTGCGCATACAATAAGTCCAGTCATATCAGAAATATGTAATGGAACATTAATTCAAAGCAGTTTTCCAGAAAGACTGAAATATGCCCTTGTTAAACGCCTCTTTAAGAGAGGTGATAAGAGTGGTGTCAACAACTGCCCACCTGTTTCATTGCTGACACCATTTTCCAACATTTCTGAGACGGTTATGTGTTCTAGAATAGTGTCTCATTTTAGCAACAATAATATCCTCAACAATTCGCAGTTTCGGTATCAGAAGAATTGCTCTGTTGAAAATGCCATTTACATGTTCAATCACCAAATTTTACAAGCATTAAATAGTAAAATAGCGCTGGTTGGTGTCTTCTGCGATCTGTCTCAGGCATTTAACTACATGATTTATAGTATTCCCCTAGATAAATTGAAATTTTATGTCATATCTAACCAAAGAATGCCGAAAGTAATATTTAGTAACTCGACCAATATAGTATGGGACGTAATCGTGACTGGGGAGAAATCACATATGGGATTCCCCAAGGGTCAGTCTTAGGTGCACTGTTGTTCCTCATCTACTAGGGTTGGAACTTAGATAGTGGCAACTATTTATTCACAACCGATACAAAAGAGTTGCATGTTTGCACCTGTTACTGTTCTTCAAACTGTAGAACCCGTTGCCAGCGATGTGAAAGGCGTAGTATACCATTAGCAGAGCCTATGCTGTTGATGGTGCGAATGAAGCGGTCTAAAGCTATGGTGATTCTCGTGTACGACTGTGATGGTGTTATCCCAACGCATTTCGTTCCTCCACGGCAGACACTCAATGCACAGTATTACTGTTCGTTTTTGGAGCATCACCTGCGTCCAGCTTTGCGAAAGAAGAGGAGACACTTTCTGCGCAACCCACCCATCATTTGTTGCAGGTCGTGGCTGACGTTTCACATGTGGCTGAACACTTCCTGTTTCTTTAAACAACATAGCTATCCGGCGAACGGTCCGGACACTTGGATGATGTCGTCCAGGATACCGACCAGCATATATAGTACACGCCCGTTGCACACTTTGATCACAATAGCCATACATCAACACAATATCGACCTTTTCTGCAATTGGTAAACGGTCCATTTTAACACGGTTAATGTATCACGAAGCAAATACCATCCGCACTAGCGGAATGTTACGTGATACTACGTACTTATACGTTTGTGACTATTACAGCGCCATCTATCACAAAGCGAAAAAAGTGGTCCAACTAAAACATCCATGTATTTCTTTACGTACTACACGTATATGTAATAAAAAATGGGGGTTCCTATTTAAAAAAACGCATTTGATATCCGTTTGACCTATGGCAGCGCCATCTAGCGGGCCAACCATAGCGCCATCTGGTTTCCCCCTTCAAGCTTTGACAAGTTTCGTTCTTTGTAGTTTTTTCGTTTGATACTTATTTCGTGAGATATTTGGCCTGGTCACGATCAATGGACCACCCTGTGTACAAGAACTTGAGAGGTGGTATGAGCCCCCTCTTATATTTCTATCTTACTCTAATTCGGTTTTCCTCTCTAATCGCATGCGGTGAAAAGTCGCTATTCCTTTACACGCGGACTTCCCACGCGGACTTCCCACGCGGCATCTCTCGTCACCCGGGTATTCCGGTGACAGGCGGGTTCTGTTGAGCTTGAAAGGGTTATGCCGACAGGTTTGAGGGAGTCGATTGGATGCTTTCCAGACGCCGACATTGTCAGAACGGGGGCGACACGCCCACAGGGGCCTGACGGAGCGGCTGGACTAGAGATTCCGTTACTTCGCAGAAACTTAGTGAAAATACTCTCTGGCGGGCTACCAGCGAGGCGTGGGAATGACTTGTGTTCCCAGGCAGTCTTGGCGGGCAAATTCCCGCGTTTTCTGCAAAATCGTAATTGTGATTGGCTTGCTCAGGGCATAGCTCCGTGACATAGCAAAATCAGCGCAGAAATTGGCGCCAAGAATCTCCATTGGTGGAACTGTAGTGCTTCGGCAATAGAGTGGTAATTTTCCGCAGGTTTTCGAGTTGCTGATTGGAACTTTTAACCATGGCCACTGTCGTGGGGGCGGGAATGTTCTGTGTTCGGCTTATACGGGTGCTCTTGAGCGAGTCGGCTCTCGCCTTTCGGTCGGGGTAGGTTACAAGACTGAGCCCTCGCTACTCTGGACAGCCTGCCTTCCGTTGGCTGTCTAATGTACTTTCATTTAATTGTAACTGCTTGACAAAGTTGCTGAAGTTTCGACTTCAACGTAACTTTCCGAGTACAGTTGGTAAGTGAGCGTTCTGCGTACAAGCGGCCTATGTTGTCTGTCTTGAGCAGTTTTGGCTAAAGTTGACTGTGTCGGAGTTACTGTGTGACTTTGCTTGTTAAAATCAATCACTGTACCGTCAGTGATTGTGTGGCGAGCCTTCTTCGTCTCCCTCAGAGGCGCATTTGTATTGATAGGAGGTCTTTCGTCTCGAACAACCAGATCAGCATAATTTGTTTCGGGCTATACTCGCAACATTATCATCACCATGACGGGACGTCGAAGCAACCAGCCATCGCTTCCGGTACGCCAGATCGTGTCCTTGCAGTTAAGAAGACAGCTTGGTAATGTATGTCCGCAGCACCGGCAGACTAGGGAATTTGCACTGTGATAACCAGAGCTCAGCAAAGCGCGCCTCTTCCCGTCTTTTTTTACGTGGTTCTGTCTTGGATGTTCATTGCCTGAGTTCTCACTACTGTAGCAGCAATTAATGTTGGGTTGGCTGGGTGTTTCTCTTAAGATTTGAGTTGCAAGGAATTGGCTCCACATACCACTTGGTCATAAACGTCACAGCCGGCCGTGGTGGCCGAGCGGTTCTAGGCGCTACTGTCTGGAACCGCGCGACCGCTAAGGTCGCAGGTTCGAATCCTGCCTCGGGCATGGATGTGTGTGATGTCCTTAGGTTAGTTAGGTTTAAGTAGTTCTAAGTTCTAGGGGACTGATGACCTCAGATGTTGAGTCCCATAGTGCTCAGAGCCATTTGAACCATTTGAACCATAAACGTCACAAGCGAGTTTATGGACAACTTCACCTTCACAGCATTTATTTGAGTATGCAATTTGACGTATTGTAAATGTTTCATGTGTTTTATTATTTTGAGTATAGTCATAATAAATCAAATTGTTATTTTGGACAGAACTTTCATTCTGTGGATCGGTAAAGCAACCCTTTCATTTCTCACTACGTTAATGAAACTTTCCTTTATCAAATTAAATTATTGCAGGTGCCAAACTCTTCTCTACTCCACTTGCAGGTTCGATTACAGTCAGTTCGCGTTTCTTCTTAATCCATGTGCAACAGCAAAAGACGGAGTTAGAAAAGGGGGGGGGGGGGCTTAGAGCATCATTTCCATATGAAGATTCTAGAAGAATACACTGCTAGCCCCGGCACCTCGCAAACTGAAGAAATGGTAAAAAATGTTCTTAAAAGTATAATTTCCTGGTTTTCTGCAAACTGTCTCATCGTCAATTTTAAAGAGGCATAAAATATTCAGTTCTGCACATCCAGGGGTAGTATACCAATGATAAATACAGCATATGCAGAGGAAATGAAAAATAGGGTGGAAACTTCAAAATTCGTAGGTGTCCGATGAGAATTCAGACCTGAAAAGTGCATTTTCGAACTCCTATAACTACTTAGATCAGTCCATTTACACTTAGAATCATCGCAAATCGTGGGAGGGACGAATCAGTAAGTTGTCATATTTTGCATATTTTCATTCAAAAATGTTCAAATGTGTGTGAAATCTTATGGGACTTAACTGCTAAGGTCATCAGTCCCTAACCTCACACGCTACTTAACCTAAATTATCCTAAGGACAAACACACACACCCATGCCCGAGGGAGGACTCGAACCTCCGCCGGGACCAGCCGCACTGTCCATGACTGTATTTTCATCGAATAATGTCACACGGAATAACGTTGTGGGGAACTCATGTTTGAGAAAGAAAGTCTTCGTTGCTCAGAAACGTGCTGCAAGAATAATATGTGGTGCTCACTTGTAGACATCTGTTTAAGGAATTGGGTGTTCTGACTACTGCCTCACTGTATATTGATTCCCTCGTGGGGTTTGTTCTAAACAATCCCGCTCAGTTCAAAAAGAACAACGACGTAAATAATTAAGATACCTGAAGGCAAATGAGATTCAATATTCCATTTAAGTTTGTGTTTAACCAAAGAGCGCAGCTCCATGAACCATGGACCTTGCCTCAGCGATACAGATGGCCGTACCGTAGGTGCAACCACAACGGAGCGGTATCTGTTGAGAGGCCAGACAAACGTGTGGTTCCTGAAGAGGGGCAGCAGCCTTTTCAGTAGTTGCAGGGGCAACAGTCTGGATGATTGACTGATCTGGCCTTGTAACATTAACCAAAACGGCCTTGCTGTGCTGGTACTGCGAACGGCTGAAAGCAAGGGGAAACTACAGTCGTAACTTTTCCCGAGAACATGCAGCTTTACTGTATGGTTAAATGATGATGGCGTCCTCTTGGGTAAAATATTCCGGACGTAAAACAGTCCCCCATTCGGATCTCCAGGCGGGGACTACTCAGGAGGACGTCGTTATCAGGAGAAAGAAAACTGTCGTTCTACGGATCGGAGCGTGGAATGTCAGATCCCTTAATCGGGCAGGTAGGTTACAAAATTTAAAAAGGGAAATGGATAGGTTAAAGTTAGATATAGTGGGAATTAGTGAAGTTCGGTGGCAGGAGGAACAAGACTTTTGGTCAGGTGATTACAGGGTTATAAATACAAAATCAAATAGGGGTAATGCAGGAGTAGGTTTAATAATGAATAAAAAAATAGGAGTGCGGGTTAGCTATTACAAACAGCATAGTGAACGCATTATTGTGGCCAAGATAGACACAAAGCCCATGCCTACTACAGTAGTACAAGATTATATGCCAACTAGCTCTGCAGATGATGAAGAAATAGATGAAATGTATGACGAGATAAAAGAAATTATTCAGGTAGTGAAGGGAGACGAAAATTTAATAGTCATGGGTGACTGGAAATCGTCAGTAGGAAAAGGGAGAGAAGGCAACGTAGTAGGTGAATATGGAATGGGGGTAAGGAATGAAAGAGGAAGCCGCCTGGTAGTATTTTGCACAGAGCATAACTTAATCATAGCTAACACTTGGTTCAAGAATAATAAAAGAAGGCTGTATACCTGGAGGAATCCTGGAGATACTAAAAGGTAGCAGATAGATTATATAATGGTAAGACAGAGATTTAGGAACCAGGTTTTAAATTGTAAGACATTTCCAGGGGCAGATGTGGATTCTGACCACAATCTATTGGTTATGAACTGCAGATTGAAACTGAAGAAGCTGCAAAAAGGTGGGAAATTAAGGAGATGGGACCTGGATAAACTGAAAGAACCAGAGGTTGTACAGAGTTTCAGGGAGAGCATAAGGGAACAATTGACAGGAATGGGGGAAGGAAATACAGTAGAAGAAGAATGGGTAGCTCTGAGGAATGAAGTAGTGAAGGCAGCAGACGATCAAGTAGGTAAAAAGACGAGGGCTAGTAGAAATCCTTGGGTAACAGAAGAAATATTGAATTTAATTGATGAAAGGAGAAAATATAAAAATGCAGTAAATGAAGAAGGCAAAAAGGAATACAAACGTCTCAAAAATAAGATCGACAGGAAGTGCAAAATGGCTAAGCAGGGATGGCTAGAGGACAAATGTAAGGATGTAGAGGCTTGTCTCACTAGGGGAAAGGTAGATACTGCCTACAGGAAAATTAAAGAGACCTTTGGAGAGAAGAGGACCACTTGTATGAATATCAAGAGCTCAGATGGCAACCCAGTTCTAAGCAAAGAAGGGAAGGTAGAAAGGTGGAAGGAGTATATAGAGGGTTTATACAAGGGCGATGAACTTTAGGACAATATTATGGAAATGGAAGAGGATGTAGATGAAGACGAAATGAGAGATAAGATATTGCGTGAAGAGTTTGACAGAGCACTGAAAGACCTGAGTCGAAACAAGGCCCCAGGAGTAAACAACATTCCATTAGAATTACTGACGGCCTTGGGAGAGCCAGTCCCGACGAAACTCTACCATCTGGTGAGCAAGATGTATGAGACAGGCGAAATACCCTCAGACTTCAAGAAGAATATAATAATTCCAATCCCAAAGAAAGCAGGTGTTGACAGATGTGAAAATTATCGAACTATCAGTTTAATAAGTCACAGCTGCAAAATACTAACACGAATTCTTTACAGACGAATGGAAAAACTGGTATAAGCGGACCTCGGGGAAGATCAGTTTGGATTCTGTAGAAATGTTGGAACACGTGAGGCAATACTAACCTTACGACTTATCTTAGAAGAAAGATTAAGGAAAGGCAAATCTACGTTTCTAGCAATTGTAGACTTAGAGAAAGCTTTTGACAATGTTAACTGGAATACTCTCTTTCAAATTCTGAAGGTGGCAGGGGTAAAATACAGGGAGCGAAAGGCTATTTACAATTTGTACAGAAACCAGATGGCAGTTATAAGAGTCGAGGGGCATGAAAGGGAAGCAGTGGTTGGGAAGGGAGTGAGACAGGGTTGTAGCCTCTCCCCGATGTTATTCAATCTGTATATTGAGCTAGCAGTAAAGGAAACAAAAGAAAAATTCGGAGTAGGTATTAAAATGCATGGAGAAGAAATTAAAACTTTGAGGTTCGCCGATGACATTGTAATTCTGCCAGAGACCGCAAAGTACTTGGAAAAGCAGTTGAACGGAATGGACAGTGTCTTGAAAGGAGGATATAAGATGAACATCAACAAAAGCAAAACGAGGATAATGGAATGTAGTCAAATTAAATCGGGTGATGCTGAGGGAATTAGATTAGGAAATGAGGCACTTGAAGTAGTAAAGGAGTTTTGCTATTTAGGGAGTAAAATAACTGATGATGGTCGAAGTAGAGAGGATATCAAATATAGACTGGCAATGGCAAGGAAAGCGTTTCTGAAGAAGAGAAATTTGTTAACATCGAGTATAGATTTAAGTGTCAGGAAGTCGTTTCTGAAAGTAATTGTATGAAGTGTAGCCATGTATGGAAGTGAAACATGGACGATAACTAGTTTGGACAAGAAGAGAATGGAAGCTTTTGAAATGTGGTGCTACAGAAGAATGCCGAAGATAAGGTGGGTAGATCACGTAACTAATGAGGCGGTATTGAATAGGATTGGGGAGAAGAGAAGTTTGTGGCACAACTTGACTAGAAGAAGGGATCGGTTGGTAGGACACGTTTTGAGGCATCAAGGGATCACAAATTTAGCATTGGAGGGCAGCGTGGAGGGTAAAAACCTTAGAGGGAGAACAAGAAATGAATACACTAAGCAGATTCAGAAGGATGTAGGCTGCAGTAGGTACTGGGAGATGAAGAGGCTTGCACAGGATAGAGCAGCATGGAGAGCTGCATCAATCCAGTCTCAGGACCGAAGACCACAACAACCCAGTGATATAAAATGTCTTACAGACAATAAAGTTCTAATCGAAAAACAAACTGAAAGAGTTTCACCTTGACAACTCCTTCTATTCCGTAAAAGAATTTCTATCATAGTAATGTGCCAAACTTGGTGGGTATCAAATAGTAATTCACCTCTGCAATTTTCAAAAACACGATTTATCGTCCAAAATGATGGATGAAAGATGAAAGTAACTAACCAGCAATGCTGCTGTACAGACGATGAGCAGTTTGACACCCACTACCGAGCAACTATAACGGAAATATTTACGTGTAATAATTCTGGTGAAGTAGTTTGTCAAAGCAGTGTAATAAAATCTCTAACAATGTCTTTGTAAAACAACATTTACAGCGTGAACGAGCCACATGAGCAAAATGGAAGATTAGGAGTAGTGGCCACTCCCCGCGTGTCGGATAGGAATTGAATGCGCGAAGGAAAACATGGAGAGCGTCGAGATACACTGAAGAGTCAAACAAACTGGTACAGGCATGCGTATTCAGATACTGAGCCATGTAAACAGGCGGAATATGGCGCTGCGGTCGAGAACGCTTGTATAAGACAACAAGTGTCTGGCGCAGATGTTAGATCGGTTACTGCTGCTACAGTGGCGGGTTATGAGGATTTAGTGAGTTTCAACGTGATGCTATAGTCGGCGCACGATCTATGGGACACAGCATCATCGAGGTAGCGATGAAGTTGGGACTGTCCCGTACGACACCATTTCACGAGTGTATCTTGAATATCAGGAATCTGGTAAAACATCAAATCGACGACGTCACTGCGGCCGGGAAGAAGATCCTTCTAGAACGGGACCAACGACGACAGAAAATAATCGTTCAACGTGGCAGATGTGCAACCCTTCCGGAAATTGC
Source organism: Schistocerca serialis cubense (assembly GCF_023864345.2). NCBI lineage: Eukaryota > Metazoa > Arthropoda > Insecta > Orthoptera > Acrididae > Schistocerca > Schistocerca serialis. Next base: position 56,268,087 of record NC_064647.1, on the reverse strand, counting down.
TGCAGATTTCAATGCTGGGCTATCAGCAAATGTAAGCTTGCGAACCATTCAACGAAACATCATCGATATGGGCTTTCGGAGCCGAAGACCCACTCGTGTACCCTAGTTTCAAATTGTATCGGGCGGATGGACGTGTACGGGTATGGAGACAACCTCATGAATCCATGGACCCTACATGTTAGCAGGGGACTGTTCAAGCTGGTGGAGCCTCTGTAATGGTGTGGGGCGTGTGCAGCTTGGAGCGATATGGGTCCCCTGATACGTCTAGATACGACTCTGACAGTTGGCACGTAGGTATGTTTGATCACCTGCATTCCGGCGGACTTGGAGAATTCCAGCAGGACAATGCGACATCCCACACGTCTAGAATTGTTACAGAGTGGCCCCAGAAACACTCTTCTGAGTTTAAACGCTTCCACTGCCCACCGAACTCCGCAGACATGAACTTCATTGAACATATCCGGGATACCTGGCAACGTGCTGTTGAGGAGATCTGCGCCCCCCCCCCCCCACCCCCTCCCTGTACTCTTATGGATTTACGGGCAGCCCTGCAGGATTAATGGTTTCAATTGCCTCGAGCACTACTTCAGACATTAGTCGAGTCCATGCCACGTCGTGTTGCGGCACTTCTGTGTGCTCGCGGTGGCCCTACACGATATTAGGCAGTGTACCTGTTTCTTTGGCTCTTCAGTGTAGTTTGCGGACTGTGTAGCATATGCAGAGCTGCTCAATGTCGGTGAGCAGGGGTGGAACTTAGATGAGGTGGCAAGGAATCCGCGTGGGGGAAGCCAAACGGTTGCAAAAAGCTACACGGAGTGCACAGTGCTCAAGGATTTGGATGTAGTGTTGGTGGACTAGCTATGCAGCAACGTTGGCGTAGCAGAGGACAGGGTCGGTGAAGGTTTTGTAGGTTTGGAGTGTGCGGTAGAGAGGTGCAATCCCTGTGTACGGTCAGTTAGTGGTTTCAGTGTGTTGTGAGATTTCTGCTGAATGGTTTCCTGCGCTAGTCTCTACGGAGCGTCACGGTCCGCTGCGCTGTTTCTAGCTCTGGGCTCACCGCGCGTCCACTTGTCGTTTCGCCGGCCGCCTCCGGCTGCTCGGCAAGCAGGGCGCGCGCACGCCCCCTCCTCCCGTGGCCTTGGGAGCCGCGCAGGATGAATGAACGCCGGCAAGGCCGCCGCCGCCGCCGCCGCCGCCGCCGCCGCCTCTGGCCTGCAGGCGCATCGCGTGCCAGCGCAGCCTCGGGGCTGAGCACACACTGCCGGCGCGTCGCCAGCCGTGCTCTGCACGCGCTACTCCTGCAGGTCACACAGGCTGTGGGGCGCATACGGTACAGCCGACACCTCCCCAGAATCCGCACTACTGGCCATTACAATTACTACACCGAGAAGAAAGCAGATGATAAACGGGTATTCATTGGACAAATATATTATACTAGAACTGACATGTGATTACATTTTCACGCAATTTGGGTGCAAAGATCCTGAGACCCAGTACTCAGAACAACCACCTCTGGCCGTAATAACGACCTTGATACGCCTGGGCATTGAGTCAAACAGAACTCGGATGGCGTGTACAGGTACAGCTGCCCATGCAGCTTCAACACGATACCGCAGTTCATCAAGAGTAGTGACTGGCGTATTGTGACGAACCAGTTGCTCCGCCACCATTGACCAGACTTTTCAATTGGTGGAAGATCTGGAGAATGTGCTGACCAGGGCAGCAGTCGAACATTTTCTGTATCCAGAAAGGAATCTACAGGACCTGCAACATGTGGTCGTGCATTATCCTGCTGAAATGTAGGATTTCGCAGGGATCGAACGAAGGGTAGAGCCACGGGTCGTAACACATCTGAAATGTAAGTCCACTGTTCAAAGTGCCATCAATACGAACAAGAGATGACCGAGACGTGTAACCAATGGCACACCATATCATCACGCCGGGTGATACGCCAGTATGGCAATGACGAATACACGCTTCCAATTTGCGTTCACCGCGATGTAGCCAAACACGGATGCGACCATCTTCATGCTGTAAAATGAACCTGCATTGATCCGAAAAAATGACGTCTTGCCATTCGTGCACCTACGTTCGTCGTCGAGTACACCATCGCAGGCGCTCCTGTCTGTGATGGAGAGTCAAGCGTAACCGCAGCCATGGTCTCCGAGCTGGTAGTCCGTGCTGCTGCAAAAGTCGTCGAACTGTTCGTGCAGATGGTTGTTGTCTTGCAAACGTCCCCATCTGTTGACTCCGGGATCGAGACGTGGCTGCACGATCCGTTACATCCGTGCGGATAAGATGCCTGTCATCTCGACTGCTAGTGATACGAGGCCGTTGGGGTCCAGCACGGCGTTCCGTATTACCCTCCTGAACCCACCGATTCCATATTCTGCTAACAGTCATTGGATCTCGACCAACGCGAGCAGCAATGTCGCGATACGATAAACCGCAATCGAGATAGACTACAATCCGACCTTTATGAAAGTCGGAAACGTGATGGTACGCATTTCTCCTCCTTACACGAGGCATCACAACAACGTTTCACCAGGCAACAGCGGTCAGCTGCTGTTTGTGTATGAGAAATCGGTTGGAAACTTTCCTCATGTCAGGATGTTATTGGTACCTCCACTGGCGCCAACGTGTGAATCCTCTGAAAAGCTAATCATTTGCATATCACAGCATCTTCTTCCTGTCGGTTAAATTTCGCGTCTGTAGCACGTCATCTCCGTGGTGTATCAATTATAATGGCCAGTAGTGTGCAAGGTGGTGAGGAGACGCGTGACAACTTGTAGTCGGATCTCAGGACGAAGAGTACATCTGTACTACACGACAATTCCACATATGTTCCTCCGTTGTCTACCAAAATATGTAAGCGTATAGGAACGTCATCGACTGATTTCTGCGAGAAAGTCACAGGACAACTGTGATCTTCTCCCGCAGCTCGTGCAGAGTGTGGTGGTTTGTTCCGCACGCCTCATCTTTGGCCCAACCCCTCAAGAAAAAGTCACAAGGGTGAGTTCGGGAGCTCTCGGACGCCATTCTTGGGCTCCTCGCCGTCCCAGCAGTCGTCCTGGAAAGTGTTCGTCCAGCCAGTCACGAACGATGCGGGCCATATGAGGTGGCGCTCCAACTTGCTCAAAAAGGATATCCGCAACAATTCCCCCACTGTCATATAAGCGGCCACACGTATCTATTTAGCATCGGGCGATACTGGTCGCTGTTCATGGTAATAAGTTTCATTTAATTTACGTCTATGGTCACAAACTTTTTGTTAACAGATTACCGGTTTCGGTCTTTAATGACCATCATCAAATCTGTTTAATAAAAACAAAGTCCTAATGTACTGCAGCCATTGTGGCATCGTCAGATGTTAAATGCGGAATCAGCACCAGCGTCTTCAAATACATATAAATAACATCACATATGTATTTGACGATGCTGGTGCTGAGTCCGCATTTAACATCTGATGCCACTACGGTCGCAGTACATTAGCATGATGGTCATTAAAGACCGAAACCGGTAATCTGTTAACAAAAAGTTTTGTGACCATAGACGTAAATTAAAGGAAACTCATTACATATACGGGTCACTGCATCTTCGCGACGATGTCGCAGCTTTTGAAGCTGTTCAAGGTGTCTCGCTATATGAGTGGACCAAAAACACTATCCGCAGTCATACTGCACCAGACTGTCAATTTCGGTCGACTTTGTGATTTTTCAGTTGTCATTCCTGGTTTTCTTTCTGCACAACTATAGTTGCTGTGTCGACTGACGAATCCCTCGACGTGAAACACCACGTCACCGCTCCAAATAACGTCCTTGAACAAATCCGGTCAGTCGCTACGCCATGGCAGCAGAATTTCTCATATTCCATCCGCTTGTCCCAATCTTCCAACGCCAACTCCTCAACATACTGGGTTTCCACATCAGGTCCTGCTTCACTATAACACGCATCGTGTGCCTGCCAATTCCACCCTCACGAGCTGCCTGGCGCATTGATTTACCAGGACTGTGTGTCAACATGTCCCTCACCGCTGCTGCATTTCCTGGAGATCGTGCCACCGAAGGTTATCTTCCGCGTGGTTTATCCGCAATGAGCCAGTTGCCATTAGCTTGGAGAGACAATTACTATTGGTTTTAACATCAAATGTGCCACGAGGGCCATGAACACCCCGCCACCAACGCTGAACAAAGGTTACAGATCGCCACGCTTCAAACCGGAAAGCGACCTGCGTCTCTTGTAAAGTCAACTTCCCTGCCATCTCGTCATTCACCGTAAATTGATGCTACGGACGATCAAGTGATCTCAGAAATCCTGAAACAAAACACAACAATGTTCATTAACAAATAACAACAATCAGTTGCTGACTGTTGTCCAGCGAGGACGTATGCCCGTAATAGCTATTACGAGACCAGTTAAAGGCACTGCTATATTTGTAACACGAAGTTTACTGGATTGGAGCAGTTTTTGCCTGAAGATGACGTAGTGAAACGTCGAAACTGGTCGCCTAGGAATAAACCTATATAATGGCGATTGGTATTGTTTTCATTGAACATTGAACAGATGTAGTCCCTTACTCCACCAGAAGATGGAGTTACATTCAATGTCTGAAATAGTGCTGCAGGGAACTGACACCATGAACCCTGCAGGGCTGTCCACAAATCCGTAAGAGTACGAGGGCGTGCAGATCTCTTCTGAACAGCAAATTGCCAGGCATCCCAGATATGCTCAATAATGTTCATGTCTAGGGAGTTTGGTGGCCAACGGAAGTGTTTAAACTCAGAAGAGTGTTCCTGGAGCCACTCTGTAGCAATTGTGGACGCATGGAGTGTCGCATTGTCATGCTGCAACTGCTAAAGTCCGTGGGAATGCACGATGGACGTGAATGGAAGGAGGTGATTAGACAGGATGCTTACGTATGTGTCAACTGTCAGAGTCGTATCTAGACGTATCAGGGGTCCCATGTCGCTCCAACTAACAGTAATTACAGAGCCTCGACCAGCTTGAAGAGTCCCCTGCTGACATGCAGGAGTCATGAGGTTGTCTCCATACCCGTACACATCCGTCTGCTCGATATATTTTGAAACGAGACTCGTCCGACGAGGCAACGTGTTCAACAGACCAGTGTCGGTGTTGACGGGCCCAGGCGAGGCGCAAAGCTTTGTGTCGTGCAGTCACCAAGGCTATACGAGTGGGCCCTCTGCTCCGAAAGCCGATATCAATGATGTTTCGTTGAATGGTTCGCACGCTGACACTTGTTGACGGCCCAGCACTGAAATCTGCAGCAATCTGCGGAAGAGGTGCACTTTTGTCACGTTGAACGATTATTTTCAGTGGTCGTTGCTGCCGTTCTTGCAGGATCTTTTTCCGGCGGCAGTGATGTCGGAGCTTTGATGTTTTACCGGATTCCTGATACTGACGGTACACCCGTGAAATAGTCGTAAGCGGAAATCCCCACTTTATCCCTACCTCGGAGATGCTGTGTCCCATCGTCCGTGCGCCGACTACAACACCACGTTCAAACTCTCTCAAATCTGCCACTACAGCTGCAGTAACTGATCTAACAACTCGTCTCATGTAGGCCCTGCCGACCGCAGCACCGTATTCTGCCTCTTTAGATACCTCTTTATTTGAACACGCATGCCTGTACCTGTTTCTGTGCCCCTTGAGTCTACAATGCCTGCTGTAAAGCTGTATGTTTAAGTATTGATTTATTATTAGATATTCTGTACATCAACAAGCTAGCGTCCTGCTTATTCCCCTTTGTGCAAGAACTGAAATGAAAACGATGCACATTTACGCTTGGACATAACCACAGTGCTAAGAATGGTAACCGCATGTAAGAGGCACAATAAAAGCTGCCCGATGGGGCCCGTCGTTCGGTCTCGTCACGTATCGCATTTGCCCCGAACCCTTCATGTCGACTTCCCTGTCTTTTCATTTCTGCCAGCACCAGCGACCTGGAAGCCGTATTGTCAAAATTGCGTGGTGAAGCTAAACGTTGCAGCTTCTGTTGGTAGCGCCGAGCGCCATTTCGTCATCATTCCCCGTCATTTGTCTCCGCCCGCCGTAAAGACCAGTCTTAAAATGTTCATGTTCAGCATCTGATTGTACGCCCCCAATAGCTGAGTGGAGCCGGCACGGTAACTCACCGTGCTCGGTCAGAGAGCCGGTTGGTCTCTGTAATAAAAAAACTGAGTGGAAGGATCAACAAACGAACTTGAACGGATGTCATGTGACGTCCGCAACGACGAAACACAACGATCCTTTATTGTATGGTTATATGATAGCGGAACAAACACTGGTAGGAGTTACTTCTGTAAAATATCTGGGAGTATGCGTGCGGAAGGATTTGAAGTGGAATGATCATATGAAATTAATTGTTGGTAAGGCGGGTGCCAGGTTGAGATTCATTGGGAGAGTCCTTAGAAAATGTAGTCCATCAACAAAGGAGGTGGCTTACAAAACACTCGTTCGGCCTATACTTGAGTATTGCTCATCATTGTGAGATCCGTGCCAGGTCGGGTTGACAGAGGACATAGAGAAAATCCAAAGAAGAGCGGCGCGTTTCGTCACAGGGTTATTTGGTAAGCGTGATAGCGTTACGGAGATGTTTAGCAAACTCGAGTGGCAGACTCTGCAAGAGAGGCGCTCTGCATCGCGGTGTAGCTCGCTGCCCAGGTTTCGACAGGGTGCGTTTCTGGATGAGGTATCGAATATATTGCTTCCCCCTTCTTATACCTCCCGAGGATATCACGAATGTAAAATTAGAGAGATTCGAACGCGCACGGAGGCTTTCCCGCGAACCGTACGCGACTGCAACAGGAAAGGGAGGTAATGACAGTGGCACGTAAAGTGCCCTCCGCCACACACCGTTGGGTGGTTTGCGGAGTATAAATGTAGATGTAGATGAACAAACCGAGGAAGAAAAAAAATGTGGTCAGCGCGACAGAATGTCAATCCTAAGGACCAGGATTCGATTCCCGGCTGGGTCGGAGATTTTCTCTGCTCAGGGAGTGGGTGTTGTGTTGTCCTAACCATCATCATTTCATCCCCATCGACTCGCAAGCCGCCGAAGTGGCGTCAGATCGGAAGACTTGCACCAGGCGAACGGTCTGCCCGACGTCAGGTCCTAGTCACACGACATTTACATTTATTTTAGCATCTGTTTTTGAAGAATGTCGATGTGACGAAATAGTACATTAGTTGCGTTAAAATTGCCATTTAGCTCAGCTGGTGTGCTATTTCTTCACATCGAATATCTCGATATTCTATTCGCACCGCCACCCCTCACCTATACCTGCTTCACACAGTGAAAGAGAGAGACTCGACGAAATAGAAACTCAAGAAGTAGTAAGACTCCTTCACGCAGTGAAAGTAAACTTATGTTCTTCTACAACTTCAAAAGAACAACTTGAAATATTTATCGAAAATTGCAAAAGAAGTATAACATCTAGTTGTCGTTTCCGCATTGCATAGGTTTGTTTTGTCTGGATATTTTTGACAGATAGCGTGTGTTGTCTGATCCTGCTTTCAGAATTCAGTCATAAACTGATACACAACGCATTTCTTGCTGCATGTGTCTCTGCAGTGTTTTATGCATATATACGTTCTGCATGACGCTCTTGAACTTACTTATCAAGCTCGCGGCGGACCGTGTTGCTCTTCTTCGGATCTTCTCTGTCTGCTTTATAGATCCTAGTTGCTGAGGACCCGAAACTAACCTGCAATACTCAAGAACGTGTCTTTTGTAATGGCCTTATCTCGTGGGTGAATTACATTCTCCTATGATTGTACCTCTGCACAACGCCATGCTTGGCGAGCGACACACGAGAGCACGGCAAATCTACAGCCACGTCCTCATCTCCAAGTTTCAAAGGATGCGTGAGAATGCCGGGGCTGTCGCGAGGTGCGATACACGATCCGATAACAGGCGTGCGAAATCCGAGGGCACGAGCGGGTCGTTAATGGGCAGACACTTACGGCGTGGGGTACCTGGCTTCCTAAGCGGCAGCGATCTCGTCTAACCGGAATGGCGGCCAGCTATTTAACCAAGCAGGCTCCTCGCATTTCACGCGCCTGTTGCGGGCGGTCCCAGCACAGACTGGGAAAGGTTTTTTACGTGCGTGAGGCGATAAACAAAATAGTTTTCACGCCAGCCGCAAACAGTATGCTGATATCGCCGTCTAGCGGAGGCGCAGGACTTGGGATCTTCCGATGCGGTATCCCCACCCCCTCCCCCCTCCCCCACTCCTCCTCTCACCAAGCCACCGATTCTGTAACACATCGGACTCCCACGTATAAAACGTTTTCAAAAGTCTTATTACTTCACAAGTAACTTACGCTTACTTTTAAGAAAAGCTAGTTTTTCACGCATCTCAACGATTCAAATGGCTCTGAGGGCTATGGGACTTAACTGATGAGGTCATCAGTCCCCTAGAACTTAGAACTACTTAAACCTAACTAACCTAAGGACATCACACACATCCATGCCCAAGGCAGGATTCGAATCTGCGACTCTTGCAGCATCTCAATGTTTACGATGTCATATCTCCTAAACAAACTCTCCTGCAATGGTACAATCTACAAATATATTCATTGGTATGAACGCACACTGCCTGCGAAAACAGTTAGCAGTAAGGAAGTAATAAATTAAAACGTCATGCCCCGCACCGATGTTTTACCGTGCGAACAGCGAAAATTTTGTATGCGATAAACGTTCTTCCTTTCATTATTTTATGGTCGTAGGGTGGGGAGTGGGGGGGGGGGGGGGGGGGAGCTCAGAGTTTCAGCGAGAAAAAGTTTCGAAAACGTTGGAAATTGTGTGTGAAATTTGTTGAAAGTTGCTAAGTGCCTTCCTTCTCAATTACTGGATCTACATCTACATGTACATGGTTACTCTGCAATTCACACTCAAGTGCCTGGCAGAGGGTTCATCGAACCATTTTCATACTACTTCTCTACCATTCCACTCTCGAATGGCGCTTGGGAAGAAGGAACACCTACATCTTTCCGTCCGAGCTCTGATTTCTCTTATTTTATAATGATGATCATTTCTCCCTACGTTGGTGTGTCTCAACAAAATATTTACGCATTCGGAAGAGAAAGCTGCTGACTGAAATTTCGAAAACAGATCTCGCCGCAAAGAAAACAGATTTCGCCGCAAAGAAAACCGCCTTTGTTTCAGTGACTGCCACCCCAGCTCGCGTATCATATCACTGACATTGTCACCCCTATTGCGCGATAACACGAAACGAGCTGCCCTTCGTTGCACTTTTCCGATGTCCTCCGTCAATCCTACCTGGTAAGGATCCCGCACCACGCAGCAATATTCCAGCAGAGGACGGACAAGTGTAATGTAGGCTGTCTCTTTAGTGGGTTTCTCGCTTCTTCTGAGTGTTCTGACAACAAAGCGCAATCTTTGTTTCGCTTTCCGCACAATATTATCTATGTGGTCTTTCCAAGTTAAGTTGCTCGTAATTGTAATTCCTAGGTATTTAGTAGAATTGACAGCCCTTAGATTTGTGCCATTTATCGTATACCCAAAATTTATCGGATTTCTTTTAGTACCCATGTGGATGACCTCGCACTTTTCTTTGTTTAGCGCCGATTGCCACTTTTCGCACCATACAGAAATTCTCTTTAGATCTTTCGTAATTGGAATTGATCGTCTGATGATTTTATTAGACACTAAATTACAGCGTCATCTGCAAACAATCTAAGTGGGCTGCTCAGATTATCACCTAGATCATTTATGTAAATCAGGAAAAACAGAGGGCCTATGACACTACCTTGCGGAGCGCCAGATATCACTTCTGTTCTGCTCGATGATTCACCATCTATCACTACGAACTGTGATCTCTCTGAGAGGAAATCACGAATCCAGTCACACAACTGAGACGATACTCGGTATGCACGCAATTTGATTAATAGTCGCTTGTGAGGAACGGTATCAAAAGCCTTCTGGAAATCTACGAATATGGAATCGATCAGATCCCTTGTCGACAGCACTCATTACTTCATGGGAATAAAGAGCTAGCTGTGTTGTACAAGAACGATATTTTCTGAATCCGTGTCGGTTATGTACCAATAAGTCATTTTCTTTAGGGTGATTCATAACGTTCGAGTACAGTATATGCTCCAAAATCCTACTGCAAATTGAGGTCAGTAATATGGGTATGTAATTCAATGGGTTACTCCTATTTCCCTTCTTCAATATTGGTGTGACCTGTGTTACTTTCCAGTCTTTATATATTGAGTGAGTTGCACACTGGAATCGCATTCGGGAGGACGACGGTTCAAACCCGCGTCCGGCCATCCAGATTTAGGTCTTCCGTGATTTCCCTGAATCGCTCCAGGCAAATGCCGGGGTGGTTCCTCCTAAAGGGCACGGCCGATTTTCTTCCCCATCCTTGACACAATCCGAGCATGTACTCCGTCTCTGACGACCTCGATTTCGACGGAGTGTTAAACCCAGGCTTCCTTCCTTCCTCCCTTGGATGAATACAGAGGAGGAGGGGGACACGATGTGGATGAATCTAGTCAGGTTAATTTGCGCGCCTTGAGCTACACTGCCTGAAGACACAGTTTCCAGTTTCAATACTTCACTTACTGTATTAAACCTCCCAGTGAATAGATTACGAAAGCATTTTAAATTTTTAGATTCATCAGTAACACTATGCTGCATTTTAAAGCTATTGGAACAATTTTTTATGACTCATGTTCAAGGTATTTTTCATTCTGACTTCAAATCTGATTTAAAATTTTCCTCTAACACGTCAGATTTTTGTACAGATCACGTCTGAAGTTTTGGCTGGAATTAATTCTTTCTATAGCAATGGATTTTTCCAATTGCATTAAAAATAGATTAGTTATTTTGTAACCCTGTATACAATCACTACACACTGTGTTAGCATAGACAATAGTATACCTACGATACCGATGTTCACCTAAAAATGCTGATAATTAATACGAAAACGCTACAGATGTATGACAAGTGAATTTCCCTTCGCTAATTTCACAGCTTTGATTTCTTTCCGACACGAGCCGAAACTACTCTTACTTGGTCATCGCCGCACGGAGTAGCCGTGCGGTCTAGGGGGCCATGTCACGGTTCGCGCGGCTGCTCCCGCAGGAGGTTCGAGTCCTCCCTCGGGCATGGCTGTGTGTGATGTCCTTAGCGTAAGTTTGTTAAGTTAGATTAAGTAGTGCGTAAGCTTAGGGACCGATGACCTCAGCATTTTGGTCTTTGGTCCCATAGGGCTTACGACAAATTTCCAATTTCCTTGGTCATCTCGCTTCATCAATGCATAGCATAGCATGAAACAGTAGTCAGCCATGACGTCTGTATCCATATTCGCCGGTATCTCTTCCCCATCTCCTTGATGTCCTGGTGGAACCATTCTCCTTGTTCTTCACCAATATCGCCAGGTTTCGCAGGAAGTAATTTGTATGCGAGTGTAGAATGTGAACCTTGACATTCACGTTATATCCCAATTTCATGAAACTCTGCAACATTGTTTTAACGATTGTTTTGTAATTTCCACGCTTGTTATTGACCAAAACGTTGGCCACTACTTATTGAAACGAAATTCATGCCTATTTTTCCACTACATTCATTGAACTTTAAAACAAATTGTTTTTTTATTAAAGTTCTGATCTGCGCCCTCGCATAAATCCTCTCATAACATACTTTTGGAAATCTTGTCTAGCAATTACAGGGAAAGATCGCCATCTTTTTCAAGTGCTTTAGTGAACTGTTTCATTAATGGAAGGTTTCGTGGAGAGGAGGTAACAGCATTTTGGTTGGCTGAACAACTGGTTCATTTATTTTAAAGGGTGGCGCAAAAGTCACGGGACACTGGGCACTGATTTAAGCAAAAGATTGGATTTGTATTTCATTACAAATACAAACAGAACCTACAATTACTTTTTATGTTGAAACTGTTTCCCGTCTTCATCAATACATCTTTGCCGGCCAGGGCGGCCGAGCGGTTCTACGCGCTACAGTCTGGAACCGCGCGACCACTACGGTCGCAGGTTCGAATCCTGCCTCGGGCATGGGTGTGTGTGATGTCCTTAGGTTGGTTAGGTTTAAGTAGTTCTAAGTTCTAGGGGACTGATGACCTCAGAAGTTAAGTCCCATAGTGCTCAGAGCCATTTGAACCATTTTTTGAATACATCTTTGAAGTGTTTTTGGATGACGGTTACATACTCTGTGGCTTAGTGTAGAATCAATGTCCAAATCATGAAATGCGTCGTGTATATGGTCTTTTAGTTCAGCAATGGTCTGAGGCTTCTGAGGATAAACAGAGCCCTTGATGACACCGCATAGGAGAAAATCCATGGGCGTGATATCCCGTGCACGCGGAGGCATGTCAATATCTGCCCTCAGTCCAGTCACTTGTCTCTGGAGAATTCCCCTTAAACAACCGCGGGCAACGGTGGCGTACAGGTAATGTGGTGGAGCACCATCGTGTTGAAAGTAAACCTGTTGAACGTTTCCAGCACACGCCATGTCCTGGCACCACGTAATTCTGAAACATATCCAGATAGTTATCTCCTGTCACTCTTCCTCCAAAAAAATATGGCTCCAGCGGTACCCCAAATGATGATATTACCCCCCCCCCCTCCCAAACACTCACACCAAGTTGATTTACTGGTTGTTCTAACAAAATATGATGTCACGTATGTCGTACGCTGTTTGCCTAGACAGTGATTTTGATCTAAGGCGTCTTCCCCATCCATTAACAACTGCACAAGCACCACTTCAATAAAACGTATCTAACGCGAATATCCTTTCTTCTTTCGTTAACATTGTGACCATTCGGAAAATTACACCTGTAAGCGCGTCTCGCCGATCACACTTTCAACAATTCACTAGTTTGATTACCGTGTTTGTCACTGTATTGTCTTCCAACGCGACAAGGCGTAATTATCACCATTTGGTATTAATAACTTAGCGGGTTAAAACTTCCTACAGTAATACGTCTTGCTGTTACTTTTGTTTTTATTAACCAAGCTTCCAGTGACTTTTGCGCCACTCTGTATTGTGCGAAGCGGGTTTTCCTTTCAGACCAGTCAGTTTCCTTCCAACGCTCGTCTCTGGCTACGCTGCCCCACTTCAAATGAAACACTGCATTTTTGTGTAGCCCAATTGTTTACCAAACAAAGTGCCAACTACTTTCATATATCCAGATATTTTGCAAGGGTGTTTTTCACAGTCCTTATATTTCAACACAGCTCTGAGGTTTTCGTACATCTCCTCGTGGCTTACTGAACGGTTTACCGTGATTTCCCTACGTCGCTTCCTTCGCCATCCTTCCGCAATCCCATGGGACCGATGACCTCGCTGTTTGGTCCCCTCCCCCAAATCAACCAACCCAAATTTCCGTTACGTAAAAGTACACATTTGAGGGTACGCTTCCGCGAGTCTATAAACAATCTCCACTGACTTGGATCATTAATCACGTTTCAGGATTTCAGTAAACCCTCAATGTCACAACAGAAAACTGTATGCCCTTCTTCTTTAAAGAATTTCGTTAATTCCTTTTCTCTACTCCTGTAGCAGGAGTATGATGCTCTCGGCGTTTTGCTTCCAGTCTTGACATCTGCTGTCAGATTGAAGTCAGGAGTTAAATTATTTAGTTCGTTTTGACCAATGAATTCTCGTGTAGAATAGTCTTACGGCTTTTAATCATCACCATAATCACATTCGTTTTCTGAACTTGTTTGTTGTTGCAGTCTTTGTGAATGAAGGTGGAATTGGTACAGGGAGAGATCCACTATGGGTAACTGGTTTTAAGGCCGAAGAAATTGCGTTATGACCTTGAAGATTAAGCACATAAGAATGACAGTAGTACACAGGACTGTGTGTCTTCCTGAAAACCGTAGGAACTGCAAAAGGTGTTGACATCCTCATCCCATTTCTCCAGTCTCAGTTCCTCAACAAACGTACACATGTCTTCTACGGTACCCAGCTTTGTCTTGGTTACCAAGTCTTATGCCAAATTATGCGTACTTCACACTGATCACGAAAGTATTAATGTCCTGTCTTTGCTTAGCAATTTCGGAACTACCACAGACATGAATGAATACACCAACTTTCTTGTGGAGGCGTTTGTTGCGGCAACTGTTGCAAGCCATCGCAGATATACTCAACTATGTTCATGTCTGGCGAGTTTCGTGGGCAGCGGAAATGTTTAAATTCAGAAGAGTGTTCCTGGAGCCACTCTGTAGCAGTTCTGGGAGTGAGAGGTAAAGCATTGTCCAGCTGCAATTACCCAAGTCCGTCGGAATGCACATTAAACATGACTAGACGCAGGTGATCGGACAGGATGCTTACGTACGTGTCGCCTGTCAGAGAGGTATCTAGATGTACCAGGGGTCCCATATCACTCCCACTGCACACGCCCCACACCATTACAGAGCCTCCCCCACTTTGAGCAGTCCCCTGCTGACATGCAGAGTCCATGGATTCATGAGGTTGTGTCCATATCCGTACACGTCCATCGGCTCGATACAATATGAAGCGAGACTCGTCCAACCAGGCAGTATGTTTCCAGTCATCAACAGTCTAATGTCGGTGCTGACTGGCCCAACCGAGGCGTCAGGCTGTGTGTTGTACAGTCATCAAGGCAACTCGAATTGGCCTTTGGCTCCGAAAGCCCATATCGATGATGTCTCGTTGAATGGTTGACACGCTGACGCTTGTCGATGGCCTATCATTGAAATCTGCGGCAATTTACGGAAGGGCTGCACTTCTGTGACGTTGAATGATTCTCTTCAGTCGTCGTTGCTCCCGTTGTTGCAGGATCTTTTTCCGGCAGCAACGTTTCCGGAGATATGATGTTTTACCGGAGTCATGATATTCAGGGTACACTCGTGAAATGATCGTACGGGAAAATCCCCACTTCATCGCTACCTCGGTGATGCTGTGTTAGACGGCTTGTGCGCCGACTATAACGTTGACACTCTAGATAACCTTCCATTGTAGCAGCAGTAACGGATCCAACAACTGCGCCAGACACTTTTGATCTTATATAGGCGTTGCTGACCGCAGGGCCGTAGTCTGCCTGTTTCCATATCTTCACACCTTTTGCCCTAAAAGCCAGGCTACCTGTTTAAAATAGAAACAGGATCACATCACTCCTTTGAATAGTTTATTAACTATGAGTTATGCTCTTTTGCGATATCAACCTTAAACATTTAAACTAAAAAAATCAGTTAACAAATTTGGCGAATATGATAGCAACCAAGTGAAAAACGGAAATGCGCCTTTGGCGTCATTGGCCGGGAGGCCCCTTGCGGGGCAGGTCCGGCCGCCTTGGTGCAGCTCTCACTACATTCGGCGCCTCGTTGGCCGACCTGCGCGCCTGATGAGGGTGAAAAGATGAGGAAGACAACACAACAGCCAGTGCCTGACCGGAGGAAATCCCCGACCCAGCCGGGAATCGAAATCGGGGCCCTTGGGACGGCATAACAACCAAGTGATCACTGTTCTTAATCCCCCAGTTTTCTGCCTAAGATGATCTTATATCAAAATAAACTACAGTTTCTTCATTAGACATCTATCCTGTTGGGACGGAAAAGAAAAGATACTCAATGCCATTTCAGTTAGAATTACAAAGAAATATTAATAACCTGTAAGTAAGTATTAATGTCTGTCATTTGAATTCCGTTTATCAGGAGCGGTATTTTTTCTTGGAAAGCGTTTTCTGCAGCTCTTCACACGGTAATTTGAGGTTATGCAACAGGATTATCTTTGTGACTGTGTAAGCTTACAGTTTATTGCGTTCCTTCGTCCACATGTCGTTTATGAAAGAGAACACCTTTTCGAAATTGGCATTGTAACCTGGAACTGCAAAGCAATATTCCGCCAGCTTCAATAATTCGTTTACTTATATATCCCAGTGGTACTGTTACCTCCTTATTCCTTCTTACACTTCTTCCTTGCGCTTACGTGTCATTAACTGCGAGATGGCCTTTAGTTCTGCGTTCCCTGCTTCATCGCTAAGAAGCCTATCCAAAACCGGAAAGGTCGGTCTTGAATACATTTGGCCGGACGCAAAGCAACACATATCCGGCTGAAGCTGGACATCTAGCAGCCTTAACTCTAGAATGAGGTATTCACTCTGTAGCGGAGTGTGCGCTATTATGAAACTTCCTGGCAGATTAAAACTGTGTGCCCGGCCGAGACTCGAACTCGGGACCTTTGCCTTTCGCGGGCAAGTGCTCCACCAACTGAGCTACCCAAGCACGACTCACGCCCGGTACTCACAGCTTTACTTCTGCCAGTACCTCGTCTCCTACCTTCCAAACTTTACAGAAGCTCTCCTGCGAACCTTTTTCTACGGACTCGTGACTCCACTGAGAAACGTATATCTACATAGACATCATATTCCACAAGCCACCTAACGGGATGTTGTGGAGGATGCTTCTGGTACCACTAACTGATCTCCCCTCCCCCCCCCCTCCCCCCCCCCCCCTGTGCCATCCCCTGTTCCTCTCGCGAAAGGCGTGTAGCAAGAATAATTGTAGGTAACGCTTTGTATTAGCTCTGGTTCCCCGAATTCCGTCATCGCGATCACTTCGCGAGATGTATGAAGGAGAGAGAGTTTTATCGACTCTTCCCGGAAAGTGCTCTCTCGAAATTTTAACAGGAAACCTCTCCACCCTGCGTCCGTACCTCGCGGTCTAGTGGCTGGCGTTGCTCCGTCTGGATCGCGGGGTCCCCGGTTCGATTCCCGGTCGGGTTGGGGATTTTCTCTGCCCGGGGATTGGGTGTTTGTGTTGTTCTCATCATTTCATCATCATCATTGGTGACAGTGCCTCGATTAGACTGTGTAAAAAAAAATTGGACTGTGTAAAAATTGGGACTTTGTTTGGGTGCTGATGACCGCTCAGTTGAGGGCCCCACAGACCAAACACCATCACCTCCGCGATGCACAACGGCTCTCTTGTAACGTCTGCCCCTGGAATTTGTTCAGTGTCTCACGCTGACTTCGAAATTAACTCCCTGATTACGTATACCCTGTCATCAGCTATATTAGGTAGAGATTTACTGGCCAATAGTGACTGGTTGGGAAGGGAGTAAGACAGGGTTGTAGCCTGTCCCCGATGTTGTTCAATCTGTATATTGAGCAAGCAGTAAAGGAAACAAAAGAAAAATTCGGAGTAGGTATTAAAATTCATGGAGAAGAAATAAAAACTTTGAGGTTCGCCGATGACATTGTAATTCTGTCAGAGACAGCAAAGGACTTGGAAGAACAGTTGAATGGAATGGACAGTGTCTTGAAAGGAGGATATAAGATTTACTGGCCAATAGTGACTGGTTGGGAAGGGAGTAAGACAGGGTTGTAGCCTGTCCCCGATGTTGTTCAATCTGTATAGTGAGCAAGCAGTAAAGGAAACAAAAGAAAAATTCGGAGTAGGTATTAAAATTCATGGAGAAGAAATAAAAACTTTGAGGTTCGCCGATGACATTGTAATTCTGTCAGAGACAGCAAAGGACTTGGAAGAACAGTTGAATGGAATGGACAGTGTCTTGAAAGGAGGATAAGATGAACATCAACAAAAGCAAAACAAGGATAATGGAATGTAGTCTAATTAAGTCGGGTGATGCTGAGGGAATTAGATTAGGAAATGAGGCACTTAAAGTAGTAAAGGAGTTTTGCTATTTGGGGAGCAAAATAACTGATGATGGTCGAAGTAGAGAGGATATAAAATGTAGGCTGGCAATGGCAAGGAAAGCGTTTCTGAAGAAGAGAAATTTGTTAACATCCAGTATTGATTTAAGTGTCAGGAAGTCATTTCTGAAAGTATTCGTATGGAGTGTAGCCATGTATGGAAGTGAAACATGGACGATAAATAGTTTGGACAAGAAGAGAATAGAAGCTTTCGAAATGTGGTGCTACAGAAGAATGCTGAAGATTAGATGGGTAGATCACATAACTAATGAGGAAGTATTGAATAGGATTGGGGAGAAGAGAAGTTTGTGGCACAACTTGACCAGAAGAAGGGATCGGTTGGTAGGACATGTTCTGAGGCATCAAGGGATCACCAATTTAGTATTGGAGGGCAGCGTGGAGGGTAAAAATCGTAGGGGGAGACCAAGAGATGAATACACTAAGCAGATTCAGAAGGATGTAGGTTGCAGTAGGTACTGGGAGATGAAAAAGCTTGCACAGGATAGAGTAGCATGGAGAGCTGCATCAAACCAGTCTCAGGACTGAAGACCACAACAACAACAGTGACATTTAAAAATTTGTGCTGCAATCCATTGGACCTTATCTCTCTCAGCCATCTCTCCACGTCGTAAGGATCCGAGATTGATGAGCAATGATGAAGAATCTGTCGAAGCACCACCTTGTAAGGCACTGTCTCCGTGGATGAGTTACATTTCCTTAAGATTCTTTCTACGACTCTCAGTCTGGCACCTGATTCTCCTATCATCTCTGTTACGTCGTCATTCCACTTAAGGTCGCTCCCGATAGATACTTCTAGATATTTTACGGTCGTTGCTGTTCCCAGCAATATGTCATCAATATTGTAGTTGTGCACTAGTGAATTTCTTTTTCTATGTATGCGTAATGTGTTACATTTATTTACATTCAGGACCAACTGCTACAACCTGCACCATTCATCAATTCTTTGCAGGTCTTTCTTCAAATCGATACTGCCTCCTGGGGTTACTACTTTCCTACAGACAACCGCACCATTCGCGAGCGATCTTAAAGAGCTTCCAACACCTCCTAGTAGATCATTTACACGAACTGTGAACAGTAAAGTTTCTACCACACTTTCTTGAGGTACCCAGGTAATTACATTTACAACTCCCCATTTTGTTCCGTTAAGAACGTCGTGTTGAGCCCAGTCTCAAATTTGGTCCGGTAAGCTGGTATGTTTTTGAGTAAACGCGAGTGCGGGAAGGCGTCAAACCACTTCCTGAAGTCGAGGAACGCGACAGCAACCTCAGCGCCGCTCTCTGCAGCGCTGTGGATCTCATGGAGGAACAGAGCGAGCTGAGTTTTGAAGTTTTCTGTTTGCGGAAAAAATGGCGCTGAGCATTATGGGACTTTACATCTGAGGTCATCAGTCCCCTAGACTTAGAACTACTTAAACCTAACTAACTTAGACATCACACACATGCATGCCCGAGGCAGGATTCGAACCTGCGACCGTAGCAGTCGCGCGGTTCCGGACTGAAGCGCATAGAACCGCTCGGCCATAACGGCCGGCGCACTGTTTGCGGAACCCATGTTGATTTTTACAGAGGAGATCTTAGTTCTCCAAAAACGTCATAACTTTTTAGCATATACTATTTTCCATAGTCTAATTCTACGATAGACTGACGTCAACGATATCTACATCTACATCTACATCTACATCTATACTCCGCGAGCCACCTTACGGTGTGTGGCGGAGGGTACTTATTGTACCACTATCTGATCCCCCCTACCCTGTTCCATTCACGAATTGTGCGTGGGAAGAACGACTGCTTGTAAGTCTCCGTATTTGCTCTAATTTCTCGGATCTTTTCGTTGTGATCATTACGCGAGATATATGTGGGCGGTAGTAATATGTTGCCCATCTCTTCCCGGAATGTGCTCTCTCGTAATTTCGATAATAAACCTCTCCGTATTGCGTAACGCCTTTCTTGAAGTGTCCGCCACTGGAGCTTGTTCAGCATCTCCGTAACGCTCTCGCGCTGACTAAATGTCCCCATGACGAATCGCGCTGCTTTTCGCTGGATCATGTCTATCTCTTCTATTAATCCAACCTGGTAAGGGTCCCATACTGATGAGCAATACTCAAGAATCGGACGAACAAGCGTTTTGTAAGCTACTTCTTTCGTCGATGAGTCACATTTTCTTAGAATTCTTCCTATGAATCTCAACCTGGCGCCTGCTTTTCCCACTATTTGTTTTATGTGATCATTCCACTTCAGATCGCTCCGGATAGTAACTCCTAAGTATTTTACGGTCGTTACCGCTTCCAGTGATTTACCACCTATGGCATAATCGTACTGGAATGGATTTCTGCCCCTATGTATGCGCATTATATTACATTTATCTACGTTTAGGGAAAGCTGCCAGCTGTCGCACCATGCATTAATCCTCTGCAGGTCCTCCTGGAGTACGTACGAGTCTTCTGATGTTGCTACTTTCTTGTAGACAACCGTGTCATCTGCAAATAGCCTCACGGAGCTACCGATGTTGTCAACTAAGTCATTTATGTATATTGTAAACAATAAAGGCCCTATCACGCTTCCCTGCGGTACTCCCGAAATTACCTCTACATCTGCAGATTTTGAACCGTTAAGAATGACATGTTGTGTTCTTTCTTCTAGGAAAGCCTGAATCCAATCACAAACCTGGTCCGATATTCCGTAAGCTCGTATTTTTTTCACTAAACGTAAGTGCGGAACCGTATCAAATGCCTTCCTGAAGTCCAGGAATACGGCATCAATCTGCTCGCCAGTGTCTACGGCACTGTGAATTTCTTGGGCAAATAGGGCGAGCTGAGTTTCACATGATCTCTGTTTGCGGAATCCATGTTGGTTATGATGAAGGAGATTTGTATTATCTAAGAACGTCATAATACGAGAACACAAAACATGTTCCATTATTCTACAACAGATTGACGTAAGCGAAATAGGCCTATAATTATTCGCATCTGATTTATGACCCTTCTTGAAAATGGGAACGACCTGCGCTTTCTTCCAGTCGCTAGGTACTTTACGTTCTTCCAGCGATCTACGATAAATTGCTGATAGAAAGGGGGCAAGTTCTTTAGCATAATCACTGTAGAATCTTAAGGGTATCTCGTCTGGTCCGGATGCTTTTCCGCTACTAAGTGATAGCAGTTGTTTTTCAATTCCGATATCGTTTATTTCAATATTTTCCATTTTGGCGTCCGTGCGACGGCTGAAGTCAGGGACCGTGTTACGATTTTCCGCAGTGAAACAGTTTCGGAACACTGAATTCAGTATTTCTGCCTTTCTTCGGTCGTCCTCTGTTTCGGTGCCATCGTGGTCAACGAGTGACTGAATAGGGGATTTAGATCCGCTTACCGATTTTACATATGACCAAAACTTTTTAGGGTTCTTGTTTAGATTGTTTGCCAATGTTTTATGTTCGAATTCGTTGAATGCTTCTCTCATTGCTCTCTTTACGCTCTTTTTCGCTTCGTTCAGCTTTTCCTTATCAGCTATGATTCGACTACTCTTAAACCTATGATGAAGCTTTCTTTGTTTCCGTAGTACCTTTCGTACATGATTGTTATACCACGGTGGATCTTTCCCCTCGCTTTGGACCTTAGTCGGTACGAACTTATCTAAGGCGTACTGGACGATGTTTCTGAATTTTTTCCATTTTTGTTCCACATCCTCTTCCTCAGAAATGAACGTTTGATGGTGGTCACTCAGATATTCTGCGATTTGTGCCCTATCACTCTTGTTAAGCAAATATATTTTCCTTCCTTTCTTGGCATTTCTTATTACACTTGTAGTCATAATTATGTGCATTTGGTCTACGGCCCTCCGCTCTTTCCCAGTCCCTAGGAACTCTTCGTGCTCCAGCGATCCACGATAAACTGCTTCTAGAAGAGGAGCAAATTCTTTCACATTACCTTTGTAGAATGCTACAGGTATCTCCTCCGATCCTGGTGCCTTTCCGCTACAAAGCGATTCTGGCTGCTTTTCTATTCCACGATCGGTCATCTCGTTGGCTGCCATTTCGACATTCGTACCCTGAATGTAAGGAGGGACCGTGTTACGATCTTCCGCGGTGAAATAATTTCGAAAGACGGAATGAAGTATTTCAGCGTTTTCTGTGTTCTGTTTCGGTGTCGGTATGGCCAGCTAGTGAATGAACACAGGATTTCGAATCGCTTACTGATTTTACGTGAGAAAAAACTGCTTAAGGTTTGTATCTAGATCGGCTGACAAAATTTTGCTCTGAGTCACTGAACACTTCTACCATTGTTCTCATTTCGCTCCGTTCATGTTTTGGTAGCTGAGTTTCACTTCTCTTGAAGATCTGATGACTCATCCCTCAAGACGTTGCTCGGAACGTACTGAGGCATATTGAACGATGTTTCTGAGTTTTTTTTTCTAGTTTTGCTCCATGTGGTGTCACCGCCAGACCACACTTGCTAGGTAGTAGCCTTTAAATCGGCCGCGGTCCGTTAGTATACGTCGCACCCGCGTGTCGCCACTATCAGTGATTGCAGACCGAGCGCCGCCACACGGCAGGTCTAGAGAGACTTCCTAGCACTCGCCCCAGTTGTACAGCAGACTTTGCTAGCAATGCTACACTGACAAATTACGCTCTCATTTGCCGAGACGATAGTTAGTATAGCCTTCAGCTACGTCATTTGCTACGACCTAGCAAGGCGCCATTACTAGTTAATATTGAAATTATAAAACATGTACCGTCAAGAGAGATGTTCTCCAATTGTGAATTAAAGTTAAGTATTCCAAGGACTACGTTCTTTTCTTTATAGGATAATTACTTTACCTTGTTCCAGACCTCACGCCAATCTGCGTGATCTTAAAAGCGTGCATTTCGGCCTCCTCTAGCAACACGGTGTTGGCTCTTCTGCCAACACTTCACTCCACATCTTCGTGATCAGTACTGTATATTTGATGTTGACTATTCAGATACTCTGTAGTTTTTATACTGTCACTTTTGCTAACCACAGGTGTATGTACCTGTTTTTCACAACAATCCTTGTTAAACCCGTAGTCACAGTTGCTATCACAGCCTTATGATCACTGGTAACAGGTACGGAGATTTAGCATCTCGGAGGATCCTGCAAAGCGTTGAATCTGGGTGCGCCAAATAGTTTAACCATCAGACGTCGTTTAGACTTCGTCGACAACGGATACGATTGTTTTCTTCTTTGCCGAAGCAGGGCAATAGACGATTTCGCGTCCGTCTCTTTTGATGCCAGTGAGAGAAAAAAAGGTATATTCAAATGTGAGAGATTGGGGCGTGAGGTGAGTAGGAAGATGGATGAGTTACTGCTGGGCGTGGCTTGAGGCGGCGGCTGGCCTTGGGCGGGCCACGGGGTCACTGTACCAGCAGCCGCCGCGCCGCGACGCCACGGCTGACGTCACGCACGGCCGCACAGATGCCGCGCGCATGCGCCGCGCCGTGGCGCGCATGCGCTGCAAACAAAAAAGCAGCGGCGTCTGGGCCTGGCGCGGAGCCGGCTGTGGCTGTTCTCACGGCCGACCCCCACCCCCTGCCAGGGCTACAGCTGCCTGGGTCAGGGACGCTCTGTTGGAGGCTCCAGCTGCCTCACAACAGGCTCCACACCAGTCCTGGAAAACACGTCCGACGCCACACAAATTTAACTTCGAGAGGGAGATTCAAAAGAACGAGATTACCGCTCTAGTTACATTCTCACGCGTCATTCGCAGACAGTTTACTGAAAGGGAGGGAGAGGGGGTCGAGAACTCGCTCTCAACGGCCGTAACGGAAATCATAAGTAAGGCCGAGTTTACACTATCAAATTTCTTTGTCAAAGAAAGTTGATGGTGTAATAGGGAACTTGGTCAAATCTCGTTTGTCGTCAAATAAATTTGATCAGATCTAGGGCCTAGCTGTAGAGTTGTCGCTTGTCTTCTGTTCACTGCAATGTGAAATGTTACCACGTGGAGCGCTAGCATCGCTGCAGCGTACTGTCACCTGTAGTGTGTTTATAAACATTGCTGCTAAATACTATTGTTGTGTACCGTCAACTACAAAATTAATAGAGATGTATGAAGCTGATGAGGCACTTTACAACGTGAGGCACCCTGAATACAAAAATAGATTAAGAAGCTGGGAGGCCTAACCTAACCTAACCCTCTCCTGTAGCAAGGAATCGGAGTGTTACAGTGTGCCTGTCTTCTGCAGATACAGCAGTTCTTAAGGGAGTATTGTGCTTTGTGATATGAGAATACACTTCACTGAGCACATACTGAAATGTATGCTCATCCATTCTTAAGTAACTGATGTACGACTTGACATCCTCCACTGCAAGCTCAAGTAATAAGTTTTGTTGAATGCTTTTAACGTGTCGTCGTAAAGCCCACGGCTTCACCCAGGTATGTTTCCTTCTTTTCCCCCGCTTCTCTTCCGCATGTGCACACAGTGCAATTGTGGTGCATGCAACTGCTGCGGTTAATAGCAAGCTGTTGTTGTCAGCCATCTTGAACTTTGACGAAAAATATGATGACAGTGTAATACCCCTTTTTACCGCCACGTCAAACATCTTTGTCGAATATATTTGACGGATATTTGATCACATCTTTGACAAAGGAATTTGATAATGTAATACCGGTCTAACTTCGAAATTAACTCGCTGACTACGCATACCTTGTCATCAGCTGTATTAATAGAGATTTACTGGCCAACATGGCGTGTAAAAATTTTTACTGCAATGGGACTCGAACCCGTATTTCCCGCTTATCCCTATCGATCGCCTTAATTAACCACTTCAGTTATCGCGCTACTCCGTGGATAGACCCAAACGTTCATGTCATACTGTCTGCATCCTCCTATCGTAGTCCACTATATTCATAGCCTAATGCTCGCAACATTACTTGGTGCTGTGTACTACTTCCTACGCAACGCTAAAGTGAGCTGGGCTCGGAGTTAGGTACGAGCAGAAATGATCAGTGAACACGTAAACACAGTAAACAGAAGATTTACTTAACTTACAGCTTTTCAAATGGTTCAAATGACTCTAAGCACTATGGGACTTACCATCTATGGTC
Organism: Schistocerca serialis cubense; assembly: GCF_023864345.2. NCBI lineage: Eukaryota > Metazoa > Arthropoda > Insecta > Orthoptera > Acrididae > Schistocerca > Schistocerca serialis. Next base: position 56,243,318 of record NC_064647.1, on the reverse strand, counting down.
AACAGTCCCCTAGAACTTAGAACTACTTAAACATAAGTAACCTAAGGACATCACACAACACCCAGTCATCACGAGGCAGAGAAAATCCCTGACCCCGCCGGGAATCGAACCCGGGCGTGGGAAGCGAGAACGCTACCGCACGACCACGAGCTGCGGACTAACTTACAGCTTTCTCCAAGCATTGCGAAGAAACTTTGCAAAAGAACGAACAGCAATAAAGCCCGGCTATTACAAGACGTAAACTAATGAGTGTCGTGCTCCCACCGATATTAATGCACGAACAGAAGGCTAAGACTGAAGTAGGCTTGCCAACGCTCCCCTGTTACACGGGAACACCCGTATTCTTCTGAATTATTAAGCATACTCCCGTTATACGGGAGATACAAGAAGAATATGACATCGATTAAGATTTAAATCTGCCGCAATTTTTTTAAATCTAGTTGCTACATGATAGTTGCAACGTCGATTAATCGATATGCCACAGTATTATCGATACACCATGTACATCGATATGTAGGGACACAAAACATAACACGGTCTCGCGAGTCACGTTGCGATTATCTTGTTTGTTTGTCGTTCCGGCTATTCCGAGTTACGCGAAATGGAAAATCCAAAACTCGGCATAAAAAGAGAGGAAAAGTACTTCTGCGCGTACCAGAAGAAATGGGAAGAAACTCATTTGTGGGTTAATCCTGTAAAATTGCACCCTTTGCAAGCGCGACTTCAGCGTAGCACAGCCTGTTGGGAGCACGCCAACACCGAAGGACACAAAAGCAGAGTTAGGGGAAGTGACACATCTAAGATGTCCAGCTATTTTCAGTGCCCAAGTGACAGTCCCAGTAGTGGTGAATCCGACAAAATTGCACTGGGTGACTTATCGTTTGTGTATCATGCAGTGAAACACAACCTTAGTTATAGTAGCATGGACCGTGCAAATAAACTTGCAAAGAACATATTTATGGATTCGGATGAGGCCAAAAAAGTACGTTGCGGTAGGACGAAAGAAGAGTCTGTTACAAAAAACGTAAGTGCAAGTAAATGCGTGAGTGACTACTATGTAAACATAAAATCACTAACAGAAATGGATAGGCAGTTGGCAGCACAAGAAGCTACGTTTGCATACCACAGTGCAATGCATAACCATAGCTTTAAGTCAATGGACTGTACTACAGCAGTTTTTAAAAAACTTTTCAGTCCTAAATTCACATGTGGACACACAAAATGTAATGCAATCATTTCAAATGTTATTGCAGCGTATGCAGCTCAGCAGGTTTTAAATGGACTGAAAAGTGCTCGATTCATTTCTTTAATGACCGATACATCGAATCATCTGAATTGGTTTCTCTCCTTATCAGGTATTTTCACCCTGAAAATGGCGTCACGGTGAAAGTGCTCGAATTGGTTAATTTAGCTGGAGAAACTTCAGATTTACTTCAGCATTATGTGCTGGAGGGTTTAAAGAAATATGATCTTGAGGGAAAGGTGATTGCAGTTTCTGCAGACCACACTAAGACCGATTTTGGTGGTAAGCAGAGGAAAGGAAAAAAACAATTTGTTCTATAAACTGCAACAGAACACAGTGAGTAATATAGTAGGTGTTGCCTGTCCAGCACATGTGGTGGACAATTCCTTACAAACTGGCTCAGATTGCCTACCCATCGACTGCCAATTAATTGTAAACAAAATCTACCACCAGTTCTACATATATGCAGTAAGGGTTGAATCTCTGAAGTCATTCTGTAAGTTTACTGAAATTGAATACAAAACTGTACTTGGGCACAGGAAGACAAGGCGGCTATCTCTGCTACCAGCATTGGAAAGAATTGTAGATACACTCCTGGAAATGGAAAAAAGAACACATTGACACCGGTGTGTTAGACCCACCATACTTGCTCCGGACACTGAGAGAGGGCTGTACAAGCAATGATCACACGCACGGCACAGCGGACACACCAGGAACCGTGGTGTTGGCCGTCGAATGGCGCTAGCTGCGCAGCATTTGTGCACCGCCGCCATCAGTGTCAGCCAGTTTGCCGTGGCATACGGAGCTCCATCGCAGTCTTTAACACTGGTAGCATGCCGCGATAGCGTGGACGTGAACCGTATGTGCAGTTGACGGACTTTGAGCGAGGGCGTATAGTGGGCATGCGGGAGGCCGGGTGGACGTACCGCCGAATTGCTCAACACGTGGGGCGTGAGGTCTCCACAGTACATCGATGTTGTCGCCAGTGGTCGGCGGAAGGTGCACGTGCCCGTCGACCTGGGACCGGACCGCAGCGACGCACGGATGCACGCCAAGACCGTAGGATCCTACGCAGTGCCGTAGGGGACTGCACCGCCACTTCCCAGCAAATTAGGGACACTGTTGCTCCTGGGGTATCGGCGAGGACCATTCGCAAACGTCTCCATGAAGCTGGGCTACGGTCCCGCACACCGTTAGGCCGTCTTCCGCTCACGCCCCAGCATCGTGCAGCCCGCCTCCAGTTGTGTCGCGACAGGCGTGAATGGAGGGACGAATGGAGACGTGTCGTCTTCAGCGATGAGAGTCGCTTCTGCCTTGGTGCCAATGATGGTCGTATGCGTGTTTGGCGCCGTGCAGGTGAGCGCCACAATCAGGACTGCATACGACCGAGGCACACAGGGCCAACACCCGGCATCATGGTGTGGGGAGCGATCTCCTACACTGGCCGTACACCACTGGTGATCGTCGAGGGGACACTGAATAGTGCACGGTACATCCAAACCGTCATCGAACCCATCGTTCTACCATTCCTAGACCGGCAAGGGAACTTGCTGTTCCAACAGGACAATGCACGTCCGCATGTATCCCGTGCCACCCAACGTGCTCTAGAAGGTGTAAGTCAACTACCCTGGCCAGCAAGATCTCCGGATCTGTCCCCCATTGAGCATGTTTGGGACTGGATGAAGCGTCGTCTCACGCGGTCTGCACGTCCAGCACGAACGCTGGTCCAACTGAGGCGCCAGGTGGAAATGGCATGGCAAGCCGTTCCACAGGAGTACATCCAGCATCTCTACGATCGTCTCCATGGGAGAATAGCAGCCTGCATTGCTGCGAAAGGTGGATATACACTGTACTAGTGCCGACATTGTGCATGCTCTGTTGCCTGTGTCTATGTGCCTGTGGTTCTGTCAGTGTGATCATATGATGTATCTGACCCCAGGAATGTGTCAATAAGGTTTCCCCTTCCTGGGACAATGAATTCACGGTGTTCTTATTTCAATTTCCAGGAGTGTATATTTCCTGCTTTGAAATCATATTTCATTTCCCTTCATAAGTGTCCTGTTATCCTTAAACAATTCTTTGATAACCCTGTGTCTATCGTTCTTCTACATTTTCTTGTTAGTCAGCTAAAATCTTTCTCCACAACAATTAAATGTATTGAGAAACAAGACATCACAATAGTGGAAGATTATCAAGAAATAAACAAATTATTGGGCAAATTACAATGTAGAAAATCTGAAAGATTTCGCACATTCTTTGTACATGAGACTCTAAGAAAGCTGGAAGAAGAGGGTGAAATTACTGTAGAACAATTTCATATTTATGCTGACATCTTCTATGACTCTTGCATTGAGTATATTAAAGAATGGTGTTTACCATTTCTCACACCTTTTAAAGTATTTGACTGGGTTATTACTGAAAATTAGCAGCTACAGTGGAAGGATATTCCGGACTGTTGTGTTTTTGTTAAAAGTATTGTACCAAATTTTCCTGTTGATGAAGACGAACTGTTCCATGAATTTTCATGTGCACAGAACTTCATAAAAAGTGAAGGAGGAGACAAAGAAAGTGTTAGTTCAACGTGGTGTAAAATATTTGCTTATTTCAAAAGTAAAAACATTAACATGAGAAACATGATTCATCTGGTGGAGTTTTGTCTGGCAATTCTTGGGTCAAATGCTGCTGTGGAACGTGTGTTTTCGTTGGTGAACTCTGTGTGCTCAGATGAAAAAAACAGAATGAAAGTTGAAACAGTGAGGGCTTTGCTCATTGACAAAACACACTTTAATGGTGTATCGTGTACTGACTTTTATGATACAATTTCAAACGAAAATGCACTTCTTGATAAAGTACATAAAAGTGAAAAGTACGGTGATAGTGTGGCAGAATAATTGTAAAAAGTGATTTGGGGTCATCTGAGTGCACGTTGTAAAGGTAAACTTGTTTGTGTATTAAATTTAGTCAATACAATATTTATGTCCCGTTTTTTTCTTCATTGTCGCAGGTTTTTCTCTAATTTATTTTAAATGTCCCCTATTTCAATGAAAATGAAATGGACACCCTAGCCTAGAAGTGTAAGTAATTTCTTAGTTGTGCTTAATGGTCCAGAGAAGAGCAGCACCTTTCTTTCTGTGGTTTCAGATGCGCCGAATTTCAAGAACAGAAAAATGTTTCCTGTAGTAATCAGGACTTTGAACCTTGTGTTGGCATCAGAAATAAATTATTATATTTTGTGGAACAAGCAGATGAGATTGCTAGTGGTATTCATACTTTGACAGAAAACAGTCTCGAATCTCATTCATTAAATGTAAATAACATTTCGTCTCATAGTGCCGATAATGCCAGTGTCAATTATGGTGAAAATAAATCCTTGATGAAATTGTTGAGTGAGAAAAATAACAAAATATTTAAAACTAAATGCAAATATCACATAATACATAGTGGCACTAAATATGCTTCTGATGTCTTAGATGTAGACATGCAAATCATAGTTGTTAAGATTTATGGACACTTTCCAGTGTCAGCAAAACGCAGGGAAGATCTTTTTTTCAACTTTGTTGGTACTGACTGGTGTGAAATTTTAAGGCATGTGGCTGCTAGGGGGGTGTCCCTCACACCAGCTGTTGATAGGCTAATAAAGAACTGGGAGCCAATAGTAAGTCATTTTCAGAGCACAAATGAAACACCTAAAGCTTTTAAATTGTATTTTAGTGACGAGGATCCAAGCAAAATGCGAAGTCCCGAAACATAGCCTCAATCTTTTTCTTACATTGGAAATATTATTTTGGAAACCTCAAAATATCTAGAGGTGTCAGATTTAACTATAAAGGAGTCTTGTAGTGCCATTGAAGATTTGTCAAATAAAATTTTGCAAAGAAAAGATGACTCGTTTCTTGGAAGCAATACACACAAGATTCAGAAGAGAAATCAAAATAATCTTGTTGAATTTTAAGATACCTTTCATGCTTACATTGCAGGAAAGGTAAACATTCCTGACAATGCTACAATTCAGTCCTTGCTCCCATTGTCCCTGAAGAATTCGGTTAATTTTAGCGATTTTCAGAACATGCTTACTCAAACTCAGGTAGACATAAATTAGGGTAACCTGTACAATGAATTTTGTTCTTTGAAAAATACGGGGTGTTCAGAAAGTCTCTCCGCAGTGCCGTATGATTGTTAGCCGCGCGTGCCGTATCCCGCAGTGGATATACCGAAATGAAACTCAGTGAAATACAAGTTATTAATTTATTGAATATTCATTTTTAGTAACAAATTTTTACATAAAATGAAGAAAGTGTCCCCCCTGTTGTTGAATACACAATTCAATTCGTCTAATCATGTCTCCAAACACAAGCTGTAGCATTTCTTCTGTGACAGAAGCAGTGAAAGTAGACATTGCAGTTTTCAATTCATCGATGGATTTTGGACGGTTTTTATAGACTGTTGCTTTCGCTGCACCCCAGAAGAAAAAGTCAGATGGTGTTAGGTCAGGCGATCGTGGAGGCCAAAGTCCCTGTGAAAGTACGCCATCGCCAAAAACATCAGCAAGCAGTGACATTGAAACCCGAGCCGTATGCGCGGTTGCACCATCTTGTTGAAAGTAACCGTTCAGTATTTCACTTAACACAAGTTCTCCCATGAATGGGTACAGAATATCACTGCAGTATCGTTGTGCGTTTATTGTTTCGTTGAAGAAAATATGGGATCCACAATCCGACGTCTAGAAATTGCAATCCAAAATCCTATTTTCACAGAATGAAGTGGTTCCTAATGAATACACAATCGATTTCCAGTACTGCACATACGAGAATTTTGCGAGTTCATGTGCCCGGATAAATGAAACCACGCATCAGTGAAAAACGTTCCATTAAGAATATCCCTTCCATTTTGTTGAACGAAATTTTTGAACCGTTGACAGTAATGCAGTCTCTTGCCATGATCGGTATTTTTCAGTTCTTGCATGACTGTCATTTTGTATCGTAAAAGTGCTAATATTTTCCTTACAGCTGTGTGGGCCGTTCCGACACTAACATCGATTTCCGGGGCAAGTTGTAAGTAGGCTGTTTATGTTTTCTCTATGTAAGTAGGCTGTTTATGTTTTCTTATTGGCAACGTTACGTAGCGCTCAATATGAAAATCACTGGCTGTGCTGTGTGCAGTCTGTGGCTGCTTTGCATTGTTGTAATACTCGCCATTGTAGTGTTGGGCAGCGGCAGCTGGATGTGAACAGCGCGTAGCGTTGCGCAGTTGGAGGTGAGCCGCCAGCAGTGGTGGATGTGGGGAGAGAGATGGCGGAGATTTGTAATGAACTGATATATATATTATGACTTGTGATGATATTAAGGTAAATACATTGTTTGTTCTCTATTAATATCTTTCATTTGCTAACTATCCCTATCAGTAGTTAGTGCCTTCCATAGTTTGAATCTTTTATTTAGCTGGCAGTAGTTGCGCTCGCTGTATTGCAGTAGCTTGAGCAGCGAAGATTTTTGTGAGGTAAGTGATTTGTGAAAGGTATAGTTTAATGTTAGTCAGGGCCATTCTTTTGTAGGGAATTTTGAAAGTCAGATTGCGTTGCGCTAAAAATATTGTATGTCAGTTTAAGGACAGTCTTGTAAGAATTGTTCAAAGGGGACGTTTCATATGTCGACCCTTAGCCTAGGATACCTCACTGGAATCTTCTGATTTTTTCTTGTAGTTTGTGTATTTAGTGTAGCTTTTGTTTATTGCTAGCGCGTAATTGTAGAGAGAATCTCCTTTGTAGTTGTAGCCTTTCATTGTTGTACAGTAAAACAGTTGTGGCATGCATATAGATTTGCACCAAGTATTTCGCAGCTGTAATTAACTAGATATTATTTTCAGTGTTATGTTAATGTGTTCTCTTATTTTTGCTCTTCAAATTGTGTTTTTCTGTGTTGTCGTGTGAAATACTGTGACAATAATGGCGTGTGAAAAACGTAATACTAGGCTCCAAAGTAAACTGAGAAATGACAGTGAAAATGAGAGCAGTGTGTTAGCGCCACCGAGTAATGAATTAACTGATGTTCAAAGTAGTAATTTGGTAATTGTGCATAGGGAAATGGAGCGGGCGGCAAACAATGGCGTGGACAGTGAAACAATTAGTAAAGAGGGAAGCATTATCGATCGATCGGTCGGCAACAGCTCGCCTCAGGAATCCGAAATGACAGGACACAATTTCGCAAATACTGTAGATTCAGGTTTTGGGTCATCACCGTTTTCTCAAATAAGTCAAGACACATTTTCTGCTTGTCAAAATGTGAATGTTGTCGGTGCAAATGCACTGCCGAAAAGCGTAGAGAAACAGATTCCAGACACTAATACATTATTATTGCAATTAATGCAACAAATGGAACAAAATCAGAGACAAACACAGCAAAAGCTTGAAAAGTTAGACACAATGGAACAACACCAGAGACAAACACAGCAACAGTTAGACACAGTGGAACAAAATCTCAAAAAGTTAGACACAGTGGAACAAAATCTCAAAAAGTTAGACACAATGGAACAAAATCTTCAAAAGTTAGACACCACACTTGAACAAACACGTGAAGATTTAACTAGTGAGTTACATAACATTGAATCGAAATGTCAAAAAGTCTGTAATGACGTAAAATCACAAATTTGTGAGCATTTCCAACCTATTTTTTCGCGGCATGAAAATGCATTACAGAATCACGAAGCAGCCATAAAAGAACTGCAAATTATTATTCATGAAAATCATGAGACCTTGCAAGCTAAATTTGACTCAGTTGCATCTACCGATTCGGTTACGCAACTTGCAAAAACTCAGGATAACTTAAAGGACACAGTAGATTCGATTTCAACACAAATGGACACTCTGAAACTTGGTTCAGAAAAACACACTGAGGAAATGTGTTCATTATCAGAGAAAGTAGTTGAACTTTCGGATCAGCTAAATAATTTATCTACGAAGGTAGATGATAATCTGAATGACGCAAAACCGGTAGTCTTTAATGACACAGAACAGAGCGAACAAATTAGGAAACTGAAACAAAATCTGAATCAAATTGATACGCAACACCTAAGAGAAATCCGGGAAGTACAAGATCAGCTGACACAGGTAATACAAGAATTACGTATTTCAGAAGACACTCGCGCTCCAACACGGGAAGAGGGATTTAGAAACACGGAAAAGCCGCAAAATAATAACACAGGGCATTTCGGAAGTTATGAAAGAAATTGGCAATGTGCACCGAATTTTGAGATGGAACGGCCGACAGGACCTAACAATGACGGATATGCGACTCGCCGACATGATGATTTGGACTATAAGCTGTTCATTACTACACGTAAATTCAAAACATTTAAGAATTCTGGCAACGACATTCATCCACAAGCATGGCTCCATCAATTCTCTCATTGTTTCCCTCCCAACTGGTCATTGGAGCACAGGTTAGAATTTATGTGTGGCTACTTAGAGAATGAACCAGGTGTAAGAATGCGATCGGTCATTCACGATTGTCACAGTGAAGGAGATTTTTATCATGCCTTCCTCTCAGCGTATTGGTCTCAAGCTACACAAGACCGTGTAAAACATAGCATCATGATGATGAAACACTTTGAACAATCTGAATTTTCCAGTCTTGTGAAATATTTTGAAGACATGTTGCATAAGAATCAGTATCTTTCAAACCCATACAGCCCCTCAGAACTCATCCGCATTTGCTTACTCAAATTGCCTGAACATTTACGACATATTATTTTAGCAGGACGTTGCAAAGACGACATTGAAGCTTTTCAGGGACTGTTACAAGAATTAGAAATTGACACAGACAGTCGCGGGATGCGAAAACAGGAAAACAATCACTACAGGTCACATCCGTCACAATTCCGTGACGACAGAAACGATAACTGGACGCGACAAGGCTATTCTCACCACACAAATCGTGATCAAAACAGACACCACCCATATGACAACCACTGGCAGAGTAATAATAGTTACAGAGAAAGATCGCATTTCCGTAGTAATGACTATCACAGAGACAATCACAGAAACAGACAATATGGGAACCAAAACAAGTATTATCAAGGGAGGCAGAATAACTTCAGACGCAACAGTTCGGCGCAGAGTTACGATTCAGGGAGAAATTCTCCACCACATGACCGACAAACAAGAAACTATGTAAACTACCGACAAAACGACAGACGTGAATTTCATCAGAACTGGCGGGATTCTAACAGAGCTGGGCCCTCTCGGCAAGGCGAATTTGTAGAAGTTAGGTCTCCTAACCCCAATAACGACGCGCGCCAACAAAGAGACAGACAATGACTCGCACAGCAGGCAGCTGCGTGCGGCCGCTGGCTCAGGGAAAAATAACAAAGACGCTAGCCTTGAGAAAAGATTTAGCATTCTTTACCGATGTATACAACATGATAATTCTTTGAAGTTGAAACTCTGTGCACTAGGAAGAGTAAAGGTTTACACCATGTTTCACATGTAAAACCATTTATTGAGAGATAATCTGCTTTTTAACTTTGTCTTTGCCATAAAACGTTTCACTTCACGTTACTAGTATGCTTTAGAAACTGTTACCATGCAACAATGTTTGAAGTTAAATATCCAGCCAAGAACCAAGAGAAATTATTTAAACAGAAATTACGAATGCATTGTTATTGCGAACAGACGACACAGTGTAATTGTGTGTGTACATTCTTGCTTGTTAGTTGTACGATTAGAACATTTACCAGTACTGCTAATGAGATTTTAATGCAACATTTTGGTTTACTTGAAAATACATTCCGGATTTAAAGTACTTTCTGTGAGATACCAGATGAGACAATAGTTAGTTTATGTGACAGCTACACGATTTTATCACGACGCTACGAATGAGTGACAATTTACAATGTTGATTTTGCGGTGTTTCTGTTTTATATCTGCACAGTTTTTCTGTATTATTCTGGAAAGTAAAACATGTTTTAGTAGTAACTTTTATGGTATAGCTACAAGGAGACAGCCTTTTCTGTAGCACAACAATACGTTACAGCACAGTACTTTCTTCATCACGGCAATAAGCGTAATAAGTATGATATCTATACGCAAAGCATTTCATTTTTGTTTATCATGAGGTAAGTACATTGACTTCTGCAGAACTTAGCTTTCGGAGGAAAATAACTACGACACTTCCACAGAGATTATCTTACAACAAGATGCACATTTAGCGCTACAGGACACGCATTTCAGTGATCAATTTTGTACTTAAAACATTTATTTTTAAAGATTTTTGAATTACAAAGAAAGTTTTCCGTGATATATTTCATTCCATTGGTGTAATCTGTAACACCTGAGGGTATAATTACATTAATCCTCAGGGGGGTACACGCTTACTTTGTGTACCATGTGTGTGGCAACCACAAGGAACCCTAGCTAATATGGTATTTGCTTATACAACTTTACACATCGGTACCATATTTCTCTAACACTCAAATTACACAGCTATCTGGTCATTTAACAGAGAAAGAAACTTTTTTTACTACATCTGTGACACATGTTTACACAATTACACAGTTGGGTAACTTCACACTTATGAAACTGTATTTTGTCTGTACTTTGAGAAACGCTCATATTTTTCGGAATCATTGTGATACTATGAGAGCTTTGAATGACGTATTTCGTATGGGGTCATGATTTTTAAAGTACGTTTGAGGTAGATGACACTATTGAAATGAGCAGAGAATTTTTTTTACGTTTTGAAATTATTGGAGGAAGTTACGACGATTTTGAGATTTGACTGAAGTGTTATGATGTTATTATTACGACGACGATGTGTACTATGCTGTTGAGGTATGTTTATGATAAATAAGCTGATGCTATATGAGGAATCTGATTATGCTATGTAGCTATTATGATGAAATATTGAAGACGTGTTGATGAATATGAATATGTATATGTGTAATAAGGTAAGGAATAAGGAGTAGGGGTTAGGGACTCTGATTTATGAAAAGGTTGTTGGAAACCAAGAATCGTACTTTAAGAGTTATGAAATGTGTGTGTATATGCATGAATGTATCACAATGCCACTGAAAATTTTTTTGGACACTGTTATATTTATAGGGTTTTGTTTCTACAGATTTGCAACGCTAATTCTTGACCTGTGAAATATTTTTATATGAGACTACCACGGTAGCAGAATCTCCTGTCGTAAATATTTCCGTATGAAAGTTAAGTGACCACCTGCACGTAATGCGTCGCGGGCACCCAGCTGTGTCAGACGCCTGGAGAAAAAGCCATTATTGCGAGCCCTTTTCAGCGGCACAGGTAGTGCGTTGTGGGCACACAGCTGTGTCAAACACCTGGAGAACAAGCCATTAGGGTGTGCCTTTCATCGCTAATGCGACACCCTCGTTACTTGAAAACATATGATTACTCGCACTTTGTGCTAATTACTGAAATGCTTATGAATTGATGGGAAATATTCGTACATCTGCACACCTGATTATGACAAGCGTCTTTCTATGAGAGTTGAGAGAATTTCTACTAACTTATGAAATGTCACATAACTACTGAATGATATTTTTATGCTTTGCTTTTCATAGTTGCTTATTTCATTTGATACCTGTTTTCCAGCTGCGTTGCAGCATTGCTTTTATAAAATGAAATACATTTGCTAATGTGAACACTTTCTGTCAACAGATCTATTACAAAATTATTTTATGATCCACATTCTTTAAAAAAGGAGCACTTGGAAAGGAAAGAACAATAAGAAGGAACTAGTAACTGCATTCATAATTTTCTTTTCAAGTAATTGGTAACTTTTTGGTAGAATAACTTCTTGTGGTGCACCACTTTAATTACATAGACATTAAGATGTGAATATACATTTCCCTTATCTGCATTGTTGTCTTTAGTGTAATGTTTTTTTCTGCTTGAGCTATGTCATGTTTAGATATAAGTTATTTCTGCTGCTATTTGCCAGGCATAGTGCTGCTGAATCTTAAATTGTGTTACTCTGTTAAGCTAGTTTTACTACTGACTTATTTTTCTTGTTACTGTACATTGGCTCATATTAGTTGTAATATTGCAATTGCTTTGGCATTTGTATTTTTGTCATTGCTGTTTGTGTTAATTGTTTTGTGCTGCTGCATTGCCTCGTTCCTTAGTTTAGCATCTGAGCTCAGTAGATTTAAGTTAGCTTAAGAGGGGGTAGACTATAGAAGAGAATGAGTTGCGATGAATTGGAAGAAATGCATTGAGAAAACAGGTTTAGGTAGGATTTTCTTGGAAATAAATGATGAGGTAAGATAATGGAAAATAAAAATGAGGTAAGAAATGTGTGAACATATAAACACAGAAAGCATGCTTAGATAGAATTTTTTTGGTGGAAACAAAGGATGAAATAAGAGGAAAGATATATGAAGTTTTGGGTTGGACTGCAGTACCAAATGTTACACTGAAAACGAACCCTGTCCTTTCCTTTTGTGTTATCCCAGTACGTGTTTGTGTACCCTTGTGTATTTGTTTTCTTCCTGTCTCTGTGTAGTTTCATAGAATTTTTTCTTCTTTTAATATTAAGCTACATTCACTATGATGAGGAATACTGTTATCCTCAAATATAATTGGCATTAATAATATGTTATTTACTTTGTAAAGATGTTAGACATTATTCATTCTGTTTAAATGCTCATGTGTGAAGTTGATGTTTCAATAATTATTCTGATCTTCTATGTATGTACTCATGTCATAATTCCTGTAACACTGATGTATATGTCTATTTCTATTCTTTTGTAAAGCCCCTATTACTACAAATGTTATCTATATTGTTATGTTTTTAATGATGTATTGTGTACCTTTTTATTGTATTCTCATGTTATAAAATTGTAATTGTTACCAGTTCTTCAAATTAAGTAACATTTCACTGCACACGTTTCTGTTGGTCATAGTACATGGACAATATGTGAGAAGTAGGGACTGATAGTGTTTGCACGTGTGTTGATAATTCAGCAAGGGACTGGATAACAGCATTGCTGGTTCTAAGGACAATTCCAAAAACGTTGTGAGTGCACAAGTGGTGGTTTATGGACTTGCTATATTCTCTGCAAGACTCTTCGATGGTGATTGTACACCTGCACATTTGCAACAGATGGCTGCTGGCCGTCTCTACAAGGACTACAGTGGGTCTACATCTTTGATGGCCCACCAATACCGTAATCTCTACCAGGACTACAGTGGGTCTGCTCTGTGATGACCTACCTACCAATATTCATCAAAACTACGACTGACTCTGCTGTGGGTTTGCTCTGTTGTGGCCCATTATCTGTCAGCATGTCAAGAGTCAGCACTGTCTTTCCGTTGGAAGGACAACACTACTTCTTCAAGACTGCATGGAAATCCACTACTTCTGTGTGCATTTTCTTTTACTGCTCAGACTTTGAGAAAAACACTGCTATTCTCCTGTTATGTACGATTAGGACTGTCTTTATGGACTGTGAGAAAATTTGAGCTTTTGACCAACATAATATCAATAAGTGTGTGCATTTGATTTCTTTGTTATTGTAATTATGAAAAATTTTATCAAATCATTATTGGCCACTGCCCAAAAAAAAAATTTGTAAAATTTTTGTGGGGAGCATGGGGGCTATGTAAGTTTTATGTTTTCTCTATGTAAGTAGGCTGTTTATGTTTTCTTATTGGCAACGTTACGTAGCGCTCAATATGAAAATCACTGGCTGTGCTGTGTGCAGTCTGTGGCTGCTTTGCATTGTTGTAATACTCGCCATTGTAGTGTTGGGCAGCGGCAGCTGGATGTGAACAGCGCGTAGCGTTGCGCAGTTGGAGGTGAGCCGCCAGCAGTGGTGGATGTGGGGAGAGAGATGGCGGAGATTTGTAATGAACTGATATATATATTATGACTTGTGATGATATTAAGGTAAATACATTGTTTGTTCTCTATTAATATCTTTCATTTGCTAACTATCCCTATCAGTAGTTAGTGCCTTCCATAGTTTGAATCTTTTATTTAGCTGGCAGTAGTTGCGCTCGCTGTATTGCAGTAGCTTGAGCAGCGAAGATTTTTGTGAGGTAAGTGATTTGTGAAAGGTATAGTTTAATGTTAGTCAGGGCCATTCTTTTGTAGGGAATTTTGAAAGTCAGATTGCGTTGCGCTAAAAATATTGTATGTCAGTTTAAGGACAGTCTTGTAAGAATTGTTCAAAAGGGGACGTTTCAAAGTTTTCTTACTGACTTGTTCGGACTCGTGGATATTTTATCGGAAATATCGAGTAGTTTATCCTCAGACTAAACGCTAGGTCGACCACTTCTCGATGCATCTGTCACTGAAACCGTACTTCGAAATTTGTTAATCAAATCTCGCAGAGTATCGCGATGTGGGAGTGTTGTCTCCGGGAAAACTGAATTAAATGTTTGACGAAGTGAAACTGTGTATTTACCGCAAGCTTTGAACACTTGTTCGATTAAAAACACACGTTCTTTAATGGTTAGGATTTTAACAGTGACAAAAACGAAACAAACGAACAAAGGAACCAAACTTAAACGTTCACGTCAACAGGTAACGACACACACCAACGATACTACTGACGCTGGCTGAGATAAACGAAACAGTGGAATGTTGGGGGAGTCCACTTGAAGGGAAGTAACCGGTGAACAATCATACGGCACTGCAAGAGACTTTTTGAACACCCGATATAATAAATACAAAAATTGCCACCGACAGCAGAACAGTTGAAAAGTGGGTATCTGTGATGATTGAGGCAGAGGCCAAAGGAATTAAAGCCAAGAAGATAAATACACTGCTGGCCATTAAAATTGCTACACCAAGAAGAATAGGTACAGCTGCCCATGCAGCTTCAACACGATACCACAGTTCATCAGGAGTAGTGACTGGCGTATTGTGACAAACCCGTTGCTCGGCCACCATTGACCAGACGTTTTCAGTTGGTGAGAGATCTGGAGAGGCCAGGACAGCAGTCGAACATTTTCTGTATCCAGGAAGGCCCATACAGGACCTGCAACATGCGGTCGTGCATTATCCTGCTGAAATGTAGGGTTTCGCAGGGATCGAATGAAGGGTAGAGCCACGGGTCGTAACAGGTCTGAAATGTAACGTCCACTGTTCAAAGTGCCGTCAATGCGAACAAGAGGTGACCGAGACGTGTAACTAGTTTCACCCCATACCATCACGCCGGGTGATACGCCAGTATGGCCATGACGAATACATGCTGCCAGTGTGCGTTCACCGCGATATCGCCACATACGGATGCAACCATCATGATGCTCTAAACAGAACCTGGATTGATCCGAAAAAATGACCCTTTGCCATTCGTGCACCCAGGTTCGTCGTTGATTACACCATCGCAGGCGCTCCTGTCTGTGATGCAGCGTCAAGGGTAACAGCAGCCATGGTTTCCGAGCTGATAGTCCGTGCTGGTGCAAACGTTGTCGAACTGTTCGTGCAGACGGTTCTTGTCTTGCAAACATCCCCATCTGTTGACTCAGGGTTCGAGACGATGCTGCACGATCCGTTACAACCATGCGGATAAGATGCCTGTCATCTCGACTGCTAGTGATAGGAAGCCGCTGGGATCCAGCACGGCGTTCCGTATTACCCTCGTGAACCCACCGATTCCATATTCTGCTAACATTCATTGGATCTCGACCGACGCGAGCAGCAATGTCGCGATACGATAAACCGCAATCGCGATAGGCTACAATCCGACCTTTATCAAAGTCGGAAACGTGATGGTACGCATTTCTCCTCCTTACACGAGGCATCACAACGAAGTTTCACCAGGCAACGCCGGTCAACTGCTCTTTGCGTGTGAGAAATCGGTTGGAAACTTTCCGCATGTCAGCACGTTGTAGGTGTTGCCACCGGCGCCAACCTTGCGTGAATGCTCTGAAAAGCTAATCATTTGCATATCACAGCATCTTCTTCCTGTCGGTGAAATTTCTTGTCTATAGCACATATCTTCGTGGTGTAACAATTTTAATGGCCAGTAGTGTAAGTTCTTGGCTTTGTCCTCAGTATACCAGCATCTAATGCTCACACTGAAAGGATTTTTTCTTTGATGAACAGGAAATGGTCTGATGATAGGAGCCGTCGCATTCTAGATTTAATGATATGATGAATTTGATGAATTTGTCCAATTTGTAGAAAAGGACCGCAAACGTCACACTGCTTCCAAAAGTGTAAACTCATATACTTTTAAGTAAAAAAGTGTATAGACCTTTAGCTTGTAATTGTTATGAAGAAGATTTTTGGTTGGTCCATGCAATAAACCTGTTTTAAGATTTAAATAAATTGCGTTAGGGCTGTTAATTTTGTCGGGTCGAAGTCTCCCTTATTTTGACAAAAAAAAGTTGGCAACCCTAGACTGAAGACTGCGACGCAGGCAGACAGGGCCCCCGTGTAGCTGCCACCGGCTGGAGCACCTGGAGGCGTGGCTGAGTGGGCCCGCACCACTGGGTCCGCCGGGCCACCGCGCGGCCGCTGTCGGCGTCTGTCGGAAGCGAGCGTTTCCGTTGCCGGCTGTGAGACGCCGGTGGGGGTGGTAACGATCTGTCACACCACACTTGGATTCCCACAAAAGAGACCGTGAGGCTCGTCATACTTACATGCGTGTCTGAAACAGCAGGCACTGTTGACGATTCACAGCTGTACGAAATACTACGAAATTAATTCGCTGACTGCGAATTCCTTGCCATCAGCTGTATTAGGTATAGATTCTAGGGTCTATACAGTGTGTCATACGAAGTCTGGGTCGATACGGGGAGCTTGCACGGATAGCCGGAGTTGTTAAGGCGACCTTTGCCGATAGGCGGAAAACTCGGGTTCGAGTCCCTGTCTGGTACAAATTTCCGTACGCCACTTTTATTGAGTCATCAGTCTTCTGACTGGTTTGATGCAGTCCGCCACTAATTCGTCTCTTGTGCCGACCTCTTCATCTCAGAGTAGACCTTGCAACCTACACCCTCAATTATCTGCTGGATGTATTCCAACCTTTGTTTTCCTCTATAGTTTCTGCGCTCTACAGCTCCCTCTATTACCATGGAAGTCATTCCCTCATGGCTTAACAGATCACCTATCATCCTTCTTGTCAGTGTTTTCGACATATTCCTTTCCGATTCTGCGCAGAACCTCCTCATTCCTTACCTTATCAGTCCACCTAATTTTCAACATTCGTCTGTAGTACTACATCTCAAATGCTTCGATTCCCTTCTGTTCTGGTTTCCCCACAGTCAACGTTCGCTACCGTACACCACTGTGCTCCAGACATACATTTTCAGAAATTTCTTCCTCAAATTAAGGCCCATGTTTGACACTAGTAGACTTCTCTTGGCCAGGAACGCCCTTTTTGCCATTACTTTTGATGTCCTCCTTGCTCTGTCGGTCTCTTGTTATTTTACTGCCAAGGTAGCAGAATTCCTTAACTTCACCTACTTTGTGTCCATCAATCCCGACGCTAAGTTTCTCACTGTTCTAATTTCCGCTACCTCTCATTACTTTCGTGTTTCTTCGATTTACTCTCAATCCATATTCTGCATTCATTATTAGATTGTTCATTCCATTGAGCAGATCATGCAGCTCTTCTTCACTTTCATTCTGATAGTAATGTCATCAGCCAATCGTATCATTGATATCCTTTCACCTTGAATTTTAATGCCACTTCTGAATCATTTTTATTTCTTCGATGTACAGATTGCACAGTAGCGGCGAAAGTCTACCTCCCTGTATTACACACTTTTTCATCCAAGCACTTCGTTCTTGGTCGTCCACTCTTATTATTCCCTCTTGGTTCTTGTACCTATTGTATATTACACGTCTCTCCCTATACCTTACCCCTATTTTTCTCAGGATTTCGAACGTCTTGCACCAATTTACATTATCGAATGCTTTTTTCAGGTCGACAAATCCTATGAACGTGTCACTATTTTTCTCAGTCTTGCTTCCATTATCAACCGCAACCTCAGAATTGTCTGTCTGATGGCCTTACCTTTCCTAAAGCCAAACTGATCGTCGTCTAACACATATTCAATTTTCTTTTCTATTCTTCTGTATTATTCTTGTCAGTAACTTGAATGTATGAGCTGTTAAGCTGATGGTATGTCGCCAGACTCATACATTCTACACACCAACGTGAATAGTCGTTTTGTTGCCATTTCCGTCTGTAGGGAAGCAGCCTACTCACGCCGTATAAAATTCACATCGGCCTTTCCATTGTGTGCCAGCCAGTCCGCTGTAACTAGATCTGACGTCATAAATGTTGCGCAATACTTTAAAAATCAAGTAAATAATCAGAAACGGTTCTAGCATGTCAGAAGTAATACTAAATCAATATGTGTTGAATATCAGTTCAATAACTTTAACCATTTTCGAAATTTGGACGTTTCTCTGTAAAAATCATTGGCGCAACAGAAAAGAGCTAGAAACTTAAAAATTTATATTTAGATTCCTTTTTCATAATAATTTAATAGAAACAGTATTCTGGATCTCACAAATTAAAATTTTAGTTGAAATTCATGATTTTCTGGTTTTTGTCTTAAAAATTAAGGAAGCAAGATAGATTAAGTAAGCGAATAAATAAAGCTAGGATGTTTAGATTTAAGTAGAAGGGAGATCCGCTATAACCATAAAGATGTGAGAAGTTTCAACTGAATAACTATAAAACTATAGCTATAGCTATAGCATATCTCCAAAGAGAAAGTTCAGAGCTCGTGTACTGCGTTTAGTGTAATTAAATTAATTCTCTCGCCCAAAATATTTGACTTAGCCACGTCACTTTTATTATGATTACTCACCTATGTGCTGATTGCACAATTAAATTGAAAGCCTCATCGGCCATCAGCAAAGGAAGCAATGATTTATTCGATAACTTGAAGTGGTGCATTACTTGCCCAGCGGCTAGTCAGGAGAGCGGATTTGATCAGGCGTTCCCTTAGCCGTCCGCACCGCGGCTTTATACACTCCTGGAAATTGAAATAAGAACACCGTGAATTCATTGTCCCAGGAAGGGGAAACTTTATTGACACATTCCTGGGGTCAGATACATCACATGATCACACTGACAGAACCACAGGCACATAGACACAGGCAACAGAGCATGCACAATGTCGGCACTAGTACAGTGTATATCCACCTTTCGCAGCAATGCAGGCTGCTATTCTCCCATGGAGACGATCGTAGAGATGCTGGATGTAGTCCTGTGGAACGGTTTGCCATGCCATTTCCACCTGGCGCCTCAGTTGGACCAGCGTTCGTGCTGGACGTGCAGACCGCGTGAGACGACGCTTCATCCAGTCCCAAACATGCTCAATGGGGGACAGATCCGGAGATCTTGCTGGCCAGGGTAGTTGACTTACACCTTCTAGAGCACGTTGAGTGGCACAGGATACATGCGGACGTGCATTGTCCTGTTGGAACAGCAAGTTCCCTTGCCGGTCTAGGAATGGTAGAACGATGGGTTCGATGACGGTTTGGATGTACCGTGCACTATTCAGTGTCCCCTCGACGATCACCAGTGGTGTACGGCCAGTGTAGGAGATCGCTCCCCACACCATGATGCCGGGTGTTGGCCCTGTGTGCCTCGGTCGTATGCAGTCCTGATTGTGGCGCTCACCTGCACGGCGCCAAACACGCATACGACCATCATTGGCACCAAGGCAGAAGCGACTCTCATCGCTGAAGACGACACGTCTCCATTCGTCCCTCCATTCACGCCTGTCGCGACACCACTGGAGGCGGGCTGCACGATGTTGGGGCGTGAGCGGAAGACGGCCTAACGGTGTGCGGGACCGTAGCCCAGCTTCATGGAGACGGTTGCGAATGGTCCTCGCCGATACCCCAGGAGCAACAGTGTCCCTAATTTGCTGGGAAGTGGCGGTGCGGTCCCCTACGGCACTGCGTAGGATCCTACGGTCTTGGCGTGCATCCGTGCGTCGCTGCGGTCCGGTCCCTGGTCGACGGGCACGTGCACCTTCCGCCGACCACTGGCGACAACATCGATGTACTGTGGAGACCTCAGGCCCACGTGTTGAGCAATTCGGCGGTACGTCCACCCAGCCTCCCGCATGTCCACTATACGCCCTCGCTCAAAGTCCGTCAACTGCACATACGGTTCACGTCCACGCTGTCGCGGCATGCTACCAGTGTTAAAGACTGCGATGCAGCTCCGTATGCCACGGCAAACTGGCTGACACTGACGGCGGCGGTGCACAAATGCTGCGCAGCTAGCGCCATTCGACGGCCAACACCGCGGTTCCTGGTGTGTCCGCTGTGCCGTGCGTGTGATCATTGCTTGTACAGCCCTCTCGCAGTGTCCGGAGCAAGTATGGTGGGTCTGACACACCGGTGTCAATGTGTTCTTTTTTCCATTTCCAGGAGTGTATATAAGAACGCCGCACGAGAAGAAGGCCCCAGTTCTCTCCAGACGTTGATTAGCGCACCACCTGTGCCGGGAGTCGCGTCGCGTATAAACAGCCTCGGATGCCGTAATAAGTTATTCGGGATACGCGTAACCATGAAATCGTTTTCGAGTGAAGTGTTAATTCTGGGATGACTTTGATGATCTATGTTCAGTTTGCGTATGTCGTATTTTCACGTGTCGCCGTGGGACAGACATTCTACCATTATTTAGCGTGGCGTTTGATGAACATTATCATCAAATTATGGCGAGCATTCACTTAAACATTTAGTTTGAACAGTTATAGTTGCATCTGCGCATTAGACTCTGAACTGCTCTGGTAGTTGGATTATGTGGAATCTTTTTGGTCTGTGACTTTCAGAATATAGTGAACATTTTAGAGAAAATGGTTTTTGATTATGAATCCCAGACAATCTCCTAATTCCTCAGAGCTATAAGCTGTAGCTAAAAATGTATTTCTCAGATGAAGTGAGCACTAGGAATTCTAATTACAGACTTCACGTTTTGCTAATCACTTTCTGGTTGCCAATAGTGTAGTTAGAGAGCCAGTGTTGGGAACGGCACACAACAGCATAAATACAAAACATTTACAATAACAATTGTTCCACCCGCTGCCCCACACGTCAATCATTTTAGAAATTCTGATGGAATGTTATCTGTTCCTTCTGCCTAATTTGATCTCAACTCCTCCGAAGCTGTTTTAAATTCTAATACTGGATCCCCTATCTCTTCTAAATCAACTCCTGTTTCTTCTTCTATCACATCAGACAAATCTTCCGCGTCTTAGGGGCTTTTAATGTATTCTTTCCACCTATCCGCTCTCTCCTCTGCATTTAACAGTGGAATTCCCGTTGCACTCTTTAATTTTACTACCCTTGCTTTTAAGTTCATCGAAGGTTGTTTTGACTTTGCTATATGCTGAGTCAGTTCTTCCGACTATCATTTCTTTTTAGATTTTTCACATATTTCATGCAGCCATTTCGTCTTAGCTTTCCTGAACTTCCTGTTTACTTCATTCCTCAGGTACTTGTATTTCTATATTCCTGAATTTCCTTATCATTTTTGTACTTTCTTCTTTCATGTATCAACTGAAGTATTTCTTCTGTTAGCCAAGGTTTCTGGGCAGTTACCTTCTTTGTACCAGTCTTTTTCTTTCCAACTTCTGTGATTGCCCTTTTTGGAGATGTCCATTCCTCTTCAACTGTACTGCCTACTAAGCCATTCCTTATTGCTGTATATATAGCCTTAAAGAACTTCAATCGTATCTCGTTATTCCTTAGTACTTCTGTCTCCCACTTCTTTGAGTATTGATTCTTCCTGACGAATCTCTTAAACTTTAGCCTACTCTTCATCACTACTACATATTGCTCTGAGTGCATTTCAGCTCCTGGGCACGCCTTACAGTCCAGTATCTGATTTCGGAATCTCTCTCTGACCATGATGTAATCTAACTAAAATCTTCCCGTATCACCCGCCATTCCAAGTATACCTCATTCTCTTGTGGTTCTTGACCTGAGAATTCGCTGTTACTAGCTGAAATTTATTACAGAACTCAATTAGTCTTTCTCCTCTCTCATTACTTGTCCCACTATTGGGTAGCAAATGTATACTGAATACGGATATGTCAAGGAATTTGTGGTTAGTGAATTGGTTGCGAAACATTTCGTACAGCTCTGGATAGTCAGTAGTGTCTGTTCTGTCATAAATGCACCTAAGAATTGTAAGTAATCAATCACGCCATTACCATGAGTCCTTTCACACTCACTGGTGGATGGAATCCTTCTCTACACCTTTGTATGCAAATTTCCTCATGCCATCTATCCACTTTCCGTCTGTCTATCGTTTCAGCAGGATAATGCACGACTGCATGTTGCAGGTCCTGTACGGGCCTTCCTGGATACAGAAAATGTTCGACTGCTGCCCTGGTCAGCACATTCTCCAGATCTCTCACCAACTAAAAACGTCTGGTCAATGGTGGCCGAGCAACTGGCTCGTCACAATACGCGAGTCACTAATCGTGATGAACTGTGGTATCGTGTTGAAGCTGCATGGGCAGATGTACCTGTACACACTATGAAAGCTCTGTTTGACTCAATGCCCAGGCGTATCAAGGCCGTTATTACAGCCAGAGGTGGTTGCTCTAGGTACTAATTGCTCAGGATCTATGCACCCAAATTGCGTGAAAATGTAATCACATATCAATTCTACTATAATATATTTGTCCAATGAATAGTCGTTTCTCATTTGCATTTCTTCTTGGTGTAGCAATTTTAATGGCCAGTAGTGTACTCAAGCTCATTCTAGTTCTACCACCACATTGTTGATTATGCTATTTTCTTTTCAGTATGGTGTTTAAACCTTATTTTAAGCCTACTGTAGGAGGGCTTGCCGAAAAGTAATTTTTCCTGTGAGCACTCTTAAACATTTTTAAATAAAACGAACGTTATTAACATTCTATATCATTATTCTACATACCTACACATTTATTTCTCAACAAACCCACCATAACGACGAACAAATTTCTCCCAATGAGAGACCAGTTTTTTTGTAGCGTCGCTGTAAAAACGTTTGACTTCGTTGACAGAGCCACAACCTCACTATTGCTTGCACCGCTTCATCATTACCAAAGTAAAGTCCACGAAGGACAGTTACGGAAACAGACGAAAATCGTACGGAGCCAAGTCGGTACTGTACCGACCATAACCGATCATAGTGAACCCAAGGCGCCGAATTATTGAGATGTCGCAGCGCTCGTGTATTGTGTGGTATTGTTATGCTGAAGGACAGTGCTCTCCATGCGTGAACAAAGTTTTCTGCCGCCATAAACTCGTTCACAGCATGCACTGAGATAGTTACGATACACAACGCGATATTGTGCACTGCAGTTCGGAGCCCTCTAGTGGCAGAGAACTGCAAATATAACGTAGACGTGAAGAATAAAGATTTAGAATGTTAATAAGGTTTGTTTTATTTTTTAAAAAAACGTAAGAGGTTTCACAAACAAATTCGAAGGTATTACTTTTCAGGGCACTCTCGTAATTAACACTGATGAGTCAAAAAATTATACTACAACCCAATGCAAAATTGACTGCCGCCTGGTAGTGTAGTGGACACCTGACGTGGCAAGGAACTATGTAGCCGGCCGCGGTGGCCGAGAGGTTCTAGGCGCTACAGTCTGGAACCGCGCGACAGCTACGGTCGCAGGTTCGAATCCTGCCTCGGGCATGGATGTGTGTGTCCTTAGGTTAGTTAGGTGTAAGTAATTCTAAGTTCTAGGGGACTGATGACCTCAGGTGTTAAGCCTGGCTCAGAGCCATTTGAACCATTTTTTGAACTATGTAAGCGTACCAGACACCTTCCGATCACTTATGACGGAAACCTACAACACTGCTTACTAGAATTATCAACAGTTGCTCGATGCTGGGACACTTCCCGCAGTCGTGGAAGGTGGCTACAAGCCAGGAAGAGATATCTCCCGACCGGAAAACCCCCGACCGCTATGTCTACTCCTGACATTGGGAAGGGTACTCGAAAGAGTGAGCTTGAGGCTGATTCAGAATGTTCTTATCACTCACAACGCTATACGACCCGATAAGTTTGGGTTTCAGGAGAAGTTCTCAGTGAAATTCCATGTACTGCGGATAACCGAAGCGGTACAAGACAATTTCAACAATAAGAACCCTACTATTGGAATTTCCCGTGCTTTCCAAAGGCCTATGATAAACTTTGCCGCCAAAATGTGATAATCAATTACGACAGAACACGCCACTCGCAAACTGCTATTTTGAGATAATCAACAACTTTCTCGAATACCGAGACTGTATGTTCGCATCGACGACCAAAACTCGAGTCGACCTGTCGTTTCGTGAATTCCTCAGGGCTCAGTTATCTCGCCAGTACTTATTAACGAAGTATTGTTGACATAAGAATGTAAAATCAGATAGAAGCCAACCTCGAGGAAGATCAGTGTGGTTTCCGGAGAAATATAGGAACACGCAAGGCATGAATAGCCGTACGACTTACCTTAGAAGATAAATTAAGGAAGGCAAACCTACATTTATCACATTTCTAGACGTAGAGAAAGCTTTAGATAACGTCGACTGGAATACTGTCATTGAAATTCTATAGGTAATAGGGGGAAAATACAAAGAGTAAAAGGCTATTTACAACTTGTACAGAAACCAGACGGCAGTTGTAAGAGTCGAGGGATATGAAAGGGAAGCAGTGGTTGAGAAGGGAATGAGACAGGGTTGTAGACTATACCCGATGTTATTTAATCTACACATTGAGCAAACAGCACAGGAAACCGATAAAAAATTTCCAGTAGGAATTAAAGTTCAAAAACTTTGAAGATTGCTGATGACATAGTAATTCTCTCAGAGACCCCAAAAGAATAGGAAAAGCTGTTGAATGGAATGGTCGGTGTCTCGAAAGGAGGATATAACATCAACAAAAGCAAAACAAAGGTAACGGAATGTAGTAAAATTAAATCAGGTGACGCTGAGGGAATTACATTAGGAAACAAGTCACTTAAAGCAGGAGTTTTGCAATTTGGGCAGCAAAATAACTGATGATGGCCTAAGCAGAGAGGATATAAAATGTAGACTGGAAATGGCAAGCAAAGCGGTTCTGAAGATGAGAAATTTAGTAACATCGAATATAGATTTAAGTTTTCGAAGTCTTTTCTCAGAGTATTTGTATTGAGTGTAGCTATATATGATAGTAAAACATTGACGATATAGACTTTAAAGAACAAGAGAATAGAAGCTTTTGAAATATGGTATTACAGAAGAATGCTGAAGAGTTGATGCTTAGATCTTGTAACCATTGAGGAGGTACTGAACAGAATTGAGGAGAAAAGAAATTTGTGAGACAAAGCGACTAGAGTAGGCGATAGATTGATAATATACATTCTGAGGCATCAAGGGATCACTAGTTTAGTATTGGAAAGAAAAGAGAAAAGAGAAAAGAAATTTGTGACACAAAGCGACTAGAGTAGGCGATAGATTGATAATATACATTCTGAGGCATCAAGGGATCACTAGTTTAGTATTGGAGGGAAATGTGGTGGTAAAAACCGTAGAGGGAGACCAAGCGACGAAAACAGTAAATTCAGAAGGACGTAGATTGCATTAGCTATTCGGAGATGGAGAAGCTTGCACAAGATTGAGTAGCGTGGACAACAGTATCGAAGTATTACAGACGACACGGCTTTCTTAACCACTGTATACTGTAAAGGAGGCTGACCCACAAATGCAACGCTAGCCGGGTGTGATGCAGCAGTGGACACATGACAACAAAATACAGGTGATCCCTCACAAGACATTTACGAAGAGGAGACCTACGGATTATGTTAATGACAGCCTCCGGTAGTCTGGTCAACCAGTTCCATGCTCGAGCGCGGCCAGATACCTAGGCGTCCATGTCGACAAGAACGCATTCGAGAGAAGAAGACAACTGGACTGAGAATGATGGGCGGACTCATTCCATTCCTGAAGAGCACAGATCTGAATCCGCGCACAAAACTACAATCTTTCCACGCGACGGTAGAGCGCTCTTTACTGTACGGATCAATATCGTGGGGAAAAATGTTGGAAGGAAACTAGAAGAACCTATAAGTCCTCCAAAATCCATGTTTACGTTCTGTCACAGGTGAGACCTGACGGGTGAGGCAGCAAGGTCTTCACGGCGACCTCGGCGAGAAATACCTTAAAGTGAAAGGCAAGCCCACAAAGACTTTCAACAAGGACGCCCTCCGAGGCATTGAACGCCAAACAGGTTCGGTAGGGGCGGTTGAACCCCACCAAGACATACATACGAAGTTCCCAAATCACTGGTGCTCGATCCTCCATAAACGAAGACATCAAGACGTGGAGAGAGTATCTATCCTACACTTCCGCCTGTCTAGGTAACAAAATTAAAAGTGGTTCAAGGACTCAGTTGAGTACCCAAACAATGGCTGACTAGAGCAATAAATAAAATGTGCAAAAATTTTATCTGTACCGTTCACTACAGAAGTACAGATCACCAAAGGGGATCAGACTTCAAGCACCACACACACACACACACAAACACACACAAATGCCATCACTGCCAGCCTTGTCTTCGACAACCACATTCTAGAAACTTGGAGAAATGCGTGGTACGCACTCTGCTGTCTTACAATTTCTTTATTGACAACTGGTTCCGATCACTGATTATCTTCACAGTAGAAAAATATTGTGAGAGCTTCACATGTCATACAGTGTGTACCATGCGTCTCACCAAATACAGGATGGTACTTTGATCGTGATCGGGCCAAATGTCTCACGAAATAAGCGACAAACAAGAAAATTACAAAGAACGAAACTTGTCTAGCTTGAAGGGGGAAACCAGCTGGCGCTATGGTTGGCCCGCTAGATGGCGCTGCCATAGATCAAACGGATATCAACTGCGTTTTTTAAAAGACGAACCCCCATTTTTATTACATATTCGTGTAGTACGTAAAGAAATATGAATGTTTTAATTGGACCACTCTTTTCGATTTGTCATAGATGGCGCTGTAATAGTCACAAACATATGTCTCACAATTTTAGACGAACAGTTGGTAACAGGTAGGTTTTTTAAATTAAAATACAGAACGTAGGAACCTTTGAACATTTTATTTCGGTTGTTCCAATGTGATACATGTACCTTTGTGAAATTATCATTTTTGAGAACGCATGCTGTTACAGCGTGATTATCTGTAAATGCCACATTAATGCAATAAATGGTCAAAATGATGTCCGTCAACCTCAATGCATTTGGCAATACGTGTAACGACATTCCTCTCAACAGCGAGTAGTTCGCCTTTCGTAATGTTCGCACATGCATTGACAATCCGCTGACGCATGTTGTCAGGCGTTGTCGGTGGATCACGATAGCAAATATCCTTCAACTTTCCCCACAGAAAGAAATTCGGGGACGTCAGATCCGGTGAACGTGTGGGCCATGGTGCTTCGACGACCAATCCACCTGTCATGAAATGTGCTATTCAATGCCGTTTCAACTGCACGCGAGCTATGTGCCGGACATCCATCATGTTGAAAGTACATCGCCATTCTGTCATGCAGTGAAACATCTTGTAGTAACATCGGTAGAACATTACGTAGGAAATCAGCATAAATTGCACCATTTAGATTGCCATCGATAAAATGGGGGCCAGTTATCCTTCCTCCCATAATGCCGCACCATACATTAACCAGCCAAGGTTGCTGATGTTCCACTTGCCGCAGCCATTGTGGATTTTCCGTTGTCCAATAGTGCATATTATGCCGGTTTACATTACCGCTGCTGGTGAATGACGCTTCGTCGCTAAATAGAACGCGTGCAAAAAATCTGTCATCGTCCCGTAATTTCTCTTGTGCCCACTGGCAGAACTGTACACGACGTTCAAAGTCGTCGCCATGCAATTCCTGGTGCATAGAAATATGGTACGGGTGCAATCGATGTTGACGTAGCATTCTCAACACTGACGTTTTTGAGATTCCCGATTCTCGCGCAATTTGTCTGCTACTAATGTGCGGACTAGCCGCGACAGCAGCCATAACACGTACTTGGGCGTCATCATTTGTTGCAGGTCGTGGCTGATGTTTCACATGTGGCTGAACACTTCCTGTTTCTTTAAATAACGTAACTATCCGGCGAACGGTCCGGACACTTGGATGATGTCGTTCAGGATACCGAGTAGGATACATAGCACACGCCTGTTGGGCATTTTGATCACAATAGCCATACATCAACACGATATTGACCTTTTCCGCAATTGGTAAACGTTCCATTTTTACACGGGTAATGTATCACGAAGCAAATACCGTCCGCACTGGCGGAATGTTGTATGATATCACGTACTTATACGTTTGTGACTATCACAGCGCCATCTATGACAAAGCGAAAAAAGTGGTCCTACTAAAACATTCATATTTCTTTACGTACTATACTAATATGTAATATAATGTGGGGGTTCGTATTTAAAAAAACGCAGTTGATATCTGTTTGACCTATGGCAGCGCCATCTAGCGGGCCAACAACAGCGCCATCTGGTTTCCCCCTTCAACCTAGACGAGTTTCGTTCTTTGTAGTTTCTTCGTTTGATGTTTATTTCGTGAGATATTTGGCCCAGTCACAAGGAATGGACCACCCTGCATATCTATGCTGTTGACAGTTGCCTGAAAAAATTTTCTTGGATTTGAGAATAGCGATAGAAATGTCTCCAGATAGCATAGGACTCGTTCTTCATCAGCCAAGACCCAGAACAAAAGATAAGGAGTACCGCTTGGGACATCGCCTCTAGCGCTCTGCTCCAGAAACTTCAGGTGGTTAGGAGCAAAATCGTACACCGCATTCTCCCTGAGAGTGTAATGAGGTCTGCTCAAAAAATTTCTGCATTTCGTCCGCAGTATTTTTCTACGCGTACCTTTTACTTACTGCGCATGGTCCCCTTCGAAATCCTCCCCTCCACAATTGAGACACCGCTCCCAGCACCGTTTCCTCTTACGGAAGCTGTCTTGGTACGCCTCTTGCTGGATCACGCGAAGCGCCATCTGCGAATTTTCTTTTATCTCGTCTTTCGTTGTAAGTGTTCGCCATTTCACAGGGGTTTTTATTTTTGAGAAAAAACAGTCAGCAGACGCCATGTCTGGAAAGTATGGAGGATGAGCCAGCACAATGATTACGGTTTTTGTGCAACAGTCACGCCCCAACGGGGATGAATGTGCGATTGCGTTATCGTGAAGAACAGCCATGAATTGTCTCGCCACATTTCAGGCCGTTTCCTCCTCACATTTTCTCGTAGGTGTTGCAACACGTCCCGGTTAACAGTCTGTCCCCGTGACACGAATTCGTGATCAACCAATCCCTCAAAGTCAAAGATAGCTATCAGCATGGCTTTGACGTTTGACCTGACCTGGCGAGCTTTTTTTGGCCTCTGAGAACCTTTCCCGATCCATTGCGAAGACAGAACCTTAGTCTCTTCATCATAACCGTAGACCCATGTCTCATCACCAGTTACGATTCTCTTAAGGAACATCTCGTTCTCATTTGCGCGATCCAAAAGCTCTGCACAGATTGCGAGGCGAAGGTCTTTCTGGTCTTGGCCCGTTAGCCATGAGACGAACTTGGCGGCAACACGATGCGTTCAAAGAGGCTGTGTCAGGATTTCATGACATGATCCAATTGAAATGTTACATTTTTCTGCAACCTCTCGGACGGTCTTGGATTGGCACGCACAATTTCTTTGACGTTCCTGACATGAGAGTCGTCGGTTGACGTCGAAGTGCATCCTGAACGACGGTCGTCTTTCACTTCCTTCCGACCATTTTCAGACCGTGTGAACCATTCGTAACAGTGGGTACGGCTAAAGCACTCATCACGGTAGGCTTCCAGCATCATTTGGTGTGTCTCTGTAAAGGTTTTCCCGAGTTTCGCATAAAATACAATACAGATGCGTTGATTCTCTAACTGGCATCTCGAAGTTCGCAAATTGTGCGACAGAACGTTATACTCAATACAGCACTGAACAATAATTAACAGACATACAACAATGAAAGTACCGGCAGTTTAAACATTAAACACAAGCATGCGCAAGAATGTCAACCACATTTCGCTCCAATGTACCATTGGCGCGAAATTACAATTGTTTCGGAACTTTTTGAACAGACCTCGTATACGGGATGTGCATGAAGATATTTAAACAGATACGAATGTAGAAGCAATAGCGAAAAAACAGGTAAAGTCTTATTACAAATCGATGAACTGAGACACTCCTTAGACCAACAAGGGCACAGCCACGCAGTGGGATTCTGTGTCAAAATTAAAAATAATTAAGGAAAGGACGCTACATCAACCAAGGTCGGCTAAGAGCCTCAGACTTTCATAACAACCTGTTTCTTCAAAAGAAAAAAAAACTATAAATAAAGTAACTTAAAACCTACGTTCACCTAATCAAAAATGCATGGTCAGTCGCATGGGCGGTGAACCAGTTGTTGTTGTTGTTGTAGTTGTTGTTGTGGTCTTCAGTCCAGAGAATGGTTTGATGCAGCTCTCCACGCTACTCTATCCTGCGCAAGCTTCTTCATCTCCCAGTACTTACTGCAGCCTACATCCTTCTGAATCTGCTTAGTGGATTCACCTATTGGTCTCCCTCTACGATTTTTACCCTAAACGCTGCCCTCCAATTCTAAATTGGTGATCCTTTGATGCCTCAGAACATGTCCTACCAACCGATCCCTTCTTGTAGTCAAGTTGTGCCACAAATTTCTCTTCTCCCCAATTCTATTCAATACCTCCTCATTAGTTATGTGATCTACCCATCTAATCTTCAGCATTCTTCTGTAGCACCACATTTCGAACGCTTCTATTCTCTTCTTGTCCAAACTGTTTATCGTCCACGTTTCACTTCCATACATGGCTACACTCCATACAAATACTTTCAGAAACGACTTCCTGACACTTAAATCTATACTCGATGTTAACAAATTTCTCTTCTTCAGAAACGCTTTCCTTGCCATTGCCAGTCTACATTTTATATCCTCTCTACTTCGACCGTCATCAGTTAGTTTGCTCCCAAAATAGCAAAACTCCTTTACTACTTGAACCGTCTCATTTCCGCTCAGCATCACCCCATTTAATTCGACTACATTCCATTAACCTCGTTATGCTTTTGTTGATGTTCATCTTATATCCTCCTTTCAAGACACTGTCCATTCCGTTTAGCTGCTCTTCCAGATCCTTTGGCCGGCCGCGGTGGTCTCGCGGTTCTAGGCGCTCAGTCCGGAGCCGCGTGACTGCTACGGTCGCAGGTTCGAATCCTGCCTCGGGCATGGATGTGTGTGATGTCCTTAGGTTAGTTAGGTTTAAGTAGTTCTAAGTTCTAGGGGACTGGTGACCACAGATGACCCATAGTGCTGAGAGCCATTTTGAACCAGATCCTTTGCTGTCTCTGATAGAATTACAATGTCATCGGAGAACCTCAATTTTTTATTTCTTCTCCACGGATTTTAATTCCTACTCCTAATTTTTGTTTTGTTTCCTTGACTGTTTGCTCAATATACGGATTGAATAACATCGGGGAGTGGCTACAACCCTGTCTTACTCCCTTCCCAACCACTGCTTCCCTTTCATGTCCCTCGACCCTTATAACTGCCATCTGCTTTCTGGCAAAATTGTAAATAGCCTTTCGCTCCCTGTATTTTACCACTGCCACCTTCAGAATTTGAAAGAGAGTATTCCAGACAACATTGTCAAAAGCTTTCTCTAAGTCTACAAATGCTAGAAACGTAGATCTGCCTTTCCTTAATCTATTTCTTAAGATAAGCCGTAGGGTCAGTATTGCCTCACGCGTTCTAGCCTTTCTACGGGATCCAAACCTATCTTCCCCGAGGCCGCCTTCTACCAGTTTTTCCATTCGTGTGGAAAGAATTCGTGTTAATATTTTGCATCCGTGGACCAGTACCACATTTCAAAAAAAAATGAAAGAATGAGGAATGATTCCAACGACGATAATGGAAAGCAAATGGAGAATTCCAGTGTGGAAAGCGACTTTAGCAATGGCGAGATGGTTATGGCCCGGCTCCTGGGAATGGCGTGTCGGGAACCGGAAGGTGTCGTGAGCGTCTAGGAGCCTGAAAAGCACCAGTAGGCAACAAGATGTCGGACGTGCACACGACGCCACAGAACGTGCACGTCGGGATCGTCCCCCGTCTGTAATGGACAATAGGCGGCGATCTGTGACAAGTACGAAGACATGGGTTCCGCAAACAGAAGATCTTGCGAAACTCAGCTTGCTCTGTTACCGCACGAGATCCATAGCGCTATAGACAACGGCGCTCAAATTGATGCCGTGTTCTTTGATTTCGGGAAGGCATTCTACACCATCCTGCACTCGCCTTCAGTGAAAAAACAATACAAGTTTACCGATTATCGGACCAGATTTGACACTGGATTCAAGATTTCCTTGCAAACGCAACTCGACACGTCGCTCTTAACGGAACGAAATCGATAGGTGTAAACGTAATTTCCAAAGAACCCCAAGGAAGTGTAGTATTACCGTAACTGTGTGTACAAATGATTGACAAGAAAGCATCGGAAGCTCTATAAGACTGCTCCCACGTGATGCTTTTGTCTGTGATAAGATAGCGACGCCGGAAGACAGTATCAATTTGTAGAATGGTCTTCAGAGGATTGATGAATGGTGCAGGCTCTGGCAGTTGACACTGGACGTGAATAATTGTTACTTAGGGCGCATGCATTGGAAAAGAAATTCAATTCCGAACAACTACAGTACTGATGACAGACTAATGGGAACAGTATCTACCGTAAAATGCACTCAAGAGCCAAAGAACCTGGTACATCTGCCTAATACCGTGTAGGGCCCCCGCGAGCACGCAGAAATGCCGCAACAAGACGTGGCGTGGACTCGACTAATGTCTGAAGAACTGGCGCTGGAGGGAACTGACACCATGAATCCTGCAGGGCTGTCCATAAATCCGTAAGAGTACAACAGGGTGGAGATGCCTCCTAAACAGCACGTTTCAAGGCATCCCATACATGTTCAATAATGTTTGGTGGGCAGCAGAAGTGTTTAAACTCAGAAAAGTGTTCCTGGAGTAACTCTGTAGCATTTCTGGACGTGTGGGGTTCAGGGATTCGAGAGATGGTCTCCATACCCGTACACGTCCATCCGCTCGATACAATTTGAAACGAGACTCGTCCGACCAGCCAACATGTTTTCAGTCACCAACAGTCCAGTGTCGGTGTTGACGGACCCAGGCGTCAAGCCTTGTGTCGTGCAGTCAGTCAGGGTACACGAGGGGGCCTTCAGCTCCGAAAGCCCGTATCGTTGATGTTTCGTTGAATGGTTCGCACGCTGACACTTGTTGATGGTCCAGCACTGAAATCTGCAGCAATCTACGGAAGGGTTGCACTTCTGTCACGTTGAACGATTCTCTTCAGTCGTCGTTGGTCCCGTTCTTGCAGGATCTTTCTCCGGCCGCAGCGATGTCGGAGATTTGATGTTTCACCCGATTCCTCATATTCACGATACACTTGAGAAATGGTCGTAACGGAAAACCCTCACTTCGCCGCTGCCTCGGAGGTGCCGTGTTCCATCGCTCGTGCGCCGATTATAACGTTCAAACTCACTTAAATCTTGATGGAGCCTGCCATTGTAGCAGCAGTAACCGATCTAACAACTGCGCGAGATACTTGTGTCTTCCGTATAGGCGTTGCTGACCGCAGCGCCGTATTCTGCCTGTTTACATATCTCTGTATCTGAATACGCATGCCTGTACCAGTCTCCTCGGCGGTTCAGTGTAAAATACAAATGAGTATAGGTACAGGGATGGACGTGCAAGTTGAAGACGGCTTTTAAAAGGCCTCTCATCCTGGCAACCTGTCACGGCGTGGTCCTTTCGAAAAGCTGGCTACAAAGATGAAGAATATCACAACGACATTATCCAATCACTGAAACGCTATCGTCACGCATCTCGTAGTAGTCGCTCGTGGTCACTAACACCGGCTGTCCGCCTTTGGTATCTGAGTAGTCTGCACGACGGGATGTCATGCCTAACGGCCCGGGTTCGATTCCCGCCTGGGTCGGTGATTTTCTCCGCTCAGGGAATGGGTGTTGTGTTATCATCGTCATTTCATCCTCATCGAAACGCAAGTCGTCGAAGCGGCATCAACTCGAAAGAGTTGCACCAGGCGAGCGGTCTATCCAACGGGAGGCCCTAGCCACACGCCATTTCCATTTACCAACACCGGCTGATACCGCATCCTACATCGCCGCCCTTTTCGGTGCTACCGGTAAGGCTGTGTCGTCGGAGGATGTACTCAACAGTACCGACATGAACCAGAGCACTAGCACCCACAATCCAGAAAGAAGCCAGTGCACGTCTGAACAAACAGCTGAACTTGTTCAGCAAAAGACTTGGGCCTGTCATGTTTGGTGCCTGTACAACGTTCAGATGACTGACTCCCCTCTTCACTGGCGAGGGTCGTCTGGCGGTTGTGTAGTTGCAGGACACGATCCCCGGACCATCAGGGCTTGAACAGCGAGATCTCGACCATCTTCTCGACAGCATGCCAAGGAGAACTTAAGCACACTATATAGCACGGGGTGAATCAACAAGATATTGAATGTTTTCCAGCAGCAGATTTTTTTGTTTCAGTGAGGTGCATAGATACGCATATACGAACAGACGATCTTTTCTCATCTTCCCACTGACCAGCTAGGACCTCGTACCAACATCAGTTACTCTCCATCCTTTGCTGTTTACCATTTTTCCAGTACTTCTGCAGCTTACCACCCAAAATGTCGCCTTTTCTTTCTCCTGCCCATGTTGTTCCCGATTTCTTATTTCTGCTATCGTGACAGCCTTTTAAATTTAGTATTTCCTTCTTAAAAACATTTCTTACTGTTATTTTCGATCTTTCAATGTAGTCTCTCTCTAGCTCTGTCCCTATTTCTGTAATTCATGCTATTATTGATTTATTTACCCAGAAAAACAGAAATATTTGTTCGTTTGCCTGTTCTTATTCGTTCGGTACGCATATGCAAAAAACATTACCCTTGTATTGTACTGTACTGTATGTAACTGGGGACCTAGAAACGACGGAGAGGCTTCGTCCCACCGTAGCCCTCTGTGGTTCACAACCCCACAACAGGCCACAGCAGTCCACCCACCCCACCGCCGCCCCACACCGAACGCAGGGTTACTGTGCACTTCGGCCCCCAGTGGATCCCCTAGGGAACGTCTCATACCAGACGAGTGTAACCCCAAATGTTTGGGTGGCAGAGCAATTATGGTGTACGTGTACGTGGAGACAGTGTTTGCACAGCAGTCTTCGACACAGTGTAACTGAGGCGGAATAAGGGGAACCAGCCCGTATTCGCCGAGGCAGATGGAAAACCGCTCTAAAAACCATCCACAGGCTGGCCGGTACACCGGACCTCGACACTCATTCGCCCGGAAAACATTGAACTTGCTTGACAATTACTTCTGATATTGTCTGTGTATTTTGTTAGATTTCACTACATCTTATTTTCCAATCGGCTGTAATTTTTATTACATCTGTTATTTTTAGTAATAATTCACCTGTTATGTACTTCTGTTCTGTCCAACTTACAGTTCACCATTAAGCCATCATATGTATATAAAGTTTCTGGTCTGACCACTGGGGTGTAGTGATTCCCTTTGGTATTTCTAGATATCTATTTCTTGTTGAAGAGATTTTTTCTCTTATTCCCATTGCAAAGTTTTCTAGTTCATTCTGCTGCACGATGCTCCAACATATTTAAGCTTACGAACTCGCTTTATTTTGCCTATTGTTGTTTCTTCGTATTTTTTTGCCTTTGTCGAGAATTTTTTTAGCGTAAATACTGAGACCCTTATTTCCTTAATTATTTTGTTTTCATTCTGCAGTAAAGGATTTTTGTTTTAGTTTTAGTTTTATAAGGCATACTCGTACATTCCCCGCTCTTACTGAGTCCAAGCACACACCCGATCGGGTATCTAAGTAGAGCATAACTAGTGTTAAGTAGTTTATGTGAACCAATAGTGGACCTAACATCAAACCCTGTGGAATGCCACGGCCCTGTGAGGCCAGTACAGCCATTGCATAGGTGTGTAGCTGCAGCAGTCGTAGAACAGTGAAGGAAAGTAAATTGAGCACTGAAAGAAAAATGTGAAACAACAGTGCACCAAACGTTGGAACAGCATGAATGACTTCTGTCGTGTGAGAAAAGTAGCCTCTTGGTAGAGATGGATAGCTGCAGGCAGTGAAGGACAGAGGACTGTGCACTAAAGGGACGCGAAACAGTGCTGTATCTGAGACTGGACCCAGTGGAATGCTAGTGTTGATTTCTCCTCTGTTAAACAAGTATCTTCATTGTAGCAACAGGTTGCTGTGGCAGACACAGAACAGTGAAAGGGCAGAGAAGTGGGCACTAAAAGAAGAATATGAAACAATGTTGGACCGTAGATTATTATTCTTCTGCGTGACAAATCTTGCCATTGTGAGAATGTGTAGCTGTGGCAGACGCAGAACACTGAAAAGACAAAGAACTGAGCACATGTAGAAGAATGAGAAACTACTTTCTAGATTGGACTCCGTTGAATGGCAATAATGATTTCTCCCTTGTGAGACAAGTACCTGCATTGTAAAGATGGGTAGAGACGCGAGACTTGAAGGACAGAAAACTCAACACTAAAAGAAGTATGTGAAACAGAATTGGACGTTATGCTGGAACCTGCGGAACAGCAAGTAATAATTACTCCCCAGGAAGTATCCCATTGTACACACAGATAGACACAGTAGACGGAGAGCAGTGACGGACAAACAACTGAGCATTAAAAGATGAAGGATGTGAAACAATAGCCAAGGGTAGATCAAACCATTTTGTACCAAGTATATGATCAGGCAAGCATCACCAAATCTTGTTCGCAGTTGGTGGCACCTGAAGATGAAGTTTTAGGCTTCGAAACCGGTAGTGAAATACATAGCAAATTACTGGCATCTGGAGCGGATTTTGTATTCCATTAACCAGCGATGTGGAATGGCGATAGAGATTTCTTCTGTGTGAGAAGAGTGCCCCCGACGTGGAGATGGATAGCTGCAGGAAATGCAGAGCAGTAAAGGACAGGAAACTTAGTACTAAAAGATGAATATGAAACCGTACTGGACATTACATTGGACCTTGTGGGACAGCAACAATGATTTCTTCCCTGTGAGACAAGTATCTCAATTTTAGAAACAGGTAGCTCCAGCAGACATAGACAAGTGAAAGGACAGAGAACTGAGCGCTACAAGAAGGATGTGGAACAGTGTTTGACCTTAAATTGAATCCTGCAGAACAGCAATAATGATGTCCCCCCTATCAGGCAAGTACCTCAGTTTCGGAAACGGGTAACTGCGGGAAATGCAGAGAAGTGAAAGGACAGACAACTGAGCGCTAGAAGGATGTGAAACAATGTTGGATTTTAGACTGAACCCTGTGGAATGGTTATAATGATTTCTCCCCTGTCAGACAAGAACCCTCATGGTGGAGACAGGTAGCAGCAGAAAATCCAGAACAGTAAAAAGACAGAAAATTGAGCACTACAAGGCTGTGAAACAGTATTGGACCTTAGGTTGAACCCTTTGGAACGGTAATACTGATTTCTCCCTTGTGGAACAAGTACCCCAGAGTAGAGACAGGTAGCAGCACCAAGACCAAAGCAGTGAAAGGTCAGTGAACTGAGCACCACAAGGATGTGAAACAATATAGGGCCTTAGACTAAGCCCTGTGGAATGGTTAGAGTAATTTTTCCTCTGTCATGCAAGTACCCCATGGTAGAGACAGGTAGCAGCAGGAAATCCAGCCCAGTGAAAGGACAGAAAACTGAGCACTACAAGATTGTGAAACAGTATTGGACCTTAGACTGAACCTTGTGGAATGGTAATGGGATGAATTCTCACCTGTCAGACAAATACCTTGATGGTAGAAACAGGTAGCTGTAGGATATACAGAGAAGTGTAAGGACAGAGAACTGAGTGCTAGAAGGATGTGAAACAATGTTGGATATTAGACTGAAACCTGTGGAAAGGTTATACTGATTTCTTCCATGTCAGAAAAGTAGCCTCTTGGTAGAGACAGATAACAGCAGACAATCCAGGTCAGTGAAAAGACAGAAAACTGAGCACTACAAGGTTGTGAAACAGTAGTGGACCTTAGATTGAACCCTTTGGAAGGGTAATCGTAATTTCTCCCACGTGGAACAAGTACCCCCATGGTAGAGACAGGTAGCAGCAGGAAATCAAAAGCAGTGAAAGGGCAGGAAACTGAGCACTACTAGATTGTGAAACAGTGTTGGACCTTAGACTGAATCTTGTGGATCGGTAATGGGATAGTTTCTCACCTGTCAGACAAGTACACCAATGTTAGAAATGGGTAGCAGCAGGAAATCCAGAGCAGTGAAAGGACGGTGATCTGAGCACAACAAAGATGTGAAACAATATTGGACCTTACATTGAACCCTGTGGAACGGTAACAACGATTTTCTTCCCAATGAGACAAGTAACCTCAACTGTAGAGAGGGGTAGCAGTGGTAGACGCAGAGGAATGAAGGACACCGGCTTGGGGTCGTCGGCCTTGGTGTGTGGCAGTGCACCGTTTGCACTGTGAGGCGCGAGCGTGCGATAGCCGTGGAAACGGCGCCGAGGAAGCGGCGTGGGATAAGATAGCGCAGCAGGCCAGCGTAGTGTGGCGCGGCGCGGGCTCTGCGGGACAATGCCCCAGGGAGAGCGGGGCAGGCGTGGGCGGCCGAGGAGACTCTCCCCGTCTGTCCATGTGCCTGTCTGTCTGCCCCAGGGAGAGCGGGGCAGGCGTGGGCGGCCGAGGGGACTCTCCCCGTCTGTCCATGTGCCTGTCTGTCTGTCTGGCCCACGGAGCTGGCGTCCGGCGTGGCCGCACCAACCAGGGACGACCGTCTGGCTTCCAGAACTTCTGACACGCATTTTAATAACTGAAAACATTCCACTTACAAAACTTATCAACATAGTAGCCTACTATTCCACAGATCTCGTTGAATGGCAAATAAAACGGAGTTCCCGACCTCAGAATAGGAATATCTATGGAGTGACCATTCAAATAAACACAATAGTTTTTCTGTCATCAACATACAGGGACAGCAACAGTCACGTAAATACGGAGTAGCACAAGCTCTATTTCTGTATCTACATCTATACTCCGTAAGTCATCTTAAGGTGTGTGGCGGCGGGTACTTTTTGTACCGCCAACTGATCCCCTCTTCGCTGCTCCACTCGCAAATGGAGCGTGGGAAGAGTGATTACGGGTAATCCTTCATATTAGCTCTAATTTCTCGAATTTGCTCTTTGTGTTCATTTCGCGAAACGTATATGGGAGGAAGTAATCTGTTGTCTGCCTCTTACCGGAAAGTTGATGATGATGATGTTTGGTTTGTGGGTTGCTCAGCTGCGCGGTTATCAGCACTCGTACTGGTGAAAATCCATGACCCCGCCAGGAATCGAACCCGGGACCCTGTGCTCGCGAATCGAGAACGCGATCGCGAGACCACGAGCTACAGAAAGTACTCTCTCGGAATTTCAGGCCGGATGGGTGGCCGAGCGGTTCTAGGCACTTCAGTCTGGAACCGCGCGACCGCTACGGTCGCAGGTTCGAGTCCTGCCTCGGGCATGGATGTGTGTGATGTTCTTAGGTTAGTTAGGTTTAAGTAGTTCTAGGTTCTAAGGGGCTGATGACCTCAGAAGTTAAGTCCCATAGTGCTCAGAGCCATTTGAACGAGTCGGAATTTCAGCAGTATACATCACCGTGATCCACATGGTTTCTCTCGTAGGTCTGCGCTGGGGCTTGCTGAGCATCTCTGAGACACCCTCTTGCCGACTGGACGATCTCGTGGCGAAACGCGCCGCCCATCGTCAGATGTTCTCTATCTGTTTCGTTAACACATTCTGATAAGGGTTCTCGATTGATGAGCAGTACTTCAGAATCGGTGAAGCAAGCGTTTTGTAAGCCCTCTCTTACGACGACGAATTACATTTGCTTAAGATTCGTCCCATGAAACTCTGCACGGCATCTGCTTTTCCAGCTGTTTGTTTTATGCGGTTATTTCGCTTCAGATCACTGCAAGTAGTGACTCCTAAATAGTTAAACTTCCGATGCTTGAGCCAGTGTAGACGCAAATATATTTACTGTATACAGGCTGGTTCATTGATCGTGACCGGGCCAAATATCTCACGAAATAAGCGTCAAACGAAAAAACTACAAAGAACGAAAATTGTCTAGCTTGAAGCGGGAAACCAGATGGCGCTATCCCGCTAGGACGCTGCCATAGCTCAAACGGATATCAACTGCGTTTTTTTAAAAATAGGTACCCCCATTTTTGTTATATATTCGTGTACTACGTAAAGAAATATTCCTGTTTTAGTTGGACCACTTTTTTCGCTTTGCTATAGATGGCGCTGTAATAGTCACAAACATATGGCTCACAATTTTAGACGATCAGTTGGTAACAGGTAGGTCTTTTAAATTAAAATACACAACATACGTACGTTTGAACATTTTATTTCGGTTGTTCCAATGTGATACATGTACCTTTGAGAACTTATCATTTCTGAGAACGCGTGCTGTTACAGCGTGATTACCTGTAAATACCACATTAATGCAATAAATGGTCAAAATGACGTCCGTCAACCTCAATGCATTTGGCAATACGTGTGACGACATTCCTCTCAACAGCAAGTAGTTCGCCTTCCGTAATGTTCGCACATGCACTGACAATGCGCTGACGCATGTTGTCAGGCATTGTCGGTGGATCACGATAGCAAATATCCTTCAACTTTCCCCACAGAAAGAAATCCGGGGACGTCAGATGCGGTGAACGTGCGGGCCATGGTATGGTGCTTCGACGACCGAACCACCTGTCATGAAATATGCTATTCAATACCGCTTCAACCGCACGCGCGCTATGTGCCGGACATCCATTATGTTGGAAGTACATTGCCATTCTCTCATGCAGTGAAACATCTTGTAGTAACATCAGTAGAACATTACGTAGGAAATCAGCATACATTGCACCATTTACATTGCCATCGCCAAATTGGGAGCCAATTATCCTTCCTCCCATAATGCTGCACCATACATTAACCCGCCAAGGTCGCTGATGTTTCACTTGTCGCAGCGATCGTGGATTTTCCGTTGCCCAAGAGTGCATATTATGCCGGTTTACGTTACCACTGATGATGAATGACGCTTCGTCGCTAAATAGAACGCGAGCCGGCCGAAGTGGCCGTGCGGTTAAGGGGATACGGAATCACCTATCCCCGCAATGTTAATATATGCCTACTATAGGCAACATTTTCTCACAAACTGCTGGAGACAGAGAGGTAAAAATTTTACTGTATGTGCATTCATATGTTACAACAATACTGAAACAACAGTTTATTGTCAAAGTGTTTTCTTACAGAGATATTGTACATTTATTTTTAAGTAAATTTTTTCCATCGCTTTTTACTAGACTATCACCCCTAAGTCTTTTGTAAATCAAGTAATTAAAAAATCGTTGTTTCAGTATTTAATAGGGACCTATGTCACTACGTCATAAAAATTTCAGACTTCTAGGTTGACCAGTACCTGAGATAATGTTCCTAGATGAAGTAAAAAGTAAACTTTCGGGAAACGGAGAAAGAAGATTAAAACATTCCTGATCCGTAGCTAATACCCCCTTCACAGTCTTCATAATCATCTTCAAGTCTTCTTTTGGCACCCCTCTGCACCTGTCTTGCTTTTTTCACTAATGTCTTGATTATATTATCAGCATGCCTTAGTCTGTGCTGATCTAAAAAGAACATAGCACGTACCGTACGGGAACCAACACACATACCCAACTTTTGAAGGACCTGGCATTTAGTTATATTTCCAAGATTGAAGGTTGCCACAGCATCATACACACCAAAATGTAGTGTATTAATTCCGACAAACACTGTCTTTGGGAGACGATGCCATATCACACTATTCAAGCACTCGTTGGGGTTCTGCGTTTTTCCGTGAAGACATTTCATCAGAAGACTTCTGTCAGCCAGATCTCTGAAAATGGGCTTTATTTCTGCCATGATGGCTGATGGTAGACTGTGGTGGTGAATGTATTTCTCTCCTGTTGTTAGTCCCCTATTGTATTTACACCAGCTGTTTTCACCTTTGGGGCACAAACCATGTTGTGGATGCTCATCCGTGGATGCGGTGTGGAAATATAAAGCCCATATAGCTCTCCTCATTTCTTCAAGATTGCCTGTATTTTGCCTGATTGCAAGGCCATAGCAGTTCTGAATGTGGTCTATTATGGAATCAGTCAATCTTCCTCTGCCATCCAAGGTTTTCCCATCATCTAGTTTTTTCCCTTTCATAACTGATTTTAACCTTCTCAGCCTGGCACCCATTCTCTTCTGCACATGTTCTATACATTCAAGTTTGCTTATATTTACACTGTTCCCATATGGTTTGCTTTCCAAAACTTCTTTGAATGCTTTAGAGTCACCATCTCCCAGATATTTGACATAGCGAACATTATACCACTGTGAAGAGCGATGAAAAATTTTCTTCACCCCAGCAACCTCCATGCCACCACTACTACCATAATAATTAGCAATACAGTCATCACTGTGTTCATTTTTCAGCCTGCCTGTGCACCTACAGTATTTAGACATTATTGCAACATCAATAACCTTGCCAGTATCAACACTAGTTGCTGTTACAACACCATTGTTGGAGGTGTGGCCCCTTTTCTGCCACGTGCCATCAAACGCCACTGTGAGGTCACGACTGCCGTCATTTTCTTCCACTGCTTCTTCCACAGCAACCTGCATTGACTTCTGTGCTACATCTTCAACTGCAGATCCTAGTACATAATTGTAAGCTTCAAACTTTGAAGGTGCACTTGGAAGATTTAGAACACCACATAGCATATCACCAGCTGCTTTGCCCTTACCAATTGCTCGCAATCCATAAACTAACCTAATATTTACACTATAAAGTTCAGTTTTCTTGTATCCATTATTTGCAGTTACTGAAACCGAACTTGGAAACTTACAGCTGTATTTACAAACACTGCATATTAAATTAAACTGGGCAGCCAGGCCAACATGGGATTCTACTTTCAGAGAAACGTTTCCATGACATTTTTTGCAGCACAAACTGTTTTCAAGAGCTTCACACAATATATTCGTATCAATGAGTTCAAAAACTTCATTCCCTCTATCAAGTAAATTATATTTCTCTTCCAAATCTCTTAGTTTTTTATGAGAAGCACTGTTTTCATTTGGTGTAAGTTCGTTCGGCAAATCAGTAATAAGTGGATTCACATTTTCCAACAGTGATGATGATGAACTGCTTTGCTTTGCTAATGAATCATCATTTCTTTTCTTTTGCCAGTTCACACGCTTTTTAAATACTTTTGCTTTAGCTCTAGGCATTTTCACTGCGAAAAATGAAGCACTAAATACGAAATAACTCAACAACAACTACTTTCTTATATCACACTGTTTACAAAACAGTCCCGCCACAAAGTCAAAGAGTAACTTGAGGAAACCAGAGAGAAACATTTTCGGGCAACTAGTGTATAAATAGTCGCTGGAAACCGGGATATTTGAATTCATGTCACTTTAAAGGTACTGCCAAAAAGTTCATGGTCAGCCACGAGAGACGTGTATAACTAAAGCGCAATACCCGATCTCACAAATATATAAAAATAAAATAGTTATAATTGTAGTAGAGCTATGTATGATACGTCACTTTAAAGAGGAAACATGGCAGAATATAATACGCCAATAAAAAAAAATTCGATTTTTTAACCCAAAATCCGATTCCGTATCCCCTTAAAGGCGCTGCAGTTTGGAACCGCAAGACCGCTACGGTCGCAGGTTCGAATCCTGCCTCGGGCATGGATGTTTGTGATGTCCTTAGGTTAGTTAGGTTTAACTAGTTCTAAGTTCTAGGGGACTAATGACCTCAGCAGTTGAGTCCCATAGTGCTCAGAGCCATTTGAACCATTTGATAAATAGAACGCGTGCAAAAACTCTGTCGTTGTCACGTAAATTTCTCTCGTGCCCAGTGGCAGAACTGTACACGACGTTCAAAGTCGTCGCCATGTAATTCCTGGTGGATAGAAATATGGTACGGCTGCAATCGATGTTGTTGCAGGATTGTCAACACCGATGTTTTTGAGATTCCCGATTCTCACGCAGTTTGTCTGCTACTGATGTGCGGATTAGCCGCGACAGCAGATAAAACACCTACTTGGGCATCATCATCTGTTGCACGTCGTGGTTGACGTTTCACATGTGGCTGAACATTTCCTGTTTCCTTAAATAACGTAACTATCCGGCGAACGGTCCGGACACTTGGATGATGTCGTCCAGGATACCGAGCAGTATACGCCCGTTGGGCATTTTGATCACAATAGCCATAGATCAACACGATATCTACATTTTCCGCAATTGGTAAACGATC
This sequence comes from Schistocerca serialis cubense, assembly GCF_023864345.2. Classification (NCBI taxonomy): domain Eukaryota; kingdom Metazoa; phylum Arthropoda; class Insecta; order Orthoptera; family Acrididae; genus Schistocerca; species Schistocerca serialis. The sequence continues at coordinate 56,198,619 of NC_064647.1, read as the reverse complement.
CATTTTAACAAGGGTAATGTATCACGAAGCAAATACCGTCCGCAGTGACTATTACAGTGCCATCTATCACAAAGCGAAAAACGTGGTCCAACTAAAACATTCCTATTTCTTTACGTACTACACGAATATGTAATAAAAATGTGGGTCCCTATTTCAAAAAAACTCAGTTAATATTCGTTTGACGTATGGCAGCGCCATCTAGTGGGCCAACCGAACGCCTTGTGGTTTCCCCCTTCGAGCTAGACAAGTCTTGTTCTTTGTAGATTTTTCTTTGACGCTTATTTCGTGAGATATTTGCCCCGGTCACGATCAATGGACCACACTGTAGATGCCAACTTTATAGGAATCATATTTAGACTGTGCACTGTGGGATTTCCGTGGTTTGTAGTGTCAGTGTTGTTGGATTCTGCGAAGTCGTCGAACATGGGGTGTCTAGAAAACCTGCTCGCTCGGATCCCTAGAGAACATTCAAGCAAATCGTATTAATGAACTTTATTACGAAAAGTAAATGAGAGCACTTAACTTTGAGAATTACAGAGATGTGTCGCAAACAAAGGGCGACATCCGAAATAAACAAGTTTCTTCAGTGTAACAATTGTAATACAAGTGAAGTATTGAGCTTTGACACTTCTCTTCAGGTCGCTAGTCTTGAAGCCGTTGTAGCAGTGGGCCGCGACCAGTGGGGCGCGGCTGTTACGTCCTCTTCACAGAGAGTCCGCTGCTGTCGCGTTGTCATCCTGGAGAGCGGTCGGTCTGCGTGCAGCTGGCTGTCGCCTTCTCCACAGCCGTCTCTGCTGTCTCGTTGCCGACTGGCGTGCCAGTTCTTGACTTAACGCCGTAACAAGTGTCAAGACCTGCCATTACAAGCGTCAGTGTGCGTTATAGTTCAGGACAGTCAACATGGGGCTGCACTAGATGAGCGGGGCCTAACTCGTAAAGCTGTTTCATCAAAACAGCCATAGTTGCTGCCCTTCCTGAGTATCGGCGCATTAAAGGGATACGGTGGGACCCTCTTTCTGCACCGGGGTTAAATCATTTGATGCGGAAGATCGAATTTACCGGCGATTTGGGAATTGCTCCTGGGAGAGGCCGACGGCGAATTGCGCCACAAAGTGTTGAAGAAGTTATTGTTGCCACGGCTGGGAATGCAGTACGCAATGTGAAATGTTCAAGCGATGCACGAGCTGTGTCGCGACAGCTGGACACCCCACGGTCCACCGACCGAAAGTGCCGTGACCAATTGTGGAACGGTATCCGCATAAACTTCCAGGCCATATGGATGAAAATCGTCGTCACACTGAGCACCTGGGGCATAAATATGGTACACAATTAGCAGTTGTTACCCTCTCATGTCGAAATTGAAATGTGTTTCTTTCAATGGTTTATTCATTATTTCTCTTCCGCATGTCCTTACAAATGTTTCTGAAAAGTTTCATTGTCCTTGTAGCACTCACTTTTTACATGTGCCCTCTCAACTAGAAACAAGTGCAATTCTAGCAACCCCGTGTATTATGGTAGTTACCGTTTCCTGCAGTTTGCTGTCAATACAATAGTGATGGCTTTACATTCCTGTGTCTGAGCAACACCTTATACAGGGTGTTTCAAAAAGGACTTTACAAATTTAAAAATTCATACAAATTTATTGAAAGAAGGTAGAGGGCTGGGTTTAGTGTTATTTTGTTAGGAAGCACATCAACTTTTTTCGGCTTAAACTAAAGATCTTTTATTTGGCTTCCGTTGCTTATCCAGCACACATCCCATCAGAAGTTAATTTCTTCCCAAATTCACTGTAGCATTGCAGGTGTAACTTGCTCTCGGCCACGTAAATTCTTCCTCTACGTTCAGGTAGAAAAAAATCAAGTGCCGTCAGGTCCGGGGTACGTCAGAGCCATGCAATTCGCACATCACGGCCAATCCACTGACCTGGAAAGTGGTCGCTGAGAAAATACCAGACATCAGCCAGGTAGTAGGGTGGTGCACCATCTTCCATGAAGTAAACATTTCGTTCTTGTTCATCCTCATCGATCTGTGGTATCAAAAATTGTTGTAACACATCCAGCTATACTATCCCATTGATTCTCTCATCGAAAAAAAGTGGCCATACACTTTGTTCTTGCTCAATGCACAAAAAACGTTAAGTTTAGGGCTATTTCGAGCATGTTGCAATGTTTGATCACGATTTTCACCGCCCAAATCCTACAGTTACCTGCGTCAACATTGCTACTTAAGTGAAAAGGCGACTCGACGAAAAAGATGAATTTTGTCCAAGAAATGTTCACCCTCGATTACACACATCCACACAGAAGTTCTTGCATGCAATTTTAATCAGTGTCTTTTATTGTTTGCGCGATCGTCAATCTGTATGGCTTCAAATGCAAACGGTTTCTCAACACACGCCAAACAGTCGTATGTGGGATTTGCAGTTCGCGTGATGCATGCCGGATCTACTTCGTAGGGCTGTTGACAAAACGTTGTCTCACTCGCTCAACAAAGTCGTCAGATGTGCTTGGACGACCTGATGATTTCCCACGTCCTACCGAGCACCCTGTTTCTACAAAACATTTATGCCACTCATAAATTGTAGGCCTACTAGGAGCGTACTTGGTACGGAAATTACGCTGAACCGATGTCGCCGAATTCGATTCTTCAAACACAAACACAAAGCTAGCACGCTCAGGTCGAGTGAAGCCAGCCATCATTAACGGAACTGCCGCTAGCGCTCCTTACGGTGGGATTAGGCACTAGCGAACTACGCGAGACAAAACTTGATGTATTTCCTTACAAATTGACAAACAATCACCTCTGTAGGTACTATGAGTTAATTTATATGAATTTTCAAAATTGTAAAGTTCGTTTTGAAACTCATTGTATCTATTTACGTTCAGGGTCAAATGCCAGAGTCTCCATCATTCATCAGTCTTCTGCAGTTCATTCTGCAAATCGATACTCTCTTCTGGCGTTGCTACTTTCCAATAGATAATCGCATCATCTGCAAACAGTTTTAAGGAATTTCCGCCGCTTGCTACTAGGTCATTTATACACACTGTTAACAGTAACGGTCCTATCACACTTGTTGTCCCGTGTCTCACAGCCACAGTCTGCTTCGTTCTGTCCTACTAATACTCTCTCTTCTCACTGTCATATTTCTCTCTTGCTCTCTCTTTCTTCTACCATCTCGTTCGTTCCTTCCCACTGTCGCTGCCTTTTCTCATTCTAACTATCTCTCTCTTCCTCGTTACCATTGTCTCTCGTTATCACTGGCTCTCACGCACTTCCACTTTCGCTTCCTCTTTATTCCTCTCCCACTGGTGCTTTCTCCTTCACTCTTTTCCTAGCACCATTCTGTCACTGTCAACTATATTCCACTGCCACTGCGTCCCCTTCTTTCTCTGACACTGTCATTTTCTGTTTCCCTCTCTCCGTACCACAACCACGGTCTATTATCTCCCAATATTTAATACTTTTCAGTCCCTTTGCCACTGCCATTGTCTTCTTCTCTCTCAGCATAAAAAGCGCGAATATGTTCTCATGTCAAAATTATTGGGAAGAATTTTAAAGATGCTCAGAAACATAGAATGAGACATGGTACCCATCCTTTCAGCCAAAGTGGAACATATTGGCCTTTTTTTTTGCTCTGATATGAGCATTTTTCCATTGGTCCCCTTCTTTTCCCTGCTGTAGCAGGATATATGACTCATACGAAAAGAACTTCATGGGTCAGTATAATTTTGATAGTTCACTTATGTGAAATTGAAATAACGCAAGGCTATGCAATTTTGCGCCTCAGACCGTATTTTACATGCACATGCTTCACCGCCACAGCCCTTCTGATGATAACGAAAACACTTTCCAGCGTATTTCTTTGTGCTACATCACTTTATAAACTACATTTTCGCTTCATAAAAATATCAAGAAAATTTTCAAGGTTGTTTTAGAGATTGGGATCTTAGGGATACATCGTAAAAGTTTCAGCTACTTGATGTGCATAGCTGTTGTGGAATCTGCTTGGTTTTGGTAACCAAGAACCGTATCTTTCGGGCTTTCTCAGGCGCCACCCATGTACTAAATGGTGCCTCTATAAGTCCATTAAGGCGCAGCGTAGACCATATATAATACAAAAAGAACCAACCGATTTGCTCAATTTGCCTTACCTGTAATACTCAAACTTTGACCCTGTGCGTTGGAGCCATCTGTTGGCTATAAAAATGGTCCCTAACCCAAGGGCTACCCAAAACACTTAACCCGTCCTTTCTATCACCAACAGAATTTGGCGTATGAGCTCCAGAATAATCCTGATTTTAGGAGCGGCGCTTTGGACGATACGGTGGTCAAAATAAGTGTCTCATATTGCTTTACTGTGAGTGCTGGAGATAACGGGAATCAAAACTGATTCTGTTCTGCCAGATACAGTCGTAAGAAAACAAAAATAAAGAAGATAAACGCATTCCATTTGACAAACACAAAGAAAAGAACAAAAACAAAAACTTAGAAAAGATTATACCGCAAACAGTAAAGTTTCTTCTTATTGTCATCTTGCATGACACATTGCTTGAGAACCAGTTGGCCGTCCTCATGACTGGAGACACTTTTGAATGCAGTTATGCTTACGCCTTACCAAATTGTCCAGATAAGCCCCTGGATATCGTCCTATTCCCCCATAGCGGCCTCTATGATGCCCTGTAAGGTCTCTGGTGGGACAGTGGGATTGCAAACCGTTCATTTTAACATGGCCCACGCGTTCTCAGTTAGCTGAGAGCTGGAGAATGTAGAGGCCACTCAGATTGTATGCTCCACTAGGAAGGTGTCAACAAGATTGTGACGACGGGCCGTGGATTCTCGTCCGTCAGCGTGAACCCTGCTGCAATATGTCCACCAAACGGAGCCACAATGGGTGCAAGCGTGTCGTCCCGGAATCTCAGACAGCCATCTCACAAGCTGCGGCCGCACATAATTCCATCCCATAACAAGACTGAACCGCCTTGACAAGGGCGGCGGCCAAACATACAGTTGCGATGTAAACGTTGTCCCCGCTGTCAGGGTGGAGATTGGTACGTGTCTCGCTGTGTCCCACTGCTGCCTGGTCCACAAAGAACGTTTTCGTGCCCATGCGACACGAGCGCCTCTCCGAGCCCGATTTAGAGGAGCAGCCTAGAGGCGTCTTTCGGCACACAGTCCCTGCTCATGGAGTCTGTTTCGTAATGTTTGTGTCGACACCCGCACTCCTGTAGCTGTTTGGAACTGCATTGGAGCATTGCGTTGAGAGTTTCACCGTGCTGTTTTACGCAGATATTGGTGTTGTACACCAGTTCCTTACGCGGTCTCTTATGTGACAAATCTCAACTGATCCTGTCGCTGGAAATTGTTTCCAGATGCTAGGGACGTTAGTTTGCCTCACAGCGACATTCGCTGCGTCCATCTGCCTCCATTAAAGTGACTGTACGAAAGCCTCTGACCGTACGCTGTTGTTACTCAAACCATCCTGAACCAACACAGCTCTCGAAACGACACACAGCACAAGTAGCGCAAAGTTTATAGATTACACAGTTTCAAAAAAATGGTTCAAATGGCTCTAAGCACTATGGGACTTAACATCAGAGGTCATCAGTCCCCTAGACTTAGAACTATTTCAACCTAACTAACCTAAAGACATCACACACATCCATGCCCGAGGCAGCAGCGCGGTTCCGGACTGAAGCGCCTAGAACCGCTCGGCCACAGTGACCGCCCACACAGTTTCCGTAAACTGCAAATACTGCCCCCTCATGGCACAAAGGTGAACACTTTCCGCTAGCATTATTTTAAAAACATACTAGTGTTTGAATATCATAACGTGTTTCTGGATCACAACATTCAGTTTTATTTAGCAATAAGCAGCATTTATTTTGACTTCTGTCGTATGGCGATATTGTCCGTGGCTGCTTTACAGTACCTGGGGGTATTTTCGTTCTACCGTTGCAACTACAAGAAAAGCGTGATTTTCTTTCTACCAGATGAGTTTCGCTTTATTGATGTAAACCATCATCAGTGCTCTGTAATAAAAAGATATTTATACGAGGGTTGGAACTTTAATAGTGGCAACTATTTATTTACAGCTCGTGCAAAATAGATACGTGTTTCAAAGTTTTACTGATCTTCAGAGTATTCACCCGTATTGTGTATAGCCCGTTGCCAGCGATGTGGAAGTCGTTGGATACTCTTAGCAGTGCCAGTTGTATTGACAGTCCGAGCGGCGCGGTCTATTGCCCGACGAATTTGTACGCAGTTCTGAAGCGAATGCCGTGAAGTGTTTTCTTCATTTTAGAAATCGAGTTGAACGCAATACGGCTTAAGTCAGGGGAGTGTAATAGGTGGTATAGCACTTAGCAGCCCCATCAGTCAAAAAAATCAGTAACAGCTTGCACTGTACGTGCTTGAGCATTGTCCTGCAAAATGATGGTCAGGTCCTGCAAAAAGTGTCATCACGTCTGTCTCTATGCTGTTCATTTTTGGAACACAACCTACGACCAGCGTAGAGACAGAAGTGATGACACTTTCTGCCGGACCTGACCATCATTTTGCAGGACAATGCTCAAGCACGTACAGTGCAAGCTGTTACTGGTTTGTTTGACTGATGGGGCTGCTAAGTGCTACACCACCTACTGCACTCGTCTGAGTTAAGCCCTCGTGAGTTCAATTCGATTTTTAAACTGAAGGAAATACTTCACGGCATTCGCTTCAGAACTGCAACAAATTCGTCGGGCAACAGACCGCGCCGCTCGAACTGTCAACACAGCTGGCACTGCTAAGAGTATCCTACGACTACCACATCGCTGGCAACGGGTTATACACAATTATACACAATGCTGGTGACTACTTTGAAGGTCAGTAAAACTTTGAAACTCGTAATTTGATTTGTTTTTAAGATCGAAAAACAGTTCGTTAACAGTATGTTGCTTTCTACCTTTACCGTAAGTAAAAAGCAACATATTGTTGACGAAGTGTTTTTCGATCTTAAAAGCAAATCAAATAAAATATTCTCAGCAATTTATATTGACCACTGTACTGGGCAGCACATGCGTACCGACGTGAACACTCCGTCAACCACCTATCAGAAGCACGGCGGGACTTAAGTGGAGGCAGCTGGACAACTTGGCACGCTGTCTACGCTAAGCTGTCGAGCGAGAGAGGTGAAAACGTAATCATACCGGATGGCCTCTATGGAGTATGATTTATCCATTGTGGGAATACCATAACCCGTTTTTAATTTACAGTGTCTGTTCCTTCAAGCAGATATGCATGTCCGGAGGAACAGGCCTTGTAAATTAATTAAGTATTACAAGGCTGGAGGGCAAACGGACGATACTCACATTGGTCTTGAGCCACTGTAGTCTCATTCTTCCTACTGCAGGAATCACGTAACGTGCAGGCATTAGGAACGCAGACAGCGTGGCAGGTGGAGGTCTGGGTAGCTCTGGGGAGCGTGAACGGGCACTGAAGCTCGCGATAAGCGGGGAACCCCGGTTCAAGTCCTGTCCGGCACAAATTCTCATGCGTCACGAACTGGTAGCATATCTACACCTGATACAGTTTGTGTCAAAGAATTCGCCATCAGCAAAGAGTTTCGTAATATTGCAACCGGTACAAACAAAATAGCTGCTGCAACCAAGTATTGTCTCTCACATCCTTCATAGACTCGGGGTACCAAGTGAAGCAGAAAACATCTGTGGCGTTTGTTGATCTGACTGCCGCCTTCGACAATGTGTCGAGGGAAGGCCTTACCTACAAATTTCTCCGCAGAACAATGGCTCGACTGATCAACAGCTTGCTAAGCGATCGGAAGTTCGAGGTAATCACTAGAAGCAACATAAGTAAGGAGAGGAAGCTGAACAACGGAGTGCCTCAAGGATCAGTTCTCTCTCCATTGCTGTTCAATCTATATTATCTGATCCACCTGACACTTCGTCCAGAAAATACTGCTATGCCGATGACCTGGCTGTAGCCGTAAAACAAATGCTTCAAATGGCTCTGAGCACTATGGGACTCAACTGCTGTGGTCATAAGTCCCCTAGAACTTAGAACTGCTTAAACCTAACTAACCTAAGGACATCACACACATCCATGCCCGAGGCAGGATTCGAACCTGCGACCGTTGCGGTCGCGCGGTTCCAGACTGTAGCGCCTAGAACCGCTCGGCCACACCGGCCGGCAGCCGTAAAACACCAGGAAATGAAGACAACAGAAGAGATTCTAACCAATGACGTGTCTGCATTAGACAATTACTTCAAAATTTGAAGACTCCAACCCAGTGTGAGTAAAACACAAGTGTGTTGCTTCCATCCAAATAATCGGTTGGCGAACGTAAAACTGGAAGTAAGTTTCAGAGGTAGAATTCTTCGTCGTAATTGGAACCCAAAATTTCTTGGTGTCATCCTGGATCGTACACTATCCTTCAAACAACACCTTCTTAACTTAGCTCAAAAGTTGAGGACTCGAAATAGCATCCTCCATAAGCTATGCGGAACTACCTGGGGATCTTCAGCAACCACCCTGCGATCTTCAGCTCTGGGCTTGGTGTACTCAAGTGCTGAGTATTGTGCACCTGTTTGGATGAACAGTCATCATACGAGCCTTGTCGATATCTAGCTGAATACGACAAAGCGCATAGTAAATGGCGCAATCAGATCTACTCCAGTTCATTGGCTTCGACTGTTCACCGATATAATGCCTCCTGATCAACGCAGATGTACTGCCCTTATGAGAGAATTCCACAAGGTCTCCAGGAATTCTAACCTACCCGTGCATAGCGACCTGCCACTTTTAAATCGTAAGAGACTGAAATCACGCCATCCAACTCTGTGCGATGCTGCTGACATGGTTGCTAAGGATTTCAAACCCCCTGAAGAATGGAAAGGTCGGTGGGAAGCAGTGACAGATGTGCACCTGCATAACATCTTCTCAGGTGCTAAACTTCCAAGTGGATTCGACCTACCACGCAAGACCTGGACTACCCTCAACACAATCCGTACCGGCCATGGCCGATGCAGGGATGCTCTCTTTAAGTGGAAGAAGCTACCTGATCCAGTCTGTGACTGCGGGGCTCCATACCAGACTGTTCAGCACAGTGTCAGTGAATGCAGGATTCGAGCCTATCACGGTGCCGAAGAGGACTTCCTGCTAGCAACTCCAGATGCAGTGCGCTGGATTGAAGGACTGGATATTCAGTTGTAAAGACAAACTTATGTTTCTTGTGCGTCAGTATGTACTCATATATATATATATATATATATATATATATATATATGTGTGTGTGTGTGTGTGTGTGTGTGTGTGTGTGTGTGTGTGTGTGTAATTTAATTTCATGATATGTATGTATTAGCCACACACTAAATAACAATAGTAATAATAATAATAACCAACACAAAATCACACATTTGCTATACATGGATGATCTAAAACTACTGGCAGCAACAAATCAACAACTCAACCAATTACTAAAGATAACAGAAGTATTCAGCAATGATATAAATATTGCTTTCGGAACAGACAAATGTGAGAAAAATAGCATAGTCAAGGGCAAACACACTAAACAAGAAGATTACATATTGGATAACCACAGCGACTGCATAGAAGCGATGTAAAAAACAGATGCCTATAAATATCTAGGATACAGGCAAAAATAGGAATAGTTAATACAAACATTAAAGAAGAACAAAAAAATATAGACAAAGACTAACAAAAATACTGAAAACAGAATTGACAGCAAGAAACAAGACAAAAGCTATAAATACTTATGCTATACCAATATTGACCTATTCATTTGGAGTAGTGAAGTGGAGTAACACAGACCTAGAATCACTCAATACACTTACAAGATCACAATACCACAAATATAGAATACATCACATACATTCAGCAACAGAAAGATTCACATTAAGCTGAAAGGAAGGAGGAAGGGGATTTATCGACATAAAAAACCTACATTATGGACAGGTAGACAATTTAAAAAAAATTCTTTATAAAACGAGCAGAAACTAGCAAAATACACAAGGCAATCACTCACATAAATACATCGGCTACACCACTGCAATTTCATAACCACTTCTACAACCCTTTAGATCACATAACATCAACAGATACGAAGAAAGTAAATTGGAAAAAGAAAACACTACATGGCAAGCACCTGTATCATCTAACACAGCCACACATCGATCAAGACGCAACCAACACATGGCTAAGAAAAGGCAATATATACAGTGAGACGGAAGGATTCATGATTGCAATACAGGATCAAACAATAAACACCAGATACTACAGCAAGCATATTATTAAAGATCCCAATACCACAACAGATAAATGCAGACTTTGCAAACAACAAATAGAAACAGTAGATCACATCACAAACGGATGTACAAAACTAGCAAATACAGAATACACCGGAAGACATGACAATGTAGCAAAAATAATACATCAACAACTCGCCATACAACATAAACTAATAAAACAACACGTTCCCACATACAAGTATGCACCACAAAATGTACTGGAGAATGATGAATACAAATTATACAGGAACAGAACCATTATAACAGATAAAACAACACCACATAACAAACCTGACATCATACTCACCAATAAAGTTGACATTATACCAATTATACTTCAACTACAGGAGTCATACCACACAATATCCACCAGTACATCAACGCAATACAGCTACACCAAACGTATATATACAACTACAGAAATCTGTAATTATTGATACATGTTCAATTACCCGAAAGTTCGTAAATGCAATGTAACATATACCGTATAGTTAAAAGGAAGTCACGATTGACCAAGGTTCTCGTCACTTTCCATTTTTAACCAGACATAACGTCTGAGAAAGGAAAGAAATAATAAAATACCCAATTATTGATGCTGTCATTTACTGTCTAGTAAAGCCATCAGAAGATCAAACGCAACTGCAAAATTATTTAGAAAAGTTATCTGTATGGTACGAAAAGTTGCAGTTGGCCCTAAATAGTGAAAACTGTGAGGTCATCCACTCGAGTACTAAAAGGACTAGGTTAAGTTCCGGTTACATGGTAAACCACACAAATCTAAAGGCTTTCGATTCAGCTAAATACCTAGGACTTATAATTACAAACAACGTAATTTGAAACGATTATGTGAACAATGTTGTGGGGAAGGCAACCCAGAAATTGGCAGGACACTTGGAAGATGCATCAGGCCTGCTAAAGTGACTGCCTACACTACGCTTGTCCGTCCACTTCTGGAGTTTTGCTGCGCAGTATGAGATCCTTACAAGATGGAACTGACACAGCTCATAGAAGGCCAGGTCGATTTGTTTTGTCCCGAAGTAGCAGAGAGGGTGTCACCGATATGATATGCGAGTTGGGATGGACATTATTAAAACAAAGGCGTTTTTCTTTGAGGAGATAACTGTCCGCGAAATTTGAATTTCCGACGTTCTCCTCCGGATGCGAAAATACGTTGTTGACACCCACCAACACGTGGAGAAATGATGACTGTAACAAAATAGTGATCAGATCTCGCACGGAGAGATTTAAGTGTTTGTTTTGCCCGCGCGCTGATAGAGAGTGAAACGGTAGAGAAATAGTGTAAAAGTGGTTTGATGAACCCTCAGCCAGACACTCAAGTGTGAACTAGAGGAGATGTACAGAAATGACGATCAAGTGGAAAAGATGTCAAGCAGTTGCTCAAAGAACTTGCAAAAATGCATACAATTATACAGAATAAAAGGGACCAATGGTTATACAATCTTAAACGTTAAGTAAGACGGTAACCTCGATTACAAAAGTGTTTACATGAGCGTTATACTCCGGAATTTGCCTTTGACGTTACATAAGATAGATTTCTCAGGTCTTGATAATGACGCGACTCTCTGAGGCCCTCTTATAAAGGCTGTTGGCAGTGTGAGTTGCGTGTTACTCATGCATGTAAATAACCACAGCTTTTAATCTAATTTTTGTTTTGATCCGCTGCGGGTACCCCAATGTCGTTTTCGAATGGAACAGGTCGTAATATAATAAATGTGTACCAGCACATCTGTGGTGGTTTCTTGTTAACATTGCCAAGAAATCAGCAGTGGAAATGAAGGTGGTCAAGCGATTGCTTCAGCTGTTCGCAGGAAACTCTTTCTTCACTTCTGTCTGTGAGGTTGTGCTTCACTTCCAGTCTCGGGATGTCTAGGCTGATCTTCCATTTCTTTTCTTCTCCACCTCTTCAGATGATCTTCCTCCGACATTTAGAGATTGCAGGCAGAGCTCGCTTCGAAACGAACAGTTTACATTCTATACTCTTTTTGCCCTAGTCGTGGAGGGATCAGCCGCCACAATAACTCTAAACCTTGTACTGTCATGAGCGATGCTGTGTTTTCAGCGGAACAATCTCCAAGGAGGCACCTTTCATGTGTCCCTCATTTCTAATGATATCTTCGCTGTTTTTCTTACGAAAAGCGGGAAAAACTTTTGGCGGCAGTTTTATTTTGTGTAGCGAGTAATCACTGAAAACACCGCCCCACAATTCCAGAGATCCCTTTCCAAAGGTGAGTCTCACTACCTCAGCTTACGTTGTGATCCGTTGCTTCGTATGACAGACGACTCCCGTTACATGTTGCACATACACTATGTGATCAAAAGTATCCGGACACCTAGCTGAAAATGACTTACAAGTTCGTGGTGCCCTCCATTGGTTATGCTGGAATTCAGTGTGGTGTTGGCCCACCCTTAGCCTTGATGACAGCATCCACTCTCGTAGGCATACGTTCAGTCAGGTGCTGGAAGGTTTCTTGGGGAATGGCAGCCCATTCTTCACGGAGTGCTGCACTGAGGAGAGGTACCGATGTCGGTCGGTGAGGCCTGGCACGACGTCAGCGTTCCAAAACATCCCAGAGGTGTTCTATAGGATTCAGGTCAGGACTCTGTGCAGGCCAGTCCATTACAAGGATGTTATTGTCCTGTAACCACTCCGCCACAGGCCGTGCATTACGAACAGGTGATCGATCGTGTTGACAATCGCCATCCCCGAATTGCTCTTCAGGAATGGGAAGCAAGAAGTTGCTTAAAACATCAATGTAGGCCTGTGCTGTGATAGTGCCACGTAAAACAAGGGGTGCAAGCCCCCTCCATGAAAAACACGACCACACCGTAACACCACCGCCTCCGAATTTTACTGTTGGCACTACACACGCTGGCAGATGACGTTCCCTGGCCGTTTGGCACACCCACAGACTGCCATCCGATCTCCACATTGTGTACCGTGATTCATCACTCCACACGTTTTTCCACTGTTCAGTCGTCCAATGTTGTTCTCCTTACACCAAGCGAGGCGTCGTTTGGCATTTACCGGTGTGATGTGTGGCTTATGAGCAGCCGCTCGACCATGAAATTCAAGTTTCCTCACCTCCCGCGTAACTGACATAGTACTTGCAGTGGAACCTGATGCAGTTTGGAATTACTGTGTAATGGCCTACATAGATGTCTGACTATTACACATTAGGACCCTCTTCAACAGTCGGCGGTCTCTGTCAGTCAACAGACGAGGTCGGCCTGTACTCTTTTGTGCTGTACATGACTCTTCACGTTTTCACTTCACTATCACATCGGAAAAAGTTGACCTAGGGATGTTCAGGAGTGTGGAAATACGGCGCACAGACGTATAACACAAGCGATACCCAATCACGTGACCACGTTCCAAGTCCGTGAGTTCCGCGGAGCGCCCCATTGTGCTCTCTGACGATGTCTGATGACTGCTGAAATCGCTGATGCGGGATATCTGGGAGTAGGTGGCAGCACAGTGCACCTAATACGAGAAACGTATGTTTTTGGGGTGTCCGGATACTTTTGATCACATAGTGTAGCAGACTAGGGCGCCCCATTCTTCTGACAAGTATGCAGGGGCGAGGTATGTTTCACACGGCCCAACACCTCTAACCAGTTGCAACGGAAGGGAATTTGATGTATTTTATTTATTCTTAACAAATACAGTGTTACCTGAGAAGCTAACATGGGCCGTACAACTCATGTTCATGCGGATAATAACCGGTATGCGTGAGACAGCATACTCTGCCTAGTGCGTTTCAAAACGCCGGGAAAAAAAAACAGGATTTTCTTTCCGGGGCTTATACCTCTGGTTCTGTTGGTGATAAGGAAGCTATGGTCAACTATTTCAGATAGTTCTTGAGCGAGGAACCAACTTTATACCGAACACATCGTCTTACTGTAATTGTGCTACAGTACAGGGTCAATGTTTGAGTAACATCTTACCTCCAGCTTAAACGAACGGAGCAAATCTGTTGCTTCTTTTTCCATTGTGTGCTCTATGGTGTGCATTAAAGAGCTTCAGGATCCACCATTTAGTTCGTGGGCGGTTCGTGACAAAACACGAAAAATATGCATTTTCGGTACAAAAACCTAGCGGTGGATTTCAAGATGTCTGTGAACAGAAAATGGCTGAAATTTTTGCGGTGCATTCCTAAGACGCCGATATCGAATAACCCTGACAATTTTCCTGATGTCTGTATCCGTTTCCGAAATACAGTGGTTCAAAGTTATCGCAGCTGTACATGGTAAAAGACGAACGTAATATCGGCTGTGAGGCACAGACGTAGTTTACCAAGTGACGCAGCACGGATAAATATGCCGTGAAGTGCCTCCGTTATCGCCACAAGGGTTCTGTGAAACCCATGTTGTAGTAGTGAAGCGTGTGCAAAGTTGTTGTGCACGTAAAATCCGGTCTGAGGCGCAAAATTATATAGCTCTCCGTTATTTCAATTGCACGTAAGTAACCTATCAAAATTACTCTGACCCATGAAGTTCTTTTCGTGTTAGTGTCATGCTCTGCTATAGCAGGGAAAAGAAGCGAACCAGCGGAAAAGTGCTCCTATCGAAGCACAAAAAATGCGAATATCGTGCTGTTTTAAAAGACTGACCCAAAAGTGGGATACCAGCTGCCTGATCCTACGAGTAGTGATGGGGAGCTCGTGAATGAGTCGTTCAAATGAACGCTTCACTCCTGTGAAGTGTGAACTAACCACTCAATTTCAATGAACTGGTACAGTCTGTCGGTAAACTGAAGAGCGAGCGAGCGAGTCCCCACTCTGCCAACCCAGGTACGTCACAGGGCGCTTCTACACGCTGTTTCACAACCTAGTACCGGCCCTGCCGCGGCGCGCGATTTAAATCTGTGGCGAGGCCGTTCACAGATACGTCTCGGCTGCTTTTATTTTTAGACTAATGCATTAAGACCATAAGGAATACAAAAGACGATAGCTTCTTTCGAAATACAACAATACAGTAAATAATATTAACATAAGAACGGAAGTCAGGATTCTACTACAAACATAGAACCGAATGCCTGTTCATGTGAATATGGTGTATGTTCCTCTGCTGCTATTCATAAAACGAACCGCACATAATTCAATGAATCTGTAGACTTTAAGGCTTGTTCTTTCTTTGTGTTTCTACTGAAAGGTAGAAGTTTTCTTTGAAGGACTGTATTGAAACTTAACAATTCTTGCAACAAGAAGAGTGTTTAAAAAGTAAGCAGAAATTTATAATTTTGTGTGTTAGTCCGATTTGCACTACTTTTTTGTCACTGTCTTCGTGAACATATCTCTGAAGTATGTGTATGATGTTATGCATATTGGCTATTTACTCTGTTGTCAGTTGGCAAAAAGATTACATGTGTTTTGGCAGCATCAACGATTATTTGTTTTGTATAAAAATAGATTAGAGAATCTGTATCAAATTTTGTTGTAAGAATGGAATAAAATGTGTGAAATTTTTAGAAATGTTGAATATTGCTTTTGGTGAACTTGTTATGAGTAAACCAAGGGGATACAAGTGGTATAAACATTTCAAAGTGGGTCTTAAACGGCAGCAGTTTTACAAGTATGGATGAGATTAAAAATGTGCAGTTAGAAGACCTATAAACTATCCCAAAGAAACAGTTCCTAAAGTGTTTCGGGAATTGGAAAAAGCACTGGCATAAGTGTGTAGTATGTAATGGGGAATATTTTGAAGAGTATAACATTGCTGTAGACTAACAAATAAAGTTCCTACCAAAAAATAAAAGTTAATATGTAAGTGCACCTCGTATGTCAAGCTTTCTGCTTGGAAGTCCAGAATCGGGGTACGTGTTTCGAGGGAAACTTCAGCAGTGTTTACAATAGCTATTGCGCACATGTTTTAAGCAATATGTCTTAGAATCGGGTGAATAGTGGACGAGACAGAGATTTAGTGTTCCATCAGCATCAAAGGTTATACGTGATTTTGAAACTGTCTATAGCGATGGGTTTCCTTACAAAATTATTAATTTCCTTTGTGGCGATTCCAGTAAACCATGCGGCTTATTTCCGCGTTTCTTCTTTATGCGTCCTATTGGGCGAGGCTGACGTTTGCCTAAATAGCAGCCGTTTGGTTGGGAGTAGTAATATTAGCCAACAGTTCTTTTTGCGTCGCCTCCTTAACATACACTGTACTAACATTAGAGACGATCGAACGCTTGTTACTCCGCAAATACCTCCTCTTCTTCGTATTCTGCACATTTTCTTACAATGCTGGACGATTATCCATCACTTCCGGATGTCGAAGTATATCAGTAAGTAAACAAAGTTAACTGACACTGGCAACTAAAATCCCACGAACAGAAACGACGTCTATCACTGCACGCCGATCTGCACCGCTAGACAGGTAACGGACAAGAGATTTTGCGTAGCCCTGTAGTCCGGTGGCAACGTTCTTCCGGGAAAGGCAACTTCCCCCACCAAAAGCGCTGCTCGCTCTTCTGTTTACAGACAGACTATACTTCAAACTCTTCACAGATAGCACACTCCACACTTTTTTCTAGTTCACTCACTCTCTTCCCCTCTTCCTCACCCACGTCACTCATCCTCCCTTCACTTCACTAGCTGTGTATCTCTAACAAAGTCGACGTATGTCCTCACCTCGGTGGCGATTAAAACGATTTCGCCCCCGGGTGGGCTCGAACCACCAACCTTTCGGTTAACAGCCGAACGCGCTAGCCGATTGCGCCACGGAGGCCTTCACTTTTGCGTCCTTCTGCTCTGTTCATCAATGCAACTCGTATACCTTCCGCAGGCATCTCGCAAACGGTAGCATCTGCTTACGCCTCTTCACGTGGATAACGTGCATGTACATTGTAGCGAGGCTTATAAACGAATGACATCGTCAAGCATGACATTATACTACAAAACGCATACAAAACAGTGTTCCGCCTACACATTCAGTAAACCTCTGAGGCAAGTAGAATATTCTTCATAGGTTGTAGAACTTCCATTTCATTCAGTGTACTGCCATGTGTTGGATGCTGCTCGAGATAGCTCTGCTCTCAGCAGGAAAGTTAAAAAAATGAATGCCTTCTGTGAGGGTCGAACTCACGACCCCTGGTGCTCTACCACTGAGCTAAGAAGGCGGCAGCTTTGCGTTTGTGGGAGTGGATGGACTAGTGAGTCTGAATGAGTTATAGGATATGGAAGTGAGAACTGAGTTGCATGTTAAAAAGAGCGCGAGTATGTTCGCATCCATGAGGGCAGGTTGTATCCCAATTTTGAGACAGTCTTTTAAAAAAGAAGCATAGCCTTTTTTGTGCTCTGATAGCAGCATTTTTCTGCTGTTAAATTATATATATAATTATTATTATTGGTATTTGGACTAAACTACATGGCCAGTTCCTTTTGCTGCCTTCCTTGCTGCCCAAACTTCCCTCATTCGCTCGCTGTGTTTCTGTTTCCGGTCCTCTGTCCATGCTTCTTGTCGGTTTCGTGTCTTCGGCTTCATCTTGATTGCCTTTTTGGTTGCCCATATTTCTTTCACCTTCCAGCTGCGATCTTGCTTGCGCTCTTCGGTCCATTTTACGCCTGTTCGTTTGTCACATTGTATCTCATGTAGTTTACTTTTCTTAATTATGTTCCTGAATTTTATTCTGTCGTTTATTGTGTCTGCTGTTATGTTGAGTTGGTTCAGGTCGTTTTCTACCTCTACCACCCATTTGTTGTTTCTAGTGGTTACCCAGTCAAAGATCTGTTTGGTCAGCCTGTGTGATGGCATTCTGTGTAGGTGTCCATAGAATTGTAGTCTGCGTTTTCTAATTTTTTCTCTGAGTGTCTCCGTATGTTTGTATAGTTCCTCTGTAGGTTTCTTGATCCATATTCCATTGTTGTTAGTTGCGCCAAATATTTTCATAAGTATTTTCCGTTCTACTTTTTCTAGTCGTCAGACACGTGTATGCCCTAGGATTAGTGTGGTCTCTACTGCATATAGTGCCTCGGGGAGCACTACCGTGTCGTAATGGCGTAATTTGGCTTTTTGTGAGATCGACTTCTTGTTGTAATGATTCCACACTACTTTGTATGCCTTGTCCAGCTTAGTCTTTCTTTCTTCGTTTGAGTCTCTGTTATGTCCACTCATTTGTAGTGTTTCACCGAGGTATTTGAAGTTTGCCGTTTTGTAAATCGTGCCATACTTTGTGTTCAGAGATGAGAGTTTCTTTGTGTTCATAAACTGTGTCTTTTCGTAAGAGATCTGTAGTCCAGTTTTGGAAGCGATTTCGTGCAGTTTTTCAATAGCGTCTTTTGTTTCCTTTATACCTTTCGTGACAATCGCCAAATCGTCTGCAAAAGCCAGGCATTTAATTTGTGGGTTTCCTAAGGTTATCCCCTGTTGTGATGTTCTTTTATGACCTTATCTAACACCAGATTGAAAAGCAGAGGTGAGAGGCCATCGCCTTGTCGGACACCTGTGCGAATTTCAAAGGTCTCTGATAGTTCCCCACAGAACTTTACTTTGGAGGTCGTGTTGGTTAAAGTTTGCTCTATGATAGTCCGTGTTTTGTGGTCTACTTTGTATTCTGCTAGAATTTTGAAGAGAGTTTTCCGGTCGATAGAGTCGTACGCCTTTTTGAAGTCGACAAAGGTAATGATCAGGTTCTGTTTGTGTTGTAAAATCATTTTCAGGTTCCAAATTTGTTCCGCACAAGACCGCCCTTTACGGAAGCCTGCTTGGTATTTCCCAATCAAGTGGTCGGTCTGGCATTCTGGTCTGTTTAGTAAAGCTTTAGAGAGGATCTTGTATGTGACCGGTAGTAGAGATATACCTCTGTGGTTGTTCGGGTCAGCCTTGTCACCTTTTTTGTGTAGTGGGTGTATCAGGGCAGTTTTCCAGTCGTCAGGAATTTTCATGGTCTTCCAGATGTCTTCCAACAAGATCCTGTGAATGTCGTTGGTGAGTTCTGTGTCTTGTAACTTCCAGATTTCCGCGATGATGCCATCTTCTCCTGGTGCTCTACGATTCTTGAGTGACTTGATTATTTCTTTAACTTCTTCTAGAGTTGGGGGTTCACTATCTGGATTGTACGTGCTCGTTTCTGTCATCATTTCTTCCATAGGGGGGTCCGAGTTGAGCAGTTTTTCGAAGTACTTTGCCAGAATGTCACAATTGTTTTTGGTATTGGTTTCTAGGGTTCCATCCGGTCTTCTGAAGCACAAGTTGGGTGGTTGATATCCAGTCATATTTTCTCTGAACGTTCTGTAGAAGTTTCTTGTATCGTTCTTCATGAAGTCCGATTCGATCTCCGTCAGTCGCCGTTTATCATACTGTCGTTTTTCACTGCGAATGATTTTGCTTGATTGCTTCTGTGTTTTCAAGAAGTTCATCCAATTCTCTTGGGATTTGTGGCTACTAAATTTTTTCCATGCACTGATTCGTTGGTCAATAGCTTGGTCACACGTGTGGTTCCGTCAACGGTTTTTCCTTGTGCGTGGTGCTTGTGCTAGTTTCATGGCCTCTCGGATTCTTCCTGAAAGTTGAGTCCAGTCTGTCGTTTTCTCCATTTTAATTTCGTCTAATATTTGTGTCTGGTTTAAAGTAAGGTATTCTGGATGTTGTTTGTTTGTTGTGGTCTTCAGTCCTGAGACTGGTTTGATGCAGCTCTCCATGCTACTCTATCCTGTGCAAGCTTTTTCATCTCCCAGTACCTACTGCAACCTACATCCTTCTGAATCTGCTTAGTGTATTCATCTCGTGGTCTCCCTCTACGATTTTTACCCTCCACGCTGCCCTCCAATACTAAATTGGTGATCCCTTGATGCCTCAGAACATGCCCTACCAACCGATCCCTTCTTCTGGTCAAGTTGTGCCACAAACTTCTTTTCTCCCCAATCCTATTCAATACTTCCTCATTAGTTACATGATCTACCCATCTAATCTTCAGCATTCTTCTGTAGCACCACATTTCGAAAGCTTCTATTCTCTTCTTGTCTAAACTATTTATCGTCCATGTTTCACTTCCATACATGGCTACACTCCATACGAATACTTTCAGAAATGACTTCCTGACACTTAAATCAATACTGGATGTTAACAAATTTCTCTTCTTCAGAAACGCTTTCCTTGCCATTGCCAGTCTACATTTTATATCCTCTCTACTTCGACCATCATCAGTTATTTTGCTCCCCAAATGGCAAAACTCCTTTACTACTTTAAGTGCCTCATTTCCTAATCTAATTCCCTCAGCATCACCCGACTTAATTAGACTACATTCCATTATCCTTGTTTTGCTTTTGTTGATGTTCATCTTATATCCTCCTTTCAAGACACTGTCCATTCCATTCAACTGCTCTTCCAAGTCCTTTGCTGTCACTGACAGAATTACAATGTCATCGGCGAACCTCAAAGTTTTTATTTCTTCTCCATGAATTTTAATACCTACTCCGAATTTTTCTTTTGTTTCCTTTACTGCTTGCTCAATATACAGATTGAATCTAATTCTGGATATGGTCTAATTCTGGATATGGTCTAACAATTTTGTTCTTCTGGAGCTTTTTCTTGGGCAAAAGACGAAGTAGGTGGTGGTCTGATTCGAAGCAGCTTTTTGGTGTGTCTATGTTCAAAATTTCTTTTTGTGAGTCTTTCTGGACTATTACGTGGTCGATTTGTAGTTCTTGCTTTCCGCTGGGGAATTTCCATGTGGTAAGTTTTCGTGTTGGTTTCTTGAATTTTGTTGACATAATGGCGAGGTCGTGGCTTTTGCAAAAGCCTGTCAGGTGTTTTCCGTTTTTGTTGGTGTCCTTGTGTGGAGTATGTTTTCCTGTGGTATGTCTGTATATTTTTTCTTTTCCGAGTTTAGCGTTGAAGTCTCCCAGTATTATTTTGACTCTATGTGCAGGTGTTTTTCTGGTAGTTTCTTCCATTGTCGCCCAGAAGTCATCAATTTCGTCCGGGTTTTTCCTGTTGTAGTCACAAGTCGGTGCATGTGCGTTGATTACTGTGCAGGATTTGTTGGCCGATTTCACTGCGATGGTGCTGATTCTTCCGTTTGGTGACGAAAAGTCGATTACACTGTCCGTGATGGACCTGTGTACTGCAAATCCTGTGCCAAAAAGCCTCAGGTTTTTCAGTTCCCTCGACGGTTTTCCTTTGTATATTCTGAAATTCTCCGTGTTGATATGGTCTTCGTCTGTGAATCGTGTTTCTTGCAGCGCACATAGTTTGATTTGAAATTTTTCGAGAGTGTCTGTCAGTTGTTTCATCTTTCCTGTCTTCATCAGTGTGTTCACGTTGAGTGTGCCGATGTAGTGTTTGCGTTTGGTCTTGAGGGAGTTTGAGAAGCTCCGATTCTTCTGATGATGTCCGTGAGTCCCCGGAATCCGATGCTCACGACGATCCCAAGCTATTGACTGGGGCCCGGGGTGATGAGATTTTTCTCGTCGTACCATCATGATGTTTAGTATTTGCGTATATGGCATGCTGCCGAGTGCAACCTGACTTTCCAGATCAGGAGGTTGGTTGAGGCCGGCACTGACATGTGGAGCAGACGCCTTTTGTAGCCGCCGACTGTGGGAAGAGACGCCGAGTATTTCATTTCATCGGTACCACCTATATCTAGGAGGCATTCCCCTATCCGCCATCTGGGGAGGCGCTCGGTTGCGGGTATATATATATATATATATATATATATATATATATCAGGTATTTACTTCTTTTACTTATCAATACTCCGAAAAAAATAAGGAAATTGGTTGTACTGCCAAAGTACAAAACAACTATAAAATGTCTTGTACAGTGAGTCTACAAATAATAGAACTGTTGGTACTACAGATAATGCCCTGCTTATGTTAATTTATGAGGGTGCATCTACACAATATAGGGTTATTGCCGCTTCTGAATGCGCCCCCCGCCATTGTCTGCTGGATTCCTTGGTCTCAGGGCAGCAAGGCAACGGCGTTTCCACAGCAACGAGCGCGACTCCGTGAGCCAGTGTAACGTCTTAGAATTCACGCTTCCGTGACCGCTTGAACCGACGCATTTTACATTCTCGAGAAACCGTTCCGATCAGTGGCCGTCGGCCTCAGTTGCCTCGTCTCCGTCTACACAGTATGTTGTCTGGCCGGGACGGCAGCATGCTGACGTGTGGTCGAGTGCCTCGCGAAGTCTTCCTCGGTATTCCTGGATACCGCGACTGTAGCATCGCCCGAGATGCGCCAGGTCCACTCACTCCTCAGTGCTGTTCTCGGATCCAGAGATGTTAATACCTGCAGTTACGGGCACTCGCTCCACTAACCAGAGGTCCGGAATTCCAACTCGCCCTGCAGTTCCTTGCTTGTGGACCACCCTTCGTGTTGTTTTGATGCTAACAGGATTTACGAGTGGGACATTTATTTTTCAGTGACGTTTGTAGCTGTCGTCCTCTTATTTTTCGTCACAGTCCTCTTCAGTGACCGCCTGTCGCTCAACACGCACTCCCGTCCGCGTTGTGACTTACGGGACGATATTTTTCCGCCTTACCGATATGCAGTATCAATCTCCGACGCGATGCCTCTTCAAACACCAGACACTTCGGCTCACTTGGTTACGGAAACACCGGCCATACGAGCAACAACAATTTGCCCACGTTCGAATTCACTTGGCTCGAGCGTAATGCATTCCACAACCACAAAGAATACTACACTGTTCTAGCCACGAGTGATGCTTGCTACGCCGGCCGGTGTGGCCGAGCGGTTCTAGGCGCTACAGTCTGGAACCACGCGACCGCTACAGTCGCAGGTTCGAATCCTGACTCGGGCATGGATGTGTGTGATGTCCTTAGGTTAGTTAGGTTTAACTAGTTCTAAGTTCTAGGGCACTGACGACCTCAGACGTTAAGTCCCACAGTGCACAGAGCCATTTGATACTTGCTAAGTATTGAGGACATTGCACAGACGCCGTTCCTGGTTAAATACAACAGCGCAACCTGCAAACTTGACTAAAATCTACATTAACCCTTAGCTGGGAACATGTACAATTGTATTGTATTAAACAAGGGACGTAGAAACGACGGAGGACGAAGAGGCTTCGTCCCACGGTAGCCCTCAGTGGTTGACAACAGGCCTCAGGCAGTCCACCCACCCCACCCCACCCCCCCCCACCGCCACACCGCTGTGCTGTTCGACCTCCAGCAGGCAGATCACCGCCCCCCCCCCCCCCCGCCATCTATCACAAAGCGAAAAAAGTTGTCCAAATAAAACATTCAGACTTCTTTACGTACTACACTAATATGTAATAAAAAATGGGGGTTCCTATTTAAAGAAACGCAGTTGATATCCGTTTGACCTATGGCAGCGCCATCTAGCGGGCCAACCATAGCGCCATCTGGTTTCCCTCTTCGAGCTAGACGAGTTTCGTTTGACGCTTATTTCGTGAGATATTTGGCCGGGTCATTATCAATGGACCACCCTGTATAAGGGAATAACACCAAAAACTTTAAAAATAGCAAATGACCAGGGATCGAAACGTAAGCTGAGAAAGACAAAAAGTTAAGTATCTGTGGAGACACAGCCCAAAAGGGACCGAACCCCATTAAGTTTGTTAATAAGTTTTTTTATACGTTTCCAAAAGCAAATATTTTTTACTTACATCTGTGTTGTTGATCTTCCGTGGCTGATATTTGCAGTGCAGAAATGCAAACGCTTTGAAAACGAACCAGACTGTAGCGTTCACTTCCTTAAACCCAGTGCCAGACTTCCCATGCTCATTTTTGTTCTGTCGAACTGTCCTGTAAGTGTCTTTTAATTTGCCACATCCAGCTGAAGTTCTGTGGCGATGGAATCCCACGCTTCACTTTTTTTCAAATGGGAGTTTGTTGCATCTCACAGCGCAGGATATTGTTCATATTATTTATGAATTTAATGGCTAAGTCGTCGGTCAACTCCATTGTAAAAGAAAAACCGATGTCCGCAACACAGAAAAAGAATAACGCCAAGAGCAAGCTGTAAGAGTGCAGCGAGTCAACTGGCCAGTGCTTTGTTGCCGCCCACACCACTCGCGCAGCTCGCCGTGCATCCCTTTGATGTACCGACAACGGCCGGAGCCAGACAAGTCGTAAGCTGTTTCGCGGCGAGCCCTCGGAGCCTACACTACCTCCGTCCACATTACTAGTAAGGGTCGCAAGTCTCACAACTACACGAGCCACACGAGCAGTGAGGACGCACCTCACATCATCATCATCATCATCATCATTTAAGACTGATTATGCCTTTCAGCGTTCAGTCTGGAGCATAGTCCCCCTTATAAAATTCCTCCATGATCCCCTTTTTTTTGTCATTAGTCTACTGACTGGTTTGATGCGGCTCGCCACGAATTCCATTCCTGTGCTAATCTCTTCATCTCAGAGTAGCACTTGCAACCTACGTCCTCAATTATTTGCTTGACGTATTCCAATCTTTGTCTTCCTCTACAGTTTTTGCCCTCTACAGCTTCCTCTAGTACCATGGAAGTCATTCCCTCATGTCTTAGCAGATGTCCTATCATCCTGTCCCTTCTCCTTATCAGTGTTTTCCACATATTCTTTTCCTCTCCGATTCTGCGTACAACCTCCTCATTCCTTACCTTATCAGTCCACCTAATTTTCAACATTCGTCTATAGCACCTCAACTCAAATGCTTTGATTCTCTTCTGTTCCGGTTTTCCCACAGTCCATGTTTCACTACCATACAATGCTGTACTCCAGACGTACATCCTCAGAAATTTCTTCCTCAAATTAAGGCCGGTATTTGATATTAGTAGACTTCTCTTAGCCAGAAATGCCTTTTTTGCCATAGCGAGTCTGCTTTTGATGTCCTCCTTGCTCCGTCCGTCATTGGTTATTTTACTGCCTAGGTAGCAGAATTCCTTAACTTCATTGACTTCGTGACCATCAATCCTGATGTTAAGTTTCTCGCTGTTCTCATTTCTACTACTTCTCATTACCTTCGTCTTTCTCCGATTTACTCTCAAACCATACTGTGTGCTCATTAGACTGTTCATTCCGTTCAGCAGATCATTTAATTCTTCTTCACTTTCACTCAGGATAGCAATGTCATCAGCGAATCGTATCATTGATATCCTTTCACCTTGTATTTTAATTCCACTCCTGAACCTTTCTTTTATTCCATCATTGCTTCCTCGATGTACAGATTGAAGAGTAGGGGGGAAAGGCTACAGCCGTGTCTTACGCCCTTCTTAATACGAGCACTTCGTTCTTGATCGTCCACTCTTATTATTCCCTCTTGGTTGTTGTACATATTGTATATGACCCGTCTCTCCCTATAGCTTACCCCTACTTTTTTCAGAATCTCGAACAGCTTGCACCATTTTATATTGTCGAACGCTTTTCCCAGGTCGACAAATCCTATGAAATTGTCTTGATTTTTCTTTAGCCTTGCTTCCATTATTAGCCGTAACGTCAGAATTGCCTCTCTCGTCCCTTTACTTTTCCTAAAGCCAAACTGATCGTCACCTAGCGCATTCTCAATTTTCTTTTCCATTCTTCTGTATATTATTCTTGTAAGCAGCTTCGATGCATGAGATGTTAAGCTGGTTGTGCGATAATTCTCGCACTTGTCAGCTCTTGCCGTCTTCGGAATTGTGTGGATGATGCTTTTCCGAAAGTCAGATGGTATATCGCCAGACTCATATGTTCTACACAACCGTGAATAGTCGTTTTTTGCCACTTCCCCCAATGATTTTAGAAATTCTGATGGAATGTTATCTATCCCTTGTGCCTTATTTGACCTTAAGTCCTCCAAAGCTCTTTTAAATTCCGATTCTAATACTGGATCCCCTATCTCTTCTAAATCGACTCCTGTTTCTTCTTCTATCACATCAGACAAATCTTCACCCTCATAGAGGCTTTCAATGTATTCTTTCCACCTATCTGCTCTCTCCTCTGCATTTGACAGTGGAATTCCCGTTGCACTCTTAATGTTACCACCGTTGCTTTTAATGTCACCAAAGGTTGTTTTGACTTTCCTGTATGCTGAGTCTGTCCTTCCGACAATCATATCTTTTTCGATGTCTTCACATTTTTCCTGCAGCCATTTCGTCTTAGCTTCCCTGCACTTCCTATTTCTTTCATTCCTCAGCGACTTGTATTTCTGTATTCCTGATTTTCCCGGAACATGTTTGTA
Organism: Schistocerca serialis cubense; assembly: GCF_023864345.2. Lineage (NCBI taxonomy): Eukaryota > Metazoa > Arthropoda > Insecta > Orthoptera > Acrididae > Schistocerca > Schistocerca serialis. Next base: position 56,172,176 of record NC_064647.1, on the reverse strand, counting down.
CTTCCTCCTTTCATCAATCCTATTACTTCAAAATCATTCTTAACCGAATCCAGGTACCTTCTCCTTGGTCTGCCCCGACTCGTTTTACCCTCTACTGCTGAACCCATGAGTCTCTTGGGTAACCTTGCTTCTCCCATGCGTGTAACATGACCCCACCATCTAAGCCCGTTCGCCCTGACTGCTACATCTATAGAGTTCATTCCCAGTTTTTCTTTGATTTCCTCATTGTGGACACCCTCCTGCCATTGTTCCCATCTACTAGCACCTGCAATCATCCTAGCTACTTTCTTATCCGTAACCTCAACCTTATTGATAAGGTAACCTGAATCCATCCAGCTTTCGTCCCATACAACAAAGTTGGTCGAAATATTGAACGGTGCACAGATAAATTAGTCTTGGTACTGACTTCCTTCTTGCAGAAGAGAGTAGATCGTAGCTGAGCGCTCACTGCATTAGCTTTGCTACACCTCGCTTCCAGTTCTTTCACTATGTTGCCATCCTGTGAGAATATGCATCCTAAGTACTTGAAACTGTCCACCTGTTCTAACTTTGTTCCTCCTATTTGGTACTCAATCCGTTTATATCTCTTTCCCACTAACATTACTTTTGTTTTGGAGATGCTAATCTTCATACCAAAGTCCTTACATTTCTGATCTAGCTCTGAAATATTACTTTGCAAACTTTCAATAGAATCTGCCATCACAAGTAAGTCATCCGCATATGCGAGACTGTTTATTTTGTGTTCACCCATCTTAATCTCACCCAGCCAGTCTATTGTTTTCAACATATGATCCATAAATAATGTGAACAACAGTGAAGACAGCTTGCAGCCTTGTCTTACCCCTGAAACTACTCTGAACCATGAACTCAATTTAGCGTCAACTCTAACTGCTGCCTGACTATCTATGTAAAGACCTTTAGTTGCTTGCAAAAGTTTGCCTCGTATTCCATAATCACGTAGAACAGATAATAGCTTTCTAGGAACCGGTCATATGCCTTTTCTAGATCTATAAAACATAGATACAATTCCCTATTCCACTCGTAACACTTCTCCATTTTTTGCCGTAAGCTAAAGATCTGGTCCTGACAACCTCTAAGAGGCCTAAACCCACACTGATTTTCATCCAATTTGTCCTCGACTAATGCTCGCACTTTCCTTTCAACAATACCTGAGAAGATTTTACCCACAACGCTGATCAAAGAGATACCTCTGTAGTTGTTACAATCTTTTCTGTTTCCATGTTTAAAGATTGGTGTATTAACTGCTTTCGTCCAGTCTGATGGAACCTGTCCCGACTCCCACGCCATTTCAATTATCCTGTGCAACCATGTGGGCAACAATCAGAGCAAAATGCCTCGGACGCACCTTACAAGAGACTAATTAGTTACTTGAAAAATTAACTACTAATCACATATACAATTAATTCATCTCAGCTCTCATTCGTTCCAGAAGAATTAATTGCTGATACAGATTTTTTTTAAAATACAAGGAAGACACAGACATGCAAAATTTACCTTCTCTCTGTTAGCTCCTTTCTAAAAATAAACTGTAACGGACTCAAACAATAATACTATTCCAGAATGAAATTTTCACTTTGCAGCGGAGTGTCCGCCGATGTGAAACTTCCTGGCAGATCAAAACTGTGTGCCGGACCGAGACTCGAACTCGGGACCTTATCCGCACGGCTGTAACGGATCGTGCAGCCACGTCTCGATTCTTAAGTCAACAGATGGGGACGTTTGCAAGACAACAACCTTCTGCACGAACAGATCGACGACGTTTGCAGCAGCATGCACTATCAGCTCGGAGACCACGGCTGCGGTTACTCTTGACGCTGCATCACAGACAGGAGCGCCTGCGATGGTGTACTCAACGACGAACCAGGGTGCACGAATGGCAAAACGTCATTTCTTCGCATGAATTCAGGTTCTGTTTACAGCATCATGATGGTCGCATCCGTGTTTGGCGACGTCGCGGTGAACGCACATTCGAAGCGTTATTCGTCTACGCGATACTGGCGTATCACCCGGCGTGATGGTATGGGGTGCCATTGGCTACACGTCTCGGTCACCTCTTGTTCGCATTGACGGCACTTTGAACAGTGGACGCTACATTTCAGATGTGTTACGATCCGTGGCTCTACCCTTCATTCGATCCCTGCGAGACCCTACATTTCAGCAGGATATTGCACGACCGCATGTTGCAGGTCCTGTACGGGCCTTTTTGGATACAGAAAATGTCCGACTGCTGCCCTGGCCAGCACATTCTCCAGATCTCTCACCAATTGAAAACGTCTGGTCAATGGTGGCCGAGCAAATGGCTCGTCACAATACGCCAATCATTACTCTTGATGAACTGTGGTATCGTGTTGAAGCTGCATGGGCAGCTGCACCTATACACGCCATCCAAGCTCTGTTTGACTCAATGCCCAGGCGTATCAAGGCCGTTATTACGGCCAGAGGTGGTTGCTCAGGGTACTGGTTTCTCAGGATCTATGCACCCAAATTGAGTGAAAATGTAATCACATGTCAGTTCTAATATAATATATTTGTCCAATGAATACCCCTTTCTCATCTGCATTTCTTCTTGGTGTAGCAATTTTAATGGCCAGTAGTGTATTACTGCCAATTTTAATTTATAATTTTACCTGATGCGATTTATTTGGCCTGTTTTTCTCCACAATTCACGACATTTTAAGTTGTGTGCTTGCGCTTTCATTCATTAGAGCAAATGCGACAGTATACTAGGTTTAGCTTGTTCGGGTAGCCGCGTGGTCTAACACGCTGCTTCCAGAGCGGGAAGGCGTGCCTGTCCCCGTCACGAATCCGCCCGGCGGATTAGTGTCGAGGTCCGGTGTACCGGCCAGCCTATGGATGGTTTTTAAGGCGGCTTTGCATCAGCCTCCTTGAATGCAGGCTGGTTCCCCTTATTCCGGCTCAGTTACACTATGTCGGCGATTGCTGTGCAAACACTGTCTCCACGTACTCATACACGATAATTGCTCTACCAGGGATACATTTGAGTTACACTAGTCTGGTTTGTGACGTTCTAGGGGAAGGGGGGGGGGGAAGGGGTGGTCCACTGTGGGCCGAACCGCACAATAACTCTGCGTCGAATGTGGGGTGGGTGGAGTGCTGTGACCTGTTGTAGGGTTGTGAACCACTGAGGGCTACGGCGGGGACGAAGCCTCTCCGTCGTTTGTAGGTCCCCAGTTCGATACACACGATACACGATACGAGGTTTCGTGTTTTGGTTGGGAAGGGAGCGCTTAGGAGGTAAGTGCAATAACCAGTTTCACGGCAAAAGAGGAACGAAGCAAATAAGACGAACCGCTTATTCACAGAACGATAAAACGAAATAGATTTGTTTTGGTGTGAAATCAGAGATATAATCATTAACGTACAAATTTGGTTTTACCCTAACTTTAGCACCAGTGTCTCACACGTTTCACAGCCATCAGTGGTTTCACTGCGTGGTGCTGAAACTTCGCCTCGGCTGATAACATTAGTGCTACCAGTGCGGCTGTTCAGGCTCTCGTTTTCAAAGCTCATAAGAATGTTCTCCAACGGCGTCTTCCCGGTTTCGGTCATCAGTTCGGTTCCAGTTCTACGCATCACTTTGCTTCCTTAAGCCGATCATCGTGTTGAAAAGACGTGTTATTTTTGGGAAACAATAACAGCTAACACGTGGAATGATAAAAAATAACAACCAAAGAAACGCCATCTTATAGACGAAATATAACTAACTATAAAGCTTTTCTGACCAGAAATATTAAACAGTAGCCCTACAACTTGAACCACCCCTTATTAATCCACCGTTATTGACTAGTGGATTATAGCCTAACAGTTTAGAATAGTTTGACCGTACGCCACTGATAAAGGCTGATCGGTTAATAGTTGCACGGGAGTTGTTTCGTATCAAATCCTACAAAGCTGATTAGGATGTCGGGTAGCAATAATCGGTATATACTTTGTTGTTAATGTTCTATATATATTGTCTAAACAACGTGAATGAGGCAGTTACTGACTTCGTCTGAGAAAGTAATAACGGTTACCTCATCACAGGTCGCCTATTGATGCCGCCACACGCCAGTATTCTTCCCGTGGCACTCGATGCACAGTCCCCACTGCAGTCCAAATCGTGGGTGTCCGGCGCGGTTGTCGCGTAATCACGGTGCACAAATGAACACTTAAACACATCAACAAAACAATCAATTAATGCCATTTACGTATTTGCTGGATGTCAGGCCCCCCGCAGCCGTTAAACACTTGTAAAGGGGCTGGCTGCCCCACCTAAATCCGGCTTGCCCGTTTAGCAGTCAACAGCCCACTTACTTGGAGTGTCAACACTGACTGCTTGGCGCACCTGGCGCTCGACTGTCGATAGTACCTACTGCGACCTGCGTGAGGCAAAGATATATCGTAATACATAAGCGGTGGTTTTACCCGTACAAACTGGACTCAACAATGAATGAAAAGCGACATTGCCGAGGGCTCTTCTCCCATGTTTTCAAATCACTATAAATTTTACTATTGTGTGACTACGTCTACGGAAAATAGATGGTATCCAACTCTTAATGGGTCTCGAGAAAAGTGATATAAAAATCGTAGTAAAAGACGATATGAAACCGACTTTGTGTATTACATGCGTTTATGTTTGAGAAAAGGAGGTACAAGGGGGCGATCAAGTCCAGAATCGGTGTGCCAATCAGGCAAAGTAGCCGTGCGCATTGAGAAAATCGTCGCACAGATCCACAGTGTTGAAGATACTCGTTTGGTAAACCGCCGTGCCCTGCAGCGTGAAGAACTCTGTAACTGCCTGCTCCACATCCTCGTCCGCCAAAAGTCGTAGACACATCAAGGCATTTTTTAAGGGGCTCAAGATGTTATGAGTACAGAATATGGTTTGATAGTAAATCGAAGAAAAACGAAAGAAGTGAGCACTCCGTCTTCGGGCCACAAGTGGCCCATCTGGACCAACCGACCGCCGTGTCATCCTCATTTGAGGATGCGGATTGGAGAGGCGTATGGTCAGCATATCGCTCTCCCAGTCGTTATGATGGTTTTCTTTGACCGGAGCCGCTACTGTTTGGTCGAGTAGCTTCTCAATTGGCATCACGAGGCTGAGTGCACCCCGAAAAATGACAATGCATGGTGGCCTGGATGGTGACCCATCCAACTGCCGGCCACGCCCGACAGCGATTAACATTGGTAATCTCATGAAAAGCGGTGTATCCACTGCGGCAAGGCCGTTGCCACGAAAGGAACGAGAAATAGCAGAAATAAGAAGAGAGAGAGAGAGATTTAACATCAGTAAAGGAACTTCCTGGCAGATTAAAACTGTGTGCCCGACCGAGACTCGAAATCGGGACCTTTGCCTTTCGCCTTTCGCCATCCCCCAGGCTGTGGCTAAGCCTTGTCTCCGCTATATCCTTTCTTTCAGGAGTACTAGTTCTGCAAGGTTCGCAGGAGAGCTTCTGTAAAGTTTGGAAGGTAGGAGGCGAGATACTGGCAGAAGTAAAGCTGTGAGTACCGGGCGTGAGTCGTGCTTCGGTAGCTCAGTTGGTAGAGCACTTGCCCGCGAAAGGCAAAGGTCCCGAGTTCGAGTCTCGGTCGGGCACACAGTTTTAATCTGCCAGGAAGTTTCATATCAGCGCACACTCCGCTGCAGAGTGAAAATCTCATTCTGGAATCAGTAAAGGAGTTTTGCTATTTGGGGAGCAAAATAGCTGATGATGGTCGAAGTAGAGAAGATATAAAATGTAGACTTGCAATGGCAAGAAAAGCGTGTCTAATGAAGAGGAATTTGCTAACATTGAGTATAGATTTAAGTGTCAGGAAGTCGTTTCTGAAAGTATTTGTATGGAGTGTAGCCATGAATGGAAGTGAAACATGGACGATAAATAGTTTGGACAAGAAGAGTATAGAAGCTTTCGAAGTGTGGTGCTACAGAAGAATGCTGAAGATTAGATGGGTAGATCACATAACTAATGATCAGGTATTGAATAGAATTGGGGAGAAGAGGAGTTTGTGGCACAACTTGATAAGAAGAAGGGACCAGTTGTTAGTACATGTTCTGAGGCATCAAGGGATCACAAATTTACCATTGGAGGGCAGCGTGGAGGGTAAGAATCGTAGAGGGAGACCAAGAGATGAATACACTAAGCAGATTCGGAAGGATGTAGGTGCAGTAAGTACTGGGAGATGAAGAAGCTTGCACAGGATAGGGTAGCATGGAGAGCTGCATCAAACCAGTCTCAGGACTGAAGACTACAACAAACAAACAACAATGGTGATCGTCAAGCAGATTTAAGGAATTCCGCTACCTACACAGCAAATAACCCATTACGGAAGGAGCAAAGACAACATAAATAGCAGAAAGCAGTGGAAAAAAGGGCATTCATAGCCAAGAGATGTTTACTAGTGTCAAACAGAGGCCTTAATTTGAGGAAGAAATTTCTTAGAATGTACGTGTGGGGCACAAGATTGTACGGTAGTATGGTGTATGGTAGTGACTGTGGGAAAACAGGAACAGGAACAGAAGACAATTGTGCTATAGAAGACTGTTGAGAATTAGGTTGACGGCATGATAGGACATCTGTTAAGGCGTCAGGAAAATAATTCCATGGTACTAGAGAGAGCTGTAGAGGGTAAAAACTGTAGGGGAAGACAGAGATTGAAATACATTCAGCAAATAATGCAGGACGCAGGTTGCAAGTGCTAGGTTGGCACAGGAAAGGAATTTGTGGCAGGCCGCGTCAAACCAGAAGCTGATGACTGTCTGTGGATGATTGTCTCAATGCTGATGACTGAGAAAAAAGAAAGGGAAGAGGTCAGCACTGTAGGGTGCGAACTCGAGTGTCCCCCACTTTACCTGTAACGGGTGAGGCTGGCCTCCCGCGTCGAATGGCGTCTCGTGTCGAACGGCGGCCACAACGGAACTTGCCGCACCATTCCACGATGGTGGTATTCGACGCCGCCTGGTGGTAATTCTTCATTCTCTGATCGACGTCTACCGGCGTACGTACTTCGGCCGCCGAGGAAAGAATAACAGCACATTAGTCCTGTTTGGACGCATTTGGTAATAACGTCGCCATAGTTCACGTTTCTGCCTTTACTGCATGCTCTTTGGAAAGACACAAGTGACACACTAATCGATAGCCTACATGTCGATGCTTACAAACCCCCATCGAAGTGGCAATACGTCGTGTATAGGCTGCAGCATCGGTGTAAAGCGGAAGTTTTGTGATCGCCTCTTATATTTTACTAGAGGTGCTGGAAATATCACCTCGACGCCCCCCCCCCCCCTCCTTTTGTATACACAGTTCGACACTGTGCCGCATGTTCGCTAGTGTTGCTGCCGGAGTATTGGATTTGAGGGAGTATTTTCTCAAGCAACTCGCCGATGGTGTGTGAAATGTGCTTGTACACATTGCCCACAGAAAAAAGTCTGTGGGGGTCAAGTCAGGTGGCCTTGCGGGTCATAATCGTTTGGAAATCACTTTTTCATGGAAAAAGGGTTTCTTGCACACCCATAATCACTCTAGACATGCGACATGACGCCCCATGTTGCTAGCACCAGCTATGTGTCAGTCTCTCGTCGTACAACTGGTTCTGAAATTAATGAACCAATACCTGGTGTACTTCACTCGTGACAGTGAGTCAAAAAAAAAAAAAAAAATACACCACTGTGATAATGCACAGAAAACTCCCGTGTTGTCAGAATGGAGGGGTTCCCCAATGGCTGTGTTCTGATTCTCACTACGGCGTAGACGTGTGTTCTATGAGGTCATGTATCCTGCCAAGTGGAAATAAACTTCATCGCTGTACCACATGTCCACGTGTACTGCAATACACCTGGCCTTTCAGTGATAAATCGCTGAAATCAATGGCTGTATGTTAGGCCTTCATCATGGTTAGTCTGTATCAGTTCATGAAAGACTGTAATGTTGCAGGGATAAAGGCCCACATTCTTAGACTTTCGTGCTGTGCGACAGTCCAGATACTTGCGATAAACGGCGAAGAGATCGTGTCTTTACCACAGCCACAAACTCTTTCGACAACTACGTCTCCCCCCTCGTCGCCCTCTCGACCGTGCAGATGTAATAAGATCGTTCCCTTTGTCTCCAGCTTCGTCACCAGAATGCAGTCTTTAGATCAGTGGTCACGAAACTCTTTTGCTCAACGCCCAACACTGATATAGCAGAGCGACATCTAGGGACGCGTATGTTTCTGTTAATTGGTTACCTACACAAATTGGTATGTTATGAGCCCTAATAAACTATCTACAGTTCTCCATTTGAGCGCTGCCTCTCTCATCGACCCAAAAGTTGTGACACTGCAATTTACTGACAAGATGGTGTTGTGTTTTTGTGTGAGCAGATGATTCTTTGTTTAATAATAGTAATAATAGTAATTATGTTATGCAATATGATAGAATCACAAGTGTTCAGAAGATGTTTTGAATGTCACTAATCTTTTACTCATTGCGGTGTATTATAACAGTCTTAATTTGATTTCATACTCCTGGTCACAAATAAACGCTGAATTTTAAGATGACCGTCTCTGCCATACACATTCACGAGTCTATGTTACTTCCCTGTCAGTGTCACAGCAGATGATCGGTTAGAGTAACACACAACAGAAGAGCTGTCAGGACTGAAAGACGAACAATAAACCATTCCCCCCCCCCACTCACACTCTCTATAACACCAAGTGGACCGCACTACTCAGCGTAAATCCGGGAGAGATGGCGCACATTTTCAAAATCGCTTGTATTATGTCCTGGGGTGCCCATTTACGAATTTTTTTTAACAAAGAAACACACCAGTTGTCCAGTCATACATTTTAATTGTTTCCATGCAAGATTTGGACGTAATATTTGACCATGAATACATCTTTACACTCCATCATCTATTCCTTATGCTAAGCGTGATATGCCGCATCCACCAAAACTGCAAAACTACCCTGTTTTTAAGTCAAAACATATATATATATGACTTAAAAACAGGATAGTTTTGCAGTTTTGGTGGATGCGGTATATCACGCGTAGCATACGGAATAGATGATGCAGTATATATACACTCCTGGAAATGGAAAAAAGAACACATTGACACCGGTGTGTCAGACCCACCATACTTGCTCCGGACACTGCGAGAGGGCTGTACAAGCAATGATCACACGCACGGCACAGCGGACACACCAGGAACCGCGGTGTTGGCCGTCGAATGGCGCTAGCTGCGCAGCATTTGTGCACCGCCGCCGTCAGTGTCAGCCAGTTTGCCGTGGCATACGGAGCTCCATCGCAGTCTTTAACACTGGTAGCATGCCGCGACAGCGTGGACGTGAACCGTATGTGCAGTTGACGGACTTTGAGCGAGGGCGTATAGTGGGCATGCGGGAGGCCGGGTGGACGTACCGCCGAATTGCTCAACACGTGGGGCGTGAGGTCTCCACAGTACATCGATGTTGTCGCCAGTGGTCGGCGGAAGGTGCACGTGCCCGTCGACCTGGGACCGGACCGCAGCGACGCACGGATGCACGCCAAGACCGTAGGATCCTACGCAGTGCCGTAGGGGACCGCACCGCCACTTCCCAGCAAATTAGGGACACTGTTGCTGCTGGGGTATCGGCGAGGACCATTCGCAACCGTCTCCATGAAGCTGGGCTACGGTCCCGCACACCGTTAGGCCGTCTTCCGCTCACGCCCCAACATCGTGCAGCCCGCCTCCAGTGGTGTCGCGATAGGCGTGAATGGAGGGACGAATGGAGACGTGTCGTCTTCAGCGATGAGAGTCGCTTCTGCCTTGGTGCCAATGATGGTCGTATGCGTGTTTGGCGCCGTGCAGGTGAGCGCCACAATCAGGACTGCATACGACCGAGGCACACAGGGCCAACACCCGGCATCGTGGTGTGGGGAGCGATCTCCTACACTGGCCGTACACCACTGGTGATCGTCGAGGGGACACTGAATAGTGCACGGTACATCCAAACCGTCATCGAACCCATCGTCCTACCATTCCTAGACCGGCAAGGGAACTTGCTGTTCCAACAGGACAATGCACGTCCGCATGTATCCCGTGCCACCCAACGTGCTCTAGAAGGTGTAAGTCAACTACCCTGGCCAGCAAGATCTCCGGATCTGTCCCCCATTGAGCATGTTTGGGACTGGATGAAGCGTCGTCTCACGCGGTCTGCATGTCCAGCACGAACGCTGGTCCAACTGAGGCGCCAGGTGGAAATGGCATGGCAAGCCGTTCCACAGGACTACATCCAGCATCTCTACGATCGTCTCCATGGGAGAATAGCAGCCTGCATTGCTGCGAAAGGTGGATATACACTGTACTAGTGCCGACATTGTGCATGCTCTGTTGCCTGTGTCTATGTGCCTGTGGTTCTGTCAGTGTGATCATGTGATGTATGTGACCCCAGGAATGTGTCAATAAAGTTTACCCTTCCTGGGACAATGAATTCACGGTGTTCTTATTTCAATTTCCAGGAGTGTATATAGGGTGAGTCACCTAACATTACCGCTGGATATATTTCGTAAACCACATCAAATACTGATGAATCGTTTCCACAGACCGAACGTGAGGAGATGCTAGTGTAATTGTTTAATACAAACCATACAAAAATGCACGGAAGTTTGTTTTTTAACACAAACCTACGTTTTTTTAAATGGAACCCCTTTAGTTTTGTTAGCACATCTGAACATATAAACAAATACGTAATCAGTGCCGTTTGTTGAATACAGCCGTGCATCAATGCAAGAGGCCGTGCTACTGGGTATTAGAGGAACTCACGTGTACAGCAATCTGAATCACCACCTCTGAAGGTCTCGCTATAAGGTGGTACAACAGCCAACGTGTGATTTTCATGAGCAATAAAAAGGGTGGAAATGATTTTTACGTTGCTCTCTATTTCAATTTTCTGTACAGGTTCCGGAACCGAGGTGATGCAAAACCTTTTTTTGATGTGTGTATATACGCGAAAATACTGAATAATATTGCGCAATAACCTTCATGCGACTGCGTGAAGACCCTTAAAATGGATGCTAAGTCATTTCAACGAAAATACAAACAAACCAGAAATGTTTTAATTTATTTAAAAGTCTTATTTGATTTGTGCAGCAAGTATCCCTAACCAAAAAAATGTGCGGCATATGTACCGGATTTTTTTTGCGGCATTTATCCCAATCTGCAGGGGAGAGACAGCGCACCTAATAAATTCATGACCTTGATAGCCAAGATGGCCGTACTAGGATAAAAATACGCCCAGTAGAACTTACTGTTAATACAACTACTTTAACATAGGGAACATTTTGACTATTTAGCATAGATTAAGGACTAACCGTGAAACTGAAAAGGCTTTGAAGGGATATTTATAGACTTACCTCAGTTATTTCCCCAGAGCTTATGTAAAACGTACTCGATCGAAATGCAAACATTTTTACCATGAGCTGGCGTACACTGAAGAACTGCGCAGCCACTATGTGGATACTCTGTCTGTGTTTGCGGAAACTACGACAGGTGCGCTATATGTACCCCCCTTGCGGCGCCTCTCCCAGATTTACTCTACCCCTATATTCCTGGGGTAAGCGGGCAGCTACACATAACTCACGGCCCCATTCACCAACATCAATTAAAATTAAGCACATCTTACAATAGTACTGTGTGTGCGAGTACAAGGCGGGGCAGAAAAACTGGCTGTGTTAATTTGCCTCCAAAAGTGGAACAGTATTATTGGTAACGCTGAATGTTTGTAAAATGTGTCGGGTAGGACCGCCATTTGCTGAGCCTGAGAGTTGGAGCTGACATAAACGTGCTGAGGCTGTGAAGGCGTTTCACAAAAACGGTGACTCTGTTGCTGCTCCCAGACGGGAGGGAATACCGGCGTCAATTCAGCCTCAGGCAGAACGCGATATTGCAGTGCCTGCGTTGTTGTGAATTACGACAAAAAGTTGGGTGTCCACAGGAACTTTCTGCATCGTTAATCCAGAGTAACTGCAATATCGTATTTATCTGCCGACACCGGGCGGGTGACTTACAAGTAAAACCTCTACCCTGCACGGGAATAAACGTAATGGATGCACGAGTACAGGTTTCATACGCATTGATGACGACGTATGGGAGTTTGGGTCCGGCCACTTGGAACGCCGGCACGGTAGCTCGGCGTGTTCGGTCAGAGGGTTTGCTGCCCTCTGTAATAAAAAAAAACTGAGTTAATGAATCAAGGACGAACTGAAACGGGTGTCTTGCGACGTCCGCCCTGAGCAGATACGGCGAACGAAAACTAACAAAATAAGATTAAAAAAAAAAGTGTTGGGTCAGAGCACTGCTCGCTCTCTGTAATAAAAAAAACTGAGTAAAGGAATCACCGATCACCTTGAACGGATGTTTTGTGACGTCCGCCCAGACCAAACACAACGAACTATATCGAACAAAATGGAAAAAGAAAAAAAAAACGAAAATGTTAAAGAAATGGTAAGGTGATGGCTCGTGATACGCGGTAACGCCGGGTTCGAGGCCCGCTCGGCCACAAATTTTCACTGTCTTCATTGTGTTCTACAGCTGATGATTTTCCATATTCGTAACTGCGAATACACTTACTTTATTAGACGGAATGATCCTGTACCAACGCCGCATGCAATCAGATTATGGCCGACAAACTTTGAAGGAACAGGAGTTGCACTTAAGGTCGCCATGAAGGCTCACAATTTGTCACTCACAGGAACGAATAGAGGAGGTGCAGAATGTTGTCTGAGACAAATTGCAGCAGTAGTGGGAAGGCGCAGTCGTAGTGCACACGGAATTTTAGGGAACTACGTAAACTTCCAACCGTAAAACATATTCGTTATGCAACAGTTAAATGGAAGTGATAATGAAAATCGAATGATGGTCTGTTGAAGTGTTGACTGAAATTATTGACAGTGAAGGCTTCTTAAATTTGTTAAGAATGAGTGACGGGGCACATTTTCATCTCAGTGACTGTGTCAACAAACAAAACTGGCGTTACTGGTGCGAGGGTAATGCTCGCGAACTTCATCGACGCCGCTTACACTGCCAGAAAGTCACTCGCTCTTTACTGGGCACAATCCTGTTTTGAGGAGCAACGACAGTCACGTCTAGGCGGCCATGGTTAACAGATTTCTGAATCCTGAACTTGAATAGTTTTCTTCTTATGAGTATTAGTTTCAGCTACGTGTGGCTGCGTCTCAGTGTGCCCAAGTTTCAGTGGCAGCAATGCGCGGAGCGATTCTCAGCCACAGCATTTCAAGGAAAGGGGACATTTTGTAGCCTTCCAGGTCTCCCGACTTATCGGTCTGTGATTGCATTGTTCTTGTTGTTGTTGTGGTCTTCAGTCCCGAGACTGGTTTGACGCAGTCCATTTATCGTCCATGTTTCACTTCCATACATGGCTACACTCCATACGAATACTTTCAGAAATGACTTCCTGACGCTTAAATCAATACTGGATGTTAACAAATTTCTCTTCTTCAGAAACGCTTTCCTTGCCATTGCCAGCCTACATTTTATATCCTCTCTACTTCGACCATCATCAGTTATTTTGCTCCCCAAATAGCAAAACTCCTTTACTACTTTAAGTGCCTCATTTCCTAATCTAATTCCCTCAGCATCACCCGACTTAATTAGACTACATTCCATTATCCTTGTTTTGCTTTTGTTGATGTTCATCTTATATCCTCCTTTCAAGACACTGTCCATTCCATTCAACTGCTCTTCCAAGTCCTTTGCTGTCTCTGACAGAATTACAATGTCATCGGCGAACCTCAAAGTTTTTATTTCTACTCCATCAATTTTAATACCTACTCCAAATTTTTCTTTTGTTTCTTTTACTGCTTGCTCAATATACAGATTGAACAACATCGGGGAGAGGCTACAACCCTGTCTTACTCCCTTCCCAATCACTGCTTCCCTTTCATGTCCCTCGACTCCTATAACTGCCATCTGGTTTCTGTACAAATTGTAAATAGCTTTTCGCTCCCTGTATTTTACCCCTCCCACCTTTAGAATTTGAAAGAGAGTATTCCAGTCAACATTGTCAAAAGCTTTCTCTAAGTCTACAAATGCTAGAAACGTACGTTTGCCTTTCCTTAATCTTTCTTCTAAGATAAGTCTTAAGGTCAGTATTGCCTCACGTGTTCCAGTGTTTCTACGGAATCCAAACTGATCTTCCCCGAGGTTGGCTTCTACTAGTTTTTCCATTCGTCTGTAAAGAATTCGTGTTAGTATTTTGCAGCTGTGACTTATTAAGCTGATAGTTCGGTAATTTTCACATCTGTCAACACCTGCTTTCTTTGGGATTGGAATTATTATATTCTTCTTGAAGTCTGTGGGTATTTCGCCTGTTTCATACATCTTGCTCACCAGATGGTAGAGTTTTGTCAGGACTGGCTCTCCCACGGCCGTCAGTAGTTCCAATGGAATATTGTCTACTCCGGGGGCCTTGTTTCGACTCAGGTCTTTCAGTGCTCTGTCAAACTCTTCACGCAGTATCATATCTCCCATTTCATCTTCATCTACATCCTCTTCCATTTCCATAATATTGTCCTCAAGTACATCGCCCTTGTATAGACCCTCTATATACTCCTTCCACCTTTCTGCTTTACCTTCTTTGCTTAGAGCTGGATTTCCATCTGAGCTCTTGATATTCATACAAGTCATTCTCTTATCTCCAAAGGTCTCTTTAATTTTTCTGTAGGCGGCATCTATCTTACCCCTAGTGAGATAGGCCTCTACATCCTTACATTTGTCCTCTATCCATCCCTGCTTAGCCATTTTGCACTTCCTGTCGATCTCATTTTTGAGACGTTTGTATTCCTTTTTGCCTGTTTCACTTACTGCATTTTTATATTTTCTCCTTTCATCAATTAAATTCAATATTTCTTCTGTTACCCAAGGATTTCTACTAGCCCTCGTCTTTTTACCTACTTGATCCACTGCTGCTGTCACTACTTCATCCCTCAAAGCTACCCATTCTTCTTCTACTGTATTTATTTCCCCCATTCCTGTCAATTGCTCCCTTATGCTCTCCCTGAATCTCTGTACAACCTCTGGTTCTTTTAGTTTATCCAGGTCCCATCTCCTTAAATTCCCACCTTTTTGCAGTTTCTTCAGTTTTAATCTACAGGTCATAACCAATAGATTGTGGTCAGAGTCCACATCTGCCCCTGGAAATGTCTTACAATTTAAAACCTGGTTCCTAAATCTCTGTCTTACCATTATATAATCTATCTGATACCTTTTAGTATCTCCAGGGTTCTTCCATGTATACAACCTTCTTTCATGATTCTTAAACCAAGTGTTAGTTATGATTATGTTGTGCTCTGTGCAAAATTCTACCAGGCGGCTTCCTCTTTCATTTCTGTCCCCCAATCCATATTCACCTACTATGTTTCCTTCTCTCCCTTTTCCTACACTCGAATTCCAGTCACCCATGACTATTAAATTTTCGTCTCCCTTCACAATCTGAATAATTTCTTTTATTTCATCATACATTTCTTCGTCATCTGCAGAGCTAGTTGGCATATAAACTTGTACTACTGTAGTAGGTGTGGGCTTCGTATCTATCTTGGCCACAATAATGCGTTCACTATGCTGTTTGTAGTAGCTTACCCGCATTCCTATTTTCCTATTCATTATTAAACCTACTCCTGCATTACCCCTATTTGATTTTGTGTTTATAACCCTGTAGTCACCTGACCAGAAGTCTTGTTCCTCCTGCCACCGAACTTCACTAATTCCCACTATATCTAACTTCAACCTATCCATTTCCCTTTTTAAATTTTCTAACCTACCTGCCCGATTAAGGGATCTGACATTCCACGCTCCGATCCGTAGAACGCCAGTTTTCTTTCTCCTGATAACGACATCCTCTTGAGTAGTCCCCGCCCGGAGATCCGAATGGGGGACTATTTTACCTCCGGAATATTTTACCCAAGAGGACGCCATCATCATTTAATCATACAGTAAAGCTGCATGCCCTCGGGAAAAATTACGGCTGTAGTTTCCCCTTGCTTTCAGCCGTTCGCAGTACCAGCACAGCAAGGCCGTTTTGGTTATTGTTACAAGGCCAGATCAGTCAATCATCCAGACTGTTGCCCCTGCAACTACTGAAAAGGCTGCTGCCCCTCTTCAGGAACCACACGTTTGTCTGGCCTCTCAACAGATACCCCTCCGTTGTGGTTGCACCTACGGTACGGCTATCTGTATCGCTGAGGCACGCAAGCCTCCCCACCAACGGCAAGGTCCATGGTTCATGGGGGGGAGGCGCATGATTGTATTTTTCGCATATTCCTAAATACATCCAGGACTTAACTTGTACATCACCATATTGTGCAAAGCACACACACACACACACACACACACACACACACACACACACCAAAAAGAATTTGCCACATATGAAGTTATCACAGAGATAGCAGATTTACAAACACAACAGTGTCAGAGACGTTCTCTCTCAGAGACACCACAATATACAGGTTGCTTTGATTTCACAGAATGACTGTTTTTAAAGAATAACATAACTTAATGAAAATTAAAACACAAAGATAAACCTTACATTATGAGCGTATAATATTACAAATGAAGTTGACAGATGTAGTAACCAGCTTGTGTGAAGGCTACTTATATGGTATTATGTAAATGCTGTGCAAATGAGGCCTCGTCAGTAAGCAGTACGATTTGGAGGAAGTCTGGTTGGTCAGTCCATTGTTGGAGCACCCACTGACAATGCGACCCTTTGTGGCAAGTCAGACACAAGCATTGCATGGACTCGTTGTGGGCTATGTGGGTGTAATTGTTCTAGGTGAAGTACTCGCCAGTATTTGCAGCGCCCATTCCGCCGGCAGTACAACGTGTACTTGTAGTGGCTCCCGCTGCAATACATTCCAGCAGCACCTCCTCTAAAAAATCGGCTGTGCGAGTGGTCCTCGTGCTGCCAGGTGCCTCATTTCTCCTCTCCATTGAACCAGCCTCCCGCATTCGACGACAGAGAGACATAAACACTCGTCGTGACAGGTGATGCGTGTTGGGAAATCGTCCCCTGTACGGTCTTTGAGCAGCAAGACCACTGCAACGTACTTCCCCACACACAAGGAGCATGTCAGTGAGTTTTGCGAAACTGTACCACTACTGCTCCATCGTATTGTGCTGTACGTCCCTGAACAGCACAGAGTAATGAATGGGTCTGTCGTTGATTCGTAGCACGTTGTTATGGGACATTGTAAGTACGAAACTGAGCCGTTCACGGGTCGCGTTTATCTCATTTATTGTTTGTCGTCTTCTGTTACTGTACTGCCGCCTCGTTTTCTTATTCCATTTACTGGCGTCACTAACTTCCTGCCTTACTTGCCCGTGAGCGGCAGCAGCAGCGCGTATAGATGAGTGCGCTGTCTTCCATCTCTGGAGCGACCGATAGTATTTCCGGGTCGTCGTGTGTCTGGCAGTCAGTTCGGCACGGACCAGCAGTGCAGTCGGGACGCAGCAGCAGTGGAGTCGGGGACGGAGCGCCGGTGAGGCGCCGACAGCCAGTGCTCTCCGACCGCTGGCGACGCACACGAACTCGCCGACCGAGGGAGACTGGAGAGGGACGACCGTTGGTTGGTCGTTCGGTTGGTCCTCGGCCGACATATAAACTATTGGCCATTAAAATTGCTACACCAAGAAGAAATGCAGACGATAAACGGGTATTCATTGGACAAATACACTCCTGGAAATGGAAAAAAGAACACATTGACACCGGTGTGTCAGACCCACCATACTTGCTCCGGACACTGCGAGAGGGCTGTACAAGCAATGATCACACGCACGGCACAGCGGACACACCAGGAACCGCGGTGTTGGCCGTCGAATGGCGCTAGCTGCGCAGCATTTGTGCACCGCCGCCGTCAGTGTCAGGCCAGTTTGCCGTGGCATACGGAGCTCCATCGCAGTCTTTAACACTGGTAGCACGCCGCGACAGCGTGGACGTGAACCGTATGTGCAGTTGACGGACTTTGAGCGAGGGCGTATAGTGGGCATGCGGGAGGCCGGGTGGACGTACCGCCGAATTGCTCAACACGTGGGACGTGAGGTCTCCACAGTACATCGATGTTGTCGCCAGTGGTCGGCGGAAGGTGCACGTGCCCGTCGACCTGGGACCGGACCGCAGCGACGCACGGATGCACGCCAAGACCGTAGGATCCTACGCAGTGCCGTAGGGGACCGCACCGCCACTTCCCAGCAAATTAGGGACACTGTTGCTCCTGGGGTATCGGCGAGGACCATTCGCAACCGTCTCCATGAAGCTGGGCTACGGCCCCGCACACCGTTAGGCCCTCTTCTGCTCACGCCCCAACACCGTGCAGCCCGCCTCCAGTGGTGTCGCGATAGGCGTGAATGGAGGGACGAATGGAGACGTGTCGTCTTCAGCGATGAGAGTCGCTTCTGCCTTGGTGCCAATGATGGTCGTATGCGTGTTTGGCGCCGTGCAGGTGAGCGCCACAATCAGGACTGCATACGACCGAGGCACACAGGGCCAACACCCGGCATCGTGGTGTGGGGAGCGATCTCCTACACTGGCCGTACACCACTGGTGATCGTCGAGGGGACACTGAATAGTGCACGGTACATCCAAACCGTCATCGAACCCATCGTTCTACCATTCCTAGACCGGCAAGGGAACTTGCTGTTCCAACAGGACAATGCACGTCCGCATGTATCCCGTGCCACCCAACGTGCTCTAGAAGGTGTAAGCCAACTACCCTGGCCAGCAAGATCTCCGGATCTGTCCCCCATTGAGCATGTTTGGGACTGGATGAAGCGTCGTCTCACGCGGTCTGCACGTCCAGCACGAACGCTGGTCCAACTGAGGCGCCAGGTGGAAATGGCATGGCAAGCCGTTCACAGGACTACATCCAGCATCTCTACGATCGTCTCCATGGGAGAATAGCAGCCTGCATTGCTGCGAAAGGTGGATATACACTGTACTAGTACCGACATTGTGCATGCTCTGTTGCCTGTGTCTATGTGCCTGTGGTTCTGTCAGTGTGATCATGTGATGTATGTGACCCCAGGAATGTGTCAATAAAGTTTCCCCTTCCTGGGACAATGAATTCACGGTGTTCTTATTTCAATTTCCAGGACTGTATATTATACTAGAACTGACATGTGATCTCATTTTCACGCAATTTGGGTGCATAGATCCTGAGAAATCAGTACCCAGAACAATCACCTCTGGCCGCAATAACGGCCTTGATACGCCTGGGCATTGAGTCAAACAGAGCTTCGATTGCGTGTACAGGTACAGCTGCCCATGCAGCTTCAACACGATACCACAGTTCATCAAGAGTAGTGACTAGCGTATTGTGACGAGCCAGTTGTTCGGCCACCATTGACCAGACGTTTTCAACTGGTGAGAGATCTGGAGAACGTGCTGGCCAGGGCAGCAGTAGAGCATTTGTGTATCCAGAATGGCCTGTATAGGACCTGCAACGTGCGGTCGTGCATTATCCTGCTGAAATGTAGGGTTTCGCAGGTATCGAATGGAAGGTAGAGGCACGGGTCGCAACACATGTGAAATGTAACGTCCACTGTTCAAAGTGCCGTTAATGCGAACAAGAGGTGACCGAGACGTGTAACCAATGGCACCCTATTCCATCACGCTGGGTGATACGCCATTATGGGGATGACGAATACACGCTTCCAATGTGCGTCAACCGCGATGTCGCCAAACACGGATGCGACCATCACGATGCTGTAAACAGAACCTGGATTCGTCCGAGAAAAATCACGTTTTGCCATTCGTTCACCCAGGTTCGTCGTTGAGTGAACCATCGCAGGCGCTCCTGTCTTTGATGAAGCATCATGGGTAACCGCAGCAGTGGCCTCCGAGCTGATAGTCCATGCTGCTGCAAACGTCGTCGAACTGTTCGTGCAGATGGTTGTTGTCTTGCAAACGTCCCCATCTGTTGACTCAGGTATCGAGACGTGACTGCACGATCCGTTACAGCCATGCGGATAAGATGCCTGTCATCTCGACTGCTAGTGATACGAGGCCGTTGGGATCCAGCACGGCGTTCCGTATTACCCTCCTGAACCCACCGATTCCGTATTCTGCCAACAGTCATTGAATTTCGACCAACGCGGGCAGGAAAGTCGCCATACGATAAATCGCAATCGCGATAGGCTACAACTCGACCTTCATCAAAGTCAGAAACGTGATGGTACGCATTTCTCCTCCTTACACGAGGCATCACAGCAACGTTTCACCAGGCAACGCCGGTCAACTGCTGTTTGTGTATGAGAAATCGGAACTTTCCTCATGTCAGTACGTTGTAGGTGTCGCCACTGGCGCCAATCTTCTGTGAATGTTCTGAAAAGCTAATCATTTGCATATCACAGCATCTTCTTCCTGTCGGTTAAATTTCGCTTCCGTAGCACCTCATCTTCGTGGTGCAGTAATTTTAATGGGCAGTAGTGTATTTGGTCCTTCCACCGTTTCCAGTCGGTCAGTTGGCGTGGAGCAGCGAGGAAGTCTCCGTGGCGCGTGTCTGGCCGGGGCCGGGCGGCGTCCACGCGTGGTCGCAGTGTGAGGGGCTGCTCCCACTGCTGTGAGGTCCGTGGCTCACCGATCCCGGACACGAAAGTTCAGTGAACAAAAAAGTTTTCTTGTCCGTGGGTCCGTTGACTGTCTGTCGATTGGGTTGTCGTCGGATGGACAATGGTTGGGGCGACTGCCTGTCTCACCTAATCGAGCGTTAGTGTTTGGATTCCAGGCCGACCCTCGGAACCTCTGAGTGCCCTTGGGTGTACTATTTTTTTTATTTATTCTTCTTGTTTGTACTTGTATGGCTTATAGCCGATTTTTTTAAAATTAAGGTTGTTTTGCCCTTAAGGCGTAAGATTCTTTAGGCCTTCAGCCTAATTTAGAGAACTGTTTCACGTAAGACCTTAGGCATTTTAAACGTTTTTATGTTGTTCAATTTTAAGTGATGTGCCTTCAGCCGTTTTTGAGTTTCAGTTGTTTTGCTCTTAACTCCTTCAGCCTAGTTCAAAGACCTGTTTCACGTAAGGCCTTTGGTATTTAAAAAAAATAATGTTATGGAGTTTTAAGTCTTAGGCCTTCAGCCGGTTTGATTTAACTTGTTTGCTCTTGAAGCGTCTGATTCTTTGGGCTTTCAGCCTAACTAAAGAACTGTTTTAAGATAAGGCCTAATTAAGAACTGCTTTACGTAGGGCCTTCGTTTTTTTTTTTAATTAATCTTGTTTACTCTTAAGTGTTGAGCTTTCAGCTGAATTTGAATTCAAATTGCTTGCTCTGAAAATCTCAGATTCTTACGGGAATCGGCAACGCGCCGCGAGTAATGAGTATAATGGGCGGGGGCACTTCGAATGATGTAGTGCGGGACAATACCTTGAGAATGTGGGTTTCGCGGGAGGCGTGGCAGAGATAAATCCCTGCAGTCGCGCTATTCTCTGTGTCCTCTGTGTCCTCGGTGGCTCAGATGGATAGAGCGTCTGCCATGTGACCAGGAGATCCCGGGTTCGAGTCTCGGTCGGGGCGCACATTTTCATCTGTCCCCGTTGACGGATGTCAACGCCTGCAAGCAGCTAAGGGTGTTCATTTCATTGTAATTTCAATCTCAGATTCTTTGGGCCTTCAGCCTAAACAAAGAACTGTTGTAAGATAAGGCTTGCCTTTTAAATTTCTTATTATGCTTGCGTTTTAAGTTATTGGCCTTCAGCCGTTTTTCAATTAAAGTGACTTTCACCCGGTAATTAAACCCCAAAGATTAAAGCTATGTGTTTAAAAATTTTTTTTGGGCTCTTGTAATGTTTGATCAAATAATAAAGTTTTATGTTCGAGTGTAACTGATAGCCCCTTATTTTGGCCCCTTTCCACAATTTAAACAAACTGTCCTGTTCTGCGGGTAAAGCAGGGTGTCTCAGATACATTAGAGCCACCTTACGGACTAATAAACTACACAAAACGTGCATCATGACTTTCTTGTAATCAGGCTAATAATTATTTCCTTACAGGAAATAAAGAAAGTACACGTAAATAAACAGCACAGTACGTGTAAATTTGTACCCATGTTTGTTGTAATTAAGCTGGAGAACAGTAATGCTAGACAAGGCGGTAATGCTAGACAAAGCGATAGACAAGTTTACTTCCGCATCTCCTTAAGATGGCTTATCCAAAGCCAGATTCCCTACCTCATATAGTCCAGTGGAGCATTCTTTATGTCCTGCTACCTTTTTCTCGCGCTTACGGGAACACCCTGAATAAGGATTACAGTAGGGAAGGCGAATGGTCGACTTTGCTTTATTGGCAGAATTTTGGGAAAGTGTGCATCTGTTATGTAAGATGGCAAGAACTATGCCCCTTACATGAAGTCATTAAAGATCACCAAACTCAGGTTGAGCGAACAGTAGGGCTGAACAAAAATGACTGACAAGGTACAACGCATCTTGCAGAGGGTATAGTATGGACGTATTAAAATAATTAATGTCGGGTGATGGTTTTAGAGTAATTCACACGACATGAAATCTTTGTGGAAACACGTCAGTTTACTGGAGGCTAGTTTATCCCAGGGAAGTATTCAGAGTTGACCACGGTCGGGGGCACTCGTGGCTGGGTAATGGCGAAAGGAAGCGACAATAGGCAACTTAGGGCGGCTCAAACTCTGAGAAAGTGGTAACGGGGCGCGGCCTCCAGCTGCCTTAAGATGAGTGACAGTGAGTGGGTGGTTGACCCCATGCTGGTGTACTGGGAAGGAGACGGAGAACTTGTATGCCTGTTGATAAATATCCGTCATCCCGTCTTCAGTGAAACATGCGAGAAAGCCGCGCAAAGCTACGGTGGAGCGGTCAACAGAGGCCAAAATTTGCGTGTTCGTGACTATAGCAACTTCACGCTGAATTCACGGTCCGCAGAGTCTGAAGTAAATCAGGTGAAGAGTGACAGTGAAATACGCCGGCCTCCGATGGGAATGTAGGACCAAGGAATTTGAAGTACTCTCCTGGGAGACAGAATTTCGGAAAAATTGGTGTTTTGTGCAGACGCTTCACTTCCCAGAGCAGGCATTGGTCGGCGCTGGGAAGCGACGCATAATTAACGTGACTGGCGCTGCAGTTGGCGTAAGTGATTTTGCTGGAGGGGAAACTGAGGCGAAGAGCGGACTGGCAGAAGTCTCTGTAGGGGTCTTCCGTTCCCAGCTTGCCTAGAGTGTGGACGTGGCATTCTTTGCTCAGCTTGCCTGAGAGAGTGAGCATCTCTGCAGTTTAGGACTTAGCAAATGGAATGATTGAGCTTGGAGGTAGAAAGTTTTCGTTCAGCTATGTACTGAGCAAGATAGCTAGGAGTGAACAGACGAGCGCAGCCTTGCAGCACCACGAGGTCGGCCGACGTCCGCACAGGCCGCTCTGCCACGCTGTATTCGGTGATATTGCGCCCGCTCCGGCCACTGATTAATTTGTTGGATCACTCCGGCAAGGTTTCCACGAGGGTTTCATGGGTCGTGTATTGTAGAATTCTCGCACTTCGCATTATGCCTAGGTCAGTCGATAGGAATTAATTTAGATTTACCACGGTTTACTCCACGTAAACGCAATTTATTCCCACTGCCTGTTAGGAGAGTAATGTAATGTGATGATTGAAGGCAGTGAGTTAAAATAAATTTGTGCTAATCGACTGCATCTGTTTTCAATCAAGTAGTTGAAATCCCAAATCACTTTATTAATTAATTTTATGTTTAACGTTTGCATCTGGTATTCAATAGCTGAATATAACATCAATGAGCACCCCTTTTTAATTAAAAAGGGATCAATTCTGAATCAATTAATGTCAACACTGCCACTGCAGTTCAATCAGGAGTCACAGGGCCTTATTACTTTCTTTGCGTTATGTGATATTGCGGCAGTTTTGCACTCTCAGTTGATCTGTTAGTCAATTAGCTGGGGTGAACACACACCAAAACCAGATAAGTGACGGGTGGGGTGTTACAGTTAAAGGAGGCTATGTATAGAACACTGGTGCGATCCATTCCTGAGTACTGTTGGAGTGTTTGGGATCCCCACCAGGTTCCCTTAAAGATAGGCATCGATACAGTTCAGTGGCGTACTGCTGGATCTTTTTGACGATATGTTCGTTCCGCTCGCTGGTGCTATGCAGAGGCTTCCTGAACTCAAATGGGGATCCTTGGAGGCCAGACGATGCTGTTTTCGGAAGCCACTGTTGCGGAAGTCTAGAAAAAATGTTCAAATGTGTGTGAATTCCTATGGGATGAAGCTGCTTAGGTCATCTGTCCCTAGACGTACACACTACTTAAAGTAACTTATGCTAAGGACACCCCACACACACCCATGCCTGAGGGAGGACTCGAACCTCCGGCGGGAGGGGCCACGCATTTCGTGACATGACGCCTCAAACCGCGCGGCCACACCGCGCAGGAGGAAATCGAGAGAACGGCTTTTGAGGCCGGCTGCAGGACGACTGCACTGTTGTCAACGTACATTCCGCGTATGGATCGCGAAGATAAGATCCGAGAAACTAGGGCTGATACGGAAGCTCTCAGACAGTCGCTTTTCCTTCGCTGTATTTGCGAGTGGAACTGGAAAGGAAATGACTAGTAGTGGTACGTGATGCACTCCGCCATGCACCGTACCGTGGAATGCGGATTATGTACGTAGAGGTACATATAGAAGATTTCCAGGGCGCATTTCAAAAGTCGAAATCGATTTCTTCTCTTCCAAAGGGCTGCTTTCAAGATGATGGTCCCAGGTAAGACGTAATAATTTTGATTAATTTATTACGGAAAATTTGGATACCACGTCGTACAACTCGCACTTCGGACACGAAAGCCACCGGAATTGCGTCTCGTAATAAGGATTACGCCAAAACTGTAACTATTCTTTTGCACATTTTTGACACGGTTTTTGCATTTTCGTATATACCATTTTTGACCATGTTACGATGATTTGAAAATGGGTCTCACTCCGAAACTACTCATCGAGTGAATAAAAAAAGGTGAAATTTGCAACTTTGGCTGGTTTTTCGCTGTACGCATAAAAACCTAACTAGGGAATGGAACTTTAGTGCCAGAAACGGCTCTTGAAGGTATATGGTGTCCATACATTATCTTCCCATTTTATGACTTTGATACCTTTAAAACTGTACTAGATATTAACAAATGGTTTTCAACATGTGAAAAGATAACTCATAAAGTTTTGTTTCCACATTCACACATATCAGTGTGTGCACCCTTAGTGGCACGGATAATGTCAAGTCGAAGTTCCATTTCCCTCTACGCACAATTCAAGATCTCCACTGTGGCATGTTCAAATGCTTTGCGAATGCGTGCCTTCAAGTTATGTATGTCAAACGCCCACAGGAAGAAGACTAGTGGTCTGTGGTCTGTGGTCAGAGGATCATGGCGACCACTCCACCTATCCCGAAACTTTCCGTCTAGAAACTGACGTTCAGGGACCAGTGGGAAGGTGTCCTATCCTGCTGGGATATGACACCAGGTTGCATCTGTCCCAATTGCGGCACAGCAAACTCTTGTAACATGTCCGCTGACGGCAGACTCGATGAAAAAGAATGGACCAATGATGCAAGTGCACCAAACACTGACCTTGCCACTGGCTCTGGCCATTCACGTCTCACACGACTGTGCTGTGAGCCCCAAATGTGAGCGTTATGGCGATTCAGTTTCCCGCATACATGGAACTTTCTCATCGGAAAAATCATTGTTTGCGTCACTCTTGCCTAGCAAATCAACTGCGAACTGAATATTTCGTCCATAAGGGTCGGCGTTATGAGGGCTGCGATGGTAGATAAATACGAATAAAAAAATTTCTGCGTCAGTGACTAGTTTATTTTGCACTACGCGTTTCGATTGTTCATACCATCATCTTCAGGTGGAGAATTGTTTACTTAGATGGCTGGTGTTGGTGAAGAGAACAGACGTCTTTTCACAGTCGTAGGCCAAAGGCAGTGTAGGTTATTTTGCGTCTTTTGAGGGATGGTCAAGTTGTAAAAACTCTGCGTACTCTTGCCTGAGGTGTTCCTCTCCACCGCACCTCAGTCACGTTCTTTTGAAGTGGCTCCGTAAATAATGTGCGGTGCAAAGGACATATATCAGCCAACTGTACGTCCTCTGCACAGTACTTTATTTACGCTGTCACTTCAAAACAACGTAAATAACGCGGGCTGGAGGCGACATACATCAGGCAACAGTATGAACACCTTTTACGACTCCAACGACCCTTAAAAGACGCAAAATAACCTGCACTGCCTTTGGTCTGCGACTGTGAAAAGACGTCTGCTCTCTTCACCAACACCAGCGATGTAAATAAACCATTCTCCACGTGAGGATGATGGTGTGAACCATCGAAATGAGTAGTGGAAAATAAACAAGTGACTAGGGCAGAAACAGTTTTATTTGTACCCTCCAAACTGTTCGCTTTAATGCCTGAAGCAGCTGCCCCTTGTAGGTATCCAAACGTAATCTCTTATGTGAGCCACTGTACACAGTTGATCGTCTCATGTCCAACTCCCTGGCCGCCGTACGTGTGACAACTTGCAAACGCCTGCCATAGCTCGTCCATGTTGGCGTCTGAAACAATTGGGCGACACGCCCGCTTTTTACGGAGATCACTACTTGTTTCCACAAAAGACGTATGCCAGACCCGAATAGTCGGTCGGGACGGCGGCTGCCTTTCATACCTTATTCTGAAGCTTCGTTGCGCGTCGTCTGTATGAACCAGGCCACGTACTGAGCTTTCTCCTATGGCGTTCACATTTTACCAGGTTTTCAATTTTACGTCACGTGGAAGGTAAAAAATGTTGTCTGATCACATGTTGAAAACCACTTGTTAATATCTAGTATAGTTTTGAAGCTATTAAAGGCTTGCGTTGTAAAGATCCTTTATGAACAGCCTGTATTTTCAGTAAATTGTGATTCAGGTGTGGCATCGATTCGTTAATTAAGAGTTCCCCGTGGTCTAGGGGTGCCGGCACGGTAGCTCAGCGTATTCGGTTGAGGGTTAGCTGCCCTCTGTAATAAAAAAACTGAGTTAATCGATCAACAACGAACTTAAAAGAGTGTCTTAGGACATCCGCTCCGATCAGATTCAACGAACAAAAACGAACAAAATAAGAATAAAAAAAAGGGGGGGGGGTAACGTCTTTGATTCATAATCAAAACGTCTTCGGTCCCGGGTTCGATCCCCGCCACTGCCTAAATTTTGATAAATAATCGGCATTGGCGGCCGAAGACTTCCGGCATAAGAAGTCAGCCTCATTCTGCCAACGGCCTTGTCAAAGAGGGCGGAGGAGCGGATAGAGGTTCAGGGCACTCTCTTGTCCTAGGGGTGGGAAATTGCCCCTAAAGGCGTAAGTATCAGCAATGATCAACGAAATCAGGATGCAGAAGGCAATGGAAACTGATGTGTTGGCAAATGTGCCAACACCTTGTAGATAGAGGAGGCCGAAATGCACGCTATCTAACGCAGACGGGCGTGAATTCTGGAACAGGATAAGTTGTGAATTCTAATAAGAAAAGTATGCAGTTCCTCGAATACTTAACTTTTAATTATCCTTGTTAGTTTACAATGTTCTTGATGAGACATTTCATACGATAACTATCAAACTATGTAAGGCTAATGGCGCCTTGCTAGGTCGTAGCCATTGACTTAGCTGAAGGCTATTCTAATTGTCTCTCGGCAAATGAGAGAAGGCTTCGTCAGTGTAGTCGCTAGCAAAGTCGTCGTACAACTGGGGCGAGTGCTATCCCGTATCTCGAGACCTGCCTTGTGGTGGCGCTCGGTCTGCGATCACACAGTGGCGACACGCGGGTCCGACATGTACTAAATGGACCGCGGCCGATTTAAGCTACCACCTAGCAAGTGTGGTGTCTGGCGGTGACACCACAGAAACCACTGCATTAAAGACACGTAACGTGTATCCACAGGACATGTGGCCTGTAATTGAAGAAGTGTCATGATGATCTCTCCATTGGCAAAAGATTCCGGAATAGTCCCCCATTCGGATCTCCGGGAGGGGACTGCCAAGGGGGAGGTTACCATGAGAAAAAGATTGAATAATCAACGAAAGGATAACGTTCTACGAGTCGGGGCGTGGAATGTCAGAAGCTTGAACGTGGTAGGGAAACTAGAAAATCTGAAAAGGGAAATGCAAAGGCTCAATCTATATATAGTAGGGGTCAGTGAAGTGAAGTGGAAGGAAGACAAGGATTTATGGTCATATGAGTATCGGGTAATATCAACAGCAGCAGAAAATGGTGTAACAGGTGTAGGATTCGTTATGAATAGGAAGGTAGGGCAGAGGGTGTGTTACTGTGAACAGTTCAGTGACCGGGTTGTTCTAATCAGAATCGACGGCAGACCAACACCGACAACGATAGTTCAGATATACATGCCGACGTCGCAAGCTGAAGATGAACAGATAGAGAAAGTGTATGAGGATATTGAAAGGGTAATGCAGTGTGTAAAGCGGGACGAAAATCTAATAGTCATGGGCGACTGGAATGCAGTTGTAGGGGAAGGAGTAGAAGAAAAGGTCACAGGAGAATATGGGCTTGGGACAAGGAATGAAAGTGGAGAAAGGCTAAGAGTTCTGTAACAAGTTTCAGCTAGTAATAGCGAATACCCTGTTCAAGAATCACAAGAGGAGGAGGTATACTTGGAAAAGGCCGGGAGATACGGGAAGATTTCAATTAGATTACATCATGGTCAGACAGAGATTCCGAAATCAGATACTGGATTGTAAGGCGTACCCAGGAGCAGATATAGACTCAGATCGCAATATAGTAGTGATGAAGAGTAGGCTGAAGTTCAAGACATTAGTCAGGAAGAATCAATACGCAAAGAAGTGGGAAACGGAAATACTAAGGAATGACGAGATACGTTTGAAGTTCTCTAACGCTATAGATACAGCAATAAGGAATAGCGCAGTAGGCAGTACAGTTGAAGAGGAATGGACATCTCTGAAAGGGGCCATCACAGAAGTTGGGAAGGAAAACATAGGTACAAAGAAGGTAGCTGCGAAGAAACCATGGGTAACAGAAGAAATACTTCAGTTGATTGATGAAAGGAGGAAGTACAAACATGTTCCGGGAAAATCAGGAATACAGAAATAAAAGTCGCTGAGGAATGAAATAAATAGGAAGTGCAGGGAAGCTAAGACGAAATGGCTGCAGGAAAAATGTGAAGACATCGAAAAAGATATGATTGTCGAAAGGACAGACTCAGCATACAGGAAAGTCAAAACAACCTTTGGTGACATTAAAAGCAACGGTGGTAACATTAAGAGTGCAACGGGAATTCCATTGTTAAATGCAGAGGAGAGAGCAGATAGGTGGAAAGAATACATTGAAAGCCTCTATGAGGGTGAAGATTTGTCTGATGTGATAGAAGAAGAAACAGGAGTCGATTTAGAAGAGATAGGGGATCCAGTATTAGAATCGGAATTTAAAATAGCTTTGGAGGACTTACGGTCAAATAAGGCAGAAGGGATAGATAACATTCCATCAGAATTTCTAAAATCATTGGGGGAAGTGGCAACAAAACGACTATTCACGTTGGTGTGTAGAATATATGAGTCTGGCGATATACCATCTGACTTTCGGAAAAGCATCATCCACACAATTACCAAGACGGCAAGATATGACAAGTGCGAGAATTATCGCACAATCAGCTTAACAGCTCATGCATCGAAGCTGCTTACAAGAATAATATACAGAAGACTGGAAAAGAAAATTGAGAATGCGCTAGGTGACGATCAGTTTGGCTTTAGGAAAAGTAAAGGGACGAGAGAGGCAATTCTGACGTTACGGCTAATAATGGAAGCAAGGCTAAAGAGTAATCAAGACACTTTCATAGGATTTGTCGACCTGGAAAAAGCGTTCGACAATATAAAATGGTGCAAGCTGTTCGAGATTCTGAAAAGAGTAGGGGTAAGCTAAAGGGAGAGACGGGTCATATACAATATGTACAACAACCAAGAGGGAATGATAAGAGTGGACGATCAAGAACGAAGTGCTCGTATTAAGAAGGGCGTAAGACAAGGCTGTAGCCTTTCGCCCCTACTCTTCAATCTGTACATCGAGGAAGCAATGATGGAAATAAAAGAAAGGTTCGGGAGTGGAAATAAAATACAAGGTGAAAGGATATCAATGATACGATTCGCTGATGACATTGCTATCCTGAGTGAAAGTGAAGAAGAATTAAATGACCTGCTGAACGGAATGAACAGTCTAATGAGTACACAGTATGGTTTGAGAGTAAATCGGAGAAAGACGAAGGTAATGAGAAGTAGTAGAAATGAGAACAGCGAGAAACTTAACATCAGGATTGATGGTCACGAAGTCAATGAAGTTAAGGAATTCTGCTACCTAGGCAGTAAAATAACCAATGACGGACGGAGCAAGGAGGACATCAAAAGCGGACTCGCTATGGCAAAAAAGGCATTTCTGGCCAAGAGAAGTCTACTAATATCAAATACCGACCTTAATTTGAGGAAGAAATTTCTGAGGATGTACGTCTGGAGTACAGCATTGTATGGTAGTGAAACATGGACTGTGGGAAAACCGGAACAGAAGAGAATCGAAGCATTTGAGATGAGGTGCTATAGACGAATGTTGAAAATTAGGTGGACTGATAAGGTAAGGACGAGGAGGTTGTACGCAGAATCGGAGAGGAAAGGAATATGTGGAAAACACTGATAAGGAGAAGGGACAGGATGATAGGACATCTGCTAAGACATGAGGGAATGACTTCCATGGTACTAGAGGGAGCTGTAGATGGCAAAAACTGTAGAGGAAGGCAGAGATTGGAATACGTCAAGCAAATAATTGAGGACGTAGGTTGCAAGTGCTACTCTGAGATGAAGAGATTAGCACAGGAAAGGAATTCGTGGCGAGCCGCATCAAACCAGTCAGTACACTGATGACCAAAAAAAAATATCATACTTTTAAATAATCGCTTATCATTCAGCTTACATGACGTTTTTTTACCCAGTGTACTACATCAAACATAACGCCATACCTCGCGACAACCCCACCCCTCCCCTTTTAAATTTATGCAGGGTTTTATTTGCGCACTGTTAATCTGTATGCACATGTAGGACTTCAGGGACAGGTTTACACTTCAAAATTCGCTGTGTTTTGTATGTATTAAACTTTGAGCCCATCAAAACTGTCTTGCCGCGGCGTATTTGCAAGTATAGTGCGGTTTTCACTGAGGGTTGTGGGCCGAACAGACAGCCAATGTAGCCTCGTACTATTAACTTGCCTCTAATATGAACAAAAATATCCTCTCTGTGTCGAGGAGAGCGTAAGTCTGAAAAGTGCATAGCACTTTCCATATTCTTTATTTAATTGTATTGGTCTCTGCTGTACACGCAGTGCTGTCAGCACTATATTAAATTACCGGTACATCTCAGCAGTGCAGGAGGTTTACATACAGGTTCATATAGGTTACATATTAGCCGATAATTACCTGTGGCAGCCGTAACTAGTATGTCCGTGGACAGTATTGTGTGACAGTGCACAAAACTTAACACTGACTTCCAAGCTAAAAAGCCAAAGAAACTGGTACACCTGCCTAAAATAGTGTAGGCACGCAGAAGTGCCGCAACACGACGTGGCATGGACTCGACTAATGTCTGAACTCGTGCTGGAGGGAACTGACACAATGAAACAGGCGGGGCTGTCCATAAATCCGTAAGCGAACGAGGGCGTGGAGATCTCTTCTGAACAGCACCTTGTAAGGCGTCCCAGATATGCTCAATAATGTTCATGTCTGGGGAGTTTGGTGGCCAGCGGAAGTGCTTAAACCCAGCAGAGTGTTCCTGGAGTCACTCTGTAGCAATTCTGGACTTGTAGGGTGTCGCATTGCCCTGCTGGAATTGCCAAAGTCCGTCGGAATGCACAGTGGACATGAATGGAGGGAGGTGATCAGACAGGATGCTTATGTATGTGTCACCTGTCAGAGTCGTATCTAGACGTATCAGCGGTCTCGTATCACTCCAACTGCACACGCCCCGCACCATTACACAGCCTCCACCAGCTTCAAACAGTCCCCTGCTGACATGCAGGGTCCACGGATTCATGGGGTTATCTCCATAACCGTAGACGTCCATTCGTTCGATACAATTTTGAACGAGACTCGTCCGCCCAGGCGACGTGTTTCCAGTCATCAACAATGCAATGTCGGTGTTGACGGCCCAGGGAAGGCGTGAAACTTTCTGTCGTGCAGTCATCAAGAGTACACGAGGCTCCGGCTCCGAAAGCCCACATCGGTGTTGTTTCGTTGAATGGTTCTTACGCTGCCACTTCTTGATGGCCCAGCACTGAAATCTGCAGCAATTTGCGGAAGGGTTGCGCTTCTATCACGTTGAATAATTCTCTTCAGTCGTCGATAGTCTCATTCTTGCAGGATCATTTTCCGGCCGCAGCGTTGTCAGACATTCGATGTTTCACCGGATTCCTGATATTCACGGTACGCTCGTGAAATGGTCGTACGGGAAAATTCCCACTACATCGCTACATTTTGAGATGCTGTGTCCCATCGCTCGTTCGCCGACTAGAACACCAAACTCACGTAAGTCTTGATAACCTCCGCTTGTAGCATTAGTAACAACTGCGCCAGACACTTCTTCTCTTACATAGTCGTTGCCGACCTCAGCGGTGTATTCTGCCTATTTACATATCTCTGTATTTGAATACGGATGCGTATACCAGTTTCTTTGGTGCTTCAGTGTATAATTCTGTACCTCTGCGATCAAAACAGCACGCAAGTTTGGGCGACGTACTAATAAATTTTTTCTCCTGATGTCTTCTTGACGTAAATAACGGAAATACATCCACCCTAAATGCGTAGTGGTAGTATCAGTGAAACTGACTGATTCCTTTTATTTTTGTGTTCCTTTTGATTTCCTTTAAAAGTAGCGGCTGTATATAGCCTTAACTTTGAGTCCGCATGTAGAGATTCCTCCGTTCACCGCGAGCCGCTGCGAGCGCGCTGATAGCGGACGTGTACCAGGGCAAATATTTGGCGTGCACTCGGTCGCTCCGGGAAGCGCCTGCCCATTCCCACGACGCGACGGAAGACTGCAGATACCCGGAACACTTCCGGCAGAGTCGGCTCGCGTTTGCGAAATGTGCGGGAGCGGCGCCTAATCTCCCAGCACAGCGGTAAACCCGCGCAGTCTGTGCGTCACGGCAGTGGCTCACGCGTTGCGTAACGCACCCACCCTCCCACCCACCCGCAAACACAAATACACACACACACACACACACACACACACACCTCAGTACCGGCGTACGTGGCACCTCCGCCAATAGCACTCAGTAATTCGTAACTGAAGTCCTCACTCACGTGCATACTGTAATATTGTTGCATTTTCGTTGTTCTTAAAGCGGTGCTGATATTCAAGACAATAAAAGCGGGTTAAAAGCCGTGAGCTATCTGGGGAAGTCAACCGTGCATTACTGAGCAACTGTTTCACCAGCTATCCAGTCTAGCTTACCAAATTCCCAACCAGACTAACATTAATTATAATCTTTTAGTACTCACCTTACGATAACCGGTGATATATATATATATATATATATATATATATATATATATATATATATATATATATATATATAAAGACAATTTAAATAAAAAGAAATAAATCAGTTTATATTTGGAAATTTATTTTAACATTGATCATTGAAATTTCAGCATATTATACTTGATTCATAACTAAGCTGGTGCCTTATTTAGGACTGTGAAAATGTGAGTTTGTAATCTTACGGAACACATTAAATATGGAGTCAAGATTAGGAGACTGCATACAACTCTGCATTCATAAAATAACACACAAAGAACGTTGAAACATATGCAAGAGGAAATTAACCACAACCAACCGATTCAATTTTCACCCAAAGAAGTTACGTTCGTAGCGCAATCCTGTCCGTCATGAAATTACCACACACTGGTATACTAAATTTATACTAATTCTCTGTGAAATCTTCCCGAAAAGAATAGCTGAGGGCTACTTTGATGATTACACCACATGCTTCACGTGGACAACTTGGTTTACACAAAGAGTGTAATTCCACAATAATTTTGATAATTAAAATAAATTACATCGAAACGCAATTTACAAAAGAAAAACCTCGAACTGGTTACTATCGTATTACTATTAACCTGATGGATCAAACAATTGTATGAGCACGTGGTACTGGTCTCACAAAGTACACCCCACGTGGGTTGAACATAAAGAAAAGTTGCTATATTGAAAAATATTGTCAAGACGAGACATTCGCATTTAAGATTGATGATCTTAGTTAGAGTTACTGATCAACGCGTGGTTCCACTTTACTCACAAAGTAGTGACAAAGCATCTACTGGAAGATATTCTGAACTTCACACTCGAATTACACTGCGTTGCAATTTAAGATAACATAAGATATTTTAGATCTAAACCTGAAATAAAGGTGATTAAATTATCAGTTTGGCTGAACTTAAGAAATCCATTGTCCTACGGACTTAGCAGAGACGCGCTTAGCCGGAGATCTTACCACTTCAGACGCTCACCGCGGATAGACTGACCTGGGCCCCTACCAAGGGTGCTTCCGTATACAAAACGGAAGTGACCAGAGGGACAGCTTCCTATACCAACATGACAAGGGACAGACAGGACCATACTAAGGATAGAAACCTCTTTGCTTTTAGAAAGCGTAGCTACCTGTTCCGACGTTGGTCCTACCGTTCTCTAGCGCACAGGCTTGTCTGCTACCATCGAGCATGCACCTAGAAATACATTTGCTCATTCATCCTTTCACACAGAAGGGAAAGGGGAATGACAGTATCTTACCATATACGGTATATAAAAGAAAGCGGATGTAGGTTCCGTATGAGACTGTGTGACACGAATTACAAATAAACTGTGTTTTAAAGTGTAATAATGCGACAGATCGTTCTTGTTTATGTGTAAAAGTAACACATTCCTCTGCTCAGTCTCCTCCCAGATAGTCAGAAACACCACAGTAAATTTAGAAGTGGAATTTATGCCGTAAATGACAACAGTTTTAAGAAATAAACATGAAAGGAATCCAACACAGACCTTTCAATACCTGCCATGCGATGCGGCCTTCACACACAAGACCAGTTTGACGCAACTGTCCGCAGTACTCTACCCTTTGCAAGCCTCTTCACGTCTGTATACTGAATTTTAAGGACTATAAAACGCACTTTTGAATTCTAAAAATTGCCTCAGGTGCATCTTATACTCGAAATTAATATAAAAGTGTCCAGTGTTTGATTTACAATTCCCGCCAGTCTTAAAAATGGTCATTTGATCGATACCGCAGGAAACATCTCTCTCTGGCGACATTGCATTTAGCTTGAGGCAGCGGTGCACTGATGCGACGAACATCAGCTGCGAGGATTCACAAGCTTGCTAACACTGACTCACTCCCGTCCCGCTTTCAGGAAGCCAGAACACTTTCTAGCCTATGATGCGTCATTGCAGTCTACGGTGCCAGTGAACTTGAATACAAAGTGATTTGTCTTATCGCTAAAAGCACAATATTTTCGTTCGTAGCTAGTTTGTTAATGGAAAAAATAAAAGGTACTCATATATTGAGGCCTATAAATGGAAATGGAAATTGGAAATTTGTCGTAAGAACTATGGGACCAAGCTGCTCAGGTCATCGGTCCATAGGCTTACGCACTACTTAATCTGACTTAATGTAAATGAAACTAACGTGCGCTAAGGACAACACACACATCCGTGGCTGAGTGAGGACTCGTACCTCCGACGGGGTAAGCCCCGCGAACCGTGACAAGACGCCTAGACCGCACGGCTACCCCGCGCGGCCTATAAATGGAAAGTAACAGCACATGCAGAAGAACGCGGAAACCGAGTAGCTGAACAGTATTTCGGCCCCCCACCAACTGAAAAAAAGTACTCGCGCTTGGGGGGCTATGAAGAATGGGGAAGACTAAATGTGCAAATAGAGGACTGAATGCAAAATGGGTGAAACTAGATGACGTATTGAAATGGATTCAAGGACACCGTCGAAACGGCAATGGAATTAATACAAAGATGAATCAAAACGCGCTCGTAAGCTGGCGCTACAGTGGAACTTATCAGACTTCAAGGGTGGAACTGGCTGGTGCTACAGGTTTGTGAGGCGTCATGGACTTCGCATGCGAACCAAAAGCAATATATCTCAGAAAATACCGCAAGAATATGAAGAGAAAATATTATCTTTCCATCGCTTTATTGCTCAATATCGAAAGAAAAACAGTGTGGAACTAAGCCACATAGTGAATATGGACATCTGTTGTGCCGAGTAACGAAACTGTTGCCATGAAAGGTGTTAAAACCGTAACTGTAAAGGCAAGTGGAATTAAAAAAGTGCACTCCATTGCTGTCCTTTCATGTTGTGCATACGGTACTAAACTTAATCCAATGATCATTTTCAAGAGCAAAACAATGCCAGAACCTTTTGATATATCGCCAGGTGTTGTTTTCATGTACATGACAGCAGTTGAAATTGAGACGGGGAAATACAGAACTTGCTGTTATTCCGAGAGGTATTACTTCACAAATACAACCTCTTGATGTCCTGCTAAATAAACCATTTAAAGTGTATATGAGAGAGGAAGGTAACGAATGGATGATGGATGAAACCGAACATGAATTCACGCCGAAGGGATCTTGAAAACGACCTACAATCAAACAAGTGTGTCAGTGCATAAAACAGTCGTCGTCTATCGTGAGAGGAGACTTTATTGTTAAGTCTTTCAAGATGTGCGTCGTCACACGCTCTCGATGGCAGTGAAGACCTTCCTATATATATGAAGAGGACAACGATGACGACGAAGAGGAAGAAGAAGAAGAAGAAGACGGAAAAAGAGAGGAGGGGGACAAAGAAGCTCAGACGACGATAGGGATGTGAAAGGTTAGTTCGGCTTTATAAACAAAGTATTTTTTAGTCTGGATTTGCAATCTGATAATAAAAATGGTAGAAACGTTATTTTAAAAAACTGCTTAAAATTTAGTGTGCGTCTTATAGTCTGTAGCGTCTTACAGTTCGTAACTGCTGCAGCCTACATGCGCCTGAATCTGCTTACTGCCATCTCCCACTGTAGTTGTTGCCACCCGCACTTACTCCAGCATCAAACTGACAATTCCGTGATGTGGCAGGATATGTTCTGTCATCTGATCCCTTCTTTTAAGTGACATAAACTCCTTTTTTCCCTCATTAGGTTCAGTAGGGGAGAGAGCTACACCTCGTTACACTTTTCACACTTCCCCTCCAGCCAGTCCTGTAACACGAGTTCAATTATTATTACGTAATATTCTGCCTAGTGGCTGGTCCGTGTCTTCGTACGGAGAATTTCTGACCCCAATGTTCCCTCTCTTTACATATCTCTGTATTTGCATAAGCATGCCTATACCAGATTCTTTGGTGCTCATTTTGAAAAGGTGTGTCATAGAGTAACCCCTCCTTCCCCCCTTGGTATTGCGAGTGTTAAGGTTATTTTTCAACATGAAATGTTATACCTAATTATATAAAATATAATTATATTTCCCAAGCCATTTTATTTTCACATGAAGCTACGAAAAATGACTGGCTTTACAAGGTGTATGAAAAAAAACATTCAGTTACTGGAGAAATTCCTGGCGCTCAGGAGAAAGAAACTTATATGCATGGGTCCGGAATCTGTCGACGACTTTGAATCGGCTCACGGGCCTTCGCTTGTTACCCCATACGATAGTGCCTTACTTAACCAGCGTTCGTGCGACGCTGGCTCAAAGGTTTTCGGGAAGTCAGAAAGTACTGTATCAGGCAGCCTGCCTTCATCCGTGGTTTTCGGCACGTTACGCGACAAAAGAGCGAGATGGCATCCGCGTGATGGATGTTTTCGGCATAAATACTGGTTGGTATCTGTTCGAAACATCTCATCACGCTTGAATTCACAACGTTCTAAGATCCTACAGCAGATACATCTGAATGACAATGGACGGTAGCTTCGTGAATCACTTCTGCTACCATTCTTGTACACTTGCGCCGCCTTCTAACTATTAGGCAGAGGTATTTGCGGGCGTGACCTAAAGCATATTATAAAACAGTCTAGCTCCGTAGAAAAATCTCTATAGAATGTAACGGCGACTCCATCCAGCCTTGCCTCTTCCAGAGATTCCAGCTTTTTCTGAATCCCACTGACACTAACAAAGTGAATTTGAACTTAAAAGTTCGGATGTTGTTCTGTGTACTTTGATATGAAAGACACCTTATCTCCGGCGCCTTGTTCCGTGGTAATTGCCTCTCGTTATATTTTCTACCCTTTCTCATATTGGTATCCGAGCTGCACTTACATTATGTGCAAATGTGCGTCTTTTTGATAAGAGATGGAGTGACAGACGGCGCAATGTTTAGATTTTGTCTTTGTTAAAGCTTTACTCTCGAATGCGTGTAAACCAACTTACGTGCTTCCGTATGCGATTAATGCGCAAAAATCCTTAATAAAGAACATAAGGTTGACGGCCTTCGTTAAGTTAAATGTGGAAAAAGTAGTCCACCGTCAGAAGCACTGTGTTGGAAGAAGTACAGAGTGTGAAGGATGGCTGTTTCACATTCCATGAAACGCAACACTGCAGAAAGTATTCTGCCATTGCGACCTGTATTTTAAATCTGCAGGTACTTCGTTCGACTTCATGAGATATGTGCAGTTTATTGGCAGAAAAGCATGAAGACGATATGCCGAAGGTTAAACATATTGCAACTAAATTTAAGCTGTAGCTTTTGAATCAGGACACGGTAGTATTCCGTCAAGCTACAAAATGTAGAACAGGTGAATTCCAGTAGAACAGTTGTGTAGTCGAACGCATCTTTTAGAAAACTTTGATTTCTCTCGTTTCAATATTTAATGCACAAAAGGAAGAAATCAACTGACATTCATGAGTAATATAAGAAGCAAGAGCAAGCGTTTCTGGTAGTTGGTTATTAAAATGAATTCCGGTACCGGGAATCGAACCTTTTTTTTTTTTTTTTTTAACGTATATAGACTTTTATTTACAAAATAACAAATTCGTTTTACAAAATACAGTTTACATTTTACATGTAGAGACGAGACAATCCATTCTTTATTTTTATTTTTCTGTTACTGTACTGTCCAGGTAATTATTTCATTTGGTATTTCTTTTTAATTTTTTTAATATTTTTCGAAAAGTCTGTCAGTCAGAGGTTTTTTAGTTGTTTCTTGCACCGTTTATTGTTGTAGTTTAGCAATTTAGCTTTTCTGAGCCTTTGTACGCTACATTTATACGTAGGCAGAGTGAATATGGAGTAAGCATTGATTGTACGATCTAGTTATTTACAGAGAATAATTAGTATATAAGAAAACAAAGTTATTTTATGGAATTTTACTTATTACTAGTTATGGTATTATTATTGTTATTATTTTTGTAGATGTTTTGAGTTGAGGATGTGCTCTGTTCATTTTAAAATACTGTTGTGCTATTACTATCCTCTTTTTAAATCTTGTGTTAGAAAACAAGGGGGAGGTATTTTACGTTGGGTCTTGAAAAACGAGACCTTAGTGGGACATGCACTAGGCATGAAATCAGTTTGATAGAAATATTAACGAGTGTATCAGTTGTCAGCTCTTGTTTGATGGGTAAAGTGGTATCCATAGGGGAAACCCTCATGAAAAACTATCTTAACATATTAAACAATCCATGACAAAAGAAAAAGGACATTACTATTTTAGCGAATTATTAAACCTATTTTTTTTTCGATTGAGCAAAGAGCAATACACTAGGAAGCATTATATAGTGCAATTTTAGAGCTAGTTTACTATCGGTGGTGCGTGAGAGTGAGGAAGACTGAAAGGAGGAAACTATTCGTGGTGGCAAGACAGACATATATAAGCATGTGAGTCACTAGTTTGTTGTACTGATAGGCCTGTAATAGTTTTGTGGTACTCACAGTTTCGCACACCTCTCGATTGCACACGATGGAAGGTAGAAAAACAAAAAACAAAAAAAACACAAAAGACAAAGGGACACTCGGAGCTACGGTTATATTGACACTATATTGTAAACTTTTACGCGTTCGATCACTTTTCACTGTCACTTTTTTTTCTTTTTTTAATATAAAGCACTTTAGCACTGTAACACACGCATCACTGTTGGTGCTTTTGGGATGTGGGAGGACATCTGCGACTGCGGCAAGGGCGTGGGGGGGTTTGCGGTGATGTCAGCGGCGGCGGCGGCGGCAACGGTGGTGGCGGTGGCGGACACGTCACGTCACGTGGCGGCAGACAGGGCGTCCCTGAAGGCGGCGGCCAGCGGGATCTCCAGGAAGTTGTGGAAAGTCTGACGATCCCCGGGCCTGCTGGGTGAGAGCCAGCTATCCTAACCACTAGACCATACCGGATGATAGCTGTTAGATGGCCTGTTGTATATAAGTAGTGGACACAATTTTTGTGTTATAGCACAGTTTTGTAGTCGATGCACAATCTGAATTATGAGTCTCCGCTTGGACTTTAGTGCGCCCCGCGGAATCTGCAACTAGTGTGGACGGAGACAAATCTAGTGTGGGCTGGGAATCCCCGAAGAGATACTGCGGCACGCGGTTATGAAACAGCAGACAATACCGTAATTGCCGGCTCATTCATTTCATCCCGTGAGTTGTATAAGGCGCTTTGTACAAATATTTACACGTGCAGCTAGCTGATTTAGTATTGCGGAGCTGTACAGTTCCATTCGCAAACCTACGGAGGTGAGCATGAGCTGTTTTACCTTTGCAGCCAGCCTCACGTATGCAGTGCTTTCTGGGAATGACAGCAATTCAGGCAATGTGGGGATATGAACGGGATAGCTACAGGGGCAAATAAAATTAATTTTTTCATGTTTAGGTGCCACAATCGTATAAAATTCTGCAGTTGAAAACATATTTGCGACAACCAACCAAGCTAGTGCTTTTACATTTTCAGGTGATTACTATAATACACTTACGAAAACCATAATGGGCTTCTAGAACGACAGAAGCGACCAGTTGCAGAACTTCCACGGGCAAAACAAAATTTCATTTTCAGTATTTGGCACTTATAGATTGAATTCAAAAATTAATCTACTCATTACGAGGTGTATAATCTTATGTTGAACGTTAAAGGAAATAAGAAAAGTATTATAGTTAAGAACTGTGTGTTTGTCTTGAGGGAGCGTTAACCGACGCCACACCAATACCCGGACACCATTCATTCAGTATTTGGGAATGAGAGAACTTCATCATTTCCAAGAAACTTTACACTTAATTTCAAAGCTTCACGAAACTTCTTATCGCTGACACCCCCACAAAATGATGGAAGCGAAAAAGTCTATCGCTCACTACATTTTCGCTGTTCTTGCAGTAAAACCACAGCATCAGACACTTCGTTTTAATTATGACTTCTTTAATACTGAGTCTGTTCGCAACCGTTTGAACACCGTACTCACTTTTATACACCTGCAAAATTACATCATTGTACGAGACGTACTTCAACAGATATAACACCGTAAATATTCACATGTGCGGGAAACCAGCTTTTTCTTAAAATCGAGAACAAATCACCAGACTATATTCATCCAGTGTTTCATAATGAGACCACTCAGCGACTTCTGACCAACTTTAGGCGTAATTTTAAACGGTTTATAAACTTTTTCTCGCTTACATGCTGAACGTCAAATATTTAACACATTAACTCATCTGTAAAGTAATATGACGTTTGAAGCTATTTTTACATGGGATTTCGATTCTTTAACGAATAGCTGGTTTACTAGTGTATACTATACTGCTACAACCTGTCATCTTGTTGGGGTTGGAAGCTCCTGTTGAAGTTGTTTCCGTATCTGCAAATAAAACTATTTTTTTTTTCCAATAGAAGAAACTCTGCCTTTTGCAAAACACAATGTTTCTCTATGTTGTAGGTGTCGTCCCTCATACAAAATGGCTGTCGCAAGATTGCAATGTTTCTTTCCCTTGTTTCCCATTCTTTAGCCGAACATGTTTCGATATCTGTCATTTTCAGTAGATTTCGTTTGCTTTCTATACACTCACTCATACACAGTAGCTAAGCACAGTACCCGGAGGGCCAATAATCAAAGTAAAAAATAAAAAAGCTAATTAGGAAAAGACAATCGAAGGATACTCTGCGAACCACAAAAAAAGAAGCAGAAACACGAACACATGACAAGTGTGGGTGGACATAAACGCCTTAAAAGAAACGCTGGACGGCACGCACTAAGATACACCAACAAAATTATTGAAACAAAAATGAATTTTTGATGTACCTCGTATCCTCAATGGACTATAAAGTTTAAAATAATTTCTGCTAGCCCCATGCAGATTCCTGAAAATTGGTGTTTATGAATTTTTAATAGCTATGGAAATACTTGTAAGGTTTAAAACGAAAAAGTGGGGTGCACGAAGTAGAGAATAGTAAGAATGTGAGCTATTCATGTATCAGTTGCGTACAGCATGTGCTCCAAGTTTTTCCTTTTAAATCTCAAAAGTATTTTCATAGCTACTACAAACTTCACAATCACAAATTATCAGGACCATCTGTATGGGTCTGGGAATCAGTACGGGACTTGGCGAAATTATTTTATACTTTTAGTCTGATTTAAAAACGCGGTATATTAAAAATTTATTTTTAGTTAAATGTTTATTTTATTTTATTTTTTTTATTTTTTTATTTATTTATTTATTTTTTTTTTTTTTGCTTTTTAATCTTGTGAACATCATATTTTCCAATCGATTTCGAACATTTTGCTGAGATTTCAGAGGGGACATGTAAAGTTCAGGTTTATTTCAGTCTCTCTTCACCTGAGTCAATTAGAGCATTGCTTTCTCGTACGTATATCTCGTGAAAATACCATGAAGGTAAAAATTAGAGACATTCGAGCCCACACGGAGGCTTACCCGCAATGATTGTTCCGCAAGGCATCAGCGAATGCAACAGAAAAATGGAGAAATGGTACTGGTACACTAAGCATCCTGTTGGAAAGCACCTCTAAGGATGCTGTTCTTGAATGACAGCGCCACAAGTAGAATCATCAGACTGATATACAAATTTGCAGTCATCGTGCGTGGGATAATCACGAGAGTGCTTCTACTGTCATAGGAACTCACGACCCCAGACCATAGCTCAGGTTCGAATCCTGCCTCGGGCATGGATGTGTGTGATGTCCTTAGGTTAGTTAAGTTTAAGTACTTCTAAGTTCTAGGGGACTGATGACCTCAGATGTTATGTCCCACAGTCCTCAGAGCCATTTGAACCATTTTAAATACAATGAAATATTGATAATGGCGTATTTGTCGCCCGAAAGGCATTCTTGACTAACATTAACTCACCACGACCAGTCTCAAAGGTTGCTAACGCCCACGGCCGTTACATCGCGTGTTTAAAGCAAACGTGATTTGCATCCTCACAGAAGCGCAACTAGCGCCACTATTATGCGACTGTCGCAAAATTTAAACAGACATCATCTTTCAGATGTAGAATCGCGTCTACCAGCTTTCGTCAAGTCGCACATCTGTCACTTGGATTTGTTTTACGGGCTTTTTGTCAGGTTAGCAGAATGTCCGTTCTCCGTATTATCCTGCAATATGACAGGCGAACGCTCTGATGACATCATTATTCAGCGTGGGAAAGGAGCGGGAAAACTGGCGTATTTTCTTGAAAAATTACACAACTCAAAATATATTAATCTACTTATTCGAAACCGACACAACAGAGAACGTCAGAAAATAGTTCTTCTATAGTGAAGCAACTCACAGTAACTTCTTCTTGTCCTTCTCCGCAGCGATTATAGGCCCCGTAGACGACGCGCTGCATCAACTATGTGCTTCCACCGCCTTCTGTCTCTCGCAGTCTCTCTCCACCCTGCGGGAATTCCTTATGCCCTTCTCTATGTCTCCTTTCCACCTCGTACGGGGTCGGCCCAATGGTTTCGTTGCCTGGAATGTTCCTTCAAATGCTCTTTTGGTGATTCTGTTGTCTATTCTAGCCACGTGTCCAGCCCATGGCAGTCTCCTACTTTTTAATTTCTGGATGATAGTGCGTTGCTTCATTAGCTGAGAAATTTCATTGTTCTTTCGAATTCTCCATTCGCCATTCTCCAACACAGGTCTCCAGATTTTTCTAATTACTATTCTTTCGAAAACATTCATTTTTTCTCTTTCATTCTTTCTAAGCGTCCAGCTTTCTGCAGCGTACAGTACTATGAGGCAGATGATAGTGTTGTATATCTTCATCTTTGTGGTGATTGACAAAGCTTTACTTTTGAGTGGGTTGCTTAATGAGTACAGACATCTTCACCCTGAGGATATTCTTTCGTTTATATCCATTGTTGATATTTTTACTGTTGAAACGTGAACCAATGTATTTAAACTGAGGAACTTTTCTGAATTTAGAATGTTGTTCACTTTCAAAGTAAGGATTTGGGTTTATGACTAGACCTATTTCCATATATTCTCTTTTCTCTTGGTTAATCAAAGGCCCCATTTTGCTGGCACTGTGCCTGAGAGATCTGTACATGTCTTTCATTTCTTTTTAAGTTTCACTCAGCAACACTATATCATCTGCATAAGCCAGGAGTTTTACTCCACTGTGTTCGAATCGGAGACCATTGTATAGCTGTAAATTACTCTCCCGAACCACTTTCTCTAGTGCAAGGTTGAAGAGGGCACAAAAGAACTCCTCCTTGTCGTAAGTCTGTTTTTATTGGAAAGGCGGGGGATATGGAGCCTCTGAACTTCACTGCTGCCTGGGAGCAATCTATGCACATTTGTATCATCCTCATGATATTGTTGGGTATACTAAATTCTCGTAATGTGTTGTAGAG
This sequence comes from Schistocerca serialis cubense, assembly GCF_023864345.2. Classification (NCBI taxonomy): domain Eukaryota; kingdom Metazoa; phylum Arthropoda; class Insecta; order Orthoptera; family Acrididae; genus Schistocerca; species Schistocerca serialis. The sequence continues at coordinate 56,127,251 of NC_064647.1, read as the reverse complement.
GCTACTTCTATGGATGCTGTCATAGGCTCGCTGGAAGTCAATGAAGAGAAAGTGGATGTTTTTGTTGAATTCCCAGTATTTCTCAGACATCTGTCGTATAGTAAACAAATTATCGGTTGTGGAACGGCTTGTTCGAAATCCAGCCTGGTAATCTTGGAGAATGTTTTCTGCATAAGGTTTAACTTTTTCCAGAATGATCATTGACAGGATTTTGTATGTTGTGTTCAGCAAACTGACTCCTCTGTAATTTCCACATTCAATTCTGTTTACTTTCTTGTGTGTGGGACAAATTATTGCAGTTTTCCAATCTTCAGGCAGTGTTTCAGTTTTCCATGTCATTTTGATAAGGTTATAAATTTCTTTGTGTAGTTTGCTTCCGCCTTCTTTTAACATCTCTGCTGATATCTGGTCCTCGCCTGCTGCCTTGTTGTTTTTCAGCTTTTGAATGGTGTGGCTCACTTTCTGTTATGTGATTCTACATTCGTCATTACTAATGCAGTCACTCTCAAGCATTTCGTAATTGATGGTTATGTGCGGAACAATGGAATTTAACATTTGTGAGAAATACTCTTTCCATCTTTCGAGGATACCTTCCAGTTGTATTAGCATATTTTTATTTTTGTCTTTTATGAATAGGTTTTCACTTTGATAACATCTCTTACTTTTCTGTGTATACTGAAACAATTTCTTTGAGTTCCATTCCTGCTCTCCACTTCTATAGATATTTCCTTTTCTCTGTTCGTAGAACTCTTGCTGTTTCTCTTCTAACCGCCTTGAAGGTCTCTCTCCTGCCCTCACTCTCCTTATTATGCGGCCACAGCATCCTGGCTTCTTTCCTCCTTTCTACTGCTCTCTGACACTTTTCGTTGAACCATTTCTGTTTCTTCGTTTTCCTTTTCGTGCCCAGTGTATTTCCTGCTGCATCTGTTACTACAGTATTTATTCTTTCCCAAACCTTCTCGACACTATTTATGTCCTCAGCTTCTTGCAATGCTGTAAATCGGTTATTTATTTCAATCACATAGGCTTCTTTAACAGACAGTTCCTTCAGTCGTTCGATGTATAAATTAGGTTTTGGTGTGGCTTTTGGTTGTTGATTCCAAATCATCTAGATTTTCATCTTTCCTGCCACTAGGAAATGATCTGAGCCAATTTCAGCTCCTCTGTACATTCTGACATCTCCTATGAATGAAGTGCAACTTTGGTCTGTCATAAGATGGTCAATATGATTTACTGTTTTGCCATCTTTGTGTATTTATTTGTGAGGGAACATCGTCGAGCAAACTCTCATATTCTTTGACAGTGCAAAATTAATCATTTTTAATCCATTTTCGTTTGTGGTCGAGTGCTTGCTATATTTTCCTATTGTGGAGATGAACATATCCTCTTTACCTATTTTTCCATTAAAGTCCCCTAGGATAACTCTCATATTTCTTGTTGGAATACTTTCGACTACTCTCTGTAGTTCTTCATAGTACTCATCTTTCTCATCCTCAGTTGAATCTTCAGTCGGTGCATGGACATTTATGAATGTTATATCGTACCACTGGTGTTTGATTGTTACGTAACTCAAAATAACAACAATACGTAATCGAAAATAATACAGTTCACACTACGGTCTGGCCGAGCGGTTCTAGGCGCTTCAATCTGGAACCGCGCGACCGCTACGGTCGCAGGTTCGAATCCTGCCTCTGCATGGATGTGTAATAGGTTAATTAGGTTTAAGTAGTTCTAAGTTCTAGGAGACTGATGACCTCAGATGTTGAGTCCCATAGTGCACAGAGCCATTTTAACCAATTTGAACACTACGGTGTAGAGCAAACAATGTTTAAATTAGAAAATAACGAACTTTTTATGACAATTGCAAAGAAGTGGAACATTTCAGTTTATTCACTAAAACTGACTAATGCAAAGTTCTCTGAAATAATTCTTGAAAACTGTCGTAATCGAAATATATAAACAGACTTTTGATGAGTGGTCAAGTATCATTTCTCCAACTCTGTCATAGTTGTTGTTGTTGTTGTGGTCTTCAGTCCTGAGACTGGTTTGATGCAGCTCTCCATACTACTCTATCCTGTGCAAGCTTCTTCATCTCCCAGTACCTACTGCAGCCAACACCCTTCTGAATCTGCTAAGTGTATTCATCTCTTGGTCTCCCTCTACGATTTTTACCCTCCACGCTGCCCTCCAGTACTAAATTGGTGATCCCTCGGTGCCTCAGAACATGTCCTACCAGCCGATCCCTTCTTCTAGTCAAGTTGTGCCACAAACTCGTCTTCTATTCAATACCTCCTCATTAGTTATGTGATCTACCCATCTGATCTTCACCATTCTTCTGTTGCACCACATTTTGAAAGCTTCTATTCTCTTCTTGTCCAAACTATTTATCGTCCATGTTTCACTTCCATACATGGCTACACTCATTACGAATACTTTCAGAAACGACTTCCTGACACTTAAATCTATACTCGATGTTAACAAATTTCTCTTCTTCAGAAACGCTTTCCTTGCCATTGCCAGTCTACATTTTATATCCTCTCTACTTCGACCATCATCAGTTATTTTGCACCCCAAACAGCAAAACTCCTTTACTACTTTAAGTGTCTGATTTCCTAATCTAATTCCCTCAGCATCATCCGACTTAATTCGGCTTCATTCCATTATCCTCGTTTTGCTTTTGTTGATGTTCGTCTTATACCCTCCTTTCAAGACACTGTCCATTCCGTTCAACTGCTCTTCGAAGTCCTTTGCTGTCTCTGACAGAATTACAATGTTATCGGCGAACCTCAAAGTTTTTATTTCATCTCCGTGGATTTTAATACCTCCTAACTTTTCTGTCATGGTAACAACTCAAGAATGAAGATTTATGGTTTGGATCACTTCTGTAGCGAGTGTGCGATATGAGAGCACACAGCTGAGATTACGCGTCTGTTTTTGAAACCGGCTGTGGATGCAGATGTGGCCCCGTGACGTGCCAGCCAGCTGCTGCTCGTGACTCATGCAGCGGCAGCTGGCGGCCCGTGACGTCACAGCACGGCCATTCGGCACCTGTCAGCTGCTGAACCGGGACTGGTGGTCGGGTCGAAGACACCGCCCCCGCTGCCTGTGACAGCGGAGCGCTGGGCTCTGCAGAGCGCGAAGGAACGACTTCCGGGGTGCATTTTGCAGCATGGTGGACAATTCTCCTTAGGCCCACACGGGTTGGTACACACCGGCCTTTGCGAGGTGGCTGTTGGGGTGGTTACCTTATTTCCAAATGAACAAACCGGATGTATTACAAACAGTCTTTATGAAAATCACAGTGGCCACTTTTTTGCAAAGGCATATTTCTCGCTACCTCGAACCTTCTTAAGTAATTCTTGGATTTCACGTTATCGTAATACTGAGAACTAATGAGATCTTTATACAGGGTGTAAATTTTAAGTTGACAAACCAGAATAACTCGAAAAATAAGCTTCACATGAAAAAATGTGTAGAATCCAAAGCTGATTATTGCAGAATCATATCCTACATAAAAAAAACTACGTACATTTTGTTTTAAGCATTTGTTTTGGTTCCTGGTAGTTGGCATTGTAATTCAAGAAAATCCATGTTCTCATTTTTGCGTGGAAAATGGTTACGGATAAATAAAAAATAGTTATTTACTTCGTAAATTTTGATTCGCTAAAACTAATGTTTCGTCAGTTAGTTAGCTAGTCAGATGATTTCTTTGATAATTAAAAGTTGTGTGGCCTCATGACCACGAAACAAACTAAACTTATCCGAATCTGCGGAAAAAATATCTGGGTCAACATCTGTAAAACTCCAATTCCTCTCTCAAACCCCACCCTATGGGGAGAGAGGGAGAATTTTAGTTTTAGCGAATCAAAATTTACGAAGAAATAAGTATTTTTTATTTATCCGTAACCATTTACCACACAAAAATCAGAAGATGGATTTTCTTGATTTACTGCACCAACTACCAAGAATCAAACAAATGTTTAAGACAAAATGTGTGTAGTTTTTTATGTACAATCTGATCCTGCAATAAAAAATGGGGGTTCCCATTTTAAAGTTGCTTCCCGCCCCATCCCCAGGGGCCTGGGGTAGCGGGCTAATTTTAGCAGCAGCAGATGTGCCCTTCGAAAATAATCAACTTTGGATTGTACTCATTTTTTCGTGTGAAGCTTATTTTTCCAGTTATTCTGGTTTGTCAACTTAAAATTTACACGCTGTAGTTACGACTGACGACTAACAAATTCTACAGACATTGTACAGAAGGTCTATTTCTTTCATCAGTCCAATGTATATTTGATGAGGAAAATATCTTTTCCATGGCTGCATTATCGGCAGGGATTGTAAAAATGTATTACACAATTTTGAAAAGTTCTATGTTCATCTCCAGAACGATTTTTCAAGTAAACACTCGATCCATCACATTCACTTTTCTCTAAAAATTTTGATCTGGTTTCCGATTTCAGCTGTTCACTTAGAAACACTTTAGGCGATTTGCTTCATCAAACAATTCACTGTTATCCACAAGAACATTTCTGTTTGTCAAATACACTGCACCATTTTTCACACGTTCCCAATGAAGTTTATTTATTCTAAGAGTTAACCAATCGAACACAGTTAATTTATCGCACTGCCTCAGCCATTTGCTAAAAAATGGTTCAAATGGCTCTGAGCACTATGGGACTCAACTGCTGTGGTCATAAGTCCCCTAGAACTTAGAACTACTTAAACCTGACTAACCTAAGGACAGCACACAACACCCAGCCATCACGAGGCAGAGAAAATCCCTGACCCCGCCGGGAATCGAACCCGGGAACCCGGGCGTGGGAAGCGAGAACGCTACCGCACGACCACGACATGCGGGCAGCCATTTGCTAATGTAATCAATACAAACGGAACAAAAAGCACTCGCAACTTTTCTCAGCACTTTAATAAGCTCACCATTGTCACATTTAGAGATGACATCTCTTGCTTTTAGTGGAACGAAGTTATTTTTCGCCTTCTCTTGCAGACTTGACACGGTATCACTGACCACAGAATACACTTTCCACAGAATACACTTTCACTGTGGTCTTCTTCTCAACTTCAGTGCGCAATATTTGTTTGTGCAGATAACTGGAGACACTATCAAGAAACTATAAGTGTTCAACCAGAGAGTTTTCCAGGAAAAACCTAGTTGTAATGGGGACAATATTTTCAGACATGAAGTAAGGCATAAGAGCCTGGTATATTCGCAAAATTCTTTCAATTGCAGGCATAAGTAATAGCCACCGTGTTTTACAAAGAGAAAGTATTGCCTTATTTTGAGTTCCTCTAAAATTACAAAATTGAACCAAGTTTTGTGCTCTCACAGTGTAAGCTGAAAGATGAGAGACTACTTTCTGAACAAAAACTTCCACATCCATCGTCAGAGTGTCTAAAGCAATTCCACCAGCATTATGTATAATATAGCATGAACAGCCACTTCCTAAAATGTTGTCCTCCAATTCTTTGTTCAGTTTAGTCAACACATTGTTCTAATCTGCCAGAGCTATCATTGGTGTTAACACCGTCAAACGGAACACACTTTTGTGGTAGTTCTTCTTCTGAAGCACTTCCAGTACATGCTTGACTAAAGTGTCTGACAGGGAAATCCTTAACACTTTCAACACTGCCCTCTTTACACCCGGCACTTGCCTGTGAACTGGTACATTTAATGGATGTTTGAAATTAGATTGCAAAGAACAGAAAAATGATAGGAATATGTTTCTTGCATCATTTAAAAGGAAAAGTAAGAGCTTTACATGAATGTAAGTTTATTTTACAATATAAAATACAAATGGGTGTTATAATTAAAAAAAAGAAAACACGAAAATGGATAAAAAAGTTTTACATGATCTCTCTCTTGAGTAATGCCATTATTACTGTATCTAATTTTAAAAAAAAATATCACTGGACTGTTTAACTGCAGGTACCTGTAAACTAGAGTATTTTAATAGTTCGGGTGTAGTTAGCTTTTGTGTGAAAATTCTGGAAACACTGTGGGACGCAAAGGCCAACGCCACAGTCCTTGCACCACCATCTACTTTCCTTCCTCATGCGCTTACCCGTCGCTTTCTTCCCCCTGGCTGAACATACTTCGCAATACCTAGTAGTATTCACCTTGTCTGTAGTGGGTGGGACCTTCTCTGGAAACTGCCTTGCAAATGTCCTCTCAATTTGTGAGGATGAAGCGGCTTGCTGCTGAAAAATATTTCCGCCCTTGTCAGCCAATTTCTGCCCCACTTTGTGAATAAAGTCTACTAGGGATACATTCTTCCTAGTCTTCTCTTTATATAAAATAAAGCTGTTGACAGTTGACGCGATAAACAAGTGGAAAAACAGCTTTTTCCAGCACTTCAAAGTTTTTCAGGCAAACGGATAATAGCTGGAGAACTGATGTGCTCTGTCAACCCCAGCTTTATTCTTATTGTAACCAATAATAACGTCTGGCTTTACAATTTCTGCTATTCCACCCTTGGCCCTCACTTGAATACTAGTGCTGGTAGACTTATGTTTTGTGGAAAGACAAAGAACATCTCGTTTTGACTTCCACTTCACAGCCAAGAGATGGTGTTTCCTTTGAAAAACTATCCTTTTTCTTAGTTTTAGTGTTTTGAATATTCGTCGCAAACCTTTCCTGTTTTTCATTACAGTTCCCGCTCCAAGAGCTTTATTTTCCCACAACATGTCCAAAAGAGATGGACTGGTGTAGTACCTATCCATAAAAATGCAATGTCCTTTGCCAAAGTACTGTGAACACAATCTTTTTACAAGGCCCTGGACACTATTGTCAGCACCTGTATATACATCACAGTTTAGCATATAACCTGTTGATGAATCGCAGAGAGCATACAACTTTATTCCATATTTATTGGGTTTGTTTTTGATGTATACTCTTAAACTTGTTCTACCACGAAAGGGACACATAGCCTCATATATTGTCAGATTCATGCCTGGAAGAAAACTAATTTTGCTTTTATTCACAAAGAAATCAAACAAAGACCTCACTTTGTGAAGTGTGTCGTGCTTTTCTTCGCCTCTGCTGATGAACGTAGCATTGTCATTCAAGTGTAACATCGACAGTGCAGTGTAAAATCGGTCGCGACTCAACAATTTACTCGCAAATCCTGTCTGCGAAAACGGGTCTGCTGACCAATAATCACTGATTTTCGGGAATTTGACGAAGCACATATGGAAAATAATACTGAGAGACCAGTAACTCTCTTGCAATTTTACTGCAGACCACTTATGCCAAACAGAGTTTATTTTCAGGCTACCTTTGCGTTTCATTGCCGTAATAACGTTACCAGCGTACCGATTCGTTTCACTTTTGATAAGCCAAATAAGGTCGTCATCAAAGAAATAACTAAAATATTGAATCTCCTCAGTGGCATCTGAAAAATGCGATGCTACGCCGACTACTTGCTGGAAATCCGGCAGTGCTGGCTGATCGTCTGGTTCCGACCAATCTTTCTCTTTGTGCTCAGTGAGCCACACACGACCAGCTACCACAGATGGTGACTGATGGTCTGTACCGCAGTCTGCATAGAAAAAAAAAATAATGCTAAGAGGTACTAAATTAAAGTGAAGTAATGAACACTACTCACAATACAAAATGCGGTAACGAACTCTTCACTTTGCAAACAATTGAGACATATACATACCTGAATCATCACTTGTACTTTCGTCTGGAGAGCACGAATCCTCTTTGTCAGAATCGTCAGTTTCAGATCCTGCATCTCCAAAAAGAATACCTAAGATCTCGGCCTCCGTCAACTCGCTGCGCGCCATTTTCACGATCGTAAACACCTGTGAATGAAGTGCAGGTAACTTCGTCTTTGCAGTGCTCACAACCGCTCCCAGGATGAGATAGCCGATAAATGCTGGCTCTTGCGGAAGAAGAATGAACTACCTCCACATCAGTTCACGAAACTGCTTCGGAGACGCGCCAAACGCGCTTACGGAGCCAAACAAAGGCTCGCCCGTACCGTATACGGGCACCGTCGCCAACGTCGTGGCGGCCGCGCCCGCATGGCGCACGGGCATCGTGCTCTAAGTGTTAAATCGTTTTTTCTGTTTCATGAATTTGCAACCGGGGGTTGAAATAGAGCGTTGAAAACAGGGTTGAATCCGGATAAACCGGGTGATTTGGTGACCTAGGCTAAGGGGGGGAGGAGGGGGGAGGGAAGGGAGGGAGGAGCAAGAGGAGTCGGCTTGCCAGCTGCCGGGCTGTTTGCTATCTTGCGGGCCAAATTTACACAAGTATATACCGGCCTGCTGTCTTTTGTTAGGCCTTTTAGCAATGAAGCAGAGAACTCACAACTAAGGACCGTTCCAGGCTAATCACGTAAGCGAGAGGTATCTATTAAGGAGATGTACCATAAAGATATAAAAACACATACACTCTAACGAAAAAAGGGACGCATCACGAAGCAATTATACGAATGCGACGAAAATCCGTAGATGTGATGTACATGTACTGACAAAAACAAAATGATTAAAATTTTAGTAAAACTGGATGATTTATTCAACACAAAGAGCTTCACAAACTGAGCAAGTCAATAACGCTTTGAGCCACCTCTGACCCATATGCAAGCAGTTATTCGGCTTGGCATTGTTTGGTAGAGCTGTTGGGTGTCGTCCTGAGGGATATCGTCCCAAATTCTGTCCAATTGGCATGTTAGATCGTCAAAATCCGCAGGGAGAAATCATCTCATTCAATCTACGTGAGCCGGCCGGAGTGGCCGAGCGGTTCTAGGCGCTACTGTCGGGAACCGCGCGACCGCTACGGTCGCAGGTTCCAATCCTGCCTCGGGCATGGATGTGTGTGATGTCCTTAGGTTAGTTAGGTTTAAGTGGTTCTACGTTCTAGGGGACTAATGACCTCAGAAGTTGAGTCCCATTGTGCTCAGAGCCATTTGAACCAATCTACGTGAGGAAGCAACGTGGATAAATAGAACCAACGAAATGAAAAAAAGCCCAATTTTTAATCAGGTCCAAATATAATACAAAATTCTTGCGTGTCAATACGAACCACATACAACACTATCAAGCCGTAACCCTCCAAATGGTTCAAATGGCTCTGAGCACTATGGGACTTAACATCTGAGGTCATCAGTCCCCTAGACTTAGAACTACTTAAACCTAACTAACCTGAGGACATCACACAGATCCATACCCGGGGCAGGATTCGAACCTGCGACCGTAGCGGTCGCGCGTTTCCAGACTGAAGCGCCTAGAACCGCTCGGCCACCTACGGCCGGCGTAACCCTCCCACAGGGCACTTATGCCTGTAAATGAAGTCACCAAAAGTGAAGGAAGAATCATCAGAACTTGCGTATATAAAAACAATATCAGCTCGAGGGAATTTGGTGAGTCCTCCCTAATAATCTCCCGGCTGAACGATTGACCCAACCATCAATACAATCAAGAAGAAAGGGAACTCCATTTGTTTCACGTCTTGCGGCTGCCAGAAAAGACGGCGTTACGGCGGGTAGTGATGATAAATCTGAGAAAGAATGTGGGAGGACGCTTTACCCCAGAAATCCAACAAGATCTCAGAGCAGCTACACTCAAAATAGCAGATACAAGCAACAGAGATAGAACTAACAGCCTACATAAGAGTAAAAAATTTTCAGCGTAAATGGCACTTAAGAAAGGTGTGGAGCTTTCAGAGATAAGAATCTGCTTACATGTAGCACAGTAGTGCAGACGTTTCTACGACCTCTCGTCCTGACGGCCGCACAGTGGTTTTCGGCGCTGCTATCTCGTTACTGCGAGGTACCCAACATTCCCCTGTGGATTTTAGGATAATCTGCATCGGTTGGCCTGGCCGATAGACAGGTCACTTAAGTAAAACTGCAATGCAACAGGTAACTAATGGGAAAGGGGTGACCCTACCAAAAATGAGACTTGGGTGTTGTACCTCACAAAAGATAATGACAAACAGGGGGATTATCTAATACCGGTTCAAATGAACCCCTATTTATTATAAGGCTCCTTATTAACATAAACATGAACAAGACGTAATCAGGGGCTGTATCACTTTGGAACATCCAGACAGTACGAAAATTGTATAAAACAGTTTTGGACTTTTCTGCTGCGTCGAACTTTCGATGATTACCTCCGTCGTCTTCGTCAGGAGCACTAACCAGTTAATTGTTCCTGCCCAAGACGATGAAGGTAATAGTCGAAAGCTCGAGGTTTTGCCCTGAACTGATGCGGCAAGAAGTCCGAAAATGTTTCATACGATAGTGCTGTTGCGAAAGACCGTTCTAACAAGAAAACTCACAATTATTAACGCGTAATAGCTCTAATTCTGTCACGAAACCTGACAACGGCCGTGAGAGCGGTGTGCTGGCCACATGCCCGTGCGGATCCGCATCCCGTGACGCCTAAGCGCTGAGGACGACATGGCGGCCGGTCGGCACCCTTCGGCCTTCGAGTCCTGTTCGGACGGTGTTATCATCAACAGCTCTAGTCTAATACTTAAATGACCGGGCAAAAGCCGTATAGTTTAGGTGCACTGGACTAAACCGCATCCTTCCAGATGAGTTGTGGAAAGGCAAGTCCGTGGTGCACACACAGTCATTGTTTGACTGCACCGTAAGAACCAAAAATTACAACCTACAACATGCATATAAAGTCATGCAATGTGTCATCAATGAGCCTTCAATCATTTGCGAAAAGTATAAGATTCGCGGAACCTACTTGACAGTAACAACGCACCTGCAAACGCTCGGTAAGTCAAGACCTTGCTCGCCTGAGCTGCGGCTTCTGTACTCGGCAGTGTGGAAAGTTCTGAGCACCGTGATCTACTGCGACCTTGCAACACATCAGGTGCCAAGTGCGGGAGCACACCTTCTATACACCCGCGGGTGGAGCACAGTGAGTGATACGACAAAACGCTATGACCACTGCCCGGCTCGACGTCGGATGCCACCTGGTCGCACTGCCGACACATGACGCCTTAACAAAAATATGGAAGCGAAGCACACACGGAAGGGCGACCACCCTAGCGAAGATATGGGCTGCAAACGAGGAAATACACTGAGATACGCGACCTTAACAAAGGGCAGATTATTACTAAGCAGAGCCTGTGAAGGAATATCCCGAAAACGGCGAAGCTGGTCGAATGTTCGCGTGCTACTGTCGTGAGCATCTACGGAAAGACGTAGCACAGTGGAACTACCAATAGATTCTAATTTCCAGAATGAGATTTTCACTCTGCAGCGGAGTGTGCGCTGATATCAAACTTCCTGGCAGATGAAAACTGTGTGCCGGACCGACACTCGAACTCAGGACCTTTGTCTATCGCGGGCAAGTGCTCTACCACTGAGCTACCCACCGTTGGCTTCGCCGTTTGCCCTCCGGCTGTCGGACGGAATCATCCTGTTGCACGATAACACCCGCCCTCACACTGCCGATTGCACGAAGTCTACGCTTTAGCAATCTGGTCGGGGAACACTGCAGGATCCTCCGTACAGCCCAGGTCTTTCACCTTGTGCTCTTCATGTCTTTGGCGATCTCAAGAGAGACATAGGCGGACGTCGGTTTCAGGCGGACGAAGAAGTGGAGGAGTGAGTGCGGTTGTGGATCCGTCAGTGCCCAATTCCGTTCTACATCTACGTGATTACTCTGCTATTAAAAATAAAGTGCCTGGCAGAGGGTTCTATGAACCACTTTCAAACTGTCTCTCCACCGTTCCACTCTCGAACGGCGCGCGGGAAAACGAGCACTTAAATTTTTCTGTGCGAGCCCTGATTTCTCTTATTTTATCGTGATGATCATTTCTCCCAGTGTAGATGGGTGCCAACAGAATGTATTCGCAATCGGAGGAGAAAACTGGTGATTGAGACTTCGCGAGAACATCCCGTCGCAAGGAAAAACGCCCTTGTTTTAATGATTGCCACTCCAATTCACGTATCATGTCTGTGGCACGATCTCCCCATTTCGCGATAATACAAAATGAGGTGCCCTTCATCCGTCAGTCCCACCTGATACAGATCCCACACCACACAGCAGTACTCCAGAATGGGGCGGTCAAGTGTGGTGTAAGAGTGTCTCTTTGGTAGACATCTTGCACCTTCTAAGTGTTCTGCCAATGAATCGCAGTCTTTGGTTTGACCTACCCACAATATTATCTATGTGATCGTTCCAATTTAGGTTATTTGTAATTGTAATCCCTGAGTATTTAGTTGAATTTGCAGCCTTCACATTTGTGCGATATAATGCGTAATCGAAATTTAGCTGATTTCTTTTAGTACTCTTGTGAATAACTTCACACTTTTCCTTATTCAGGATCAATTACCACTTTTCGCACCATACAGATATCTTATCTAAATCATTTTTGCTAGTCGTTTTGGTCATCTGATGACTTCACAAGACGGTAAATGACAGCATCATCTGCAAACAATCTAAGACGGCTACTCAGATTGTCTCCTATGTCGTTAATATAGATCAGGAACAATAGAGGGCCTATAACACTTCCTTTGGGAATGCCGGATATTACTTCTGTTTTAGTCGATGACTTTCCTTCTATTACTACGAACGGTGACCTTTCTGACAGGAAATCACGAATCCAGTCGCACAGCTGAGGCGATACTCTGTAGGCACGCAGTTTGGTTGGAAGACTCTTGTGAGGAACGGCGTCGAAAGGCTTCTGGAAATCTGAAAATATCGAATCAATTTGACATGCCCTGTCGGTAGCACTCGTTACTTTATGAGTATGAAGAGCTAGTTGTGGTTCACAACAACGATATATTCTGAATCCTTGCTGACTACGTGTCAATAAATCCTTTTCTTCTGTGTACTTCATAAGTTCGAACACAGTGTATGTTCCTAAACGCTACTGCAAATCGACGTTAGTGATATATTCCTGTTCCAAGGAACAGGAACTGTTTGTGTCGTCTGCCAGTGGGAGAAATGTCGTGTGGTGATTACCTTTGAATGCAAGCTTTACAGCATTGCATGGTCTCATTGTGGTTAGTGTTCAGTTTTCATTTGACTGCCCCTCATACAAGCGTTAAATGTGTGTTAATTGACAGGGATAGAACTCAGATTGTGATGAATTCAAATCAGTTGTGAATGAAACATGAGGCGTGCTAGTCCATCAAGTGACTGATGCATAACATTAGTCTACTATTGGACCAAGTTTGACACAGTTTATGTTGTTACATTTCTTTGCGAAGGCTATTTCCAATGGCACAGAAAAAGTATAAAGTTTCATAAAAAAGAAAGAAGAGTCGGTGCCCTAACTCTCTCTCTCTCTCTCTCTCTCTCTCTCTCTCTCTCTCTCTTTCTCTCCTGCATGATTTATCTTCTTCTTCCAAATACGTTAGTCAACCCGGCAAAGGCTTCAAGATGAGCAATCCAAGAAGAATTCCACCGCTATTTGCAGAGACGAGAGAGGATAAAAGCCTTCTACAAGGACAACTGTGGGATGGTGCGATAGAAGATGAAATGGGAGTCATTATGGAAGACATATGGAATCCAGTACTAGAGTTTATAAGATCTGTGGTTGAATTGCGATCAAACAAAGTGGAAGGCATAGATAAAATTCCCTCGGCATCCCTAAAATCATTTTGGGAAGTGGCTATTCAAACTGTTTAATTGGATTTATGAGTGTTGAGGCCTTCTGTCAGCTTTTTGGAATAGACCATCCACGTAATGCCGAAGATAGCAAGGGCAGATAAGTGCGAGAACAATCAATTGAACACCTGCATCCAAGTTGTTGAAAAGAATAATATGTTGAAGAATGGGAAAGAAAATTAATGATATGTTACAAGATGATCAGTTTGGCCTTAGGAAAGGTAAGCCACCAGAAGAGGCAGTTCTGACGTGTGCTTAAGGATCGAAATAAAACTTCAGAAAAATAAAGAAACGTTCATCTTAGCTTTTCGCTAAACTGCAGTGCAGAACGGTGCCAAATGCCTTCCTGAAGTCAAGGAACACGGCACCAACCTGAGCGGAGGTTTTCGTTGCCCGAAAAGTACAAGGTCAGTACAAGACATGGTCCATGCCTCGCCAGCACGTCACCTTGGTGATCTCTGGCGACGAATTGGGGGTACAATGGCCTCCGTTAACACAGACATGCCTGTGCACACACAGGATGAAAAGAAAGAGTATCGTTCATACATTGTTGTAGTTGTTGTGGTCTTCAGTCTGAAACTTGGTTTGATGCAACTCTCCAAGCTAGTCTATCCTGTGCAAGCCTCTCCATCTCCGAATAACTACTGCAACCTACATCCTTCTGAATCTGCTTACTGTATAAATCTTTTGGTCTCCCTCTATGATTTTAACACCCACATTTCCATCCAGTACTAAATTGGTGATCCCATGCTGTTTCAGAATGTATTCTACTCATCTGTCCCATTTTCTAGTCAGGTTGTGTCACAAACCTCTCTTCTCCCCAATTCTATTCAGTACCTCCTCATTAGTTAGGTAATCTACTCACCTAATCTTCAGCATTCTTCTATAGCACCACACTTCGAAAGCTTCTGTTTTCTTCTTATCTAAACTATTTATCATCCATGTTTCACTGCCATACATAGCTACACTCCACAAAAATGCTTTCAGAAGACTTCCTAAGACTTGAATCTATATTCGCTATTAACAAATTTCTCTTCTTCGGAAATGCTTCTCCTCCCATTGCCACTATACATTTTATATCTTCTCTACCTCGACCATCATTAGTTATTTTGGTGCTCAAATAGCAAAATTTACCAACTACTTTAAGTGTCTCGTTTTCTAATATAATTCCGCTAGCATCACCTGATTTAATACGACTACATTCCATTACGCTTGTCTTGCTTTTGTTGATGTTCATCTTATATCCTCCTTTCAAAACCCTGTCCACACCGTTCAACTGCTGTCCCAAGTCCTTTGCTGTCTCTGAGAGAATTCCAATGTCATCGGCAAACCTCAAAGTTTTTATTTTTCCCCCTTTAACTGTAGCTCATACTCCAAATTTTTTTTTTTTCGTTTACTGCTTGCTCAATACAGATTGAATATCATAGGTGATAATCTACAACCCTGTCTCCATTCCTTTTCAACCACTGCTGCTGTTTCACGCCCCTCGACTCTTACAACCGTCGTCTGGTTTCTGTACATGTTGTAAATCTTTCCCTCCCTGTATTTTACCCCTGCTGACCTCAGAATTTCAGAGAGACCAGACCAAGACTTGGGTCTTTCAGTGCTTATGCATTATACCGATTACGAAAGGAGCCTCCTAGAAGCGTATTAATTTTTTATACAATGCTGTTTGAGTCGCTTTACATGATACCACAAATCGGAAATATCTATGTAAATCCCCCCTCCCCCCCCCCCCCAATGAACCATGGGCCTTGCCGTTGGTGGGGAGGCTTGCGTGCCTCAGCGATACAGATAGCCGTACCGTAGGTGCAACCACAACGGAGGGGTACCTCTTGAGAGGCCAGACAAACGTGCGATTCCTGAAGAGGGGCAGCAGCCTTTTCAGTAGTTGCAGGGGCAACAGTCTGGATGATTGGCTGACCTGGCATTGTAACACTAACCAAAACGGCCTTGCTGTGCTGGTACTTGAACGGCTGAAAGAAAGGGGAAACTACAGCTGTAATTTTTCCCGAGGGCATGCAGCTTTACTGTGTGGTGAAATGATGATGGCGTCCTCTTGGGTAAAATATTCCGGATGTAAAATAGTCCCCCATTCCGATCTCCGGGCGGGGACTACTCAGGAGGACGTTGTTATCAGGAGAAAGAAAACTGGCGTTCTACGGATCGGAGCGTGGAACGTCAGATCCCTTATTCGGGCAGGTAGGTTAGAAAATTTAAAAAGGGAAATGGATAGGTTAAAGTTAGATATCGTGGGAATTAGTGAAGTTCGGTGGCAGGAGGTACAAGACTTCTGGTCAGGTGAATACAGGGCTATAAATACAAATAATTAATAGGAAAATAGGAATGCGGGTAAACTACTAAAAACAGCATAGTGAACGCATTATTGTGGCCAAGGTAGATACGACGCCCACGCCAACAATAATAGTACAAGTTTACATGCCAACTAGCTCCGCAGATGGCGAAATTAATGAAATGTATGACGAGATAAAAGAAATTATTTAGATAGTGAAGGGAGACGAAAATTTAATAGTCATGGGTGACTGGAACTCGATAGTAGGAAAAGGAAGAGAAGGAAACGTAGTAGGTGAATATGGAATGGCAGTAAGGAATGAATGAGGAAGCCGCCTGGTAGAATTTTGCGCAGACCATAACTTAATCATAGCTAACACTTGGTTCAAGAATCCTGAAAGAAGGTTGTATACATGAAAGAAGCCTGAAGATACTAGAAGGTATCAGATTGATTATATAATGGGAAGACAGAGATTCAGCAATCAGGTTTTAAATTGTAAAACATTTCCAGGGGCAGATGTGGACTCTGACCATAATCTAGTGGTTATGAACTGTAGATTAAAATTAAAGAAACCGCAAAAAGGTGGGAATTTGAGGAGATGGGACCTGGATAAACTGAAAGAACCAGAAGTTGTAGAGAGATTCAGGAAGAGCATTACGGAACGATTGACAAAATGGGGAAGGGGGGGGGGGCGGGGGAAGAAATACAGTAGAAGTAGAATGGGTAGCTTTGAGAAACGAAATACTGAAGGTAGCAGAGGACCAAGTAGGTAAAAAGACGAGGGCTAATAGAAATCCTTGGGTAACAGAAGAGATATTGAATTTAATTGAAGAATGGAGAAAATATAACAATGCAGTGAATGAAGGAGGCATAAAGGAATACAAACGTCTCAAAAATGAGATCGACAGCAAGTGCAAAATGGTTAAGCAGGGATGGCTAAAGGACAAATGTAAGGGTGTAGAGCGATATATAACTAGGGGTAAGATACATACTGCCTACAGGAAAATTAAAGAGACCTTTGGAGAAAAGAGAACCACGTGCATGAATATCAAAGCTCTGCTGGAAACCCAGTTCTAACCAAAGAAGGGAAAGCAAAAAGATGGAAGGAGTATACAGAGGGTCTATACAAGGGCTATGTCCTTGAGGACGATATTATAGAAATGGAAGAGAATCTAGATGAAGATGAAATAGGAGATATGACACTGCTTGAAGAGTTTGACAGCGCACTGAAAGACCTAAGTCGAAACAACGCCCTGGGAGTAGACAACATTCCATTAGAACTACTGATAGTCTTGCGAGACAAAACCCTCCGTTCTGGGGAGCAAGATGTACGAGACAGGCGAAATACCCTCAGACTTCAAGAAGAATATAATAATTCCAATCCCAGCTGCAAAATACTAACGTGAATTCTTTACAGACAAATGGAAAAACTGGTAGAAGCCGACCTCGGGTAATATCAGTTTGGATTCCGTAGAAATGTTGGAACACGTGAGGCAATACTGACCCTACGACTTATCTTAGAAATTAGATGAAGGAAAGGCAAACCTATGTTTCTAGCATTTGTAGACTTAGAGAAAGCTTTTGACAGTATTGACTGGAATACTCTTTTCAAATTCTAAAGGTGGCAGGGGTAAAATACAGGGAGAGAAAGGCTATTTACAATTTGTACAGAAACCAGATGGCAGTTATAAGAGTCGAAGGGCATGAAAGGGAAGCAGTGGTTGGGAAGAGAGTAAGACAGGGTTGTAGCCTCTCCCCGATGTTATTCAATCTGTATATTGAGCAAGCAGTAAAGGAAACAAAAGAAAAATTCGGAGTAGGTATTAAAATCCATGGAGAAGAAATAAAAACTTTGAGGTTCGCCGATGACATTGTAATTCTGTCAGAGACAGCAAAGGAGCTAGAAGAGCAGCTGAACGGAATGGACAGTGTCTTGAAAGGAGAATATAAGATGAACATCAACAAAAGCAAAACGAGGATAATGGAATGTAGTCGAATTAAGTCGGGTGATGCTGCGGGAATTAGATTAGGAAATGAGACGCTTCAAGTAGTAAAGGAGTTTTGTTATTTGGGGAGCAAAATAACTGATGATGGTCGAAGTAGAGAGGATATAAAATGTAGACTGGCAATGGCAAGGAAAGCGTTTCTGAAGAAGAGAAATTTGTTATCATCGAGTATAGATTTAAGTGTCAGGAAGTCCTTTCTGAAAGTATTCGTAATGAGTGTAGCCATGTATGGAAGTGAAACGTGGACGATAAATAGTTTAGACAAGGAGAGAATAGAAGCTTTCGAAATGTGGAGCTGGAGAAGAATGCTGAAGATTAGATGGGTAGATAACATAACTAATGAGAAGGTATTGTATAGAATTGGAGAGAAGAGAATTTTGTGGCACAACCTGACTAAAAGAAGGGATCGGTTGGTAGGACATTTTCTGAGGCACCAAGGGATCACAAATTTAGTATTGGAGGGCGGTGTGGATGGTAAAAATCGTAGAGGGAGAGCAAGGGATGAGTATACTAAACAGATTCAGAAGGATGTAGGCTGCAGTAGGTACTGGGAGATGAAGAAGGTTGCACAGGATAGAGTAGCATGCAGAGCTGCATGAAACCAGTCTCTGGACTGAAGACCACAACAACTAGTATGTAACTTCTTCAACTGCATTGGGAAATAGGGAATGTTTCATGTGGATACCCCCATTTGAGAAAGGGGGGGGGGGGAGATCGGAGGTCGGGAAGTGCTCTCCTCACTTCGCCTGCCGCCTCCCCCCGCCCAGCGCCATGAACTCTCACGAATCGCCCATCGTCCTTCTAGCACCACAACCTCAGCCGCCGCCACATATACATGTGCAGAACAGTCCTTCCCGAGGCCGTACGCGATGACTCAACAGGTACTTGTGGTGACACTACCTCGGTAGTATAGTGGTCAGTATCACTGCCTGTCACGCGAGAGACCCGCGTTCGTGTCCCGGTCAGGGAGAGAATTTTTGCGCGTCGGGTAACATGTTCGAGTTCTCCAAACTACGGAAATAACTCTGCCTACAAGATAGTTAATGAAACGGTCGCAGAGAAGGGAAAACTTCAGGACGGAATGGTCAATATTCAGGGATATGACAGTAGCGATCATTCGAAACAGAAAAGTTCTGCAAACATAGGCTCTAAAATACATAGTTAAGAGTTATGATCACTTCTTCACTACAGATACTGGGAAAGAAATCTCTCCAACTGAACCTCTTTCCTCTCGGTTTTTTGCAAGGGAGTAGTATGGACCAAAACAACACAAACTGTATAGCAAACACGGGGTCTAAAACGCGTACCTTAAGAGCTATGAACACTTGTTCACTAGAAGACGCGTGTTTCACAGTGACCAAGGTGAACAACCAGTGTTCGTAGCTCTTAAGCTATGCATTTTAGAGCCCGTATTTAATAGACCTCTTTTGATCCAAATGATCATTACTGCCATATTCCTGAATTCTGAGCATTCCTCCTGGAACCCCCTATAAGGTTACCTTGCATTACCAATTTGTTTGCCGGCCGTTGTGGCCGAGCGGTTCTAGGCGCTACAGTTGGAACTGCGCGACCGCTACAGTCGCAGATTCGAATCCTGCCTCGGGCACGGATGTGTGTGATGTCCTTAGGTTAGTTAGGTTTATGTAGTTTTAAGTTCTAGGGGACTGATGACCTCAGATGTTAAGTCCCATAGTGCTCAGAGCCATTTTGAACCAACTTGTTTTTGCAAAATAGCATAGAAGTAAAAGTACGAGGATCATTCAATAATTAAAGAGACAAATTGGTCTGGAGAAAAAAAGCGTTTATTTTTACAAAACAATTCATTTTCTACCTTTCAACACAATCGGCTTGAACATTTATGCACTTGTTGCAACAGGCTACAAGATTTTTGTTTCGGCTGCAAAGGACTCTTTATATTGATGTCTGAACCAATTTCCCACAAACTTTGTCACGTCCTCTTTGTCCTGGAACCTCTTCGCACATAATGCCTCCTTCAGTGCACCAAACAAATGGTACTTGTTGTGTCGGTAGCTGGGCCGACACCGTGAAGTTGAGATGGCTGAAAAGGCAAGCTAGACTAACGCAGACGGGCGTGAAGTACTGGAACAGGATACGTAATTAATGTTAGGAAGAAAAGTACGGAGCAGGTTTAATACTTAACTTTACTCTTTCCTTTGTGGTACATCGATCTTGACGATACACAGGAGACTTTAATTACAATCGCTGTATGGCTAATGGCGCCTTGCTAGTTCTTAGCCATTAACTTAGCTGATGGCTATTCTGTCTCTCGGCTAATGAGAGAGAAAGGCTTCGTACATCTGGTCGGTAGCTAGGTTCTCGTACAACTGGGGCGAGTGCTCTCTCGTATCACGAGACCTGCCTTGGTGGTGGCGCTAGGTCTGCGATTACACAGTGGCGACACGCGGGTCCGACATGTACTAAATGGACCGCGGCCGATTTAAGCTACCACCTAGCAAGTGTGGTGTCTGGCGGTGACACCACAGTACTCACTATGTGCTAAATCAGGACTGCAAGAGGGATGAGGTGGTACTTCACAGCCCATTTAGTCGATGGCTTCACTGGTTAGTTGAGCAGTAAGAGGACGTGCGTTGTCTGGCTGGACACACACACCTCTCTTCTGCGATCCACGATGTGTCTCTCTCATGTCTTCACCCTGTTTAAAAGCAAATCCGAGTAGTATTGGCTGTTCATTGTACGCTGCTCTTCGAGATAATCACAAAAAACTGGACCTTGAACACCCCAAAACATCGTCAACATGATTTTTCCTGCTAATACTTTGGTTCTGAATTTTTTCTTGACAGGTGAGATGGTGCGCTTCTACACCACGCTTTGTAGTTTTTATTCTGATTTATAATAGTGAACCCAAGTTTCAGCACAAGTTAAAATTTTGTTGAGGAAGTACTCACCTTCTCTTTCATAACGTTCCTATAGCTCTGTGCACACTCTCAACGTTGTTTCCTTGTGTAGCCGCGTCAACTCCTTTCGGACCCATCTTGCAAATGTTTTGCGGCACTTCAGCTTGTTACAGATAATGTTATGAACTGTGCCAATACTAATTTGAACCTTATCAACAGTAATTTCCACAGTCACATGGCTGTCGGCACGAATAATGTCATCAATTCGACTTTCAAGGTAGGGAGTTTGAAATTGCAACTGGCCGGCCAGAACGATGTTCGTCAGTCACTTACCCGCGATCATTTTTAAACTGTTTTACCAACTTGTAAAAATTTGCACGATTCGTGCAATCTTCACCATAAACTTTAGACATTGTGCAGTATATATTCAATGATTTCTCGCCTTCAGAAAGTAAAAACGAATAACAGAAAGTTGTTCAAGTAATGTGGACGTTTCAAGCGGACTCGCCATCTTGAATTGTATTTTTGAGGTTATAAACAAAACAATGTTGACACATCAACCGGTCAGGGCTCATCCCAGTGATACCAACTTAAAGCCATAAAAGTACCAACCTTGCCCTACTAACAGTTTTTTCCTCAGACCAATTTGTCTCTTTAATTATTGAATGATCCTCATATATAACAAAATTTACTATATGCTACCTAACACTGTCCGGGTATTTATTTTGTCGACTTTCTATCAGAAACGAAAAGAAAAATTGAGCTGTGTTTGTAGCATAATATGGAAAAAATTTCATTTCTTTGTGTTCGTGAAAACGCCTTTGAAATTATAATACAGTCGTACAAAGAAATATTTGGAATGTAAAAATGCATAAATTCAATATCTAAATTAAGGAACATAATACATAAAATATAAATTCTCTGTAATGTTTATTTAACTCAGAACATGATTATAAAGAATATTTCTAGTTACATGGCCAGAAGCTATAACGCAATTTTGCAAACCTCTCTGTGGCAACGCCTCTTCTTAGCTCTACAGACAGCTACTTTCGGTTATAGCCTTCGAGCCTCTCCACTGAATACTGTCAGAACCGCTGCCAGGTGTTAAAAGGTTTCCTTAAGTTGAGACAACTTTATGCGATTCACGCATGTCAGTTTATGACATCATATCTCTCGAACTATGTATTGTACAATAATGTATTTGTGTAGATACATTCAGCAGCATACATGGATACTGCCTGAGAAATATGTTGCGAACGGAGTTAGTAACACAGGAGGAAAACATGCAGAATGCAGCAGTTTTTCATGCATATCATTGTTTATGATTTAATGTCATCTGAACTATGACATGTCGATGATTCTTAGCCCCAGCGTTTGTTGCCTGACAGTGAAGGATACATGTACCAAGCTTGGTTGAAATCGCTCCAGTGGTTTAGGAGGAGATATGGAACATATGCACATACACCATTATACATACCTCCATTTTTATAATATGTACACATTTAGTGTCATAAATCTTACTAACATCAGCTAGAATAGGTAATACTGTAAGTTGAATAAATTATGTGCAAGCAGATGGAGAAAGGTTATTTTTTATGGAATGTCGAATGTGCTTTCTGTGAATAATTTTTTTTTAAGAAAAACGATGCAAGGGTTGTCCAGAAAGTAGGTTTCGATCGGTCGCGAAAGGACACCACAGTGAAAACCCGATGAAGCTTTGCACAGATGTGTTGGGTAATGTCTCTAGTATGCCTGTCAATCGCGTCAAGACGCTCTTTTCAGTTGTGAGCGCCCTGTGAGCGAGTAAAGGTGCCTACAACAGCGATGTCTCCCGCCAAGTAGGAGGGCCAGCTGACAGGCTTCGCCTTAATGAATGCAGCCCGCCTAACACAACTGCCACGCACTTCCTTCTTCACGGCAATTCTCAGCTGCACTCTGCAGGGGCAGTGAAGACGCTCCTGCAGCCTTTTCTATGGGAAGTGTTGGATCACCCACAACACAGCCCTGATTGGCTCGTCCTGAGTATCACCCCTGTTCACATGTAACACTGGATACGAAGACAACACTTGGGCGCAGGCTAAGCACTATAGACCAGTGTAGAGAATTATCGGAAAGCACAGGCGGCTGCCTTCTGTGACGATGGTGTTGGGAATTTTGTGTAACGCTCCGACAAATGTCTAAGTCGGAGCAGCGACTTTGTAGACAAGTATCTGGAAAGTGTAGCTAACTCTTGCAAATAAAATGTTTCTGGTTTTCACTGTGGTTTCCATTTAGTGACCGATCGCAACTTACTTTTTGGACAACCCTCGTATTATGCAGTTCAGTCTGCTAGTTAAGGACATGGACAGGGAAACTGTTTATCTGTGTGTTCATCTCCATTTCTTCTAACAGATTCACAGCTCTCCCCTTATTTGCTGAGTGTAACATCTTCGTGTCTTCTCAGTGTATCTCACTGAGTGGTTTTCTTCAGTAATGTGGGCTGTAAACGTGGATTTGTCTGAGCTGCCAAGTCTCAAACATCAAGGTGTCCATCGTATCTTGTCTCGCGACTTCTGCCTGTCTGGCCAGTGCGGAACTTCGGGCGTGAGTGTTGTCTGAACTTGTATATTCCTGTGGCGAGCATCGGAACGATTTATTTCGTTGATTTCTTTTTGTTTCGGTTTATTTTTAGCAGAGAAGCTGATTTCAATATTCTTTTTTTAAATACATTTTTTGCTTTGGTTTCTGTCGAAGATGGAGTTGTGTTGTAATAAATGCCGGGGGGAATTACTGTCTTTTATTTTGTGAATTTTACTTCTGTTGTGTTATGGAGTTTCTCAGTTTTTGCTCGACTGTCACAGGCGACAGTCATTTTTACCGACTGTTGTTTTAATTACGGTGCCTATTCACTACGTAATGCAACACATCTTTTTTCTGCTTTTATTGAGGATTGCAAAACACAGTATTATATCCCACTCGCTAGGCTACATAACCCCGTTTTTCGACACTCAATGCTACTGCCTTAGCCCACCTTACTACGAGGACATGTGTATGCCCGCATCGCATGGTACCGCTCTATTCATCGACATCGGAGTCGTCTTGCTGTGCACCAATTACCCCCCCCCCCCCCCCCGTCGTCAACATGTTGCTTCCCGCAAAGCGCATCCTGCATTGGGCCAAACAGCCGTGTACCGCAAGTCTCTAGAGGAACGGAGGGTTCCAAATGATTGGAAAAGAGCACAGGTAGTCCCAGTCTTCAAGAAGGGTCGTAGAGCAGATGCGCAAAACTATAGGCCTATATCTCTGACATCGATCTGTTGTAGAATTTTAAAACATGTTTTTTGCTCGGGAATCATGTCGTTTCTGGAAACCCAGAATCTACTCTGTAGGAATCAACATGTATTCCGGAAACAGCGATCGTGTGAGACCCAACTCGCTTTATTTGTTCATGAGACCCAGAAAATATTAGATACAGGCTCCCAGGTAGATGCTATTTTTCTTGACTTCCGGAAGGCGTTCGATACAGTTCCGCACTGTCTCCTGATAAACAAAGTAAGAGCCTACGGAATATCAGACCAGCTGTGTGGCTGGATTGAAGAGTTTTTAGCAAACAGAACACAGCATGTTGTTATCAATGGAGAGACGTCTACAGACGTTAAAGTAACCTCTGGCGTGCCACAGGGGAATGTTACGGGACCATTCTTTTCACAATATATATAAATGACTTAGTAGATACTGTCGGACGTTCCATGTGGCTTTTCGCGGATGATGCTGTAGTTTGCGGAGAAGTTGCAGCATTAGAAAATTGTAGCGAAATGCAGGAAGATCTGCAGCGGATAGGCACTTGGTGCAGGGAGTGGCAACTGACCCTTAACATAGACAAATGTAATGTATTGCGAATACATAGAAAGAAGGATTCTTTATTGTATGATTATATGATAGCGGAACTAACACTGGTAGCAGTTACTTCTGTAAAATATCTGGGAGTATGCGTGCGGAATGATTTGAAGTGGAATGATCATATAAAACTAATTGCTGATAAGGCAGGTAACGGTTGAGATTCATTGGGAGAGTCCTTAGAAAATGTAGTCCATCTACAAAGGAGGTGGCTTACAAAACACTCGTTCGACCTATACTTGAGTATTGCTCATCAATGTGGGATCTGTACCAGATCGTGTTGACGGAGGAGATAGAGGAGATCCAAAGAAGAGCGGCGCGTTTCGTCAGAGGGTTATTTGGTAACCGTGATAGCGTTACGGAGATGTTTAGCAAACTCAAGTGGCAGACTCTGCAAGAAAGGCGCTCTGCATCGCGGTGTAGCTTGCCGCCAGGTTTCGAGAGGGTGCGTTTCTGGATGAGGTATCGGATATATGCTTCCCCCTACTTATACCTCCCGAGGAGATCACGATTGTAAAATTAGAGAGATTCGAGCGCCCACGGAGGCTTTCCGACAGTCGCTCTTCCCGCGAACCATACGCGAGTGGAAGAGAAAAGGGAGGTAATGACAGTGGCACGTAAAGTGCCGTCCGCCACACACCGTTGGGTGGCTTGCGGAGTATAAATGCAGATGTAGATGTAGATGGAATTTCGGAGGTGCGAGATCCGGGCTGTGTGGTGGATGATGAGGAACAGTCCAGTGCAGTTTAGTGAAATCCTCTCGGGTGCGCAGGCTTTTACGAGGCCCTGCACAGTCAAGGAGAAGGAGAAGTTGGTTTGCATTTTTGTGGCGACGAGCACGCCCAAGTGCGACGTTGCACGAGTCACAGCAGTGTGCGCGCGGCTGGTGTGCCAGGGAGGTGGGACAGGCTTGCGCGACCTTGTTGCCACGATGACAGACGCCTCACAGAACGACCCACCGTGCCTTTGTGTTCCCTGCCAGGTCCCCGTAGACGTTCTGCAAGTGTCTACAAATACCTCCGATGTTCTGACTTTCCGGCAACAGAAACTCAATGCTTGGAACGCACTTACAGGCTACGTATAGCGCTGCCACCTATCGGAACTCCATGAAACTATAGGGGCTGAAGCGGGAAAATTGCACTATGTCCCACAATAATTTCCGCATTTTTCGACGGAAATTGGATGAGGAAAGATGTGTTGCATCACTTATTGAACGCTCCTCTTAAGTAGGTCTCGTTCTGTTGATCTTTGCGGTTGATAACAACTTTTAATATGGTGTAGTGTGTCTCTTAAATATGTCATATAGTGCTAACTGGGACGGATAATGAGTCGTATATACTGACATCTGTGGTGGTAGACGTTCTATAAATACTAATTGGTTTTTTTGTTTCTAGTACAAATATTAAAATCTGATAATATACACCTTTACGTATTTCGTGCTCAACTATGAAGTCATACTGATGCCATCTGGTGAGATCTCCTCCGAACCCAACAGCTGCACTGAAGATAAATGCCATGATATAGTAAGTTGTCAAGAACTGAAGCATACAGTTCAATAAATAACAGCAGAACTCATTACAGCTCGTGGCAATGGAGAGTTAATTCCGAACTTTATTGTGATGAGCAGAAAGGAGTAAGATCGAGTAAATGGTTACGATTTGTGCTATTCCTTTACGCATGGGAGAATGTACAGTAAATAAAAAATTATGACAATAATGGGCGAAAACATCTCGGAAAGTCTATACTCTTATCGCCTATTAATATTAACCTCAATATTGTACACGCAGGTCAAATACAAGGGTCGAGATAGGTGGCGCAGTGGTTAGTACTCTAGACTCGCCTTCGAGAGGACAACGGTTCAAACCCGCGTTCTGCCATTCTGAGTCAGGTTTTTCGAGTTTTCCCAAAATCGCTTCTGGCAAATGCCGGGATGGTTCCTTTGAAAGGGCACGGCCGACTTCCTTCCCCGTCCTTCCATAACCCGATGAGACCGACGACCTCGCTGTCTGGTGTCCCCCCCCCCCACAACAACCAACCAGACACAACGTTAGTTCCGGTACGCATATTACATTAGTAGTTACAAATGACATGAAATTCAAATATGTGTTTAGACTACAGCATTACGAGTACATGAAACTCATAGGAACTGCTTGTTTCAACTAACTAATTATTAATTCTTTCATTTAATAAATTAAGTCGGTCCTTGGCTGAGATACAGAATGAAAAATTTGACCACGAACTATGAATGGCTTTTCTTACCTGACAGAGAAAATGGCGGGACACGAAGATTCCACTTGCCCGATGTTCTCAACCACTAGATGTGCCTTATCAGCAAGGGATGGCATTGGCTCATCAGCAGATACATCCGACACAGAGCTGCAAAAGAATGTCGCTGCCCTCTGCATTATAGTCGTCAGTATCCCTCCCCTGTCCCGCGCGAGACCCGGGTTCGATTGATGAATTCTTCTCGGGTTATCAGCCGTGTGGTGGCGCCGTCTTGTCGCAACGTTTCAATGATTTTCACTTCTGCCGAAGTGATGGGTACGAAACTCATTGAAACCCATCACTTCGGCAGATGATGATGGGTACGAAACTCATTGAAACGCTGCGACAAGACGACGCCACCACTCGGCTGATAGCCCGGGAAGAATTCATCAGTGGCATACGCCGAGAAAGACTGCTGGCTAGAAAGCTTTCACTACGACATAACAGGATACATACTGCATTGGCATTGAATTCGCATGGAATTTTCGTTCGGTATTTCAAAACTCTGTTGCATAGGTATACATATTGACATAATAGAAATAAAATATTATACATATTATAAAAATGGATATACTGTACGTATCTATGAATGAATGTTCCACATCTCCTCCTAAAACACGGGACCGATTTCAATCAAATTTGGTACACTTATCACTTACTGTCTGGAAAGAATCGCTGTGGAGATAAGGATCACTTGTCTATAATTGCATGTGAGTGTGGGTGAAATAGAGATGTACCCGACAGAGCGCATATACCGGCATTTCATTCATCCAGTATTTGAGCGTGAGAATACTTAGTGACTTGCAACAAACTTTACACACAATTTCAAACATTTATGAAACTTTTTCTCACTGACAACCCCCACAAAATGATGAAAGAAAAAGAAAGTTTTTCGCTTACACTACATTTTCGCTGTTCGTGCAGTAAAACTACCGCTTCAGGCATGACGTTTTTATTTATTACTTCTTTAATACTAGTTGTATCCGTGAGACACTCTGCAGACAGTATCGCACACACCACTGAAGGTACCTACAAAAATATATCATCGTACCACATATAGTTCAGGAGATATGACGTCATGAACACTGACTTACAAGTTCGTGACGTCCTCCATCCTTAATGCTATAATTCAATATAGTGTTGGGCCACCCTTAGCCTTGATGACAGCTTCCACTCTCGCAGGAAGGTTTCTTGGGGAATGGCAGCCCATTCTTCACGGAGTACTGCACTGAGGAGAGGTGTCGATGTCGGTCGGTGAGGCCTGGCACGAAGTCAGCGTTCCAAAACATCCCAAAGTTGCTCCATAGCATTCAGGTCAGGACTCTGTGTAGACCAGTCCATTCATTACAGGGATGGCATTGTCGTGTAACCACTCCGCCACAGGCTGTGCATTATGAACAGATGCTTGATCAAGTTGAAAGTTGCAATCTCCATCCCCGAATTGCTCTTCAATAGTGGTAAGCAAGAAGGTGCTTAAAACACCAGTGTACACCTGTGCTGTGATAGTGCTGCGCAAAACGACAAGGGGTGCAAGCCCCCTCCATGGAAAACACGACCACACTACAACACCACCGCCTCCCAATTTTACTTTTGGCGCTACACACCCTGGCGGATGATGTTCGCCGGGTATTCGCCATACCCACACCCTGCCGTGGGATCGCCACATTGTGTACCATGATTCGTCACTCCACACAACGTTTTTCCAATGTTCAATCGTCCAATGTTTACGCTCCTTACACCAAGCGAGGCGTCGTTTGGCATTTACTGGCGTGACGTGTGGCTTATGCAGGCGCTCGACCATGAAAACCAAGTTTTCTCACCTCCCTCCTAATTTAGATGTCTGCCTATTACACAATACGACCCTCTTTAACTGTCGTCGGTCTCTGTCAGTCAACAGACGAGATCGGCCTGTACGCTTTTGTGCTGTACGTGTCCCTTCACGTTTCCACTTCACTATCATATCGGAAACAGCAATATTTGGGAGTGTGGAAATCTCGCATACAGACGTATGACACAAGTGACACCCAATCACCTCACCACATTGTGAGTTCTGTGGAGCGCCCTATTCTTCTCTCTCACGATGTCTAATGACTACTGAGGTCGCTGATATGGAGTTCGTGCCAGTAGATGGCAGCACAATGCACCTAATATGAAAAGCTTATGTTTTGCGGGTGTTCGGTTACTTTTGATCACATAGTGTATATTAAATATATGTGACACGTGCGTATGTGGGCAAAGCTGCAGATAAAAACTACTCCTAAACCCGTGGATCGATTTCAACCAAACTTAGTACACATATGTACACACAAAATTTGGGGAAGGAGATGGACAGAGAGGGGGAGGAGGAACAGATGGTCAGAGGGTGGGGAGAGGTAATGACAGAGAAAGGGAAGAAGAAGAAATGGACAGAGAGAGAGGGTGGGGAGTTGATAGAGGGACAGGAGGAGATAGAGGGGCAGGAGGGGATGGGCTCAGAGTGGGGGAGGGGGGGGTTAGGAGATCGACAGAAAGGGAGGAGCATACTGGCAGAAGGGGTAAGAGAGGGGGATGGCAGCCAGACAGAGAGAGGAGTGGGAGGCATTGGAGGAAGCGGGCAGAGAGAGGGGAAAAAAGGAGGTGGAGGGGCAGAGGGGGAAGGAGGATACGGAACTGCGGAACTGGAATACCTGGGCAACTCGACTGGTAATATAATAAATAACAGAAGAGAAAACTATATTCAAGTTGAGGCAGTTTTTAACCCTACAGGTTTTCTGCAACGCTTATACTGAAGTTCCAGCATATTGTTTTTAAACTGAAACATAATTTTCTTGTATAAACAAGTATGTATGAACTTACATATTTCTACATACTCATCTGACAACATTATCAGATCAATTGATGAAATTTACCGAGTCGGATTATTATTTTGACTTCGATTTTTTATGTACAGTTCATTCAATAAATTCTCTAATTTGTTGTCTTTCAGCATTTCTGCATTATTTAATCGGCGGAGAGGTTTGAGATGTTGTTCAGCGTTTCAAATCCATACCTTGCGTGAAAACAAGTGCCTGATCTTCCTAGACAGCTCATGAAACATCTTTGGTATGAGGTTTCATTGTTTTGAAACTGATTATCACAGTTTACACAGCCGGCCGCGGTGGCCGTGCGGTTCTAGGCGCTGCAGTCCGGAACCGCGGGACTGCTACGGTCGCGGGTTCGAATCCTGCCTCGGGCATGGTTGTGTGTGATGTCCTTAGGTTAGTTAGGTTTAAGTAGTTCTAAGTTCTAGGGGACTGATGACCTAAGATGTTAAGTCCCATAGTGCTCAGAGCCATTTTGAACAGTTTACACAATATTCTGCCGCAGCTTGTCAGGCGAAGAGAATGTTAGTTTTATGTTGTGAGTTTCAAAGAAGTTCGCCACCTTTTGCATTACCCTACCATTGGCGCCAAAGAAAGATAGATGCACGACATCAACTGCTAGGCAGTAAAACAGACAGTGTCGCCCTCGCAATGCAATGTAGACACACACACTGAGACGTGCAACTCATACGCATTCTCGCAAAAGTGCGAAAGTGCACAGAATTTGATGGTGAAAGTTGTGGAATTTCATTACGAAGTGCTGGGAATGAACGCTGAACTACAAAATTGTTGACGCCCGTTGTTGACGTGTTGCCTGTTGGTTTCTGTCTCGAGGTCATCGGCCGAAGTTTGTTTATGATTTTCGTGACGTTCTGCAAACGTGAGTCGCAGACACTATCAAAGCTTTCCCGCTCGCTGCCAACGGCACCAGCAATGAAAGGCGCTTCTCTGACAACACCAACCACTCGCACTGGCGACACGTCAAAAAAGCCGAAAATCTCGAGGCAGAAACCGACAGGCGAAAGGTCTGTAATCTGTCAAATACGAGTAACCGGCAGATAGAGATAATGAAACAGTAACCGTTAACAGGAACGAAGTGCTCGGATTAAAAAGGGTGTAAAACAGAGATATAGTCTTCCGTCCCCAAAACATCCAGGGAGCAAAGAGGGAAATAAAAAAAAAGGTTCAAGAATGGCATTAAAATTCAAGGTGAAAGCATATCAATGATAATATTCGTTGATGACATGGCTATCCTCAGTGAAGCGTGTAATGTTTCTTTATTTACGTGACCATTTCGGCACTCCAACCCCAGTTCTCGATACCAGTAATATCGTACTACTTTTCTGCGAAGTAACAGACATGTTTTTGTTGCAATATTCACATTTGGTTTTATTAATATATAGGTACTCCGATGTATCGATATATTACAATGATACGGTTCTTGTGTGTATTCATTTCTGTGAGACAGTCATAATCTCTGACTTACTTGTAACCGTTTTGGCGCGAATGCGCACATAGCAGTCTTTGTTTCACTTTGCAGAAGTTAAGTCGTTATTTCGCTTTGTAAAAGAAGAGTCAAGTCTTGTGTTTGGTTAAAGTGGAAATTAAATATATGAAGATTGATACAAAACTGTTTTCTTGATGATGTGACAATTAAGATGTAGTATATGTGAATTTACAAGAAGTTTAATAAAAATGTGGATCGTGAACACCAAGTCAAAAATTATTTCTACCATACCATTTTCTGATCTGGAATTGTTTGATCATTAAGAATTTCCTGAAAAACGCATTTGTTAGGTTTTCAAATATTCCTAAAATGCACATCTGGACCTTCTAGCAGTCAAAGTGGAATCACCCTAGAATCTACGTGGGAATCCATTCAAGATAAGTGCCAAAATTAATGACTTTTTTACAGTGACTTCATTATTTCCATTCTGACGATACCATCCACAGTCAATAACTTTGTTGGTGCCCGATAAAGCGAATCTATGCTGCGTGAGCAACATTATTAATCTGATTTCTAACCTACTTTGCAAGTGGTGGTGTTGTCTGAAACTGAAGAAGGATTGCAGCATGATTTGAATGGAATGAACGGTCTAGTGAATACAGAATATGGATTGAGGGTAAATCGAAGAAAGACGAAATAATAAGAAGCAGCAGAAATTAGAACAGCGACAAACTTAGCGTCAGGATTGATGGATCCGAAGTAGACGAAGGAATTCTGCTACCTGGGCAGTAAAACAACCAATGACGGACGGAGCAAGGAGGACATCAAAAGCAGACTAGCACTGACGAAAAGGGGCAGTCTTGGCCAAGAGAAATCTGCTAGTATCAAAAATAGGCCGTAATTTGAGAACGAAATTTCTGAGAATGTACGTTTGGAGCGTAGCATTGTTTGGTAGTGAGACATGGACTGTGAAAAAACTGGAACTGAAGAGAGTCGAAGCGTTTGAGATGTGGTGCTACAGAAGAATGTTGAAAATTAGGTGGACTGATAAGATAAGAAATAATAATTAAATGAAGACCGTATGTTGTCGACAGGCGTTGCTATACATCAACGGGGGCAGTTTAAAATGTGTTCCCCGACCGGGACTCCAACCCAGGATCTCCTGCTTACATGGTAGGCGCTGTATCCATCTGAGCCACCGAGGGCACAGAGGATAGTGCGACTGCAGCGATACATCCCTTGCACGCTCCCCGTGAGACCCGCATTCCCAGCTTAATGTCCACACACAACATTCGTAGCGCCCCTGCCCATTACACTCATTACTCGTGGCAGAAAATCTTACAGAGTCCCGTAAGCGTTCGGGCAATACGTGTGCAGAATAAGAAGGTCAATGGCCGGTTAGCCTTAATTATATGAAGATGGTATCTGTTCTTTCTGACATGTTCGAAAGGACAGATACCATCTTCATCTTCATATAGAAATGAAGAGGTTCTCCGCAGAGTTGGCGAGGAAAGGGACATACGGAAAAACTGACAAGAAGACGGTAAAGAACGATAGGACATCTGTTAAGGCATAACTGGCTAACTTCGATGGTCCTAGAGGAAGCTCCAGAGGGTAAACTGTACAGGAAGGCAGAGATTGTAATACATCCAGGAATGAATTGACGGCGTAGGGTGCAGTTGCTACTCGAGCTGAAAAGGTTAGCACAGGAGAGGAATTCGTGATGATCCAACAACAACAACAACAAAAAGACAGCAAGAAGTATTTATCTCGGAAAGCATTAGACTTCGGATATACGCTCTTCATTAACTTGTTGTCTTCACATGACAATTCTGACACCTCTCCCAGACTTATATCTATAGCTCCATCTATACTCGTAAGCCAGTATACAGTTATACGCGGAGGCTGCTTTATACCAGTCGTAGTGATTTTCACTCGAGGTATGAATTAAAAAACGCCTTCAGTCACAATTTTTCGTGTTTTATTCAGTACACGATGCATTTCGAACCATGTGGGTCCATCTTCAGGTGCAATTAGACTTAATACATGTTTTATTTGTTCCCTTGGATGAGATGAAACGCATATTCCAAATAATCCAAGAAAAGCGTTTTTAAAGTTTTAGTAACAGCATAAGTTTTTTCCTCCACCGTTTTCAAGCATATCACTTCATCCATCACAGATCTGTGAAGTGTTTACAAACATGTGTTTGCGAATGTGCCTCTTAGATGAAGTGATACGCTTGAAAACGATGGAATAAAAAACTTATGCTGTTACTAAAACGTTAAAAACACTTTTCTTGGATTATCTGGAATATGCATTTCATCTCATCCAAGAGAACAAATAATAAAACACGAAAAATTGTGACTGAAGGAGGTTTTTAATTCATACCTCGACTGTACGGGATACAGTCACATCTGAAGCTGCAAAATACGGATAAAATTAAATAGTAGTGATTTTCCATCCTCTATTGTTCACCAGCTGGGCAAAGGAAGAATGAGTGTATACAAACCGAAAGTATCCAGGCTGGACATTAATATGGAATGTGTACCCTCTTCGCCTTTATGACTGAGCTCTGCCGGAGACACTGTCAATGAGGCGTCGGAATCTGGAGGAAAGGCGGCCCCGTTCAGCTCAAGAGCCGAGTCCAGGGAAGGTAGTGTTGGTGGACGCTGGACTCGACGTCCTGACTGCGCAGGTAAAGTTATCCATGCATTCGCCAAATCCAAACCCTTCCATCCGATCCGTCGCTGATCATTCACTGCAGCAATTTGTGCCCCACGAGAAGCATCGCTTAATTTAATTCAGCTGCTTACGATTGCTCTCGTCTCTGACGTTCATCTTATAACATCGTCCCAAGACACTATCTATTCTATGCAACTGCTGTTTCAAGTCCAATCCCACCTCTGACAGAATTGTAATGTCATCGAGAAACATCGAAGTTTCTACTTCCTCTGTCTGAATGAGAAATATCTAAGTTTCTACTTCCTCTGCCTGAATTTTATGCTCTTCCCAAATTCCTCCTTCGTTTTCGTCACTGCTTGCTCAGTGTACAGATTAAATAACATCACATGTAGATGACACACCTACCTCACTCCCTTCTCGACTCATGTTCCCCTTTCATGCCCTTCGGCTATTATGACTGCCATCAAGTGGAAATTGACCCTGAACAAAGAAAAGTGTGAAGTTATTCACATGAGTACTAAAAGAAATCAGCTAAATTTACATTACGCGGTAAGTCACACAAATCGTAAGGATGTAAATTCAACTAAATACTTGGGGATTACAGTTACAAATAACCTAAATTGAGACCATCACATAGATAATATTGTAGGTAGAGCAAACCAAAGACTGCGATTCATTGGCAGAACACTTAGAAGGTGCCACAGGTCTACCAAAGAGACCGCTTACACCACGCTTGTCCGCCCTATTCTGGAGTATTGCTGTGCGGTGTGGGATCCGCATCAGGTGGGACTGACGGATGACATCGAAAAAGTACAAAGAAGGGCAACCCGTTTTGTATTATCGCGAAATAGACAGACATGATCCGTGAATTGGAGTGGCAATCATTAAAATAAAGACGTTTTTCGTTACGACGCGATCTTCTCATGAAATTTCAATCACCAGTTTTCTCCTCCGATTGCGAAAACATTCTGTTGGCACCCACCTACATAGGGAGAAACGATCATCACGATGAAATAAGCCGGCCGAAGTGGCCGTGCGGTTAAAGGCGCTGCAGTCTGGAACCGCGAGACCGCTACGGTCGCAGGTTCGAATCCTGCCTCGGGCTTGGATGTTTGTGATGTCCTTAGGTTAGTTAGGTTTAACTAGTTCTAAGTTCTAGGGGACTAATGACCTCAGCAGTTGAGTCCCATAGTGCTCAGAGCCACTTCACGATGAAATAAGAGAAATCAGGGCTCGCACATAAAAATTTGAGTGCTCGTTTTTCCCCGCGTGCCGTTAGAGAGTGGAACGGTAGAGAGACAGCTTGAAGGTGGTTCATTGAACCCCCTGCCAGGCAAGGCACTTTTTGTGAATAGCAGAGTAATCACGTAGATGTAGATGTAAAAAGGTGTAGACAATCTTTCGCTTCCTGCATTTTATCCCTGCTATCTCCAGAATTTCAAAGAGTGTTCCGCATCAAATTTTTCAAAAGCTTTCTCTAAATCTACAAATGACATAAATGTAGATTTGACTAATTTCAGTGTGTCTCTATTTCTTCGTGTTTTCCTACTTTTCCCTGTACCCCAAGCCGATCTTCCTCGAGGTAGGATTCTACCACTTTTTTCAGTCTTCAGCGAGTAATGCGTGTCAGTGTTTTATAACAGTACCTTATTAAATTGATGGTTCTGTAACATACGCACGTACCAGCCTCTGGCTTGTATAGAAATTGAATGAGGATATTTTTCTCAGAGCGTGAAGGTACTTCACCTGTCTCATGAATATTGCACACCAGGTGAAATACACTGAATCACCAAAGAAACTGGTACAGGTAAGCATATTCAAATGCAGAGAGATGTAAACAGGCAGAATATGGCGCTGCGGTCGGCAACGCTTATATAAGACAGGTTTCTGGTGCAGTTGTTAGATCGGCTACTGCTGCTACAATGGCAGGTTATCATGATTTAAGTGAGTTTCAACGTGGTGTTATAGTGGGCGCACGAGCGGTGGGACACAGCATCTCCGAGATGGGAATGAAGTGAGTATTTTCCCCTACAAGCATTTCGCGAGTGTACCGTGAATATCAGGAATCCGGTAAAACATCAAATCTCCAACATCGCTGCGGCCGGGGAAAGATCCTGCAAGAACGGGCCCAATCACGACTGAGAGTGTGCAACCCTTCCGCATATTCCTGCAGATTTGAATGCTGGACCATCAACAAATGGCAGCGTGCGAACCATTCAAAGAAACATCATCGATATGAGCTTTCGAAGCCGAAGGCCCACTCGTGTACCCTTGATGACTGCACGACAGAAAGCTTCATGCCTCCCCTGGGCCGTCAACACCGACATTGGACTGTCGATGACTGGAAACACGTTGCCTGGTCGAACGAGTCATGTTTCAGATTGTACAGAACGGATGGACGTGTCCTGTCTGACCGCCCATATGCGTTCATGTCCATTGTGCATTCTCACGGACTTGGCCAATTCCATCAGCACAATGCGACATCCCACACGTCCAGAATTGGTACAGAGTGGCTCCAGGATAACTCTTCTGAGTTTAAACACTTCCGCTAGCCACCAAACTCCAAACACGAACATTATTAGCATATCTGCGATGCTTGCAGTGTGCTGTTCACAAGAGGTCTCCACCCCCTCGTACTCTACGGGTTTATGGACAGTCCTGCAGGATTCATGGTGTCAGTTCCCCCCAGCACTACTTCAGACGTTAGTCGAGTCCATGCCACGTCGTGTTGCGGCACTTTTGCGTGTTCGCGGGGGCCCTACACGATATTAGGCAGGTCTGCATATTTGTTTGGCTCTTCAGTGTACATTGGTCATGGTTGGTTCTCACAAGGGTCTCCATAATTCTGAGCGAATATCATCTACTCCACAGGTCTTGTTTTGACTTAGATGTTTCAGGTCCCTGGCAAATTCTTTTTGCCGTATCACATTTTCCTTCTCATTTTAATGTTCTTCCTCTTAAAGTACTACACTACTGGCCATTAAAGTTGCTACACCAAGAAGAAATGCAGATGATATACGGGTATTCATTGGACAAATATATTATACTAGAACTAATATGTGATTACATTTTCACGCAATTTGGGTGCATAGATCCTGAGAAATCAGTACCCAGAATAACCACCTCTGGCCGTAGTAACGGCCTTGATACGCCTGGGCATTGAGTCAAACAGAGCTTGGATGGTGTGTACAGGTACAGGTGCCCATGCAGCTTCAACACGATACCATAATTCATCAAGAGTAGTGACTGGCGTATTGTGACGCGCCAGTTGCTCGGCCACCATTGACCAGACGTTTTCAATTGGTGAGAGATCTGGAGAATGTGCTGGCCAGGGCAGCAGTCGAACATTTTCTGTATCCAGAAAGGCCCGTACAGGACCTGCAACATGCGGCCGTGCATTATCCTCATGACATGTGGGTTTTCGCAGGGATCGAATAAAGGGTAGAGCGACGGGTCGTAACACATCCGAAATGTAGCGTCCACTGTTCAAAGTGCAGTCAATGCGAACAAGAGGTGACCGAGACGTGTAACCAATGGCACCCCATACCATCACGCCGGGTGATACGCCAGTATGGCGATGACGAATAATCGCTTCCAATGTGCGTTCACCGCGATGTCGCCAAACACGAATGCGACCATCATGATGCTGTAAACAGAACCTGGATTCATCCGAAAAAATGACGTTTTGCCATTCGTGCACCGAGGTTCGTCGTCGAGTACACCATCGCAGGCACTCCTGTCTGTGATGCAGCGTCAAGGGTAACCGCAGCCACGGTCATCGAGCTGATAGTCCGTGCTGCTGCAAACGTCGTCGAACTGTTCGTGCAGATGGTTGTTGTCTTGCAAACGTCCCCATCTCTTGACTCAGGGATCGAGACGTGGCTGCACGATCCGTTACAGCCATGCGGATAAGATGCCTGTCATCTCGACTGCTAGCGATAGAGGCCGTTGGGATCCAGAACCCACCGATTCCATATTCTGCTAACAGTCATCGGATCTCGACCAACGCGAGCAGCAATGTCGCGATACAATAAACAGCGATCGCGATAGGTTAGAATCCGCCCTTTATCAAAGTCGGAAACGTGATGATACGCGTTTCTCCTCCTTACACGAGGCATCACAACAACGTTTCACCAGGCAACGCCGGTCAACTTATAACACTACCGTCTGCTACTGCTGTACCATAACCTTAAAGCTGGAAACAGGTTGTGAAATAAAACTATCTTATTAAAGCAATTATGGTATAAAGCAACAGAGCAGTGTTACCCTCTGAGAGGAATTTTGTTATGTTGACCGTGTTGTTCCTAACGGAGGTGGCTTATCGGAAATGGAAGTCAGAATTACGTAAATATTTGAACAGTGACAAACAAAATTTTGCCCATCTGCACTGTTTAACGGATAACGAAAACGGTCGCCAGCCTAACTAGGCAAGAGAATGATTAACATTCTCGTTCAAGAAAATAGTTATTAGTAACTTTAATGGATAAACACACCCTATACTTTATCACACGCGAGTGCAGTGAACTCTGACACATACATATGTTTACGGTAAGATTGAAACTAACAGTTAGAGCAGCACAAACTATTTGCAAAATTATAACAGGTGCAGAAAAACACTATCACTTTCAGGGCTTATACAAACTGAATGGTCTTTATAATGTTATTATTACTATTCACTGCAGAATCATTAATTAGATATAGGTTAAGTCTCTCTCGGTTAAATACTTTACTATTTAAAATGAAAGTTCATTGGAATCCACTAACAGGTTGCTTCTCACTATCATTTGAATAAAGAAATTATAGTTTTCATAATTAGTCGTCTTCCCATTACTTGTTACCTAGCATTAACACAATAGACAAACTGTGGATCCTGTTATATTATTAATATGCACTTCCAATACACAAGAGAGACAAATGCTTAGCAAACATGAGTATAACTTTTCACAACTGCAGTTTTCCACTTTTACTACCGTGAGACACAAAATTAACATATATGTAAGATACTGACTCACTTTCTCCGATTTACAACAGGCAGTAATGTGATCATTTACTAAGAAAAATTTTATAAGCCTCAGTCTTAAGAACTTTTAATTTGAAGTTGACAACAACACATTAATAAGCAGTTTTACTAGGAAAATTATTTTCAGCAAGCATAATTAACTTTAACTCACTCTCTTGCCACATTAACTTTAACTTTCTCTTTACTATGTTCAAGAGGCATTAATTAGAAAACTGGGTTTTAATGTATTTTCAGTAAGGACACTCGATAGTCACTTTAGTTCAAACGGAGAGGAACCTGAGAGGTGTTATGATGAGGAGAAAAATCAAGGTTGGTATATAAATTCAGATATAAATTACCTTATATTTGAACACACTAACAAATGGTTCAAATGGCTCTGAGCACTATGGGACTCAACTGCTGAGGTCATTAGTCCCCTAGAACTTAGAACTAGTTAAACCTAACTAACCTAAGGACATCACAAACATCCATGCCCGAGGCAGGATTCGAACCTGCGACCGTAGCGGTCTTGCGGTTCCAGACTGCAGCGCCTTTAACCGCACGGCCACTTCGGCCGGCTGAACACACTAACACATCCATTAAGCTGATCCTTCACTGTACATCATTGTAGCATTCCGATGCAATGATTGCGCAATGTGGTGGCAACTGCATGTTGGTAGGTGGAATTGCAGGTAGAATTGCTGGACTCTGTCAGTTCTTGGTGGCGACGACAGATACAAATTCCAGAATAGTTC
Organism: Schistocerca serialis cubense; assembly: GCF_023864345.2. NCBI lineage: Eukaryota > Metazoa > Arthropoda > Insecta > Orthoptera > Acrididae > Schistocerca > Schistocerca serialis. Next base: position 56,087,607 of record NC_064647.1, on the reverse strand, counting down.
CAGCTATTTATCCATCCGAGGCATTGGAAAGTAGCAGAAAAAACCTCTCTCGGAACCAGCACAATATACATCTTTTACATGGCAGTGCACAGTTTGATAGCTCGTCCCCGACTCGTAGCTCGTCCCCGACTGACTCTTGTTCCACCTTTCCTACCTAGGCCAACCACAATTTGCGCGCGCTACACAGTTCCGTTCCCGAGGGGAACCACTACATCGTTTACATACAAACTAACTAAGAACCCTAAGTGAGGATCAGCAATTTACATAACAGCAAACATACATTTTAAAAAAGACAGAGCATTTGCACATATCGACATTTCTACAAAAAATTATTCACATAGAAATTACAATTATATAGAGTAAGTTTTGTTCCCTCCAAATGGCACAAAGAATTTAAATGACAGATACGCTACATTGCATAGAATCAAATCATGACATCAAAGTTCTTACAAATAAAGGAGTATACAGTTTTGTGTTATTGATTCAAACAAACACATTTACAGAAGCTCAGCAATGGAACATTAAATAAAACAAAAGCAAAATAAATCAGTAGAGTTATGGTGTTACAAATTGCTGTTTGTGTATGTGAAATCGGTTGTTTACTTTCCTCGTGTCAGCACGTTGTAGGTGTCGCCACCGGCGCCAACCTTGTGTGAATGCTCTGAAAAGCTAATCTTTGCATACCACAGCATCTTCTTCCTGTCCGTTAAACTTCGCGTCTGTAGCACGTCATCTTCGTGGTATAGCAATTTTAATGGCCAGTAGTGTATGATATTATTCTAAAGTTCTTTTCCTTTGTGTAGGCCTTCTATATTCTTTCCACCGTTCGGCCTTCCCTTCTATAGTTACACTCTTGCTTTCCATCAGAACTCCTAATATTCACAAATGAGCTTCTCTTTCATCCAAAGGCCGTTAACGTCGCTATAAGAGGCGCCCATCTTTCCCCTAGTCATTCATAGTTCCAGAGATCTGCATTTTCCTCCTACATAGCAATTTCGCACTTCTGTCAATCTCATTCTTTAGATTTCTGTATTTAGCTTTTCTGCATTTAATTACTTTCTCCTTTCGTCACTTGAGTGTCTAGTGTGTTATCCAGGGATTTCGTCTTGCCTCTTTACGCTATTTCATCTCTTAAAGCTACCCATTCCTCTTCTATTTGTTTGATGGTCAGTGGCTAATGTTCCCTTTGAAACTCTCAAAAACCTCTGCGTATTTCATCAAAGTCCTGGCACCTTAATTTGCTACCTTTCAGAAGTTTCTTCACTTTTCATCTGCAGTTCAATAAATTTAAATTTAGAATTTCCTTTGAGTTACTGCATTTATTCTATACAACTGGCTACAAAATTGTAGTCGCCGTTTCCTCATTGTATATTTTTTGTGTAACTTGATACTGCTTTTGTTCCATCTTCATGCATAAGCTGTTCTCACATTTTATCCCAGGATTTTCCGCATAAGTTTTGACCTTTGTTTATATACGTTTTTTGCTTGAAAAGTGCGATCAATAACAATACTTTCAAACGAGTAAGGTATTTCTGTTTTAGCAATTGTGTATTAACGTTCTAATGGAAATAGTTCATTACATCTGTTCCCAGTGAGTGTGTATGTAGATGGCAGCATTATAATTATTCATTATTGTTTAACTTTCTGATTTAACCATTCCTGTTCTATAACAAAATGAGAGTAATAATTATGGAAACAAGTTTCTGAACGATAAACTAAGAAATACATTTTTTTCAATAACTTTTTCCACAGTTGATTGCATGCTTCAATAACATGGTGAACACCTGTGTAACTTCTGAGCCTTTCCTTAACAAAATTAAAGCTTTTCAGCGTAAGAAATATTTTATCACGTTACTATAAGGAAAAGATTCATCCTGTGGTAATGATTGATTTAGTGTAATTTGAATATAGTAATGGTAGTGCTCAATCACGTTCAACTGCAATAACCTCCCAAAATGTGGAACTGTAAGCGATGTACTTTTTAGGCGATCTGTGCGCCAGAAACTGGCCACATTGTTGTATCTAACCCACAATATCGTCAAATCGTCGCCCACTAGCCTCACTGCAACACACAACCGAAACACAACGGAAATGTGCTCTATGTAGGTATATAAAACAGCAAATTAATTTTATCCATAAATGGACTGTAATGTAATAAACGACTGTTGCTCTAAAGGGTAACGTTGAAGAAAATCCGCTACCAGTTGCTTTTGCAGTTGGTTTGTTTAAAATACGATAGGTTTCGGGCTTCTGTCCGTCTTAAGGTGGTTACATTCCAGAGTTCACTCTTTGAACTCTAATAGAGGCGTACTGAGAGTCACGCGAAAGGAATCGAACAGGATGTGGTTATTGATAAGAGGTGCGTGCACTGTACAGCGCCCAAAGAAGGAGCCCACTGCCGCTGCTGCAGGCAAACACGCCGGCTTCCCACGTGGCGCCAGCTCCCTGGCCACGTGAGCCCGCAGTGTAAACACGACACTCCCTCCCTGCAGCCTCGAGCTTCTCCCGTTTGACCTTCTCAAAGTCACCCGCGCCTTCGCCGCCGCCACGCCGACAGTGACACGTCACGAGCCGCGTGACGTCACGCTCCGACCGCAGCGACACTGACGGCGGCCGGCCGAAGCATTCGAGCGCGCGCCCGCGCAGCGGGGCGCCATCTTAAATAACGGAAGCGGAGCGAAGCGAGGCGAACCCTCCATGTCGCGAGCGCGCGCTCGCGTTTGAATTATCGATGCGCGCGCGTCGGTCGGCGATCGACAGCTGCCGTCGATACGGGCGTCGCTCGCGTGGAACATTACAGTTTCAAATCCGTAGCGGAGGACATTCGGTCTCCCTCCTCCAGGCTTTTGGTTCCATTCACGGCCGAAGGATTCGGTGAATGGCAGCGTAACCTATAACTGTAACCGACGAAAAGGTTTCCGACAAAAGCTTTCTTCATTAATTTACACAGGATGTTCATAAGTTGGCGTCCATAAATGTAGCTTTCTTGACATAAAAACAATGCAGAAATTGCGTATGAAAATCTGATTTTGTCCATTATAAAAAGTTTTTTGAAAGTCTGCGACTGTGAAATCAGTGAGTTTGTTTATAAAAATCCTTTCTGGTACTGGTCATGATTTTCTTTTATTCGTATTTTATTCGATGCCTTTCGGGAAACGATTCCCATTTCCAAGTGTGTTTTCTCTTTGTACTATGCGATTTGACACATCAAGAGAAAGGGCATGCACAATAGGTTTCGAACTCTTGATCTTTTTCTAGCAAATGTACAAACATAACCCCACAAGAGACCCAAAGGCACATTTCCGTGGCCATTCTGTCCCATTCGAAAAATTCCTTCGTGGCGCGTAATTTTTTTCGTTTTGCAGTGTATAAGAAATATTCTTTTTGGTTTTGAATTTCTTGGTAGTCTGTAGGTAAATAATCCGAAACTAGTAAAAGCAACATAATTGCCGGCCGATGTGGCCGAGCGGTTCTAGGCGCTTCAGTCTGGAACCGCGCGATCGCTACGGTCGCAGGTTCGAATCCTGCCTCGGGCATGGATGTGTGTGATGTCTTTGGGTTAGTTAGGTTTAAGTAGTTCTAAGTTCTAGGGGACTGATGACCTCAGATGTCAGGTCCGATAGTGCTGAGAACCGTCTGAACCATTTTTGAGCAACATAATTAGTCATTAGGGTTTTATTTGCTTAACATAACGTTTAACACAGTAACACATTCGTAAAAAAAAAAAAAAAAAAAAAAAAAATTACGTTTGACGCTGTTTTATAAATGGGAGTTCGATTCTTTAAAGAATCAGGGATGGGTTACAGTTTTCCCAAAAATCTGAAATCATTCACTGTCTCTAGTTTCTGGTCATTTACTACAATTTAGCTTGCGACCTTGTCTTCCTTTTCAAAAATATTGTTTTTTCGGTCGAGATTCTTAGCTATAGTTCTTGTCCGTTATACAGGATGAGTCAAGAGTGACAGTACGTGCTTTGAGGGGTGATATTAGTAGTAAACCCCAACCAAAAAATTTATATTGGCATATGTCCCCCAGTCCGAATAGTTTCCGAGATAGAAAACATAACTTCTGAATAATTCTAAAACCGGACACTCCAGCCTGAACGTGTCGCAGTACGAAATTAAACTACCTTGAATTGCCTACAAGAAGGTCCTATTCATTTTTTTCTGTAGGATTAATACATAGTTTGCGCGAAGAGAGCGTGAAATATTGAAAATATCGTGCGAGACGCGTGCCCTATAGCTTGGGTAGTTTTGTGGGGCAATTTGAGGTAGTTACCCGATATGACAGTGTCCCGTAACAAATTTTTCGTCTCAACTTCCTCCGCACTACTGTCTTACTTTGTAAACAAGGACAATGTTTGAATAATACAGGAAATAAATAACAATGCATATTAAAAGTTTTCTACCACGGAAACCGTTCAGATGAGGCAGATGTCAATATGAATTTTTTTTGCTCAGAATGGCTAATTCTATCACTCATCAAAGCATGTACCTTTCCTCTTGACATCCTGCACACACTCCGTGAGGAATGCTCAACATTCAGGGATGTGACGTGAACGATCATTCGAAGCAGAATAGTCCAGTGAACAGGGGATCTAAAATGCATTCCTCAAGAGCTGTGGGCGCTTATATTCAGCATAAGATACGTAAGAAGATGACTCCAAAAGAAGTGCACAATATTTTTGTAAAAATACAATATTCGTTGTGCATGTGTGAAAGTTTTACAGTGTGTAGATACATCCTTCCCGCCTGTTTTCAAACTTAGTTCAATCTGTTCCCGTGAGTGGCGCCGTCACAGGATGTCTTCAAGATGGTTTGTCATTCGTCAGAAGCAACCTGCTGTCATAGAATTCCTGTGCTATGAAAACGAGACAGTGGGAAACATCCACAACAGATTGAGAAATGTGTATGGAGTGCTGCTGTCGATCGCAGTACAGTTAGTCGGTGGGCAAGCAGGTTACGTGATGAAAGCGGGCACGGCAATATTGAGGATTGTCCTCGCAGCGGCAGGCCTCGTACTGCACACACTCCAGACGATGTGCAGAGAGTTAACGAATTGGTGACTGCTGACAGACGCATCACATTGAACGAATTGTCACGCTACGTTGGGATAGGAGAAGGAAGTGTTTGCAGAATACTGAAAGTGTTGGCGTTAAAAAAGGTTTGTGCCAGGTGGGTTCCCAGGATGTTGACATTGGCTCACAAAGAAACAAGAAAAACGGTATTCAGCGAACTTTTGGAACAGTACGAGAATGGTGGAGATGAATTTCTTGGAAGAATTGTGGCAGGTGATGAAAAATGGCTCCATCATTTTTCACTAGAGACGAAGAGGCAATCAATGGAGTGGCATCATGCAAATTCACCCAAGAAAAAAAAATTCAAAACCACACCTTTTGCTAGAAAAGTTATGGCTACGGTGTTTTTCGATTCCGAAGGACTCTTGCTTGCGCCATATGTCAGTGAAAAAACCACGGAAGCGATCACAAAACACGAATGGACAACACTGAAACACCCGCCTTAGTCCTGACCTGGCTCCATGTGGCTATCATCTCTTTGGGAAACTGAAAGACTCTCTTCGTGGAACAAGGTTAGAAGATGATGACTCCCTTGTGCACGCTGCCAAACAGTGGCTCCAACAGGTTGGTCCAGAATTTTACGGTGGTTCCAAGACGGCGTAAGGAGTTGATAGGGATGGAAATTACGTGGAGAAATGAAAATATTGTTCCTAAAGGTTGTATCTAACACTGTAAAACTTTCAAACAAGTAGAATAAAAGATGGATTTAAAAAAAAATAGTGTGCATTTCTTTTGGAGTCACCCTCGTATTTCATAGTAGCGTTGATGAACAAGTATCTACATCTACGTATATACTCCGCTAGCCACCAAGCGGTGTATGGCAGAGGGCACAATTAGCGCCAAAGTCATATTTCATTGGGTACGACGTCGTCCTGGCCTGGCGGTGGAAACGAATCATGATCGTTCCCACTGTATTGTTCGTCGCTTCAGTTGTGGTGTTCATCTTCTGTGGACAGCCACCTCTTCTTTCAATTCTTTGACCGTTGGGTTCATGGTGGGGCTTCCACATCTGCTGAGAGATGCTGTTCAGTGCGATCCTCTTGCAGCTCTGCTTCCATATCTGAAGATGGGTTCGACAAGACCGTGGCTCTGCAGCTGTTGTGGTGCGTCTGGCTGGTGGTATGGCAAGGTTATTTGCACCATCAGTGACTTGGGATTGGAGGCGATAGTCGCAGACTCTACTAGCAACAGCTTGTCATGGGCATCGCCCACGTCGTTCTGTTCCGCTTCCGTGTATGTAATAGGCAGCGATGTCATGTGCTGTGGCGACTGCTGGGTGTCCTGAGGTAGCTGAAGTAGACGTCACTGAAGACAGGCAGTTTGGACATGGCCTTCCTGCCCACAGCCAGAGCAAGTTTCCGGTTGACCATCGTATATAACGATGGCTCGACAGCCACCCATTGTCACATGAGGTGGTATTTGCTTCTAGAGTTCAATTCTTATTTGGCACACTCCGCTTAGTACGGGATACGTCTCGAAGCATGTTTAGAGCCCCTGTTTATTGTTTTTTTCCTTGATTTCTTTCCTACTGCCACTGCTCAAAAAGCCTGCAGTAGAAGAGACTTGTTTCACAGTATCGAAGGTAAACAAGTGCTGGTAGTTGTTGAGGTATGAGTTTTACCGCCCATGGTTACTGGACATTTTTGCTTCGAATGATCGTTCCTCTTGACACTGACCTTTCCTCCATGGACAGGCTGTATAATTTATAAAACTGGCTTTTCAATGTACCGTCACTGACGAAAAGTAAAATTGCCTCCGTTTGGACACACCTGCTACTTGGCGGTCTGGTAGCGAGTACGGCGGGGAGTTGCAGGCGGGGCTGTGTTGAACTTCCGGCTTGTGCCCCCCCCCCCTCCCCCTCCGGTGCTGAGCTGCGACCGGGTGGCTGTATCGAGCGGCGGCAACCGGCTGGGTCGTCGCCATGGCAACGCCGCGCTGCCCGGGACTACGAGCCTACGGTGTCCCGCAAACTGCGCCCAGAGGAACTCGCGCCCGGGAAAGGTGCAGGGAGCGTCCACTGACCCCCCACCCCCCTGTCCAACTCCTAAACTTACCCGGCAGGTAGGAGAGCCCTGGGCTGCCGATGGAATGCCGCACATTTGCCACACTCGCCCCTTCGCCAGGTAGCTTGAGTACCGATCCCTCAGGTAGGGGACGCCTTTCCTCGTACTTCTTCTATCCGCTTTCAAACCGTCGTCTCCACATCTTACTCGATACAACCAGTACGTAAGGGACCTTCTTCTTCGACATCTTGACCAAATACAGAGCTGCTTTTCCGAAATCGGAATATTTATAACTTTCGGGAAACGAAAGCAATACCGACGATTATGTCAGTATGTAATTAGTTCTGCCAAGTATAAATATAGATCCTTCTGTCTGTACGGTAGCTTCCTTTCACGCTTATTGATTGCGATAGAAACAGTCCATCACCATTGGAGCAACAAGAAAGGAACAATGTAAAGAGAATGCGAATGTACGCTAACCATTTCTTTTTGACCACTGCATTTGTGCCTACTTTAATTACTACAGCTGCATGCCCAAAAGACAGTAAGGAAAGAAGAAATGGGTATGTGAATGTGTGGAAAGAAGAACGACATACTCCATATTAATTTACTCTCTAAAATGCGATATCCCTTGCGGCGAAACATTAGTTAATAAAGTGTAGCGGGACAATCTTCAAAAACATGGCTGAGAATACGTTTATTAAATAGAGATAGGAACATATATGAGTGACATGTCATCTAAAGTCGACGTACAATTTTAAAATGTTAGAAATAATGAAATGAAGTAATACAAAATACTATGCTTATAATGTACGTTGTTGTTCTACATTGTTTAGCTCTGGTATTTACAGGGTCACAGAGAAAGCATCCTAGGTTTTGGAGGGAAAAGCCGTAATTGTAATGATCTGCACTACAACAGAAACAAGAAGCACAACATAAGGAAAAATAATGTAATGTGTGTTCCAGCTGACAAGCGACATTGAAGCAGATAGTTCCTGTGACTTAGTATCGGCAGAGGTTATATTATTCCACAACCGGAATAAGTTAATAACTGGCTCGTTTTACCGACCCCCGGTCTCAGATGAAACAGTTGCTGGACAGTTCAAAGAAAACTTGAGACTCATCACAAACAGGTACCCTACTCATATAATTAAAGTTGGCAGTCACTTCAATCTACCTTCCGTATGTTGACAAAAATACATTTTCAGACCCTAATGTAAATAGAAAACAACTTCCGTAATTGTTCTAAATGCTTCTTTTTTTTAATTATTTTGAACAGTTAGTTCACGAGGCCATTCAAATTGTAAATGGTTACGAAAACACACTTGACCTCTTAGCCACAAATAATCCTGAGCATCACGAGAGATACAGGGATTACTGAATACACAGTCGTAGCGAGGCTCAATTCCGTAACAACAAAAGTCACCAAAACTAAACGCGGAATATATCTATTTATAAAAGCAACTAAAAATTCGGTTGACGCCGATGAGCAGCAGCGGGGTCGCTCGATAACGACTTTTAACGCCAAAACTTCCACAATTCGAACGTCATCATCACTTTATTTTTCGACGGATGTAATCACAAAATTTGTACTTAAGACCGTATCTTCAGAAGCGTCAGTGGAAAACGTAAAAAAAAAGAAAGAAAAACACGGCAAACAATAATTTAGAAAGGACGCAAAATAAAATGTGCTCATGCCGGTGGAACAGCTAACGGAATATGTAAGATGCGTTGTTATATCTTTGCTAGAAAATGGCTAACTCGGTTCACGGTACCGCGTTTCACGAGGGGAACACGGCAAGTGCCATGCCCCAATTCTTCTCTCAGTGGAGGAGCGGTCAAAATAAGCCGACACATATCTCGGCTTCTCCGTACATATTCGACCGTTTCTGAGAAGACGTCGGTCGAAGGTTTCGTGGTAATTCGTGTACGGGCCTTTCAGCGAGTAAACAGTCCAGCCGATGTCGTGGCGCCGCAGCGTTAGTTCGACGCGCGATTGTTATTTTTATGTTTGTTTTTTATTTTATACCACTATCCGTAGACGATTACTACACGGATGTTTTCCAATGTATACTGAAATAACAGTGTTCTTATTCGTCTCCTAATTGCAGGTTTAGTGAATGAATTTTTAAAAAGTAATAATAAAAACAAATGAATGGAAAGTTTATTTGAAATTGTTTTCGGTGAAATTCCTGTTATGTATCTTGATTCATAATCAAGTGCAAGTTTTCGAAAAAGTGATACGTTTTCATGCGTGGTTTGCAGCGAAATTATTGTCAACGCGCGATATCTTCAGCAATGTTAACGACATTTCTTTCCCAGTGAGATTCTTACGAAGAATTGTCGCTATGGAAAAGCTGCCTTGGCACGATGCTCGTGGCTTCTGAGATTATATATTTCGAATGCCTCTACGATCGGCATCATCCAAGGGAATAGAGAAAATCTTCCTGAAGAATAAACATAAGAATAAAATATAAGAATTAAGAACTGATGTAACACTGAACTATCAGAAAAGAAAATTTAAAAGGACTGTAACTCTTGACAACACCATACACACATGTATTATATATGTCTGCCACTTCTTGTGAAACCCAGTTCTAATTTTACAATTAATATAACGCCCTTACATCCCCTAACTCGATAAGAAACGTTCGTATAGTAACCTTCTACAGGAGTGGGTATATGAATGAAAAAAAAATAAAAATAAAAACAATAAACGAGTTCCGAACACGCGACTATGCCGCCCACTCGACTGAGCTTAGTGCGTGCTAAACGGTACCTAAAGTATGTCGAAAACTTTCGACTGTCGTTTTCCCAGAAACGGGCCAATATCTATGTATATGCCGAGACACGTGTTCGCTCCCTTTAACGCTTCTGAGCGGAGTTTTCTCGTAACCAGTTCAAGGTTGCCTATCTAATGGCTGCCAGGGACAGAAAAAATTGGTTTTCAACATATTTACTTAACGAATTTAAAAATTTAAAATGCTGCCATAAATACTAAGAGCTATGATTGTGTGTTGAAGGTTTAACACAGTAAGACTAGTATTGGACTTACTAACTGTGTACAAGTCCTAACGGCACACGAACACCCAGACTGTATTCATTCCAGTAGTCTTAGAGAATGCGAGCGCTAAGCGGCTTTGAACAAACTTTATATTTAAGTAGCTCAACAACAGCTGTTTCGCTTGAATACTGTATGGCCTGCACTTTTTTATCAAATTTTTATATTGTGCACAAACTGCTTCTAAGCTTTTTACGCTAATTAAGGACATATAAGCATAGACTGTTTCGAATGTACTTCCGACCAATAAGCGATTCTAGTAGCTGGAGTCCAAAGTTTTTGTTACTCATGCCCTTTGCATTCTTGTGGTGATATTTCCATAGCAACTCTCGTCCACTAACAAATATTTCTTTATATCTAACCGAGAAGTGGAATACCAATCTTCATAAATTTATTTTTAAATTTTTTTAGTGTAACAAAATATTTTCTTATAAATTTTCATCCCCTATTGCACTCCCTTAGAGGCTTAATTTCCAGAAACTCTGAAACATGTATTTCTTTATCAGAGAAGCCAAATACCAACTATCATCGATGTAGACTTAAAAATCATTTAGTAGCTATTTAGTAATTATTTATTTTCAAAAAAACTTTCAATCACTATTTTACACCTTTAGTGGTTGAATTTCCAAAAATCCTGAAACACGTATTTTTCATTTTCCGACTGAGAAATCAAATACCAGTTTCCGTAGTTCTAGCTTCAAAATTCCTGTAATAGCGACATACTTTCAAAAAGCCTCCCTCTTTCACCCTCCACCCCCTCTCTCCCTTAGGAGTAGGATTTCGGACAATCCGTTCTCAAACGATGCCTAGAGCATAAGATTGACACCTTCTCCAAACTTCAAGTTTCCATGTTTAGCGGTTTGAGCTGGGCGATGATTGGTCAGTGAATCAGGCTGCCCCTATTTCACCCTCTTAGGAGCTGAATTTCCAAAGACAATTACACGTTTTTTTTTTTTTTCATCTCCAGCCGAGAAGCCAAACACCAATTTTCAATGGTTTACCTTTAAAAATGCTTTTGCAGTGAAATATTTTCATAAAACGTTTCACTCCTCTATTTCACCCTCTTAGAGGGTGAATATCCAAAAACAGTGACACGCTTATGTTTCACTTCTAATAGAAGAGCCAAATACAAAATTTCATAGATTTAGCTTTAAAAATGCTAGCACAATGAAATATTTCCATAAAAATTTTCATCCTCCTTTTCACCCCCCACAGGGACTGAATTTCCAGAAACAGTCAAACATGTAATTCTTTTAATTTCTAACTGAGAAGCCAAATTTAAATTTTCGTAGATTTAGCTTTAAAAATGTTGTCATAATAAAATATTTTCATAAAAAACCTCATCCCATATTTCACCCACTTAGGGGTTCAATGTCCAAAAACACTGAAACACGTATATTTTTATTTGTAACCGAGAATTCAAATACCATTGTTCCTTAATAATGATATATTTTCAGAAAAAGCTTTCACGCACTATTTCACCAGCATAGGATTAAATTTCCAAAAATGATGAAACAGGCATTTCTTTATTTCTGACCGAGAAACCAAATACCAATTTTCGTAGATCTAGCTTCAACTGGCTTAATAGCGACATTTTTCAAAAAAAAGAAAAAAAACCATCATCCGCTAATTCACTCCTTATGGCTGGAATTTCAAAAAATCCCTTCTTAAACGGCGCCCACAGTATAAGATCCACACATTCTCCAAATTTCAAGTTTCTATTCTTAACGGCTACAGCTGGGCAATAGTGAGTTGGTCAGTGAGTCAGTCAGTCAATACATTGTCTTTGATATGTAGAGATTTCAAATCTGTTCTGAACTCTTAACAATGCCCTCACAATGATGAATGGAAAAGTTTTTATCACTCACTATATTTACTCTGTTCGTACAGTAAAGCTGCGACATCGGGCATGACCTCTTAACCTGTTACTTCTTTACTGCACTGGTGTGCAAATCTAACGACCCGAGTAACTTTCTCACGATGGATTTATGGTTGTCCCCTAGATATGACAAAATGGGGGACATGATTCTTAACAGGTTGTGTGGTCACCATGGACGGGAATGGACGCTGTGCAACGCACTCCAATGGTGGCCAAAGAGATGGTGAGGAGTTGTTGTGTTTGCGGCGTTCCATGCCTTCACCGACGAGACTGGCAACGGCTGGAAGGTCGTGCTGCAAAACGTCTCCCCAGTGCATCTCGCAGCTGCTCGATGGGATTTAAGTCGGGGGAGTGGGCAGGCTAGTCAGTTCGCCAAACATCTTGTCGCTCAACTTGTAAGGTGCAATATTTTGTGGTTTACTTATTCTAGGATTGAAGACAACTGTGTAAATTGAAATGACATGTTTAATGTCGCAATATTAGCACAAAAATACACGCCTTTACACAGTTATCAATGCGACAGCAACAACAAAAAAAACCAGTTGTCAGGATAACGCATCGCCGGCCGGAGTGGCCGAGCTGTTCTAGGCGCTACAGTCTGGAACCGCGCAACCGCTACGGTCGCAGGTTCGAATCCTGCCTCGGGCATGGATGCGTGTGATGTCCTTAGGTTAGTTAGGTTTAAGTAGTTCTAAGTTCTAGGGGACTGATGACCTCAGATGTTGAGTCTCATAGTGCTCAGAACCATTTGAACCATTTTTCATAATACATCTCGTCAACACCAAAAACAGAATTAATCCTTAACGCAACAGTATTAAATATTAACACTCAGAAGGTTAAATTATCCTAAACACGACAATATTAAAGTTTAACTAGAAGTTTCTTCACAAAATTGTTCCTACACTTACATTATGATGTTGGTCAGTACTACGAAAATCGTCCGATTCCGGTTCGAAGTCCGGTGCTACTTAGGATGACAATCAGGTCTACGGTGGATGGATAATTATGTGACAAGTTGAGCACAAGATTACCCAAGGTCGCTCGAGTTTACAGTGGACACAAGCTGGTGAACCAACGCGGTGCTTACCTTAAGCTGCGATGAGCTGTCGCCTGCTAGGGCGCTCTCTTCTGCTGAGATTCCTATAAAACTAATTAAACCTGTGATGAATTTCCCAGCAGAAACTTTCCCTATGTTTCTCGTTATGTGAGAAAACATGTACTCATCCCGTCTAAGAAAGTGGCGATATACACGCACATGGCTGGAGCAGCGTGCATGTTAAAATGCCCTCTCAGTTCTCGCAAGAACAATCGTCTAATGGGCTGGTTCGTTTCTCCACAGTTGGAGCTAAACGATGCTACAGCTAATTTCTAGCTGTATGTCAGCCACTGTGAACACAGTCTTCACCCAAATTGCTTCTCTTCGTCGTACAGAGCGTTACGCGCTCCGTTCTGCACTTGACGTCAGTTCAGAGAAGAGTCCTCGAAAATTTCCGTCTTGTCTTACTCATAGTCGAACTGTCTCCCCACCTGGGTTCTTTCGTTCTTCACATCACGGCTTTTTTCGACCAATAGGAGCGTTCCTCTTATTTTGTGTAAACTATCTATACCAATCGCAAGTTCCCTACCATTAAAATGCGCCGAAACGCCACTCTTTTCTTCTTCCTAGCGCGTTTCCGCCAATCGGACGTTTTGTGCCAGTGCCAGGCGGGTAAAAGAGTAGATTGATTCTCTCACATGCATACCACTCACTGGACACGTGATCGAAAATGCGTCACTGGTTTTGTTCATTGTTGTTGTGTTGTCTTCAGTCCGGGACTGGTTTGTTACAGCTCTCCATGCTACTCTATCCTGTGCAAGCTTCTTCATCTCCCAGTACCTACTGCAACCCACATCCTTCTGAATCTGCTTAGTGTATTCATCTCTTGGTCTCCCTCTACGATTTTTACCCTCCACGCTGCCCTCCAATGCTAAATTTGTGATCCCTTGATGCCTCAGAACATGTCCTACCAACCGGTCCCTTCTTCTTGTCAAGTTGTGCCACAAACTCCTCTTCTCCCCTATTCTATTCAATACCTCCTCATTAGTTATGTGATCTACCCACGTTATCTTCAGCATTCTTCTGTAGCACCACATTTAGAAAGCTTCTATTCTCTTCTTCTTCAAACTATTTATCGTCCATGCTTCACTTCCATACATGGCTACACTCCATACAAATACTTTGAGAAACGACTTCCTGACACTTAAATCTATACTCGATGTTAACAACTTTCTCTTTTTCAGAAACGCTTTCCTTGCCATTGCCAGTCTACATTTTATATCCTCTACTTCGACCATCATCAGTTATTTTGAACCCCAAATGTCAAAACTCCTTTACTACTTTAAGTGTCTCATTTCCTAATCTAATTCCCTCAGCATCACCCGACTTAATTCGACTACATTCCATTATCCTCGTTTTGCTTTTCTTGATGTTCATCTTATATCCTCCTTTCAAGATACTGTCCATTCCGTTCAACTGCTCTTCCAAGTCCTTTGCTGTCTCTGACAGAATTACAATGTTATCGGCGAACTTCAACGTTTTTATTTCTTCTCCATGGACTTTAATACCTACTCCGAATTTTTCTTTTGTTTCCTTTACTGCTTGCTCAATATACAGATTGAATAACATCGGGGAGAGGCTACAACCCTGTCTCACTCCCTTCCCAACCGCTGCTTCCCTTTCATGCCCCTCGACTCTTATAACTGCCATCCGGTTTCTGTACAAATTGTAAATAGCCTTTCGCTCCCTGTATTTTACCCCTGCCACCTTTAGAATTTGAAAGAGAGTATTCCAGTCAACATTGTCAAAAGCTTTCTCTAAGTCTACAAATGCTAGAAATGTAGGTTTGCCTTTCCTTAATCTATTTTCTAAGATAAGGCGTAGGGTCAGTATTGCCTCACGTGTTCCAACATTTCTGCGGAATCCAAACTGACCTTTGCCGAGGTCGGCTTCTACCAGTTTTTCCATTCGTCTCTAAAGAATTCGCGTTAGTATTTTGCAGCTGTGACTTATTAAACTGATAGTTCGATAATCTTCACATCTGTCAACACCTGCTTTGTCAACACCTGTTTTGTTCATATCCCTTTGAAATTCTGAAACACAGTTTTTAAAAGCTTTCTTTCCTGCCCTCCCTCGGATGGGCCATTATACTCGCACTCCCCGTCTGAGTCACCTTGTCGGTCGCTGACTTTCCGCCTGGGACTCCCTTTAAGTGGTTCCCGCCTTGCGTCTGCTCGCCCCTCTGAAATTCCAAACTAAAACGCCTCTCGCTGCTTGTTGCACTTTCTGCTCATAGACATGCATTATATAGGAATGGTGTGTTTATTACTACCCACTGAGTGTCATTCCTGTTTTGCATTTCATACTGCCAGGCAAATTTGCTCATTACCGCCGAAGTAAGTTAGGTGCCACATTCACCTTCCCGTTGCGATGTATAAAGCTCTCGTGTAAGGTGCGAATCTGACCTACATTTATTCTGCCACCTTACATCTGCTGAGTTGGACGCAGTGGTGCAGTGTCACCCACAAAGGAACAGTGTGTCACAATAATGTTGAACTGTGAGTGTACTGTGCTGAAAGATTTGGAGAAAAGTGCTGCCGTGCTTCTCCACACAGTAATACCTTGAGCCCCAAAACATGTTCGCAAATGTTACGAGTTCCCAGGTCTCGTCATATGAGGGTCCGTCTGGCATTGTCGATCGTGATCGTTTTGGTGGTCCAGATGTTGGGAGGCATGATGTTGCATGGGCATATTGACCTACAAACTTTGACCACTGTACACTCACGAGACAACGGTATTGTGAGAGTGTATTCCTTCCCCAAAGTGTATGTTTCCACGTACGCATTCGGCTCTGACTTCCGTTTCCATGATGACAACGCGTGACCCCATCAAACTGCGCAGGTGGAGAAGCTTTAGGAACGAGAAGCTGTTCGGGGGAGAATGTACTGGCCTGCCTGTTCCCATGGAAGACGTGTGGGACGCGGTTGCCAGACGCCTCTGCAGCTCGTCCGCATGTACCAAAAATCACCCACCAGTTGTCAACCGCACTGGTGCAGGAATGCAACGCCTTACCACAAGATCTTAACGTACGGCCAGCATGGGAGTACGAGCCGCGCGGGGAAGCCGCTCGGTCCGAGGCGCCTTCCCACGGTTCACTCGGCTCCATCCGTCGGAGGTTCGAGTCCTCCCTCGGGCATCGGTGTCTCTATTGTCCTTAGCGTATGTTAGTTCAAGTTACATTTAGTAGTTCCAAACCTAGTGACCGATGCCCTCAGCAGATCGGTGCCATAGGAACTTACCACCAAATGGAACCATGTTACAATGCATATGTTACAGTCAAAACCCGTTTTTAGTTAGAACTCTTTCGTCCGAGTTAAAACTAGTTTATACTGAGCCACTTCGTCAAAACGCGTTTTGCCTAGTTAAAACTAATTTTAACTGACTTTCGTTTTTGACCAGCAGTAAATTCTGCACTACTGGCCATTAAAACTGCTACACCAAGAAGAAGTGCAGATGATAAACGGGTATTCATTGCACAAATATATTATACTAGAACTGACATGTGATTACATTTTCACGCAATTTGGGTGCATAGATCCTGAGAAATCAGTGCCGTGAGCAACCACCTCTGGCCGTAATAACGGCCTGGATACACCTGGGCTTTGAGCCAAACAGAGCTTGGATGGCGTGTACATGCAGCTTCAACACGATACCACAGTTCATCAAGAGTAGTGACTGGTGTATTGTGACGAGCCATTTGCTCGGCCACCATTGACCAGACGTTTTCAATTGGTGAGAGATCTGGAGAATGTGCTGGCCAGGGCAGCAGTCGAACATTTTCTGTATCCAGAAAGACCCGTACAGGACCTGCAACATGCGGTCTTGCATTATCCTGCTGAAATGTAGGATTTCGCAGGGATCGAATGAACGGTATAGCCACGGTTCATAACACATCTGAAATGTAACGTCCACTGTTCGAAGTGCCGGCAATGCGAACAAGAGGTGACCGAGACGTGTAACAAATGGTACCCCATACCATCACGCTGGGTGATACGCCAGTATGGCGATGACGAATACACGCTTCCAATGTGCGTTCACCGCGATGTCGCCAAACACGGATGCGACCATCATGATGCTGTATACAGACCCTGGATTCATCCGAAAAAATGACGTTCTGCTATTCGTGCACCCAGGTTCATCGTTGAGTACACCATCGCAGGCGCTCCTGTCTGTGATGCAGCGTCGAGGGTACCCGCAGCCACGGTCTCCGAGCTGATAGTCCATGCTGCTGCAAACGTCGTCGAACTGTTCGTGCAGATGTCTTGCAAACGTCCCCATCTGTTGACTCAGGGATCGAGACGTGGCTGCACGATCCGTTACGGCCATGCGGATAAGATGCGTGTCATGTCGACTGCTAGTGATACGAGGCCATTGGGATCCAAGCACGGCGTTCGGTATACCCTCCTGAAGTCACCGATTCCATATTCTGCTAACAGTCGTTGGATCTCTACCAACGCGAGCAGCAACGTCGCGATACGATAAACCGCAATCGCGATAGGTTACAATCTGACCTTGATCAAAGTCAGAAACGTGATTGTACGCATTTCTCCTCCTTACACGAGGCATCACAACAACGTTTCACCAAGCAACGCCGGTCAACTTCTGTTTGTGTATGAGAAATTGGTTGGAAACTTTCCTCATGTCAGCACGTTGTAGGTGTCACCACTGGCGCCAACCTTGTGTGAATGCTCTGAAAAGCTAATCATTTGCATATCACAGCATCTTCTTCTTGTCGATTAAATTTCGCGTCTCTAGCACGTTATCTTCGTGGTGTAGCAATTTTAATGGCCAGTAGTGTAGTTTTAACTAGGCAAAACGCATTTTGACGAAGTGCCTCAGTATAAACTAGTTTTAACTATTAAGAAAGCGTTCTAACTAAAAACGAGTTTTGACTATAACACATACATTGCGTTGCGTGGTGATCACACATCCTATCAAGAAACATGTCCCGCGTTTTGGAATATCCAGGGGACCATCATAAATGGCCGTGCCTTTAGTGCGGTTACTGTCTTTGAATGAATTTGTCATTTCTATTAGTCTCATTGCGTATTTCATTCAGATAGCTACTATAATATACTGAAGCAGTTCTTTCTATGTATGGTCGAAGTTTCATCGAGCTGCGTTGCTTTCCAGTAACACATTATGCGAAAGTTACTTTCATCCTTAAGTGTTTGCGCACCAGTGTAAAATTTTTTAGTCCTTATCATGCAAAAACACTTACATACTCGTTTTAGGGTTTTTTCGGCTACCTGTTTGTAAATAATAGTTTGTCCATGGAGTAGAATGTTTTCTCCAGGAGAAATGGTTTTAGATTAGACTTAAAACTTGCTTTGCTACCTGTCAAACATTCCGTGCAATTGAGTAAATGTTCAAAGATTTATGTTGTTGCATATTTAAATCCTTTAGGAGTCACCGACTGGTTTAATCTTGGACAATAAAGTCATTTTTTGGTCCTGTTCTGTAGCTATAGACATCACTGTTCTTCTTATTACGTGATATGCAGATTAAACCGGAAGTCCACCGACAAATTTTCAGACGTGGTTGTATGGACCAAAGCAAGAAAAAATGTCGAGCAAACATGAGCTTTAAAATGCGTACTTAAAGAGCCACGAGCCCATGTTCAGTAGATTTGTTTCACAGAAGCAAAGAGAAACACGAGGTCATACTGCATCTCCCGAGGGATGCGCAATGGAGGCCATGCTTAAAGGACTTTTTTTCCTTCATTGAGATATATATTCCGTTTTCGTACCAAGGGCGTTCAAAAAGTTTTGCACAGTCGTCTCTAATATTTTTATTTTTTGCAGGAGGAGAATGAAATTTTTTGTGAACATTCTTGGAACATTTAGCTATAAATTGGTATACAAAAGTATTTTCTTTTATTTACAGGTGAGCATTAACAACGGTCGGCGATGGAATTCCTCTTCAAGAGCGGCGATGACTCTGCTGCATCGATTCACAGGAAGTTGCTCCGTGTTTACAGGGGGGACACAGTGGATCGCAGCAGTATCCAGCGGTGGCTGCAGAGGTTTAAAGAAGGTGATTCCTTTCTACTGGACAATCCACGATGCGGTAGACAATCGACGGGATCACTGTGGTGTCATTTTCTTTGACTTTTTGGAACCTGACCGTTACCGTTTGTCACTGGACAAGGTGCGACGTGCTATCAAGACCCACAGACCACAGCTTCAGGGTCAGCTCATCAGACTACACCATGACAAAGCCAAACCTCATACAGCCCTCACGACGCAGGAGAAAATCAGGAAAATGGGTTGGAAAATAGTTCCTCATCCTCCCTACAGTCCGGACTTGGCTCTGATTTTTACCTCCCTGGTCGTCTGAAGGCCCACTTGCGCGGTAAAACATTTGATAGTGAGAAAGACCTTATTTCCTGAGTCAAGCGATGGTGTAAAAGTCAGTCCCCAGAATTTCACCAAAGTGCATTTACATCATGCAAAGAACGTTGGCGCAGATGCGTCACAGCTGATGGAGGTTACATGGAGTAGGCTCAATGTGTTGTGTCGGTAGCTGGGCCGACACCGTGAAGTTGATATGGCTGAAAATGAACGCTAGACTAACGCTGTAGCCGATAGGGCACGCAAGGCTAACGCCGACGGGCGTGAAGTCTGGAACATGAGAACTTATAAATGAATAAGAAGAAAAGTATGTAGATGCTTATTACTTATCTTTTTATTAGTCCTTGGAATACATCTCTCTTGAATACTCGTAAGCTATAGGCACTGATACAAATGGCGCCTTGCTAGTTCGTAGCCATTAACTTAGCTGATGGCTATTCTGTCTCTCGGCTAATGAGAGAGAAAGGCTTCGTACATCTGGTCGGTAGCTAGGTTCTCGTACAACTGGGCGGTAGCTAGGTTCTCGTACAACTGGGCGAGTGCTCTCTCGTATCACGAGACCTGCCTTGGTGGTGGCGCTAGGTCTGCGATTACACAGTGGCGACACGCGGGTCCGACATGTACTACATGGACCGCGGCCGATTTAAGCTACCACCTAGCAAGTGTGGTGTCTGGCGGTGACACCACACAATGTATAGCTAAAAGTTCCAATATGTTCACAAAAAATTTCATTCTCCTCCTGCAAAAAATAAGAAAATTAGAGACGACTGTGCAAAACTTTTTGAACGCCCTTTGGACCTGAATCAAAAGCCGTTATTTTTCCATAAGCATTTCACGTCTTTTATTTATGAGGCATCTTTGGTCGTTTGTAATACGCGATAGTTTTATGTGTATAATAAATGCGGTATGTAGTAATTATATGTATCCTACTGTACTACGTTTCCTCCTGGTTTTCAGGTTGGAAACGACCTTGGTAGCGCAAGTTTCTTGAAGTTAACGCTCAACCGACGATGCAGAGTCTCTGGGACTCGAGAGAAATATGATGTTCTCGTGACTTTCGTATTTATTGATCAGGGAACGTGCGCCCGTCAGTGCCTTCCTATTGTGGAGATCGACGCCGCGTAGTCTGGCTACTGCAGTCTGTTGTCAAGATAACCTGGCAAATGCCGAACTCAGAACCCGCACAAATCGTGAATATGTCCGCGAATCCAGAAAAAGTTAACGCCGCAGATCCTTTCTCCGAGGATGGTGTTCTAAGCTTGATTGAGGAATATGATGCTCACTGTTCAGATCAAGATGACGACCCAAAATTCTATTCTAAGTGATCTCGATACAACAAGTTAACTACCTGGCGATGAATCTGATGACGAAGGTGAGATGTAGGTCAGAGAAAGTGAAGACAAAGATCGTGTGTTCAGTGCGTAGCAAATCTACAACACTCCTAAATGTTATCGCTTTTTATATGCATTTTTGGAATGTTGTCAGTAGTTTACAGTTTCCGTACAGAAGTAAATGTATGCACTTTTCTTATTGTTTAGACTTCACCAAATGTGTGTTTGACAAGAAAATCATATATTTGTCAGTTTTTCTTGGAAAACAGATATAACAGAAATACTATGTTCATATTTGTAATATCTTTAGTTCAATTTTTTTCACTTTAGTTTGTTCCTAAATTGGCTGTAAATAAACAAAGGTTTATTTCCTTATACCTCTTTGATTTCACACGCGTCCCAGAACAAAACAAAATATTACCGGACATAATACACATGTTTTGTTTCGGATTCCCCAGGGTATTAATTTCCGACCGCGCCGTTAAGTGTTATATTATCGTGGTGTTGCCTACGTTTTACGATGTTGCTAATCGAAGTGTGCCCTGAAGTCAGCCGGCCGAAGTGACTGTGCGGTTAAAGGCGCTGCAGTCTGGAACCGCAAGACCGCTACGGTCGCAGGTTCGAATCCTGCCTCGGGCATGGATGTTTGTGATGTCCTTAGGTTAGTTAGGTTTAACTAGTTCTAAGTTCTAGGGGACTAATGACCTCAGCAGTTGAGTCCCATAGTGCTCAGAGCCATTTGAACCATTTTTGAACCCTGAAGTCATATTTATTCGGCCTGCATCCACAGATGGCCGATTTTTGGCGTTTTTACTACCGCATTTATTTTAACAGTTCATTTCCACTTTCCACTGTGTAGTGAATGTGTGTGTCTACAGTGTTGGCGATTGTAACTGTGTGTTTATAAAAAAAATGTTTCAACTGGCTCTGAGCACTATGGGACTTAACTTCTGAGGTCATCAGTCCCCTAGAACTTAGAACTACTTAAACCTAACTAATCTAAGGACATCACACACATCCATGCCCGAGACAGGATTCGACCCTGCGACCGTAGTAGTCGCGCGGTTCCAGACTGTAGCGCCTAGAACTGCTCGGCCACTCCGGCCGGCGTGTGTTTATCCTTCGTCTGCTCTGGTATGTGTGTGTGTGTTTTGATTCTTGTTCATACAAACCACAAGCCAAACCAAAGACGAAAGATAAACACAGCGACAGTTGCCAACACTACATACTGTAAACACACACTTTCGCTCACAGTGAAAATTAGAAGAGAATTATTGAAATAAATGCGGAAAAAGCACGGCAAATCTGCCATCTGGAGGGTGCAGACCAAGTAAATACGTCTCCAGGACGATACACATAGACTAACACAATCGGAAATCGTGATACCAAAAGCATAATTTAACCTCACGAAACTGGTGCTGTATAAGTTGTTTCTAACCTAAAAGCGTGATACACTAACATACTTGTAACTACTACATCTACATCTACATTATTACTCTGCAATTCACATTTAAGTGCTTGGCAGAGGTTTCATCGAACCACAATCATACTATCTCCCTACCATTCCACTCCCGAGCAGCGCGCGGGAAAAACTAACACCTAAACCTTTCTGTTCGACCTCTGATTTCTCTTATTTTATTTTGATGATCATTCCTACCTATGTAGGTTTGGCTCAACAAAATATTTTCGCATTCGGAAGAGAAAGTTGGTGACCGAAATTTCGTAAATAGATCTCGCGGCGACGAAAAACGTCTTTGCTTTAATGACTTCCATCCCAACTCGCGTATCATATCTGCCACACTCTCTCCCCTATTACGTGATAATACAAAACGAGCTGCCCTTTTGTGCACCCTTTCGATGTCCTCCGTCAATCCCACCTGGTAAGGATCCCACACCGCGCAGCAATATTCTAACAGAGGACGAACCAGTGTAGTGTAAGCAGTCCCTTTAGTGGACTTGTTGCATCTTCTAAGTGTCCTGCCAATGAAACGCAACCTTTGGCTCGCCTTCCTCACAATATTGTCTATGTGGTCTTTCCAACTGAAGTTGTTTGTAATTTTTACACCCAGGTTCTTAGTTGAATTGACAGCCTTGAGAATTGTACTATTTATCGAGTAATCGAATTCCAACGCAATTCTTTTGGAGCTCATGTGGCTCACCTCACACTTTTCGTTATTTAACGTCAACTGCCACCTGCCACACCATACAGCAATCTTTTCTAAATCGCTTTGCAACTGATACTGGTCTTCGGATGACCTTACTAGACGGTAAGTTACAGCATCATCTGCGAACAACGTAAGAGAACTGCTCAGATTGTCACCCAGGTCATTTATATAGATCAGGAACAGCAGAGGTCCCAGGACGCTTCCCTGGGGAATACCTGATATCACTTCAGTTTCACTCGATGATTTGCCGTCTATTACTACGAACTGCGACCTTCCTGACAGGAAATCAAGAATCCAGTCGCACATCTGAGACGATACCCCATAGGCCCGCAGCTTGATTAGAAGGTGTCAAAAGCTTTCCGGAAATCTAGTAATACGGAATCAACTTGAGATCCCCTGTCGATAGCGGCCATTACTTCGTTGCACAAGAACGATGTTTTCAGAAACCATGCTGATTATGTATCAATAGATCGTTCCCTTAGAGGTGATTCATAATGTTTGAATACAGTATATGCTCCAAAACCCTACTACAAACCGACGTCAATGATATAGGTCTGTAGTTCGATGGATTACTCCTACTACCCTTCTTAAACACTGGGCAATTATCCAATCTGCAGTTACAGATCTATCGGTGAGCGAGCGTTTATTGTATACATAAAACAAACATGTATTACGGGTCACTGAAGCTGCTTCACAAATAAAGCCTTTCATTTACTTGCAGGGGGGGGGGGGGGGGGGAAGGAATATATCCCCACGAGTTTTTAAGTAACTAAGAAACGACAGAAAATGGAAAAAATGACGATGTTTTTCTCGTTTTAGTCCATACTATCTCCATGAAAAATATGGAAAACAAAGAGCTTTCAGTAGAAGAGATTTGCCTCTTAGTAACGAAGATGAACAAAATGCTCATAACTCTTAAAGTATGCATTTTTTCTTGGTTTGGTACGTTTTACAAGCTCTGAAAGTTTGTCGATGGATTTGTGGTGCACAGTGTATATCCAAAGCCTATTTAGAGATAGAGTAGCGGCCACGCTGCGTCCATACTGCAGTAGAACGTACAGATAGACGATAGTCCTCTGAAACACCTGTGTCACTGAGGCAAAGGAACGACATGAAAGTGTGAAACATACTGTGGCACACCTTTTGTACTATTGGATTGTTTCTAAACTAACGACATATCTATCTCCCTACTGCGTTTATTTAGGGACCTAGATGTTTCTGCTTTCACTCTTGTTCAGGAGACAAATCGCTTCAGTCACACGAACACTGACTACAAATTTAATTGTTGTAAGATTTTTTTCCGTATCAAGCGCAAAATGTTCGAAAGTGAGGCACGTATTACGCCTGATAAGATCAAATCGTAAGTTTCTGAGATCGCATAGTGTTAAAGTATACTGCAATAAATAGATAAACGAATCAATATAGCAACAAAATTTTGTCTACTTTAAAATAATTATAAATGTCGTAATTTAGACAATTAATCTGAAGGTGTTGTATGTGATGAGACTATAAAAGACTGTCAAGGCGATTTGTTCAGCAAACAATCTTCAAGTGGACGCTTATTTACAGTGAACAGTCGTGCAGCAGCCACCTACAAATACTAAAGAAAAGCGATAACGGTGTACCCACGGCAGCAGTACATCGAATCCGAAACGAAGACTAATGTTCTGGACAGTGGCGGATACAGAAAGCCCGCATCTCGTGGTCGTGCGGTAGCGTTCTCGCTTCCCACGTCCGGGTTCCCGGGTTCGATTCCCGGCGGGGTCAGGGATTTTCTCTGCCTCGTGATGGCTGGGTGTTATGTGCTGTCCTTAGGTTAGTTAGGTTTAATTAGTTCTAAGTTCTAGGCGACTGATGACCTCAGCAGTTGAGTCGCATAGTGCTCAGAGCCATTTTGAACCATTTTTGATACAGAAAAACCTCAAGGAGGGGGCGCTAAAAATATCTTGAGCTAGCTTTCCTTTTACCGTAATAAAAAATAATCAAGCCACAAGCAAAGTTTAAGAAAGTTTTATTTAAACTGATTTTACACATACAGAGTGAAAAGTATTTAAACCGACACACTCTGGAACGTTGTAGAGGACATCAAAACAAATATTGTTCCCTAACGTCATTTTTTCTATGAGGATTATTTAAACCGGTGGATGCCGTATTACGCTTTTCCGTTGTTAGAGGTCGTATTATGATCTTCAGTTGTCAGAGGGCGTATTACGCTCTTCAGTTGTAGGCAACTGCTGTCCACCAGTGTAGTAGTGCATTGTCTCTGTTTACTAATGGAGCGATACAGTAGTGTAGTAGTGCATTGTCTCTGTTTACTAATGGAGCGATACACCTGGAGTGAGTACACTGATATGGTTGGTGCGTACTACGTAGCGCACCACAACGGACGAGCTGCACAGCGGGTTTATCAACAACAACATCCTGATCGCCGTATCCCGCACCATACGACCTTTGCTGCTGTGTACCAACGTCTGCGTGAGACCGGGTCATTTAGGAGATTACCTGGACAGGGACGCCGTGGTACGGTAAGAACGCTGCAATTTGAGGAAGCTGTCTTGCAGCATGTGGAGCGGGATCCTTCAATCAGCACTCGTACAATGGCACGTAACATGGGGACGAATCAGACGAATGAAAGAACAGTCCTTAGAGAGCAATTGTTACGCCCATTTCACTTACAGCGTGTCCACAACCTGGAACCAGTTGATTATCCAACCCAGAGCACAGTTTTCGCAGTGGTACCTGGAACAGTGTGAACTGCATCCTACATTTCCATCCTCTGTGTTGTTTACCGATGAAACAACGTTCGGGCGTGATGGAGTCTTCAACATGCACAATTGGCATGTTTGGAGTAAGGGTAACCCACATGCCACAATTACTAGCGCACATCAAGTGCGGTTCTTCGTTAATGTGTGGGTCGGTGTTGTTGGGGACTGTTTAATTGGGCCGTAACTGCTACCTAGGATATTAAATGGCAGGCACTATTATAATTTTGTCGCCAGATCATTGCCAGAAATGCTGGAAGACGTCCCGCTCCATACAAGACAACGCATGTGGTTCCAACATGACGGGGCGCCGGCACATTTCAGTCGCTGTGTGCGTCGATTCCTGGACCGACGGTTCCCAGAAACGCGGACTGGCAGAGGTGGTCCTGTACCATGGCCTGCTAGATCCCCAGATATTTCCCCTCTGGACCTTTTTCTGTGGGGACAGATGCGCCACCTTGTTTACGCAACCCCTGTTGCATCAGAAGAGGATCTGGTTGCCCGGATAGTAGCAGCAGCAGGAACAATTCAGGATACTCCTGGGGATTTTGCCCGTGTCAGACAGAACATGATCCGACGGTGTAACCTTTGTTTACGTGTCAATGGAGGCATTATTGAAAACCTACTGTAATTGAAATTGGGTTGTGTTAATGTGTTGCCTCTTGGTCATAAAAAAATTGGAAAGCGTTTGTTGGTTTATTTAATTTGTCGCCAGAGAAATCTTCCTCTACCGGTTTAAATAACCTCACAGGAAAAAATGACATTATGGGAAAATATTTGTTTTGATGTCCCCTACAGCCTCCCACAGTTTGTCGGTTTAAATACTTTTCACCCTGTAATACAAGACAATGCCATCTTACGACATAAAAAAGTTACAATTGTGGTTCTCTTCCTTAAATGATGAATTAAATGGGCCTATTCTTGTTGGCAAATTGGTTAATTACGTCATCAATAGGACAATCGATGTCACGGTGAGTGTTCAACATAGCTAAGCCAGTAAGTCGATCCTGCCCCTCTGTCGACCTCAGTCATGCGTTTGTACGCCGCAAATGTTGAAAAACTTCTTTCTACCGTAGAAATAGATACAGCTACGTTATTAGTAAAAGATTAAGGAAAGGCAAACCTACATTTCTAGCATTTGTAGACTTAGAGAAAGCTTTTGACAATGTTGACTAGAATACTCTCTTTCAAATTCTAAAGGTGGCCGGGGTAAAATACAGGGAGCGAAAGGCTATTTACAATTTGTACAGAAACCAGATGGCTGTTATAAGAGTCGAGGGGCATGAAAGGGAAGCAGCGGTTGGGAAGGGAGTGAGACAGGGTTGTAGCTTCTCCCCGATGTTATTCAATCTGTATATTGAGCAAGTAGTAAAGGAAACAAAAGAAAAATTCGGAGTAGGTATTAAAGTCCATGGAGAAGAAATAAAAACGTTGAGGTTCGCCGATGACATTGTGATTCTGTCAGGGAGTGCAAACGACTTGGAAGAGCAGTTGAACGGAATGGACAGTGTCTTCAAAGGAGGATATAAGATGAACATCAACAAAAGCAAAACGAGGATAATGGAATGTAGTCGAATTAAGCCGGGTGATGCTGAGGGAATTAGATTAGGAAATGAGACATTTAAAGTAGTAAAGGAGTTTTGTTATTTGGGGAGCAAAATAACTGATGATGGTCGAAGTAGAGACGATATAAACTGTAGACTGGCAATGGCAAGAAAAGCGTTTCTGAAAAAGAGAAATTTGTTAACATCGAGTATAGATTTAAGTGTCAGGAAGTCGTTTCTCAAAGTATTTGTATGCAGTGTAGCCATGTATGGAAGTGAAACATGGACGATAAATAGTTTGGACAAAAAGAGAATAGAAGCTTTCGAAATGTGCTGCTACAGAAGAATGGTGAAGATTAGATGGGTAGATCACATAACTAATGAGGAGGTATTGAATAGAATTGGGGAGGAGTTTGTGGCACAACTTGACAAGAAGAAGGGCCCGATTGGTAGGACACGTTCTGAGGCATCAAGGGATCACAAATTTAGAACTGGAGGGCAGCGTGGAGGATAAAAATCGTAGAGGGAGACCAAGAGATGAATACACTAAGCAGATTCAGAAGGATCTAGGTTGCAGTAAGTACTGGGAGATGAAGAAGCTTGCACAGGATAGAGTAGCATGGAGAGCTGCATCAAACCAGTCTCAGGACTGAAGACTGTGGTGTCACCGCCAGACACCACACTTGCTAGGTGGTAGTTTTAAATCGGCCGCGGTCCATTAGTACATGTCGGACCCGCGTGTCGCCACTGTGTGATCGCAGACCGAGCGCCACCACAAGGCAGGTCTCGAGAGACGGACTAGCACTCGTCCCAGTTGTACGGACGACGTAGCTAGCGATGCACACTGCCGAAGCCTCGCTCATTTGCAGAGCAGATAGTTAAAATAGCCTTCAGCTAAGTCAATGGCTACGACGTAGCAAGGCGCCATTAGTAACATTGCATGTATCTACAGAATCTCACTTGTATCGTCAAGAGCGATGTACCACAAGTATGGATTAAAGTTAAGTATTCCAGAAGCTACGTACTTTTCTTTATAGCATTCATTACGTATCCTGTTTCAGACCTCAGGCCCATCTGCGTGAGCTTAGCGCGTGCCTTTCGGCTACTTCCGTGGCGTGGCTGTCTTGCTACGCCACAACAGTTGGCGACGAGTCACAAAAAGGGTCTTGTTCTTTCTAATTGCTTACATTTACTTTTGTCTTGGCTTCGCGAGATGTACTGTCCGAATTTTATCGCTTGCAGAATCAGCAGACGTAGGCGTTATTGGATGTCCTTGGACAGCTCGTCCACGGTCAACGTGCACTGCAAAACGATGCGGCAGCCGCCGCTTCACCGCTACCGCAGCCACAACATGCTGTTGCACCCCTGTTCCGGACATTTGACCCAGCTAAGGAGACATGGACGGAGTGGTCACGCCAGTTTGGATTTTATCTCGCCGCCTACAGAATTCAAGGTAACGAGCGGTAGCCTCATTTATTGGCGTGTGTAGGGGTGCAAATGTACCGTGTGATAGTGAAATTATTTCCCCAACGCGACGTAGCAACTCTGTCCTACGAAGAAATTTTGTTGGCATTGGACGCCTATTTCAAGGAAACAGTTAATGTAGTTGCAAAAAGGTATACTTTCTTTCGTACAAAACGTACGGCCGGTCAAACTAATAGGGAGTGGGTTGCAACATTGCAAGGCCTTACAAGGGATTGTGCTTTTGAGTGTGAACGTGGACTCCCTTATTCCGATACTATGGTACGTGATGCAATAGGACAGAACGTTTCTGATGTTCGCATACGGGAACAGATTTTGAAACTCGTCAATCCCTCCCTTCAACAAGTGATAGACATATTGGATGGACAAGGCACACTTGACTTTGCTCAGGAATCATTTGCAACTTCGCCAGCCGTGTGTCACATTACCCGACCTGCCGGGCGCGCGCTGCACGGACCGATAAACTGCCCTCGCACACGTCCGCGCAGGTTATAAAGGCACATTTGCATGCCGAGCGTGAGTTTCCTCGGAAACGCGAAATATTAATTAAATAAATAATCAGTGACAAATAAATAAAGCCTATGGCACACAACTGCAGCGCTGTGTCGCTGATAAAACAAAAGCACAATTACGTTACTCTTATGTTTGATTAAGAAAGGGAGAGCTCTGGTTGAAGTGGTGCGAGAAGCACGTATTTTATTTTATTGTCTGGCACACCGCCATATTTCATGTTATAGAAGAATACTGCGAGTTGCAACCACACTAGGCACTCGATTCTGTAAAGAATTATATTTATAAAAGTAAGTAGGATTATGAACTGTAGGCTTATTCATTGAATATATCTGATTTAACTAACTGTGTAACTTTTTTATGTTTAGTAGACAATCACCTCTGTACGACGTGTTGGCATGGCTGGCAAATTATTGTAATATTGAGATTTAGATTATGAGTCCGCACCTACCGCAGCAGTCTTTGGAAACGATTTAATTACGAAGTCCGATTATTCAGTTTTATTTCACGGTCAACTACGAGTAACATTGCCTTTACGAAAAAGCCATTGTCAAGCGTCTGATAACGAATAATCAAACGTCCACGTTCCAGATAAGCGAACACAATTGCAATCACAATCACCATCATACAGATAGAATAATTAACAGATTAAAATAACAATATATATATATTTATTTATTTATTTTATTTATTTTATAAGGTGCCGCCACGCTCTAAACCAGGTGTGCCACGACAGCATACAAATGCAGTGAAATCATGCCCGCGGTGTGCTACTAGACATTCGCGTGAAAATTGCCCGTCACGCCAAGCTATTTGCTTTTTCTGTAATAAGAAAGGACATGTTCAAAGTGTTTGCCAGAAAAAGCTCAGATCAGACACTCACAACCATTCCAGGCCCTTTGCTTCGCGCCAGAATCGAACAAAGAATACTCAGGCTCGTGAACCTTCCCCCATGGACATTCATGTAGTTAATTCCACTTCGTCCAGTGCCACTTTCTCTAACAGTGACTGTGTTCGTCCCACACAAAGTGTGCGTCGACGTCGCCGGAACTCGCGTCAAGTCGCAAGTGCTTCTGTACCTGTATCAGATCAAATTGCACGAGACAGTCGCTCTTGTCGTCAGCAGGACAATAAACTTTTTGTAGATTTGGACTTTAATGGCACGGTCATACCATTCCAGCTCGATACCGGAGCTGCAGTTTCATTGATCAATCACTACACGTACAAACAACTGGGCAAACCTCCGTTGTGTGCCGCAAATGTTCAGCTCACTAGTTATTCAGGACAGCATATCCCGGTGTTAGGACAGTGCACTCTTCTTGCAACATACACGGGACAAACAAAACTTGTGTCATTTTACGTTCTTCGTTCTTCTACTGCAGTGAACTTGTTTGGTTTAGATTTATTTCAGTTGTTTAACATGTCTATTGTCAATCAGGTCCTATCAGTGAATCAGACTGTGCCTTCCGCCAGTGTTTCTCGTCTGTGTGAAGAATTTGCAGACATTTTTGCACCGGGCCTTGGTTGCGCTACGAACTATGGAGCACATTTGGAACTGAAAGTCAACGCGCAACCGAAATTTTTCAGAGCGCGCAATGTTCCCCACGCATTGCGTGATGAGGTAGCAAGAACATTACACGATTTGGGATCACAAGGTGTGATTGAATGTGCGCAATGCCTCTTACCTTTCAGCTCCTCTTCATCGCTTACGCCGTACAGGTGTTCCGTTCGTCTGGACGACGAAATGCCAACGCGCTTTTCGCCATTTGAAATCGGCGTTGCTTTCAAATACTTGCCTTACGCCATTCGATCCCCAGAAACCCCTTTTGTTGATGGTTGATGCATCGGATTTCGGGATCGGTGCTGTGCTTGCGCACACAGATGGATCGCATGATCGCCCTATTGCCTTTGCGTCCAAATTGCTCTCATCTGCGCAAAGAAATTATTCACAGATAGAGAAAGAAGCTTTGGCTCTCGTGTTTGGTGTTACTAAGTTCCATGATTTCTTGTATGGTCGTCACTTTACCGTCATCACAGACCACAAACCTTTGACATCGCTTTTTCATCCGAACAAGCCTGTACCTCCACGTAGAGCGCAGAAATTCATTCGCTGGTCACTTTTCCTCTCACAGTACCGCTACGATATCTTGTATCGGTCCACTGCTAAGCACGGAAACGCCGATGCATTGTCCCGTTTGCCTGTTGCTGAGGATAGAGCATTCGATTCTTCCGAACTTGCGTGGTCGAATCGTTTCCGATTGATTTTCGTCGTGTAGCTACAGCCACAGCTGCTGACCCTGTCCTTGCTACCGTTTTGCGATTTGTTGCTACGCAATGGCCCTTGTCAAAGTCATGGATAGAGGATCGGTTGGTTCGCAGATTTTTTCCTCATAAGGAGAGACTTTTTGTTCGACGTGGTGTTTTGTTGTTGCGTTCTGATAATGATCAGTCCAGAGTCGTGGTCCCACGTTCGTTACAGTCCTCTGTTTTACGGCTTCTTCACCAAGGACATTGGGGTATCGTGCGAACGAAACAACTTGCTCGTCAGCACTGTACTTGGTTCGGAATCGATGCTGCGATTACGAATATGTGCTCTTCTTGCCCGGCGTGTGCCGAACAACAATCCGCACCGCCGCGTAAATTCTTTGCATGGCCGCAAGCCACTTCCCCTTGGCAACGCTTGCACATCGATTTTGCTGGTCTGTTCTGGAATGCTCGATGGTTGGTTCCGGTGGATTCCTTCAGTAATTTTCCTTTTGTTGTCCGGATGTCTTCCACGACGTCTTCTGCCACCATCCAAGCGTTATCTGCTATCTTTTGCATTGAAGGCCTTCCACAGACTATTGTTTCCGACAATGGCCCACACTTCATGTCCGCAGAATTTCAGTCATTCTGCACGGCCAGTGGTATTCAACATCTGACATCCGCGCCGTTTTCGCCTCAGTCAAACGGTGCCGCTGAACGATTGGTCCGGACTTTCAAGTCACAAATGTTGAAGTTGAAAGAGTCGCATTCTCGGAAGGACGAGTTGTTGCTCTTTTGTCATCGTATCGCTCTCAGCCCCGAGATGGTCGCTCGCCGGCTGAGTTGCTCCACGATCGTCCTCATCGCACCTTGATGTCTTTGCTGCATCCGCCGCATCAGGTTCCTGTGCAGCGGCAGACTTCTGCTTTTGCTCCAGGCGACGTTGTATTCTATCGCAACTATCGAGGTTCACGGCGTTGGCTCGCAGGGCGCATTCTTCGCTGCCTCGGCCGCGCGATGTATTTGGTTTTGGGGGCCTCTGGTGAGGTGCGTCGGCATCTCAATCAGCTGCGCCTCTGTCGTCGCACGGGTTCTGCCGCTCCCCGTCTGCTTTCAACGACGGTGCCGTCCGGTCAGCGCCCTGGGGACCCATCTACTGGCTCGCCTCATCCCCAGGTGTTACCGACGCTGCCTTCCATTTTGCCCCATGGCGACGCGCCGCCGCAGCCGCCGCCGCCGCCGCCGCCGCCTTTTCTCCCGCCGGCGCCGCCCGCAGTGGACGCGTCGCTGCAGCCGCCAAGCGCCTCCCTGGGTCACGCTCCGCCGATCGCTTCCCGTGACCAGCTGTACTCCGCCATGGAACTCTTGCCCGCTCCGGACCAGACGTCGTCTTCGCCCGTCGGGTGCCCCGACGCAATGGAGGTCGACCCTTCGGCCCCTCCTGTCTCTTTACGGGCGCATACACCGCGTGTTGACGTGCACCCTGGACTAGGTTTTCAGGCGTTTCCTAGCTCCTCTCGGACCGAATGGCCGGGTGCGGGTGGCACAGCCTCGCCTGTTGTTAGGCTCCCCACCTCATCGCATACGTCAACATGGGGTCCTCCCCACGGCGGGCGGAAGCCTTATAACACGACCGTTCGCCGATTTGCGGGGGAGGAATGTGGTGTCACCGCCAGACACCACACTTGCTAGGTGGTAGTTTTAAATCGGCCGCGGTCCATTAGTACATGACGGACCCGCGTGTCGCCACTGTGTGATCGCAGACCGAGCGCCACCACAAGGCAGGTCTCGAGATACGGACTAGCACTCGCCCCAGTTGTACGGACGACGTTGCTAGCGATGCACACTGACGAAGCCTCGCTCATTTGCAGAGCAGATAGTTAGAATAGCCTTCAGCTAAGTCAATGGCTACGACGTAGCAAGGCGCCATTAGTAACATTGCATGTATCTACAGAATCTCACTTGTATCGTCAAGAGCGATGTTCTACAAATGTGGATTAAAGTTAAGTATTCCAGAAGCTACGTACTTTTCTTTATAGCATTCATTACGTATCCTGTTTCAGACCTCACGCCCATCTGCGTGAGCTTAGCGCGTGCCTTTCGGCTACTTCCGTGGCGTGGCTGTCTTGCTACGCCACAACAAAGACAACAACAACATCAACATTGTTACGAGTCTCGTAACAATACTTTTACCGAGAAATTACTATGAATTACTATCATTAATACTTCACAATCAACTGATCACTCTCACTTTTGACTAATCTTCACAGTTGCATTTGCCAGAACTAGGACTTTTTATTTGTTCAGTCTTAATATTTCAGCTTCTGAATGTAAACTAACTTCCTATTCGGTGAATAGTCTGTATTTGTAACGCTACGTATCGAAGGTTCTCTGTACAAGAAAACATTAGAATATTCGCAACTTTTCTGGAACAAATGCCAGACAGAATAACGTATCGAAATCACTATGATGGCCGCGACTTTTCTCGAAGGTATGTGTTAGCTATCTATTTGCCAGACAGAAACGTGTAAGGCACGATGACGCGGACGCGCATGCTGCATAGGAGAGTACGACTAGTCGATAACTCGATTCATTCAGATCGACTGACGAAAGAAACCAACGAACAGCATGTGGGCTGACTGGCGCGGGGGTGGCAATGCGGGTGGCTCCGCAAGGGGGGGGGGGCGCACCCACTCCCACATGTTTCCGCTACTGGTTCTGGATCCCACTGAAACTGAGATTGGCGTCACAAAACCATGTGGTGACAGAGTGGTGGCGAGAACGTTTTGTTACCAGCGGAGGCTGGCAGACACCATTCAGAACGCCTGATAGTTGTTCGTAAGAAAATTCAAAGAAGTGTAGTTAGTCCACAAATCAGTGTTCTTCAGCTCTTGGTACTGCGGAAGTTGTTTACAGGAACATGCGAAAACTAAATCGTATGACACCTTGAGAGTTAATGCGACGAAAGGACAACAACAAAGTGTTATTGTGGCCCGCAGCCCTCAGAGAAGTCAACCAATAGATTGTTCTCGTGTGAAATAAACTCAAAAGGCAAGGCAGTATCTATAGAAAGACGTGCTAGTCACCGGCAAATGCATTTCTTCCGTGTGTGTTTCACATCTTACGTTTTATTGTAAATCCCCACTGATTTTTTCTTTCCTCGACCCGTGGTAATAGGAGAATACGAATCCGACATTGTCTTCTGTTTGCACAGCCAAGAGCAGCACAATCTGTAATTGCTTGTCTGAGTACTCGCAGAATGAATGACAGATGGTCAAATGTATACCACGCAAGTGTTGCTGTGCTTATTTCAAAACCTTACTGGTTTCATGACAAACACTTTCTTATTCTAACTTCGAACAGATAGTTCTCACAAAGCGACCCCACTGACTGACTTTGTTCGCTTTTCTTTATACACAACGATAACGTCTTTTTATTTGTGATAGAAAATATTGACTCAATATTCACCGGGTGTAAGTGCAGACATGTCCTACGTTAATATGTACACACGTGTGTTAGTCGTTTTTCCTCTGCGTCTAACAGCCTTCCCACGTACACGTCACACAGTTTAGTAGCTGATGTTTTCTGCATAGTTGAAATTGCAACACTAACCAGACTACGCATGTCAGTATAGACTAACCGTTTTTTGTCCGCGTGCCCACATTTCAACATATGGCCTGCCACCCAGGGCAAAATAAGCATTAATGTCTTGCCCTTTAACCGAGCGAGGTGGCGCAGTGGTTAGACACTGGACTCGCATTCGGGAGGACGACGGTTCAATCCCGCGTCCGGCCATCCTGATTTAGGTTTTCCGTGATTTCCCTAAATCGCTCCAGGCAAATGCCGGGATGGTTCCTCTGAAAGGGCACGGCCGACTTCCTTCCCCATCCTTCCCTAATCCGATGAGACCGATGACCACGCTGTCTGGTCTCCTTCCCCAAACCAACCAACCAATCTTGCCCTTCTCACAAGTACTCGAGGGAATAACCAACCTTAAAAGATAAGACTTGTAATAGCTATGATTATTGGTCTACACATGACGTAAATATTGAAGTAATCCTATTCAGTACACCATCCTGAACCACCGATAGAAATATGTGCACTCGTACCTGTTGTACACTGCATAACGCATGTCGCTTCTAAGAGTTGTCAGGCACGTTTTCTGTGGAGATGCAGCAGATATTTGCAATGTGCAGCTGCAGTCAGCCCGAACGAACGCTTTTCGCCACTTCTCCCATGCGACGTGCTGCGCCAATCAAAGCGTCCCTTTGTTTCTCTTTGCAAAGAAAATGTATTTTAAAGTGGAATTCCACACCCATTCGATACAGAGGCGCCAGATAAGGCTAGTGCGATATTCGTTTCATCGAAATGTAACAACTGGGACAGAAGAAGATGAAGATTAAACGGAACTGCAGCATCGACAGCACCGCAATGGACAGCGCTGGCTGGTTGGTAGTCCTATGCAGCAACGCTGGTCACTCGCTATTGGAGTATTGGCTATTCTTCTTGTTTTACTCTCCCTGTAGGCCTGTATTGTCAAAACCCGTAAGGATGAAGAAAACTGGAGAGGGGCCGTCAGTTAAGAGATAATCGGTCAGATAAGAGCTCATATTTACGCTCACGAGCATAACATCCTCTATAATTTGCTCTCTGTGCCGAAAAAGTGGGTTACGGACGGAAAAGACCCACCGTGGTTTAACAGCGCAATTCAGAGAATGCTCAGGAAGCAAAGACAGTTGCACTCGCGGTACAAGAAAGATCGGGAGAATGAGGACTGCCAAAGGTAGTAGAGACTCTTGCTGCCGTAAAAAGAGCGATGCGCATAAGCATACAACCACTACCACCGTCATAGCTTAGTAAAAGATCTTGCTGAAAACCCAAGGAAATTCTGGTCTTACGTAAAATCGGTAAGCGGGTCGAAGGCTTCCATCCAGTCACGCACTGATCAGTCTGGCCTGGCAACGGAAGACAGCAAAACGAAAGCTGAAATTTTAAATTTGGCATTAGAGATATCTTTTACGCAGGAGGATCGTACAAACATACCGCCGTTCGAGTCTCGTACAGATTCCTGTATGGAGGACATAGTGATAGACATCCCTGGGGTTGTGAAGCAGCTGAATGGGTTGAAAATAAATAAATAGCCAGGTCCTGATGGGATTCCAATTCGGTTTTACAGAGAGTACTCTACTGCATTGGCTCCTTACTTAGCTTGCATTTATCGCGAATCTCTTGCCCAACGTAAAGTCCCGAGTGACTGGAAAAAAGCGCAGGTAACGCCTGTATATAAGAAGGGAAGAAGGACGGATCCTCAAAATTACAGACCAACATCCTTAACATCGGTTTGTTGTAGGATTCTCGAACATATTCTCAGTACGAATTTAATGAATTTCCTTGAGACAGACAAGTTGCTGTCCATGCATCAGCACGGCTTTAGAAAGCATCGCTCCTGCGAAACGCAACTCGCCCTTTTTTCACATGATATCTTGCGAACCGTGAATGAAGGGTATAGACGGATGCCATATTCCTTGACTTCCGGAAAGCGTTTGACTCGGTGCCCCACTGCAGACTCCTAACTAAGGTACGAGCATATGGGATTGGTTCCCAAGTATGTGAGTGGTTCGAAGACTTCTTAAGTAATAGAACCCAACATGTTGTCCTCGATGGTGAGAGTTCATAGGAGGTGAGGGTATCATCTGGAGTACCCCAGGGAAGTGTGGTAGGCCCGCTGTTGTTTTCTATCTACATAAATGATCTTTTGGATAGGGTGGATAGCAATGTGCGGCTGTTTGCTGATGATGCTGTGGTGTACGGGAAGGTGTCGTCGTTGAGTGACTGTAGGAGGATACAAGATGACTTGGACAGGATTTGTGATTGGTGTAAAGAATGGCAGCTAACTCTAAATATAGATAAATGTAAATTAATGCAGATGAATAGGAAAAAGAATGCTGTAATGTTTGAATACTCCATTAGTAGTGTAGCGCTTGACACAGTCACGTCGATTAAATATTTGTGTGTAACATTGCAGAGCGATATGAAGTGGGACAAGCATGTAATGGCAGTTGTGGGGAAGGCGGATAGTCGTCTTCGGTTCATTGGTAGAATTTTGGGAAGATGTGGTTCATGTGTAAAGGAGACCGCTTATAAAACACTAATACGACCTATTCTCGAGTACTGCTCGAGCGTTTGGGATCCCTATCAGGTCGGATTGAGGAAGGACTTAGAAGTAATTCAGAGGCGGGCTGCTAGATTTGTTACTGGTAGGTTTGATCATCATGCGAGTGTTACGGAAATGCTTCAGGAACTCGGGTGGGAGTCTCTGGAGGAAAGGAGGCGTTCTTTTCGTGAATCGCTACTGAGGAAATTTAGAGAGCCAACATTAGCCAACATTTGAGGCTGCCTGCAGTACAATTTTACTGCCGGCAACTTACATTTCGCGGAAAGACCACAAAGATAAGAGAGATTAGGGCTCGTACAGAGGCATATAGGCAGTCATTTTCCCCTTGTTCTGTTTGGGAGTGTAACAGGGAGAGAAGATGCTAGTTGTGGTACGACGTACCCTGCGCCACGCACCGTATGGTGGATTGCGGAGTATGTATGTAGATGTAGAAGATAGTATAACGAATCCGAAAGTAACTCGGATACACTGCAATCGTTGTCACAGGTCTTTAAAACAATATTCCAGCAACGGAAAGCACTGCGAACATAGGAGTCGAAAGAGACCCGTAGACGAAATATGGCGTCGCAGCTGACCAGCCGACTTCGCCCACGGCAGATACCTTTCTGCATAGAGACCCTGTGAAGAAAAGTGAAGAAACAGAAGAATTGGGAAAGAAAGGGAAATTGGAAGGAATGTACAGAACTGTGAAATACTTAACAAGAAGAGAAATAAGGGCAAGAAGCAACCAAGGAATGTTACATATGTAAGGTGGCAACGGTCTTGCACCTCACTTGAGTCCATTTAACGTGACTGTAATCACTTTGCGAGCACTGTAGGTCAATAAAAACGACTGACAGCGGCGCAGTCGCTTTGTAGATAAGTAGTTGGTGTTTGTTGGAGCAATACTCTCGATTACGGTGTACGGAATGTCTGTGGAAACGCACCGGCACGCTGGCTAGGTAATACAGGGAGAATTACACGACTTCGTAATTATCAAATTTTGCGTCAATTTATTATGTGCGAGGCACCCGCCAGGGTAGCTGAGAGCGCTGACGCGCCGCTTCCTGGACTCGGGTAGGCGCGCCGGCCCCGGATCGAATCCGCCCGGCGGATTACCGTCGTCGGTCGGTGTGCCGGCCAGCCTGGTTGTAGTTTTTAGGCGGTTTTCCACATCCCGCTAGGTGAATACCGGGCTGGTCCCCACGTTCCGCCTCGCAGACATCTGAACACGCTCGCACTATTCCATTAATTACACTCGACACAGACAGCTGAGGTACACTAAGTCCGTCCCGAGGGGTTGGGGGTGGCTTCAGGAAGGGCATCCAGCCACCCCTTTCCACTAACCGCGCCAAATCCGTTCCTAACAGTGCCGACCCTGCGTCAGCGCGGGTCGTGGCACCAGTGAAAGAAAGAAAGAAAGTATTATATGCGAGGCATCGGGGACAGATCTCGGCCAGCAGCCTGCCAGCGCATCTCCAGGTGTGTAGCCTCAAGTGTTTACAGAACAGGGCAGTGGCTTTCTGGGCGTGCTCTCGCCTCCGTTCCACTAACTTTACGCCTTCGAGTAATTGAAGTGGGGCAGGCCGGGAGTCCCTTAGGAAGCAAAAATTCCGGAAAAATTGTTGTTGCCCGCAGCTGCGCAGGTGGCTTGGGCGGAGTTTACTCGTGAAATTTGGTAGAAAGGGAAGAATTTGAAAGGTCTCTGTTGGATTCCTTTCATGTTAATTTCTTAAATCTGTTGCCATTTACGGGATAAATTCCTCTTCTAAATTTACTGTGACGTTTCTGAGTATCTGGGAGGAGACTGAGTAGTGGAACGTGTTACTTTTACACATAGACGAGAACGATCTGTCACACTACTACACTTTAAAACACAGTTTATATATAATTCATGTCACACAGCCTCATACGGAACCTACATCTGCTTTCTTTTATATACTGTATATGATAAGATGCTGTCATCCCCCTGCCCTTCTGTGTGAGAGGATGAATGAGCAAATGTATTTCTAGTTGCATGCTTGAGGGTAGCAGACAAGCCTGTCTGCTAGAGAACAGTAGGACCAACGTCGGAACAGGTAGCTACGCTTTCTAAAAGCAAAGAGGTTTCTATGCTTAGTATGGTCCTGTCCGTCCCTTGTCATGTTTGTATAGGAAGCTGCCCCTCTGGCCACTTCCGTTTGTATTTGTGAGCCACCCTCAGGAAGGGACCACGGCAGTTTGTCCGCGGCGAGCGTCTGAAGTGGTAGGATCTCCGGCTAAGCGCGTCTCTGCTAAGTCCGTAGGACAATGGATTTCTCAAGTTCAGCCAAACTGATAATTTAATCACCTTTATTTCAGGTTTAGATCTAAAATATCTTATGTTATCTTAAATTGCAACGCAGTGTAATTCGAGTGTGAAGTTCAGAATATATGCCGGTAGTTGCTTTGTCACTACTTTGTGAGTAAAGTGGAACCACGTGTTGACCAGTAACTCTAACTAGCATCATCAATCTTAAATGCGAATGTGCGTGAGATTAGAACGTCTCGTCTTGACAATATTTTTCAATATAGCAACTTTTCTTTATGTTCAACAGATGTGGGGTGTCCTTTGAGACCAGTACCACGTGCTTATACAATTGTTTGACCCATCAGGTTAATAATAAGACGATAGTAACCAGTTCGAGGTTTTTCTTTTGTAAATTGCTTTTCGATCTAATTTATTTTAATTATCAAAATTATTATGGAGTTACACTCTTTGTGTAAATCAAGTTGACCACGTGAAGCATGTGGTGTAATCATCAAAGTAGCCCTCAGCTATTCTCTTCGGGAAGATTTCACAGAGAGTTAGTATGAATTTAGTATACCAGTGTGTGGTAATTAAATGACGGACAGGACTGCGCTACAAACGTAACTTCTTTGGGTGAAAATTGAATCGGTTGGTTGTGGTTAATTTCCTCTTGTGTATGTTTCAACGTTCTTCGTGTGTTATTTTATGAATGCAGTGTTGTATGCAGTCTCCCAATTTTGACTCCATATTTAATGTGTTCCGTAAGATTACAAACTCACATTTTCACAGTCCTAAATAAGGCACCAGCTTAGTTATAAATCAAGTTTAATACGCTGAAATTTCAATGATCAATGTTAAAATAAGTTTCCAAATATAAACTGATTTATTTCTTTTTATTTAAATTCTCTTTTTTATATACATATCACCGGTTGAAGTATGACTATTAAAAGATTATAATTAACGTTAGTCTGGTTGGGAATTTTGTAAGCTAGGCTGGATACCTGGTGAAATAATTGCTCAGTAATGCACGGTTAACTTCCCCAGACAGCTCACAGCTTTTAACCCGTTTTTATTGTCTAGCAGCACCGCTTGCAGAATAAAATTAAAGCAACAACATTACAAATTGTGGAAAATAGTTCGATTCCCAGGTCGTTCATTGGTCCGCACTTGGAAATTGGGTATTATGAGCGTTTGTAGGCATGTGATTTGTTCGGTAAAGTTTTGGTGGCGAAAACAGAGATGAAGAGCGTTCTTGGTGGAGTCTCTGTCGTGGTCTTCCGCCTTGGGCTTTCGTTCTGAGAGAACGTGAGCCGTGGCAGCTCTTTGCTGATGGGAAGATTGTCGCAATTCGAGAAATTTACGGGCAGCAGTCTGTTGTGCAAGTACTCTAGGAGTGTAGTTTCCGAGGCGCCGCACCCGGGTTCCACGACCGCCGGCGACCGCCGCTGCAACAGGCAGCAACATTGAGCCCGGTCCACACGCAACCATCTGTCTGCGCAGACATCGGCGCAGATGTCTGTACATGCAAAAGATCGCTGCAAATGTGGTGTGTTCACACGACACAAACCCCAATCTAGTACTCGCCCGCCATCTGTCGGTGCAGAAAAGAAATATCAGTGGCAAGCGACTACGCTCCCCGTAAACGTCATAAATTTAATTCGGTTATTTTGAAATATAGAAATGGAGGAAGTTCTGTTGTGGTCTGTGTTCGCAACTTGTGTTGCAAAAAACGTTCAGACCAACCGTAGGAAACAGAGAAGGCGGTCAAAATGGTGTAGACAGTGGCTGCTAAAGCGAAAGCAGTTTTCTCACGTACATTTACTGCGAGAGTTGCAGGGCGAACCTGTTTTGTTTTACATTACTTCGTGTTGCATTTCCTGGCACATTGACACTCCAATTTCATCTTCAATTGTACTCCTGCTTGGTCTTGACGTTTCTTGATCACTAAGAAAGCCAAGCAGATCAAAATACCATAACGTTGGCTGGTATACTTGATCTACTCTTGCACCAGATCTTCTAGATTTCTGTACTTTGGATAACTCTTTTCGGTAAACAGTTCGCTGACAGACTTAATTTACTTGACTTGCCTTCATGAACTCATCTTTCAGGACAGCGTAAATAGCTTCACATGTGTTGGCTATTATTTCACTCAACGCTTGTTTCGATATTGCAGTTGAAAATTTCAAATCCTTGTAGCTCCTTCCTGTTGCTAGGAATCTTAATGTTACCGCCAGCCGTTCATGAGGAGAAATTGCCCTTCTCGTACAAGTATTTTTTCTCATAATATGAGGGGTTTCAAGCTTTAAGAGATAATTATAAGTTTCGACATCCGTCCGCAAATAATTTCGCGAGTTCGCAACGAATTTATTTATTTTATTACCGTTTCTCTGTTTGCGAGGCGTCAACTGCCCGCAATTTGTCAATTAGAGCATTGTATACTGCTGTCTTTTTGTCTCGCTCACTATATTCTTTACTTTTAACGTTCCACATGCATGGGTGGTTTCTATATATTTCAATGAATTCACTTACAAACTCTCGAGAACACTGACGAGTATCAGCCATTTTAATGCCCTGTGCGCACAAATACAAACACTAGACTGAGCAGACAGCTGTTTCGCGCCAGATTTGCGGCGACCTCCTGTCCACACGCTCCAACTTGTCTGCGCAGACGTGGTTTGAACCCACAGATTTGAGAGGTTTCGCTCAAACCTCCAACTACTTCCAGGTTTGCTCACACCTCAGGTTGGTGCAAATCATCCCTCCACACGCAACGATCTGTCTGCGCAGATGTGATAGATCGTTGCGTGTGGACGGGCCTTTACGGTGAGATGGCTCCCGCTTCGGCCTGCGTTAGGAGTAGCGTTGAACAGATGGATCACGTGCATCTGCTGTTTCCACTGAGGTTCCACGACACTTTGGGGTGTAGTGAGTCTTCTTATTTTACTTTTTGTGTCGATGTCAGTCGGTCAGCCAATTTATAAAAGATCCCGTTTTGTACCGAAGACACAGTTCACTGCCAATCCCAGCTAGGAGGGTAATTTGTAAATGGTGAAACGTCTCTGTGAAGTCGTTTCATAAGACGCTTGTCGAATTTGGAACAACCTATTCATTTTACTACCTGATTTTAGCTCAATTCATGAACTCTTCCAGAAAGACTGAGAACTTAAATAAGGCCTATTGATTATCATATGTGTGTTTTAATGTGGGGTTTCGGTTTTGTTTTGTTGGAAACGCTGAGTTGGTCATCGTCTGTTGGGAGCAGACGACGTTGCTTCTCGTTCGAAGCAGAGCACAGGATGACCAACTTGGGTTTCCAATACCTGAACAGAGAGGTTTACCCATCTTAGTCGAAGGCTGTTTTTGTGTGTGAGGTTGGTGACGGAGGGCTACCCCTCCCTCTGGTAGCTTCCGCTGCACGGGGAGCTAGGTAATCTGGAAAGAGAAAGGGGCACTCTACGGTGACCGCTTGGTGAGTACGGATCGTAGCTCTTAAGGGGGGTTTCAGGTGATAGGAAGCAGGTTGAGTTAGGACTTCGTTATGTTTAACTGGTGAAATACTTAAGAACTTTAGCTTATCTGAAGCGTGTGAAGCGAGTATGATTTTTAATCTTATATTTTGTGGACGTTGCTTTTGTGTTTGTGTGTCGATTTTGTGCCACGTGTTTGGTAATCAATGACCCTCCTGGTTCACCACGGCACCGCATTACGCTTTATTTCAACAGTTTGCTTCTTTAATGAGATACAATTTCTGCAAGAATATCTCTTCTTTCGTGCACTCTCTACAAAATAGCACAACAGTTTGAGTCATAATGAACCACGCTCTCTAGTTCGGCCGTTTGAAAGCAGCAGACGCAGTTAGTATGTTAAATAATTATCGCACAGCCTTATGTATTGGTTGACCCTCTGTCCAGAATAGTACATGCCTAGAATCGTAATGCAAATCTCACTGAGATATTTTTATGGTATCAATGCAAAGGAGATGATAGTATAATTGTCTCCCACACCCGTTTTCTGTGTTTCTTCTTGCTGTAGTTAAATTGTGCTCTGTTACATTCTCACGTAATTCTTACTTAAATATTTCTACTCAGGCACCAGTTATGTGTACTTAGGATGTGCAACCAAATACTTAGATACAATAAATAATCTACGTGAAAAATAAATTCTGTGTTTTTGATCTTGTGCCCTTACTCCGATTTACAATCCTGAATTAATCAAGTTGCTTCATGTACGACATGGAGTGCTATTTATCTGGCTGCTTAAAGAAATTTGCATACTTGTAATTAAATTATTAAAGTAATTAAACTAATAATTTTCCAGCTCCGTTTTTTTCTAAATGGTTAGGAAGTGCTTGGTCTGGTGGCGACCCTGAATTTCTGAATTTTTATCATTATTTGTGTGAGAGAAGCAGCTAGAAATGCGAGATAACGTATATG
Organism: Schistocerca serialis cubense; assembly: GCF_023864345.2. Lineage (NCBI taxonomy): Eukaryota > Metazoa > Arthropoda > Insecta > Orthoptera > Acrididae > Schistocerca > Schistocerca serialis. The sequence goes on along the minus strand of NC_064647.1, from coordinate 56,043,244 downwards.
GCTCGATGAGCAACGTCGTAAACATAGTAATACCTTACAATGGTTAATTTGTGTCTTTATTCAACATTGGACTGAACTTGATAGTAAATTTATTGATTCTGTAGAGCTTCTACTTTCAGTATTTTGATCCTAAATTCACCGTTTCCTTTACTTTATTTCTGTGTAATTGTCTGATATCATTGAGCCACCTAAGTGTTCGTTAGGGTTCATGTTTGGAAGTAAAGATAGGTGTGATTTATGATCAACAATACCATCGCAGATTAATTAGGGGTGACAGGGCGACATTTAAAACTAGCGTTATCCGTTCTTGTGTAAATTTCCACTCCCAATTTCTATGTAAGTTGTTTGACAGGGGCGAACACACGCAAAATCCAGATAAGCAACAGGTGGGGTGATACAACATAGACACAGGAAAAAGACCGTATGTCTAAAGGAGAGAATTTGGATGAATTATGCGCAAAAGTTATAAGGTGCTAGGCTGGTGAAACCAGGTTGGTATTGGAAGATGAACGTAAACAGAATGAAAAAGACTGAAGTCGTAAAATACTGAAATGGGAATTGGAGAATGCAGTTCAGGAACTCCTGGAAAAGGGAGCATTGGGGTGTGATAGAATACCATCTGGAGCACGGGAAATCGTCGCTATAAATTCAGTAGCCACATAGACAGAGGTAGTAAACAAAATATATGACACAGTAGTTTGGTCTTAAGATCTACTTAAGACCTTTAAGTAAAAGGTGTTACTCAAAAGAATGTAAGGACAGTTGTTGTTGTTGTTGTGGTCTTCAGTCCTGAGACTGGTTTGATGCAGCTCTCCATGCTATTCTATCCTGTGCAAGCTTCTTCATCTCCCAGTACTTACTGCAACCTACATCCTTTTGAATCTGCTTAGTGTATTCATCTCTTGGTCTCCCTTTACGATTTTTACCCTCCACGCAGCCCTCCAACGCTAAATTTGTGATCCGTTGATGCCTCAGAATATGTCCTACCAACCGGTCCCTTCTTCTGGTCAAGTTGTGCCACAAACTCCTCCTCTCCCCAATTCTATTCAATACCTCCTGATTATTTATGTGATCTACGCATCTAATCCTCAGTATTCTTCTGTAGCAGCACATTTCAAAAGCTTCTATTCTCTTCTTGTCCAAACTATTTATCGTCCATGTTTCACCTCCATACATGGCTACATTCCATACAAATACTTTCAGAAACGACTTCCTGACATTTAAATCTATACTCGATGTTAACAAGTTCTCTTCTTCAGAAACGTTTTTCTTGCCAATGCCAGTCTGCATTTTATAGCCTCTCTACTTCGACCATCATCAGTTATTTTGCTCCCCAAATAGCAAAACTCCTTTACTACTTTAAGTGTCTCATTTCCTAATCTAATCCCCTCAGCCGCGCTGTCTAGGGCGCTGCAGTAATGGACTGTGCCGCTGATCCCGGCGGAGGTTCGAGTCCTCCCTCGGGCATGGGTGTCTGTGTTTGTCAGCCAGCCAGGGTGGCCGAGCGGTTCTAGGCGCTTGAGTCTGGAACCGCACGATCGCTACGGTCACAGGTTCGAATCCTACCTCGGGCATGGGTGTATGTGATGTCCTTAGTTAGGTTTAACTAGTTCTAAGTTCTAGGGGACTGATGACCACAGATGTTAAGTCCCATAGTGTTCAGAGCCATTTGAACCATTTTTTTTTCATTACTCTACATTATTTTTTAGTCCTGCAGTTTTTTCCAGCAGTGTAGTTTTATCGGTTATTTTACAAGAGCTGCTACGAAATCGTGCCAAGGGGAATTGAAAAGAAAATTGGGGAAAATACTGGGGCAAGTCCAGTTCAGGGTGAGAAAGCGAAATCGGACAAGAGACAATATAGCTTACCTCACGATTATTGGAGAAAGAGTTGTAGAAATGAACAAGTGAGTGTATATTTGTTTCAGAGACTGGAAGAAGAGTCAACTGGCATATAGTGCTGAGAACTGCAGTAGATGTTGAGACAAATGGTAAAGATAGGAGATTAACGATGGAGATGTATACAAACCAAAAAGTGACTGAGTAGGGAATGGAGAGACGGGAGAGATGATCGTTAGAACGGATCTAAGGCAAGGATTCTCATTACCACTGAAGCTGTTCAACGTACACTGTGTGGTCGAAAGTGTCCGGACACTCCCAGAAACTTACCTATTTCGTATTAGGCGCATTGTGCTGCTACCTACTGGCAGATGCTCCATATCAGCGACCTCAGTAATCATTTGACATCGTGAGAGAGCAGAATGGGGCGCTCCGCGGAACTCACGGACTTGGAACGTCGTCAGGTGATTGGGTATCGCTTGTGTTATACGTCTGTACGCGGTATTTCCACACTCCTGAACATCCCTAGGTCCACTGTTTCCGATGTGATAGTGAAGTGGAAACGTGAAGGGACACGTACAGCACAAAAGCGTACAGGCCGACCTCGTCTGTTGACTGACAGAGATCGCCGACAGTTGAAGAAGGTCGTAATGTCTAATAGGCAGTCATCTATCCCGACCATCGTACAGGAATTCCAGAGTGCATCAGCATCCACTGCAATTACCATGACAATTAGACAGGAGATGAAAAAACTTGGATTTCATTGTCGAGCGGCTGCTCATATGCCACACATCACGCCGGCAAATGCCAAACGACGCCTCGCTTCCTCTAAGGAGCGTAAACACTGGACGACTCAACAGTGGAAACATGTTCTGTGGAGTGACGAATCACGGTACACAATGTGGCGATCCGATGGCAGGGTGTGTGTTGGCGAATGCCCGGTGAACGTCATCTGCTAGGGTGTGTAGTGCCAACAGTAACATTCGGAGTTATCGTATGGTCGTGTTTTTCATGAAGGGTCTTGCACCCCTTGTTGTTTTGCGTGGCACTATCACAGCACAGGCCTACATTGATGTTTTGAGCATCTTCTTCCTTCCCTCTGTTGAAGACCAATTTGGGGATGGCGGTTGCATCTTTCAACACCGTTGAACACCTGTTCATAATCCACGGCCTGTGGCGGAGTGGTTACACGACAATAACATCCCTCTAATGGACTGGCCTGGACAGAGTCCTGCCCTGAATCCTATAGAACACCTTCGGGATGTTTTGGAACGCCGACTTCCTGCCAAGCCTCACCGACCGATATCGATATCTCTCCTCCGTGAAGAAAGGGCCGCACCTGATTGAACGTATGGCTGCGAGAGTGGAAGCTTTCATCAACGGGCTGGACCCGGCGAAGGTTCGAGTCCTCCGTCGGGCATGGGTGTGTGTGTGTTTGTCCTTAGGATAATTTGGTTAAGTAGTGTGTAAGCTTAGGGACTGATGACCTTAGCAGTTAAGTCCCGTAAGATTTCACACACATTTGAACATTACCGATGGAGGGCGCCACGAACTTGTAAGTCATTTTCAGCCAGGTTTCCGGATACTGTTGATCACATAGTGTACATACGGGAGAACACAAGAGGCGTTGTAATTGGAGGAGAAAAGATAAATGCTATAAAATACGCAAATGAACAAGCTCTGCTGGCAGTATCAGAAGAGGATCTAAAGCACATGTTGAAGAGTATTGCAAGAAAAGGTGAGGAGTATGGAATGAAGATATCTACATCTACATCCATACTCCGCAAGCCACCTGACGGTGTGTGGCGGAGGATATCTTGAGTACCTCTATCGGTTCTCCCTTCTGTTCCAGTCTCGTATTGTTCGTGGAAAGAAGGATTGTCGGTATGCCTCTGTGTGGGCTCTAATCTCTCTGATTTTATCCTCATGGTCTCTTCGCGAGATATAGGTAGGAGGAAGCAATATACTGCTTGACTCCTCGTTGAAGGTATGTTCTCGAAACTTCAACAAAAGCCCGTACCGAGCTCCTGAGCGTCTCTCCTGCAGAGTCTTCCACTGGAGTGTATCTATCATCTCCGTAACGCTTTCGCGATTAATAAATTATCCTGTAACGAAGCGCGCTGCTCTCCGTTGGATCTTCTCTATCTCTTCTATCAATCCCACGTGGTACGGATCCCACACTGCTGAGCAGTATTCAAGCAGTGGGTGAACAAGCGTACTGTAACCTACTTCCTTTGTTTTCGGATTGCATTTCCTTAGGATTCTTCCAATTAAGTTAGATGTAGGAAAGACGAAAGTGATGCCTAAGCTAGAAGGAAGCTCCAGTTAATGTATAGTTAGACGGAAAAAACATAGATCGAGTAAAATTCTTTCTGTACCTGGGAAGTTTAATGACATAGCTCTATAGAGAAACAAGGAGGAGGATATCTGTCGCAAAGAGAACATTTAACAAGGTGAAGCACTTAGCGACAGCTAGAAGAATTGCAATGGAGCTGTGGAAATCTGCTAAACTGGTGTCTGGAGCGCAGTGTCATACAGTAGAGAGTCATGGACAGTTCAAACGAAATAAGTTATTAGAAATTCGTGGAAAGTAGTCGCGAAAAAGAATGCTTTAGGCGAAGTGGAAACAGGGGAAGAAAGGTGATTACTGAAAGTGATCAGAAAGAGGAAAATATTTTTGATGGGACATACACTGCATGGGAACTGTCTGTGACGAAGAATTATAGAGGGAAAAGTGGAAGCAATTAGAGGAAGAGAATTAGAACGATGTATGACATTAGAAGAGCACGGACATACATACTGATGAAGGAAGACACTGAGTACGGTATATGATGGAGAGCATCCATTTGGAACCTAAGGTACCTTAGAGGAGAAGAAGAAGAAGTAGAAGAAGAGAAAGAATATACGCTCTCCAGCTCTCGGTGCCGCCTGCTGCTCCCTCCCAGCTACGCCACGCAGCTGCGGAGTACCCAACGTGTCCGCCACGTGCAGAGCTCCGTCTGGAGCGCTACACAGCTTCGCCGCCCGCAGCCTGCAGCAAACCAGTTCTGTGACTTCAGGCTGGGGTTGCAGTGGCGACGCGACCACACGCCGTGCGGTTAGGCGGGGCGCCGATCCGTCACAGCTACAGACAGTTGAAGGCTGCAGGTGGCGTTCCCACGAGCTGGCCGCTCCAGGCCAGGCCGCTGGACCAGCCACAAGGGGGAAGCTGTGGCCTGGGGCGACCCTGCCGTCAGCTGGTCAGCAGCTCGTGGACTCCCCTGGTGCCCAGATGGGCGGCGGGGAGAGGAGAGGAGGGGCCAAACAGCCACCCTCCTCCATCTGTTTCGGCCAGCGCTTGCCGGCCGTCTGTACTCGTGCAAAATATCGACCTAATACTTAATCCGTGGATAACACAAGAGAGATCAAATTTAATTGACGAAAGGAAGAAACATAAAAATGCAGCAAAAGAAGCAGACGAAATGCATTACAAACGTCTAAAACGTAAGATTGACAGGAAGTGCAAAATAGCTCTGCAGGAATGGCTATACGACAAATGTAAGAATTAGAAGCATATTTCTCAGGGAGAAAGATACACTGTTTACAGGACAACTACAAAGGGCTTTACAGACAAAAGAAGGAGCCATATCTACATCTACATACATACTCCGCAATCCACCATACGGTGCGTGGCGGAGGGTACCTCGAACCACAACTAGCATCATCTCTCCCTGTTCCACTCCAAAACAGAACGAGGGAAAAATGACTGCCTATATGCCTCTGTACGAGCCCTAATCTCTCTTATCTTTGTGGTCCTTCCGCGGAATAAGTTGGCGGCAGTAAAATCGTACTGCAGTCAGCCTCAAATGCTGGTTCTCTGAATTTCCTCAGTAGCGATTCACGAAAAGAACGCCTCCTTTCCTCCAGAGACTCCCACCCGAGTTCCTGAAGCATTTCCGTAACACTCGCGTGCTGATCAAACCTACCAGTAACAAATCTAGCAGCCCGCCTCTGAATTGCTTCTATGTCCTCCCTCAATCCGACCTGATAGGGATCTCAAACGCTCGAGCAGTACTCAAGAATAGGTCGTATTAGTGTTTTATAAGCGGTTTCCTTTACAGATGAACCACATCTTCCCAAAATTCTACCAATGAACCGAAGACGTCTATCCGCCTTCCCCACAACTGCCATTACATGCTTGTCCCACTACATATCGCTCTGCAATGTTGCGCCCAAATGTTTAATCGACGTGACTGTGTCAACCGCTACACTACTAATGGAGTATTCAAACATTTATCTATATTTAGAATTAGCTGCCATTCTTTACACCAATCACAAATCCTGTCTCGTACACCACAGTATCATGAGCAAACTGCCGCACATTGCTATCCACCCTGTCCAAAAGATCATTTATGTAGATAGAAAACAACAGCGGACCTACCACACTTCCCTGAGGCACTGGGTCACGATGGAATACCAGTCCTGAGCAAAGAAAGGAAAGCTGAGAGGTGGAAGGAGTGTACAGTTTACACAGGGGAGATGAGCTTGAATTCAATATTATAGAAAGGGAAGTGGACATAGACGAAGATGAGATGGGAAATATGATACTGCGAGAAGAATTTGACAATGTCGAAAGAAGGTCCCTGGAGTAGGCGACATTCGTCAGAACTACTGATAACTTTGGAGAGCCAGCCGTGACAAAACTCTTCCATTTGGTGAGGAGCAAGATGTATGACGCAGGCAGAATACCCCCAGACTTCAAGAAGAATATAATAATTTCAAATCCAAAGAAAGCAGGTGCTGACAGGTGCCAATATTGCAGAACTATCAGCTTAATAAGTCATGGTTGCAAAATACTACTGCGAATTCTTTGTAGACGAATGATAAAACTGGTAGAAGCCGACCTTGGAGACGATCAGATTGGATTCCAGAGAAACATAAGAACAACCGAGGGATTACTTATCTTAGAACATAGGTTAAGGAAGAGCCATCTTACGCTTGTAGCGTTTACAGACTTAGAGAGAGATTTTGACAATGTCGACTGGAAAACTCTCTTTGACATTCTGGAAGTAGCAGGGTGAAATACTGGGAGCGAAAGGGTATTTACGACTTATACAGAAACCAAACGGCAGTTGCAAGAAAAAAATGGTTCAAATGGCTCTGAGCATTATGGGAGTTCCTCTAGATCTTAGAACTACTTAAACCTAACTAACCTAAGGACATCACACACATCCATGCCCGAAGCAGGATTCGAACCTGCAACCGTAGCAGTCGCGCGGTTAGAGGACTGAAGCGCCTAAAACCGCTCGGCCACAGCAGCCGGTGCAGTTGCAAGAGTTGAGGGCCATGAAAGCGAAGCAGTGGTTAAGAAGGGAGTGAGACAAGGTTGTAACCTGTCCCACATGTTATTCAACCTGTACATTGAGCAAGCACTAACGGAAACCAAAGAAGAATTAGGAGTATGAATTAAAGCTCGGGAAAAGAAATACAAAACCTTGAGGTTTGCCGATGACATTGTAAATCTGTCAATGACAGCAAAGGACTTGGAAAGGAGGGCATAATATGTACAACAGCAAAAGAAAACGAGGAAATGGAATGCAGTCTAATTAATCAGACGATGCTGACGGAATTATATTAGGAAACGAGTCTCTAAAAGTAATAGATGAGTTTTCTTATTTGGGCAGTGAAATAAGTGATGATGGCCAGATTAGAGAGGATATAAAATGTAGACTGGCAACAATAACGAAAGCATTTCTAAAGAAGAGAAATTTGTTAACATCGAACAATGATATAAGTGTTAGGAAGGTTATTCTTAAAGTATTTGTATGGACTGTAGCCATATAGCGAAGCACAGGGGATAAACAGCTTAGAGAAAAAGAGAATAGAATCTTTTGAAATGTGGTACCACAGAAATTTGCTGAAGTTTACATGGGTAGATCACGTAACTTATGAGGAAGTACCGAATAAAACTGGAGAGAAAGGAAATTTGTGCTACAACCTGATTAGAAGAAGGGATTAGTTGATAGAACACATTCTGGAACATCAAGGCATCATCAATTTAGTATTGGAGGAAATTATGGGCGATAAAAATCGTATAGGGGGAGACTAAGAGATGAATATAGTAAGCAGATTCAGAAGGATGTGGGTTGCAATAGTTATTCGGAGATGAAGAGGATTCAACAGGGTAGGGTAACATGGAGAGGTGCACCACATCAGTCTTCGGACTGAACACAACAACAACAACAACAATACTTCGCCTACCAATTCCAAATAAGGATGGTGTTGACAGGTATGAAAACACGGTGTCCAGGGCAGAGGTACACACTAACAAATGCTTATAACGAAAGAACTCATTTTATGTTGTTGGGCAAGTACGCTGTTGATAAACGCTCTCCATGACGTGACACCATTTCACGAGAGGCGCTGAGTCGTATGGCGCATGTTTACACTGCACTCACCACGTGGACGCCAAAACGAAAGGTGTGTACTGTGGTTAGTAGAGCTAAAGTTTGCAACATGTGTTCAGCAATGTGCAAGAAGAGAACGGAACGTCTATCCTCCCACTCGCAAATCAGTGCGACGCAAATCTCCGAAAAACAGGATGTTTGATTACAAATGCTGGAAAACTTCCTGAAACGCGTATGACTGAAGAGCCCGTGGAACATGTGCGCAAAGCATTCGACAGCAACCCACGTAAATCCATTAAACAAGCTAGGGGAGGGAATCCCCTTCGACGGCGCGTAAACATCTCCGGTTGCGTGCTTGCAAATTTTTGCATCATATTGGGTCTGAGGTTCACCGCAGACGATGTGATTTTGCTGTTGAAATGTTGCGTCGTAGACACGAAAGCGGCGACTACCTCAGTGTAGTGCTGTTTAGTGAGGACTCTACTCTCCACGTCTGTGGCAAAGTTACCCGACGTAACTGTCGAAGATGGGGAATTGAGGCTACAGTAGAAGTGACTGAGTATGAAAGGGATACACAAAACGTGGATGTACTGTGGGGATTACATAAACATGTTGTGATTGGTCCATTTTTTATTGGCTCTACAGTGACAGGGCACATCTATCTCGGCATGCTTGCGAACTGTGCAGTTTCATTGATGCCTCCCGACCACGTTTTCCAGCAGGATGGTGCCCCACCCAAATATCATGGCCGTGTTACCACATTTCTCCTCGAGACATTTTCTGAGCGTTGGGCTGGAAAGGGGAGGGGCTGGGGGGACTCCGCCAGGTATCAGTTCATTGGGATTTATCAAGGACTTTGTAGATGTGGTAGATTTCGCACAACGGATCTACGCCGCAGTACAGGCCATAACACACGTCATACCTATGAACGTGTGACGAGAGGAACTGTTCCGATAACTGTCGGGCTACCGGCCGGAGTGGCCTAGCGGTTCTAGGCGCTACAGTCTGGAACTGCGTGACCGCTACGGTCGCAGGTTCGAATCCTGCCTCGGGCATGGATGTGTGTGAAGTTTAAGTAGTTCTAGGGGACTGATGACCTCAGAAGTTAAGTCCGATATTGCTCAGAGCCATTTGAACTGTTCAGCTGTATGTAAACCGTGTCCCCATTGAACTAAATCAACATGCGTAACAATGTTTGATGAGCCACGTACAATGTTGGACAAATAAAGTTATAAACCTTAATAAATACTGAAGTATAAACAAACGTTTTTGTGTATCTCTAGCCCTTACTATCGAACTATCTGTTTTATTAAGTAATAGTTGCAAAGTACTGACCCAAATACTTCAGCCTCGGATCTACGGAATTTCCTAACCGCTGCAAAAACTTGATAACGCCCCGCTTCCCACTCGAGGGTTTGACATAGTACATAAAAAAATCGATTTTTCAAAAATATGTTCATTTTGTAGCGCACATCTTCATTTAGAGTTTGATGTATAAAACATATATGTCCGAGGAAATGTAAGAAATATTATCTGGTGTTAAGTATGCCAAAGTGCAGTGCCACGCCTCTTCACACAGGATTCTTCTATCGCTCGTCACTGTATTTCGCTCTGTGGAATTCAAACGTGTATATTTTATAATGGAAGCCATCAAACCTATATTCAGGACAGTGGAAATAATTTGTGACGGGGAGAATAAGAACTCCAGAAAATTTGCACTCTTTATGCCTGTTAGTAATAACTTTCTCTTTCGTGTGACATAAATATGGGAAACATTAAACCACTAAAGAAAAGAGACAAGCAAGGCAGTACACATTTCTTCAACCCTTAGGTCCCAGCATTTTTTTCTCTCTAATCTTGCTACAGCGTTACACGGTGTGCTTTACTTTCTGAGAAAGAACCCATTACCTCATCAAAGTTCGTCAAACGTTTTTCTAAATCAAAAACCGAAATGTCGTTGTCTAGTATTGTAAAAACTCTTAATACGAGTAGTACCAAAGCTCGTGTGGTTTCTCAATTTGATTACGTGTATTTTGTCACTGTCTGCTAGATACAACGAAAGAGGCCTTTTTAATATTGCAGCAATTTAACACATGCCAGATAAACGAGACTGTTTTGGCACAAAGGGTCAATTTTATCTACTTCGTTTACATAAATAACACGACAGAATATCATTCACAAATTACCAGTATCAAATGCCTATTAGTTCTATTACAATGAGAAATTTTATGTTGGGAAATAGTTTCACATTTCATTCATATGCTCCAGTTTCTCAAGCATGAGATCGAAAAGTAGTAATAGTCCGAAATTTTTATATGAATTTGAAAGTGGGTACACATTATGTGGCGCCCGAATGTGACAATAGTATTGATGTAAACTAAAACAAAACTATGATTTTTATAAACGATGTATGTCTCTGATAGGCTTTATAATGCGGATCGCTGAGTGTGTACGACCGCAGAGCCAAAGATACTGCTTCTGGTCTGAGATTGTAGTGTTGGAGTAAGAGAGGGCTTGACGCACTGTTGTATGTAGCTGTCTGTAAGTGAAAGAGGCAGTTTTTGTGGTTTGCTCTGTGTAGCCACCATGTGTTGGATTTATATAGAAATTACGAGAACATGGAAGCAGAAGTCTTCATGCAAGCAAGGTAAAGATGTTAAATAATTGTGATTTTCGTTTTGCCAACGCTCTGGTATAGATGAGTTGGTTAATAATTTGTAGCTGTTGAGTAACCCCAGAATGTACGTAAACTGATTGATAAAAAGGCTAGTTAGATATTTCACTTTTTTAATGTTTCTAAGTTTTTTTAACAGAGCTGTATGTAATTTGATGATTTGCATTTATGCAGTTTCATGAGGTTAGATAATACTTGCTGTATTGTTCGTGAATCAATTAGTAAATATGCTTCAACTGTCAGATGTTTTTCAAAAGACAAACTTAACTTGCCATCTAATTTTGTTAAAAAAAACCCTCAGTGCTAGTAATTCACCATAATCAGTACCGCCTCCCTGTCCAGGTCATACGTTTTTCAAAGAAGTTGGATTTTTCTGAAATGTTTTCATTTATCAGCCAAAAGAATACCATGTGCATTTCAAAGTATTATGCCCAGCATTGCACAGTGCTGAGCCTGTAGCTAGCATATTTTTATTTTTTTTAGAAAAGAGACCAGAATATATCGCGTTTCACCGTTGCTGCTCTAGAGGTACTACAATATAACTATTTGTATGCCCTCGCCATTATTCAGTGTATTCCATACATAGCAGAATAATTTTACTAAGTATCCAAAATATTTTATTAATTAAAAGAACTTTACAATTTGGAATCGTCATATTCTTCCATATAATTTGTGTGATGTCCCCGTTTCTTCTCCTTCCTCGTTCTAACAATCCTGCCATCACTGATTCTGTAACTACCCTCCAGTTAACTTCACTGGTTTAGTTATCCCACCTTTATTTTCCGGTTAGGCCTTATTACATGTTCGCACAACGCGTTTTCCGCGCTATTCCAAGAATAGAACCTTAAGCACCTGCTAACCAGGGACTGTACAACTGGGCCTTAGTAGTGTAGTGATCTGGTAAAAATTTTCTGTCAATTTTCATTTTCTTGGATACACCGAGAAGACAATATGTAATTGAAGTGGACTGACAAGGCAGCCAGTCCACAGTGACGGGTAGCCGATAGAAAGGCACGCGTACACACTCACGCCGACGGGCGTCAATTCTGGAACAGGATAACTATTGAAGGGTAGCAAGAAAAGTACGTAGCTGCTTTATACTTAACTTTATTATTTGATGACTACAGCATTCTTCTTGAGACATTTATACTATAACTCTCAAAGTAGGTAAGGCTAATGGCGCCTTGCTAGGTCGTAGCCATGGACTTAGCAGAAGGCTATTCTAACTGGCTCTCGGCAAATGAGAGGAAGGCTTCGTCCGTATGGTCGCTAGCAATCTCCTCGTACAACTGGGGCGAGTGCTATATCGTCTCTCGAGACCTGCCTTGTGGTGGCGCTAGGTCTGCGATCACACAGTGGCGACACGCGGGTCCGACATGTACTAAATGGACCGCGGCCGATTTAAGCTACCACCTAGCAAGTGTGGTGTCTGGCGGTGACACCACAGTAATCTTTCTTGCCCGTTTTCCTGTTAGTCGTTTATTTTCACTCTGATAGTCTGAATCTATGGATTCGCTAATAATTATACCAACGCTGATCATTCGCACACCCAGTCAACCACATAAACAAACAGCGACAGGTGCTCACCCGTTGGGGTTTATTCAGCTCAGCTCGTTTAGCCCTGCCTGTCCTCTTCTGTCTGCGGAAAACTTTTTTCATTTCTAGATGCGACGAGGATTCTCCTGGCTGAGACATCACTTACACTATGTAAGCATTCAAAAATCGACTTATGATTAGTTCCGAAATCAACTTTGACTGTGTTTAAAAATGTTCAAAAGCAAACTGGGATGCTTTTCAAAATCATATGAATAATCGATAAACCAACGTGCGCTGGATGTTATGCGCTTTGTGAAAAAGGATTTTTCTTCAAGACTGTGAACTTAGCGCCTCCTGAAATTGCCGCCCCGGGCAGATACAACCGGTGCCCCCACCCCCCACCCCCACCCTTCCCGTCCCCTTGCCCTAGACCCAGGCCTGAATTATTTACAAATGAATGGGAGGAATTGGTGGAAATCGAATTCGGGGAAAATCAGTTTGGGTTCTGGACAAATGTAGGAATATTCGATGTCTTACAGGACCTACAACTCTTCTTAGAAGATAGACTGAAGAAAGGCAAACCTACGTTTATATCACTTGAATCGTATATATTTAAAAGGGCATCAGCCTATAATTTTATGATTTCGAGTTTGCTATTACATCAGATACTACATATGTAACTGCACAAACTGACATTGAGGCATCAATCTGTTAGTTATTGAACATTCTACAAGTTTCTATAAAACAATGTAATTTTTGTAGAGGCTTCAATCAATTACCCATGCCCTTTCAAAACTAAAGATGTACAGAGTCGGGACTCGTAACCCTTTGAAAATGAAATTCAGAGGGTGTCATATATCATTTCTGCTCCCAACCCCTCTGTAAGTTACTGAAGAAACCGGAAGTATTCCGAAAGTGACATTGTTTACGAACGCTTTTTCACATTCTGTTTTCAGTGGCGCAAGAAAGAGTTTTATTACTCCTTCTACAACGATCAATGGACCGATTATACTTTTCGCCTGTGTCTCCAACGTGATCCGTTGACTGCGCCAGAAGAGCCAGGTTATGCATTTGGTTATGTTCCAGGTAATTCCAGTACAATCAAGAAATTGGAACACTTGGCTTTCTATGAAGAAATTTTGAATTGGCCTGTAAAGAACGACAGCCAAGATGACGGGTGAATGGACTGTCAGACACTGATTATTGTTATAGAATGATGCATTAGTATTCTCAAATATAGTACTGTATGTTCTATATTGTATGCAGTCAACATAATGTTATTTCACTAATATTTTACATGTGGTTTTATAAAAAGGTATTGGTTTCCATAGTTTGGTGGTTACTTACATTACCAGAATATAACTTAAAAAGTTCAATCTCTTGTTCAATCACATTTACATCAATAACAACAATGCCAAGGAAGTTTCCCATATAAAGTTATTATGAAATTCAAACAGTTTTTCTCACTTTCTCACAAATGTGTCTTGGTTAACTTCACGCTTTTTAAAAATAAACGATTCATTTGTAGATTTACAGAAAACTCTTGCAACGTTGGGTGGAAAATATGCGATGAAACTGAACTTAGCAGGACTAAAATACAGAGAGCGAGAGGCAACTGACAACACGTTATTTACCACTAGTCAGCTGTTATAAGAGACAAAGGACAAGAAAGGGAAGCACTACTTCAAAAGGCAGTGAGACAAGTCATAGCCTTTTCCCGATGTTATTCAGTCTGTATACTGAGGAAGTGGAAAAGCAAACCGACGAGGTATTTGGAAGGGGATGTAAAGTTCAGGAAGAAGGAATAAAAAGAAGAGGACCTTCGTATTACAGAAACATGTTTCAGTACATTTGAACATCATCAATGGCCCATGTTTTATTCAGATCTGGAAAATACAACATACACTACTCAATAATTATTGAACGAAAATTTGGGCAAAAATCAGTTCATGCGTGCATGACTATTAAAAGGAGGTGCAACAAAATCTCCTAGAGACAAATGTAATGTTTAGAACAAATTTAAAAAGTTGAAGGCCTAACTTTCGTTCAGTAATTATTCCGAGAAACAAACCAGAATAAAACAGACACACTGATGGTGGTGGAAATTTTTTGCCATTAGATTGGAGTATTCATCCGTCCTAGTTGTTATACCACTATCTTAACAGTAAAAAAATAAAATTAAAGGGCATGTCCTGCTATCAGAAGTCTTGTACAGCACCAAAATATCACGTGCGAGCCATATCAATGAACACTTGATTAAAAAAGAAAAAGCCAAAGTTTCCTCAACTGGCGGATTATTTTTATTTTATGCTTTAGGAATGGTTGGTGAAAACCTGCGACTGTAGAGACAGTGCGTTTGGTTGTGGAATGACTTTTTCTGCTGGCAGGCACGATTTTCTTTTGTTTACTTCTTGGACACTCCCAGTTACGATTTTCTGTCATATATTTATTACATGACAAATTTCCGAGAAATAATTCCCATTGTCAAATGAGCATTTTTGTGTATGTACGTGTAATGCTTTCGATGTGTGAGTTGCTGCATCACCATTGTGTTGCGTTTATGAAAGAAAATCGTCACTGGCAACAGAAAACGCTATTTTATGAAGAAATAGGTTCACAAAATACTTAACACTTATACTTTCTTCTTCATTATACACTTTGCCTAACGATCAAACTGTACTTGTTCCACTGTGTGTAACGCTCGCAGTCCTCGGTAGTATAGTGGTTAGTATCCCCGCCTGTCACGCGGGAGACCCGGGTTCGATTCCCGGCCGGGGAGAAATATTTTACCTTCTAAAGGAATACCGTTGTGTTTGAGAACGTTAATTTAATGACCATGACATTTTGTGGTGTTTATCTTTTTAGGCAGAAAATACAATTTCCACATTTTCATATATTATCATTGATGTATGACAATTACACAACTTCGGAAGGACGGATAAAATATGTTCATAATTTACAAATTTATAGACATATTATTGACATAATTTATCACATCTGTCGTAGTGTTCAACAAGTCGTAGCGGTTTCGAGGGTAAGAACGTTCAGGGTATGCTACAACAACGTGTCTGACAGTTTGTCTTGAGAAGCCATAGATGCACTCTAGGTCCACCCTGTCTTCCACGACTCATCCGGTTCCGGTTTAGTAGATATTTTGTCGTCGAGGGAAGATCAGGTTGCCGCGGTTTGTGTTTGGCTTCGAGAAAGCTGTGGAGCTCCAGTGGAGTATTATTATACATTACGACCCTTTCAACTAAGCTTGGCGGAGATGATGTTATGGTGTAACAGGTTGCTAGCTGTTCTGAGTGGGGGATGTCTCGACTGGAGTCTGTTGGTTCGGGCAGGGGACAGCTGCCAGTTTTTGCAGATTTTCGTGTATTCTGTCGGGGGATTATTATTTCTTCTCATGTTAGCTGGTGAAATGAAGGTCAGGGCAGGCAGCCCTGGATTTCAGACTGTGCCAGTAACAATCCGCATTGTTTAATTTAGTTTCGCATCTGCCAGCTTCCTGTGGCTGCTGTTTATCCAGACAGGGCTGCAATACCCTGCCGCTCACAAGGCCGAGCGCTGACGATCGTAAGCTCGACGCTTCTGAACCCCATGTTGCGCCACATACTTTTGCAGAATATTATTTCTTGAACTCAGCGTAGCTGCAGATTTTGTTGCATGCAGTTTAAATGACAGCGTTCCGTCAAGTATAGCTCCAAGATGCCTGAGCCAGGCGAATACCTCGAAAATTATGTCCAGTTCACGGTAGTCTAGGACATTATTTCAAGGGGTTCGCCAAAACTCTTTTCCAAAATGGCGGGTCTCGAAGTTAGGCGTATTACTGCTTCCTTAGTTTGTGTGGCATTGTCATAATAATAATAATAATAATAATAATAATAATAATAGTAATAATAAATTATTATTATTATTTTACAATTAAACCTATAGTGCCGATTGTTACATAAGTGTGACGCCGGGAATTTATCACATTATTTACACAAGAAATTAATATTTGACGCAAATGCCCGATTTACAGTTATATAACAACGATAGGAATGCATTTGATTTCGCTGCTGTGGAAATTTATTCTGGCAGCTTCTTTGTGTTCTAACAATGCTAACAACAGCATCGCGACACCACTAAGGATCAGTTACGTGGAGGTCGGTTCTTTGATTTTCAACAAAAGGCTGTTTCTTATTTCCTCGTGGCAAATGCATTACATTGTCTGTTGTGTATCAGCGTGTGTCAACAGGTCATTCAGCTTCTAGTGTGTCAATCCGGCAAAAGTGAACCGTGTGTAAAGAAAAGAAAGTACGATGACAATTACGTTAGGTTTGGATTTTCGTATATAGGATTGTCCACGACCACAGCGCGTTGTTTGTGGCGACATTCTTGTTAACAGTAGTCTGAGGCTTTCTCTGCTTAAACACTATCTAGAAACTAAACAGCCCACCCCCGTAAACAAATGTGCTGAATTTTTTTACACGAAAAGCTAAGGAATGGAAGAATAAATAAACTAATTTTGTATTCGCTACAAGCAGTGACAATCAGAATCCTTTTGAAGCGTCTTATCGTGTTTGCTACAGAACTGCTAAAACTGCAAAACCTCATTCAGTAATTGAAGATTTAGTGAGCCAACGTGTAAAGGATGTAGTACAGAGCATTCTTAGAGAATCTTTCACATAAACGTTAGTATGGTACCGTTGTCCGACAGTAGAATCAACCGCCAGATTAAAGACATGTCAAAGTATGTCGAAAATGAAATTTTGGAAAGAGTTCGCGGCAGTCCTTTTGCGATTCGTTTTGACGAATCGACTGATGTTGCCAATTTAGCCATTTTGTTACTTTTCGTCCGTTATATTAATGGGAAGTCGGTAGATGAGAACTACGGGAGGAGACATATTTAAGTTAATTGACGAATACTTTCGCGAATGTTGTCAAACTGAAACCGATAGCGCCGAACGCTTCTTGGAGACATTGTTGCATTCATAGACGAGCTACTGTCTCTAAACGCATGTCTGATGGGTTGAAATCTGCACTGGACGATGCGGTGAAAATAATTACTTTTATTAAGGCTCGCCCTACAAATTGCCGCATCTTTGCATTGCCTTATGGGGGAAATGGGAATCATTTCCAAGTGTTTATTGTCTCACTCGAAGATAAGTGGCTGTCTCGAGTGAGAACTGTTTCCAGGCTTTCCAGACAGCATGAGCTGAAAGACGGAATTTACGTTTATCTCACCAGCCTTGCCTCCCACAAAGCAAAGTGCATCGAAGATGAAATCTGGCTTTACACTTCATCTTATACGATAGAGATTTTTTCAATCTCCCTAGGAGTCAAATGTAAACTGTTTATATTGTGCAAGACAGTAACGAACCATTTATTAAAGAACTTTATTTCTGGGAAACGTGATTCAGTTGGAATAAAACGGAGCACGTTGATACCCTTGAAGACTTCCTGGTGAAAAATCATCTTTCTTTGGACGAAAACGTCAGGAACATGTTTAAAGGGTTAAAGAACATTTGAAGGGACTTACAAAAACCGTCAGAGAATATTTCTGTTATGTCCAAAAATAACGGTTGGATTTGCAATCCCTTCGAAGAGCCAACAATTTTAGAATCCACGTTCAGCGACAATTGCTAAAGCTTAAAAAGCTACAGGACAACCGAAGACCTCCGAAAATAATGCAAGTAGTGCGTTTCTTTAGCATGCCTGTCCTTGCACCTCCTTAACGAAACACCATTGTCACGGCTATTCAACATTCGTTTTAAAAGTAGCGTCCTTCTGTTGACGTGGATAGCTAAGATATACCGGGTGTCCCACTCAAACCTCCCTGATTTCAAGGACCCAGGAGAGAAAAAACCAAAGTAGATATGACAATGAAAAATGCAGCACATTGTAGAGCATCTCAAAGAATTTACACTACTGGCCATTAAAATAGCTACACCACGAAGATGACGTGCTACAGACGCCGAATTTAACCGACAGGAAGAAGATGCTGTGATATGCAAATGATTGGCTTTTCAGAGCATTCATACAAGGTTGGCGCCGATGGCGACACCTACAACATGCTGATATGAGGAAAGTTTCCAACCGATGTCTCATACACAAACAGCAGTTGACTGGCGTTGCCTGGTGAAACGTTATTGTAATGCCTCGTGTAAGGAGGAGAAACGCGTACCATCACGTTTCCGACTTCGATAAAGGTCGGATTGTAGTCTATCGCGATTGCCGTTTATCGTATCGCGACACTGCTGCTCGCGTTGGTCGAGATCCAACGACTGTTAGCAGAATATGGAATCGGTGGGTTCAGGAGGGTAATACGGAACGCCGTGCTTGGATCCCAACGGCCTCGTATCACTAGGAGTCCCTGAGTCAGCAGATGGGGACGTTTGCAAGACAACAACCATATGCACGAACAGTTCGACGACGTTTCCAGCGGCATGGACTATCAGCTCGGAGACCATGGCTGCGGTTACCGTTGACGCTGCATCTCTTGTTCGCATTGACGGCACTTGTGAACACTGGACGTTACATTTCAGATGTGTTACGACCCGTGGCTCTACCCTTCTTTCGATCCCTGCGAAACCCTACATTTCAGCAGGATAATGCACGACCGCATGTTGCAGGTCCTGTACAGGCCTTTCTGGATACAAAAAATGTTCGACTGCTGCCTTGGCCAGCACATTCTCCAGATCTCTCACCAACTGAAAACGTCTGGTCAATGGTGGCCGAGCAACTGGCTCATCACAATACGCCAGTCACTACTCTTGTTGAACTGTGGTATTGTGTTGAAGCTGCATGGGCAGCTGTACGTGTACACGCTATCCAAGCTCTGTTTGACTCAATCCCCAGGCGTATCAAGGCCGTTATTACGGCCAGAGGTGGTTGTTCTGGGTACTGATTTTTCAGGATGTATGCACCCAAATTGCTTGAAAATGTAATCACATGTCAGTTCTAGTATAATATATTTGTCCAATGAATACCCGTTTATCATCTGCATTTCTTCTTGGTGTAGCAATTTTAATGGCCAGTAGTGTATATTCCCACATCAGAAGTGGAATAGTATGTCGCCATAGAGCAGCATGGTCGCAAGAAGTGAAAATGGCGACACAGCAGTGCACACAAGCAGTAGTGTGGTTTGTAGAAACAAAACGCCGGTTACTGTGCAAATAAATTATCTTCGTGTGTATGAATGTGATCCATCTGATGTGAAAACATTTAAGGAATGGTATAGAAAGTTTTTGACGACACGAAGTGTTCTGAAACATTCTGGCAGTGCACGCTATGAAGTTTCAGAAGAGACAGCGAAGGACATCAGAGAAACGTTTCTCAGAAGCCCACGTCAGTCAATTCGTCGAGCATCTAGGCAACTTGATGTACCTCGATCAACATTGCATCGTGTAGTTCACCGGCGTCTTTGTATGTGTGCTTACAAAGTGCAAATTCTATAACATCTGACGCCGAACGAAAAACCACGCCGACGTCAATTTGCTGCAGATATGCTGCAGTGTATTGATATGGATGCCAGCTTTCTGGAAAGATGTTTATACTGAGATGGGGCAACCTTTCATCTATGAGGAAGGGTTAATACGCATGATGTCTGGATTTGGGATTCGCAAAATCTGTATGTTGTCATTGAACATGTTTGTGATAGCCCTAAACTAAACATCTGGTGCAGGGTAATGCACGACAGAATTGTTGGACCGTTCTTCTTTGCGGAACAAACAGTGAATGGGTCAGTGTATCTGGACATGTTGGAGCAGTCTGTGTACCCTCAGATACAAGACTTGCAACCCAACATCGTTTTTCAACTAGATGGACCTCCGCCACATTGGTCAACGGCTGTTCGCAAGTTCCTGGATAGGAAATTTGCCAATCGTTGGATCGGATGCGGAGGACCCACTGCCTGGCCACCACGTTCACTCGACATTGCGCCGCTTGAGTTCTTCACGTGGGTATTTGTGAAGGACCGCGTATATGCGACCAAAGTGGACGATATTCCTACATTGCGACATCGTATCACTAAAGCGATTGCAACAATAACAAAGGAAATATTACAAAGAACTTGGCGAGAAATTGAATACAGACTCGATATTCATCGTGCTACGAAAGGGTCACATGTAGAGATATATTGATGATAAATAAATAAATACTGTGAGGTGCTCTACAATGTGGTGCACGTTTCATTGTTGTGTCTACTGTGTTTTTTTTCCCCTGGGTCTTTGAAATCAGGGAGGTGTGTGTGGGACAGCCTGTACTGTAAAACAGTAGTCCTGAATAAGCTTTTTCCGCTTTATACAATAAATTATTAACTGAGTCTGAAAATCTGCATTCCATTTCTGCATTAGTCACTTTCCACTTTTAAAAAATTGGCAATAAAAGTGTATTGAATGCATTGGGACTCAAGTATTCGTAGGATTTGGCCACATTTCCGTGTTATAGACGTTCCGCTTTGATCAAATTTTACTGTACAAGCTAAATATGAGCGGAGCTAGGGCTGTGCCTTGAGGGAGACCATTGCTGAGAGCCTTCTGGCCACTAGTGGTGCCGTCTATAATTATTCTGAACGGTCAGTCAGTCAGCATGTCCACAGCTCGTTGTCTAGTGGCTAGCATTGCAACCTCTGGATCACGGGGTCGCGGGTTCGATTCCCGGCAGGGTTTGCCTAGGGACTGGGCTAGATTGGAGTGCGTAAAAAAATTGGACTGTGCAAAAATTGGGGCTTTGTACGGGCGCTGATTACAGCGCAAACACCATCAGTCAACATGCTGTTGGGTTGGGTTGGGATTGATTTGGGGAGGAGACTAGACTGCGAGGTCATCGGTCTCATCGGATTAGGAAAGGATGCGGAAGCAAGTCGGCCGTGCCCTTTCAAAGGAACCATCCCAGCATTTGCCTGAAACGATTTAGGGAAATCACGGAAAACCTAAATCAGGATGGCCGGACGCGGGGTTGAGCCGTCGTCCTCCCAAATGCGAGTCCAGTGTGCTAACCACTGCGCCATCTCGTTCGGTCTCAAAATGTTGTTAAGCAGTTGTGTTACTCCTCTACAGGGTATTACACGGAGCAGCTTCTGCACGGTACTAAAAGCTGCAGACAGGACAATAAATACAGCAGAGGTCGTTAATTGTTTCTCGTAGCTAGTTTATATGTACAAGATGAGAATAATCAACTATATGGAAAAAATTGTAAATTAGTTACAAACTACAGCTTGCACACACTTTATTCAACATGTAAACGTGACAACAGATATTCAGATTTAGGTTGTGTTCGATATGCCTGCCATCATTGGCGATGATGTGGCGCAGACGAATAACGAAATTCTGCATGACACGCTGAAGTGTCGGGACATCGATGCTGTCGATAACATCCTGAATGGCTGTTTTCAACTCAGCAGTGGTTCTGGGGTTATTGCGGTACACCCCGTCTTTAATATAGCCCAACAAAAAGGAGTCGCATGTGTTCACATCTGGAGAATATGGCGGCCAATAGAGGCCCATGCCAGTGGCCTCCGGGTACCTCAGAGCCAGAATGCGGTCCGCAAAGTGCTCCTCCAGGACATCAGACACTCTCCTGCTTCGATGCAGTCGAGCCCCGTCTTGCACGAACCACATGATGTCGAAATCAGGCTGACTTTGGATAATGGGGATGAAATCATCTTTCAAAATCTTCACGTATCGTTCGGTAGTCAACGTGACATTAAGGAATATCGCGCCGATTATTCCGTGACTGGACACCGTACACCACACAGTCGCCCGTCGAGGGTGAAGAGACTTCTCGATCGCGAAATGCGGATTCTCAGCCCACAAATTCACCTGTTTTGCTTATTGGCGAACCCGTCTGAATGAAAGGGGGCTTCGTCGCTAAATCGAACCATACGTCACATACTAATTCGCATCATGCCAAGTGGACAATCGTGTAGTTTGAACGTCCTAACGCAAACCGTTTAGAAGTTATGACGATTTTATTTCATATAGTTCAATGATCGTCCCCATGTAGGTTGCCTAAGACAGGACTCCACACAGCCAGTCTGGTCGGAATCTGGCCTCTTCAACACGAATCTCCTCCTGTACCTCGATACGTATTCTGTAGCTTCACGTTCGTAGGTGTAACCTGCTCCTCTCTCCTGGAGGGTGCTAAGCAAGCAACAACATTAGCTGTTGCACAGTCTTCAAGATATCCTAGCTCAATACGTCGCTATGAGTCCTAGCAACTTGCACAACAATGCGCCCATGGATTTCAAAACAACTTACAAGTCCACGCACTCATGTAACAATAACGAGAAAACTCGACGCTTGGATTTGTACACTGTGGCACAGTACTCTGTTCCGCAATTTCGTTGATTTACTCTGCCTGCACGGCTAGATGTCGTAGCCCTTTGGTGACTTGTTGTGAGACCGATGATCGCAAACTTTGAGAACAGCGATTTCTGGAACTATTTTGACTCATACGTAGATTCCAACTTGCAATATGAAGTAAAGTAAAAAAAAAACTTTAATAATTAAATTCTAGTGTCACACACCTTTCCCGTAAAAATAAATAAACAAATAAAATCATTTTTCAATTCCTCCCGCGGGAATACAGGTTGCACTGTTCTTGAATCAATTTTTATGCTGATTCTAGAAATAACTATCGTTTTTGTCTATCACGTCAGGTTTTTGCACAAAGTAAGAAGTAATATTTTGATGATTTTCACTTCTGAGCCCACAATTATGTTCTAACACCATTTCACAAAACTCGAGTTTTTAATCAAAACATATTTAAAAACAAAATAATTTAAAAAACACTCTTACGAACTCCCTTAATTTGTTTCGTGACTACCGTGTATAAAAACAAGAAGTCAACAGTATTCCATAAACTTTTAAAATTTCTCTTCTTTGTCCTCCTGCCCCTCTTCAACATCCAACAGTAGTCGGCCAACACAGCTGCTTTTCAGCGTCGCTGGTACCACCTCTTCATATTTCGGTGAAAACGTTCACTCTGCTCTTCAGTATCATATCCCAAATTTTCCAGAAAGTAGTCAGACTTTCTGACTCATCTAATAACCCATCTTCTTGAAATTTTGTGACAATAATGGCCTTGTAATTAGGATCTTTGTTATTCCATAGAAAGTTCTCAGTAACTGATCGGGATGCAGTCACGCACCATTTCCTCTTTTCTTCATTGTCTCCTCAGAATCTTCACCCTCCATCAGTTTCTATATTTGAGGACTAAAAAAAGTTTCAGCTTTCAATTTGTCTCGTGTTGTGAAGGGAAATTTCTTGGAAAGGAACTTGAAACAGGGTCCATTCTGTGGTAGAGATTTTGCAAATTACTTCATCAAGCCCAATTTTATTTGTAGAGGTGGAAGCAAGACTATGTTTTTTTGGTTCTACAAGCAGTTCGCGCGGGATGTGTTTAGTTGCAGACACAAAATGTCTCCGCTCTGACCAAACTCCCCCAGTCCAATGTCTGTGGCTTGCCCAACTGTCCAGTTCACATAGAAAGCTAGGCATTCTTGTGTACTCATCTTGTTGCTCCAATAGTATACCGGTAACTTTGAAGTCACCGCAAATAAGCCAAGTCTGTTCCTCATACTGGATACTTGTTACGAGTGTCTTCATGTTCTCATACGTCGCTTTCATCTGAACTGAATGGCCTACAAGCCTTTCAGGCTCCACGTTGATGAGTGTATAAAAGTCTCTTTTTATGTAGGATCATTTTAAATGGCACAGAAGCGCATTAACTCGTTTATGTTACTGGAGTGAACCAAGGACTGCTTCTGTGGGAATAAATGAACTAATTCTTTCTTTCTATGTTTGTACCTTGTGTGATGTGTTCCTGGATCCAGAGGATTCTTACTGTTTAGCCGGGAGCCAAGTAGTTCCGCTGATTCCTTAGCAACTTCAAATCTCGTATTTGACCATTAAGTTCACTCTGAGAAAACGCTTATGGAGTAAAATTGCATTCAGGGTGGTGGACAATACTATCGTCTTCGGTAATTGCATCAACTTCATTTTCTTCATCATTTTCTGCCACGTTCTCAACAATAACTGGAGGAAGAGGAGCAATCAGATCCTACCCATGCGAAAACTGGCCTAATGGCTAAATCAATGCTTGGGTATACAATTTGTCTCTCATTTTTTGAACTACACCCCCTAACTAAGCAGAAGTAACAGTCATTAAGGTGACTTTTACCCCCACACACACAACACTCTCACAACAGGAAACAAAAATGGGAAGCATGTTTTTTTTTATTTATTTTGTCCACAAATCTCCACCCAATACCACCAAACTGCCTCTGGCGCCCATCCCTGATCCTAGCCACCAAGTTTCACTTTAAAATAAGCATGAATAGCTTTTGACACAAAGTCTGCTTAGCCACTCTGTAATTCCCAAAAATGTAACAGAAAATATTTAGCTTCTAGACAGACTTGCGTGTTGACATTGTAGTAACTATCAACAGTAGGCGAAGTGTTTTATTAATGCTATCCTAAATATATAGAAAAATGACAATATAGCACTGGTAATGCAAGCCTGTGAGACGAGCAACACTTTCAGGTCCACACAATAACAACTCGCGTCAACAAGTGTAACATCCTAAAGGTATACAGGGTCGTTTTGAGAAATTAGCGGCAAAACTGTACGTGATAGCAAAAAACTGATGACAGATTAGCAATCAGGGTAAAAAGTTGAGATAGTATCACATATTAGTTTTCAGTCACCTGATATTCTGAAGACAAGTGTCCACAGTAAACTCTGCACTCAGTAACGGCCTATGTTTACCGCTTGACTGTTAGATGTCTCCAGCTTCATTTAATCGATGAAATTGTTGCCTTTGTTGGACCATCGCGCATACTGTATTCTCTGCGGAATGCCCGTGTTGCAACCAGTGAGTCCGTCTTCCAGTATGTTTTCACAATAAAAACCCGCTCTGTAAGTGTGTGCTGTATGCTTCTGCCAGCTACAGACTGCCAACGATTCACTAATTTTCTCGTTACTGTCACGCGTCCCGAACTACACACACGCACACTTCAGAAACCGCGGACAAAAAACGAACGAACACGACCCGAGCATGCGCGGCATTATAACGGACAAAGGACGTCTTGTACTGAAACAACAATCAACTTGCAAACAACGGGCGGTACTTCTGACTCTCCCGAAGCCACTGAGATTATTAATACAACTTTCTTGTTTCGATGAGCTTTCGGAGGGAAATTATAACCCATGGAAGTAGTTCAGGTTTATGGATCGCCCTACAGTAATCAGAATAGAGACTAATTATTTGAAAACCATTTCAGTGACAGTATTTTCCACTAATTAAGCTGACAAAAGAATCTCTTGTCCAAATTGGTAAACTGAAATTTGTGGTAAGTTCCTTTGGGACCAAGCTGCTAAGGTCGTCGGTCCCTAGGCTTACACATTACTTAATTTAACTTAAACTAAGGACAACACACACACACACACACACACACACACACACACCCATCCAAGTTGGTAGATCCACCGTCGGTACTCATTTATCCCTAATGGTCATTAGCTTTCTGCTTTAAAATACAGATAGTAAGTGTTACTTAGAGCCAGTTTTTGACAAATGTTTCAATTCTCCTTCTGTGTTGTTCATGCCAAACCATTTCTAGCTATAGTGTGTTACTGTCTCACATCTTATCTGCAAAACAGAATTTCAGTATCAACTGAAGTAAATACCAATATTTAACTCCTTTTATGAACAGCGCTAGTAGTTGGCACAAACTTGCCTAATTAGGCTGGAAATCGCTTCCTTTTACGTAATTGCCGTTTACTTTATTACTAGTATGACCTAGGTTCGATCCCCGTTTTTCTGCTATTGCTTGCTTTCAATAGAAATCTTTCGAGAAACTCTAAACAGTCCGACAATTCATTACACACGATCACAGTCAATTCAAATCCTTTCACAGGGATAACTTTGTAGGCCAATTGTTAATTTAGTAGTAGCCGGTAGTGCTATACTTGGATTGCCCCGTGACAGGAATAATAGTTCCGTAGAGGAAAACGTCGTAAATGTTCTGAGTATCAAGTACCACTTGACAGATACAAATTTACAAGACTCTCAACTTGAAGAACAACAGACATAATGTTGGCATTAAATCTGCGTGAGACATTTAACACAGTGGTAGCATATCTAAGACGGTGCCATCGTCTCGAACATTGTCCGCAGCTCGTGATATAGTGGCAAAAAAGGAAAAAAAATGGCTAGCGTTGCTGTCTCTGGATCACGGGCTCCCGGAGCCCCGATTCACACAGAAAGCAACGTCACGCCAGCTCCAAATCGGGTCACCTGACGCAAAATATTCTTCAGTGCTTTCAGATGGGAAAGTTCAAATGGTGAGCTACGTCTTAACGTCTGTTTGCCGGCTGACGCAAAATATTCTTCGATGCTTTCAGATGGCGAGGTTCAAACTGTGAGCAATGTCTCGTCAATGTCAGTTTGCCAACTGATCAGTATGCTCCGAAAGAATAGTCTGCCACTGACGGTGAAGGACCGGCTGTGTTGCCCGAGCGGTTCTAGGCGCTTCAATCCGGATCCGCGCGACCGCTACGGTCACAGGTTCGAATCCTGCCTCGGGCATGGATGTGTGTGATTTCCATAGGTTAGTTAGGTTTAAGTAGTTCTAATGGCTAGAGGACAAATGTAAGGATGTAGACGCTTATCTCACTATGGGTAAAATAGATACTGCCTATAGGAAAATTAAAGAGACCTTTGGAGAAAAGAGAACCACTTGTATGAATATCAAGAGCTCAGATGGAAACCCAGTTCTAAGCAAAGAAGGGAAAGCAGAAAGGTGGAAGGAGTATATAGAGGGTCTATACAAGGGCGATTTACTCGAGGGCAATGTTATAGAAATGGAAGAGGATGTAGATGAAGATGAAATGGGAGATATGATACTGCGTGAAGAGCTTGACAGAGCACTGAAAGACCTAAGTCGAAACAAGGTCCCGGGAGTAGTCAACATTCCATTAGAACTACTGACAGCCTTGAGAGAGCCAGTTCTGACAAAACTCTACCATCTGATGAGCAAGATGTATGAGACAGGTGAAATACCCTCAGACTTCAAGAAGAAAAGAATAATTCCAATCCCAAAGAAAGCAGGCGTTGACAGATGTGAAAATTACCGAACTATCAGTTTAATAAGTCACGGCTGCAAAATACTAACGCGAACTCTTTACAGACGAATGGAAAAACTGGTAGAAGCTGACCTCCGGGAAGATCAGTTTGGATTCCGTAGAAATATGGGAACACGTGAGGCAATACTGACTCTACGACTTACTTTAGAAGCTAGATTAAGAAAAGGCAAACCTACGTTTCTAGCATTTGTAGACTTAGAGATACCTTTTGACAATGTTGACTGGAATACTCTCCTTCAAATTCTGAAGGTGGCAGGGATAAAATACAGAGTGCGAAAGGCTATTTACAATTTGTACAGAAACCAGATGGCAGTTATAAGAATCGAGGGACATGAAAGGGGAGCAATGGTTGGGAAGGGAGTGAAACAGAGTTGTAGCCTCTCCCCGATGTTGTTCAATCTGTGTATTGAGCAAGCAGTAAAGGAAACAAAAGAAAAATTTGGAATAGGTATTAAAATCCATGGAGAATAAATAAAAACTTTAAGGTTCGCCGATGACATTGTAATTCTGTCGGAGACAGCAAAGGCTTGGACGAGCAGTTGAACGGAATAGACAGTGTCTTGAAAGGAGGATATAAGATGAACATCAAGAAAAGCAAAACGAGGATAATGGAATGTAGTCAAATTAAATCAGGTGATGCTGAGCGAATTAGATTAGGAAATGAGACTCTTAAAGTAGTAAAGGAGTTTTGCTGTTTGGGGAGCAAAATAACTGATGATTGTCGAAATAGAGAGGATATAAAATGTAGACTGGCAATGGCAAGGAAAGCGTTTCTGAAGAAGAGAAATTTGTTAACATCGAGCATAGATTTAAGTGTCCGGAAGTCGTTTCTGAAAGTTTTTGTATGGAGTGTAGCCTTGTATGGAATTGAAACATGGACGATAACTAGGTTGGACGAGAAGAGAATAGCTTTCGAAATGTGGTGCTACAGAAGAATGCTGAAGATTAGATGGGTAGAACACATAACTAATAAGGAGGTATTGATTAGGATTGGGGAGAAGAGTTTGTGTGCACAACCTGACTAGAAGAAGGGATCGGTTGGTAGGACATGTTCTGAGGCATCAAGGGATCACAAATTTAGTACTGGAGGGCAGCGTGGAGGGTAAAAATCATAGAGGGAGACCAAGAGATGAATACACTAAGCAGATTCAGAAGGATGTAGGCTGCAGTAGGTACTGGGAGATGAAGAAGCTTGCACAGGATAGAGTAGCATGGAGAGCTGCATCAAACCAGTCTCAGGACTGAAGACCACCACCACAACAACAACAACAAGTAGTTGTAAGTTCTAGGGGCTGATGACCTCAGATTTTAGGTCCCATAGTGTTCAGAGCCATTTGAACCATTTGAACGGTGATGGCAACGTGGCCCATCAACTGCTTACGATTCGCTGTTACAGTTTGTCTTGTTTTGTGGCTGCTTGTATGGTTCACAGCTGTGTTCTTCGCATTTAAAGTGTCTTTCGTTAGTGCGCTTTTGGTTATACTTACATTTTATATTAAAGAAGAACGATGAAGTGCTAACTGAGCTTGTTCGCCAGCTTGTGGTAATCTTGAGTAACAAAAGTACAGTAACACTTTGCTAAAAGAATAAATATGGAGGGAAACCGGATTGTTTAACGATTGCTCAGTTAAATAATGCTATTAGTGGTGATGGTGGTAAGTTCCTATGGGACCAAACTGCTGAGGTCATCGGTCCCTAGACTTACACACTACTTAATCTAACTTAAACTAAGGACAACACACACACACACGCCCGAGGGAGGACTCGAATGTCCGACGGAGGAAGCCGCGCGAAACGTGGTAAGGAGCCTTAGACGGCGCAGCTACCCAGCGCGGCAGTTTTATTAGTACACTCATCTGAAACAAACCACTTGTTTTTCTCGTCGAGAAAGTGCGCAACCCATGTTTCTGTCTCCTTTGCTTGATCCCCCTGCTTATCAAAGACATTAAATTAAACTCATTTGAAAAATGTGGTTTCGTCTCCTTCCAGTTCTCCACACAGTGTGTGAAATTCGGCTTTATACAATGTCTTCAAAAAGACGTTTCTCAGTTCATGTTAGTCTTAATCGAATTGCCAATTTCTGCTCTCTTTCCTCGTCATCTAAGGCAACTGCAGTCATAGCTACTTCTTTGACACTAAATTTAATGTTTGCCCTTCTCATTTTTGGACAAAAACCTCTACTGTGGGTTTCTAACAGTGGTATCACCTATCGATACCACTCCACGGGCGTCTTTGATAGTGGAGTTTCAGGTTTCCGGTCACGCGGGATCTGGCGGAACCAATGGCGCGCTCCCGCTGAGCCACGCCTGCAGCGGCTCTGTACCACGAGCGCCCTCTGCTGCCGCGATACACGACGGCTGGCGGCAGCCGCTTACTTCACTTGCACTTGGAGCCTCTGCGCTACGAGAGCATCATCCTTGTTGACACTGACAGCTGGACCCTGATCCTTGTTGCATTACTTGCAAGGAGTCTTCGTACACTTGCAGAAATACAAGTTAAGTATCTTCTGTTTGCTGTGTTAACTTGCTCGCTAATGCCTTTTGTTCCTGGCCAGTTTTCCTACGACCACAGTTGCCCAACACCCTGTATTCTAGCTCTGATTACCACTGTCTACGAAGTCGTATATACAACACCAATTATGTGCCAAATGGTGCTTGAAATTTTGCCGTCTCTTGATGTTCCGTCCAGAGGGAATTCATTTGGATTTTCGACGTTGTGTGACGTGACTAAGGCTGACCTGACGTTGCCCACAGAGTGGATCCAGCCGTAAGCAGAGGAGCCGTTAATGGCGGCGAAGACAAGCTCTTGGAGACGTGGCTGTGCAGATGTGTCTCGTTCGTCGGTGCAGCGTGCAGCGACTATACTTCTGAGGTTTATGTGCGAGATGCCAGCCTTGCTTTGGCACCCCGCTCTTTGGACGACACCACAGCTAAAAACGGGGCAACTTCATTCACAGTGTGGTCACGGTTACCTCCTAACAAGACAGCTAATTTCTGTGATTCTGTCGCGTCTGCGCGTCTACCTATCGAACTGCGCTGATTCCATACAACCGACTGCCATATACACACCATCCCTCTCACACTACGTGTATCGGCGCTGCAGGGTCATGTGAGCCTGATAGCTGTTTTACACAGCTTACTGGTCTCCAGTGCGACCGGAGTGTTCTTTCATGTTTCGTCCGCCGGTACAATGCAACACACCCTCTTGCACGAGGTTTGTAGTGCTGAAGCGTCTCCATGTGACCTGTTCCATTGAGCTTGGAAAGCAACTTTCAGTTTAGCCTGCTTGGATAGTCAGACGGTCTAACGCGCTGCTTCCCGGGTGGGAAGGTGTGCTCGTCCCCTGCACGAATCCACCCGGTGGATTAGTGTTGAGGTCTGGTGTGCCAGCCAGCCTGTGGATGGTTCTTAAGGCGGTTTTCGATCTACCTCGGCGAATGGAGGCTGGTTCCCCTTATTCCGCCTCAGTTACACTGTGTCGGCAACTGCTGTGCAAACACTGTCTCCACGTACGCGCGCACCATACTTACTCTACCACGCAAACATTTGGGGTTACGCTAGTCTGGCATGAGACGTCCCCGGGGAGGTCCACTGGGGCCGAAACCGCACAATAACCCTGGGTTCGGTGTGGGGCGGCGGTGGGGTGGGTGGACTGCTGTGACCTGTTGTGGGGCTGTCAACCACAGAGGGCTACGGCGGGACGAAGCCTCTCCGTCGCTTCTAGGTCCCCGGTTTCATACACAATACCCAATACACAATGACTATACCTAGAGATAAAGATGGACCAGAGTGTGTGATATTACAGCGGCGTTTCAAAGCCAAAGGAGAATGTCTTTTTCAATTTCAGATCCATAACTATGTTCTGTGTCGTCCATTATCATATATTCATGTCATATCTTTCCTGGCCCCACTGTCACCTGCTAGTATGAGTGTGTGGTTTGTCTGTAGCTGGCACTTCAGATTTCCTTAGTTGCCAGGAGGTTTCCTCGAATAGTAAGGGAAGTTTAGCCAACCTTTGTGTAGAGCTTTGAACACTGCTACACTGGGTCAGAGATGAATTGATGGCGACTGGTCAGTATCCGTTGTGAGGTTGGTGCAGGCAGAAACCGCTTAAGCTCTCTGAGCCCTTCCAGGTTGCTGTGTGAACCCCGGCAGTGGGGCAGGTTAGTTTTACTCTTCCCTACAAATCCCATGAGTAAGGATGCTCTGGCAGCTTAGTTGAAATGTCTAACAGTTAGCTTTGTTTGAATTTCCGGTAGTCACTCTGGTGTGTGTCATCGATAATCATGCCCCACCAATTATTTCAGTCGGGGAATGGCATTAATTTAATTAGAATTCTCTTTATTCGGTGAGAACTTTTGTAAAACTGCAATTTGACGTGGACGAGCGGTGTCAGCATGTGGTGTAGTGTTTTAGCTAGTTTCGTGTATTATGTAGGAATGTATCGTGTTCATACTGGAATGCTTGCGTTAAGTTTTATTTACTGTACCGTACAATTTGTCTTTCACTCCCACGGACTTATTAGCCCATACACTGCTGCTTCACATCCGTTTCTTTGTAAACCGTCAGCCTCCAATTCGGCGTAAACGCCTCTCGTGTTCGAACTGAAGCCTGTTTCTTCGCGGAATAGGTGTACTCGCGTTTAGTAAATTTATTTACAAAATTACTAAGTTGTACGAAATTTCAGAAGTGGGCTTTGTTCTCTAAAATTGACCGCTAAAGCCAGTCGCGGTCTGACCCAGTGAGCTTTCATGTGGAGCAGGGAAAGTTTCTTCTAAACTCTATCTTTCGTTGTGTCAGTGATCAGTGTGAACGTGGTGTATGTCATCTTGATAAATCGTAACCAGTAATTTAGCAGACAACCATCGCACGTGTCGGTCCAGTTGTTGCGTTGTATAATGTACCATATGTTCAGATCCACGCGCCAGCATTCCAAGTAACTGTCTTTTAACTTAACATCTGTGTGTGTGTGTTACTTTTAATCAGGAAATAGATATTAATTATTGCTAAAATCGTTTCTATTACATCTTAAGCGCCATTCCGCTTCCTGGTTAGGATCCCTAAAATCAGTCAGTTTGCACATCCCCTTAATTATGTTTCAATGAAATTTATCTTATATTAAATACATGGATTGGTATTTTATTAAATCATCGAATGATCTCTGAGGTGGCGTCTTTTTATCAGCTTAATTAATTAATATTTAAATAAATTTGGCCCAATAATCGGAAATTTTGTGTTTACTACTTGTTCGAGGCAAGCGAACTGCTTCTACAACGGGAGCAAGTTGTTTCTGACATTCTTTGTAGAATCTTGTAGGTATGCCATGTGGTCCTGATACCTTGAAAGGTCTGTTGGATTCCTTTCATGTTTGATTTCTTAAATCTGTTGTCATTTATGGAATAAATTCCTCTTCTAAATTTACTGTGGCGTTTCTGACTATCTGGGAGGAGACTGAGTAGTGGAACGTGTTACCTTTACACGTAAACAAGAACGATCTGTCACACTGCTACACTTTAAAACACAGTTTATATGTAATTCATGTCACACAGTCTCATACGGAACCTACATCCGCTTTCTGTTATATACTGTATATGATAAGATACTGTCATCCCCCTTCCCTTCTGTTTGAGAGGATGAATGATCAAATGTGTTTGTAGTTGCATGCTTGAGGGTAGCAGACAAGCCTGTCTGCTAGAGAACAGTAGGACCAACGTCGGAACAGGTAGCTACGCTTCCTAAAAGCAAAGAGGTTTCTATCCTTAGTATGGTTCTGTCCGTCCGTTGTCATGTTGGTATAGGAAGCTGCCCCTCTGGCCACTTCCGTTTGTCTTTGTGAGCCACCCTCAGGAAGCACGCTCGGCAGTAGGCAGTTGCTGTGGGACCGTGGTGAGCGTCTGAAGTGGTAAGATCTCCGGCTAAGCGCGTGTCTGCTAAGTCCGTAGGACAATGTATTTCTTAAGTTCAGCCTAACTGAAAACTTAATACCTTGAATTCAGATTTAGCTCTAAAATATCTAATGCTATCTTAAATTGCAGCGTAGTGTAATTCTCGTGTGAAGTTCATATTATTTTCCGATTGTTGCTTTGTTACTACTTTGTGAGTAAAGTGGAACCACGTGTTGATTAGTAACTCTAACTAAGTTCATCAATCTTAAATGTGAATGCTTGTGTAATTATAACGTCTCGTCTTGACAATATTTTACAATATAGCAACTTTTCTTTATGCTTTTCTTTATGTTCAACCCACGTGGAGTGTACTTTGCGAGACCAGTACCACGTGCTTATATAACTGTTTGACCCATCAGGTTAATAGTAAGACGTTAGTAACCAGTTCAAGGTTTTTCTTTTGTCAATTGCTTTTCGATCGAATTTATTTTAATTATCAAAATTACTGTGGAGTTATACGCTTTCTGTAAACCAAGTTGACCACGTGGAGCATGTGGTGTAATCATCAAAGTAGCCTTCAGCTATTCTTTTTGGGAAGATTTCACAAAGAGTTAATATGAATTTAGTATACCAGTGTGTGGTAATTACATGACGGACAGGATTGTGTTACGAACGTAATTTCTTTGGGTGAAAACTGAATCTGTTGGTTGTGGTTAATTTCTTCTTGCTTGTGTTTCAACGTTCTTTGGGTGTTGTTTTGTGAATGCAGGGTTGTATGCAGTCTCCCAATCTTGGCTCCATATTTGATGTGTTCCGTAAGATTAAAATCTCACATTTTTACAATCCTTAAACAAGGCACCAGCTCAGTTATAACTCACGTATAATATGCTGAAATTTCAATGAACAATCTTAAAATAAATTTCCAAATATAAACTGATTTCTTTCTTATTTAAATTCTCCTTTTTATATATAGATATATTACCGGTTGTTGTATGACTGTAAAAGATTATAATCAATGTTAGTCTGATTGGTAATGTGGTAAACCTAGACTAGTTACCTGGTGAAACAGTTGCGCAGTAATGCACGGTTAACTTCTCCCCAGACAGCTCACAGCTTTTAACCCGGTTTTATTCTACTATTAGCACCCGATTTCGGCATAGCAAATTCATGTAGCAATATTGCACATGGCGACCCTATTCTGTGATTTCGCTAGACTCTGGAATCTCTGAGACGTTAGATTACAAGCGTTGTATAATCTTAATTTTTTTTCCCTACAGCGCTCAAACAACTTCTGCGTTGTTTCTGAGGAGACTTTCTAAAGATTCACTGCGTTGTTGAGCGGCGTTGTGTTGTTTGTCTTGTTGTTTTGTTTTCTATATTTGTGTGTTTTATATGTGTGTGCGGACCTTGTCAGCGAGCAAAGGCGGCCACAGTGACTTATGCTGCATCATTGCACCCGATAATACCAAGCAAACTTTGTGACCTCGCGGCCGTGGATCTATTTGGGCCACTAATACGATCTAAAGCAGGTTTTGCATATGTTTTCGTAGCGGTAGAGCTAACCTCCAAGTTTGTGTGTCTGACTCCGTTGAAGCGAGCCACAGGAAGGGCAGTGGCAACTGCATTTGCAAAGCAGTTTCTGCATGAAGTTGGGAGCGTGAAAAGGGTTATCTCGGATAATGGACCACAATTTAGATCGCAATACTGGCAGCGGATGCTTCGAAGAAAAAGAATTAAACCTATATATATATATCTCTTTCACCCCAGCTCGAACCCCAGTGAGCGTATTATGCGTGAATTAGGAAAATTATGTAGGTTATACTGCAGTCGTGATCACTGATCGTGGGACATACACCTAAAAGGATTTCAGAACATAATTAATAAGTTGCCTAATACGTCAACAAAGCTTCCGCCAATCACTGTGCTAAAAAACAAGGAGCCCCCAAGCAAAATCAAAGAGGTGGTGCCTTGGCAACTAGAGCCGAGACTACGCCGGAACGCAATTGTTGACTTAGCTTTACGCAACATCAAGCGTGCAGCAGAAGCCAGAGTCAAGGCGTATAAGAAACACGTGAGAAAAACAGTGTTTCATGTAGGACAAAAAGTTCTTATCAGATCACACAAGCTGTCTAACAAACGGTCAGGTGTCTGCAAGAAATTTTTTAATCTCTTTAACGGCCCGTATCGGATAAGGAAGATTCCCCATGAAAACGCTATAGAAGTGGAAACTCTTCGATCGAAGAAATCAAAAGAACTACACCATGTGTCAAACGTAAAACCATACATTGAGTAGAAAGGGCAGTGGGGAGTAGAGAGGACGGTGAAGAGAATGAATTGATTAGTTTAAATTTGTGACATGCATTTTGAATAATATGTTGGTAAAAATTAATGATAAAGATGTTTTTATGTGATTGATTGAAGTGATGTTGTTAATTTGTTTTCTTTCCTTGTGCAATTAGGATTTAGTTTGATTCAAACGTAAAGATAAAAGGTTTCCTTGTGAACGAGTGAAATGCTGTTTTTTTTGTGTGTGTAAATTGAAAAGAGCCGCTCCTGAGAGAAGCAAGATCTGTGTTGAATTAATGCAAAACTCAGGGGAATATCCGATCTGTGGGTATTATGGGTCTGGCAAACCCAGGTCCCCAGCTGTTAGTAGCCTTGTTTCTGATTTTCTGCTTTCAGTGCTACTATCTATCTATTACTATTCTATATCTGTCAGTATAAATGAGGATCTCTTACTATAGTATGCGTGCTGTATGAATATTTTAAGATAGGAGAACTCTGAGAAAGGAATGAGTAAGTTCAGAATCTTGAAAACAGGATGCGATAATACGATTGTTTAACCATTGGCTTCCCAATATGCGATGATATGTTAATATTGATGATATATGTCTTTTTTGTTCTTTATAGCTGAGTACGTAAAGTGCTGTCTGTGGATTTCGTAAGTATATTGATTCCCTTCAAGGTGAAAGAAGAATTGTGGTTTGTGTAATTTACGTGGCCCTGAAATATTATTGTGGTAGTCAAATACGAGCAGTTTTTCAGCAAATGGAGAATGGAACAGAAATATGGATCCTTTCTGTACTCTTGATTGATGTTGAGCCAAAGCCTAAAAAAATTATTCTGCGTTAATACTTGTCCTAGAAAAGCGACGTTTATGTGTTTTGCTGATGCTGTGAGCATTACAGCTTACTGTTTTCGCTGGTGCGGGATGCACTGCAGCCTATATGATGTGTACTGAGGAAATTTTCCCTCTTGAAGGTAGAGGAAGATTAAATAATTTTGATTATGGGAACGAAGGAAAGCTTGGTTTAAGGTAATACGGATGAAGCAAAACATTTGTCATTTAAACTGCAGGAGGATTCGGATCTTTTGTGTCTGTTGTAAGTTCAATATGTTAAGATGATACTGTTTTACAGAATAGAGGTGACCACAATTTTGCCATTCATGAGAAATGAATCCAGAATAACCACCACAGGCGAAATGACTGATTTGGAAGCGAGAGGTAACTTAAAGAACGAACGAAATCGCAGCAAAATGGGTAAGAAAATGTAGTATAACCTGTATAGTGCAGACATTTTTACCGTTCTCAGAGCCATCTGTGTGATTAATTCTTGTGATAACGTAATTTTAGATGAACTTTTCTTACTGTTTTATGTGTGAATATATGAGTATGATAAATGTATAATTGCGAGTCTCTTTTCAGGTGTGCGAACTGGTATAAATGTTTTGGTGTGGAAATAACCATTGTTCTTTTTACTGTGTATGTTTAAGGAAAGTTTCTCCATATTTATCATGTGACAAGACGTATGCCGCGAGCGTCAAGAAGAGGACGAATTAGAACAATGTTGTAGTGGTATATACACGGTGTTGAAATAGCATTGAAGTAGCTTATTGGCTTAACTAGTAGTGGATAGAAGTAGAATATTGAGTAATGCATGTTTATGGGTAGTTAGTTTGTAGAATAGACAACAGGTGTGCATGTATGTGTGTGTGTAAATAACATGTAAACCCTATACTTGCACAAGGCATAATCCTATTCATTTTAGTGAATTAATAAGTAGCATTGGATTTATTAAAATGTAAGTGAACCACATTAGTGATGTGGATTTAAATATGATATTGTCAGTTCATTTAAATTTAATTTTTTACACTGTCAAGTCATTTCACTTTTATTTTTTAATATTGTCAAGTCATTTAACTTTTATTTTTTTATTAAAAAAAGAGGAGAGAGAGAGAATAAGTCTCACTTTTGTTCTTAAAAATTGTGAAAGACAATACTAAGTGGTATTATGTATGACATTGTGTAATCACATAACTATGATAAAAAAATTTCTGTGAATGCAGTTGAGAACGTGAAAGCGAACCGGCTAAACTCTTACGAGACAGCGGGAGCAGCCGGACTAGTTGTAAACTGGCGGGTTTCCCAGCAGGACACACTGCCAACCGGGCCACTTCGGGAGCGCGGCCGACAACAAAAGGTGGTACGCGGCAAACACTCTCCCTTGTACCTGGAGCTAATGGGCGGCCGCCCCGGCGACCCTTCCTCGAGGCGATGACCTGAGATGGGCGAGCGGTCCACCGCGCGGAAATCCATCTGCTGGCAACGCACCACACGCACGCGACCGTGACGAGACGGCCGCGGTGAAACAACACAAGGGGCGTGGAGCCTTTTGACACATACTGTCCAGAGAAACTGGCTGACTTCAACGACGCCTATCAACATCTCCTGACGGATGCCCACTGTCAAGCGACAGTAAATCATGGTTCGATGTTCTCTGGTCGCTAAGGGTGGCACGAAAGAAGAGCCATTGAGTGTCATCCTTGCCCAGGAATATCAACCTGGCGTGTCAATCGAGGATACCGCACGAATTTGACAACACAAACATGGAACCAAATCGAGATGTACGTGACACAGACCACCAAGAGAAACTTCATGAGAGGGCAGAGAGGGCGGGATTGCACGCAACAGATGGACAAAAAACCCTACTGACAGCTGCGGCGACGAACCCCCTCCCCCACCCCTTATATTGTGCCTCGGAACAGTGGAACTAGTGAGTATATCAGTGAACAGTGATTATACGGTTCTTAGTTCAATGCATATACGTGTGTTTCTGTCACAGAAACTTTGACTCGTGTGTTTTGCAGGGGTTCGATTTATTGGTGTTTATTAGACTGACTCTTGTATTTTGCAGGTGTTCTATTTTTGTTTTTTTTTAGACTTTTACTCTTGTATTTTGCAGGTGTTCTATTTATTATTTTTTTTAGACTTTGACTCTCGTATTTTGCAGGTGTTCTATTTATTGTTCTTTTTAGACTTTGACTCTTGTATTTTGCAAGGCGTTTTATTTATTGGTGTTTTTTTTTAGATGTTGACTAGTGTACTGTATTATTGATCAATGTTTGTTCTTGTGTGATGTATTAGATTTGTGTTATTTTGTTTCGTAAATTCATTCATGTGGCATTGCTTCGTTTATCAGTCAGATTGCTATTCATTCTCATTGGACTGTGATCGATTAGCCTTTGCATGGGGCATATTTATTGTGAGGAACCCCTTAAGGGTAACAATCACATAATTATTGAAGTTTCAGTATAATGACACAGTGCTCATTGTTTGCTAGCTAATTGAAATATAGGAGAGTGATTAAATTAATGCCACATAGTTATGTTAATTCTACAAATTATTAGTTTTATAAGATATAGAATTTTTTTGCGATAACCACTTTGTAAAACATGTTTTTTTTCTTATCAATTTTTGCTATTGCGGATTGTGCATTGTAATGTTCTGCTTTATAATACTGATGTTATTTCATGTTCTTTTTTAATTGCTGTGGCACCTTTGCTATTTTCATAAATTTTGCTTGTTAATAAACAGTCATAAATTTGCCTGTGATCAGTTGGCTCTTGCAATGAGCAAATACTGGTGAACTCCATAAGGGTAACAACCAGAAATTGTTTTCATATTAATGACACAGGAACCATTGTTTTTACTTGCTGACCGAATTAGGTCTACACTATCTTTTAAATAGGTGTCACAGATTGTGTTTTTTTTTTTGTTTGAAATTAGTAGATTTTAAAGATTTGTTGAAATTATTGTGTTTTGCAAGTAGCTGGTGACCTTTTGCCTTTTTTTTTACATTTTTGGTTTAAGTAGGGTGTGAGAAGCCTGCTTGGGAATGTCCTAGCATGGCCAGAAAATTCCCTGCACAGTCTTTTCCCGGAGCGTTGGGGTTATGAAAGGTCTCTGTTGGATTCCTTTCATGTTTGATTTCTTAAATCTGTTGTCATTTATGGAATAAATTCCTCTTCTAAATTTACTGTGGCGTTTCTGACTATCTGGGAGGAGACTGAGTAGTGGAACGTGTTACCTTTACACGTAAACAAGAACGATCTGTCACACTACTACACTTTAAAACACAGTTTATATGTAATTCATGTCACACAGTCTCATACGGAACCTACATCCACTTTCTGTTATATACTGTATATGATAAGATACTGTCATCCCCCTTCCCTTCTGTGTGAGAGGATGAATGATCAAATGTGTTTGTAGTTGCATGCTTGAGGGTAGCAGACAAGCCTGTCTGCTAGAGAACAGTAGGACCAACGTCGGAACAGGTAGCTACGCTTCCTAAAAGCAAAGAGGTTTCTATCCTTAGTATGGTTCTGTCCGTCCGTTGTCATGCTGGTATAGGAAGCTGCCCCTCTGGCCACTTCCGTTTGTCTTTGTGAGCCACCCTCAGGAAGCACGCTCGGCAGTAGGCAGTTGCTGTGGGACCGTGGTGAGCGTCTGAAGTGGTAAGATCTCCGGCTAAGCGCGTGTCTGCTAAGTCCATAGGACAATGTATTTCTTAAGTTCAGCCTAACTGAAAACTTAATACCTTGAATTCAGATTTAGCTCTAAAATATCTAATGCTATCTTAAATTGCAGCGTAGTGTAATTCTCGTGTGAAGTTCATATTATTTTCCGGTTGTTGCTTTGTTACTACTTTGTGAGTAAAGTGGAACCACGTGTTGATCAGTAACTCTAACTAAGTTCATCAATCTTAAATGTGAATGCTTGTGTGATTATAACGTCTCGTCTTGACAATATTTTACAATATAGCAACTTTTCTTTATGCTTTTCTTTATGTTCAACCCACGTGGAGTGTACTTTGCGAGACCAGTACCACGTGCTTATATAACTGTTTGACCCATCAGGTTAATAGTAAGACGTTAGTAACCAGTTCAAGGTTTTTCTTTTGTCAATTGCTTTTCGATCGAATTTATTTTAATTATCAAAATTACTGTGGAGTTATACGCTTTCTGTAAACCAAGTTGACCACGTGGAGCATGTGGTGTAATCATCAAAGTAGCCTTCAGCTATTCTTTTTGGGAAGATTTCACAAAGAGTTAATATGAATTTAGTATACCAGTGTGTGGTAATTACATGACGGACAGGATTGTGTTACGAACGTAATTTCTTTGGGTGAAAACTGAATCTGTTGGTTGTGGTTAATTTCTTCTTGCTTATGTTTCAACGTTCTTTGGGTGTTGTTTTGTGAATGCAGGGTTGTATGCAGTCTCCCAATCTTGGCTCCATATTTGATGTGTTCCGTAAGATTAAAATCTCACATTTTTACAATCCTTAAACAAGGCACCAGCTCAGTTATAGCTCACGTACAATATGCTGAAATTTCAATGAACAATCTTAAAATAAATTTCCAAATATAAACTGATTTCTTTCTTATTTAAATTCTCCTTTTTATATATAGATATATTACCGGTTGTTGTATGACTGTAAAAGATTATAATCAATGTTAGTCTGATTGGTAATGTGGTAAACCTAGACTAGTTACCTGGTGAAACAGTTGCGCAGTAATGCACGGTTAACTTCTCCCCAGACAGCTCACAGCTTTTAACCCGGTTTTATTATCAGTCAGTACCGCTTTCATCATAGCGAAATTAAAGTAGCAACGTTACAACCTTTCGTATACTAAGCGACTTTTCTGTTTTTAATTCTGAGATCGGTTATCTCGAGTGTTACTATCTTCCGCGGTGAAACATTTTCGGAAGGCTGAATTCAGTATTTCGCCCCTGTGTCTCATATCTTCCGTTTCAGGGCCAATTTGGTGACTCAGCAAATGACTAGAGGCTGTAGATGGCGTACAGCTTAAGACAATGAATCTCCCCACAGACTTCGGAGCCCTGCGGGACCTAGTTAAGAAGGTATTCGAAAGGTGAAATGAAAAGTTCGACCTCAATGATTTGTACAATCAATCTGTCATCACTAACGGCAGAATAGCAGACGACTGGCAGAAAAACTGGCCGGAATCTCACATTCACACTTACTTCCCACGTGAGGCAGTTAAAAGTGGAACAGATAAACACACACAACAGAAAACTGGTTCTGCGGGAACTCCGGAGAGTGGTGGAGGAGAAGAGTCTGGACGTACTATGTTTGCAGGAGCCATACTCCCTGGCTGGGCGGATCCCGTACACTGCAGTCAACTGGCAACAGATCTATAGCGGAGCGGAACCAAGAGCCGCGGTCATAATCATAAACAAAGCACTGAGAGCCACAGTACTAGCACAACTTTCAGACGACCACTGCAACGTCGTGGAGCTTCATTCATCAACGGGAGTACTCTACGTACTTAATATGTACTTCCAGTACGGAAGACGTATAGATGAACTCCTGGACAAGCTCGTTCAAATAGCCACGGCGTTGCGGGGGCGCAAAATTCTCGTGACAGCGGACATTAACGCAAAATCCCGCTGTGGTTCAGTGGTACTCAGGATGACCGAGGAGAAAAAGCTGTCGACACAATCGTGGCACTACAACTAATGGTCGCAAACAAACAGGGAAACCCTCCCACCTACACTGGTGGTGCAGGACAGGGCACAAACATCGACGTTACTTTTGTAACGCCAAACCTTGCAGCAAAAATATCGCACTGGACAGTATGGGACCAAATCACTGTTGTGCGTTGGCAGGAGAGCCAACCCAGGAATATTAGAGGAAGTCGAAAGGCACGCGTTTTAGCTCACGCAGGCTGGCGTGAGGTCTGGAACGGGACAAGGAAATTAGAATTTAGAAAAACGGACGTAGCTGGTGGAATAATCCATTAATGGTGAACGTCGGTCTTGCCGTTACATGATTCACAATATTAATAGCAACTGATAATGGCGCCTTGCTAGGTCGTAGCAAATGACGTAGCTGAAGGCTATGCTAACTGTCGTCTCTGCAAATGAGAACGTATTTTGTCAGTGAACCATCGCTAGCAAAGTCGGTTGTACAACTGGGGCGAGTGCTAGGAAGTATCTCTAGACCTGCCGTGTGGCGGCGCTCGGTCTGCAATCACTGATAGTGGCGACACGCGGGTCCGACGTATACTAACGGACCGCGGCCGATTTAAAGGCTACCACCTAGCAAGTGTGGCGTCTGGCGGTGACACCACAGTTACCACAAGTGACCATAAAACATTCACCACCGGAGACAGCGAGTGCCACTGGGACATGGGGTGGGAAACAGAGCTCAACTATAATAAAACCGATTGGGACTGCTTGGCGAGGGAGTGTGATATTCCTATATTGCTGGAGGGTAATGATAACGTGGAAGAGTATGCTAGAGAACTAACGAAAGCGATAACTAGGGCGGTGAAGGCAGCTGTGCCAACCAGGAGGAGGGCCGTCGCGGCCTTCCCCCCCCCCCCCCCCTCCACCATAGTCAGCCGAACTGCGGCGAATGCGCCAGGCAGTAAGGGGGGTGAGGAGGTATTACCAGCGGTGCGGCGTCTGGCACGGAAAGCAGCTCTGGCTGCAAGTTTACCGAGGAGCCAGAGAACAGTTCCAACAGGAGCTCGAGGCTGTCAGGATGAGGAGCTGGGAGAAGTATGTACATAGCCAACTGGCTACTGACCCTTCGGGAGTTCCATACAAAATAGTACGAGAAAAAATCAAATCACCCATGGTGCTATCTACCGTCAGGGACGGGGATCGGATGACGGAGACCTGGCAGGAAACTGCGGGGGTCCTACTCCGTACCCTGCTGCCTGACGATAGAGAGGAAGATGACTCTGACGAACGACGAAGAATAAGGAGAGAGAACCAACGGGTCTACGAAAACAACCTAGTGGTTTACCCCTTCTCCGAAGAAGAGGTAGGCTCCCAAATTATGGCTCTTAAAAAAGGCAAAGCTCCTGGCCCAGACGGCATCACTGCGGAAGTGATACAATACCTCGCCCCCCGGCCGGTGGCACCTCTCACTCAGCTGTGCAATGAGTGTTTACGGCTTGAGACATTCCCCTCAATATGGAAGAAGGCGAAGGTAGTTATGATCAAAAAAGGCCCAGACAAAGACCCCAAAGGAGCCAAGTCGTACAGACCTATATGTTTACTGGACTTGTTGGGCAAGCTTTTTGAGAGGTTGCTAGCAGACAGACTGGCTGCACACCGAGTCCTGTGCGGGATGAGTGACAGACGATTCGGTTTTCGGACAGGACGATCGGCGTCTGACGCAATAGCCCTGGCTGCGGATGTCTGTGACTCCGCCCCGCACAAGTACACTGTCGGCATCATGATGGACATCAGTGGCGCCTTTGACAACCTGTGGTGGCCTTCGCTCTTCTCCTGCTTGCGGGAGAAAGAGTGTCCAGGGCCGCTATATGGCTGTCTCAGGAGCTATTGTGAAGAAAGGGAGGTCTGGCTATCGGCCCCTAGCGGCAAAGTCAGCAAGAAA
Organism: Schistocerca serialis cubense; assembly: GCF_023864345.2. Classification (NCBI taxonomy): domain Eukaryota; kingdom Metazoa; phylum Arthropoda; class Insecta; order Orthoptera; family Acrididae; genus Schistocerca; species Schistocerca serialis. Next base: position 55,999,071 of record NC_064647.1, on the reverse strand, counting down.
ATCGCCAAGGGGTGTCCTCAGGGATCTGTCCTGGGGCCTCACTTTTGGGATATAAATATGGAGCCACTCTTAGAAGAACTAGAGCAGTGAAGATGTGCTAGAGGTCATAGCCTACGCAGACGACCTCCTCCTGCTGGTCGGCGGCCGTAGCAGCGAAGAGTTAGAGCCAAAAGTAGAGAGAACAACAGCAATATTGACCACATGGTGTCACAGAACAAAAATGACCATCGCACCTAACAAGTCAACCTACCTGTTGCTCAAAGGTCAACTACTAAGAAATCCCACAGTCAGAATAAACGGCCTACCGGTCCTCAGGCGCCGAGAAGCCCGTTACCTTGGTGTCATCGTCGACGAGAGGTGGAACTACGCATCACACATTGACACGGTAACACAGAGATCACTAACAGTACTAAACAATTTAATCGGAATAGGGCACAAAAGATTCCATCTCCCACCTGATCCAATCAAATTGTATCACAGCAGCATCCTCACATCCATAGTAGGTTACGGGTCAGCGGTCTGGGCACACAGGCTCACGAGGGTCATGCCTGCCATGGCCGTAAGAAGAGTAGTAGGCGCGTACAGAACAACTCCGGGAGGGGCACTTTTACTACTGATGAGATTATGTCCATTAGACATAAAAATTAGGGAACAGGCCACCTGGTATTGGATAAAGAAGAACAGAAGAGAAAAAATTGAATAAATCATGGGGGTATATGTAGGGGATAAACAAAGTATTAAAAGAAGGGGAATTGAATTATGGCAAGAACTTTGGAATAATGATGAGACAGGCCGAAGAACACACGAGCTACTTCCAAACATGCAGGAACGCTTAAAACTGACATACATCAAACCCACTAGAGGCTTGCTGCACTTTCTTACTGGGCACGGACCCTACCCGACATATCTGTGTCGGTCCGGGAAAAGGGCAACACCAGCGTGTGACTGTGGAGCAGTGCAGGGCACTCCAGACCACGTGCTGTACGAGTGTCCCCTCTCAATTTAGGGAACAACTGCCGAATAACGATATGCACCACTTGCTCAGGCAAGAGGACACTTTTAACGTCCTGAACCACCTAGCAGAAGCAATCTCAGGGCAAGTCCTCAAAGAGTATCTAAGAGACAATCAATAAATAAACACCAGACTTGACACGTACACCCTCCGTGTTCCGCCGGGACATGGACTTGGCCAGCCGCCTCACGGCTGGAACCCGCCAGGTTTTCGGATTAGGTTTGGAGGGGGGGGGGGGCAGTACATCACCACCGGACTTGACAACGCACCGACTATCACATTACATATAAGACTAGTTATAGGTTCAGAACTAGGATAATAAGATTAGTACAGAACTGCAGCAACCAAGCCATCGGCCAGCCCAGTGCCTGGGGCACTCCTACTGGGATTAGCTCAGTGCGAGAGGCCAACAATTAGGTTTGTATCTTATTCTGGCACACCTGTAACGCTGCAGATACAGTATCTTAGTAACTAGTTACAAGTAGTATCCTAATCTAACAGTAGCCAAAATCACAGTAAAACCAAAACAATAGCATAGTACATAATAGTAGAATAATCCCCATTGTGGTGAAGGATCACAGTAGAAACCTGTAGTGTTAAAAATAACAATAGCTGCAGACGTCAAGAAGAACATAATAATTCCAATCCCAAAGAAAGCAGGTGTTGACAGATGTGAAAATTACCGAACTATCAGTTTAATAAGTCACAGTGTAACGTTGTTGTGGTGTAAGCGGTGCTGATAGACAATAAAAGCGGGTTAAAAACTGTGAGATGTCTGGGGAAGTTAACCTTGCATTACTGCACAACTGTTTCACCAGGTATCCAGTGTAGCTTACCAAATTCCCAACCAGACTAACATTAATTAATATCTTTTAATAGTCATACGACAACCGGTGATATATATACACTCCTGGAAATGGAAAAAAGAACACATTGACACCAGTGTGTCAGACCCACTATACTTGCTCCGGACACTGCGAGAGGGCTGTACAAGCAATGATCACACGCACGGCACAGCGGACACACCAGGAACCGCGGTGTTGGCCGTCGAATGGCGCTAGCTGCGCAGCATTTGTGCACCGCCACCGTCAGTGTCAGCCAGTTTGCCGTGGCATACGGAGCTCCATCGCAGTCTTTAACACTGGTAGCATGCCGCGACAGCGTGGACGTGAACCGTATGTGCAGTTGACGGACTTTGAGCGAGGGCGTATAGTGGGCATGCGGGAGGCCGGGTGGACGTATCGCCGAATTGCTCAACACGTGGGGCGTGAGGTCTCCACAGTACATCGATGTTGTCGCCAGTGGTCGGCGGAAGGTGCACGTGCCCGTCGACCTGGGACTGGACCGCAGCGACGCACGGATGCACGCCAAGACCGTAGGATCCTACGCAGTGCCGTAGGGGACCACACCGCCACTTCCCAGCAAATTAGGGACACTGTTGCTCCTGGGGTATCGGCGAGGACCATTCGCAACCGTCTCCATGAAGCTGGGCTACAGTCCCGCACACCGTCAGGCCGTCTTCCGCTCACGCCCCAACATCGTGCAGCCCGCCTCCAGTGGTGTCGCGACAGGCGTGAATGGAGGGACGAATGGAGACGTGTCGTCTTCAGCGATGAGAGTCGCTTCTGCCTTGGTGCCAATGATGGTCGTATGCGTGTTTGGCGCCGTGCAGGTGAGCGCCACAATCAGGACTGCATACGACCGAGACACACAGGGCCAACACCCGGCATCATGGTGTGGGGAGCGATCTCCTACACTGGTCGTACACCACTGGTGATCGTCGAGGGGACACTGAATAGTGCACGGTACATCCAAACCGTCATCGAACCCATCGTTCTACCATTCCTAGACCGGCAAGGGAACTTGCTGTTCCAACAGGACAATGCACGTCCGCATGTATCCCGTGCCACCCAACGTGCTCTAGAAGGTGTAAGTCAACTACCCTGGCCAGCAAGATCTCCGGATCTGTCCCCCATTGAGCATGTTTGGGACTGGATGAAGCGTCGTCTCACGCGGTCTGCACGTCCAGCACGAACGCTGGTCCAACTGAGGCGCCAGGTGGAAATGGCATGGCAAGCCGTTCCACAGGACTACATCCAGCATCTCTACGATCGTCTCCATGGGAGAATAGCAGCCTGCATTGCTGCGAAAGGTGGATATACACTGTACTAGTGCCGACATTGTGCATGCTCTGTTGCCTGTGTCTATGTGCCTGTGGTTCTGTCAGTGTGATCATGTGATGTATCTGACCCCAGGAATGTGTCAATAAAGTTTCCCCTTCCTGGGACAATGAATTCACGGTGTTCTTATTTCAGTTTCCAGGAGTGTATATATAAAAGATAATTTAAATCAAATGACATAAATCAGTTTATATTTGGAAATTTATTTTAACATTGATCATTGAAATTTCAGCATATTAAACTTGATTCATAACTAAACTGCTGCCTTATTTAGGATTGTGAAAATGTGAGTTTGTAATCTTACGGAAAACATCCAATATGGAGCCAAGATTGGGAGACTGCATACAACACTACATTCATAAAATAACACACGAAGAACGTTGAAACATACGCAAGAGAAAATTAACCACAACCAACCGATTCAATTTTCACCCAAAGAAGTTACGTTCGTAGCGCAATCCTGTCCGTCATGAAATTACCACACACTAGTGTACTAAATTCACACTAACTCTCTGTGAAATCTTCCCGAAAAGAATAGCTGAGGGCTATTTTGATGATTACACCACATGCTTGACGTGGTCAACTTGGTTTACACAAAGAGTGTAACCCCATAATAATTTTGATAATTAAAATAAATTAGATCGAAAAGCAATTTACAAAAGAAAAACCTCGAACTGGTTACTATCGTCTTACTATTAACCTGATGGGTCAAACAATTGTATAAGTACGTGGTACTGGTCTCACAAAGTACACCCCACGTGTGTTGAACATAAAGAAAAGTTGCTATATTGAAAAATATTGTCAAGACGAGACGTTCTAATCTCACGCACATTCGCATTGAAGATTGATGATGATAGTTAGAGTTACTGAGCAACACGTGGTTCCACTTTACTTACAAAGTAGTGACAAAGCAACTACCGGAATATATTCTGAACTTCACACTCGAATTACACTGCATTGCAATTTAAGATAACATTAGATATTTTAGAGCTAAACCTGAAATAAAGGTGATTAAATTTTCAGTTAGGCTGAACTTAGGAAATCCATTGTCGCACGGACTTAGCAGACACGCGCATAGCCGGAGATCTTACCACTTCAGACGCTCGCCGCGGACAGACTGACCAGGGCTCCTACCGAGGGTGCTTCCGTATACAAAACGGAAGTGACCAGAGAGGCAGGTTCCTATACCAACATGACAAGGGATGGACAGGACCGTACGAAGAATAGAAACCTCTTTGCTTCTTGAAAGCGTAGCTACCTGTTCCGACGTCGGTCCTACTGTTCTCTAACAGAGAGGCTTGTCTGCTACCATCAAGCATGCAAATAGAAATAAATTTTCTCATTCATTCTTTCACACAGAAAGGAAGGGGTATGACAGTATCTTATCATATGCAGTATATAAAAGAAAGCGGATGTAGGTTCCGTATGAGACTGTGTGACATGAATTACATATAAACTGTGCTTTGAAGTGGAGTAGGTATTAAAATCCATGGAGAAGAAATAAAAACTTTGAGGTTCGCCGATGACATCGTAATTCTCTCAGAGACAGCAAAGGACTTGGAAGAGCAGTTCAATCGAATGGACAGTGTCTTGAAAGGAGGATATAAGATGAATATCAACAAAAGCAAAACGAGGATGATGGAATGTAGTCGAATTAAGTCGGGTGATGCTGAGGGAATTAGATTAGGAAATGAGACACTTAAAGTAGTAAAGGAGTTTTGCTGTTTCGGGAACAAAATAACTGATGATGGTCGAAGTAGAGAGGATATAAAATGTAGACTGGCAATGGCAAGGAAAGCGTTTCTGAAGAAGAGAAATTTGTTAACATCATGTATAGATTTAAATGTGAGGAATTCATTTCTGAAAGTATTTGTATGGAGTGTAGCCATGTATGGAAGTGAAACATGGACGATAAACAGTTTGGACAAGAAAAGAATAGAAGCTTTCGAAATGTGGTGCTACAGAAGAATGCTGAATATTAGATGGGTAGATCACATAACTAATGAGGTACTGAATAGGATTGGGGAGAAGAGAAGTTTGTGGCACAACTTGACCAGAAGAAGGGATCGGTTGGTAGGACGTGTTCTGAGGGATCAAGGGATCACCAATTTAGTATTGGAGGGCAGCGTGGAGGGTAAAAATCGTAGAGGGAGACCAACAGATGAATACACTAAGCAGATTCAGAAGGATGTAGGTTGCAGTAGATAATGGGAGATGAAGAAGCTTGCACAGGACAGAGTAGCATGGAGAGCTGCATCAAACCAGTCTCAGGACTGAAGACCACAACAACAACAACAGCCGCAGATTGAACATTGTAATAGTTAAAAATAGGACCTACTAATGTATTTAGGTAGTAGGTTAAATTGCATCATAATAATGATTGAATAAAGAAATTAAAAAAAAAATGAGTAGAGGTTTTCGAACCGTTTGCCGACTTTATTGATAGCCTTGGGAGAGCCACACATGCCAAACTCTACCATGTGGTGAGCAACGTGTATGAGACAGGCGAAATACTGTCAGACTTAAAGAAGACTGGAGTAATTCCAATTGCAAAGAAAGAAGGTGTTGACAGGTGAGAAAATTACCGAACTATCAGTTTAATAAGTCATGGTTGCATAATAGTAACACAAATTCCTTACAGACGAATGGAAAAACTGGTAGAAGGCGACCATGCGGGGGGGGGGGGGGGGGGAGATCAGTTCGGATTCCGTAGAAACGTTGGAACACACGAGGCGGTAATGATCCTACGGCTTATCTTAGAAGGTAGATTAAGGAAAGGCAAAGCTACGTTTCTAGCGTTTGTAGACTTAGAAAAACCTTTTGACAAAGACGACTGGAATACTCTCTTTCAAATTCTGCAAGTGGCAGGGATCAAATACAGGGAGCGAAAGGCTATTTACAATTTGTACAGAAACCAGATGGCAGTTATGAGTCGAGGGACATGAAAGGGAAGCAGCGGTTGGGAAGGGAGTGAGACAGGGTTGTAGCCTCTGCCCGATGTTGTTCAATCTGTATATTGAGCACGCAGTAAAGGAAACAAAAGAAAAATTTGAAGTAGGTATTAAAGTCCACGGAGAAGAAATAAAAAGTTTGAGGTTTGCCGATGACAGAGACAGCAAAGGATATGGAAGATCAGTTGTACGGAATGGACAGCGTCTTGAAAGGAGGGTATAAGATGAACATCAACAAAAGCAAAACGAGGATGATGGAATGTAGTCGAATTAAATCAGGTGATGCTGAGGGAATTAGGTTAGAAAATGAGACACTTAAGGATGTAGATCAGTTTTGGTATAAAATGTAGAGTGACAATGGCAAGGAAAGCGTATCTGAAGAAGAGAAATCTGTTAACATCGAGTATAGATTTAAGCCTTAGGAAATCTTTTCTGAAAGTATTTGTATGGACTGTACTCATGTATAGAAGTGAAACATGGTTGATAAATAGTTTAGACAAGAAGAGAATAGAAGCTATCGAAATGTTGTTCTACAGATGGATTCTGAGATGAGATGGGTAGATGACGTAACTAATGAGGAGGTACTTAATAGAACTGGGGAGAAAGGGAACTTGTGGCACTTGACTACAAGAAGAGATCGGTTGCCAGGACACGTTCTGAGGCATCAAGGGATCACCAATTTAGTACTGGAGGGAAGCGTGGAGGGTAAAAATCGTAGAGGGAGACCAAGGGATGAATACACTAAGAATATTCAGAAGGATATAGGTTGAAGTGGTTGCTCGGAGATGAAGAAGCTTGCACAGGGTAGAGTAGGATGGAGAGGTGAGTCAAACCAGTCTCTGGACTGGAGACCACAACAACAACACCGACTTCACGTAACACCAAACAAAACCTGTTAGCTGGGGCGCGAGGGAAGTGGCTCCAGCCGGACAGGACCGCCGCGTGTTGTCCCGGAGGAAGCGGGCCTGCTGATAAGACGCGTGGCCGGCCCTGTCTGCGCCCTACTGTGACAAGACGCGCACACAGGACAGCCTCGCTCAGAGTGCCTAGTTCTGGTTCCTCCCTAGGGACCCGCGCACCAACTGAGACTACAGAACGAGCATTAACACAGGGTAGGACGTTGCCAGTACCTATTCAGTCCCTTTAGTACAGGATGCGGCACGTAAAACCGGCCCGTCGTTCGCAACGCTAATGTCCGCTGCGTCAATAATAACGGAAAACGATAAACGCCGAGGAAACAGTTGCGAACAAACTAACAATTTCCTCTGTGTACCGACACTGCCCAGAAGTGTGTTGTTGGTGAGGCAGCTGCAGCCGCAGCCAGTGAAACTTTCGAGGCCAGTCAAGAAAAAGGCCTCGTTGTGTGAAACTAGCGTAGTGTCAGTATGTGATAATGCCCTATTCGTTACCCGAGCATGTTGCCATTGTTGAAGCGTTCATTCGCGCTGGATCTTTTCTGAAAACAATGAATTTGTTTCAGGAGAAATTGTCAGGACGTTTTGTGGCATCAAAGCGCACCATAAATAGACTGAAAAATGGCGGCGTAGTGGATCGGTTCAGAATGCTCTCCGAGGAACAGACCTCCACCTGTCGGCACTCCTCAATTAAAGAGGCAGGTTCAGGAGATAATCACAAGAAGTCCTCGTAAGTCAACCAGGAGACTGAGTCAGGAGCTTCATGCGAGTGAGAGATTTTGCAGGCGTGTTTTAATGTGACTGAAGCTGAAACCGTTCTGGATAAGTGTTGTGCAAGAACTGAAGGAGCCTGACCTGCAGAAGAGAGCGCACCTCTGTTCGTGGCTGTTGAGAAATGTTGCCAGTGCTGTCTTGGACCCACTAAGGCTCATCATAGGACAGCCCGGTTAGCCGAGCGGTCTAGCGCATGGCTTTCCGGAGCGCGGCGGAGCGCCCGGCGGACATGTGCGGAGGTCCGGTGTGCTGGCCAGTCTGTGGATGGTTTTTAGGCGGTTTTCCATCTGCCTCGGCGAATGCGGGCTGGTTCCCGTTATTCTGCCTCAGCTACACTACGTCGGCGACTGCTGTGCAAACAAGTTTTCCACGAACGCGTACACCACCATTACTCTACCACGCAAACAGAGGGGTTACACTCATCTGGTGTGAGACGTTCCCTAGGGGGGCCCACCGGGGGCCGAACCGCACAATATCCCTGGGTTCTGTGTGGGGTGGCGGAGGGGTGAAGTGGACTGCGGTAGTCGTCGTGGGGTTGCGGACCACTGCGGTGGGGAGTGAGCCTCTCCGTCGGTTCTAGGCCCCCAGTTGACATACAATACAAGGCTCATCATGATTAACGGGTTTAGTTCCACCTGTCTGGGTACGTAAATTCCCAAAAGAACCGGTATTGGTCGACAGAAAATCCACGCGCGATCCACCAGGTAGCCTTGCATGAATGAAAGATTGGTGTCTGGTGTGCCATTTACGCCGCACGTGACGTGGGGCCCATATTCCTGGAGACGACAGTGAACAGTGACGTGTTTTTGGGAATCCTGGAGGAGTTTTGTTCTAACATGACAGAAGAGGAGTGTCAACTTACTTTACGGACCGGTTCTACGTGCCGCATCCTGTGGATACCCTGTCTAATATGCCGTGTTACTTACTTCCGCACAGTAGATTGCAACCTTCCCACTTCTTCCAGTATACCTATAATCAACAGTCATTAAGCGTACGTCCGCAGCTCGTGCTTTCGCGGTCGCGTTCATGCTTCCCGAGGACAGGGTCCCGGGCTCGATTCCCGACGGGGTCAGGGATTATCATCTACCTCGAGATGACTGAGTGTTTGTGCTGTCCACATCATTTCATCACCACTTATGACAGTGGACTGAGCAAAGGTTGGGAATTTGCATGGGCTCTGATAACCGCGCAGCTGAGCACCTCGAGAACCAAACATGGTCATCATCATCATCATCATCATCATCATCATTAAGTGTACCTTATGTTGTACTGGACGAAAATACACTCGTCGGTACAACGGTGGGTTTTTTTATCTCCAGGAAGAGTAATAGTGGATACTATAAAGCATTAAATACACTGACGAGAAAGCTCACAAAATCGAGAAGGAGTTGTGTGACGTAAACGCAGGTTGGCAGACATGTTTGTACATCTGAAAGATGACGTCTGTTTCAGTTTCGCGCCAGTCGCGTGAGAGCGGCGGTATTAGCGCCGTTATCAGGGTGGGAATCACGGTTTGCTTTAAATAAACGAAGTAACGGTTGTGAGCATTAGTTACCTTCGAGACAGGACGTGGTGCGTTGACGTTAGTGGAGAATGCCTTTAAGACGACGAAGACACCATTCCCAACATCTTAATTTGAACAAGGTGGTGCAGAAAGGGCTACGAGAAGCTGGATGTTCCTTCTGCGATACTGCAGAAGGAGTTGGCACGGATGCAGGCACTGTACTCGATTGCTGGCTGTGGTGGTCAGGAGAGTGTACGGCCGCAAGAAGACAGGGCTCCAGACGGACACGGATGACCATCGTGTTCCGCGTATGGCTCTGTCGCGTCGTATTGGCACTATAGTGACACAACGAACTGTTACAAACCGGTTACCGGTACTTCAAGGGCAGCTCCGAGCCAGACCGCCTATAGCGTGTATTCCACTGACTCCAAACCACCGCCTGGCCTGCAACGAACCCGTCTCCGTGCTAGCCACACTGCACCTACACGTGCAGTTATGGTCTCGAACGCGATTGTTTCTTACAGTAGGAGTACTCTCCTGTACATCCCACGCACCCTGACTGCAAATTTGTATGTCAATCGTCGTCGACCTGTTGTGCTGCGATTCATAAACAGCGTTCCGCGAGCTGCTTTTCAACAGGATAACGCTCTTCCACGTCCCACTGCTGTAATCGAACATGCCCTATACGGTGTCGACATGTTGCCCCGGCCCTCTGGTTATGAGACATCATCGGACAACAACTCCAGCGTCATCCACAAACAGCTTTAATCGTCTCTGTATTGACCGACCAAGAGCAACAAGCAAGGAAATCCATCTCACACACTGACATCCGGAAGCTTACAACAAAATGCGTGTACGTTTGGATGCTTGCATTCAACCGTGTGGCGGTTACACCGGTTATTAACGTAGCAACATTTCATATTTGCAGTGGCATATCTCGCTCTCACATTAACCAGTAATGTTGCAATGAGAAGCACTTACAGAGGTTACCTAAACAAACGTATTCCCGAAATTTAATTACTCTACATTAATTATTTTTTGGTGCTGTGGTTTTTTGATGTGACTTTATTACCACATAGATAAGACGAATCACTTAACTTCGTATAATCCATTGCCACAGGAATGTCACGAGTGTTTACAACTGTCTCACACTTGATACAGACGAAATACAAGCCTCTCACTCACACACTTGACAGTTTCACGTAGTGTTATGCCTAATACGTGGATCACTCAGCTGGTCTACTAGAAAACAATCCCGTTGCCTTAGTCGACGATCCAGGAGAGGGCAGTGTGGCCCAGTGGCCGCCCTTAAGTAGAAGATTGGTGCCGGCGGCGAAGCAAAACATTTCCCGTCTTCTCGATGTCGGTGTTCCTCATTTGTCGGTGCGGCCTGTATCGAACATCTTTACTTGTGGCTGCACTGCGACGTGCCAGCCTTGCTTTGACACCCCGCACATCGGACGATACCAGCGCTCCACAGCTAATGTGTCAGGAAAACATCAATTCTGGAGAAAATTGGAGGAAACGACGTGGAAAAGCGTACAGTTGATCAACAGCTTGACAACTGAGTCCCGGTGGAATTTCGAGTCCTCCCTTGGGCATGGTTGTGTGTGTGTTTGTCCTTAGGATAATTTAGGTTAAGTAGTGTGTAAGCTTAGGGACTGATGAGCTTAGCAGTTAAGTCCCATAAGATTTCACACACATTTGAACATTTTTGACAACTGAGTACACCGTCTTAATAAAGGCTGAGCGCAATGAAATGTATTTACAAAGATTTATTTAGAGCGGCCAGTCGAATTAAAATTTGCATTTTAGTGAAATTTCTATCATAAACCAACGTTGCTGTCTCAGGATCACGGGCTCCCGGGTTCGATTCCCAGCTGGGTTGGGGATTTTCTCTGATGGAGACTGGGTGTTTGTGTTGTCCTCATCATTTCATCATCATCATCATCATTTGTGAGAGAGACTAGATTGGATTGTGAAAAGAAAATGGACTGTGTAGAAATTGAGACTTTGTACGGGCGCTGATGAGCGCGCAGTTGAGCGCCCCCCCCCCCCCCCCAAACCAAACATCACCATCATCATCACCTATCATAGAAAGAAGTGACACGTTCGCCAGTCGTAAAGCAAGTCGACTGATTAACAATGAATTGACTCTAATTCACGTAACAATCAGTAACACGTCTATTGATGTCGTTAGTGATTGCTAAAGCTAAAACAAAATTTCGTGTTTAAGGGATTACAAAATATTTAGTGAAGTCAAAAGTTCACACTCAAAAGTTTAGAATTCAGGAAGACCCGATCCTGTACTGAACAGATCCTCAACGTTAGAACTGTACTGGCACAGTCCAAGATGAGAAACTCCAAGGTGGTCGTTACCTTTTTTTGATTTCACGAAGGCTTACTACTTCGTTGATAGAGAAACGCTTAACAAAATACTCCAGGAACTAGAACTAGACAACAAAAACCGCAGACTCATTCTAGAAAACTTGACCAACACCCAAATGGTTCAAATGGCTCTGAGCACTATGCGACTTAACTTCTGAGGTCATCAGTCCCCTAGAACTTAGAACTACTTAAACCTAACTAACCTAAGGACATCACACACATCCATGCCCGAGGCAGAATTCGAACCTGCGACCGTAGCAGCAGTGTGGTTCCGGAATGAAGCGCCTAGAACCGCTCTGCCACAGCGGCCGGCGACCAGCACCCATTCCAATGTCAAATTTAGAGGTGAGATCTCAGAAAGCTTCGAGATAAAAACTAGAGTGAGACAAGGGGATGGACTCTCCCCACTTCTCTTCAACTGTGTCTTTGAAAAGGTTGTGAGAGAATGGCGCAAGGAACTGACCAGTTTGGGTGTTCATAGTGGTGTGCCTGGGCCGTAAGAACGAAAGACTGACTGTAGATTGCCTGGCTTTCGCAGATGACATGGCACTGTTTGCTGATTCTCTTGAAATGGCAACAATGCAGGTAAACTGGCTCAGAAATCAGGCAGCCAAAGTGGGTCTTCGAGTGTCGCTGGAGAAAACAGCTCTTAACCAACATCAAAGAAGCCAACAGAGAGACGTTATTATACCAGCGAAACATAAAAAGCACTGTGAAGCTTAAGAATCTCAGCGAATGGATTGAACCCAACTTATCAGAAGAAACGTCATTATCCATGAGAGTCAACAAGTTGGAACTAGTCTATCGACTGACTATGAACACTTACAACAAAAAAATGCCTGTCACGCAAACTGAAACTTAAGCACTACGCATCAGTCTTACGACCAGAAGCCCAGTCCGCCATGGAATGTATTTCCATGAACCGGAGAGATCTGATGGAGAAATTGGAAGTCAGAGAGAGTAGAATCCTCAGGAAGATCCTAGGCCCGGTGGAAGAAGATGGGGAATTAAAAAGGCAGAGCTCTATGAACATATTGACAGGCTCTCTGGCTGTGCAAGAAAAGGAAGGGTAGCTTTCTATAGCCATGTTGCGAGATTGCCTCCAAACAGATTGACCAACCGTCTGTTCACCTTATGGCAAAACAAAAAGGTTCGCAGAACTCGGCTGACAGAAACTGAAAAGGACATTAAAGAACTGGGAATAACTGATCCCAGAACAAACAGTGTATGAAACATACCCTGAAGGAAGTGGGAGGATTTCAGAAAAAGCCCCGTAGTAGCTAAAGGTAACTCCTGGACAGAAGAAAAGAAGGCAAAGGTTGCGACACTGGTGGGCAAAGATCAAAGCTCAACAGTTGAACAAACGTGGTCCATAGTAGACCCGCTCGAAACAAGAAGAAGAAGAAGAAAGTAGTAATGAACAACATGGGAACTGAAGAAATGACTGTAGTACGTGACGCGGTAATAATGGCGAAGCGTAACATCGCTATAACCTTAATTGTTACGAATTTTAACGGACTTTTCCAAATACAGGGGGCAGTCGAATGAAAAAGAGTCAGAATAAAAAAAAGCAAAATGCCTCTTATTTCAAAATTAATCACCTTAACTGTTAGGACACTTTTCCCTGTGTGAGACAAAACGGTCAGTGCCTTCTTGGAAAAATGTTTGTGGTTGTCCACGGAACCACGGTTGCATCCGGGCGCCCACCTCTTCGTCCGAAGCAAGTCGACGGCCGCGAATGTCTTTTTGCAGGACTCGAAAAATATGGAAATCGCATGGGGGGGAGGGGGGGGAGGGTTGGGGACTGTGTGGAGGCTGCGGAAGGGCTCCCCAGCAAAACTTGTGCAGTGTACTTGAATAGCGTGTAGCAGCATAATATCGGCCCATATGTTGCCAAGGTTTTCGGACTTCGCTGCAGAAGTTTCTTTGGGAACCCCGTACACATCTTCCATGCAGTCCCGATTTCTGCCCATGCGATTACCATATTTTTGGAGACCTGAACAAACAAATTCGTTGCCGTCGGCTTCCTATAGGCGCCTGGGTACTACCATGCTTCCGTAGGCGAAAACAAACATTTTCCTGTGAAGGCATTGCCCGTCTTGTCTCACAGTGGGATAAATGTATTAACAGTTGTGCGGATTACTACTGAAATAATAAACACTTTACTTTCTTCTTTCCATTTTTCTCGTTTTCATCTGACTGGCCCTTACAGATTTTGCAACGGATATGCTGTGTTACACACTGAAGTGCCAAAGAAACTGTTACACGTGCCTAATATCGTGTAGGGCCCCCACGAGTACGCAGAAGTGCCGCAACACGACGTGGCATGGACTCGACTAATGTCTGAAGTAGCGCTGGAGAGAATTGAGACAACGAATCCTACAAGGCTGTCTATAAATCCGAAAGAGTAAGAGTGGGTGGAGGTCTCTTCTGAACAGCACGTTGCAAAGCACCCCAGATATGCTCAATAATGTTCATGTCTGGCGAGTTTGGTGGCCAGCGGAAGTGTTTAAACTCAGAAGAGTGTTCGTGGAGCCACCCTGTAGCAATTGTGGACGTGTGGGGGTGTCGCGTTGTCCTACTCAATTGCCCAACTCCGTCGGAATGCACAGTGGACATGAATGGAGGGAGGTGATCAGACAGGATGCTTACGTATGTGTCACCCGTCAGTCGTATCTAGACGTATCAAGTGCCCCATATCACTCCAACTGCACACGCCCCTACCATTACAGAGCCTCCACCACCTTCAACAGTCCCCTGCTGACATACGGGGTCCATCGACTCATGAGGTTGTCTCCATACCCATACACGTCCATCCGCTCGATACAATGTGAAACGAGACTCGTCCGACCAGGCAACATGTTTCCAGTCATCAACAGTCTGATGCCGTGTAGACGTGCCCAAGCGAGGCGTAAAGCTTCGAGTCGTGCAGTCATCAAGGGACACGAATGAGCCTTCGGCTTCGAAAGCTCATATCGATGATGTTCTGTTGAATGGTTCCCCCGCTGACTCTTGTTGATGGTCAGGCATTGAAATCTGCAGCAATTTGCGGAAGGGTTGCACTTCTGTCACGTTGAACGATTCTCTTTTCCCGTTCTTGCAGGATATTTTCCGGCCGCAGCGACGTCGGAGGTTTGATGTCCATAAATCAACAAGGGATTTCATGTTTTATTAGATTCCTGATATTCACGATACACTCGTGAAATGCTCTTACGGGAAACCCCCAACTTCATCGCCACCTCGGAGATGCTGTGTCCCATCGCTCGTGCGCCGACTATAACACCACGTTCAAACTCACTTAAATGTTGATAACCTGTCATTGTAGCAGCATTAACCGATTTGACAACTGTGCCAGACACTTGCTTTATACATGTGTTGCCGACCGCAGCGCCGTGTTCTGTCTGTTTACATATTTCTGTATTTGAATATGCATTCCTGTACCACTTTCTTTGGCGCTTCATTATAGTTTCACATAATGTGCAACAGTGTCACAAGACGTGATATCTAAAGTTCCTGGCACCTAGCACGATTACACTCTGTTATTCCTTAAACGACCATCCGTCAGTCATACTAATTTACGTGCCGGGCGACTTGTAGGTCCGTAGAGCAGCCTATACAAGGATGATTCAAAAAGAAGGAATAGATTTCAATTGATACCTTAGTTTCTCCCTGTGTATACAATGTTCAGATAACTTACTGGAATGAAACCGCGTGACGTCGACAACTGCCGAAATTTCGTCAGGAGTGCACCCTGCCACTTTCAAGGCAAGTCTGCAGCAAGCAAGCGCTGTGTGGATTCGTGAGGTTGTCTGCATACCCGTATACGTCCATCCGTTCGATACAATTTGAAACGATAATTGTCCGACACACGCACACACACACACACACACACACACACACACACACACACACACACACACACACATACACAGAGAGAGAGAGAGAGAGAGAGAGAGACGCACACACACACACACACACACACACACACACACACACACATACACAGAGAGAGAGAGAGAGAGAGAGAGAGACGCACACACACACACACACACACACACACACACACACACGTACACACTGTGAACGCTAGTGCCATTACACACCAAAAATGGCCGATGTCAGAAGCTATCGATACTGAAATTAATAATCACCGGGTGAGGTAGCATAAACTCTGTCCCTCTGCTTTTTTTGACAAGTGAGTGAGCAGGATTCTATGCAGAATTTTAAGAAGAAACCACCATATCAGTTTATAAGGTTACTTGCCAATTTAATTTCAACAGCTTCCTTAATAACATTATCCCAATTGCTGGAAATAGATGCCTCAGTTTCTGTGGTGTTATATTATGTAGGATGACTGGTGCCAAGACAATGTTCTGTAATGACAGATTTGCCCGGCTGTTGTAAGCGTGTGTGCCGCTTATGATCAGTACAGCGGTGCTCCACATTCCTGGTAGACCGACCAATATATGACATGCAACAGCCGCAAGTAATGCGGAAGGCTGCTGCGCCTTACGCGAACCATCTTTTACGGAACCTAAAAGGAGCCCGATCTTAGATGGTGGTCGAAAAATACACTGCATCTCATTTTTCCTCAAAATATGACCAATACTGTTCGAAACGCTGCCTGAGTGAGGCAGAAAGGCAGTAGACTTTGGTGTCACCTCGGTATTATCGCTCACCAGGGGCACAGTCGGTCGATAGCGCAACACAGTTCCCACCTGTCTCTCAGAACAACCATCCTGCCGAAAGGTGACATCGAGAGGGGCTAACTCAGCTTCGGTTGACGTGAGTCGTATGAACCAAGATACCAGCTACCCCTTCACGTACAGCCGGATGGTCAAGAAATGACAGCCTACGGTCATAGGCTTCCTATAAACAGCGTGTCTCAACGTACCATCCACCTTCTCCCTGACCAACACATCAAGAAAGTCAAGACAGCCATTCTTTTTCACCTCCACCGTGAAACGAATATTCGGCTCTATTGAATTCAGGTGTAAAATGTCGTTCAAATCCGTGCAATGAGGGCAAATGACAAAAGTATCGTCTATATAGCTGAAAAAACACGCAGGTTTGAAAGCCGCCGATCCAAGGCACGTTCCTCGAAATCTTCCATTAAAAAATTGGCAACGATAGGTAGGTGACAACGTGCTTTCCATCGCAACTCCATTTGTCTGCTCGTAGTACTGGTCATTGAACAAAAAGTAAGTGGAAATCAACACATGTCGAAATTGGCTCGTTAATTCAGCACTAAACCTAACCTTAATCAAGTGTAACGAATCAGACAGAACAACACGAGTGAGGAGAGAGATCACATCAAACGTTCTATTGTATTGTATGAACCGGGGACCTAGAAACGACGGAGAGGCTTCGTCCCCGCCGTAGCCCTCAGTGGTTCACAACCCTACAACAGGCCACAGCAGTCCACCCACCCCACCGCCGCCCCACAGCGAAACCAGGGTTATTGTGCGATTCCAGGTCGTTTGCTATCTCTGACAGAATTACAATGTCATCGGCCAACCTCAAAGTTTTTATTTATTTTCCCTGGACTTTAATTCCTACTCCAAATTTTTCTTTGGTTTCCTTAACTGCTTGTTCAATGTACAAATTGAATAACATTGAGGTTAGGCTACAACCTTGTCTCAATCCCTTCTCACCCACTGTGCCCCTCGACTTATAAATGCTATCTGGGTTCTGTACAAGTTCTAAATAGCCATTCCCTCCCCGTATTTTACCCCTGCTGCCTTTAGCATATCAAAGAGAGTATTCCAGTCAGCATTGTAAAAGGACTTCTACAAGTCTACAAATATCATAAAGATACGTTTGCCTTTCCTTAACTGTATTCTAAAATAAGTCGTGGGGTCAGTACTGCCTCGCGTTTTCTTACGTTTTTCCGGAATCCAAACTTATCTTCCTTGAGGGCGCCTTCTACCAGTTTTTTCCGTTCTTCTATAAAGAATTCGTGTTTGTATTTTGCAACCATGATTTATTAGTATGCCAGTTCAACAGAATTAATAACATCAACTACTGGTAAACGCTTGGGAGTTGGTGTAAAATTTAAAACCATTCATAGCCGATATAAAACGACGTCGTCAGAAGCTTTCTCTGCAAGGCTTCTCACAGAACATCGAGAAATAATATTAGACTGCGAATCACGGGAACGTTCTAACTTCGCCAAATGGCTGGCAATTACAGAATGAAATTCCTAGTCAGACTGCTACCACGAAGCATCGCTCAGCCAATCACAAGAAAATGTCGAAATTTTTGAGGCCATCGTTAAATGAAGCCGGAACAGTTCCTTGGAAACAAAATCCAACTGTTGTCGAGTGTAATGGATTCTTTTACGAGCAAGAGGTGGGTCACCCGCTTGATGCGATTTGTGGCAGGAGAATTAATATGATGCACACTTTGACAAATGCTGGAACAATAATTCGGCCACAACACTGACAATAAATTTCAATGTTAATATTACATAATATTTTTCATACTCAGTAGTCACAAAACACCTTTCTCCAAAGCGTGATTGTAGGTGCTAATTTTTTCAACTTTTTTTTAAGGAGATCTCCAGTTTAAATCCCCTCCCGTGATCTGTACCGTATCCATTGAGCTATCCCCCCTATAGTTTGGTCCTGGTGACACTCACGATTATATGTAACAGTAATGTACATTTACATGTCCCCAGCAAATGTAAAACTTTTCATAGAAATTAGCGTGGAAAATAAACATTTAAAAAAACAAAAGCATGCTTCGCGCGAGGACCAGGTTTTCCATGTCACCGTTGCACTGTGGTTCAAATGGCTGTGAGCACTATGGGACTTAACTTCTGCGGTCATCAGTCCACTAGAACTTAGAACTACTTGAACCTATCTAACCTAAGGACATCACACACATCCATGCCCAAGCCAGGATTCGAACCTATGACCGTAGCGGTCGCGCGGTTCCAGACTGTAGCGCCTAGAACCGCTCGGCCACTCCGGCCGTTGCACTGTGGCTGATGCACAAATAACCTTGGTCTGATCTCCCCTAAGACTGTAATGACGTAAGGCCCAAGTCCTCCACGCGGTTGGAGATGAATGGAACATGTCCGCCACGTGGCCATTGCGTGCAAAGTATACGTTGGCGCGGCCTGTTTACATTCTTCTAGCAAGTCCCACTCCCTCGAAAACAAACGCCCGTCGTAAATTTTCCTGTGCGAAGCTACCTGGGCACGGGCTTCCCCGCAGCCAAGGTACAACGTCGACAGTTCAGCACACACACACACACACACACACACACACACATAGTCATGCCATTGCTGCTTGTTTTTGTCAACACTGCGACACCAGCGCTCCTAGTGGTCACTAAGCCATACTACTACTAGTAGTAGCAGTAGTCGCTGTATTCATCCGTAGATCTCTTCTTACAAGGATATAGGACATGTCAAAGTATTTACAAGTTTTAAACCAATTTAAAATAAGCTAATTCGTATACACATACATTTACAGACTTCTAGAGACAGTCATTAGATTTACTCCTTATATACAATACCTTTTTTACAAATAACTTATTAAATAATGTAATGGCACGCTGTTCACTCATATTTCACTATCAGTCACTCCACACACTATATACACATTGTTTCATAACACTTCACTCACTCCACACAGAAACACACACACACACACTGGTGATGATTTCTGGGCCATTTTCTGTACTACAACTTCCCATTTGCTATCCTGAAAAACTGAGTCAGCATCCCTCTATAATGAGTGAGATGTTGAGCTCAGAAAGAGGAAGAACTGTTAGTATTGTGCTATGTATAGCTTGGGGGTACACTTTTCTAGAAAAAGACAAAAAAGTAAAAAAACATAGTGTAAAGGTGTTACGTGGAATGTTGGATGTTTTATAATCATTATTATTATTTGTTTGTATAACTTTTTTTTGCTAAACCCCTACTATGTTTTATCTAAGTTATCCTTCAATGTATGAAATGTATTGCATAACGGGTACTTTTTAGCTGCCTTTTTAAATAAGTGTATTTTTACAATTTTTTAACCTTTTTTGGTAATTTATTGTGCACTTTTGTTCTTTGGTAGAAAATGCTGCTTTTGGTTTTATGTTTATTTTTTGCTTGGTAGGTGTAAGTTGAGCTTAGCTTTTGTTCGATGTTCATGGACGGAGCTATTTGCGCAGTAATTACCAATGTTATTTCTGATGTTTACAACTGTCTGGCAAATGTATTCACACGGAGCAATTAAAAAAAAAAAAAGAGAGAGAATGTGAATAGTAGCGTTTATACCACAGACCATACATGACATATTCTGCGTTTTATGAAACCAAAATCTAAGTCAAGTGATCCAGGGCAGAAGCTGAGTATGTGGTTACGCATTTACAATGCACAATTTATGAAATTTTTTTACAGATCAATTGTTGTGTTTGTTACTAGAAGCAGAAATACTGATCTTCACATATGTTAGGATAAGTCTTGTTTTATATCCTGCTTATTAGGGAAGCTGACGAAAATATCAGATGTGAAAATGAACTAGGTACTTTAAAATACTTGCAGAGATATTTCCATGATTTGAAAGTTAGGATTTATGTTGATTCTTAAATCTAAAACTCGAAGAAAGACTAACGTTTTAAAATGACAGAAAGTTAATATCTAACTCACTACAGGAATTCCATAAAATATTTTCTAATATATTATGTCCATTGTTTTGGTATCTGGATTGGACTAAGCAAAAGTCATAAAATATAAACGCTTGTTATGGGAACAATCAGAAGTTATGGACATAAACAGATTTCATTTGTTATAAAAGCGTAATAAAACATTTCATACATATTGCTGAGGAATCGTCAGAAAACTAATGATGCCTGACAAACCAATAGTTCGTCTTCTATTACTGTGGAAGCGGTGAATTAAGACTGATAGTGCATCCAAAACAGGCATTCATCAAATATCAGTAAGTCTGTCGTTTGTGAAAAGAACTCTCAATACTTTTGAAATGGTGACCTGTAATAACGATAACCATCGCGTTAATAATAGGAATTTCGGAAAAATTAGCTTAACTGTACTAGTAGCAAAAGTCATTTCATTGTTAAAATCTATGCTTGATTTCAGGTATGAATGAGAACTGTCGGCTCCACTTCGCATAGCACGTAAAATCAGAGACTTGGCTTGCTGCGAAGAGTTTAGCTTGCTGTCCCGAGTCACGTGACTATGATGTTGCTTTCAAACGTCAACACAGGAAGGATTGGTGCGTGCGCAGTCTATGTTATCTATAGTCTATGGCTACATTGATCTGTAAACACAGGTGTCTACAAGGGGGGGGGGGGGGAGGAGAGGGATGCAAGGTGGGGCAGTTCGCCCCCCCCCCTCCCTAGTTATTTGCAATTGGAGTACACAGTTTTTGTTCGTTGGAGAATTCACATACACATTCACATAACAGTCAATCCTCTAGAACTTACGGTAACAAGTTTCTGTTGGTGTGTGTCTGTTCATCACTCACACTAGGTCAGCATTGTATTGCGGCAACCTTGTTTTCATTCAAATGTAGCAAATTTGTCTGGAAACGAAGTAAATCCGAATTACGTCAGACAGACTAAGCTTCATTGTCTGTCTAGATTGCATATACTTCTAGTGTTATAACCGTTCTTGGATTCCCTCAACCATGTATGGATCTGTAGAGACAGAGGAAAAAAAAATAACCATCATACTGCCCAAGATATACAACGCCACTGTTCCAACACACCAAAAAACAAGTGTACCAGAACATGCCTCAGTATGTCGGCTTCCAGAGTAACGTGTAAAACTCTACAAGAAATGGGCGTACTACTTCGATGAACAGTACACTTCTATAGTAGCATTCGCATTATTAATGTAAGAAATAAATTAATTTTCCTTACCCACAGAAAGATTTCCAGCAGAAATTCCCGTAAAAACCAACCGACTTAAAAAGGGCATATTTTAGTCATCTTTAATACTTATGAGACTCCCCCAGTAACGTGATAATCTGTAAAAGAAAGCACTCCGTCGTCAGGCCACGAGTGGCCTACCGGGACCATCCGACCGCCGTGTCATCCTCAGTGGAGGATGCGGATAGGAGGGGCATGGGGTCAGCACACCGCTCTCCCGGTCGTTATGATGGTATTCTTGACCGAAGCTGCTACTATTCGGTCGAGTAGCTCCTCAATTGGCATCATAAGGCTGAGTGCACCCCGAAAAATGGCGACAGCGCATGGCGGCTGGATGGTCACCCATCCAAGTGCCGGCCACGCCCAACAGCGCTTAACTTCGGTGATCTCACGGGAACCGGTGTATCCACTGCGGCAACGCCGTTGCCCTGATATTCTATAAGAAGCATTATAAAAATATGCAAGTTTCCTTTGTTTTATTTCTTTTAAATTTCCTTTCGTCATTTTGTGCCAACACCGGTTCCCGTCAGATCACCAAAGTTAAGCACTGTCGGGCTGGGCTATCACTTGGATGGGTGACCATCCGGTCTGCCGAGCGCTGTCGGCAAGCGGGGTGCACTCAGCCCTTGTGAGGCAAACTGAGGAGCTACGTGACTGAGAATTGGCGGCTCCGGTCTCGTAAACTGACATACGGCCAGGAGAGCGGTGTGCTGACCACATGCCCCTCCATATCCGCATCGAGTGACGCGTGTGGACTGAGGATGACACGGCGGCCGGTCGGTACCGTTGGGCCCTCCAAGGCTTGTTCGGGCGGAGTTTAGTTTTTTTTTTTGTATGTATGTATGTGAGTATGTGATGTGAAATTGTTTTGTAAATTAATAGATTATTTTGAATTGTAATATTAGTCTCGTTGTACCTGTGTATATTGCCTATTTATGGAATCTTCGGCCCTAAGGAAAATTATATCTGTGTAAAAGTCTTACTAATGCAAGAGAGGCAATTGATGAGCGATTTAGTTCAAGCAAGGATCCAACAGTGTTAAGAGGGACGCTGGTGATAAATCGAATTATTTATAGAAAAGGCAGCCATGTTTTGTAAAGATAAGTGTTTCTAGATGGTATTGGTCGGAAGGCGAAGTTTGGAAGAAGAGAACGTGCAAACTGGAAGGATAGTAGTTCAAAGTGGGACGGTGGAAGTATTAAGTGGATCGGTGGGTAGCGCTGTTGAAATCGATGAAAGATTTTATTAAATTGTGGAGAAAAGTAATATTTTATTTGAAAGAGGAGAAGGCTTGGAAGAAACCTGAGGCAAAAATTGTGAGACGGAGAACGTCGTTACTTGCGAAGGAATACGAGTCGAGCTTGGAACATTTTAGAAGATGGCTGCTGCACTATTGTTGCTACAATTTGCTAAAAACTTCAAAGAGGAGGACTGCTTCGGAATCGACGCAGGAGAAGGAGCGCAAGAGTAGAAGTTGTCGGTAGAAGAAAGAAGAAATTTCAAGAGAGCCGCTATATCATGACGCATTACAAACGACCAACCAAAATAATTTACGCGATGTATAACACGAAACACAGACGGTGACTTTGCTATTTCGTGTACTTACGAGTGGAATTTGACCGAGCATGTTATGTACAACAAACTGTGATTTATGTTCCGTAGGACCAGCAACGTATATGTGACGTATTTATAAGGAGTGTCCATCCCTTTTGCGACGCTATGTTAACTTTTATTTCTTTCGCTTTCACTGCAGATCTGCCAGAATGCCGTTACCGAGTGACCTGCGGTAAAAAGTCGATCATTATTTTCATTATACATATTTATGTGTAGAATGCGAGGTGTCTCTTCTTTCGGACATGTCGCAAAGAACAGATAGCACGTAGAATCCGCAGCGGTGATACATATTATGTAAACTGAAGCCCTTACAGAACGAAGGAATGGACTTGCCCGGTCTCCAGGATGGGAATGTGTTTCGCGCAGAGGCCACGTTGTCTTGTGTGACCTGTGTCAACAACCTACCCCGCCTTTTGTGTTGCTGTATCGTACAAGATGAACCCCCAACTTAACATCATGTTAAAGTGCACCACATGTAAAGAACACTACCAGTATTTATTAAGACAGTAGCTGACTGTCCCACAGTCGCCGCACTTGGTATACTACTGGCTGCGAGAGCAAACTTTTTTTTTGTTTTCAGCCAGAATTATACCGTAGGATGATATAAAGTTCTCGATACTTTACTGCATTCCGTAAAATATTTACGTATATGTAAGATTTATGCGCCCCACATACTCACAAACTGTTTAATTCTTGGCTGGGATTACATCCTCTGCGAAGGGGAAATAAATTAATATGGTTCCGATCACCCAGTTCCAACCCAGGTTTTCGTGAGGTTTCCTTTGGTTGTAAGGCGTATGCCGGAGCTGGTAAGCCCCTCCCATTTATTTGGCTGAATAGGACCGCACCTCTTAATGGGCAGATCACGAACAGTACGCTTCAGTCCAACAAATAGAGAATGGAAAACAAAGAAAAGTAGAGTTTATGTATGAGATAGCATAACAGTAATAATAGTAAATAAATTAAATTAATTTTCCTCATTAATTTTCATTCTTACCAAATTAGTTATCACATACTGAGTAACGAATACAAGCTGGAACATCACCTGACTGGCAACACGTTTCCTCGGTAAATGCAAGATTTACTATTCGACCGTACAGTACTTGTATAGCACTTTGTCAGTACCGATTGTTTGTATTCCTGTTTCCAGACTGTATTGTTCTGCATAAGGAATAGTAATTTGGGCATTTTCCATCGAAAGAGATGCTTTAGTGACGATCTGAAGGGGTCCTCACATGGTTGTATCAAAAGGTAAGATCAATACTAGAGGAGATGATAGAGGACGTTATTTGCAGCATAAAATGTGAATACTCTTATATTTTCTCTGTGCACAAAATGTTATATTTGCATGACATTTTGCACGTCACACGTTGCTGGCCGTTGTGTGACTTTCTTTAGCTGCCATTTGTGTACGATTCTGTAGCTAAGTACAGCATTTGGTGTTTCTTTTGTTAAGCATTGTGTGGACAAGACTGCTGAAGTGGTTAATTGCAAAGGTGAAGTCCGTGGTGAACGTCCACAATGCTAACTAATGAGGAATATCGGTACATCCACTTCACTTATGGTTTCTGCAATGGTAATGTAACAAGGGTGAAAGAGAATATGGAGAGAGTTTTCTGCAACGACGCCATCGAAAGAGATTTCAAGCACTTCACCTATGCATGGGAGATACAGGAATGCTACGCATCAAGGGACAAGCCCCAGGTCGTGAAGAAGAAATTTTTGAGATTGTACGAACAGGTCCATCTGTCGGTGCGAGACACCTTGCGCGACTTGTTAGACTCCCTCACTCATCTGTTTAGCCAGTACTTCATCGGGGACGTCTTCATTTGTACCATCAGAACTCTGTGCAACAACTGAAGCCACAAGATCGTGGACATCGTCGGTGCTTACTATAGACGATTACAGCCCAACTTCGCGGACCACGTCTTACGGACTAACGAGTCAGGTCCACAAGAAATGGTGTTAAGAACAGAAACAATTTACGCATCAGTGCTGACGAGAATCTTCGTGCAACTCGTCCCATTTTATTCCAAATGAGATTCAGTGTTAACTTATGGGCAGATATCCTCGGTAGTGCACTGTTTGGCCCATTCATAAGGGAGGACATAATTTGGGGGAGGGGGGAAGGTTGTTGACTTGTTGCGTATCTTAGAAGGCGTGCTGTCAACATTACTGGATGACATGCCCCTACAGACAAGGCAACAGCTCTGATGTCAACTAGATGGCGCTCCAGCGCATCTCCGATTACTAATACGACAATGGTTCGACGACAGTCTCCCAGCTATACGGATTGGAAGAAGGTGGCGGGTTCCTTGACCAGCACGGTCCCCCGACTGGCACCAATGGACTTCTTTCGGCAATGACTATACGTCAGCAGGGATCTGGTAACCTGCAGACTGTGTGTCTGAAGGTTGTGTTCGTCCGATGGGACTAAGTCAAACTAAGTACAATGACTTGTATTAATGTAATTAATACAGGAATTAAATGAATAAAATTAAATGAATAATATGTGAAACGTTAACCGAGACTGGAACTGAAAGCTAAGGGAAGCTGCAAAACGGTGACAAATACGGAAAAATTTTATTGACGCTTTTTGTTCCAAATAAGTCAGTGATTGGTCTTACCTTTTGTTACACACTGTTCAAATGGTTCAAATGGCTCTGAGCACTATGCGACTTAACTTCTGAGGTCATCAGTCGCCTAAAAAAAAATGGTTCAAATGGCTCTGAGCACTATGGGACTCAACTGCTGAGGTCATTAGTCCCCTACAACTTAGAACTAATTAAACCTAACTAACCTAAGGACACCACACACATCCATGCCCGAGGCAGTATTCGAACCTGCGACCGTAGCGGTCACGCGGTTCCAGACTGAAGCGCCTAGAACCGCACGGCCACATCGGCCGGCTGTTACACACTGTAATTATAGTATTGCCCAATAACGGCAATTCCTGCCGAGACCGGGAGGAATTCAGTTCTCTCCGAACGAATTTCCGCAAAGAACTGCAAATAAAAGGCAGAAAGGTCAGGGAATATGGTGGAGGATGTAAGGGTACATTAAGGCACAATGCGGTACATTGAGAAATGAAATTCCTGCCAGGTACCTCGCTGGCCATCATAGCAGACGAAACTGAAGGTCACGATGTCAAGACAGTAAGGAAGAATGTTTATTTTTGTTGTAGCAGTTTTCAGAACTGGCAAGTAGCATGAGGTCATCTATCCAATGAGCATACATGCTTTTTCACCCCACACACGTGAGACCATGGAATCTTTCAACCAGTAATCACTAAACGATTGCTTTATTCCGTTTGCATTGTAGCAGTTGCTAGGGTTGTTTCCTGTTCCATTATCCTAGTCTTATCCTCACAATCACTACGTGAGCGATACGTAGCGGATTGTAGTATGTTCCTAGAATCATTATTTATAGCCGGCTCTTGAAACTTCGGTAAAAGGCTTTCTCGGAATAGTCGACGTCTATCTTCAACAGGCTTCCAGTTCAGTTCCTGCGGTATCTCCGTAATACTCTCCCACGGATTAAACAGACCTGTGACCGTTTTTACTGCCCTTCTCTGTATACGTTCAATACACTGTGTTAGTCCTATCTGGTACGTATACGTTCAATATACTGTGTCAGTCCTATCTGGTACAGTTCCACGCACTTGAGCAGTATTCTAGAACCGGTCGCACGAGTGAGTTGTAAGCTATTTCCCTTGCAGACTGATTGCACTTCCCCTGTATTCTCGCAATAAACGAAGTCTACCACATGTTTTATCCAAGACTGAACGTATGTGACCATTCCATTTAATATCCTTACAAAGTGTTACACCCAAGTATTTGTATGAGTTGGCCGATTCCAACAGTGACTCACTGATATTTTAGTCATAGGATTCTATGTTTTTCCGTTTTTTGAAGTACAAAATTTTACGTTTCTGAATATTTAGAGCAAGTTGCCAATCTCTGCGCCACGTTGACGTCCTATCAAGATCTGACTGAATATTTATGCAGCTTCTTTCAGATAGTACCTCAATATAGATAACTGCATCATCTGCAGAAAGCCTGATTTTACTATTGATATTGTTTGCGAAGCCATTAATGTACAATATGAATAGCAAGAGTTCCAACACACGGTGGGGGGGGGGGGGGGGGAGGGGGGGGGCACACCGGAAGTTACTTCTACATCTGATGATGACTCTCCATCCAAGATAACATTCTGCGTCCTCCCTATCAAAAAGTCTTCAATCCAGTCACAAATATCACTTGATGCAGCATAGCTATAGTACTGAGTCAAATGCTTCTCGGTAATCACGAAACACTGCATCTACCTGGTTGCCTTGATCCAAAGCTTTCAGCGTATCATATGTGAGAAGTGCGAGGCTTTTCGAAATCCATGCTGGATGGCACTGAGAAGATCATTATGTTTGAGCTCAGAATGTGTTCTAAGATTCTACAACAAGTCGATGTGAAGGATACTGGACGGTCGTTTTGTGGGTCACTTCTACTACACTTCTTGTATACGGGTGTGACCTGTGCCTTCTTTCCAAGAAGTGGGCACTTTTTTTTGTTCGATGGGTCTACGATGGATTATTGTTAGAATAAGGGCTAACCCAACCGCAAATTCAATACAGAATCTGACAGGGATTCCATCGGGGCCTGGAGCTTTGTTCTGTTTTAACGATTTCAGCTGTTTTTCGACCCCACTGACACTAATACTTATTGCATTCTTCTTTTTAGGGATAGGAGGATTAAATCAGGCAAATTATCCTCGATTTTCCTTTGTAAAGGAACATTTGAAAACGGAGTTAAGCATTTCAGCTTTTGATTTACTATCCGCAATTTCAGTTCACGATTTATGCTTGTGTTTTTCAAGGAAATCAACTCAGTTGTGGCATGTCCGAGTTCCACATGCCGAGCGCCGACGTCTTCGTTACGATGGCAGAGGTCGACTGACGCGTCGGGCATATATAATGGGAAATATTATTGTGCCGTAATATACACCATTTTTATGCCTTACAACATGAGCCACGCCTCGGAAAAGCCACGCTACGACAAACACAATTTTACTCACCACGTGTATGTTTCACACAAAGTAAATGATATAGGCTCGGTAACATATCGAGAAAGGTGCAACAGTAACCGATTTGGTTCATTGGTTACCTGACTTAAGGTATAGTTATCTGTGTGGTTCGGCAGTATACTGGAGAGTGCATTTCTGCATACATTTCATACACTAGATTTTAACCGCATTTCTATTTCTACACACGGAAAAAAACATACATGCCTTCAAACTTGTCTCGTCCTCTAATCGAAAAGAAAAACAACTGTTGTTCACAGACAGAAAGTAGGGGAGCAATTTTGATCTGACAATAGTAATACTGTTGAGTACCACATGCGCGTGACTGATACGTGATCTGAATTACGGTTATCGATAATCTGTCTCTTTTAGTGCTAAATATTTAAGAACGTCTTTGCTGTGAGATAGGCTTCATCCAACTTCTGATGCTACAGTATTTCCCACAAATTCCAAGCAACTATTTACATTTTTATGCCTTTTAATTAGAGCGAAAGGTCAAGATAATGCATAAAAAGGAGATAATAACAACACGATTTTGTAAGTCAGCAGCCGTAACTGAATAATTATTTATCACTGCAGCTTCCTCGCTTGATAATGTTCAACTAGCAAAAGATTTCTGCTTTTTTGTGATCAACGTGGGCATGAAGATATGATGAAATTAAACGGTGCAACTATGAAAACCTCAGTATACATGAAGTCACCAAATGTAATGAGCACACATTAAATCAGACCTACAATGCCACTGTGGCATAAAAACAGTTTAGACGGGTTGTGCCTCCATGAAGCAGAGTGGCGCAGTGGAAGCGTGCTGGGCCCATAACCCAGAGGTCCGTGGATCGAAACCACGCTCTGCTAAAGATTTTTTTTTTCATCACCAAATTTTTTTAATTTACGGTCTACATGACAAAAGATAGTTACAAATTAAGCATGACTGTTTTTCCACAAACAATACGAACTGAATACTCATAAATGCATGATCGACATATGAGATATATGAATGATTATAGGAATTTCTGTTACACTGAAATAATATTCTTATAGCACTACGTCTTTCAGAAAAGTGGACTTCTGGCATTAAGTGCAGGTAAATTAGTACCATAAATGCAAAAGCAAGGGAGATCACGAACGACAATTTCTGGAACCTCACATGGTTCAGAGCGAAACTGATTCACAACCAAATTACGTCTAGAATTTGACAGGGACTCCATGGAGCCCTATGAGCTTATTTAGTTTTAGTGATCCGAACTGCTTTTCAATACCAACAGTACTAATTACTACTGATTTATTCAACAGGCCACAGAAAATACTCTTCCGTCAGTAAAACACTTCTCTCGCAAAAGCTAACTTTGTTTTAGTTACTGTATTAACTGAAAAGGACCCGCTTCGCTTTATCTAGCAACACATTCCTGATGTTTCTCTTCGGAATTTCTTGGCACCGCAGAGCACACCTGATCCAATTTGCCAGTGACAACGTATTTGTGTTTGTTGTAGTGCTGAGTGCGATCACAACGGAATGTTCCACCTGTCAAGCTGTGATCTCTGTTTTGTTCATGCACTTGCGGTCAGAGGATTTCACGAATTCCACTCACCGTAACTATACTTCATTTCGTAATATCTCCGACAGTTTCTCTATGTCCACTTTCGAATTTCTCATCCGCTCCTCTTCTCTTATTTCATCTCGTTGTTTTCTTCTCTTACGCTTTCTCTCAGTCTATACATCCTCTTTCGTTGTGAAGCTAAACCTACATCTGGCTCTTCATCTGTTTCATTTTTTCGCTGACCTTCCTCTGTCCTTCTTTCAGTTCATCGCAGGGACGTTCTCCTTCTATTTTATGCTTTTGGCATCCTGTTAAATGTTAATATTACTTAGCACACTAAAATTCCGCTTAATTCATCACATGAGCAATTTAGTTTCACTTTCTGTCACATTTTCTTGATCCACTTTAATCGCTTTCCAAAAGGATACTGACATATGCATCTCCCCATATGTCTGAGTTGTAACGTACCCCCACCGCAAAAGGAAAGTGGGACACTGGAGAACCTTCTCGAAATACTAGAATATTGTAGAAGATTATAGAACGTTCTCCAACTTTTTGAAAGATTCTTGAATATTCTAGAACGTTGTCGACGTTTCTGGATCATTTTGCAACAGTCCAAACATGCTACAACATTTTCAAGCATTCTAGAAGGTACACTACACTCAATATCGGCCACTTCGGCTCTCGATTCCCAGATGCTTTACTAGTTTCCCAAAGGAGATCAAAAGTACGATGCCCTCTTTTGACACCAATATGATCCACCAGCAACCGGGCCGGTTGTTCGCCCAGCTAGTCCTTCTATGGGCCAAAACCACAGCAACTAGAGGGATGACCAAAATTCATGACGCAGAGACACAAGAAAGAAAAATTCTTAGAAAAATGTGCCGCTCTATTCCACGTGTTTGGAACTTGGGTCAGACAACCAATAAAGGAACTCTACGAACACACTGACAACATCACAGCTAAATTTAAGAAAAGACGCCTGAGGTCTACGAACACATGTGCAGGATGGATGAAAACAGATTCTCAGAGAAGGTTTTTAGCGTTGTCATTGATGCAACAAATTAAACACTAATTGGGTGAAAGAAACATAAGAAGACGTGCACTATTGAAATTTTCAGGAGAAGTTGAGGGGATAAAACAATTGTGAAGAAAAATAATAAACTTGAACAAAAGGGAAAAAAAACTGTCGGGTGAAATGAGGAAAAAACGCAGTGAACTAATGAAGAGGTTTTGGAAGAAAAAAGGCTGCGACTGGCTCAAGTTCACACGCTCTCCTAAAGCATTCTTGGTTACATATCATGTTACTTTGCATCCTAGGAACTTCAGTTTACCAACTTGTTCCACAAATTCATCGGAAATTTTTCGCGTTTATCAGGACAGCATGGCCCATACGAAGCTTCCTCGTCTTTTTGTGCTGCACTTTCAGTATTAGACCAAGTGTGATCTATTACGATTCCCGTCTTTTTCTCGGTCTGCCCGGATCTCTTTTACATTGTGGCTTAAAAGTTCTTCATCTGATGTGATAGTCTCTCTGGATACATTCTTTGTAAATGATCATTCCATTTCTTTCTGTTTTCGTTCAGTTTTCCTTCCACAATCCAAATTTTCAACTCCTTTCGAATCTCTTCATTTCGTATTTCATCTAATCTTTTACGCCCCTTCGCCGCTCTAGTAAATCTCATTTCTATTACTTGTATTTGTTTTTCTTGTCTTTTATTGAATACCCATAATTCACTTCCTTATATGGTAATAGGACTGTCAGTGTGACTGTTTTACAGAATTTCAGTGTTATCTGATTCCGTGTTTTGTGCTTTAAAATTATTTTAATTGTTCCACAGATACTTCCAAATCCATTCGACATATTCATTTTTTGGTTGAAGCTCCGTTTTTTGCCCGTGTTTGCTTCTTACTATATATTATGGAAATGTTGTTTTGCCTTGAGCAAACGCAAATCCTTGTTATATCAATAACCAAACGTTTTTCGAAGAAGTTTCTCTATCTTCAGTGTGCTCATTATTTCTCTGTCAAATAACATATAAAGAATTCTGAGATTGTGGTATCTATATGAATAATGGTAGTCACAGAAAAATATAAACATCATCATCATCATCATTTAAGACTGATTATGCTTTTCAGCGTTCAGTCTGGAGCATTGTCCTCATTATAAATTCCTCCATGATCCCCTATTCAGTGCTAACATTGGTGCCTCTTCTGACGTTAAGCCTGTTACTTCAAAGTCATTCTTAACCGAATCCAGGTACATTCTCCTTGGTCTGCACGGGCTCCTCCTACCCTCTACTGCTGAACCCATGGGTCTCTTGGGTAACCTTGCTTCTCCCATGCGTGTAACATGACCCCACCATCTAAGCCTGTTCGCCCTGACTGCTACATCTATAGAGTTCATTCCCAGTTTTTCGTGGATTTCCTCATTGTGGACACTCTCCTGCCATTGTTCCCATCTACTAGTGGCTGCAAATACAAACAGAACAGATATATACCTTAGTGCTACATATTGATGATGCGACTGTCTAGCAGTTTGCTCCAGCTTGTCAAATGCAAGTGATTAAGGTTTTGCAGTGTTATATTACGTAATTTGCCGAAATGTTTGGCCTAAAATGAAGTTATCGCCTTTTCCTTCTGTTCTGATGTTACATTATAGTACTTATGCCGTTAAATTACATTCTGCTGTCAACAGCTGCTGTTTTATTCTGTAACTATCGTTTCTTAGGTTAAAGCCAGTGCTGTTTCTCTGGGGGAACGCTGGGGAATGCGTACCCCTAAACTTTTTCGTCGACAAAGTAATTTTTTTACGACGTTGAGAACTTGGAAGAGTGCCAAAGATTTATTTCACGGGCATAAATTTTTTATTTCATTTTTTGTGTTCGTAATTGCGATACGAACGATACTAGTGCAGTTTTTGTTGGGAAAATCGATGCCATTGACTGTTTCAAGCATTTCGAAGCTGCGGCAACCGTTCTCGACAACTGAATCGCTGGCAGCCAGTTCGACAAGCATGTAGTGCCCTAGCCCGCTAATAGTGGGCGATGGTAGTGCTAAAAGGATATGCGTACGCTCAAATCGCATGCTTCATTTGAGGTGATGTAAACGGAAGTGTTCGATACCACATTCTCTCGCATGTTTGTGTTTTTCTCGGTATCGCTTGCTTCATTTGAGCTGTAAAGTCAATTGAAAAGTCTGATATATATATATATATATATATATTTGTAGTTCGACATGTTGATGACGCCATGGTTAAAAGCAGGCGGGAGGCATCCCATGCTTCAGTTATAACTAATTTTCGCTGCATTATATCCCATGTCGGAGTACCCTCAAACTTTTTTTTAGAAAAAAGGCGCTGGTTAAAGCACTAGTTTCGGAAATGTTGTGGAGATAAGTTGATTATGAATGGGTTTTGTAAATTGGTTGAATGGGGAGAATAGGGAGGGCAGCTGCGTGTACTTACATTTTATTTATTTTTTGGTGCTATTCAGCTTTATCTGCATATCTGTCCGGTTTGAGATTATTACCAATAAACTCGAAATTTTGTAGGAAACCCGCTCCTATGTTGGAGTTACGAAATTAATTTTATTTGGTCCCCTTTCTTTGTGATATGGATAGGCCTGGACAGCCGTTTTGACGTCACAATACGCGTTGTATACCTTCAAAAAGTCTCCACATTGTAAGATCATCAGTACATAGGGCCGATATTAGCTTAAGCGAACTGTTTAGTTGTAACCCAGCATTTATCCTAGAATTCCAACTGCGAACTGCATGGTCAATGTAAATACCGAACAGCGTAGCGTATAAACAACAGACTTGTCTCACTCCTTTATTCGTTTCTGCATGTATGTCGCTTATATCCAAGATCATTGATGCTTATGTATACAGACTTTTGATATCTGAAACAAGCTGTTAAGAGCAATCTATATGCTTCATTATTCTCCATACATATTCTCAAACCACATTTTCGGAAGCCTTCTCATAATCCATGCAAAACAATGTGTGTCTGTATTGTCGTAAAATGAAAACTGCTGTTGTTTTCAGGCTTATGTTTAAAGTTCTTTCATTAGGTTTATAACACTGGTTCGAGTCCACTATTGCCTGTCTGGACGTCTGGTATAACAATCGCTTATGATATTTTCTGAATAAAGGGAACCTAGGTTACAAAATTATGGGCGAGACGGCCTTTGTTCAAAAAGTTAAATTGATGTGCAGTATCAAGTAAGCTTTTCCCTTAGCAGTTTTCACGTTTATGTTTTCCTCCTTTCTTATATGTCGTAATTAGTTTCGTTTCCTTCCAATTTCGTGATCCATCTATTAGCTCCCAGCAGTTGGTAAACAAGTGTAACAATTTAAGGTGTAATGAATCCTTCACATATAATTAACTCCGTATTTATTTCATCAAAACCTGCTGCTTTTCAATTTTTTTGTGGTTTTCAAAGCTGCTTTGAACTTTTGTATTGTTACGCCATTTGGCCTTTTACTCCTGTTTCTCGATATTTTATTTTCATCTGTTTCATACCTTCCGTTTTTAGTCTTTCGTAATATTGTTCAAAGGAACTGTATCCTTTTCTGTTACATTTGACGTTTTCAAAGCTTCATATGGGATCTGCTGATGGCCATAAATATCACGTTCTGTAGTACTTATGGGAATACAGGATGAAACAAAATTACACCAACAAGACTTTGAAGGTTGTTCAGGGATGTTTCCTGAATATATTGGTTCAGGGGGCCCGTGGTCTCCAGTTGCTCGTCACAGATTAATTGCATCTCGTTTGATTTGTTAACCGCATTTATTTTTATACCAAAGAAATTGGTACACCTGCCTAATATCGTGCAGGGCCCCCACGAGCACGCAGAAGTGCCGCAACACGGCGTGGCGTGGACTCGACTAATGCCTGAAGTAGTGCTGGAGGGAACTGACACCATGAATCCTGCAGGGCTGTCCACAAACCCGTAAAGGTACGCGATGGTGGGGATCTCATCTGAACAGCACTTTGCAAGGTATCCCAGATACGCTCAATAATGTTCATGTCTGACAAGTTTGGTGGCCAATGGAAGAGTGTTCCTGGAGCCACTCTGTAGCAATTCTGTACGTGTGGGGTGTCGCATTGCCCTGGTAGAATGGTCCAAGTCCGTCGGAATGCGCAATGGACATGAATGGATGCAGGTGACCAGAAAGAATGCTTACGTACGTGTCACCTGTCAGAGTCGTATCACTCCAGCTGCACTCGCCTCACACCATTACAGAGCCTCCACCAGCTTGAACAGTCCCCTGCTGACATGCAGGGTCCATGGATTCATAAGATTGTCCCCATACCCGTACATGCCCATCCGATCGATACAATTTGAAACGTCCGACCAGGCAACATGTTTCCAGTCATCAACAATCCAATGTCGGTGTTGACGGGCCCAGGCGAGAGGTACAGCTTTGTGTTGTGCAGTCATCAAGGGTGCACGAGTGGACGTTCGGCTCCGAATGGCCATATCGGTGATGTTTCGTTGAGTGGTTCGCACTCTGACACTTGATGATGGTCCAGCATTGAAATCTGCAACAATTTGCGAAAGAGTTGCATTTCTGTCACGTTGAACGATTCTGTTCACTCGTCGTCGATCCCCGGTTGTTGCAGGATCTTTCTCCGGAAACAGCAATGTCGGAGCATTGATGTTCTACCGGATTCGTGACATTCACGGTACACTCGTGAAATGGTCGTACGGGAAAATCCCCACGTCATCGCTACATCGGAGATGCTGTGTCCCATCGATCGTGCGCCGACTATAACACCACGTTCAAACTGACTTAAATCTTGATAACTTTCCATTGTAGCACCAGTAACGGATCTAACAACTGCGCCAGACACTTGCTGTCTTATACAGGCGTTGCTGACCGCAGCGCCGAATTCTGCCTGTTTACATATCACTGTATTTGAATATGCGTGGCTATACTAGTTTCTTTGGCACTTCGGTGTATACCTATATTGGACTGAAAATATCTGAACAACTGTGAAGATATCGACAGTATGCGGTGTGTGTCTTGCCTGGAAACAAACTTGTTCCATTCGCTCACGGTACTTATTGTTGACAACTGTTTAACGCACGCTTTATTCTTCGCCCTGGAGCCTGCATCCAGTACAGTTCGGCCCTGTCTGGGGTCCGTTTGTCTGGCAGTGCTAGTTGAACGCTAACAGAGATACACAACAGTACTATGGAAAGGTTTACTGATGAAGAATGGTTCAAATGGCTCTGAGCACTATGGGACTTAACATCTGAGGTCATAAGTCCCCTATAACTGAGAACTACTTAAACCTAACTAACCTAAGGACATCACACACATCCATGCCCGAGGCAGGATTCGAACCTGCGACATAGCGGTCGCACGGTTCCAGACTGAAGCGCCTAGAACCGCTCGGCCACCCCGGCCTGCACTGACGAAGAACTGGCCGATGTCCACCTGGTGTGTGGCGTCACTGAATGCAGCGGAAAAGCAGCACGCAACGACTGTTACGTTGAGCTATTGGCGGAGCGACGGCACGTCAAAGTATTTTTTGCATCCGAGGATTTCTGCGTTGCTCTGTGTATTTTGTTGTCTGTTGGACTGCGTATTACAGGCTCTGTATTTTCACAGAAACGAAGATAACTGGTGTAACAAAATAGTGTTACTCTGGAACGAGCCACTGGAAAACACACGTTCCTTATCCGCGCGTGCACGACAGTGCACGGTACCAATATACGTATTCCAAAATGCTGCCCTCGAAAATGTGATTTTTCAGGAGATCATATCTCAGGTTCTGCTGAAGACAGAGGTAAGGGGTCAAGTATTTTGGATAGTCCTTGGTCTAGCGACCAAGCGGGGAGCACTCAGCCCTTGTGAGGCAAACTGAGGAGCTCCTTGACTGAGAAGTGGCGGCTCCGGTCTCGTAAACTGACATACGGCCGGGAGAGCGGTGTGCTGACCACGTACCCCTCCATATCCTCATCCAGTGACGCCTATGAGCTGAGGATTACACGGCGGTCGGTCGGTACCGTTGGACCTCGATGGCCTGTTTAGTTTTCTCGGTCTTTTCAACACTACACACAGCCTCCAGCCCAGGCAAATTGAGCGAATCGGTTGGTTCTTTTGCATTAGGTATGGTCCAGGGCGAACCTTAGGCGGCTTCTAAAAGCACCATTTCTTCATGGACGGTGTGTGACAATGTGACAAAACCCCATAAAAATTATGATTTTTTGGTACGAAAAATACCAGTTTGGGGGGGTGGGGGGGTGGGAGGGAGGATGGCCGCTTCTGTAATATTTGTGGCAGACAGTCGAAAATTCGAAAATTGTTACCATTACGTTCTTAAGATGATATTCTCGGGCAACTGCGGATATTGTTTCGCTATCATTATCCGTTTCCGAGTTGCAGAGGCTGAAAGTTACTCTACTCATTCAAAAAAAGTGCAAAATACGATTTTTAGCCGCTTTTGCACCGTGGGTAGCAGTATCTAAATAACTAACTGTAGCAAAAATCAAATGGCTCCAAGCAGTATGGGACTTAACATCTGAGGTCAACAGTCCCCTAGACTTAGAACTACTTAAACCTAACTAACCTAAGGACATCACACACATCCATGCCCGATGCAGGATTAGAACCTGCGACCGTAGCAGTGGCGCGGTTCCGGACTGAAGCGCCTAGAACCGCTCGGCCACAGTGGCCGGCAAGTATAGCAAATGACTCAAATTTTAACTGTACGTTCTTTAGATATTAATGTAGAAATGCCGTTTTCCCGTTTTTGAAGACCAGCATCCGTTATCAAATACAGCTGGAAAATAATTATTTTTTTGTGTCCCAAAACTACTAATTGCGGCGGTGATCATGTCGATGATTTCTGTTCATCGCAAATTTTCGGAATTTTTGCCATATGTTCTTAATGTGATGTTCCCGGGCAACCTTAGAACTTCTTTGATATCATCGTCCGTTACCAAGAGCCAACGGTTCGAAGTCACTTACGCATGTAAAATATGCATGTAATATCCGGTGTGAGGCGTGAATGTAGTTTTAACTGACGTAGTGAACACGTGGTGAAGTTCTAAGCTCATCGCAAGTGTTCTGAGTTTACCAAAGTATGTTTTTAGTCAGGATTTTTTCACCAATAATTTTTTTCTCTATAATGAGCGCTCTAGCCTGCAGAAATAGACTCATAGTGGTACACCAGTGACAAAAAAAGGCCTAAAAAGGACTTAACATGCCTGAAAAGATCTTAAAATGGTTGTAAAAAATTATGTAAAACTATAAATATTGCGAATTCAGTAAAATATTTCTAATAACATTTTTACTGTTTTAAGAAACAAATCATAAACCAGGCGTTTTCGATGAATTGCGGTTGATGAGCAATATCTCCAGAAAAAAATGAAAAGCATATGATTTTGTTTTTAGCTTATATTACCTGAACTTATTTCATGTTTATAGGTGTCAAAGTGCGTAAGTGTGCCAAAGTATATAAATAAACTGTCAAAACTTTACTGAACTACAGAACTCGTTTCATGTAAGTGGCACGCCGGCAACAGCAGGGAAAAGAAGGGAACAAGCGGAAAAATGCTCCTGGGTTAGCGCAAAAAGTGCAGATATACTTCTCTGTAAAAGAGTGTGACCAGCTGCTACAATCCTCATCCCCCTTGCCCACAAAGGAGAGTAGGAGAGGGAGAGGAGACTGTGTCATTGGCAGTGAAAGAGAGAGCAGACAGTGAAGCGGCAGTAAAGAAAAAGAGAAACAGATGAAGACAATAGCAGCAGGAGCCAAAGAGAGAAGAGGGAGTCATGGCCAGTGAGAGACAGTGGCAGTAAAAGAGAAGGAGAGATGGATGGAGGCGGAAGCAGTGGGACGAAAAGAGGGAGGAGACAGTATAAACGGAAAATAGAGATGAGTGGAGACCATACATAGGCTTGAGGGGGGGGGGGGGAGGGAGGGGGTCTGGTCTGGATCCTCTCAGACCGAAGAAGGGAGAGAGGAGGTCGTATTTTGGACCGAAGTTTTAACTATGCTAGTATAGGGGAAAACGTGTTGGACCATCCAGAAATTTTGAGCTGCCGAGGTATGGTAGTGGGAAAGAAAGACTAAAGGAGACAGTGTGTAGACAGAAGTCAGTGGCACTGGGATATACTGCAAATCAATAGGAGAAAAGGAGGCAGTGGGAGAGAGACGTACGAATACGAGGTCTGTTCGAGAAATTCCGGAACATTCGTAATTTTGCGCCAAAGTTGTGTTTAAGTGAAATGCGGCTGACATCCGGGCCCACGCCTATGTTTAACGCGTAACTGCCGGAAGCTTCATTGTTGTATGACAGATATTGTTGAGGCTTGCACTGAGTAGAACAGATTGGCAGAGTTAGAGGAGCAACGCGTCTGCATTAAATTTTGCGCGAAGCTCAAGAAAACCTTTACAGAGATACACCAAAGGATGCAGAAAGCGTACGGTGGTGAGTGCTTGAGCCGTACTCTGTGTTACGAATGGCCGGACGGAAGTTAAAGATGACTCTCGTTCAGGACGCTCTTGTCAGGAACATCAACGAAATTCTGTCTGAGAGATTGCAGAAGAATGTAACATTTCATTTGGATCATGAAGTGAGATCCTGACAGAGAATTTTTGAATGCATCATATTGCCGCCAAGTTCGTCCCACGGTTCATGAGTCAAGAGCAGAAAGACCTTAGCCTCGCAATCTGTGAAGAGTTTTTGGATCGCACAAATGAGAACGAGATGTTCCTTAAGAGAATCATAACTGGTGGTGAGACGTGGGTCTACGGTTATGATGATGAGACCAAGGTTCAGTCTTCACAATGGATCGGGAAAGGCTCTCCAAGACCAAAAAAAGGTCGTCAGATCAGGTCAACTGTCAAAGCCATCCTGATAGTTTTCCTGGAGTTTGAAGGATTAGTTCATCATGAATTAGTGTCATACGGACAAACTGTTCATGTACGGTACTGAAGGGGCGTGCTGCGACGACTGCGAGAAAATGTGAGAAGTGGCCTGAAATGTGGCGAGACAATTTACGGTTCTTGCGTCACGATAACGCACCCGCATATTCATCTCTGTTGCTGCGTGACTACTGCACAAACAACGAAATCACTGTGCCGCCTCGTACTCCGTACTCTCCAGACCTAACCCCTACGGACTTCTTTTTGCTTCCAAAGTTGAGAACGCTGTTCAAAGGACGAAGATTTGCAACGATAGACGAGATAAAAGAAAATTTTCAGGCGCCGCTTTGCGTGATGCAGCAAGAGGCGTACCAACTGGTTCCGAAAGTAGAAACGGCGTTGGGAGCGGCGTATCGATTGTGGAGGAGGGTATTTCGAAGGAGACCACGCATATTAAGTAAAATAAAAGTGTAGAAAAATTTTGTGGACCAAGTTCCGGAGGGACTGTGCCAGTGAAAGGGAGATATTGAGTATGAAGGCTTAATTAACAACAGAGAATATCTCGCTGAAGGGATTTAAACCACGAATGTGTTCGGTTGCCAGATGCTTTATTGAGGAGGCAGAGTGGTGACTGAGGCAGCTAGTTCGCTACTTTTATGAAAAAGTCTTTTACAGA
Organism: Schistocerca serialis cubense; assembly: GCF_023864345.2. Classification (NCBI taxonomy): domain Eukaryota; kingdom Metazoa; phylum Arthropoda; class Insecta; order Orthoptera; family Acrididae; genus Schistocerca; species Schistocerca serialis. The sequence continues at coordinate 55,958,663 of NC_064647.1, read as the reverse complement.
GGACCATATTCGCCTTCTTGTGCTCCGACAGGAGTGTTTTTCCGCCGGTACTAAAATACTGAGTATTTTGTTGGTGTAATTCGAGTCCACGCTGCATTTGCTGACGTAGACGTAGCTGTTGGTGACTTGGTCGTCGACGGGACCTTTCAAAGCCGCATTCCTGCTGACGCCTCCACGTGCTCTCGGCGTCGTGCTGAGGGGAGGGGGGGGGGGAGGGGAGGGTGTGCGCGTGATCGACTTGCCGGCAGACAGTTTCTGCGTTTGCGACGCAACTGCGCCGAGTTTGCTGACTCGAGAGTCAGGGAAAAGAACTCCTGCTGACTCTGGCGCGAGTCAGCTGCTGACCACACGACCGCTGCGCTGAGCTGCCTCACATTCCTCTCACAGGCCGCACAACGTCAATAACAACAACCCTGCGTTGTAATCAGTCCGCAAGTCACCGGGACTCGACGGTGCCGTAAAGAGGCGAATGGAGTGCGTGGACTGTTGGGGAGAGATTTTGCGGAAGTTTTTATTTTTTGTGTCGCGTGCCTTAATCGGTAAAAATAGAACGCTTATAGGAGCATTTTTTTGCTGTATGTCTGACTGTTATTTATTTACTTATTTACACGTCAAGTTCCGTAGGACCAAATTGAGGAGCAAATGTCCAAGGTCATGGAACGTGTCAGTACATGAACTTACAACATAAAAGTAATAACAGTTAAAAATAAATGTTCATGAACCTAAAAAAAGTCAGTCCATAAGTTTAAGTAAACGCTATCAGCAATACAATAAGAATCAGGTTAATTTTTCAAGAACTCCTCGACAGAATAGAAGTAGTGACCCATGAGCAAACTCTTCAGTTGCGATTTGAAAGCGCGTGGATTACTGCTAAGATTTTTGAATTCGAGTGGCAGCTTATTGAAAATGGATGCGGCAGTATACTGCACGCTTTTTGCACAAGAGTTGAGGAAGTCCGATACAAATGGAGGTTTGATTTCTGCCGAGTATTAACCGAGTGAAAGTTGCTTATTCTTGGAAATAAACTAATATTGGTAACAAGAAACGTCAATAAGGAATATACATATTGTAAGAGGTATGCGATGTGTGCGCTGCCTGCAACAGGCAAGACCTAGGAGAGTCTCTGACCAGAGAGCAGTATGTAGTTAGTTGTTGCTTGCCGCTAGTCTGCAGTAGTCTGCGTGAGTCGGCAGTAGTCGGCGCGTGTGTGCGCGTGTCTGCGCTTGTGTGCAGTCTGCCCTGGTCGGGGCTCTGGAGGATGAGTATTATTGTAGAAGGTAAAGGAGCAGCCTTGCGCATATCTAGTAATGTATGTTAACTGTCATCCAATTTCTTTTAAAAAAACGCCCCAATAATAATTTTTATAATATAAAGTAATTTTTTTAAAAAAGCATTCATTTCAATTTAAAGAATATATCCAATGGATAATTATTCCTTTCGTGAATCACAAAGCATGGGCCAGCATTGCACGGAGCTGTGCCGAAAATTTTTTTAGGTAAGAGCAGATATATTTGCAGTTTTTATTGAGGTAAGAATTTTGTTTTTTATTATTATTCAGAATTCAGGGCCGAGGCGCAGCGCTGATGTCGTCCTAAAATTTACCAGGCTACTGAATTTTTTATTTTGGTGTTTAGGAATTTTTCAGTTTCGAACTTAACATTAAACGAGAAAAGAATTTTGTGGTTACATTAAATCTGAATGCATTTCTGCACGGAGACTATAAATGGGAACCAATTTTGTTCAGAGGTTACAATATTTAAAATTCATTTAATTATTATTTCCGTGGGAGGTTACACTAACTAAAATTCATGTAATTAATATATTCTGTGGGGAGGTTACACTTGGTTCTTTTTTTAAATTATTTTTGTGGGGAGGTTACAATATTGAGAGGCCCATGTCAAAATACCCAGACTCGTGAACAGAGGTCGACACGAGGTTTGTGAGCTCACACCACTTATTGCCCGAACCGCCCGTTTCTGAGCCAAAAATATCCTTCTAGAATGGGAAGAGTAACCCCAAAACATAATACCATACGACATAAGTGAATGAAAATAAGCAAAGTAGACTAACTTACGTGTCGAAGTATCACTCACTTTCGATACCGTTCGAATAGTGAAAATGGCAGTATTAAGTCTTTGAACAACATCTTCAACGTGGGCTTTCCACGACACCTTACCATCTATCTGAACACCTAGAAATTTGAACTGTTCAGTTTCACTAATCATATGCCCGTTGTGCGAGATTAAAACGTCAGGTTTTGTTGAATTGTGTGGCCATGCGGTTCTAGGCGCTTCAGTCTGGAACCGTGTGACCTCTACGGTCGCAGGTTCGAAGCCTGCCTCGGGCATGGATGTGTGTGATGTCCTTAGGTTAGTTAAGTTTAAGTAGTTCTAAGTTCTATGGGACTGATGACCTCAGAAGTTAAGTCGCATAGTGCTCAGAGCCATTTGAACCATTTTTTGTTGAATTGTGTGTTAGAAACTGTAAAAACTGAGTCTTACTGTGATTTAACGTTGTTAGTTTATTTGCTACAAGCCATGAACTGAGGTCATGTACTGCACTACTTGAAACCGAGTCAATGTTGCACACAACATCCTTCACTACCAAGATAGTGTCATCAACAAACCTTTCTTCTCAGTAACGGGTGGACGAATCAAATGGAAATTTATCTCGCATACTAACATCTACGTTCCGTAAGCTGTGTAAAAACCTTAAGCTTCAAAGTCATTGTAATCAAAAGATACGGTCATTTATGCCACGTAATTTGATACTCGCAAACTCACTCATCAAAATTTGTAGTGTAATTCCCGTTCACCGAGAATCGTGAATTTTGTAAAGAAGCAAGGTTCCACACTACAACCAAAGGAAATGAACATCCGAAAAATTGATATTTAATTATGTCACACGAAAAAAAAAAAATGTCATTTTTTTATCCGAATGTCTGACTCTCTGTCCGTTTGCTAAGACCCCTTTTCTGCAGGAATGGATAGACGTATGAAGCTGAAATTTATATCACATACATTTAAATCAGGTACTAATAGAATAGTGCCTTGCCGATGTAGTAAATGTAAGCTTCTAAGTCAGTGCAATCAAAAGGTACGGCCGTTTACGCCACCTATTTTGATGCGCGCGAAGTCACTCATCAAAATCTAAAAGGTACTTCCCGACGACCTAGAATCTTGAAATTTGGACAGCAGAAAGGTTTCACAGTACAACCAAAAGAAAAGCAATCGAAAATTGTTGATTTGTAATAATATCACAGCAAAACATGTTGTTTTTTTTCATTCTTGAAAGTCTTGGCATTCCCGGGCGCGATATCTTCCCAGTTTCGATACCGATAACAGGCAAAAATCTTCGATATTCTCGAGTGCCAAGATGGATGAATTATCTACACACATGCTCGCGTTGCTACCGTGCGGCTGCACGACGGCGGACAAATTCCGTCATCGTGCAATGATTGCAACTCTTGAACTGACTGGCCCGACCGCATGTTATGTATTACCAGGTACTACAGTTTCATACACCTGAAGTTGGGATTTTAAAATCTCGAAAGCGGTCGTGGTCTGGATAAACACACGTAAACACAGCTCACACCGTTACGGAGTCAACAGCAGGTTGTTCACAACTTGTGCCCACAGCTTCGTGAGGTCTGCACCGCATTCGAACCCTACCATCAGCTCTTACCGACTGAGATCGGGACCCATCTGACCAGGGTACAGCTTTCCCGCCGTCTAGGGTCCAGTCGATATGGTCTCGAGCCCAGAAGAGCCGCAGAGACTATGGGAAAGAAAACACGGTCATTCCGGAAGTGTGATGAGTTCAAAAACATGTTCCTTAGTCGTTACTGGCCTCGAACGACGCAAGAGAGAGTCAAACACGAATTGATGATGCCTCGTTGTCATCTGGCTCCAAAAGTGCTGTAAAATTCTTTGACCAAATGACCAAGAAAAACCAGTTCCTGGACACTCCGCGCGGTGACAGCGAAATTATATGGCTGTTCGTTGCGAAACTGCTGCTTTCATACCAGCGAGTGCTGACTGGAAAGTGCGGCGACCACGTAGTAACATTCCAAGGAATTTTACGAGAGGTCCAGTTCGTTCAGAGAGAAGAGCCAGCCGAGAATAGCGAGGACGGCGCGAGCCTACTTCTGAGCAGCCACACGACAATAATAATAGTCATCACCACAAGGAAGTCCGCCCCGGTAGCTGAGTGGTCAGCGTGACAGACTGTCAATGCTAAGGGCCCGGGTTCGATTCCCGGCTGGGTCGGAAATTTTCTCCGCTCAGGGACTGGGTGTTGTGTTGTCCCAATCATCATCATTTCATCCCCATCGACACGCAGGTCGCCGAAGTGGCGTCAAATCGAAAGACCTGCACCAGACGAACGGTCTACCCGATGGGAGGCCCTAGTCACACGACATTTCCATTTATACCACAAGGGAGGGGACTTCAGAAGACCAAATAATTGGAATGGAAACTGAAGGAGGCCACAATACAGCGCTCTGCAATTCTGGAACCGGAATAATCAAAGAAGAAACTGGAATGGTGGCGGCAGAAACAACGGAACCCAGTTCCAACGAAATGGGAATACACAAGGCAATGCTCAGCAAGAAGATCCATTTATAGAAGTTCGCCCAACAAACTTGGGTACGAAAGTTAAATACAAAAAAGATACAGAGAAGAAAAGAAGTGTTAATACACTCCTGGAAATTGAAATAAGAACACCGTGAATTCATTGTCCCAGGAAGGGGAAACTTTATTGACACATTCCTGGGGTCAGATACATCACATGATCACACTGACAGAACCACAGGCATATAGACACAGGCAACAGAGCATGCACAATGTCGGCACTAGTACAGTGTACATCCACCTTTTGCAGCAATGCAGGCTGCTATTCTCCCATGGAGACGATCGTAGAGATGCTGGATGTAGTCCTGTGGAACGGCTTGCCATGCCATTTCCACCTGGCGCCTCAGTTGGACCAGCGTTCGTGCTGGACGTGCAGACCGCGTGAGACGTCGCTTCATCCAGTCCCAAACATGCTCAATGGGGGACAGATCCGGAGATCTTGCTGGCCAGGGTAGTTGACTTACACCTTCTAGAGCACGTTGGGTGGCACGGGATACATGCGGACGTGCATTGTCCTGTTGGAACAGCAAGTTCCCTTGCCGGTCTAGGAATGGTAGAACGATGGGTTCGATGACGGTTTGGATGTACCGTGCACTATTCAGTGTCCCCTCGACGATCACCAGTGGTGTACGGCTAGTGTAGGAGATCGCTCCCCACACCATGATGCCGGGTGTTGGCCCTGTGTGCCTCGGTCGTATGCAGTCCTGATTGTGGCGCTCACCTGCACGGCGCCAAACACGCATACGACCATCATTGGTACCAAGGCAGAAGCGACTCTCATCGCTGAAGACGACACGTCTCCATTCGTCCCTCCATTCACGCCTGTCGCGACACCACTGGAGGCGGGCTGCTCGATGTTGGGGCATGAGCGGAACACGGCCTAACGGTGTGCGGGACCGTAGCCCAGCTTCATGGAGACGGTTGCGAATGGTCCTCGCCGATACCCCAGGAGCAACAGTGTCCCTAATTTGCTGGGAAGTGGCGGTGCGGTCCCCTACGGCACTGCGTAGGATCCTACGGTCTTGGCGTGCATCCGTGCGTCGCTGCGGTCCGGTCCCAGGTCGACGGGCACGTGCACCTTCCGCCGACCACTGGCGACAACCTCGATGTACTGTGGAGACCTCACGCCCCACGTGTTGAGCAATTCGGCGGTACGTCCACCCGGCCTCCCGCATGCCCACTATACGCCCTCGCTCAAAGTCCGTCAACTGCACATACGGTTCACGTCCACGCTGTCGCGGCATGCTACCAGTGTTAAAGACTGCGATGGAGCTCCGTATGCCACGGCAAACTGGCTGACACTGACGGCGGCGGTGCACAAATGCTGCGCAGCTAGCGCCATTCGACGGCCAACACCGCGGTTCCTGGTGTGTCCGCTGTGCCGTGCGTGTGATCATTGCTTGTACAGCCCTCTCGCAGTGTCCGGAGCAAGTATGGTGGGTCTGACACACCGGTGTCAATGTGTTCTTTTTTCCATTTCCAGGAGTGTATAAAGCAGGTGATGGCGGCAGCCGATTGGGGACATTGAATGCAGCAACGTCCTCGAAATGGCTGGCGGACGTCAATAAAACGGAGCTCTACAACGCAACAGTAAGTTCAACTAACTGTAGTGGTATGAATAGCAGAATGTGTACACTAGTAAAACGTATACTGACTATACACTTGCATGCTTACTAACGAAGCACTAAAAATACTAAACCACACTATCACTAACCTGTGTGAAAGTCACGTTGCAAAAAATATTTAGTGGAAGATTTTTCAGAATTTTGAGTCAAACATTTTAATAAAATTAACGTTTATTTTTCAGTATTGCAAAAGATTTGTAACTCAGATTGATAAACGAGAAACAATATTAATGTCAACATTTACGTTATTTCTCTTTATTGCAAAGAATTTAACCTTTAATTCAAACTTAGAATCTCAATGTCACTTATGTAAATCTAAAGATGTTGCAACATACGTCATGTAGGTTACGATTTGATGTACATTTTGTGCAGATAACTGTTGTGGGGACAATTAGCAGAAAAGCAAATGTTTCTCCACACTGAAGACTTGGGAGAGGCAACGGCCTGATTCGAGGCGTGCTGTTACTACCAGGAAGCCGGGCTGTCAGCTGGGCCCGGGTTCGAATTCCAGCGGGGGCGGATGATGGCGATGAAGCAGGCGTGGGAGGCACGCCGCCACGTGGACGACCAACCCTAGGATCTGTTGGTGGGGACTGGTGCCTCGGAGGCACACGCCTTCTTCTGACACCCACTTGCCACCTGCAGCAGCCACGACTGCGGGCACCGTGCAGTGCATCAGCCCTACCTGTGGTTGAGCAACCGGCACCCCTGAACCACTGCAATGCAGCACGCACTCTTTTGGTACCGCATAAGTAGAATGAATGGACGGCCTTCTACCACAGGGCCGGCAATACAGTGCCTTCTCTATTCCAAACATACTGCCTCTCCTACTCAAAAAACAAAGCATTCCCTGCCCAAAATACAGTGCTTCCCCTGTTCAAATTCGGTGCTCAACCATTTGCAGTGTAAGGTTAGTTCCTTAAAGGCAGTTATACGGCACACAAGCAAAAGATGATTTCTGCACAACTAATAATAACATCTAACATTTTCAATATGTTTTCATACTTCTAATTCCGATACAACTTTTAACAATGATATGCATTTTTAATATCTTTTATGTTCATGCTTCCGTATTCATGTGATATTTCTCGTTTTTTATCATCAAATAGTGTCTCTGTTTGGCAAAGCCATTTGACACAATTTCTTTGTATGTCTTGTAATATTTTGATGTTTGCATAATTTATGTTTCCAAATAAATTGTTTATGCACGTGTGTGTGTGTGTGTATGTGTGTGTGAGTGTGTGTGTATGTGTGTGCGCGCGTGTATATGTGTTTAGGTAAGTGAGTTTTGGTTATTAATGATGACCAATACTAAAATAAAGTTAAATGCAGGCCATCTGTAGTTTATTATATACATTTCTTTGTTACGTTATATTTGTGGTGCTGGTTGACATGCAACTCTCAGCATTCAACAAACGTAAAAATAAATGCAGATCACTGCTACCTTCTATGTTAACATTCATTCACAGTGGTGATCCTGCTTGATTTTTGTTCCTTTATTTAAAAAAAAATTCTGTGTAACGCAAAAAGTAAATAATGCGGATCAGAGCAATTCTAGGTGTATTACCAGATTAAGGAGGGGTCATACCAACCCTTGCAGTTAAAAATGATTTTTCTGATACACTGTTTCATATGTCGATCGCATATTGATAGTCAAAAGAATGTCCGCCCCCAGTAGTGGTAATTAATTTTAGTTTGTTTTGTTATTTTTAAATGTCAGGTGAAAATTATGTACTACTGTAGAATGTTATGACCAATAAACTGAACACCTTAAAAAAAAAAAAAAAAGTGGCCACCGCGACGGAATGTCAATCCTAAGGGCTCGAGTTCGATTCCAGGCTGGGCCGGAGATTTTCTTCGCTCAGGGACTGCGTGTTGTGTTGTCCTAATCATCATCATTTCATCCCCATCGACGCCCAAATCACCGAATTTGGGGTCAAATCGGTCGAGTTGCTCCCGGCGAACGGTCTACCCGACGGGAAGTGCTAATCACACGACATTCATTCATTTATCAAAAGAATTATGAGGGGGAATGCCACAGACTTTCAGTTTTTCATATTTTTTCATTTTGATTTAGAGTGTGTTTGTGGACAGATGGCATATGTAGACTTGCAATTTAGGATTCATTAGCGTACTCAAGGATAGACTGAAGGGTGCATTTGCCAAGCAGACAGTGTAAGGAATTGTCCTCATCAAGGCCCATCTGCAGTAAATTTGCTTTTTGTGCCTTGATTCTTTAGCCATTCTAAATGAAACCGCCGGCCGGTTTGGCCGAGCGGTTCTAGGCGCTTCAGTCCGGCACAGCGCGACCGCTACAGTCGCAGGCTCGAATCCTGCCTCGGCATGGATGTGTGTGATGTCCTTAGGTTAGTTAGGTTCAAGTTGTTCTAAGTTCTAGGGGAGTGATGACCTCAGATGTTAAGTCCCATAGTGCTCAGAGCCATTTTCAAATGAAACCACCAGATCACGGAACCCAGAGTTCTTCATGAAGAGGTGCCAGCCAGTGAGGGAGAAATAATGGTGACAGGATAAATTCAGTAACTGATGGACTCTCCAAACAAATCTGTGTGTGTGTGTGTGTGTGTGTGTGTGTGTGTGTGTGTGTGTGTGTGTGTGTGTGTGTGTGAGTGTGTGTGTGTGTGTGCGTGCAGGTTGGCACAACACAGGCTAGGGCTATACTGATGACAATACGAGAATGTAATGTGCCCTGTAGAGCAGATTTTCAGCGTGATCAAGCAACGCCTCAACTGTTGCCTGATCATAGCAGAAAATTGGTCGTTAATGGATGTGTTGTGTAAGGTGGTGGTATTGTGCCTCCTGACGTGGTGAGTTAACATAATTAATTTGTTCAATTACATTAACTCATTTACACTATTTGGGATCGAATGTTGGGGCGGGGGGAGTTATCAATTTATTTATCGTACGGATCACAGCTTCACACTAACAACTGTGGTACTGCATGCTTTACAAAACTAGTTTTTGCGCTGGCTAGGATAGCGGGAGAGGCTGAGGAAGCAATGGACTTCGAGCAGGTCGGCGGCCATCGGGGAGTCTTTTGAACAGCGGCCAAAGGGCAAAATTTTTAAGAATTTTTAAAGCCTGTTGCAAAGCTGTCCCGTAGAGCAGAGGTGCCTGTGAAAGTTGAAAGGAAGCAGTAAGCAAGCATCTGACAAGAATCGCCTGCAGTTTTTTCCCACTCCGTCAGAATGCGTCTCCTGGCATCGCTCACGAGAGCCTACGGTTTCCCCAGGCAGAATGCGTAGCACTTTCCCGCCGCTTTTTCCAGGACGCCCTGTGACTGGCTAAGTCCTTCAGGCAGACGTTTTTTTAAATTGTTCGAAATGCTTCTAGAACACTTTTCTGTGAACTGCTCGGGGCTGGCTAGTGGTTTCATGCCTAGAAAGAGGGGGAGGAAATCAAGCTGTAATGAAGGCTGAGCCGACAGCCCACATTAGTTAAACGATGTTTGCTAATGTCGAGGCAGAAGATATCGCCGACTTTCTGGTCGATGTCCAGCCGACACACATCGGTGGAGCGCGTATTATCTGTTTGTGATATTGCTGGCGAAGCGTCCAGTGGCCATTCTCAAACGTAGTTCTATGTCGACTCCTGTTTCGTTTTCTCTCACGTCACAGAGGCTTCAGTGTATCGTATTCACTTCACCTATCCGCTCTCTGCTCTACATTCAACAGTGGAAATTCAGCTGCGCTCTTAATGTTACCGGGGTTGGGGCGCTTGTGAGGAGCGACACTTGTGAGGAGCGGTCGGTATTTGTGAGGAGACCCGGCCGAACAGGTAGGTAGTGGGCGGTCTACAGGGACACCAAACACGTAGCGCACCGCAGTTCAGTACTGCTATGGACACATTTGTAGACTTAGAGAAAGCTTTTGACAATGTTGACTGGAATACTCTCTTTCAAATTCTGGAGGTGGCAGGGGTAAAATACAGGGAGCGAAAGGCTATTTACAATTTGTACAGAAACCAGATGGCAGTTATAAGAGTCCAGGGACATGAAAGGGAAGCAGTGGTTGGGAAGGGAGTGAGGCAGGGTTGTAGCCTCTCCCCGATGCTATTCAATCTCTATATTGAGCAAGCAGTAAAGGAATCAAAAGAAAAATTCGGAGTAGGCATTAAAATCCATGGAGAAGAAATAAAAATAACTGAGGTTCGCCGATGGCATTGTAATTCTGTCAGATACAGCAACGGACTTGGAAGAGCAGTTGAACGAAATGGACAGTGTCTTCAAGGGAGGGTATAAGATGAACATCAACAAAAGCAAAACGAGGATAATGGAATGTAGTCGAATTAAGTCGGGTACGCTGAGGGAATTAGATTAGGAAATGAGACACTTAAAGTAGTAAAGGAGTTTTGCTATTTGGGGAGCAAAATAACTGGTGATGGTCGAAGTAGAGAGGATATAAAATGTAGACTGGCAATGGCAAGGAAAGCGTTTCTGAAGAAGACAAATTTGGTAACATCGAATAAGGGCTTTTGTTAAAGTTTCGAGAACATACCTTCACCGAAGAGTCAAGCAGTATATTGCTCCCTCCTACGTATGTCTCGCGAAGAGACCATGAAGATAAAATCAGAGAGATTAGAGCCCACACAGAAGCATACCGACAATCCTTCATTCCACGAACAATATGAGACTGGAATAGAAGGCAGAACCGATAGAGGTACTAAAGGTACCCTCTGCCACACACCGTCAGGTGGCTTGCGGAGTATGGATGTAGATGTAGATGTATTGATTTAAGTGTCAGGAAGTCGCTTCTGAAAGTATTTGTATGGAGTGTGGCCATGTATGGAAGTGAAACATGGACGATAAATAGTTTAGACAAGAAGATAATAGAAGCCTTCGAAATGTGGTGCTACAGAAGAATGCTGAAGAGTAGATGGGTAGATCACATAACTAATGAGGAGGTATTGAATAGATTTGGGGAGAAGAGGAGTTTGTGGCACAACTTGACTAGAAGAAGGGATCGGTTGGTAGGACATGTTCTGAGGCATCAAGGGATCACCAATTTAGTAATGGAGGGCAGCGTGGAGGATACAAATCGTAGAGGGAGACCAAGAGGTGAATACACTAAGCAGATTCAGAAGGATGTAGGTTGCAGTAGGTACTGGGAGATGAAGCAGCTTGCACAGGATAGAGTAGCATGGAGAGCTGCATCAAACCAGTCTCAGGACTGAAGACCACAACAACAACATGGACACCACACAGGTAGCTCACCGCGGTTCAGTACTACTGTTGTAAACGCCAAAAGGCGTGCAAAAGAAACGGACGCTTCAATCTGTTTACACCGAAGAAGTAGGGCCGCTGTTCAATCATGGATACGACACCGTCACATCACTGCCGTCACACAGGATTGCAAAACGATCGCTGCAATGCATCAGGCAAAAAAGCGTGTGATCTGCACAAGATCCGACCTATGCTGCAGGAATATTTCTGCAAGAACATCATTTGCTAATGAATGATTGGAGCAAATTTTTACTTGCAGTTGACGAAGAGGACCAAATGATAGGATATTGGTGTTCGCCAGCGAAAGTGGAAAATTCTGTTTAACAGACTGCAATTCGTTCTTTGTCGATGGAACGTTCAAAAGCTCCAGCAAGCAGTTTGGACAGTTATTTATTGTTCATGCCGATATTTCTAGTTCTGAGGAGGAAACAAACACAGTTCCAACCGTGTACGCCTTGCTACCCAATAAAAAGCGAGAAACGTACGATCGCTTTTTCACAGCTGTTAAGAGCAACGTAGCTCCTGGATGGAATCCTATGGCTGTGATGATGGATTTTGAAGCTGCAATCATCCAGTCAGTAACACATTTGTTTCCTTATGCAAAGATTATTGACTGCAACTACCATTTCAATCAGTGCCTGTGGAGGCATGTGCAGAATTGCGGCCTTGTTGCTGCATACAAGAAAAACGAAGAAATTCGTTTTCACATATGATTGTGTTCCGCTTTGGCTCACATTCCCCTGGACGTGTTAGATGATGGGTGGCTATGCATTCAGGAGAGCACGGCAGATAATGAAAAACGGCAGGATTTTTACGACTATTTTGTTGAACAATGGCTGGATAGTGAAGACATGCCAAGAGATATATGGAACTGCGCAGGAAGGCGTCACCGCAGCAACAATGTTTCAGAAGGATGGAATCGGAGGATAAATACATTAATTTCAAAGATTCACCCAAACTTTTAATCCTCAGTAAAAATTCTCAGAGAGGACGCAGAATATCATGGGCACCAGTTTGACCGACTAGTTTTAAATCTAGGTGGGAAAAGAAGAAAGAAGTGCGCAATTAAGGCCCTTACGAGACTCCAAGTTGACGGCAATATAAAATCATTTCTTACTTGCGTGGCCTATGCACAGAAATTACAGTGAAAAGGAAATGGCTGAAGCTACAGCAACACTTGTAAATACTGAAAAGGGGTTCAGTTCATGCCAATCATCCTATTGTAAAAATTGTAAATAAATAATCATCTCGTAAATATTGTAAATAAATATGATGGGGGACGAAGAGAGACCACCTCCTCGTGGTGTTCCCTGGAAACGACACAAAGTCGGCTAAATGTCTCTTGCAAATTGTAAAAGATTCACTAACGAAGTCTGAAAAGTCATAGCTTTTCTAACAATCACAATCAGCATTTTTGCGTAGAGAATGTTAGAAACAATGTCTTCTTGAGTTGACGATGAATGCATCTAGTTTCAAGACATCAATTGCATTCCTTAACGCTAATTGCTAGCATGACTCACATTAGACCTCAGTTCACGTCCCTGCGTTGCATGGGAAAATTGAGGTTTATTTCGAAATAATTAAAGAAAAAAGTTTCTACCGAGAACCAAATTCTTTAGTTGGCTCCTCTTAATGCATGGTAAAAAGTTGCCACTCCTATCATATCAGATTTTGGGTGAGGGTTTGAAAGATGAAAAATATTTTCGATTTCTGTAGTTTCTGTAAAATACATCGTTAAATATGAGGTTGAGCGAAAATTATGCCCCATGTAAGATTAATCAGAACAAAAATTCCAATGAAAAAGGCCTTACGCATAACTGTGCCGCAACTAATAGTTGACATGATGGCGTGGGGGCAAAATCAGGTCCGATTTCTAATTTGACTAAGGCCACTCTTCCCTGCCCAAAACAGTTCTGAAATAATGTAGCCTGGCTGCACTGGAGGAGTGTGAATGTCCCTCGGCAGTTTCCAGGGCTGGCACACGCCGAGCGCCCAGTCTCACAAAGCGGCAGCAGGCAGTGGCCGAGCAGGTAGTGGTGCAGCATTTGCGACACACCCTGTGCCGGTCCCTCAGCATCCTGGATTTCTCACAAGTGTCGCCACATTCCAGTCTATCACAAGTGTCTACAACTCAATGTTACCACCCCGGTTTTTAATTTCAACGAAGCTCGAAGGCTGTTTTGACTTTTCTGTATGCTGTGTCGGTCCCTCCAAAAATTATTTCTTTTACATCTCCACATTTTTCATGCAACATTGAGTGATTTCACTCCCATACTTTTTCACCCTTTTCCGTGGGGAGAGCGACCACCGACCGGGGGTCATTAATGCTCGGTTTACACTAGCAAGTTATTGCAGCAATTTACTTGCGCGGAGGAACTTGCCGCGCGATTTGCGAGTGTAAACATATTGCCAAGTCGACTTGAGACCGTAGCAATTTATTGCGGAAGTGACTTGCTGCACGTTTTCCGCTTCCAGTGTGAACACCACGCAAGAAGTATCTGCAAGTCACTTGCAGCTTTTAGGATTTATTTCTGTTTCCTGCAAGTAGGAAGCGCAAGACATAGTAAGTATGTCGTCTGCATAACACTCATATTTAACATTTTACTCTATGTGGTGACATAATTTTATGCAACCAGTTTACGTATGTATTATATGCAAACAAATTTCAGAAATGGAGGAGAAACGGGAACGGATGAAGCAGGTTACAGAACATTTTATTGCAGCTGTGGAGAGCTACCCAGAAATATGGAACGTGCATAACCGAGACTTTAAGGATAGAGTGAAGAAGATGAGCGCATTAAATGAAATCTCGTCGATATTCGACACATCTGTGAAAGAAGTACATAGAAAGTAGCATAACTTGAAGAGACAACTCCTTTGCCACCTGCATCCACTCGCTTGTTGGTTTAGGAGTCTAGAAAAAGACGATGTGTAATTATTACATGCTCTATTTAATTAGCTTGTCACTTTCCATTTTATGAGCATTAGGAAAAAAAAACATTTTTATAAGCATATCATTCTGGAAAATGCAGTTTATTTCAATAAAAACTTAATTTCATTGTTGTGTTTCCACATACCTTCAAATAATTTTCCCCTTTTAAGACGTTAAAAATGGCTCTACACACATCGGGTACGATCAGAGAAATCGTGCTGACGGGAATATGAAACAAGTACATTAGGGAGTTGTATGGGTCTCCTACAAAGAAAAGATTTCAAAATTGAAACTTTTTTTTGGTTGTATGTTTCACATAAATAAATGAAATGCCTATTTTATTCGTAGCACACTGGTAGCTATAAATCATAGAGTGACTAGCAAACCTTCCTTTGCTGAAATAGCAGTAAGGAAGTTTGTCTCTCGTTTTGGTATGACGGGCGCTATTAACATCAACAAATACTCCAGATCATTTGAGGACATTTGCAAAAGTATCCATGCTCTCGATACTAAGTTCTTGCAAAAGGCACCATTTTGCGATCTTCTCATTATCTACTCGCTAACCCAAATACTTCCCTTTTTTTACGTTTTCCATTACAATTACAAGAGCTGCAGCATATCTCACCTGCCTACTTGTATTTTACACATCGGCTGACACTTGCAGTGGTACTGAAAGCATATGTAAACAGTATCAGCAAGTTGTTGACCCAGTTTCTTGTTTCTTGCCAAAGAACTTACGGAAGAATCTTGCTTAATTCTTGCGCTGCTGTGTAAACACAGCTGCAGGCGGCTAGCAATAACTTGCAGCAAGCAATAACTTCTGCAAGCGACTTGCTAGTAGTGTACCAGCTTACGTACGGCGTGACGTTGGCGCGTGGCGCCGCCGCCGTAGCCTCCACTGGCTACAGGCACGACCAGGGCGACAGCCGGCGCGAGGAGGTGGCGCGCTGCACGGCGTGAGTGCAGAGCAGCCGGGACTGGGGCTAGCGTTGGCTGGCCGCCGCCCGCGCCACCTCCTCGTCGTGCCAGCAGAAGCACGCGGACGTGCAGGGAAGGAAAGCTGCTAGATGAATTGAAATAGTTTTTAATTAAATGAAACAACAAGTTTACTGTTACCAGTCACTGTTTATTTATCTCCACGACGCGTTTCAAAGGTTTAAACCCTCCATCATCAGGTTGATTTACATTTGTTAGTATGACATTTGTGTGTGTTTTGTGTTATGATTTTTTGGAGGAACTTGTGGCACTGTCTTGTCTAGTGGAGGGAAAAAAAAATAAAACACTATTTCAGAGCATGGTTTTGGGTTTCCTTTGACAAAAAATTAAACGTGTATCTAACGGTGAACATAAAATAAGTAAAATAATGTACCTCAAGTGGTCACAGGTTCCTTCGTAACACATTACGTGTATTTTGTAAACAAGTATGGTGTCGGTGGATCGTATAGCAGAAGAGAAAACATTATCACTAAGTACAAAGAGTATACAGGGTGTTACGAAAAGGTACGGCCAAACTTTCAGGAAACATTCCTCACACATAAAGAAAGAAAAATATATTATGTGGACATGTGTCCGGAAATGCTTACTTTCCATGTTAGAGCTCATTTTATTACTTCTCTTCAAATCACATTAATCATGGAATGGAAACACACAGCAACAGAACTTACCAGCGTGACTTAACACTTTGTTACAGGAAATGTTCAAAATGTCCTCCGTTATCGAGGGTACATGCATCCACCCTCCATCGCATGGAATCCCTGATGCGCTGATGCAGCCCTGGAGAATGGCGTATTGTATCACAGCCGTCCACAATACGAGCACGAAGAGTCTCTACATTTGGTACCGGGGTTGCGTAGACAAGAGCTTTCAAATGCCCCCATAAATGAAAGTCAAGAGGATTGAGGTCAGGAGAGCGTGGAGGCCATGGAATTGGTCCGCCTCTACCAATCCATCGGTCACCGAATCTGTTGTTGAGAAGCGTACGAACACTTCGACTGAAATATGCAGGAGCTCCATCGTGCACGAACCACATGTTATGTCGTACTTGTAAAGGCACATGTACAGTATCCCGTATGAAATTATGGCGGTGAATCGAGGAAGTACAGTACATACTGACGAAACTAAAATGCGCTCTAACATGGGAATTAAGCGTTTCCGGACACATGTCCACATAATATCTTTTCTTTATTTGTGTGTGAGGAATGTTTTCTGAAAGTTTGGCCGTACCTTTTTGTAACACCCTGTATACGTCATAACAACATTATTACAGTATAAATTTTAAAGGATTTGGAGATGTTGTTTTGAGGTGTCGAATACATTTGTTGGAATAAATCCTTCAGGTGGTATACTGTATAACTCCGATTTCGACAAGTTAAGATAGCTTAAACTTCATACTCGTTTGTACGATCATGCGATGTGTTACAAACTTTAAGTACAATAATCATATTGGCACAGTGGTAAAAGCATACAAAAATAACAATTTTGGTTGGGATTCATAGATAGATATGAAAGGCTGGAGGCAGAGGGGGAGGAAGAGAGAGAGAAAGTGAGAGGGAGAGAGAGGGTGGAAAGAGCGATTGTATGCGAGCAAACTCCACAAGGCAAGGGGTCTTAAGATTCTATCTGTTACATGTAATAACTGTCTAAAGGTTAATATTGGACATCGCCACACCGTTTCAGTGGAACAGAATGGAAACCAGTCGCAAAAATTTGTCAATATTCCTTTCTTCATCACGTACCCCTCAGAGAATTTCTGTGTACTACCAATGAAGCTTTGTTTAGTTGCATACTTGTTAATTGTATCTGGAGAAGTTTCGTGCATAGCAATCTATTTATCAATTTTATATGGTGAAAAGAAGAATTAGTCTTTCAGCACACAATAAATGAATGTGTATGTCGCTTACTTTTCGTTTGGGATACCCCACTGAGATGTCCTCGTATACACCTGAGGGTGGGTGTGGCCACCGTCTGGGGGGATGTGCACCCCAGTTTGTATTGTATACTCCAGGGCGCGGTACGTAAAACCGGTCCCATAAAGTCAACACATGAACATAAAATGAAATGTAAGGTATTGCATATGATTACTTACCTTCACAGTAGGTGCTGAAAGTTCGTCCGTTCACTTCAGCACACATGTGAGCACGCTCTTCGTATAAACCCATGTCAGTTCTTCTGTTTTGATGCTGTTGATGAGATAGTGGATCTTGGTCTTGAGTTCTTCAACTGTGTGTGGATACAAAGAGAGTTCAAAAAGTTTTCCACAGTAGTCTCTAATTTTTTTTTATTTTTTGCAGTAGGAGAATGAAACTTTTTTATGAACGTACTTGGAACATTTAGTATAAGTTGGCATATAAAAGTATTTTCTTTCATTTACAGGTGAGCCATAATGGACTATGAAGTAGATGTCAGGTTGCAACAATGGCCGGTGATTGAGTTCCGCTTCAAGACTGGTGATACCTCTGCCACATCGATTCACGTGTAGTTGCTCCCTGTTTATGGAGAGAACACAGTGGATCGCAGCAGTATCCAGCGGTGGTTGCAGAGGTTTAAACAAGGTGATTCCTCTCTACTGGACAGTCCACGATGTTGTAGACCATCGATGGCAGTGAGTGATGTGAATAAGGAGACCATTGATCAAATCACCCAAAATGACAGATTCCTTTTCGCAAAGGAAAGGCTAAAAGAAAAAGCTAGTATTTACGTCGTCTAGGGCAACAATAAAAAAGAACAAACAAAGAATACAAAAAAAATCGTGCTGTGTAGAAACACCGATAGCGGTGGAGAGGTTCTGGTGAGTGGCGCTATCAGAGTTAAGAGAAGCCGAAGTGAGAAAATTAAACCTGCGAAACCGGAGCGCAAGAAAAAACACGAAAAGCTAACACCGAGGAGACGAAATTTGAAGCCGTCACTGAGCTGAGATTTCCCCCTTCTCGCGATGGTCATGTGGCAGTGTTCAAAGATACAGAATTGTTGAGACGGATAGCTATTATTTTTCATTCTGACGAAGTAAATCTTGATTATAACGTAAAGAAGACGGTACTCAAGTAAGGCTGAGACGTCAGCTATGAAGAGCGGAACGAAGGGCTGAAGGGGAGAAAGGAAGCCTAAAAAGTAAAAAAATAAAAAAAATACAAAAAAATATTATAGCTCAGTCTGTAAGAGAGTTGCGCACAAAAAGCAGAGCTCCTGGGTTCGAGCCCTGGTGCGGCACACTCTTTTAGTCTACCAGGGAGTTTAACAACCGTACACAACCCGCTGAAGAGAGAGATTCATCCTGGAATAATGATAAGCTTTGAGTGTGCTCGTACACGTGTCGGAGAAAGAGTTCAAACGATTTATTATCTCGTGCTGATACCCATCAGAGGACTTTGAGACGTATCTGTCGGTAAGCTGCCAGATATAGTCCCGAAATTTATATCAGATGTACTCCGCTGTCATAAAAGATGATGTCATCCGCCGTGTGATAACCGCTATCGAAAACATGGCTCAAGGAACGCGTAAACACTTGAGCGACTATTAATCTCCAGATTTTTCGAGTTTTCAGTATTTAATGTCGCCAGTTTCCTCCAACTGTCTTCTTCAAGCTTCGAGCTCAGATCTCGACTGCAGGTTGCCTAGATGCAAAAAATACATTCAAACTGGTAACATTTTATCAGACATTATTTCACTCTTAGACGATATTCTTAGGCACTGGAAACAGGAAATTAACTAAGGTGTCAGGTTAATACCGAGGCACACAAGTATTAATAGTCTGCTCTTTGCTGATAACAGTTATTCAGAAGACAGAAAGTGACCTGCTATTTACAATACATGGCCAAACGAAATATGTAAAAACCGTCATGTAAAAATATCAGTAAAAAAATCCTAAAGTATTGACATTCAAACGAAAATTCGAAGTAAATGCCAGAACAGTACAAAATGAGCGGTCAATAGAACAGGTGTCTTATTTTCAGCTGTTAGTCTGCAGTGTTACGTACAAATATGAAAACGTGTTGCTAATAAATCAAATAAGTTTCAAATGATACCTAGTAGAAGACAAAGAACATTTGGTGCCAAGACAAGAAAGGACAGAAAGCAAAAATTTTACAACGTAATGTCTATGCCACTTCTAACGTAAATAATCTTGAACATAATTAAGGAAGACAACAGAAGAATACAGTTACCTGAAATTATATTTTTAAGGTAGACTGAAGGAAGTACGATAAGACATTGAAAATAAAACAGTATTACAAGAAAAGAATATACACAGTGTAAATGAAAAAAATAAGCAGGAGAAGACTGAAAAAGGTAGGAACATCACATCAACATAATGGACGAAGACACGTAAGCTAAGTGGATAAGTTGTGCAAGTAATCGGGTTTGGATCAGTAGGAACCAAGGATGATTCAAATGGCTCTGAGCACTATGGGACTTAACATCGGAGGTCATCAGTCCCCTAGAACTTAGAACTACTTAAACCTAACTAACCTAAGGACATCACACACATCCATGCCCGAGGCAGGATTCGAAACTGCGACCGTAGCAGTCGCGCGGTTCCGGACTGAAGCGCCTAGAACCGCTCGGCCAAAGCGGCCGGCCGAACGAGGGATGTAGCATGCAACAAGCTGTCTATCTATTCCATGAAGAGAAGAAAATAAGATTATTTGATTGACTGATAGGTACAAATGTAACTCAGGTTTCAAAGTGTTTTTCCTAAAATCGAGAAGATTGCCTACAGAGTAATAAAACTAACATTCATGGCTCATATTTAGTAGAGCAAGAGAAGAACTTACCTTGTTTATTGTAACCATGGAAAAAGTGATATAAAATAATTATGCAACAGCTAGGCAAATGTAACAGAGTGTAACTTTCGTCCAAATACTACGGTTCCTGAAGCCATAGACAACGCATAACCAACGTAAGTGATGTCCAAACGCGCATAGAGGCTGGTAACGAGACTTATGCTTTACCTCACCACTCTGGAAAAGTGAGAGATTTCTAATAGTATGAAAACAGTGCCAGCAGTCATACATAATGTTTATATGGTGTTGAATTTATCAGAAATCCAGGCCTCAGAAGCCTGTCAGCTTAATACCAAACTTAGAAGTGGAACACACGGAATTTTTGAACCGTGAGTTTGAGAGGTCTCTCTTATAAAATACTAATGCGAACTATCCAAAAAAAAACCAGATCGATTCCACGAAGCCGAGCTGAGAGAAACGTCAGTCTGGGTACGAGTCAAATGTAGGAACACGCGACGCAATACTGACCCGATTACTTTTCGAAGGTAGATTGGAAAAAGCTTTGTAGATTTCGAGAAAGCTTTCGACAACTTTGACTGTAATACACTCTCTGAAATTCTGAAGGAAGCAGAGATAAAATATACAGAGCGGAAAGTTATCTATAACTTCCACAAATATCCGGATTGCAGTTATAGAGTCGTAGGACATGAAAGGGAAGCAGTGGTTGAGAAGGGAGTAAAACAGGATTACAGTCTATCCCCGATGTTAGTCAATATGCACAGCGATGTTATGCAATCTTTACATGAGCAAGCAGTAAAAGAAATGAAGGATAAATTTCCAAAGGCAATTAAAGTTCCGGGAGAAGACATAAAAATCTTGTTTGGTTGATGATATTGTAATTATGTCAGAGAAGGCAAAGTATAAGGAAGAATAGTTTAACGAAATAGATAATGTCTGGAAATGGTGTTACGAGATAAACACTGAGATAAAGTAAAACAAGGGTGACAGCATGTGGTGCAGCTAAATCAGGAAACTGAGAGTTTTACGACAGGAAATCAGGCACTACAAGATGTAGACGAGTTTTAATAGATTAGTAATAGCAGGATAAGTGTTCCTGAAGAAGAGAATTTTGTTAACATCCAGTTTAAATTTAAGTGGCGGGAAGTATTTCCTGAAATTTTTTGTTGATAGTGTAGTCTTGAATGAAAGCGAACGTGGAGGATATACGGTTGAGACAAGAATGATATACACTGAAGCGCCTAAGAAACTGGTATAGGCATGCGTGTTCAAAAACAGGGGTATGTAAACAGGCAGAACACGGAGCTATAGTCGGCGACGCCTACATGCAACAAGCATCTGGCGCAGTTTTTAGATCGATTACTGCTGTACTGCTGCTACTATGGCACGTTATCAAGATTTAAGTGAGTCTGAACGTAGTGCTACAGTCGGCACACGAGAGATGGGACACAGCACATCCGAGGTAGCGATAAAGTGGGGATTTTCCCGTACGACCATATCACGAGTGTACCGTGAATGTCAGGAATCCGGTAAAACATCAAATCTCCCACATCACTGCGATCGGAAAAAGATGCTGCAAGAACGGGACAAATAACGACTGAAGAGAATCGTTCAACGTGACAGATGCGCAACCCTTCCGCAAATTGCTGCAGATTTCAATGCAGGGCCATCAAAAAGTCAGCGTGCAACCATTCAACGAAACACCATCGATATAGGCTTTCGGAGCCGATGGCCAACTCGTGTATCCTTGACGATTGCACGACACAAACCTTTGCGCCTCACCTGAGGCTGTCAACACTGATAATGGATTCTTGATTACTCTAAACATGTTGCCTGTTCGGACGAGTCTCGTTTCAAATTGTATCGATCGGATGGACGTGTAGGGGTATGGAGACAACCTCATGAATCCATGGACCATGTCTATCAGCAGGAGACTTTTCACGCTGGTGGAGGCTCTGTAATGGTGTGGGTTGTGTGCAGTTGCAGTGATATGGGACCCCTGATACGTCTAGATACGACTCTGACAGGTGACACGTACGGAAGCATCCTGTGTCATCAGCTGCATCCTTTCATGTACATTGTTCATTCCAACGGACTTGGACAATTCCAGCAGAACAATGCGACTCACCACACGTCTAGAATTGCTACAGAGTGGCTCCAGGAAAACTTATTCTGCGTTTAAACACTTCCGCTGGCCGCCAAACTCCCCTGACATGAACATTATTGAGCACATCTGGGATGCCTTGCACGCGCTTTTCAGAAAAGATCTCCACCTTCTCGTACTCTTACGGATTTATGGACAGCCCTCCAGGACTCACGGTGTCACTTCCCTCCAGCACTACTTCAGACATTAGTCGAGTCCATGCCATGTTGTGGTTGCGGTACTTCTGCGTGCTCTTGGGGGCCGTACACGATATTAGGTAGGTGTAACAGTGTTTTTGGCTCTACAGTGTAGAAGCTTTCGGTTATAATTCTACAGAAGAATGCTGAAGATTTGATGGGTAGCTCGAATTACTAATGAGGAAGCTGTGTGGCGTGTGTGTGTGTTTGTGTGTGCGTGGCTGTGAGTGTGTGTGTTTTGTGTGTGTGTGAGGGGTCCTAGGAAGGAGGAATCAACAACCATCTGGTCTGATCTACGCCACAAATTCCTCTCCTGTGCCAATGTTTACATATCAGAGCAGCAATTTGAACGTACGTCCTCAGGTATTTGTGGGACATATTCCAATCTCTGCCTTCCTCTGCAGTTTTCAGCTTCTACTTACCTCTCTACTACCATGCATAGCCACGTCAGCTCCAGTGCCGCTGTCAGCTACACTGGCTTCCTCGGTTGGGGAACCACAGCGGTTCGTTGGTAGAATTTTGGGAAGATGTGGTTCATATGTAAAGGAGAACGCTTATAAAACACTAATACGACCTATTTTTGAGTACTGCTCGAGCGTTTGGGATCCCTACCAGGTCGGATTGAGGGCGGACATAGAAGCAATTCAGAGGCGGGCTGCTAGATTTGTTACTGGTAGGTTTGATCATCACGCGAGTGTTACGGAAATGCTTCAGGAACTCGGGTGGGAGTCTCTAGAGGAAAGGAGGCGTTCTTTTCGTGAATCGCTACTGAGGAAATTTAGAGAACCAGCATTTGAGGCTGACTGCAGTACAATTTTACTGCCGCCAACTTATATTTAGCGGAAAGACCACAAAGATAAGATAAGAGAGATTAGGGCTCGTACAGAGGCATATAGGCAGTCATTTTTCCCTCGTTCTGTTCGGGAGAGGGAGAGAAGATGCTAGTTGTGGTACGAGGTACCTTCCGCCACGCACCGTATGATGGATTGAGGAGTATGTATGTAGATGTAGATGTAGATAGCCCTGTCGAGGTAGTCTCGCAGATTCCCGACTGGGTCGAAGTCCGGCGAGTTTGGTGGCCATAGGGGCTACATTAAACTCGTCCTGGAGCTCTTCGAACCACACAAGTACTCTGCGAGCCGTGTGATGCGTTGCATTGTCCTGCTGGTAGATACCATCGTGCCGAGGAAAAACATCTGCATGTCGGAATGCACGTGGTAGCCAAAGATAGACGCAGACTTGTGTTGATCCCTCGTTCCCTCCAGAATGACGAGATCACCCGAGTACTGGCACGAAAACGTTCCCCAGACCATAACGCTCCCCCCCTGCAGTCTGGACGCACACCGTACAACCAACCCAGTAGAGCATAAAACGTGATTCATCTGAAAGGGCGACCTATCGCCAGTCAGTGGACATCCACTTAGGGCACTGGCGCACAAATTTCAGCCTTCGTTGCCGATGAACAACAGTCAGCCTAGGTGCGTGGACAAGGCGCCTTCAATGGAGGCTCATACGCAACAATGTTCGCCGAACGGTCATTGACGAGAAACTGTTGGTAGGCCTTTGGTTCTTGTAGGCAGCCTATTGCTCAACAGTTGCTCGTCTGTTTGCCTGTAAACATCTTCGCAGCCATCGTGCACTTCTTTTAAAGGGTAACTGTTGTGTACATAGTTCCGCGTAGTCAGCGCGAACACAACTATCCCACTAGAGCGCGCCCCACTAAGCACAACAGCGCAGGCGCAGCGCTCGTCCGTCTCCGCACTACGAGATGGCGCTGTCTTAGAGGCGGACCAAATTCTGCTTCCGCCGATCCGCGTATTAATATGTAACGCAGCCAATGAGACTGCTGCTAACGTAGAGCCTTTTCTCCTCGCGGATCACACTCGCGTAGTGATACCTGAACACACGAGGTATTATAAGGAGTGTACAGACCTCTGATTAGTCAGTCTGCATTTGTCTGCACCAGTCTGTACCAGTCTGCATTAGTCTGTACCAGTCTATAGTCAAGTTTCAGTCTGCGCCTAATAAGATTACCATATTCCTGTACATAGCCATGAAGATAAATGTATAGACACTTTGTCAAGTATCAGAGATATGTGAGAATAAGATTAACGTACCAAGACCAAAGGAACTTCAGACTGTCAACTGCAAACAGCATCCAGAATCAAGTTAAGTAATGTCTATGCTTTTTATTATTTTAATAAATGTGTGTGAAAATTAATCAAGTTCTGTTTAAAGTTGGTTACCATCAATCTGCTACTCTATGCGTGCAAGTGGCGTTTCTATCGTCTGACCTAACAGCAGAAGATAAACACGCCACGATAAGACCACGAGACATATTGCTGACACTCGCCTACTTCGTTAGAGCGACAAGTCAAATAATCTGATGGGGTGTGTACGTAAGGTCTTACAGTATGCCCACCACAGTAACAATTATTGAACGATATGAAATAAAATCGTCGTAAGTTCTGAACGGTTCCCGTTACGACGTTCAAACTGCACGACTGTCAGCAGGGCATGATGGGAATTAGTATGCACACGGTTGGTATGGTTTAGTGACGAAGTCCACTTTCATTTGGACGGGTTCGTCAACAAGCAAAATTGCTACATTTGGGGGACTGAAAATCTACATTTTGCGATCGAGAAGTTTCTTCACCCTCAATGGGTGATTGGGTGGTGTGTAGTGTCCAGTCACGGAAAAATCGGTGCGATATTCCATGGTGGCACGGTGACTAGCGAAAGGTACGTGAAAGTTTTGGAAGATGATTTCATCTCCATTGTCCAAAGTGACCCTGATATCGACAAGATGTGGTTCATGCGAGTAGGAAGGTGTTTGATGTCCTGGAGGAGGACTCCGGGGACGGCATTCTGGCTCTGGAGTATCCCGAGGCCACTGGCATAGGCCTCGACTGGCCGCGATATTTTCCGGATCTGAAAACATGCCACTGCTTTTTGTGCGGCTATATTAAAGACAAGGTATACAGCAATACGCCTAAAACCATTGCTGAGCTGAAAACAACCATTTAGGTGGTCATCGGCAGCATCGATGTTCTGACACTTCAGTGGGTCATGCAGAATTTCGCTATTCGTCTGCGCCACATCATCGCTAATGCTGGCAGGCATATCGAACATGTCATAACCTAAATCCGAATGCCTGTAGTGACGTTTACATGTTGAATAAAGTGTGTGCACGCCGTAGTCTGTAAGTAATTTACGTGTCTTTCATGTAGTTCAATAATTGCCACCCTGTATACAGGGTGAAAAATATTTAAACCGACAGACTCTGGGAGGTTGTAGGGGACATCAAAACAAATATTTTTCCCTAATGTCATTTTTTCCTATGAGGAGTATTTAAACCGGTAGAGGAAGATTTCTCTGGCGGCAAATTAATTAAACCAACAAACACTTTTCCATTTTTTTATGACCAAGAGACAACACATTAGCACAACCCAATTTCAATGACAGTAGATTTTCAAACGTTCCTCTATTGACACGTAAACAAAAGTTACACCGTCGGATCATGTTCTGTCTGACACTGGCAAAAACCCCAGGAGTATCCTGAATTGTTCCTGCTGCTGCTACTATCCGGGCAACCAGATCCTCTTCTGATACAACAAAGTTGCGCATCTCTCCCCAGACAAAAAAGTCCAGAGGGGACATATCTGGGGATCGAGCAGGCCACGGTACAGGACCACCTCTGCCAATCCACGTTTCTGGGATCCGTCGGCCCAGGAATCGACGCACACGGCGACTGAAATGTGCCAGCGCCTCGTCATGTTGGAACCACATGCGTTGTCTTGTATGGAGCGGGACGTCTTCCAGCAATTCTGGCAA
The DNA here is from genome assembly GCF_023864345.2 of Schistocerca serialis cubense. Taxonomy (NCBI): domain Eukaryota; kingdom Metazoa; phylum Arthropoda; class Insecta; order Orthoptera; family Acrididae; genus Schistocerca; species Schistocerca serialis. The sequence continues at coordinate 55,932,327 of NC_064647.1, read as the reverse complement.
TGCTCTGGCGAGAAAATTGTAATAGTGCCTGCCATTTAATGGCCTAGGTAGCAGATACGGCCCAATTAAACAGTCCCCAACAACACCGACCCACACATTAACGAAGAACCGCAATTTATGAGCGCTAGTAACTGGCATGTGGGTTATCCTCACTCCAAACATGCCAATTGTGCATGTTGAAGACTCCATCACACCCGAACGTTGCTTCTTCGGTAAACAACACAGAGGATGGAAATGTAGGCTGCATTTCACACTGTTCCAGGTACCACTGCGAAAACTGTGCTCTGGGTGGATAATCAACTGGTTCCAGGTTGTGGACACGCTGTAAGTGAAATGGACTTAACAATTGCTCTCGAAGCACTGTTCTTACATTCATCTGATTTGTCCCCATGTTACGTGCAATTGCACGAGTGCTGATTGAAGGATCCCGCTCCACATGCTGCAAGACAGCTTCCTCAAATTGCAGCGTTATTACCGTACCACGGCGTCCCTGTCCAGGTAATCTGCTAAATGACTCGGTCTCACGCAGACGTTGGTACACAGCAGCAAAGGTCGTATGATGCGGGATACGGCGAGTGGGATATTGTTGTTGATAAACCATCTGTGCAGCTCGTCCGTTGTGGTGCGCTACGTAGTACGCACCAACCATATCGGTGTACTCACTCCAGGTGTATCGCTCCATTAGTAAACAGAGACAATGCACTACTACACTGGTGGAGAGCAGTTGCCTACAACTGAAGAGCGTAATACGCCCTCTAAGAACTGAAGAGCATAATACGGCCTGTAACAACTGAAGAGCGTAATACGGTCTCCACCGGTTTAAATAATCCTCATAGGAAAAAGTGCCATTAGGGAGAAATATTTGTTTTGATGTCCCCTACAACCTCCCAGAGGTTGTCGGTTTAAATACTTTTCGCCCTGTCTGTATAGCCTGTGGTGCACCTAGTTACCTCGGCACCTATGTGGGTAGCACCCTTTTGTCGTGCTCAGTATACTTTAACCACGGTGGCACGTGAGTAGTTTACTCGTACAAACTTAACCGTTTCGAAAATACTTCCACCCTTGTTCCGAGAGCCATTGATGATGCCTTTTGGACTTGGGCTAAATCGCTCCGACCACGCTGTTTTCCGCGATCCCCCGACGCGCTTCATACACCCTCCACTGCTAGTGTTGCCACCAGCCGCGTGTGATTAGTTATTGCACGTTGAAGCCGAACGTAGGCGACGCTCACAATAATGTGACTGGACCGTGTAAAATCAGCTGAACAGCCCATGCATCATAATTGCTGGTGGGAGTAGTATGCATAAAAATGAAAAAGCAAGTTAATCATAGACAGGGTGGTCAGAACCAGAGTGGAATGTTTGTAAGGACGTTGCAGGGTAGGTTGTACCGAGAAATAATTGTTAACAAAAAAATTCGATACGTTGCGCTGTTTCCGAGTTAATTAATATTGAGATGAGCCAGTCAGTCGGTTTGCTCTCACAAATTCAAGCAGCCCGCCAGAGACGGTGTTTCTTAAAACCGAACAAGAGTGCGATGCGAAAATTGGACATAGGGCGGCGGTAAGGATCGAGTATCGAACCCAAAAAGGCTTAGCGCACGAGCGCGGCACCACCTACACTACAAGAACAACTGACAGTCACCGTATCTGGCAGGCCGCTCGAACTTGCGCGTTCACCGGCCTGCTGGCAACTTGGATGCCGGTTAACTCGCAAACGGCGTAAGGCATCCGACTGTTTTGGTAATATAGTTTTCCCAGGACAACTTGACCTGCAACACCCTTAGAAGCTTGTCAGACTGTGCAGTGTTACGTGGCTTTATGCTTAATTACTATTTTATCAGTTGATTTGTTTTCACCACGTAACGCCCGCTGTTTACGTCCTTCTTCGTTGCTGAGCGATGTATCACTTTTCGTTCTGACGCCGCAGCTCTTCCTTTCCTATATCTTTACTACTTTTTATCTATATAAATGATGAACTATTGGTTTTGCCGTTTAACAACTTTTTAATAACTGCGGGTCCCACCTAATGTGTCACCCGCCTATACGTTTTACATGAATCTTTCAAGACACGATCGCTGTGTTTACAAAGAGAAAGCAGAACGTCTCTTCCTTTGACGTTGTCCGACAACGACGTAGGAAGCTCGACGCCCTCGCGGCCCGAGTTCTTCCGTGGTTCGCGGTAGTTTGCAGCACTCGTTTTATTCCTCGCCCACTTGCCGCTACGTCGAACTTTCGTGGTGATCGTTGGGCAACGTCTTCCATGTTATCTGCAACATAAATAAACTTTCTTCCCACAGTATTTCTGAAAACCCGAAAACAAACTCAAAGAACATAATAATAATGTCTTACAATTATTCGTATAAGTCTTGGTCGATTTAATGAGGGGCAGGACAGGCCTAAGCCTTGTGATACCACAACTGTTTCTGACCGCCCTGTACGAGATATAACGATTAGTTTGGCTTTGGGAAAGGTAAAACGGATACTAAGGAAAACTGAGAAAAATCAATACACGTTTATAGAAGTTGTCGACCTGGAAAAAGCGTTCGTCAATGTAAAATGGTACCTTTGACACCCTCGGAAAAGTATCTGTAATCTGTACGAAAAGACGGGCAATATACTGTACAGCAATTACACCGATAAGCCAAAAAATTATGACCACTGTCCACCGCAACGCCGGACGCCGCCTGACGCTGTGGGCACGGAAAGCGGTAACAAGTGTGTGTGTAAGCGGAGCAGAGGCGGGCGGAGCGTCACCCTGGCAGAGATACGGGCTGCGAATGGGGAACTCCAGTGAGATGAGCCGCTTTGACAAAGGGCGGATTATTACTACGCGGAGCCTCTGAACGAGAATCTCGCAAACGGCGAAGACAGTCGAGTGATCAAGCGCTACTGTCGTGAGCATCTACGGAGAGAGGCAGAAGGACAGTGAAACTACCACTAGGCGCCAAGCGGCTGGACGTCCACGGCTCTTCAGAGAACGGAGGCTCGACTGCTCTGTGGAATCTCTGCGCTGCTGCTACGGTCGCAGGTTCGAATCCTGCCTCGGGCGTGGATGTGTGCGATGTCCTAAGAACACAGAAACGGTCGAAAGCCCAGATACACGTCCTCCACTGCGACGACCGACCGAACGACCAACCATCGGTCGCTGCCAATCAACTCAGGCAAGGGAAACGTCGGAATATAAAATTGAGAACATTGATGGTATCAGGTCACTTCGACGGACGGACACACACACACAAGTGAAAGTTGCACTACTCGAATATAACGATCCATTCAACTCACCAAATCCGGGCACTCTGGCGACCACACCCTTCCATCGGGCAGCGCATACCGGTTGATCGAAAAGTCAGTATAAATTTGAAAACTGAATAAATCACGGAATAATGTAGATAGACAGGTACAAATTGACACACATGCTTGGAATGACATGGGGTTTTATTACAACCAAAAAAATACAAAAGTTCAAAAACTGTCCGACAGATGGCGCTTCATCTGATCAGAATAGCAATAATTAGCGTACCAAAGTAAGACAAAGCAAAGACGATGTTCTTTATAGGAAATGCTCAATATGTCCACCATCATTCCTCAACAATAGCTGTAGTCGAGGAATAATGTTGTGAACAGCACTGTAAAGCATGTCCGGTGAGGCATTGGCGTCGGATGTTGTCTTTCAGCATCCCTTAGAGATGTCGGTCGATCACACTTGCGACGTCAGGTAACCCCAAAGCCAATAATCGCACGGACTGAGGTCTGGGGACCTGGGAGGCCAAGCATGACGAAAGTGGCGGCTGAGCACACTATCATTACCAAACGACGCGCGCAAGAGATCTTTCACGCGTCTAGCAATATGGGGGTGGAGTGCCATCCTGCATAAACATCGTACGTTCCAGCAGGTGTTTATCAGCCAGGCTGGGGATGATGCGATTCTGTAACATATCGGCGTACCTCTCACCCGTCACGGTAGCAGTTACTGACGTTTTGCTGTCCAGCGCCATCTGTCGGACATTTTTTGAACTTTTGTATTTTTTGGTTCTAATAAAACCCCATGTCTTTCCAAGCATTTGTGTGAATTTGTACCTCTCTATCTACATCATTCCGTGATTTATTTAGTTTTCAAGTTTATACTGACTTTTTGACCACCCGATATATCGCCAGCTCCCTCGGCGTGTACTCGCGCTGTCGCACCTCTCTGCTGCTCCGCCCCTCTCTGAACTCCGACACACGGCGACCCAGAAGTACCACAGCGCGCTCCAGAGATAGTACGACAGCACTCGCTATCGATAAACGCCGCTGCTGCCGCTCGCGGACAGGCAAAGCGAGCAACGTAGTGGCGCCAGTGAACGCACTAAGAAACCGAGAGGTCACAATCCGAATACACGACGCCAACCCGTCAACGGCACAAACACGAGCCGAAGCTCCTCATTGTTTGCGCAGCGCTATTCGCGAGCTTCAGTCGTAATTGATTGTACTACTTGCTTGTTAGTCTTTTCTAAATTGGCGCCTTTTATACGTTTAAATTAATTAATATATGACCAGTTGGCTCAACTGAAGAAATTTTGGAGTAAATGTCTGAATCATTTGTATTTTATTGGTGTTTTGGGTATCTGTACTGAGCCGTGGTAAAATCCGCTGTTTTGAAAAGCGCGCCGCAGCGCGTAGTGTGAAGCAGTCGCCCTCCGTTTCTGGCGGTGGCGTCGCTGTGGCAATCGCAGCTTTGGTGTCTCCCTCTGGTGTGAAAGCGGAAGGGTTGCCTGTTCACGTGCATTTGAGGGGCGCTATCAGCTCGGCAAGGGGGTTAGTCGGATGAAGTCAGTCTGAGTCAGTGAGTCTGAGAAGTGTCAGTCTGTCAGTCTCGGCGAGTCTGGTCAGTTGGTCAGCCGGATCAGTGTGGGGCAGTCAGTGTCTGTCTGTCGTCCGGAGTGCTAGTATGTGTTAGGCCGCCAGTCTGCTCGAGTTGCTCGGGCAACGGTCATTGGCGGTTGGATGGGTCGGTTGGTCGGTCGCGCACTGAGACACGAGATGACTTGTCCGCCTTGAGCGTCGGCGCATGTGAGGTCGCCACGTGAGTCAAGTGGGCCTCGCCGTATACCAAAGGGAGTGGCTTCGCGGCCGACACGAGAGCAACAGGAGCGAAACCACGACATCGGGCTGGCCGGGGCGAGCTGCGACGCCGTGAGACGGGAGATCGGCGCGCCTTCCTGCGTCCGTTGAAGCGGCTGGCAGCGGACGGTTCGGGAGAGCGTTGGGGGTGCTGCGCCAGGTCTTCGCCAGAAATCGCAGTTTATTAGAAGTTCAGTGATTAGTGATATGTTGTTTGATTTACTTGTTAAATTCTACTTGTGTTCTTGGTCAGTCTCTCGTCCCCAGCTTGCTCGTCTGTCTCTCGTAAGCTTTTGTTAGGCAGTTAGTGTCTGTCTGTCTGACTGTCGGTCTGCCGTACGTTAATAGCTGCCTCTGTCATGTTTGTCGGATTCGGTGTTAACGAATTTAGGCTGAATTCCTGAAATATGTTTTTATCTTGTCTGTCATCTTCCGAGGCGGTATCTGTTTAATGTTGAGCATGTTGTACACTTTATGTAAGTCTGAATTTCATGGGTTTTATTTAAATAGTCATTTTTATAAAGTTGCCACCCTTCCACCATAAGAGCGCTTTTAAAAACAAATTGCACTTTTGGTGGCAAATAATTTCTTAGTGCGAGTGTTTGTACCATTTCTATCCCTCTTACGGGGTGCATAGTTAATGTGTTTAAAGTAATCTGGTGTGTTGCAGATCTGCACCAGCGTAGTCTTTCAGAGGTTATTGTGAGCGGTCGTGACTACGGCCGTGTTGAAAGGGAGCAGCAAGCTTCTCAGCCCGAAGGCTCATACTCTAACAAAATATTTTTGTTACTCTGCCTCTGAATAATTGTAACTTGATATTTGGAGGGTGGTTTCTGATTGTAATTTTAAATCTTTTTCTGAAAAGGCTTTTAGAAATAAAATTCACATTAAATAAAGTAAATTCTAACGGTTCACGTACAATAAAATATTATTGAACTATTGTGAAGTAACAAATGACTTGTGATAAACAGCCTACACCTTTCCCGTGTCCGTATAGTTGTTTCCCGCTCCTGTGGCGTCCACTGATATTTCAGCGGTCACATTAATTTGACTGTACAGTGTACAACGATTTTTGCATTTATTTGAGGAGGTGGCGAGTCGAAATACATACAGCTTGGCTGTGAGAAGTGTAGGGTGTGGGGCACATGCCGAGGCAACAACATTCGGCCAATTTGGTGATCTAGGTGTGGCGACTAAAAACTGTAGCGGGAGACTGACTCTCAGCTACAGAAACCCTGTTCGAAAGGATGTAGGTTGTGGACTACGGCAGGGTAGAGCAGCGAGGAGAGTTGCATCGAACCAGTCTTACGCGTGCTACTCAAGACCACAACGGCAACAAATGAAGAGTGTGCCCTTACGCTAATCAATCAGTACTGTGCATTTGACTTACGGTACGTTCTTAGGGGGGGTAGAACGTCAAACGGGTCGACTTGGAGCAGGAGAGGCACCACAGGACATTTTAATTTCCACTGTCTATACTTTTACTAATAAATTCATGAAAATTTAGCAGCATGACCAGGAAGGATTCAGGATTCGTACTCATAGCAGGGGAAGCTCAAAAACGTAACAAAACACATTTTTTTACATGTGAAATTTCATCATTTTTCACTTACTACTGGCTGCATTTGTTGCTATAGGTACACTTTTCTTCCTAAGTAAGAGAGATTCTTCGATGACTTTTGTACAGCATACAAACCGTAGCTACAGGCGTATGAAACTCTAGAAGTTATTTAATTTATGAAAAAATGAATGAACTGTTACATTTTAAATTTCATGTTTAGAAAAATTCAAGTTTTATAGTTAATTATCTCAATTTTTTCCAGTTTTTTAATAGATTTGGAAAATTCTAGAGCTTCATACACCTCTAAATACTGTTTGTATGCTATGAAAAATTCATTGAAGAATCTCTCTTACTTAGGAAGAAAAGTGTACCTATAGCAACAAATGCAGCCAGTAATAAGAGAAAAAAAATTATGAAATTTCACATTTAAAAAAAGGTATTTTGCTACGTTTTTGAACTTCCACTGCGATGAGTGAGAGTCCTCAATCCTTCCTGGTCATGGTGACAAAGTTTTATGAATTTATTTGTAAAAGTATAGACAGAGGAAATTAAAATGTCCTGTGGTGACTCTCCTGCTCCAAGTCGGCCCGTTTGACGACCTACCCCCCTTAAAAACGGGACCGCGCTTGGTAGCCGTACGGTGCGATCTGAGGCATCTTGTCAAGGTTCGCCGCCCCCCCCCCCCCCCCTCCCGCGCGCGGAGGTTCGAGACCTCCCTCGGGCATGGGTGTATGTGTTGTCCTTAGCGTAAGTTAATTTAAGTTGGATTAAGTAGTTTGTAAGCCTAGGGACCTATGACCTCAGCAGTTTGGTCGCATACTCCTCACCACAAATTTCCCAATTTTTTTCTTAAAAACGAGAGCTTTAGCAGACGTGACTGTAGTGCGTGATTGCTGGTGCTTCGTGCGTCTCCGTGGGCGTGCCTTATATTTTTTTTTATTTGCTTGACGTATTCCAATATCTGTCTTCCTATACAGTTTTTGCCCTCTACAGCTCCCTCTAGTACCATGGAAGTCATTCCCTCATCTCTTAGCAGATGTCCTATCATCCTGTCCCTTCTCCTTATCAGTGTTTTCCATATATTCCTTTCCTCTCCGATTCTGCGGAGAACCTCCTCATTCCTTACCTTATCAGTCCACCTAATTTTCAACATTCGTCTATAGCACCACATATCAAATGCTTCGATTCTCTTCTGCTCCGGTTTTCCCACAGTCCATGTTTCACTACCATACAATGCTGTACTCCAGACGTACATCCTCAGAAATTTCTTCATCAAATTAAGGCCGGTATTTGATATTAGTAGACTTCTCTTGGCCAGAAATGCATTTTTTGCCATAGCGAGTCTGCTTTTGATGTCCTCCTTGCTCCGTCCGTCATTGGTTATTTTACTGCCTAGGTAGCAGAATTCCTTAACTTCATTGACTTCGTGACCATCAACCCCGATGTTAAGTTTCTCGCTGTTCTCATTTCTACTACTTCTCATTACCTTCGTCTTTCTCCGATTTACTCTCAAACCATACTGTGTACTCATTACACTGTTCATTCCGTTCAGCAGATCATTCAATTCTTCTTCACTTTCACTCACGATAGCAATGTCATCAGCGAATCGTATCATCGATATCCTTTCACCTTGTATTTTATTTCCACTCCCGAACCTTTCTTTTATTTCCATCATTGCTTCCTCGATGTACAGATTTAAGAGTCTTACACCCTTCTTAATACGAGCACTTCGTTCTTGATCGTCCACTCTTGTTATTCCCTCTTGGTTGTTGTACATATTGTATATGACCCGTCTCTCCCTATAGCTTACCCCCACTTTTTTCAGAATCTCGAACAGCTTGCACCATTTTATATTGTCGAACGCTTTTTCCAGGTCGACAAATCCTATGAAAGTGTCTTGATTTTTCTTTAGCCTTGCTTCCATTATTAGCCGTAACGTCAGAATTGCCTCTCTCGTTCCTTTACTTTTCCTAAAGCCAAACTGATCGTCACCTAGCGCATTCTCAATTTTCTTTTCCATTCTTCTGTATATTATTCTTGTAAGCAGCTTCGATGCATGAGCTGTTAAGCTGATTGTGCGATAATTCTCGCACTTGTCAGCTCTTGCCGTCTTCGGAATTGTGTGGATGATGCTTTTCCGAAAGTCAGATGGTATATCGCCAGACTCATATAATCTACACACCAACGTGAATAGTCGTTTTGTTGCCACTTCCCCCAATGATTTTAGAAATTCTGATGGAATGTTATCTATCCCTTCTGCCTTATTTGACCGTAAATCCTCCAAAGTTCTTTTAAATTCCGATTCTAATACTGGATCCCCTATCTCTTCTAAATCGACTCCTGTTTCTACTTCCATCACATCAGACAAATCTTCACCCTCATAGAGGCTTTCAATGTATTCTTTCCACCTATCTGCTCTCTCCTCTGCATTTAACAGTGGAATTCTCGTTGCACTCTTAATGTTACCACCGTTGCTTTTAATGTCACCAAAGGTTGTTTTGACTTTCCTGTATGCTGAGTCTGTCCTTCCGACAATCATATCTTTTTCGATGGCTTCACATTTTTCCTGCAGCCATTTCGTCTTAGCTTCCCTGCACTTCCTATTTATTTCATTCTTCAGCGACTTGTATTTCTGTATTCCTGATTTTCCCGGAACATGTTTGTACTTCCTCCTTTCATCAATCAACTGAAGTATTTCTTCTGTTACCCATGGTTTCTTCGCAGCTACCTTCTTTGTACCTATGTTTTCCTTCCCAACTTCTGTGATGGCCCTTTTTAGAGATGTCCATTCCTCTTCAACTGTACTGCCTACTACGCTATTCCTTATTGCTGTATCTATAGCGTTAGAGAACTTCAAACGTATCTTGTCATTCCTTAGTACTTCCGTATCCCACTTCTTTGCGTATTGATTCTTCCTGACTAATGTCTTGAACTTCAGCCTACTCTTCACCACTACTATATTGTGATCTGAGTCTATATCTGCTCCTGGGTACGCCTTACAATCCAGTATCTGATTTCGGAATCTCTGTCTGACCATGATGCAATCTAATTGAAATCTTCCCGTATCTCCCGGCCTTTTCCAAGTATACCTCCTCCTCTTGTGATTCTTGAACAGGGTATTCGCTATTACTTGCTGAAACTTGTTACAGAACTCAATTAGTCTTTCTCCTCTTTCATTCCTTGTCCCAAGCCCATATTCTCCTGTAACCTTTTCTTCTACTCCTTCCCCTACAACTGCATTCCAGTCGCCCTTGACTATTAGATTTTCGTCCCCCTTTACATACTGCATTACCCTTTCAATATCCTCATACACTTTCTCTATCTGTTCATCTTCAACTTGCGACGTCGGCATATATACCTGAACTATCGTTGTCGGTGTTGGTCTGCTGTCGATTCTGATTAGAACAACCTGGTCACTGAACTGTTCACAGTAACACTCCCTCTGCCCTACCTTCCTATTCATAACGAATCCTACACCTGTTATACAATTTTCTGCTGCTGTTGATATTACCCGATACTCGTCTGACCAGAAATCCTTGTCTTCCTTCCACTTCACTTCACTGATCCCTTACATAACAGTGTCTTTGAGCAGTCTGACCTCACGCTAGTGCTCCGTAAGTCTGGCACGCACATACACGCACACTCGCGTAACTCAGCGCTGAAGGCGTGCGTGCGCACGGAGCCGGGGATTCACACTTCACCGACGTCACCCGCAGGCGAGCTGAGCTGTGTAAGCGGCTTTAGAGGAAGGGCCCTCTTCCAGTGTTTACGGGTACTCTGGTGACACTTTTCCTGGTGTTCGTCCAGTTGCTGCTGGAATTCCACGAGGTTTCGTGTTGGGCCGTGAAACGTGCCTTCCTCACATAGCGACTTCTTTAGAGGCCAAATCGTCCAGCTAAGAGACACTGAAAAATGCGAATGGTTTAAAAACATCGCGTGCGTGTATTATCCCGCCATGAAAGCGATGGGATTACCTTTTATGCTTACAGACTGCATAGATGCAGTTTGGATATGGGTCCCACATTTTATGCAAAACACTGTTTTTTTCTTGTTACCCAAAGATGTTTCGGTATCTCTGTAGTACGTTTGGTTATTGAAAACGTGATTTTACATGATATGGTTTTGCAGGGGCATCTGCATGGCGTGTTGCGCTGTTAGCTTGTCATCCACATACCAAACGATTTAATTGTGAATTTCATCGGCGAGTTAACACATCTCTTGATTTTTAAAAGACTGATTTTGGTGTGACATAATGTTTTGCGCGTATATTTATTACTCTAGTTTTGCCACACCGAAATCACGTTTTTTTTTTTCTAAAATGAAGAGTTGTGTTAACTCGCCCATGAAATCGTTTGGTTTGCAGATGACAAGCTAACAGGGCAGTACACGATACATATGGTCCTGCAAAAACATTTAATGTAATATCACGGCAAGAACTAAAACGAAAAAAACTTTCTTTAGGCCTCACTTTGTTAAATCGGTTACAAACTAAAATATTTTCACTTTTTGCAGTTTTCAGTAAACAAAAGCCACTGATGATGGCACGGAGGTGCCGAAACATGTCGTGCTCACCGCGTTTTGCGAAGTGGAAAGACGTTTGTAGCCAGCCGGAGTGGCCGTCCGGTTCTAGGCGCTTCATTCTGGAACCGCGCGACCGCTACGGTCGCAGGTTCGAATCCTGCCTCGGGCATGGATGTGTGTGATGTACTTAGGTTAGTTAGGTTTAAGTAGTTCTAAGTTCTAGGCGACTGATGACTTCAGATGTTAAGCCGCATAGTGCTCAGAGCCATTTGAACCATTTGAACCAAAGACGTTTGTAAACTGAAATTACACAAAGTGCATTAATATGTGTGGAGTGCCCTCAGAATGCAAAAGGAGAAGGATCAGTCACAGCAAAACATGACAAGCTATGAGGGCAGGGCACCATGCAGATGCTCCTGCAAAACCGTGTAATGGAAAATAACGTTTTCTGTAAGAAAAACCCACTGGTGATGGCAAAGAGGTGCCGGAACATGTTCGGATAACAAGACAGAACAGCGTTTTGCGTAAAAGGCGGAATCTATATCCAATAATGTAACTGCAAAAACAGAAAGTAAGACAGATCCAAAAGATGCATAGATGTCTCTTGTAATATACCTTTAGCGATATGAAAAGCTAAAAAATCAGTAATAGTTATTCCCATCGCCCTTATAATGAACACATTTCACGCTAATGTGTTTGGTTGTCTGCCGTCATTGCTCAGTGACTCTCAACTGTGAGAGTTCAATAACAAAGTACACTGAAGAAATGTAAACATTAATGCAGTCGGACTTCGATGTTGACGCAGGTAGGTTCTTTCGCTATTAAGAGAATGATTAACGAAAGAGCAAAAATAGAGCTCAAGTCGTTTGGTCACTGAAAAATCCAACTGCAGCCCTTTGAAGACGGCCTGTGAAAATAATATGTTACACATGTAATCCAAAAAATATTACGCAGATAATGGAAGTAAGGTATCCCTGTTAGTACTACGAAATTGAACACAGACGACAGATGTTAAATTATTATTCATTAAGCAGACTTACAAGTAACTTACATATCGCTTGCGTAGCGATGAGACAAGGAAAGTTGGGTTCTATATGCACGGAAGTAACAAATGAATGTAAAACGTAGACTTGCTGAAGCAAAGTAATGTAGCCTATAGCTAGCCTCTCTGGCTCTTTGTGTTTAGTAACATATATTGGTATTCAGAGACTGACAAATCAGAATCTTTGCTTTGTAAATTCCGAGTGTGCAAAAAAAATAATTCCGTCAGATATTTTAGTTTGTGATTAAAAAGATATTATCAAACCTACACCAACAAACAGCCTATTATCTCACATACAAGAGATACGCACAGTTACAATAGCGTCACTGCAGGAGGACGCACCGTTACTTTACATGGACATCAATATATTCAATATTCATGACAATATACATACATTTCTACTATCACTTCAAATAATTCTGATGGGTGTTCTTGGTGAAGGTTTGTACATTGGACGAACTAAACGCAATACTTTTCTTGTCTTTTTTCACAGCAATCGTACGACCTAGGTTTCGGGTTGTGAGCCCGTTTTGCAGTACATGACTAATTCCAACGATTCATTGTTTTGTATGTAATAGTTTTAGTTGTACTTGTGGTCATATTACTCTGAGTGATTGAGTTCTGTAGTCGAATAAACGATTCCTTTGATCAGTCCTATTCTTAATATCTTCTGCGCTATTTCCATTTGCAAGTAAAGCTCCATCAGGACGTTTCCGAGTAGGATTACAATCAGTACTAAAATTCGGAGCATCTAAATCTTCGTCACTATCCACTACAACATACTCGGTTTCCTTTGCTTTTATTTTTGTACCCCACTCGTCACACTCACACCAGTAAAAAGCTCTCATAGTAGTTGTTGTTGTGTTCAGTTCGAAAACTAGTTTGACGCAGCTCTCCATGCTACCCTATCCTGTGCAAAGGATCTCCGAATAATTACCGCAACCTACATCCTTTTGAACCTGCTACTGTGTCTCTTTGTCTCCCTCTACAATTAACAGCCCCCCCCCCCCCACCCTTCCCGCCCACACAGACATTGTTTTTTCCAGTACTAAGGTGATGATGCCATGATGCCTCAGAATGTGTCCTGTCAACCCGTCTATTCTTTCAGTCAAGTTATGCCACAAATTTCTTTTCTTCCGAATTCTGTTCAGTATCTCCTCATTATACACATGATCTTCCCATCTGATCTTCAGCGTTCTTCTACAGATTTCGGAAGATCCCATTCTCTCCCTGTGTGAACTGTTTACCGTCCACGTTCCACTTTCATACAAGGCTACGCTCCAGACAAATACCTTCAGAAAAGACTTCCTAACATTTAAACTTATATTCGATGTTAACACGTTTGTCTTCTTCATAAATGCTGTTCTTGCCATTGTCAGTCTTGATTTTATATCCTCTCTACTTCAGCCATTATCAGTTATTTTGCTTCCCAAATAGCAAAACTCATCTACTACCTTAAATGTCTCATTTCCTAATCTAATTCCCCGCAATAGCAGAGAGAATATTTATAGACATGCCAGTAGTCTGGGAAACAATAAAGAGAGAAAACCATCTGTTGCTAGTCACGGAAATGGATGAATGCAAGCTATGTGCTCGAGCCTCAAAATAAAGTCAGAAATGAAGAAATCTGAAAAATAATGGTATTGGAAGGGAACAGAGCAGAAGGTTGTTATGATACAGTCGTTTGTAATGAATGGATGGTAGTAGATGGATGTGGATCCCAGTGGTGTAAAGGGAAGGAGGTCGACCGCGTAAAAGCACAGATGCCAAGGAAGCTGTGGGCTCGAGCAATTTCCTACAGGGCGGAAGAAACTTCGCTCTTTGTGAAGACTTTTAGCCATGCTTATTTTCTTATTTCCCAGAGAACTTCAACAAAAAGCTATAATGTTTTAATATCAAACATTGTTTTCTTCAAGCTTGTAGTTGATATATTTAAACCTTTTGTGTAAAAACCAGTTCAAAACAAATTTATGTCTTTTTTAGTTGGGGTTAGAAACATTCAAAGTTTTAGGTGTCGATGAAATATGCTGCATATAACTGGCCGTGTTCATATGAATGTTCTGCTGCTGAAATGTTCATTTAAGTGAGATGTTGAAACGAGTGCTGGTGTGTGGATGGATGGTGCTGGGCATCTTCAGGGATGGTCAGTGTTATGATGTTTACGCTCATTGGTGCATATCCTTGGTATATTCTTACCAACTACAAAGCCAGTCTACGTTTTGTGCTATGTTGATAACTAGCCTTACGTCTGCAGCTTCACCAGCACATGGGTTCAACACATATACTGAACACGCCTCCTCTTCCCCCTCCATATGTCCACTTCTCCCTTCCTCTGTCGGTCCACCTCATCCTACCCATTATCTCAACCGGTTTGTCTCCTCCTGCCCTTCTCTTTGTCCATTTCCTCCACCTCCTTTCTCTGACCATATCTTCTCCCTCCCTCTCTCTTCCGATCTCTTCTTCCTCCTCTCCCTTTTCCACCTGCCCACTATCCCTCTACATCTTCCCCCTGCCTCATGCATCTCCCCCTCCTCCACTCTCTCTGTCCATGTCCTCTCCCCCCCCCCCCCCCCCCCACTCTGTCCATGCCCACGTAGGTTGCGTTGCAAAGCACACTAACTCGTCAGACCCACACTGTTCTCACATAACAGACATGTTGTGCAGGGCATCCTATATGCCAGGAGCTGAAAAAACATCTTTTTGCTGGTATCTCCGCTCCTATTGTAGCTAGGAGGTTACAAACCCCACAGTGCTGACACTTGTGAGGTCTGATGTTATTAGTGATAGTATTTTTAAAAAATGCAGTTATTGGTAAATTATATACAGGGTATTACAGTCTGCAGAAATAGTGGTAAAAATGTTCAGAAAAAAGATCATTTCGAATGACTAGAGATAGGATGTTCATATTCACAGAACATTTACATTATTACATTCTGCAGAAATGATTAGCATTTCGGTCACCTCAGTTCAGCGTGTGTCCTGCTGCCACCGTGGGCCCTGATAACCTGCTCCACGCATGACGGCATCACTGCGTATAAAGCACAAATGGCGTCCTGTGGTGTAGCCCTCCATGCTGCATTCACCTGGTTCCCAAGTTCGTCTGTGGCACTGGGCCACAGCGCTGCACCCGTCGTTTCGCCACATGCCGCACATTTCGAATTGGCGACGTGTCTGGTGATCTGGTGGGCCAGGGCAAAAGGCTGACATCCTGTGACACCGAGAAGGGGCGTGTTCACGCTGCTGAACGATGGGGTATGGGGTGTCGTGTTGAGGGGCTACGGCTATGTGTCACAAAATGTCATTCACGTAGGTCATACTCGTCACAGTGCTCTGGCCGTGCCCCAGCTGTGATCAACTGTTTACCCAATAGCTCGCCTCACCGCAAGGCCTCGAGTTGTGTGAATGCAGTCACTGTGATGCCGCTCCCCCTGTCTGTGGCGAACCAAAATGCAGCCATCATTTTCAAACAAAAAGGACCTGCATTCGTCCAAGAACACTCAGCCGTGGTAAAAAAAAAAGAAAAAAATTTGGCTGTTTTGAAGAGCGCGCCGCAGCGCGTTGTGTGAAGCAGTCGCCCTCCGCTTCTGGCGGTGGCGCCGCTGTGGCAATTGCAGCTTTGGTGTCTCCCTCTGGTGGGAAAGGGGAACGGTTGCCTGTTCACGTGCATTTAAGGGGCGCTATGAGCTCGGCAGGGGGTCAGTCGGAGTGAGTCTGGGTCAGTCTCGCGTCACCAGTTGCTGGTCTGTCTCTCGTTCGCATTTGTGCGGCAGTTAGTGTCTGTCTGTCGTCGGAGTGCGAGTATGTCTGTCGTTTGGATCAGACTTTAAAACCAGAAAATGAGAGTCTTGCCACCCCGCCAGTAACAGAATTCAGCTAGTGGTCGCCCAGTCGGGGCTGAGTTCCTGCATCTGAGTCTGCACTTTAGGCCGCAAGTCTGCTCGAGTTGGTTCAGGCAACGGCCATTGGCGGTTGGATGGGTCGGTTGGTCGGTCGCGCACTGAGACACGAGATGCCTTGTCCGCCTTGAGCGTCGGCGCATGTGAGGTCCCCACGTGAGTCCAGTGGGCCGCGCCGTATAGAAAGGGGTAGTGGCTTCGCGGTCCACACGAGAGCAACAGGAGTCAAACCACGACATCGGGCTGGCCGGGCTGCGACGCCGTGAGACGGGAGATCGGCGCGCCTTCCTGCGTCCGTTGAAGCGGCTGGCAGCGGCCGGTTCGGGAGAGCGTCTTGGGGATGCTGCGCCAGGTCTTCGCCAGAAATCGCACTTTATTAGAAGTTAAGTGATTGGAGATACGTTGTTTTATTTACTCGTTAAATTCTACTTGTTTTCTTGGTGAAGTTACCAGCAGCTTTGTTTTGGGGTCGTCCCACCGTTCTTCTCCGTTTGCCCACCCGCGCGAAGGTGATTATTTGTGAATTGGGTGGTCCGTTTTTCCCTTGTGGAATTGGGGAGGTTTAGAGCAATCTGCGGTTCGTGTTGTTCAGTAATCCCCATGTCAATCTGCCATACGTTAATAGCTGCCTCTGTCATGTTTGTCGGATTCGGTGTTAACGGATTTACTGAATTAAGATGTAAAGGCCGAATTCCTGAAATATGTTTTTATCTTGCCTATGATCTTGCGAGGCGGTATATGTATAATGTTGTGCATGTTGTACATTTTATATAAGTCTGAATTTAATAGGTTTTATTTAAATAGTCATTTTTATAAAGTTGCCACCCTTCCACCGTAAGAGTCAAAAATGGTTCAAATGGCTCTGAGCACTATGGGACTTAACATCTATGGTCATCAGTCCCCTAGAACTTAGAACGACTTAAACCTAACTAACCTAAGGACAGCACACAACACCCAGCCATCACGAGGCAGAGAAAATCCCTGACCCCGCCGGGAATCGAACCCGGGAACCCGGGCGTGGGAAGCGAGAACGCTACCGCACGACCACGAGATGCGGGCCCGTAAGAGTCCTTTTAAAAACAAATTGCACTTTAGGTGGCAAATAATTTCTTAGTGTGAGTGTTTGTACCATTTCCATCCCTCTTATGGGGTGCATAGTTAATGTGCTTGTCTGAGTTGCTAAAATCTTTAGTTTAAAGTAATCTGGTGTCTTGCAGATTTGCACCGGTGTAGTCTTTCAGAGGTTGTTGTGTGCGGTCGTGACTACGGCCGTGTTGCAAGGGAGCAGAAAGCTTCTCCGCCCGAAGGCTCATACTGTCAATATTGTCCTTTCTGCCTCTAAATGAAATTGTAACTTGATATTTCGAGAGTGCTTTCCTGCTTAATTTTAAACCTGTTTTTGAAAAGTTTTTATGAATAAAATTCCCCTTTGTCGAAGGTAATTTCATTTTCCTCAGTTACTCCCTGGAAACTACGAGGGCAGTTCAATAAGTAATGCAACACATTTTTTTTCTGAAACAGGGGTTGTTTTATTCAGCATTGAAATACACCAGGTTATTCCCCAATCTTTTAGCTACACAACACTATTTTTCAACGTAATCTCCATTCAATGCTACGGCCTTACGCAACTTTGAAATGAGGGCCTGTATGCCTGCACGGTACCATTCCACTGGTCGATGTCGGAGCCAACGTCGTACTGCACCAATAACTTCTTCATCATCCGCGTAGTGCCTCCCACGGATTGCGTCCTTCATTGGGCCAAACATATGGAAATCCAACGGTGCGAGATCGGGGCTGTAGGGTGCATGAGGAAGAACAGTCCACTGAAGTTTTGTGAGCTCCTCTCGGGTGCGAAGACTTGTGTGAGGTCTTGCGTTGTCATGAAGAAGGAGAAGTTCGTTCAGATTTTTGTGCCTACGAACACGCTGAAGTCGTTTCTTCAATTTCTGAAGAGTAGCACAATACGCTTCAGAGTTGATCGTTTGACCATGGGGAAGGACATCGAACAGAATAACCCCTTCAGCGTCCCAGAAGACTGTAACCATGACTTTACCGGCTGAGGGTATGGCTTTAAACTTTTTCTTGGTAGGAGAGTGGGTGTGGCGCCACTCCATTGATTGCTGTTTTGTTTCAGGTTTGAAGTGATGAACTCATGTGTCATCGCCTGTAACAATCTTTGACAAGAAATTGTCACCCTCAGCCACATGACGAGCAAGCAATTCCGCACAGATGGTTCTCCTTTGCTCTTTATGGTGTTCGGTTAGACAACGAGGGACCCAGCGGGAACAAACCTTTGAATATCCCAACTGGTGAACAATTGTGACAGCACTACCAACAGAGATGTTTGATGGTGATCCGTCGATCATCTCGAACGAGTGTGTTCGCACGCTCCGCCATTGCAGGAGTCACAGCTGTGCACGGCCGGTCCGCACGCGGGAGATCAGACAGTCTTGCTTGACCTTTCGGCGATGATGACACACGCTTTGCCCAACGACTCACCGTGCTTTTGTCCACTGCCAGATCACCGTAGACATTCTGCAAGCGCCTATGAATATCTGAGATGCCCTGGTTTTCCGCCAAAAGAAACTCGATCACTGCCCGTTGTTTGCAACGCACATCCGTTACAGACGCCATTTTAACAGCTCCGTACGGCGCTGCCACCTGTCGGAAGTCAATGAAACTATACGAGACGAAGCGGGAATGTTTGAAAATATTCCACAAGAAATTTCCGGTTTTTTCAACCAAAATTGGCCGAGAAAAAAAATGTGTTGCATTACTTATTGAACTGCCCTCGTACTTGCACGCTCACCTTTTGTGATTAGATGTGTTAATGTTCTTGATGAATCGCTAGTAAATAAAATAAATTCTTTAAGAAAAGATTTTGAAAGTAAATGCAAGGTTCAAACACTACCTGACGTGATTACTGGCCGCAGTGAAGTCGTTCCATACAGCATTGCCATCTGGTATGTTTTTACACATTCATCGCAGGTAGGTGGCGAAATGGACGATCCACACGTAACTCATGCCACAATAAACTGCGACGGACTCTCATTGCTGATAATGTGCGGTGTGTGACACTGTTCCCCTGGTGCGCCAGAGCCGAGAACGATGCAGATATGTTCTATAATGCCATTCGGATGAGGTGTCGATCTTCTCGGTGAATGGTCTGGAGGGTGAGACGTGATCCATCTCGCCATGTTCTACGGCCTTTCGTGAAACATTCGGCACTCACCTGTTGCGCTGCTGAAACATTTCGTCCGACAAGACCAGCAGTTTCCTGGGTGGATGCACCACATTCGCTGATGCCAATAACGCGCGCTCTTTCAAATTCACTGATTTGAAGGTACGATTTTCTCACTCGTCTGCGATGCATGCTGTACGTCTGCTCAAGCCAAGCTGATCCACTACCTTCAGTTCGTACCTACAACGCGACTCGCAGGCACACTTTACCTGTAGGTTGTGCTGCACTGTGAAATCTGTGTTGATGTTGATAATTTCTGCACAACAAACGAGGGTTGGAACTTTCATAGTGGCAACTATTTATTTACAGCTCGTTCGCAATAGATCCGTGTTTCAAAGTTTAACTGACCTTCAAAGCAGTCACCAGCATTGTGTATAACCCGGTTCCAGCGATGTGGAAGTCGTAGGATACTCTTAGCAGTGCCAGTTGTGTTGAGAGTTCGAGCGGCGCGGTCTGTTGCCCGACGAATTTGTAGCAGTTCTGAAGCGAATGCAGTAAAGTGTTTCCTTCAGTTTAGAAATCGAGTTGAACTCACGAGGGCTTAAGTCAGGGGAGTGAAGTAGGTGCTATAGCACTTAGCAAACCCATCAGTCAAACAAATCAGTAACAGCTTGCACCGTACGTGCTTGAGCGTTGTCCTGCAAAATGATGGTCAGGTCCTGTAGAAAGTGTCATCATTTCTGTCTCTATGCTGTTCATTTTTGGAACACAACCTACGACCAGCTTAGAGACAGAAGTGATGACAGTTTCTGCACGACCTGACCATCATTTTGCAGGACAACGCTCAAGCACGTACGGTGCAAGCTGTTACTGATTTGTTTGACTGATGGGTTTGCTAAGTGCTATAGCACCTACTGCACTCCCCTGACTTAAGCCCTCGTGAGTTCAACTCGATTTCTAAACTGAAGGAAACACTTTACTGCATTCGCTTCAGAACTGCTACAAATTCGTCTGGCAACAGACCGCGCCACTCGAACTGTCAACACAACTGGCACTGTTAAGAGTATCCTACGGCTTCCACATTGCTGGCAACTGGTTATACACAATGCTGGTGAGATGGTTCAAATGGCTCTGAGCACTATGCGACTTAACTTCTGAGGTCACCTGTCCCCTAGAACTTAGAACTACTTAAACCTAACTAACCTAAGGACATCACACACAGCCATGCCCGAGGCAGGATTCGAACCTGCAACTGTAGCGTTCGCGCGGTTCCAGACTGGAGCGCCTAGAACCGCCCGGCCACCACGGCCGACTCGGAAATCGGTTCTGACATCTGGCTATCGATATATCGGGAAGGATGGGTCGCCTATGTTTATCGGTATGTTACAGAAAAGTGTCGATACATAGATATATCGGCAATCTATCAACAGCCCAAGTCTGCACCATGTGGAGAACCTCAAAGCGACCACTGCCCTCCTCCGAGGCGGTGCCGCCGGCGAGCTCGGAGCCTGCTGACCAGAAGTCGTCTCGGCCAGCAGCGGGAGGCGGTGCTGCCCTGTGTGGGTGTTTGTGTCGGTGTTTGTGCGGGGGCGGCGGCTATCTCAGCTGGCATGTGACGCAAGTGTAGAGCCGTGGGCGCGTGCGGCCCCGTGGTGCTGCTATCTGGGCGCCTTATCTGCGCCGTCCCTATCTGGAGGGTTGGGGGGGGAGGCGGGGGAGAGGGCGCGGCCAACCAGCTGCATGGTGAAGCACTTCTGTCCAGTCACGCCACGCCGCAGTGCAGGTAGAGGGCTGCGATGGGAGAGGAAGGGGCAGTTCACTGCCCCGTCAGGTGACAGTCAACCACTGTCTCAAGAGAGTTGCACAGGTATCGATTCAGATCTTGATAACAATTTGGAGTGGTCCAAAGATCGGGAAATTATTTTCAAAGTTCGGAAAAACTGTGCACATCACAAGAGGAAAAAAAAATAGTATCTTGTCTACATCTACATCGATACTGTGCAAATCACACTTAAGTGTCTGGCAGAGGGTTTGTAACAACCCACCCGTCACTTATCTGGTTTTGGCGTGTGTTCAACCCAGCTAATTGAGTAACAGATCAACAGAGAGTGCAAAAATGCCGCAATATCGGATAACGCAAAGAAAGTAATAAGTCCCTGTGACTCCTGATTGAACTGCGGTGGCACTGTTGACATTAATTGATTCAGAATCACTTTTACACTTTTTATCAAAAAGGGGTGCACATTGATGTTATATGTCGCTATTGAACACCAGATGCAAATGTTGAACATAAAATCAGTTAAGAAAGTGACTTGGGATTTCAACTACTTGATTGAAAACAGATGCAGTCGATTAGCACAAATTTATTTTAATTCACACCCTTTAATCATCACACTACATGACTCTAACAGGCAGTGGTAATAAATTGCGTTTGCGTGGAGTAAAGCGCGATAACTCAAAAATAATTCCTATCGACTGATCCAGGCGTAATGCGAAGTGCGAGAAGAATTCTACAATACCCGGTCCATGAAACCCTCGACGTGATCCAAGAAATTAATCAGTGGTCGGAGCGGGCGCAATATCACCGAACACAGCGTGGCAGAGCGGCGTCGTTGTGTGGACGTCGGCCGACCTCGTGGTGCTGCAAGGCTGCGCTCGTCTATTCACTCCTAGCTATCTTGCTCAGTACATAGCTTAACCAAAACTTCCTATCTCCAAGCTCAATCGTTCCATTTGCTAAGTCCTAAACTGCAGAGATGCTCACTCTTTCTCAGGTAAGCTGAGTAAAGAACGCCACACTCTAGGCAAGCTGGGAATGGAAGACCCCTACGGAGACTTCTCACAGTCCGCTCTTTGCCTCGGTTTCCCCTCTAGCAAAATCACTTACGCGAATTGCAGTGCAAGTCGCGTTAATTATGCATCGCTTCCCAGCGCCGACCAATGCCTGCTCTGGGAAGTGAACAAATTCCCACAAAATTTTCCTTCCTCTCAACTTCCGCTATTTAGCTCCCCCCAGGCCACCCATCAAGGTTAGCATCTGTACAGACACCAATTTTTCCGGAATTCTGACTCCCAGGAGAGTACTTCAAATTCCTCGGTCCTACCTTCCCATCAGAGGCCGGCGTATTTCATTCTGTCACTCTTCACCTGATTTACTTCAGGCTCTGCATACCGTGAATTCAGCGTGAAGTTGCTATAGTCACGAACATGCATATGTTTGCCTCTGTTGACTGCTCCACCATAGCTTTGCGCGGCTTTCTCGCATGTTTCACTGAAAATGGGATGACGGACATTTATCAACAGGCGTACAAGTTCTCTGTCTGCTTCCTGGTACACCAGCATTGGGTCAACCACCCCCTCACTGTCACTCATCTTAAGGCAGCTGGGGGCCGTGCCCCGTTACCGCTTACCCAGAGTTTGAGCCGCCCTAAGCTGCCTATTGTCGCTTCCCTTCGCCGCTCCCCAGCTGGCCACGGTCAACTCGAATACTTCCCTGGGGTAAACTAGCATCCAGTAAATCGACGTGTTTCCACAAAGTTTCCATGTCGTGTGAATTTCTTTAAAACCATCACCCGACATTAATTATTCCAATATGTCCATACTATACCCTCTACAAGATGCATTGTGCCTTGTCAGTCATTTTTGTTCATCCCTACTGTTCGCTCAACGTGAGTTAGCTGATCTTTAACGACTTCATTCTTGCCATCTTACAGGTTCATCGAACCACCTTCACAACAATTCCGTATTATTCCAATCCCGAAAAGCGCGTGGAAGAAATGAACACCTACATGTTCACGTGCGAGCTCTGATTTCCCTCATTTTATTTTGATGATCGTTTTTCCCTATGTAGGTTCGCATCTGGAGGAGAAAGTAGGTGATTGAAATTTCGTGAGAAGATTCCGCCGCAACATAAAACGCCTTAGTTTTAATGACATCCCTGGTCCTGACAGAGGTTCGAGTCCTCCCTCGGGCATTGTTGTGTGTGTTTGTTCTTAGGATAATTTAAGTTAAGTAGTGTGTAAGCTCAGGGACTGATGACCTTAGCAGTGAAGTCCCATAAGATTTCACACACGTTTGAACATTTTTTTAAAATGATGTCCACCCCAAATCCTGTATTATTTCAGTGACTCTCTCCCTTATTTCACGATAGTACAAAACGTGCTGCCCTTCTTTGAACGTTCTCGATGTACTCGGTTGATCCTATCTGGTAAGGATCCCAGGACGCCACCAATACTCTAAAAGAGGATGGACAAGCGTAGTGTTGGCAGTGTCTTTAGTAGATTTGTTACATTATCTAAGTGTTCTACCAATAAACGGCAGTCTTTGGTTTGCCTTCCCCACAACATTTTATATCTGTTTCTTCCAGTTTACGTTGTTCGTAATTATAATATAGGTATTTAGCTGAATTTACGACTTTTAGATTTGACTGATTTATCGTGTAACTGAAGTTTAACGGATTCCTTTTAGGCCTCATGTGGCTAAACTCATAATTTAGGGTCAATTGCCAATTTTCGCTCCATCCAATCTCTTGTAAATCGTTTTGCAATTTGATTGGATCTTCTGATGACTTTCCTAGACGGTAAATGACGGCATCATCCGCAGGCAACCTAAGACGGCTGCTCAGATTATCTCCTAATTTGTTCATACAGATAAGGAATAGCAGTGGGCCTATAACATTACCTTGGGGAACGCCAGAATTTCCGTCAGTTACTATGAACTGCGATCTCTCTGACAGTAAATCGCGAATCCAGTCACGTAACTGAGACGATATTCCGTAGGCACGCAATTCCACTATATGCCCCTTGTTTGGTAGAGTGTCGAAAGCGTTCTAGAAATATAGAGATACAGAATAAATTTTAAATCTCTTGTCAATAGCACTCAACACTTCGCGTGTGTGAAGACTTAGTTGTGCTTTACAAGAACAATGTTTCCTAAATCCATTTTGACTGTATGTCAGTAAACCGTTCTCTTCGAGGTAATGTTCCAGAATACTGCTGCATATGGATGTTAATGTTATGGGCCTCTAATGTAGTGGATTAGTTCTACTATCTTTCTTGAATATTGGTGTGACCTGTGCAGCTTTCCAGTCTTCGGGTACTGATCTTTTGTCTATCGAGCCATTGTATATGATTGTTAAGGATGGAGCTATTGCATCAGCATACTCTGAAAAGAACCTACTCGGTATACAGTCTGACTACAATATCAATGAGTCGCCGCTGGAATCAGCCAGCTCAGACGAACTGTAGATATTGTGGCTTCCATCGGTTCTCTTTTAACCCTTAACTAGCGTTGCGGAGTCTCTGGGACTCCACAGAAGAATGAAGTTGTAGTGTTAAGGGGGCATGCGCGGTTCACTACTCAGCCGTGGTAAAAAAATTTGCTGCTTTGGAGAGCGCGCCGCAGCGCGTAGTGTGAGGCAGTCGCCCTCCGTTTCTGGCGGTGGCGCCGCTGTGGCAGTCGCAGCTTTGGTGTCTCCCTCTGGTGTGAAAGGGGAAAGGTTGCCTGTTCACGTGCATTTAAAGGGCGCTATCAGCTTGGAGTGAGGCTAGGTCAGTCTCGCGTCACCAGAAGCTGGTCTGTCTCTCGTTTGCATTTGTGCGGCAGTTAGTGCCTGTCTGTCGTTTGGATCAAACTTTGAAGCCAGAAAATGAGAGTCTTCCCACTCCGCCAGTAACAGAACTCAGCTAGTGGTCGCCCGGTCGGGGTTGAGTCCCTACATCTGAGTCTGCGCATTAGGCCGCCAGTCTGCTCGAGTTGCTTGGGCAACGGTTATTGGCGGTTGGATGGGTCGGTTGGTCGGTCGCGCACTGAGACACGAGATGACTTGTCCGCCTTGAGCGTCGCCGCGTGTGAGGTCACCACGTCAGTCCAGTGGACCGCGCCATATAGCGAGGAGTAGTGGCTTCGCGGCCGACACGAGAGCAACAGGAGCGGAACCACGACATCAGTCTGGCCGGTGCGAGCTGCGACGCCGTGAGACGGGAGGTCGGCGCGCCTTCCTGCACCCGTTGAAGCGGCTGGCAGCGGACGGTTCGGGAGAGCGTTGGGGGTGCTGCGCCAGGTCTTCGCCACAAATCGCACTTCATTAGAAGTTAAGTGATTGGAGATAGGTTGTTTCATCTACTTGTTGAATTCTACTTGTTTTCTTGGTGAGGTCACAAGCCGATTTCTTTTGGGGTCGTCCCACAATTCTTCTCCGTTTGTCCACCCGCGGGAAGGTGGTTATTTCTGAATTGGGTGGTCCGTTTTTCCCTTGTGGAATTGGGGAGGTTTAAAGCAATCTGCGGTTCGGGTTGTTTAGTAACCCCCCCCCCCCCCCCCCCCGTCAATCTGCCATACGTTAATAGCTGCTTCTGTCATGGTTGTCGGATTCGTTGTTGACGAATTTATTGCTTAGAGGCCGAATTCTTGAAATATGTTTCTATCTTGCGTATCATCTTGCGAGGTGGTATATGTGTAATGTACAGCATGTTGTACATTTTGTGTAAGTCTGCATTTTATGGGTTTTATTTAAATAGTTATTTTAGGTTATAAGCTTGCCAATCTTCCACCGTAGGCCCGCATCTCGTGGTCGTGCGGTAGCGTTCTCGCTTCGCACGCCCGGGTTCCCGGGTTCGATTCCCGGCGGGGCAGGGATTTTCTCTGCCTCGTGATGGCTGGGTGTTGTGTGCTGTCCTTAGGTTAGTTAGGTTTAAGTAGTTCTAAGTTCTAGGGGACTGATGACCATCGATGTTAAGTCCCATAGTGCTCAGAGCCATTTTTCCACCGTAAGAGTCCTTAAAAAAAATCAAATTGCACTTTCGGTGGCAAATAATTTGAGGGTTGTACCATTTCCATTCCTCTTACGGGGTGCATAGGTTACATGTTTGTGTGAGTTGTTAAAATTTTTTTGTTTAAAGTAATCTGGTGTGTTGCAGATTTGCACCAGTGTAGACTTTCAGAGGTTGTTGTGAGCGGTCATGACTACGGCCGTGTTGAAAGGGAGCAGGCAAGGTTCTCAGCCCGAAGGCTCATACTGTTAATATTGTCTTTGCCCCTAAATAAAATTGTAACTTGATATTTCGAGTGCGCTTTTCTGCTTACAATTATAAATCTGTTTTGAAAAGGCTTTTAGGAATAAATTCACATTTGTGAAAACTAATTTTCCATCAGTTACTTCCTGGCGACCATTTCCACGCTCACCTAGTGTGATTAAATGTGTCAATGTTCTTGATGAATCGCCAGTGAATAAAGTAAATTCTTAAAAAGAAAATTGAAAGTAAATTCACGGTTCAAGTACCCTCACGTCCCGTGCCCAGACGACTGCAGTCTGTTATCAAGGAGAGCACAGGAAACAACGAACTTAAAGCCCCGGGACTCCGCGACTTCCAGTTTAGTGAATATGAGCGCGAATATAGAAAAAGTTCATCATTATCATCAGGATTTCCTTCCAGCGAGACGGGTAGGAACTTGGTGAACGATAGGCCTCCATTGGTTTCTGTCCTGGTGTAGCTTTTCACTCTCCACTACATCCCACGTTAATACTCTCCTCTTGAGATCTTCCCTAACCTGGCCTGTCCATCTCTTTGTAGGCCGCCCAATTAGTCTTCTTCCTGGTACCTCTGGCGTGGAGTTCGAGTCGGGTGCATTCGCTTCACATGACGAACCACTTCAGTCTCAAAGCAATCATCGTCTCCTCTGCAGTCATCGTCGCCTGCACGTCTCTCCTTACATAATCATTCCTGAGTCTGTCTCTCCCTAGGTTTTTGTAGAGCTGACCTAAGGAACTTCATTTCACATGCTTGCATTTTACTCTCTTCTCTCTTATTTATGACACAGGCCTCTAGACTGTACATCACGATTGGCAGGAGATAAGTTTTATACATGGTGTGTTTGGCTCTTTGAGGGACTTCCTTGTCCCAGATTAGATTTTGTACTTGATGGAAGAAGCTAGAGCCTTTTGTTATTCGGTTTAAGACTTCTACCTTGGAACTTCAGCGCGTGATGTGATGTTACCCAGATGATTGAAGCTTTCCACACATACAACCTTCTCCCTCTCCAGTATGATGTGACAAGTTGTGGGTGTCCTGCTAATCTTCATTGCCACTATATTGTTCCTACTCACAGTTAACTTCATTTTTTAAAATTTTGTGTTCCAATAGTCTCCTCTGACCCTCAATTTTCGTCTCTCCCCAAATGTCGATGCCATCAGCAAAAACAAAAGCATTGAGATCTTCATTTTCTTCTTCCTTGATTTCTAGAAAAAGTTAACGCTACAAATCCCAACTTTGAGGAATGTGAATTAAGATTGACTGAGCAATGTGATGCTGACTGTTTAGATCAAGAGGACGAACCCGACAGCAACATTACCATCGAAAACGCTATTCCAGGTGATCACGAAACAGCAAGAGAACGTTCTGGCGATGAATCTGATGACGAAGGTGAGATGTAGGTTACTGAAAGTGAAGACAAAGATTGTCTATTCAGTGCACTGCAAATCTGCAAGACTGCTGAATATTATTTCTTTTAATATGCGTGCTTGGACCGTTGTCAATATTCCACAGTTTTCCTACAGAAGTAAATGTATCTTCCCAAATGTGTATTCTACAAAAAAAAAAGTTTTTACTTGTCAATTTTTTCTTGGATTATAGATATAGTAGAAAGACTATGTTTATTTTTTATAATAACTTCAGTTTCAGATTTTTTCATTTCAGTTTGTCACTAAACTGGTTGTAAATAAGTAAGTTTGTTTCCTTATACATCCTGGATTACGTATACGTCCCAAAGGAACAAGAACAAAAAAATCATTACCAGACACAATAAACGTTTCTTTCGTTTTTGGAATCCCAAGGAGTCCGAAACGCATTTTGTATTAAAATATCCGATCACGCCAGTTAAGGGTTAAAACAACGAACGTAGCGCTACGGGTGATAGAAATGAAAATGGCTGCTTGACTTCCGATTCCCAATTAACTGGTACATTAGACCTTACCTGCCGATCTTCTGCTGTCTTCACCACGTCCAGCATCGGACCCCATCTTTTATGGCAGGGGTTTCTGATTATTAATTAAAGATATGTATGAGGTTCGCCGATGACAATGTAATTCTGTCCGACATAGCAAAGGACTTGGAAGAGCAGCTGAACGGGATGGACAGTGTCTTGAAAGGAGGATATAAGATGGACATCAACAAAAGCAAAAGAAGGGTAATGGAATGTAGTCGAATAAAGTCGGGTGATGCTGAGGGAATTAGATTAGGAAATGAGACACTTAAAGTAGTAAACGAGTTTTGCTATTTGGGGAGCAAAATAACTGATGATGGTTGAAATAGAGAGGATATAGAATGTAGACTGGCAATCACAAGAAAAGGGTTTCTGGAGAAGAGAAATTTGTTAACATCGAGTATAGATTTAAGTGTCAAGAAGTCGTTTCTGAAAGTGTTTGTATGGAGTGTAGCCATGTATGGAAGTGAAACATGGACGATAAATAGTTTGGACAAGAAGAGAGTAGAATCTTTCGAAATGTGGTGCTAAAGAAGAATGCTGAAGATTAGGTGGGTAGATCACATAACTAATGAGCTATTGAATAGAATTGGGGAGAAGAGAAGTTTGTGGCACAACTTGACTAGAAGAAGGGACCGGTTGGTAGGACATGTTGTGAGGCATTAAGGGATCACAAATTTAGCATTGGAGGGCAGCGTGGAGGGTAAAAATCGTAGAGGGAGACCAAGAGATGAATACACTAAGCAGATTCAGAAGGATGTAGGTTGCAGTAAGTACTAGGAGATGAAGAATCTTGCACAGGATAGAGTAGCATGGAGAGCTGCATCAAACCAGTCTCAGGACTGAAGATCACAACAACAACAACATGAGCCAACAGGGGAGTGTATAGGACAGACGTCGACAGACCCGGTAGAATCTTGCATATATATCCACGAACACAAATTTGGAAATGCGAGGTAACCCGTTACAATTAAAATATAGGATACTGAACATATAGGAACAGCACCCGACACAGAAACCGTCTTACTGCAACATAAACGAACGTCCTATTAATTCATGCAGCCCTTGATAAGAGAGGGTGACTGCGAGTGTACAGTGGGAGATAAATTGCAACGATTATTGTTATTCACGAGAAAGAATAAACTGAAAGCCACACGGGGGCTGTACATAGTGCCACCGAGCAAGCACGGTTAGCTTTCTCGCGCCTGTGTCGTCTGCGTACTGGATTCGTGGAGGCAACTTGTTGTGATTACCTCGGATTATTCGTGCGTTTGAACAAGTTCTCTTGTATCATGTTTGTCGTTTTACGATGCCGAGTGTCGAGTGTGGAGAGTGCAGTCGGCTAGCGCGCCTGCCGTGGCTCACTCCGTCGTGTGTCGGGCATGGGACGTCGGGTGGGTTTTGGGAGAGCGTTGGCGACTGCTTCGAGTTGCCATCCTGTTAGGTGAGTGTAACACAGGGCTGCCCCTCTCACCTTACTTACGTTTGAGGGACTTTCCCAGGCCGATCCTTGGAGCACTGTCTGTGGATCACTCCCTTCTTTATTTGGTATGGCTGTGTCAATTGTTTAAAAAATAATATTGTGTTTAAATTATTCCTATTGCTTTTGCCTTCTAGCTGACAAATAATTTGATTTCTTCTTAATAAGGCCTCCAGCCGTCAGTGTAGCTTTTGTTAGTCAACTTTTTAATGATTGTTTAAAAAATTATTTTGCTATTCTTTAACGTGTAATTGTCTTCCTCATTTGTGCTTCAGGCCATCAGCCGTCAGTGAGCTTGTATTACAGTCAATTTTATAAAATGATTGATTTTTTAAAATTATTTCCTTCAATAAAGTGTATGTGTTTACTATGCAACCAACGGTAACTGAATAGGCCCCGTTCACACTTTTTCCTGCTTTCCTTAAGTCCCACGTTTCACGTATATACGTGTGGTGTCTGTTTTGTCAGACATTACACATTGTAATGTAACGGACTACTGAAACTACCGATACCACCGGCTGGCGAGGTGTGCGGTACCGTCAATCAACTTGAAGGAGCAAGTGAACTTTAACTACGCAAACGAAAACTGAAATATTTTGTTACAAAACTGTTAATATGAGGACAGTCATGAGGTATATTGCCACAGAACTATATTATAACCGCTTTTCATTTTTCATACTATATTTTTCATATATGTATACGTGCGATGTGTGAAATTCGATACACAACCAAGGTTGGCAGTACTGCACAGTTTGTAAGCTCTGTGAACAGGAGCCGGTTGTTGTCGGGTGTAGAGACAATGGGCAGTTGGTGTTGAGATGTCTTGTAATACGCTTGCTTTGAGAAGATTTGGATAGAGGGAACGAAATGATGTATTCGAAAAGCTGTTACATTGAAAATTATTGAATATCGTCACGATCAGCATTTATAAAATAAAAGTTGGAAGTTTAAATATGTATCAGTTCTTACGCAGCAGGATACACAATCTGGACCTCAAATTGATTTAACAAACAGCGGATGGCGAGATTCGTCATTGGAGCACGAGCGTGCAACAACGACCAATAAAGGGAAGAAAGTTATATTACTCTAAATTCAAATTGTGGCGATACCTTTCTTTCTCCACGTCTCCAACCCTGTATGTACTGTGTTGTCAGAGTGAACAGCCTGACGTGGACTTGTGGCCGACTAGGCACACCAGGGAGACCACACAGGTTTAAAATGATAATTTGTACCTTAATATACTACTACTGATAATAATTAATACTTGTCCCCCGGAGAAAGAGGTGCATTACAACATACAGGCTGACAGTTATTGAACTATATGAAAAAAAACGTAAATTAGTTACAAACTGCGGCGTGCACACATTTTATGCAACACTTAAACGCCACTATAGATATTCGGATTTAAGCAATGACTCGTTTGACATGGCTGTCACTGGCGATGGCGAGGCGCAGACGAGTAGCGAAATTCTGCGTGACCCGCTGAAGTGTCGGAACATCGATGCTGTCGATGACCTCCTGAATGGCTGCTCTCAGCTCAGCAACGGTTTTGGGGTTATTGCTGTACAACTTATCTTTAGCCCCACTAAAAGGAGTCGCTTGTGTTCAGATCCTGAGAATGTGGCGGTCGATCGAGTCCCATGCCAGTACCTCTAGGTACCTCAGAGCCAGAATGCGGTCCCCAGACTGCTCCTCCAGGACATCAGACACTTTCCTGCTTCGATGGGGTTGAGCTCCGTCTTGAATGAACCACATCTTGTCGAAATCGGGGTCACTTCAGATAATGGGGATGAAATCATCTGCCAAAACCATCACGTACCGCTCGGTAGTCACCGCGCCATCAAGGTGGACTATTCTGTGACTGGACGTTGCACAACGCAGATACTCGTTCCTCAAATGCGCCAGTTTTGCTTATTAACGAACCCATGCACTAAACCAAAGAACAAGGCGCATTCTAATTCCCATGATGCCCCGCGGCCAATCGTGCAGATTGATCGTCCTAGCGCAAACCTTTCAGAAGCTATGAAGGCTTTATGCCATATAATTAAATAACTGTCACCTTGTATATACAGGGTTTTCCGAAACTATTGAAATGATTCAAATGGCTCTGAACACTATGGAACTTAACTTCTGAGGTCATCAGTCCCCTAGAACTTAGAACTACTTAAACCTAACTAACCTAAGGACATCACACACATCCATGCCCGAGGCAGGATTCGAACCTGCGACCGTACGGTCGCACGGTTTCAGATTGTAGCGCCTAGAACCGCTCAGCCACCCCGGACGGCCGAAACTATTTCTTGAAATTAACATAAGAAGTAAAGCACATAAAAACAAATATGTTTCGTTATGGTACACCTGGTTTCTGGCAGCAATTTCTGATGCTCGGGACTATTGACAGAGAAGGTAGCAATTACAGCTGTGGCATTCACAGGAAGTGCTCGTGTGGGCGGCCTTGGTCCCTATGCACGCACTACATCGTCGGACCGCTGACTGTTGTATCCATTCGAAGACTCCTGGCATGTCCACAAAGGTACCAGCAGCGATGGCAGTTCTAGCAACAACTGCTTCTTCAGTTTCCACAAATGTTTCGTGCATCAGCTGGTTCGTGAGCCCCCAGAGGAAGAAATCCAGACACGCGAGGTCAGGTGACTTGGGTGGCCACCTCGGCCGAGCCATTGAATGCCGAAGGTGGCTGCCAGACGATGTCTCACAGCAAGCTGGAAGTATATCCTTTGTCAAACAATGAGAGCTACCTGTACATGCTCCAGCAGTTCAGACTACACGTGTTCCACGAAAACGAGATATCTCTGTCTGTTGTGGTGGAATGAAACAATCTATGGACCATCAACCCAATACCGAGAATGGGGCCAAAATACTAGCACCAAATCGCTGTTGATGACCACGAAATAGAGTACCTCGTGGACTCACATGTACCCAAACGTGCAAATTGTATACAAAGGGCGCTTTTGAAAGTCACTTCTCATCCCCAGTGAGCAACAACGACACAACAGGTTATGCTTGCAACACTAACTAAAAGTTCCCTGACATCGCAAGTTGACTTCAGACGCCATTTGCCCCTTATTGTTTGTTTCGATGTTTTCCACCTCCTGTATTAATTTGAACAAATAGATTCGGAACTCTATAGTAATATATGTAGATGCAAATCTGGCAAGTCGAGTAAATTGTAGATGTGTGAAACGCAACAGAACAAGAAGCAGCAGCGGAAAAAGAAGTGTTAAAATGCGAACGATTCCATGGTATATTTTAGAAACAGATAAAGCGCATCATAAAAAGTGGACTACTGCTGAAGGATAAGAAAACTGCAATTGCGAAACGAGAAGGATCTGAATTCGGCACGTCGTCCCTGGCTGGTCATAGTGAGTAAAAGAAGTAAATTTGGAAGTGGACTGCTGAAAGTGACAAACCAATTATGTTTTTGCATATAAACCATAGATGTACTTATCAAACTACTAAATTAGTAACAAAAGAAACTCGTTTGGGTAAGTGTTGACGATTGCTGATGCAGAAATGTTCATGTGCTTCATTCGCAGCTGGAAAGGTAAGAGAACGTAATACGCAGCATAAATGATACGGTTGGTCTTGTGCATCACAGTGACCTATGAACCATATGGCTGCAGATCTAAATGCCGGTGGGTGCTTCAGCATCAGATGATATAAAGCGTGTTCATAAATTAGTTACACAGAAGCAACCTTTAGTTCTCGAAAAGGTGAACAACCTAGATAAATGTTTGATGCATCACTGAATGCTGTATATCTTCAAGTTTTATTTACATGTGTTTGGTGTGGCTGCCTTTTGTAACACAATAAATGTCCCCTCTGTAATCAGTTTCCTGCCAAACCCTATGAAGCAAGTCTTGGTGGTAACTGCTTGTGTAGTTTGTCTTTAACGTAACGTAACCCTGTTCACAGAAATCTCTTGGGATGAAATCAGGTGATCTTGGTGGCCAGGATATTGTTACATAACCTCCAATCCAAGGCGGCACATTCCCAACGAGATACGTGACAATTTCACGATGATAATGTGGCGGCACGCCATCTCGCTGAAAAGTAAATTATGTGCCCATATCCTGTTGTAATTTACCCATTAGATAATGTTCAGGCTTGTCCGAGTAGGATATGACAGTTGACTCAGCAGAAAACAAAGGACGGTAACAGCTTCTAGCGAAAAAAAAAAAAAAAAAAAAAAAAATCTTTGGGGAGTCCCGCACATATCGCAGTAGGTGACAGGTTTCTGCCCGCCCCATTGCGATATGTAGTCCTGAATTGTGTCTGGACTGTAGTAAGGGATTTGGATTCATGAAACCACGCACGCTCTGCGCCGTTATACGACTCCACAATGACTGCATGAGTAACTGATCTGCACATTCCACCTAGCGGGAACGTCAGGAACTAAGAGTTACGCAGGAATAAAACTTGAAGATATGCTGCATTCAGTAACATTTCTGTAACATATTAACCATTCCCACAATTAAAGTTTACTTTTGTACAACTACAGGGAGGCGCACGAAATGTGTTGCCAATTGTTTCTTTCACGATTTACGACGCACATTAGACATCCCGCTGGGATCTCTACAGCAGTACCAGCAGAGCTTGGAAAAACAAATGAGTTATGAAATGACGTGTAATTCACGATACTGCCGCTAGGAGACTAGTAAGCAGCAATGGCTGACAATGGAAGACTGACGACACAGCAACGATCAGTAAATATGTTACTTTTTCATGAAACGAAAGGCCTTGTTGTGACTCAGAGGCGTTTTCGACAACAGTTTAACACAAGATGGGTCCCTTGCATGAAGACCATCCACAGGTTGTACGATAAATTTGTACAGGAAGGAATAGTATTGGAAGCGAAGCGACCTCGGCCTAAGCCCGTTTGTTCTCCGGAGAACATTGAAGCGGTACGAGTTGCTGTACAGAGAAGTTCCGGGAAATCGTGTAGAAAGGCAGCAGTGCAACAGGGAATATCCAGACGCTCCGTTCAACGTATTCTTAAAAGTGACCTCCATATGTGCCCATACAAGATGACCTGTGCACAGAAAGTCACTGAAGAAAACACGCAGCAGAGACTACTGTTTGCTCAGTGGGCGAAGGATAGGGAAGAAACTCTCAACAACGTTTGGTTTTCAGACGAGGCGCATTTTCATTTAGACGGTGCGATTAACAAACAAAATGATACGCTTTTGGGCCACTGAAAATCCACAACTGCTTCACGAACGACAACATTATGCTCCGAGGATTACAGCGTGGGCAGCAATTTCCAGTCACGGACTTACTGCACCCTTTTCTTTGAAGAAACTGTGAACACCGAGCGTTATTTGAGCATGCTTCGCAATAGCTTCATTCCACAGCTTCTTGCTACTGCCTTGCCCTTCAACACGCAGTGGTTCATGCAAGATGGAGCAAGGCCACATACTACAAACACTGTGTTGGAGTTTTTACACAAGCATTCGACATGCGGATCATTTCACTCAGGTTTCCAGGTCTCTTCAATGACGGACAAAATTGGCCCCCCAATAGTCCAGACCTCAAGCCATGTGACTTTTTTCTTTGGGGGTATCTAAAGGAAAAATTTTTCCCGAAGCGTCCAAGGGATTTAACGGAGCTCAGAAGACTTATTCTTCAAGCTTGCAGTGAAATTACGGAAGACATGTGCCGTAGGGTAATCACTAACTTCACTGTTCGTTTGAAGGAAGTTAGGAAACGAAATGATGGACATATTGAGCATGTGCTGAGTTAGAACAAATCTCCATAGACGGCTCTTCATTGTAGTATTTGTTCCTTTCAGATTGTATTGACAACAAAAACAAAATGGTAACACATTTCGTGCTCCACCCTGTAGTTCATGAACATCATACAGCGGAGATGCTGTGCTGCAGACAGGCACAACAAAAAGAAAGTAAGCTTTCGTTCAACAAGGCGTTCATCGGATCTAGACAACATACTGATTTCCGATGAAAGTCTTGTTGGCCTAAAGCTTAGTTTCTGACAGTCTTTTTGTTGTGCCTATCTGCGACTCAGCAGCCACGCTATAAGGTGATTAACAACTATCCTTTTCATAATATTGCCATCCCCGATCTTCTATTGTTCAATTTATAAACACCCTGTACCGTACATCAAAACCACACCTGCTCGACAGTACTATTATTAAAAATATCCGGGAAATGTTACAGTTTATTCGTATCACGGGTATGTTATGTGTCACTACTTATTGTTCGCAGAGTACTTGTATAGTGACTGTTGACAATCAGATCACTGTTCCGTTCGATATAAATAGCAGTCACGATAATTGCTAACCGAAAATGTTCGCTTTTAGAGTGATGTATATGTAACAAATACTCTGTTGTAGTTATAATTATCGCTTTGTCCGTTATCTCATGCGCTGCACAGTCGTCGGAGATTTACTGCGCCAAATATAATACAGTACACTCGTAGTAGCGCTGCGCCAGCCGTTACGTCGTCTCCGCTTCCTGTACAATCCTGAGCCTCTTAGAATTTTTCTGACAGAAGAGGCATTCTGGGTGAGAATAGATCAACTGGCAGGAAGCCTGAACAGCCTTTTGAGATCAGGATAGCGTACACACTACCGCTTGGCGAGTTGCATCATAACGATAGCTGTCGTTTTTGCAGCCGCCGCAAATGTTTGGCTGTTTGTGACAGTTAATTATGATGTTCTATTTGAGAGACGAGGTACTCGCAAAAATGCAGACGAGGTACGGATTCGACTACTACATATCGTAGAAACAATACGAATCCTCGGTAGTATAGTGGTTAGTATCCCCGCCTGTCACGCGGGAGACCCGGGTTCGATTCCCGGCCGGGGAGAGTATTTTAAAAATCTCTGTTACATTGGTACATAAACATACTACTGGAAATACAGTACAGAACTATGCGTCCGATTGTAACAGCAGAGTACCTGCTACATCCAGATTTTAAAATAAAGCAGCAGTAGAATGCATCAAACCGGTCTCAACTATTGTTACTGTATTTCCTGCCACACCGCAAAATTAACAAAATTGATATCGATTGTAGCGAACTGTGTACCTAAAACTGAATACAAGCAAATAACACGAAATTACTGTGCAATGAACTTTTGACATGAAGTCAAACAACAAAACGAATGTGAAAGGAAAATTTACTACTTGGAAAAATTGAAGCAGACCAAAGTCATAAATTTTATACCTCACTGTTATCTTTGTACATCGTTACAAGATAAAAAGTTTTATGATATTGTTTAAAAAAAGTTTCAAAACGGAGATGGGGTAGGAGTAATACGTTCTCATCTGGCTTTGGGTGATAGCGCAGTGTGACGGCCCTTCGCTAGTGTTACAGGCGAACAGAACCCCAGGACGTGTAAATTGTGCCCAGCGAAAACTGCGCCTGCGCGAAAAGCTATAAAACTTGCATCCAGGATTCCTGGAAATTATCGACTCACTGAGTCACGGCCTACCTCCACCCCAAGGATGGAAATCCTCCATATGCCTCCAGTAATGTGTCGCTTAGTGATGGGAACAACCGAATTCAGTCGTTTGCTGGAAAGCAATAGACTCTGTAGATTGTAGCTCTACGTATTGGTTGAATTATTGATTCATCCTTTTGAGTGAAACCGGTTCATGGGAGCTACAGAATGGAAAGAATCTAATCAGTCAGTTGTAGTTTTGCTATCGGCTGGATAATTATTCATTTACTTCTTTCATGTGTAACCAGTACTTAGGGAGGAACCGAATGAAAAGTCAACACACACAATCTGGTGGTGCTTTGCGCACTGAGTTAGTCTTTCTTGTTCTTAAAGTGAATGAAACCAGTCTTTAATTTTTCTGTCAGATGAAGCACGTGTTCAACTGATCAGTGGTTTGGCTGACTGAGCTGTCCAGTTATCCTTTTGAGCGAAACCAGTCTGTAGTACTTTCATTATGTGAAGTAAATACAAACTGGGTGGGGGGTACAAACACGTGCCCCTAACCCCACCCCCACGTGTGCATGAAATGGATGCGCCAAAGTTAAAATAAGCCATATACACATTAATGTAATTATGTACCGAATGACTGATCCTTCTCTTAACCATTTAAAACTTATATGTAGATTGCTGTGCATTTGATTGTTCCACCAGGTACAGGTACAACATGTAACTAATAAAGCTTCGGTGGGAGTGAGTATAGTTAACGAAGCAGAAGAGAAATCTGTATTAGATCCAGCAATTGAAGCTGGAAAGAAATAAAGAGAAACAGGTAATCGTAGACGAAAGGTTAATACTAAACCACGTACGACTACAACTACTACCGCAAGCTCCACAACAACAACTAGTACACCAGGAGCATGAACTTATCAAAAAGATTTAAAACCATTAAGAAGTACGATGAGAGATCGGGATGTTGAGGAATTTCTGCAGGAGACGGACGATGATGAGTTACTGGATATGTTAACTTGAAATCAGACAATGAATTGTAAAAAATATATTTTTATTTTTTAATAAAACGTAAGTACAAAATATTGTATTATTTTTCAATTAAATCAAGATCAATAAACATATCATACAGTATCATTGGATGTAATTCTTTTACAAGTCTCCTTTTCCATTTTTTCCAATAATGTTTTACTATTCTTTTTTCACAAACAGGACTGTGAAACATTTCATGATTAGCACATAAAAGTTCAAGAGTTTTAGTTAACACAAATTCAGATTTGTACTTTACTTGAATGTTAGTGTTATTGCCAGAAAATACACATTTCAATGTTTCATAACTTCCAACATCAAAATTAGGATCATCCATTACAATTAATCTACTTGATGCACATTCTCGTAGTCCAAAGTTAACAAATTTATTATTCTTATCACAGCATCCTGCATTAATCAAAGCACTAGAACACACTCGTGCAAAAGTTGATTTAAAACTATTAGGAGGACCTATTAAAGATATGCAATTTTTTTTACCATTTGTGTGGTTAAGTTCAAAATGGTTCAAATGGCTCTGACCACTATGGGACTTAACATCTATGGCCATCAGTCCCCTAGAACTTAGAACTACTTAAACCTAACTAACCTAAGGACATCACACAACACCCAGCCATCACGAGGCAGAGAAAATCCCTGACCCCGCCGGGAATCGAACCCGGGAACCCGAGCGTGGGAAGCGAGAACGCTACCGCACGACCACGAGATGCGGGCTTGGTTAAGTACATTGAATATATTATTTACAAATTCAGCTCCACCCACTCTTTGTATCCTCGTTTAGTAGCACAAAGTACTCTAGGTTTCTTTACAAATGATAATTGTCTTACTCTTTATGTATCTTTCTCGTGCAATGGAACTGGTAATTCACTGAGTAAACAACACACGTTTACTCTCTCTTCGTTAGCATCACGACACCTAACCCAATTTGGATTTGCTTGTAAATATTCAGGATATAAAGATGTGCCTAATGCAGTTAGTAAAAATTCATTGTCTGAAGAGTCAGTTAATATTTCAGTATCACTGTCCGAAGATGACGAAGAACTGTCATCACTCATACCTTCTGTGTCGAGCGAGATGAGAGGCAGTGAAAACAGATCGAAGACGTGAAGATTGACGTTTACAGTGACCTCCTGTGACCCAGCAGACCAGGCAGCGACTGTAAAAGTGCCCACCCATTATGTGTCCCATTAAATATTCAACTCAGGGGAAAAACCTCTGATAACTTTGCTACAGCAGCAGCAACCGCAATCGCGTCCGAATGGGATTGCGGTTGCTGCTGCTGCTGCTGCTGTAGCAAGCTATCAGAAGGTTTCTGCTGGATGTTAATATACTGGGTGATCAAAAAAAAAATCAATATAAATTTGAAAACTTAATAAACCACGGAATAATGTAGATAGGTAAAAACTGACACATATGCTTGGAATGAGATGGGGTTTTATTAGAACCAAAAAACACCCCATATTGCTAGACGCGTGAAAGATCTCCTGCGCACGTAGTTTGGTGATGATCGTGTGCTCAGCCACCACTTTCGTCATGCTTGGCCTCCCAGGTCCCCGGACCTGAGTCCGTGCGATTATTGGCTTTGGGGTTACCTGAAGTCCCAAGTGTATCGTGATCGACCCACATCTCTAGGGATGCTGAAAGACAACATCCGATGCCAATGCCTCACCATAACTCCGGACATGCTTTACAGTGCTGTTCACAACATTATTCCTGGACTACAGCTATTGTTGAGGAATGATGGTGGACATATTGAGCATTTCGTATAAAGAACATCATCTTTCCTTTGTCTTACTTTGTTATGCTAATTATTGCTATTCTAATCAGATGAAGCGCCATCTATCGGACATTTTTTGTACATTTGTATTTTTTTGGTTCTAATAAAACCCTATGTCATTCCAAGCATATGTGCCAATTTGTACCTGTCTATCTACAATATTCCGTGATTTATTCAGTTTTCAAATTTATACTGACTTTTTGATCACCCGTTATATTCTGGGGGTTGATTTTTATGCGGTTTAGTTGGTTTGTTGTTGTGTTAGCGTCAATGTGGAAGGAATTAGGTCTTTCATTAGTTTTTATTCTTTTTTATGGTTTAATAGTGCTATTGTTGTATTGGGTTCACGTGCAAGAGAAATTGACTTATGACATTGTAAAAACAATGAAGAATGGCATGGTGGTCATGGCGTCACCGTAAAGGACGTCAACATATTGCTCTGCTTGAGCAAACATAGTTCCTTTACGGGGTACGAGCGGAAGAAGAAATACGTGCCAGAATTTTGCGACTGTTTTTATTTTGTTTTACTGAGAAGGATTTAATTAAAAACCAATTTAAAAATTAAAAACCATTTTTTTGATCTAGCAACCTACATCCCACTCGATCAACGTCAACGTCCTGTCGCTATCAGAGCTAGGGTTGCAGCCAGTGCGAAAAGGTGGCGCGAGCTAGTCGCCGGTAGTGCAGGTTCCGGCAGCACTGCGCATGTGCTGATCTCCGCCACACCTCCTTACACCGGCTGCTGCGTTCGCGCCATCTCCTCGCGCCGGCTGTAACCCTGGCCCTGCTAGCAGCACGAGCAGGTTACGGCGGCGGCGTTACGCACCCGCACCGACAGATACTGTTTCCTTTTT
This sequence comes from Schistocerca serialis cubense, assembly GCF_023864345.2. NCBI lineage: Eukaryota > Metazoa > Arthropoda > Insecta > Orthoptera > Acrididae > Schistocerca > Schistocerca serialis. Next base: position 55,891,462 of record NC_064647.1, on the reverse strand, counting down.
TTTTAGGGGTACGAGCGGAAGTAAAAATACGTGCCAGAATTTTGCGACTGTTTTTATTTTGTTTTACTGAGAAGGATTTAATTAAAAACCAATTACAAAATTAAAAACCATTTTTTTAATCTAGCAACCTGCATCCCACTCGATCAACGTCAGCGTCCTGGCGCTATCAGAGCCAGGGTTACAGCCGGTGCGAAGAGGTGGTGCGGGCCAGTCGCCGCTAGTGCAGGTTCCGACAGCACTGTGCATGTGCTGATCTCCGTCACACTTAACACCGGTTGCTGCATTCGCGCCGGCCAGCACGCCACCTCCTCGCGCCGGTTGTAACCCTGGCCCTGCTAGCAGCACGAGCAGGCTACGTCGGCGGCGTTACGCACCCGCCCCGACCCGACTGTGTGTGTCTTTTTTGTTTCTTTTTTTGCCCCCAAGGAAAAGGTTAGAAAAAAGTGGTGTGTGTAAGTGAAATTATTCAGACCCCATAGACTGAGTGGAAGTATTCATTTAACTGGTAACCGAGACGTACTAGGGTCAGTTGGTTGTCTCACATTAAGTGAAACAACTGAGTCAGACATGGAGAGTTACTAACTAGTTTTTCCATTCGGCTGTAGGAAAAAACAATCGACTGGTCAGTCGGTTGTTGACAAGAGTCAGTTGTTTCCTCACTAGTGGTCGTGCCACCCTGTCCACTCTGCGTCCACGTCGCTATGCGACGCCAACGTCTGCCGGTGGAGAAGAGCAACAATTAACGTCATCTTTACCTTGCGCTGAAAATGTCGGTCTGAGAATTGTGCGACTGGCGAGGAATTTTAGTCCTCTATGTTCGACATAGCGTTTTTAAACATTCTCTTCCAGCCGTGCCTCTCTCACCCGACCTCGGAGTATGCTTTGATGTCGATATTAAGGTGTGGCTACCGATTTCGCTACAACTTTCCTCTTAGCCATTTGGCAACACAACAGGAACAACGTGTTCATGTTGTTTTCTTTCATACATGAAGTAAATTGTCTGCAGGTTTTTGATCGTTTTATCTCTATTCATTTTTTGTTGCAGCGTTTACCGGTAATCGAAAAAAAATGTATACTTAATCCTTTCATGATCAAAATTTATTTAGCATGTATTTGGAAAACGAAATGGTCAAAGCCTCTCTTCCTCTGGGATAAATACTCGTTATACACTTTCACTACTAAAACAATTTTAAGCTGACCGATTTTGAAAATAGGTGAAGTGGGACACACGTGTCCTGTGAACTTTACTAGATCCACGTTTTCATGTGGACCTAGGATTTTCAGAGTTACATTTATAAAATTAGAATGATTTTATCAAGATGACAATTACGGGAAAAAGTGTAAAAAATCCGTACCAAAACACATTTATTCTCCTGACAATGGATCACGAAAAATTTTAAGATGGAACCGAGATTCCACACACTTATGTTTCCCACATTTTAAGCAGTTTTCTGGGGCATATATATCCCACTGCATCCAAATTATATACAAACCAGTTGTGTAGTAATATTTCAGAACAATGTCTATGTTGTATAAGAAAACAGAAATAGTTACTTCAGACAATTTATGGAATGGAGATGGTGATATGATCTGGTTTTCGTAAAACAGACACACTACAAGTACACGCCAATCCATTTGACCACTAATGGTGTTCCATATTTCCACCCCATAGCCGGTAGTCGTTTTCTCCAAGTTCTGAAAGCATCTCTCTACATGCTAGCGCTAGACAGATATGAGCTGTAGATGTCGTAATGCTCAAAACTGCATATGGGACATATATATTCCATCAGCCATGCGAAGGTTAACCTGCAACATGAATACAATTTTTGTTAAATTTGTGTAATGTTAGTAACAAAAAGTGTTTTTATTGCGTGATATGTACCGGAGAATTTTTTGTTGCACTGAAACAAAAGGATGATAATCACGTGAAAACAGATAAACATAGGAGTGGTACCAATGCTACTGCTTCACCAAAAAGACAAATTTGGGAATTATGGTGCTGTGCAGTGTGGCTTCATTTTCATATCACACTGCCAGACACGAATTCAGTTTCAAAACATCAGACTACATGTAAACAAGTTAAAAAGCTATACGACCCAGGATGTTCACCTGTTGAACTAAAACCGAGGCAGTCATTGTTAACGTTATTTCGCAAAAAAAAAGAAGGTTCAGATGGCTCTGAGCACTACGGGACAACATCTGAGGTCATCAGTCCCCTAGAACTTAGAACTACTTAAACCTAAGTAACCTAAGGACATCACACACATCCATGCACCTTCCAGACTGTAGCGCCTAGAACAGCTCGGCGGCGTTATTTCGTCATTTATGTCTGATAATGTGTTGCATTCTTAGGGAAACATGAATTAAGTAACATTGAAACCTTCCCGTCTCCTCTATATCTCTCTTTTGTTACGCAACCTTCCCTTCTACAATAACCTATGAAACCTTCCCTTGGGATTTCTGTCTCTTGCTTAATAATAACAAATGAAATCTTCCCTTTGAAATTTATCCTATTTCTCAATCTTCGCATACAAATTTAAATGCTGCTTATTAAAAGTTAATTTCTGATTATTTCGACGAAACATAGAATGTCTCGCCGTCGTGGCCCTCAGTCGTTACCTGCAATAACCCAAAACTGTTCCTCACCTTTTTTACTGTTACTGCATCGCCATCTGACTGCTACATCGAACTGCGACATGAATATACTTACTCTGTTTCACTATACTCTATTAGCTGCTGGTGGACTGTCATAATAAGTGGCTGTATTTATTACCAAAGCTGACGTTATTCTTTAATAGCAAAACTGACGTTATTCTTTAATAGTAAAGCTGACATTATTCTTTAATTAATTTGACTGAAGTTAGGTAATTCATAGTTTTCTTGACAACAATAAAATTTTGCGAAGTTTTACATTGATGGTTTTTGAGATGGATTATAATCAGTAATGCAATATTGCTGGCAAAAATTAATTATATTCTGAATGAAATGATTTTACAAACGTTCAAATGGGACTTACTTTTTACAATACTCTTACAACTAGCAATGCGCAAACATACCTTCAGTAGTCTTGAGTTTCTCAAAAAAAAAAAATAATAATAATAATAATTCAATAACATTAGTTTAGTTATGATAATAGTTAGCTGATGTCTCTGTGCATCCGTTTATAATCTCTTGTAAACCATAGCTGGTGGCTGGCAGGCACACCGCTCCTCTCAACCTCTCGCTTCAGACCTGCCACAAACTCACTTCACATCTCGCTTACTACTGACTTCCTACAAACGCTAAAGTGCGGTCTCTCCTGCCAACAATGCTTTCTGGTGCAGACAATCCCTGCTACCATTACAAAATGTATCAATGCGCGGTCTTTCCCGCTCTTTTCTTAAAATGTATCCATACGCTGTCTCTCCCGCCCTTTTTAAAATTGTATCAATGTGCTGTCTCTCTTGCCAACATTTTTTCTGACCGTGGGAGGATTCAGGGCTGCGCCCTTTTGTTTGACAGCGGTAGAATGTGTTGGTCAGGAATGCAATTTTTGCCCTCTTGCTCCGTGCGTTATGAGTTATTTCGCTGCCTAGATAGCGGAATTCGTTAACTTCATGTACTTCGTAGTCACCGATCCTAATGTTAAGTTTCTCGCTCTTCTCGTTTCTGCTACTTCTCATTACTTGCGTAAGGATGATGTGGTCTGTTCGTATTCTGTACTCATTAGACTGTTCATTCCATTCAACAGGTCCTGTAATTTGTATTCACTTTCAGAGAGGATAGCAATTTCATCAGCGAATCGTAACATTGATACCCTTTCACCTTTCAATCCTACTTTTGAATCTCTCTTTCATTTCCGTAACTGCTTCTTCGATACATAGATTGAACAGCAGGAGTGAAAGACACCATTCCTGCCTTCCACCCTCCGTTCTTTGGCTTCCGCTCTTATAGTTCCATTTTTGTTCTTGTACGCATTACCGATCTGTCACTACAGCTTACCCCCGTTTTTCTCAGGATTTCGAACGTCTTTACCATTTTACATTGTCGAATGCTTGTTCCACGTCTACAAATCCTATGAATGTGTCTTTATATTTCTTCAGTCTTGCTTGGATTATCAACTACAATGAGGGTACTGCCTCTCTGGTACCTTTATCTTTCCTAAGCCAAACTGGACGTCATATATCCCTTTCCTCGGAGAATCGCCTTATTCATTACCTAATTTTCAACTCTCTTCTGTGGCACCTCAATTTTCTTTACTATTCTTCTGTATATCATTCTTGTCAGCTAGTTGGAAACATGAACTCTTAAGGTAACTGTGTGATAATTCTCGCAATTGTCGGCTTTTACAGTCAACGGAACTGTGTGGGTAATGTTTTTCCGAAAATCTGCTGGTAGATTAACTGTCTCATACATTCTACATACCAACATGAATAATCGTTTTGTCGCCATTTGCCCTAATGTTCTCAGAAATTCCGATGGAGTGTTGTCTATGCCTTCTGCCTTATTTGATCTTAGGTCTTCCAAAGCTCTTCTAAATTGTGTGTATAATACTTGATCCCTTATCTCTTCCTGTCGACTCCTGTGTCTTCTTCTGTCACGTCATCAGACAAATCTTCCTCCTCTTACAGGCCCTTAATGTACTCTTTCCACCCATCCGCTCTCTCGTCTCCATTTAATAGTGGATTTCCCATTCTACTCTTAATGTTACAGCCCCTGCACTTTTTGACTGTCCTATATGCTGAGTCAGTCCTTCTCATAATTATTTCTTTTTCGATTTCTTCACTTTTTCATGTAGCCATTTCGCCTCAGCCTCCCTGCACTTTCTATTTATTTCATTCCTAAGAGACTTGTATCTCCGTATTCCTGAATTCCCCTAAACACTTTTGTGCTTCTCCTTTCGTCGATCAACTGAAGTATTTCTTCAGTTCTCCACGGTTTCTTCTAATGACCTTCCTTTTACCTATGTCCGCCATGTGACTGCACTTTTTTGAGATGTCCATCCCTCTTCAACTGAACTACCTACTGAGCTATTCACTATCGCAGTATCCCCATTTCTTGGGGGTCACGATGAGAAGTGTTTGATCACTCACAATACAGCCCTTAATTGGCTCCCTCCGTTGTTCATCTCTGCTCCCGAGACAACATTTTGGCACAAACAGTGCTAGCCAGACTACTGTAGAGAATTGGCGGAAAGCACAGGCGGCTGCTGCCTGTGACGAGGGTACTGGGAACTTTGTACGAAACCACGACAAATGTCTAAATCGGCGCGGCGACTATTTAGTGAGGTAGTTGGAAGTTGTGGCTGACTTGCGAATAAAAATTTTTTGATTTTCACTGTGGTTTTTATTTCGCGACCGATCGGACATCACTTTCTGAATACGCCTCGCATATGGCCTCTGAATCGAAATGGTGCTCCTTCTTTCTGGACATGTCTGAAAGAACAGACACGATGCATATGCAATTAATATATTGTTCCACAAGACTGTCTTTACCATCAGTAGTATATGTGCACTGGATACTATTCACATCAAATCCAACATATATCGTTTTCTGCTTTTATTATTATTCACGTTTGGGCCCTACTGGACCACGCGAAGTACAATTACGGGGCATTCAGTTATTTTCTTTTAGACTTTCTCTCTGCCCAAATTGTTTTCATTCTCTCGGAATGAGCTCTTTTCCTTTCATCAGACCATGTGGTTCCAGTTTTCTTTGGTTTTTCAGCTTGACCAACTACCGTGTCATGAATTTTTTGCCTAAATAATTTTCTGTCTTGAATTTCATCTTGTTTTATATCTGCCTCTTTCATGTCCTCTTTTATAGCAGCAATCCATTTTATTGTCTCAAATTTAGCTTTACTTCGATTTTCGTAGAATTCCACTACTTGTTTAGTTAGTCTGGTAGCATCCATTCTTTTAATATGCCCATAAAATTTTAATCTGCGTTTTTTCATATCCGAATATATGCTGGTGTATTGTTGAATTTCACTATTTGCTCTTAGCCTGTATGTTCCTTCTTCAGTATATTTTGGACCTAGAATTTTTCTGATTACTTTTCATTCTCTTTTTTGGATTTCTTGAATGTCCTTTTTTCTGTTTAAAATTAGCGTTTCAGCCCCATAAAGGCACTCTGGTTTTATGACCGTGTTGTAATGTCTCAATTTAGAGTACCTCGAGAGACATTTTTTGTTGTAGATGTCTTTTGTAAGTCTAAAAGCTGTCTCCATCTTTTTGACAACGAATTTCATTTCCAATTTTTTCTAGACCAGTCTCTGAGATTGTTTCACCTAAATATTTGAATTGCGAAACTCTTTTGATTTTTCCATACTTAGTTTCCAAAAGTTTGGGTGCCAGTTTGTTGCTAGTCATATACTGTGTTTTTTTCAAATGAGATTTGGAGACCTACTCTTTCTGCTGTTTCTTTAAGAATTTCTATTTGTTTCTGAGCAATTTGGATGTCCTGCGTTAGAATAACCAAGTCGTCTGCAAAGGCCAAACAGTCTATTCGAATATTTGTTCGTCCTAATTTCACTGGTTGGTCAATTTTGAACTCCAATTTTCGTTCGCGCCACTCTTGTATTACTTTTTCTAGAACGCAGTTAAATAGCAACGGAGAGAGTCCATCACCTTGCCTCACGCCTGTTTTTATTTCAAAGGATTCTGAAATTTCTCCTCTGAACTTTACTTTTGATTTTGTACCAGTTAGCGTGTCTCTGATAATTGCCGTGGTTTTAGGATCCAGGCCTTGTTCTTTCACAATTTGGAAAAGAGATTCACGATCCACTGAGTCATAAGCCTTTCTAAAATCTACAAAGGTACAAACTAGTTTTTTATTGTAAATTTTTTGATGTCTGAGAATTAGTTTGAGGACTAAAATCTGTTCTGGGCAAGATCTATTTGGCCTGAAACCTGCTTGATATTCGCCAATTTTCCATTCAAGTAGTTGTTGTGCTCGGTTCAGAAGACATTGAGAGAGGATTTTGTATGTGACTGGAAGAAGAGAAATTCCTCTGTAATTATTAACATCAGTTTTGTCTCCCTTCTTATGAAGTGGGTGAATCAAGGCGGTTTTCCATTCATCAGGAATTTTTTCAGTTTGCCAAATGTTTTGCATGATTGAAGTAATTTCTTTAACGGTTTTTGGACCAGCTGCCTTTAAAAGTTCTGCAACAATTCCATCTTCACCAGATGCTTTGTTGTTTTTCAACTTATGAATTTCTTTAATGATTTCCTCTTCATTTGGTGCAAGTGAAACTGGATTGCATTGTTGGGGAATTTTTGGTGGAAATCTTTCTGTGGGCTCGGGGCAATTTAGAAGATTCTTAAAATATTTAGAAAGTTCTTTGCAATTTTCTTGGTTGTTAAGAGCCAACTGTCCATTTTCCTTCTTGAAGCAAAGATTCTGGGGTTGGTACCCCTTTATTTTGGTTTTAAAAGTTTTATAAAAATTTCTGGTATTGTATTTCTGAAAATCTTCTTCAATTTCTAAGAGTTGACTATTCTCATATTGTCTTTTTGTTTGTCTAATTAGTTTTGAAGTGTCTTTTCTAGTTGTCAGGAATATATCATATGTGTCTTCTGCCTTGTTGCTATTCCATGCTTTAAATGTCTCTTGTCTGGCTTTGATTGCATGATCACAGTTTTAATTCCACCAAGCATGTTTCTTGTGTTTTCGTAAAGGAATTTGATCTTGAGCTGTTTTGATAATCTTGTGTTTGAGTTGTTCCCAATTTTGTGCACTTGTTTTGTCAAATTCGTCTGCTAATAATGATGGTTGGATTTTACTGGTGTCAAATTTGGGGATTAATGGTGTCCCTTTGTTGAAATTTTGGGGTTTTAGCTTTAGTTTCACACGGGTTAAGTAATGGTCTGAGTCAATATTGGCGCCTTTACGAACTTGAACATTTGAAATTTCTTTGTGACATGGATACGAGATTGCAATATGGTCAATTTGGAATTCACCTATGTCCTTGTTAGGTGATCGCCATGTCTTTTGTTTTGAAGGTTTTTTCTTAAAATGACTTGACATAATTTTGAGATTGAAATTTCTGCAAAATTCTACCAGCCTCTTTCCATTTTGATTGGTCCATTTATGTGCAGGGAATTCACCGACCGTTTTTCTAAATTTTCTCTCTTTCCCTAACTGTGAATTAAAATCACCCATTAAAATCTTTACATAATTTTGAGGAATTTTGGAGACTGTATTCTCTAACACTTCCCATGACTTATTTACTTTTTCTGGATTTGTTTTATTCTCCTGGTTGATAGGCATGTGTGCGTTAATTAAACACTACATTTTATTTGCGCATTTCATGGAAATTGTCATTAGTCTGTTGTTTACTGGATTTACTTCGATTACGGAGCCAAGAATGTCTTGCGAAATTGCGAATGCAACACCCAGATGCGGAGTGTTTTTAAGAATTCTTTTGTCTGTTTTACTTTTAAACAATCGGTAGTTTGCAAAATCCATGGTATTCTCATCAGGCAACCTTGTTTCTTGCAGGGCTAAAATTTTGATATTTTGTTCTTTTAGTGTGTCTCCTAATTTATAGAGTTTTCCTGGTGTCAAGAGAGAGTTAATATTGATAGTTCCAAAAAATGTTTCGACCTTGGGCATGAGTCGGTCAAAAGACTTCGATTTCCTCTGGTTTGGGATATAGCGTTTCAGCCTAGTCTCCCCAGAATCCGATAGACTAGTTGCGCCACTGATGGCGGAGGATTTGTTACCACCTGGGGTAATTTTGTAATTACTAAAACGCTCCATAATAGTACTTAGAATCAAAGGGTTGAGCTCAGAAAAGCTCCGTGGTTAAGACTGGAGTGGTTAGTTCCAGAATTTGTATTACGGCCGCACCTCTGGTGAACAGACGCCGACCACAGTGCCGCTTGTTACAAGTCAGACGCAAGGTGGATTTATTGTATTATGTGCCTCTTCCGCTAGTTCCACCGTACCGAGATTCGTTCTCTCCGCCTTCACTACCGTTGAGGTCTTCGCTGTAACCCTAGCAAAGGGGCCCTGACAGAGTACTATCACCCGGGCCAGGTGAACTCTGGTTTTTTAAACGAGGTTGTTACTCCTCCCCCTCCTCCTTCCTCATCACTTGCATAATGAGGCCCCGGGCTTGGGACCGGTACAGCGGAGTTCGTTTTCTGCTTTATTAATTTATTTTTAATTCCGTTAGTCACAATGGGATTTAGTTTACTGTGCCTTTATTTTAAGATTGGTGAAAGTTTTAGTTAGCCTTCTCTTTCCTTATGACCTCCTCTATAAACAACCAGATTTGCAGACGAATTAGCAATTTGGCTCTGAAGTTTTTCGTGTCGAAGTTCTTGTGTAAAAAGTTCCTTGTATATTTGCTGCTTCAAGTTCGAATAAAACTCCAAGCTGTCGATGATTGCCTCCATCACGATCATCGTCAAGGGCTAAAGCAGGCTGTTGTGAACTGCCGAGGCTACTACTATTCTACCCACTGGATGGTAGCTGATTAACTCTGTTGCGTCATAATGACAGCACGGAAATGGCGCGTGCCGGTTTTTTTTTTCTTTTGTTGGCATTTCATTCCTCTCTCCTTACATGGAGACACGTTGCCGCTCTTCAGCTATATGAGAGTAAAAAGCTTAAAACATATTAGAAACTTGGACACATCTTTGACAAAATGAATGTTTGACACAATAAAAAGGCATAGATTAAGTTGCATAATTTAAAATATAAAAGGCGGATTGGTTGATTAAGTAAAAGATTGACACAGATGAAATGGCAAATGAATGTTTCGCAAAAGATAAGAGACAGGGACAGTTGTATAAGTTAAAAAAGTAAAAAGCTGGTTTGTTGACTGATTAAGATAGTGACACACATTAGTGAAGTATTGATTGGGCTTAGACTGCCAGGAAGAGGGGTATGATGGGACAACAGCAGTTGGGGTAGTGCATAAGAGGGTGTTTGTGTGGACAGATGCAGGAAACTGAATAGGGGTGCTGTTGAGACGAAGCCTTAGGGTGTGATTGAAGAGGAAGGGAGCCCTGAGTGGGGGAGATGGGATAGGTTCCGTTTAGATGCGGTAGGACTGGTACACGTCAGGGTGGATTTAGTGGTTGGATAAAACAGCACTCCGCCTTCAGGCCACAAGTGGCCCATCGGGACCATACGACCGCCGTGTCATCCTCAGCTGAAGATGCGGATAGGAGGGGCGTGTGGTCAGCACACCGCTCTCCCGGTCGTTGTGATGGTTTTCTTTGACCGGAGCCGCTACTATTCGGTCGAGTAGCTCCTCAATTGGAATCACGAGACTGTGTGCACCCCGAAAAATGGCAACTGCACATGGCGGTTGGATGGTCACCCATCCAAGTGCCGACCACGCCCGACAGCGCTTAAATTGATTCTTTGACTGAATATTATGGACTAGCAATAAGGAGAAATGTAGGATATTTGGAGAACATGAGACGAGTTGTTTGGGCAACATGGTTTCACAGAGTGTCAACAGATGAAACCCCACAGTATCGTTTGTGTCCAAAAGGGGAAGATTCGTAGTGCAAGTACTGGTTGAGCAATGCTACAGGCATACAATATACCCACAAACATCCCTTACCACTTGCTGTAATGGAGGCAATTAGGCCTATATATAGTGATCTGGCAAATGAAAATCTACTTAGGAAATGTATGCACGGTCTCTCTCAGAATGCAAATCAAAGCTTCAACAGCTGTATGTGGGACAGAATACCCAAAACTGTATTTGTTCGGCTGAGCGTGCTGAAGTTGGAGTGATGGATTGATAATAACATTCAATGATGGTACAATTTCAAGGATCAATGTTATGAAGAAACTGAACATCCAGAAGGGAAGGAGTATAAGCGGAGGGTAACCAAAGCAAGGACAGCTGCAGAAGCTGCTACCAAGGAGTCACGGATAAAGGAAAAATGAAGACAAAGAATATGGAGGATAAAGAAACAGGAGGACAACTGGAGTATGCAGCTGGAATGTTCTAAACGAGCAAAGTGGCAAGTAAATAAATCTGTAAATCTTCTTTTGCGATTAACCGAAAAGTTGAACTTCAATCATTCTTTCTTCTAAATGACTGAAGTTAAACTTACAAAAATTGCTAAAGATATTTGTAATAACCTCCTCTACTTCCCTTCCCTACTATTTCCTGAAAAATTTATAACATGATGATGATGCCGTGAAATTTGAGTTACATTTTTAAATATTTTTGTTGTAGTAAAATAAAGTACTTTCCACGGATCAGCATCAGGGAAGGAAATTGGAGGTATAAAACACGCATCTGACTGTTGTGTGTGGTACCAAAGGAAATGCTACCGCAGTGAAATAGTGCTCCGTTTTTTATACTTTTATAAACAAGAAGGTACCCGTGGTCTAGGGGTAGCGTCTGTGATTCATAATCAAACCCGATCCCGGGTTCGATCCCCGCCACTGCCTAAATTTTGATAAATAATCAGCATTGGCGGCCGAAGACTTCCGGCATAAGAAGTCAGCCTCATTCTGCCAACGGCCTTGTCAAAGAGGGCGGAGGAGCGGATAGAGGTTCAGGGCACTCTCTTGTCCTAGGGGTGGGAAGTTGCCCCTAAAGGCGGAAGAATCAGCAATGATCAACGACATGAGGATGCAGAAAGCAATGGAAACCACTGCATTAAAGACACGTAACGTGTATCCACAGGAAATGTGGCCTGTATTTGAAAAAGTGTCATGATGATCTCTCCATTGGTAAAAGATTCCGGAATAGTCCCCCATTCGGATCTCCGGGAGCGGAATGCCAAGAGCGAGGTTACCATGAGAAAAAAGATTGAATAATCAACGAAAGGATAACGTTCTACAAGTCGGGGCGTGGAATGTCATAAGCTTGAACGTGGTAGGGTAACTAGAAAATCTGAAAAGGGAAATGCAAAGGCTCAATCTAGATATAGTAGGGATCAGTGAAGTGAAGTGGAAGGAAGACAAGGATTTCTGGTCAGATGAGTATCGGGTAATATCAACAGCAGCAGAAAATGGTATAACAGGTGTAAGATTCATTATGAATAGGAAGGTAGGGCAGAGGGAGTGTTACTGTGAACAGTTCAGTGACCGGGTTGTTCTAATCAGAATCGACAGCAGACCAACACCGACAACGATAGTTCAGGTACACATGCCGACGTCGCAAGCTGAAGATGAACAGATAGAGAAAGTGTATGAGGATATTGAAAGGGTAATGCAGTATGTAAAGGGGGACGAAAATCTAATAGTCATGGGCGACTGGAATGCAGTTGTAGGGGAAGGAGCAGAAGAAAAGATTACAGGAGAATATGGGCTTGGGACAAGGAATGCAAGAGGAGAAAGACTAATTGAGTTCTGTAGCCAGTTTCAGCTAGTAATAGTGAATACCCTGTTCAAGAATCACAACAGGAGGAGGTATACTTGGAAAAGGCCGGGAGATACGGGAAGATTTCAATTAGATTACGTCATGGTCAGACAGAGATTCCGAAATCAGATACTGGATTGTAAGGCGTATCCAGGAGCAGATATAGACTCAGATCACAATATAGTAGTGATGAAGAGTAGGCTGTAGTTCGAGACATTAGTCAGGAAGAATCAATACGCAAAGAAGTGGGATACGGAAGTACTAAGGAATGACGAGATACGTTTGAAGTTCTCTAACGCTATAGATACAGCAATAAGGAATAGCGCAGTAGGCAGTACAGTTGAAGAGGAATGGACATCTCTAAAAAGGGCCATCACAGAAGTTGGGAAGGAAAACATAGGTACAAAGAAGGTAGCTGCGAAGAAACCATGGGTAACAGAAGAAATACTTCAGTTGATTGATGAAAGGAGGAAGTACAAACATGTTCCGGGAAAATCAGGAATACAGAAATACAAGTCGCTGAAGAATGAAATAAATAGGAAGTGCGGGGATGCTCAGACGAAATGGCTGCAGGAAAAATGTGAAGACATCGAAAAAGATATGATTGTCGGAAGGACAGACTCAGCATACAGGAAAGTCAAAACAACCTTTGGTGACATTAAAAGCAACGGTGGTAACGTTAAGAGTGCAACGGGAATTCCACTGTTAAATGCAGAGGAGAGAGCAGATAGGTGGAAAGAATACATTGAAAGCCTCTATGAGGGTGAAGATTTGTCTGATGTGATAGAAGAAGAAACAGGAGTCGATTTAGAAGAGATAGGGGATCCAGTATTAGAATCGGAATTTAAAAGAGCTTTGGAGGTCTTACGGTCAAATAAGGCAGACGGGATAGATAACATTCCATCAGAATTTCCAAAATCATTGGGGGAAGTGGCAACAAAACGACTATTCACGTTGGTGTTTAGAATATATGAGTCTGGCGATATACCATCTGACTTTCGGAAAAGCATCATCCACACAATTCCGAAGACGGCAAGAGCTGAGAATTATCGCACAATCAGCTTAACAGCACATGCATCGAAGCTGCTTACAAGAATAATATACAGAAGAATGGAAAAGAAAATTGAGAATGCGCTAGGTGACGATCAGTTTGGCTTTAGGAAAAGTAAAGGGACGAGAGAGGCATTTCTGATGTTACGGCTAATAATGGAAGCAAGGCTAAACAAAAATCAAGACACTTTCATAGGATTTGTCGACCTGGAAAAGCGTTCGACAATATAAAATGGTGCAAGCTGTTCGAGATTCTGAAAGAAGTAGGGATAAGCTATAGGGAGAGACGGGTCATATACAATATGTACAACAACCAAGAGGGAATAATAAGAGTGGACGATCAAGAACGAAGTGCTCGTATTAAGAAGGGTGTAAGACAAGGCTGTAGCCTTTCGCCCCTACTCTTCAATCTGTACATCGAGAAAGCAATGATGGAAATAAAAGAAAGGTTCAGTAGTGGAATTAAAATACAAGGTGAAAGGATATCAATGATACGATTCGCTGATGACATTGCTATCCTGAGTGAAAGTGAAGAAGAATTACATGATCTGCTGAACGGAATGAACAGTCTAATGAGTACACAGTATGGTTTGAGAGCAAATCGGAGAAAGACGAAGGTAATGAGAAGTAGTAGAAATGAGAACAGCGAGAAACTTAACATCGGGATTGATGGTCACGAAGTCAATGAAGTTAAGGAATTCTGCTACCTAGGCAGTAAAATAACCAATGACGGACGGAGCAAGGAGGACATCAAAAGCAGACTCGCTATGGCAAAAAAGGCATTTCTGGCCAAGAGAAGTCTACTAATATCAAATACCGGCCTTAATTTGAGGAAGAAATTTCTGAGGATGTACGTCTGGAGTACAGCATTGTATGGTAGTGAAACATGGACTGTGGGAAAACCGGAACAGAAGAGAATCGAAGCATTTGAGATGTAGTGCTATAGGCGAATGTTGAAAATTAGGTGGACTGATAAGGTAAGGAATGAGGAGGTTCTACGCAGAATCGGAGAGGAAAGGAATATGTGGAAAACACTGATAAGGAGAAGGGACAGGATGATAGGTCATCTGCTAAGATATGAGGGAATGACTTCCATGGTACTAGAGGGAGCTGTAAACTTAGATTGGAATACGTCAAGCAAATAATTGAGGACGTAGGTTGCAAGTGCTACTCTGAGATGAAGAGGATAGCACAGGAAAGGAATTCGTGGCGGGCCGCATCAAATCAGTCAGTAGACTGATGACCAAAAAAAAAATATTGTTCCTAGAATGAAATTTTCACTCTACAGCGGAGAGTGCGCTGATATGAAACTTTCTGGCAGATTGAAACTGTGTGCCAGACCGAGACTCGAACTCGGGACCTTTGCCTTTCGCGGGCAAGTGCTCTACCGACTGAGCTACCCAAGGACGACTCACGCCCCGTCCTCACAGCTTTACTTCTGCCAGTACCTCGTCTCCTACCTTCCAAACTTCACAGAAGCTCTCCTGCGAACCTTGCAGAACTAGCACTCCTGGAAGAAAGGATATCGCGGAGACATGGCTTAGCCACAGCCTGGGGGATGTTTCTACAATGAAATTTTCACTCTACAGCGGAGTGTGCGCTGATATGAAACCTCCTGGCAGATTAAAACTGTGTGCCGGACCGAGACGCGAACTCGGGACCTTTGCCTTTCGCGGGCTAGTGCTCTACCGGAGGCAAAGGTCCCGAGTTCGAGTCTCGGTCCGGCACACAGTTTTAATCTGCCAGGAAGTTTCATAAATATTATTGTTAGTACCAAAATATAATAAACATCTCAATGATTTTTTGGGAAATGCTTTGACTAATGAACCTAACTGTGTAGGAATTTTGAGCTATCTCTCATTTATAGATCAATTGTACTGTGAGGGTGAAGATAATGCTAAATATTCAGCCCGTTCTGGGGCGTATCCCTCTAAGCATATCACTCCAGCGTGTGCAACCAACGAAGTCGTGTGCAGCAGGGCCAAAATCTTCGTAGTAGTAGGAAGCCCATCAATGGCCAGAAGACAACTGTCGTGTGACGAGTGCGGGGCTTTTTACTGCTGTTTCTGTTGAAAGACTCGGTTGGTCTCAATCACAGTGGCTCGTACGTTGATGGCACTTTACGCTCGGAGCCTGAAGATGATGCTTTTTGCCGTCGAAACTAGTAACATATCTTGAACAAGCGACGTTGGATTATAATACCGGTGTTGGTTTCAGTTACCATTATTCAAGTACTATCGTAGCGACCATTCTCCACCGCCTCGATGACGCTCCGTCGCCGGCACGTATTAATCCATAAAACAAGCTCCTCAGCCTGTTATGGACATCCCAACCACCTGCATCATTCACACCACCACCTCCCCTGCTCCCACCGTCACTACGTGGAGGGCTTCCTCCAGCCCACCGCCATATTTTCACCCCCCCCCCCCCACTTCCTCTGAAATGCGCAGAGAGCGTGGGAAAGGTGTAGTGGAAAGCTGGGTGTTCACCACTGAGGATGTTCTGGGCGGATCGAAACATTTTTTTTTGTAAAATTTCATTTTCGTTATTTTTTAAATTTCTTTTCTAGAGCACATGAACAGTTGGCTGCATGCAGCGCCCATGCAGTCGCCCGAAGGCCCTCCATTGACGTAGACTCTGGAAACGAGGACCTGTACCACCAATACCGATGAGGCGTGCGTGGCAACCATGTCGCGCACCGCATCAGCTGCCGAAAGAGCGAGACGTAGAGAAAACGAAACTATCTTGCACTGTAACAGAGAACTGAATAAATGATCAGGTCACACTGCGAGGTATAACACCACTGTTCAGTGGCAAAAAAAAAGACAAAGAGCAAAAGATTACATGAACATTGACACGAAATTTAACCAGAAAAATGAACAAGTTTCGACTTTATATTTATTACTGAGCACTGCTCCACACACTGCCATTAAAGTAACCTGGAAATGCATTAGTAAATATCAGGTCGCATTAAATTTTGAACAATAAAAAGAAACATACAGAATTGACACAAATGAGCATTCGCCTTCAAACTGTAACATAGCTAACGTTTCTCTGCATGTCCAGTTAGCAATCCAAAGCAGTACACGTAACAAGCAAACAGCGGCTGCTCTAAGTCATACCCAAGCTTACCAAACTACAAAACTGTGCCTTAAACTAGGCTTCAGTTCAAGGTGGGAACCTAACTCCTTTAAAACTAAACGTGTGCTAGCCATAGTTCAAGGTGGAACCTAACTCCTTTAAAACTAAACGTGTGCTAGCCATAACTTAAAATCAGGCCTCAGTTCAAGGAGGGTACTTAGCCCCTTTAAAACTAAACAGGCACTAGCCGTAACTTAAAATCAAAGGCCTTATAATAATAAAGTGCGTCTTAGGCTACTGAAGCCCCACCAAGTCAGTATAATTCATTGTGTAAGACTTACAAAAGAAAGGCAAGGGCCGCCACTGAGAGATGAAGATGACAGCGACAACACACACACTTCCGTTGTGATTTAGTATAATTCGAGGGCAACCAAATAACAATCAAGACGCACATAACAAACAACGTGAATAAGCATAAAACATGTCGTAAAACGGATCAAAGAGCCACAAGGCCCTCGCATTTCTAAAAGCACTAAAAGGCACAACAACACGTCAATTTACAAAGCGTACACACGAAACCAATGTAAGGAATCACGACAGCAATAGGTACACGGTCAATACGTCAGAAAGTACAGCTCTATCTTTCGCGTAGTTGAACTAGCAAAAACGTACGACACATGTGTGCCTCATTACCAATAACGCGCCACAGTGGAACTTCTCGTACTCGAGCTATAACCGATTCCCGAACGAGAGACCCCAACAAACGAGAACACAGAAGCCAATGACACTACCAGCTGGCTTTATGAATACACTCTTGCTCATAAATTAAGGATAACGCTGATAATGGTGAAACAATGCTGTAGTGGGCGGTTTGCGGTGACTGTGTTGAATATGGCTTAAAGAACGCATATTGATGACGTTATAATGCGTAGAATACTAGGGCGACTCGAGGCTGGTCAAACACAGCAGGTCGTAGTACGGGCCCTCTGTGTGCCACAAAGTGTGATCTGAAGATTCCAGCAGAGAAGAAACGTGTCCAGGCGCTACAGTACGGGACGTCCACAGCGTACAACACTACAAGAAGACCGATCTCTCACCATCAGACGGCCACGGAGTACTGCAGGTAGCCTTGCTCGGGACCTTACCGCAGCCACTGGAACAGTTGTCTCAGGACACACAGTCTACAGACGACTGAACAGACACAGTTTATTCGCCGGAACACCTGCAAGATGCATTCCACTGACCCCTGGTCACAGGAGAGCCCGTAAAGCCTGGTGTCAAGAACACAGTACATGGTCATTGGAACAGTGGTCCCAGGTTATGTTCACGGATGACTCCAGGTATAGTCTGAACAGTGATTCTCGCCGGGTTTTCATCTGGCGTGAACCAGGAACCAGATACCAACCCCTTAATGTCCTTGGAAGGGACCTGTATGGAGCTCCTGGTTTGATGGTGTGGGGTGGGATTATGTTTGGTGCACGTACTCCCCTGCATGCCTTTGACAGAGGAACTGTAACAGGTCAGGTGTATCGGGACGTCATTTTGCACTGGTATGTCTGCCTTTTCAGGGGTGCAGTGGGTCCCACCTTCCTCCTGAAGGATGATGACACACAGCCCCACCGAGCTGCCATCGAGGGGGAGTACCTTGAAACAGAAGATATCAGGCGAATGGAGTGTCCTGCCTGTTCTCCAGACCTAAACCCCATCGAGCACATCTTGGATGCTGTCGGTCGACGTATCGCTGCACGTCTTCAAACCCCTACGACACTTCAGGAGCTCCGACAGCCACTGGTGCAAGAATGTGAGGCTATACCCCAGCAGCTGCTCGACCACCTGATCCAGAGTATGCCAACCCGTTGTGCGGCCTGTGTACGTGTGCGTGGTGATCATATCCCATACTGATGTCGGGGTACATGCGTAGGAAACAGTGGCGTTTTGTAGCACATGTGTTTCGGAACGGTTTTGTCAACTTATCACCAATACCGTGGGATTACAGATGTGTGTCCCGTGTGTTCCCTGTGTACCTATGCTATTAGCGCCAGTTTTGTGTAGTGCCACGTGGTGTGGCACCACATTCTGCAATTATCCTTATAGCTCGTGGGTGAAGACCGTAGGAAGAATTCGAACCGCTGGACCAACAACGCACTCCCGACATGTGTAACTAATCCTTGCTCGCGCATCAAAGCAGAACCGCTCCCCATGGAGCTATACTCGATTCCCGAAAACGCGGCACAAAATAGTCTAGAAACACAGAAGAGTTTTACCCTTCCTGCAAAAGTACACCGACTGTTGCATGTGAGTTGCCAGTCACCGACATGAATTGTAATCTGGCGCTGATATAAGCTAACACAATCTGCACAATTCTTCTTCCTTGCAAAATAAGTCAACAAATGATGTGACAGCGGACAGAACAATTCAGTATCGTTTCCACTTTCATAAGCGTACTGTACCGCAAATGCGCAACTTTCTTGGCTAAACAAACTCTTCGGACAGCGGACATGAACAAACTATAAAACCGAACACTTCAAACACCAGGTGAGAAGTACGACTGGAGAACTCAACAAGGACTTAGCTGACCGTTGCTAGTAAGAAGAATTCACAAGTTCACTACGTTGTCCATCTTTTCTTTTTCTTTTAGGTCATCAGTCTTCTGACTGATCTGATGCGTCCCACCACGAATTCCTCTCTTGTGCCAACCTCTTCACCTCAGAGTAGCACTTGCAGTCTACGTCCTCAATTATTTGCCGGATGTATTTTAATCTCTGTATTATTCTATAGTTTCTGCCCTCTGTAGCTCCCTCTAGTACCATGGAAGTTAATTCCCGATGCCTTAACAGATGTCCTATCATCCTGTCCCTTCTTGTCAGTGTTTTCCACATATTCCTTTGCTCTCCAATTCTGCACAGAACATCCTCATTCCTTACTTTATCAGTCCACCTAATTTTCAACATTCGTCTGTTGTACCACATCTCAAATGCTTCGATTCTCTTCTGTTCCGGTTTCGCCACAGTCCTTGTTTCACTACCACACAATGTTCTGTTCCAAACGTACTGTCTCATAAATTTGCCCATGATGTCATGATATCACTCGTGTCAGTTGAGCAGCTAAATACACAACGAGGAAAACATGGTGCTGACCGCCTGAGTCAGCCAAGCCTACCTGCTAGTTCCGTACTCAAGCGGCGTGAGGGAGAGGGGCATGAGGGAGCGAGGGGCGTGAGGGAGAGAGGGGCGTGAGGGAGCGAGGGGCGTGAGGGAGCGAGGGGCGTGAGGGAGTGAGGGGCGTGAAGGAGCGAGGGGCGTGAGGGAGTGAGCGGCGTGAGGGAGAGAGGGGCGTGAGGGAGAGAGGGGCGTGAGGGAGAGAGAGGCGTGAGGGGGAGAGAGGCGTGAGGGGGAGAGAGGCGTGAGGGGGAGAGAGGCGTGAGGGGGAGAGAGGCGTGAGGGGGGGAGAGAGGCGTGAGGGGGAGAGAGGCGTGAGGGGGAGAGAGGCGTGAGGGGGAGAGAGGCGTGAGGGGGAGAGAGGCGTGAGGGGGAGAGAGGCGTGAGGGGGAGAGAGGCGTGAGGGGGAGAGAGGCGTGAGGGGGAGAGAGGCGTGAGGGGGAGAGAGGCGTGAGGGGGAGAGAGGCGTGAGGGGGAGAGAGGCGTGAGGGGGAGAGAGGCGTGAGGGGGAGAGAGGCGTGAGGGGGAGAGAGGCGTGAGGGGGAGAGAGGCGTGAGGGGGAGAGAGGCGTGAGGGGGAGAGAGGCGTGAGGGGGAGAGAGGCGTGAGGGGGAGAGAGGCGTGAGGGGGAGAGAGGCGTGAGGGGGAGAGAGGCGTGAGGGGGAGAGAGGCGTGAGGGGGAGAGAGGCGTGAGGGGGAGAGAGGCGTGAGGGGGAGAGAGGCGTGAGGGGGAGAGAGGCGTGAGGTCGCGCAAACAGCCGTGAGGGAGCGTCAGGCTGACGGACGATCCACATCGAAGGTGGCAGGTTTTCTGAAATGTGCAGAAGGTGGTGCCACGTTGCACACTCGATTACCCATCCACAGTCACATCAGCGTATCCACCCTCTCCCTGATACCCTTCCCATCCTCACCTCCCACATTTTACTGCCTATCCTTCACTCCCAATCTATCCCACACTCACTACCACCCCTGTTACACCGGCACGAATTACACCCCGCTGCGCCACCCTCACCACCCACACCCCACACAACACCCATCAGCAGCTGCACTGACTAACCCAGCGCAATATCCTACCCTATCCAATTCCCCACCCCATCCCACAGCAAACAGAAAATCCCAGCACAGACAGCATGTCAGCACTAGCACCATATAACTAGAAAATAGCCCAGGCCCCACTGAACAAATGAACACTGTGCCCTCCCCTGGAGCTTCTCTCCCAGCTGTGCACACCTTCATTCTGTCCCATCCAGGCCCTAAACGCCAAATCCCTCACCCTCGAAATCAGAAAGCATGACCCCCCACTTTTCTGTCACCCAAATCATACCCCACAAAGACTTCGTTCTCATCAAATCAACCGAACCCACTTCCAACAGACCTTCTCATCAAAGTCCCCCACATTAGCCTTGGTCCTCATGCGTCCCTCACTCCTTTCAACATGTGCTGGAGTTACGATGTGTTTGGTGCTCAGTAAGGCGTCCCTCCTTATGGCAGTCAGACGTGGTTGACCAAAACCTTGACGACGGGTATGTTGCCTTAATGTTCCCATCCAGTCCAGTATCAGGGCAGTGTTACATCCAAGTGCCCCACAAAAATGGATATTGCACGATTAGACCAGCCAGCCAAATGAAGACCCACAATGTGGCCCCTTTTAAACTCTGCTAGGTGCTGATAACGATGTACACACGGGTAAGAGACATCTCCATGTCATTTACAGTGATCACTCAACACCTGACACTGTTTACGCTACTTATATATCCTACCAGGTCTGGTAACAACACTAAACACGAATAACACTACTGCACTCTGCTGGTGCTTCTTCCTTTCATAAAAAATTATAACTCTAATCATTTAGATACCTGTCAATGGTGTGTACGTGTACATTGACATTCGACCCAATACAGACGCGACTTCCGCGTTGATTCTTGGCAAGCAGTAGAAGCATTTCTTAGAAGCGCTCTGAGCGCATCATGTCACTACAAAAGTTAGCATGGCGACGGTAAGACACACTCCTACATAGCACCGGTAGCAATGAAGTGGACGTGCCAGAGGGTGCCACGTAAAAATAGGATAAAACCAACTTTATTTGCCTCGATCCCACCGGTTTAGGGTCACTATGCTGAATGGTGACATTCAATCCCTTTTGGAATTCAACGTAGTATACAATTGGCTTACCACGTAGGAAAAGTACTTTGGCAGCAAAACATCCTGACAACCGAAAGGAAACGGGGGCGGGGGTAGCATTATACAGTCTGTTTATAAATGAATGGAGCGGTTTTAAAAATTAATAATAAATCGATATACTATTTTGTATGAGCAAATCTTACAGCATAATCAGTAGTAGCTTTCGAAGTTTCTCATGCATTGATCGCAATCCTCCAATCAAGGACACGCATGTACATGGCAATCAAATTCTTCCCATACTTGATGTAGCATGTCCTCCATGATCATCTGTAGTGCATGCTTTATCTAATCACCCCCACATCCAAAGAACCCCAGCCTCCCTCCTGTCCCCCCTCCTTCACTCCCATGATCTCAAAGCTTAGGCCCAATCTCATAGCAGAGGAGGTGGTCGCTGAACTCAGCTGCAGTCTTCCATAGAAATACGCACATCATATCTTCAGTGACACAGGCCGCACCTTCCTCATGTGCATATTCACAGAGCGTGCTACCACTATCAATCGCCTCCTCACGGAGCGAGTCCTTATGTGCAATCACCATCACTAGGTCGAACGCACCAAATCCTTCCCCCAATCCTACAGATGGGAAAAATGCCTGCTGATTGTAATAATCGTTCCACCTGCCTCCACTGTAAGCAATCTGACTTCCTTAAGCAATGTTACAACCTAGGTGGCCCCCTACCTGCAACACCTACAGTGGTGTTCACCCTACTCTGCCAAGTACAAGGCCAAACCCCTCATCCTTGAAACGTGAATTAACTGTGCTAGTATATCCTATTGACCATCCCATCCATCGCAACAACTCCCTCCAACCACATCTCATTGTTTCCTTACCATAGTCCTCCAAAATATACATCCCTTCCAACGACCACACACCCTGGCGATCCTCATTTTGACTATTCCCAATTCCATACTGTCCACAGACGCACAGATACCACAGTCCAACCCCAAGCTCCCAGCATCTGGTACTTACATGACATACCAGAAATGGACTTAAACATCTCATTAACAGCGCAGAACATATACAAGTACTTCATAGAAAATCCAACAAATCCCATGGTCCACACCTCACGGGATGCCCTAAATCATCACCCTTGCAAGCCAGTATGCCGCTATTCTCTCCACAGGCTACTATTCTGACCTGTGGAAAACCTCAAACATCCTACTTTACCTCAAACTGAACAATCCCCCCCACTGATACCTCCTCGTACCATCCTGTTTCTCTCACCACAGTGTTTAGCAACGTCTTTGAATCCATCATCTCCTGATACACCCACCGACATCTGCACCAGCACCATCTGCTTTCATTTACGCAGAGTGTCTTCTGACCCTCGATCTCTGGTGATGATCAAATTCTGAAACTCACCCATCTCCTATTCCAACAGCTCAACAACTGTCAATCCGAAATCTTTCAAAAATGGTTCAAATGGCTCTAAGTACTATGGGACTTAACATCTGAGGTCATCAGTCCCCTAGACTTAGACCTACTCAAACCTAACTAAGGGCATCACACACATCCATGCCCGAGGCAGGATTCGAACCTGTGACGGTAGCAGCAGCGCGGTTCTGGACTGAAACGCATAGAACCGCTCGACCACAGCGGCCAGCCGGCAATCTTTGCTCCCTTGACCTACAGAGAGCACATGGCAGCATTTGGCAGTCAACTATGTCCACCTTATTGAATCCTTACTATCCAGTCACTGATCCTATGTCATTGTTAACAACACCGATTCCTGGATCTTCCATCCCACTGCAGGAGTGCCTCAAGGTTCCATTCCATCTCTCCTTTCCTTTGCCTCTTACACACTGCCAATATGCCCAAACCACCTCCTCCTGTCCACTTCTTTTAGTATGCTGATGACACTGCTTTCCTCACCCTTGTCCTATCCTCCAGAAATCCCAACGACCCCTCCAAATCCACCTAAATCAGTTTACCTCCTAGTGTAGCTCCTTAAGACTAACCCCTCCAAAACCCAAGCAATAATGACAGGATGCACCACCCACACCTCCTGTCTGCATGATTTCTACCTCACGATTTATGACGGTCCTTCCTAGCTAACTAGCACACTAGAATATCTTGGACTAACCTCCAAGCGGCAACTAAGGCGGAATCCTCACATACTGACTGTAACACTTATATGATTAGGAGTAAGTTTATTTTATATAACTGTGTATTTGCAATTTATGAAATGTGTTTTCTGTGTTGTTTAAACTCTGATCTATGGCAAGAAAATTAGAGTTTTGTAATGTATATATGAAAACATCAAAAGAATGTGTTGAAAATTTTAATTATTATAATATGAATATGTTTATAAGAAGAATATCTTTGTTAAAAATTGGTTCATGCTTAGGGCGAATGTATTTGTAACATGTAAACACTGTAGGGAAGTCCCTCCGCAACAAAGTGGCATGGCGCGATGTAAAAGGTGGGATTGGCGGTCCAACTGAGCGGCTCCTTTGTGTGAACGGCACGCAGTGTGTGGCTGGCCGCAGCACGGTACACCTCGATGGTGCTAAGAGAGGCAATTGGAAGTGCACTGTAAGGGATTTGCCTCGGATGTAAATCTGGCTATTATTTGGTATTCACTGCATAAGAGAATGTATTTAACATGTTGCAAATCCGAGGCCAAGAAGAGAATATATAGAGTATTCGCACATAAAGAGCCTTGAGTACAGTTAGCCGCTACTGCACCTGCCACCAATCTTCCCCACTACTTCACAAACTTTCGGTTAAGTAAAGTATGTGGGCATGGACCAGTTATTTTGTGTGTTGTTTCAATAATAATCACATAAAATATAAATTCCTTTCTGGAACCATATTTTCAATCCTGAGAACGAACCTACGCAGGGTCCTAAGTGCTACTAAAACCGAGTATCCTGATTCTTGCATTCATTTGTTTAAAAGTAATGTTTTATCTATAGTAAAAGGAGTAGAAAAAGTTAAAGCTAAAGCCACAAAAGTGAAGTTCGATAGTCTTTTGCGAAAGTATCCTTAGTTTATTGTAAAATATAGTTTTGTAGGATTACAGTGCAAGATGGTGTAAATATTATTGCAAAGAATACCTGCTTCACAGGTAATTAATACATATAAGTCTTTAATGAACAGATTTACGATAGTATTGTTAGAAGAAAAATTATGTGCAATTTTAAAGAAGGTATATTTTTGATACCCATAATGAAAGGTTTCTTTTTTGAACTTAATTAAGCCCAGTGTTGTATTTTATTGTCTTGCAAAGTGATTTATGAACTACTCCAAGCGAAGTGAATGATTAGTTTTTAGAGGTGGTCTTCACTGTAGTAATAACTAAAGAGCTGTGACTAGTGAAACTATACCAGTTTATGGGTCCCCATCATATTCTCCAACTACTAAGAAAAAAACTGAACTACTGTTGTTAATAAGGAAAACTGCCGTATGTAGAGGAGACTAAACATTGTATTTAAGATGTTATTCAATTTTATTTGTGTTATTTCATGTGAGTCAAGATAGAAGACCCTCATGTCCAAATTTAGATCGGCACATCATGCAGCGACATTTCAGTATTTGATTAAGTAACGCTCTTGAGTGTGGCTGTTATTAGTTTGAGCTTGGTGCAAATTTGCTCCCCATAATTTACTGGCGTGTGTGTTACTGGTAAATGCTGCTACACACTGTGGCAGTTGTATCCTGTTTGCTATTCATAGGGAAATCTCAACAAAAGTAACTTCAGTAACCAATATTCAATTTTCTCAAATATATATTTCCAAATTAATGTGCCTAGCTCGGCTGGAGGCCATTTTTCTCATTCATTTATGATTTTACCACTTTCATTAACTCCCAAGATTATTCCACAAAATTCGAAATTATAGTCCGATACCTTTATCCATTTGACACACGCGGGGTCAAACTTCGAAATCTTCTCAGAGGATAACAGTAGCGTGTTTCACGGCACGTTAGTGTCTGCCCAACAGAAAGCCCACAACAAACTAAAATTGCTGAAACTATTAACTGGCTGAATGTCGGAACAACATCCCTCCACTGTCCTTGACACATACAAATCCCTGATGCACCTCATTCTTTGCTATGCAAACCTTGCATTGATATCTGCCGCACACAACTTCTGTAAGAACCCCAGATCCTCGAACGCCATTCTTTAGACCTCGTCTTTGGCATCTGATTACTTTACCCTACATGGATCCATTACCAACCCACCAAATTCCGAGCTCTCCTCTCTCACACTGAAGAAACTCGACTCCAACAATCCTATTTTGTCCCCTCTCCATTCCAAAACCAGAGCGATGGCCCGCCTCTAGCTACACATCCCACCAACCCTCCACTTGCACACCCACCACTTCCTTGTGCAAAGAAATTTCAACCGTCTCCTTCTTCCGGACCACAAACTCCACCCCCGCAAATACCCGTCCTGCTAACTCTGAATCCACCTCACCGTATCCATCCCCAAGAGTTCCCTCCTTGTCCTCTTCCCATAACACACCTTTTCCCCGTCCCTGTCGCTCCCCACTCACTTTTCCTTTCAAATTTGTAGATTCCAACACCAGCTACGTCTCCCTTCTTGTCCCCCGCAGCCACCCCTTTCTAATCACCACCTCTTACCAGTCCGAAAAAAAAAGTCCAAATGGCTCTGAGCACTGTGGGACTTAACATCTGTCGTCATCAGTCCCCTAGAACTACTTAAACCTAACTAACCTAAGGACATCACACACGTCTATGCCCGAGGCACGATTCGAACCTGCGACCGTAGCAGTCGCGCGGTCCCGGACTGAAGCGCCTAGAACCGCTGGGCCACGTCGGCCGGCTACCAGTGCTCATCAACCACCACTCTCATATCTTCCTCCATAGCCGCCTGACGTTTCATGCAACGTATCATCCGAAGGCAGGTCCTTTTCCAGTTTTAGGGAAAGTGTACAGTGCTCAGTTTTTCATGGTAAGTGTCTCCTCTGTCGTGTTCAGTGTTTCTCAAGTATTTGAAGTGTTTTTTTTTTTAACAGTGATATCTGCCCAATTTCTTATCACTGATTTTAAACTGGTCGTGAAGACAGCAGTATTTCTTACATTTTACCAATAACATCAGCTTTTAATTTTTTTTTATTCGTAGTAAATACGTCACCTTGTTTTTTGTTTGACATCTAAGTTAGGGAATAATAGCTAAAGAGTGGCTCGACTGTACTGCTTCCAGCCTAGCCTTCCCCTTTCCCCTCTCCTCCCCCCTCCCCACCCCGCCCACATGGGGCGAGGGGTGTTGAAATAACAATAAAGGAAAAAAAATAGTTCACGACAGTTTTAGCTCCTGACGATGATGATAGAGGCAATCGTCGAAAGCTCGGAATTTTACTCAGAATTTTTTATGCACAAATTAGCAATTTGATTGCAGATAGCAATTTTAAACGGGGCTTTAAGACCAGTTTGTTTCCTGTTTTATTGACGGACTACATAACTTCCCTGCTACAATAGCATCACCTATACAGAAATGTCTGTAATCTCTGATATCAAAGAAACAAATACATAGACTACAAGTCTGCCTACGGCATTCTCTGCTGCACTGTGTATCTTGGAGCATCTCTGTCTGCTATCCAGTACCTTTGACGTGTTTCTGTTGACAGTATTCTGTGCCTGCGTCTTTGCGTTGAGTGGATGGTTTTGTAACGCAGTTTTCGGACACAGCAAACTGATATTGAGTTTCTTATTTATCCTTCGTGTCAAATAATGTCTCTGTCGTACGAGTTATTCAATGTTTGCAGAGGCAGTGGCGTAAAGCGAATGTAACTGAAAAGTGGATGCATGAGAAGGCGATGAAACAAAACAGGAAAGATCAGTGTTGCAGTTGATGACATTTCTGTGAAGTTTTCATTTATAGCACTCTGAATGAAACAGGCCAACAAGGTAATGTGACTTCGTTACACTCTAGAAAATAAGCAGATCAGCTGTGATTGAAATGAAAGGAAATTAAATTATTCAACATTAACGTACAAAAATGAAGATCCCATTTTTTTAACTTCATCTTGAGCAAAATATAATATTTTTTCTCCTTCACGTATTGACGGGTATGTGTTGTCTACAGTAGGTCTCTTATTATTTATGAAAACTAAACTAATTTTAAGCATTGGACTGTACATCTTGGTCTGCGTCTATGACTTTTTAGGCTTGAGAGCATGGGCGCTTCTGTCGCTTTGTCCGTCCTAGGCGTGTTTTTTTGCGGATTGAAGATATACACACTCTGTCATATGTTTTTCACTTCACTCTCACTGGTATCGCAAGGTGTCACACAAGACGACATTCATTAGACTTACGTCACCAAACTCATCGAGAGACCTTCAACATCGCAGCGCCTCAGCAATCGTTGGTTAATATATTAAAAAACTAAAATCCCGCCTCGACTGCGAAGAAAGCACCTAGCGTTAAGTGTTAACCCAGGTTTCGGCGTAGATAACAACACCTTCTTCAGATCAACAATAAAACCCACAAGTGCATAGGAAGACCTTTGTCAATGATTAGAAGAACACCATAGCTATACATTTATAAACGAAAAAGAAAAGGAAAACACAAACAGTACATATGTACAAAGTCAAAACCACTACTTAACTTAATGGTCTACGCTCCACCTCACACCGGCCTATGTTCGATGGGCCATGACCCGCCATAAACTGCAGCTACAAACGGTCGCTCACTTACAAGCCTGACCCGCTATCTACGCACATGCTCAAGACAAGGGAAGTTACTTGAATGCGCATGCGCATACGAATACGAGAAAGTTAATACATGGGTCGGGGATAAATAGCCCATATATTCCCAAACATAGATCAACGTATATCAAAAAATGGAATGGATAGAACAAGAGAGAAGCTACATAGGAGATGAAACCTAAAAATAACCGCACACGGTTGCTTATGCTGGTAAAGAAACTTAACTATGACGTTACCTATGACAACAGGAGGAAGTCTTAAAAACTATACTAAAGCCAGTAGTTAGCCAGGGGGGGGGGGGGCGCTGAGGGGACGTAATCAAAAGACATCGTGGTAATAAAGATATGGGGATAAAACGTGAGGTGTTCAACGGGATAAAATCACCTTCATCGTAAAAGGAAAATGAGGATAAAAAGAAAGGAGATGAACAACTTGACCAACCGCGCTCGCCAATCAGCGCGCGCATGTGGTAATCCCCAAGTCATCAGATTCACAGGTATGAAGAACAAAGTAAAGGCGTTTTCAGAACGAGATTTTCACTCTGCAGGGGAGTGTGCGCTGATATGAAACTTCCTGGCAGATTAAAACTGTGTGCCCGACCGAGACTCGAACTCGGGACCTTTGCCTTTCGCGGGCAAGTGCTCTACCAAATTTTTTTTTTTTAACCAAATCTTTGAGAAAAAAACAAGAAATAAATCATATTCACGGTTGTGCATTACAAGTTTTCATATTACGTTTTGTTGATCTGCTTATGGTATTTGTTACTCTTATTTATTTGTGTGTTTATTTATTTATTATTTTTATTTTTAGTTGGTAGGACATGCTGTCCATTTGCTAAGTTTCCTTTCATTATTTTCGTTTTTTTAAGCACATCAATATGTTTTTCCTATGTTCGTTTTTGAGCGTAGTCCATTTTCATTGCTCTTTGGTTATGTCCAGGTTTGTTGTGGCAAATAATGACACGACTGGCATTTCTCTGATGTCACTGAGCTACCCGAGCACCAGTCACAGCTTTACTCCTGCCAGTACCTCGTCTCCTACCTTCCAAACTTTACAGAAGCTCTTCTGCGAACCCTGCGGAACTAGTACTCCTGAAAGAAAGGATATTGCGGAGACATGGCTTAGCCACAGCCTGGGGGATGTTTCCAGAATGAGATTTTCACTCTGCAGCGGAGTGTGCAATGATATGAAACTTCCTGGCAGATTAAAACTGTGTGCCCGACCGAGACTCGAAGTCGGGACCTTTGCCTTTCGCGGGCAAGTGCTCCACCAACTGAGCTACCGAAGCACGACTCACGCCCGGTACTCACAGCTTTACTTCTGCCAGTACCTCGTCTCCTACCTTCCAAACTTTACAGAAGCTCTCCTGCGAACCTTGCAGAATTAGCACTCCTGAAAGAAAGGATATAGCGGAGACATGGCTTAGCCACAGCCTGGGGGATGTTTCCAGAATGAGATTTTCACTCTGTAGCGGAGTGTGAGCTGTGTGTGCACACAGTTTTAATCTGCCAGGAAGTTTCATAAAGGCGCTTTTTTCGCAATCGAGGCGGGTTTTTAGTTTTTTAATAAATCATCGAGAGACGTTAATTCGCAAACACGAGGTGTTATCGTAGCAAGACAATCGTGATAATCGCTCGTCGTCACGGTTCCATTCGAAGCAGGACACACCACTGAAGACAATTCCACTCCAGTGAATGAGATAAGTGTGTGGCGTGGTCCCGCACAGTGGTGGGACGGACGCCCGCCACCTAGTGTGACAGTCTGGGTGCCACGTGAAGCGCCCTTACATCGACGACGTTCTGCGCCCCTCGGCTTACATTGCAGCACGATAAACAGTTTCTACCACTTATACTCGTGCTTGCTCGTCAAACCCTAACTTCGCTGGCAAAGTTCGCCGGATCTGTCCCCAACTGAGAGCGTCTGTAACCCTCCAACCAGCTCTCTGGGACATCCAACAATCCATCAATCACTGCCAGGCTGCTTGCGTAAGTGCCAGAGGTGGACCAAGCAGTTATTAAATTAATTCGTGCAGCTCTTTCTCTTCACTATATATACATATATATATATATGCGAGGTTTCTACGGCTGCCACCGCCTCTTGCATCCCAATCTCCATCGTTCACGGTCATTCCAGTCTCCTTCATTAAGACCTCTCGCCGCCATTGCTTCGTTGACGTCGTCTTTCCAGCATCTCGCAGGTCTACCGCGCTTTCTTCTTTGATGTGCAGTCCATTACCGTACACGTTTTGACCCTCTTGTCTGGCATACGCTGTAAGTGACCATACCACGGTAGGCGCTTCCTTTCTGTGTAGCCTGTAATTGTGCTTTCGACATTCATAACCTCTCTGATCCTATCATTTCTAATATGAGCAAACCTGGAATTGCCACAACTCCATCTCGACAGCCAGCAGGCGATCATTGTGCCTCTGAGTTAGTTCCCACAACTGTGCACCATATCTTGTGGTACTTTCAATAATTGTGTGGTAGATGGTATGTTTTGCTCTGCGCGTTATGTTTTTGTTCCAGAGAATACCATTTAGTTGTTTTATGGCTCGCTTGTCCTGGCCTATTTTATTGTTTACATCATCATCGATACTTCTACCATTGGACGACAGTGCCTCTCCCAAGTATTTAAAATTATGACACCCTTTAACAGTATCAGAACCGAACTGTAAGTCGTTAACAGTATTTTCTCCCACTTTCAGATATTCTGTTTTAGATATGTTTATGACAAGACTCCATTTTTCATATTCTTTTAATTTGCAGAGCATGTAATTTACATCTTCCTCATCTCCAGCTACTAACACTTGGTCGTCAGCAAAAAATAGAGTGAACAAGATCTCGTCGTCTATAGGGTCACCCATTCCTCCGCATTTCCTTTTCCATGATTTTAGTGCCTCCTCTAGGTAGATCTTAGAGTGTAGGGGCGAGTGTGCATCCCTGGCGTACGTAGTCCCTTTGTCACCTCAAACTCGTGGGATAGTTGATTTCTCACTTTTACCATTCCCGTGCAACCTTGGTAGAGCAGTCTGACAGCTTTGACGTAGCTCGGTGACACACCATTATCAATTAGACTTGTCCATAGCTTGTTCTGTGGAACTGTGTCATAAGCTTTCAGGAAGTCTACAAAGACAAGGTGGGTTGTAAGCCCCTTGCTGTCCTTTCCTCCACTAGGTTTATGAGGGTAAATACTCCATCAGTTCAGGAGCGACCAGTGCTGAATCCATTTTGTTCTTCAGATTCAGTTATTTCTTCTTCTATCCTCTTTTTTAGGATACGGTGATAGGCTCTAGCCATGGATGGCATTACAGTAATACCACGATAGTTTACACAATTCCTCCTGTAGCCCTTCTTAAATATTGATGTAATTGTTGCATTTTTCCACTCCTTTGGGGCTCCGTCACCTCTATATATGAATATATATGAATAAGTAATCTAGTTTTTTTTCTGAAATTATAATCATTTGTTCGTCTGTACATGCATAGAGTGTATTAAAGATGCAGAAATAAGCCATAAAGCAGTAAAAAGGGGGTTATCTGACTCGATTAGGCAGAAGTGTATTCTATACTTAACATGACTATACAGATACATTTCAGTTTATTAGAAATACTTTTTTTAAAGATAATAAATAATAACGATCTTCCAAAAGGATATATTCGACTTCATTATATGTTCTACATGAGGTAAGATGCAGTTTTAGCTTACGCATCTAAAGTAAAAATTTACATTGGCACCTTTAAGTGGCTGGTTTTGTGGTTCAAAGTAGGCACTCCCTGAGTCCCTGATGAAGCACCTTGCCCGGTCTTTTATTACTTAATGTCTCCAGCGTTACCCACTGTTCTCAACAACCGGGAAAACACACATAAAATTTCATTTGTCAACACGGCAGTACATAACAGCAGTGGTCCCGCATGTAAGACCTCTTAAAGTATGCCCCATCCCCACCGCAATCTCCCATTCTTTAAACAATCGTACTTCCACGTCTAACACAGTTTCCAGCGTCAGACTACTTCCGAAATGAGTCATTGTTTTAAATATTTGACGCTAAGTACGTAAAAGAGAAAAGTTTAGCAAAAGTCTGACAGTGCGTTTACATTTTTCTGAATGTATGGAATATCGGAGGAGTCTCGGTAATTTGTACTCCGTTTTATAGTAAACAGCTCGTGGTCTTGCGATAGCGTTCTCGCTTCCCATGCACGGTGTCCCTGGTTCGATTTCCGGCGGGGTCAGGGATTTTCCCTGCCTCGAGATGACTAGGTGTTGTTGTGTCGTCTTCATCATCATCATTCATCCCCATTACGGTCGGAGGAAGGCAATGGCAAACCACCTCCGCTAGGACCTTGCCTAGTACGGGGGTGCGGGTCTCCCGCATCGTCCCCTACGCTCTTCGGGGTACGGGACCCCATCATTATAGTAAAACTAGTCTTCCACCTATCTTAATGTTTACGATGTCGTATCCAGTAAGCTACGTGTAATGCAATGACACAATTTTGCATGTACACTGAATTGTATCAAGGCGTGCCGAAAACTAACACCACCGAATTTTTTATGTGAAAACTCTTACGGATTTTTAACCGTATTGACCCGAAAATAAGCCGCCGGCACATAAGTCGCGTCCCTAAATTTCGAAGAAAAAATAAAAAAATTTTGAACGAAAATAAGCCGCATACTGATTGAGAGGAGAAAAATTACGAAAAATTTATTTCTGTTTACATGTAAGACGTGCATATGTACCATAAACATTTGTTCTAACATTTGATACAACACATTGGCAACATATTTTGTCTTTTTCCTCTCATCGGTACCAGCGCCGGTATTCGCTTCACCACTCTCAGTCTCTCTCCTATGATTTTATTCGTTCTCTTCCCACATTACGTCACCCTCGCTGCCATCCAGCAATCCGATATGCAGCTTTTCTTGAAACCCTTGATGACGGACTCTGACGATCTGGAGGACCATGGAACAAGAATTCACTCACACAAAAAG
Organism: Schistocerca serialis cubense; assembly: GCF_023864345.2. NCBI lineage: Eukaryota > Metazoa > Arthropoda > Insecta > Orthoptera > Acrididae > Schistocerca > Schistocerca serialis. Next base: position 55,858,006 of record NC_064647.1, on the reverse strand, counting down.
GTGACTGGTGGCTTCTTGATCATACTAGAGAGTACGAGGACATGGTCTTCTTCCATTAGCCAATCTGTATACATTTTTCGAAGGCTGTCCTTGAATGGTTTTTTTTTATGTCCACATCTAGTACCTGTAATTTTGATGTCGTTCCTCCAGATATTACGACAGGATGTGTCTTTCATGCAGCAAGTTTATCTTTTACTTCGGCAGTGAGACATTCCTTAAAAGCATCCAAAACTACCATGCTTCTCTTAGCAATCGGAGCCCAGGGTTTGCGATTCCAAAGGGTAGACAACCAGTGAACCATCAGTTGCGCTGTCATCCAGTTGGTGACGAATCACTAAGCATATAGGAGAATTTTGACGTGGGCATGGTTTTTCTCTTCGGAATAACGTAAGGGAGTAACTTCTCCCCAACGGCTGTAGTAGCTAACATTACAGTTATTCTATTTTATTCATTCCCAGTTCCTCTTAATGAGACACTCTGTAGCCATTTCATGTCTACTGCCGTATTGGTGGGCATGTCAAAAATACTGGCGTTTCATCAGAATTGCCGATCTGATGGAAAGGGTTTGAGAGACACTTTCACAACTGAATAACATAACGCTGAAGTCAGCAGCTGTTCTGCGAAATCTGTTGGCATCCTCGGTGCTAGGGTAGTACGTCCTTGGTCGGAGAGCAAGATCATTTCTCCACATAAACCAACCAGTACTCGCACGAGATTCTTGTTGTGGTACGTTGAAGATTTTTGCGATCTCGAAGGCCTTCAGTTGGACAGTTTCTCGTGTGATAGGCATGCCGTCTTTTCTCTTGTCTTGCACATAGGAAAGAACCTTAGCTTCAAGTTCCGGATACTTGCCACATTTCGGCCCTTTGACCGACTTTCTCGTTGAAACTGCCTTTTTATTTTTATTTTGAAACAACCGAGCGTCGCACATTATAGTCGTCCCACCCATACTTTCTTCCTACCTGTCTGTTGGTTGTGGGTGTGGCAAAAGGCACCACTGTGTGAAGTTTGCTTGCATCGTAACTGCCCCGAATTTCATTCTCTGATGATGTTTTTCGCTTTAAATGGTCGTTCATATCGTCATAAATCAGGCTTTCTTACCAGTTTCTGACAAACTATAATACGTAGGCTGGAACTTAAACAGTGGCAATACTGCTGTGGAGACACTATGCAATGGAGTCTACTATTGTCACTGATAGCACACGTTGTTGACATACCTGCCTTACCTCCGAGCAAATGGACTTGCCCGTCCCACGTCACCGGCGTGCGCACAATCGAGGGAAACACAGGCACTTGTGAGCGAGCGGTCTAACGTAGCGGTGTCACTGTGTTTTCTAAACGGGAACAACGGAGTTGGGTCAAGACTGAATGTGCCAGAGGTCGTACTGCACCACAGTGTCATCAAGGTCTTCAAGAGGCGTGCGGGGAATCGGTATTGCAGTACAGATCAGTGGCACGCTTTGTAAAAGCCTTCAACGAAGGTCGGCAAACTGTGGCAGACATGCATCGGGCAGGTCGTTCTAGCGTCTCTGAAGAAGAAGTGCATGCTGTTGCCGCGTTAGTGATGGACGCAATACGATTCGTGAGCTCGCCCACGAAACCGGATTAGCGCACGCGACTGTACTTCGCATCCTGCAGGAACGCCTGGGCATGCGAAAAATTGCATCACGATGGGTTCCACGTGACTTAAACGGAGATGCGTAAGTGGATGCGTTACGACGCTGCTCAGACGCACTTGGAACGCTATGAGCGCGAAGGAGAGGCTTTCTTACGGCATATCATAACACTGGATGAGATATAGGCCACATCGTACGAGCCAAAACTGAAACGCCAATCCAACGAATGGTGTCATTATGGGTCGCCGTGAAAGTCGAAAGTGCGTCAGAGCCCCAGTATGGTGAAAGTTATGCTAAACGTAGATAAATGTAATATAATGCGCATACATAGGGGCAGAAATCCATTCCAGTACGATTATGCCATAGGTGGTAAATCACTGGAAGCGGTAACGACCGTAAAATACTTAGGAGTTACTATCCGGAGCGATCTGAAGTGGAATGATCACATAAAACAAATAGTGGGAAAAGCAGGCGCCAGGTTGAGATTCATAGGAAGAATTCTAAGAAAATGTGACTCATCGACGAAAGAAGTAGCTTACAAAACGCTTGTTCGTCCGATTCTTGAGTATTGCTCATCAGTATGGGACCCTTATCAGGTTGGATTAATAGAAGAGATAGACATGATCCAGCGAAAAGCAGCGCGATTCGTCATGGGGACATTTAGTCAGCGCGAGAGCGTTACGGAGATGCTGAACAAGCTCCAGTGGCGGACACTTCAAGAAAGGCGTTACGCAATACGGAGAGGTTTATTATCGAAATTACGAGAGAGCACATTCCGGGAAGAGATGGGCAACATATTACTACCGCCCACATATATCTCGCGTAATGATCACAACGAAAAGATCCGAGAAATTAGAGCAAATACGGAGACTTACAAGCAGTCGTTCTTCCCACGCACAATTCGTGAATGGAACAGGGAAGGGGGGATCAGATAGTGGTACAATAAGTACCCTCCGCCACACACTGTAAGGTGGCTCGCGGAGTATAGATGTAGATGTATATACTCGTGTACGACTGTGATGGTGTTATCCTAACGCATTACGTTCCTCGACGGCAGACCGTCAACGCTCAGTATTACTGTTCGTTTTTGGAGCATCACATGCTACCAGCTTTGCGAAAGAAGCGGCGACACTTTCTGCACAACCCACCCATCATTTAGCACGGCAATGCGCGGGCGCATACAGCGCAAGCTGTGGCTGCTCTGTTCGGTCGATGCGACTGGGAAGTACTGTACCATCCACCATACTACCCGGAGTTAAATCCTTGTGACTTTGATTTGGTTCCGAAGATGAAGGAACCACTTCGTGGCATTCGCTTCAGAACTGTTCCAGAGATTCGACAGGCAGTAGACCGCTCCATTCGCACCATCAACAGAATAGGGTCTGCTAATGGTATACTACGCCTTCCACATTGCTGGCAACGGGTTCTGCACAACACTGGTGACTACTTTGAAGGACAGTAACAGGTGCAAACGTGTACCTCTTTTGTATCGGTTGTGAGTTGCCACTAGTTAAGTTCGAACCACCGTATATGCTAAGGAAACAATACTTGTACAACAGAATGTTAAAGCCAATAAAACACGGGTAAAAATTGTCACTGTTGCGTAATAAAATGCCTTGTCGGCAGTTTCGGCTACAGCCGCTTGCTGTGTTTTTAGAAATGAGCTTGAACTGTTTGTAAAAAGACAAGGTAGCGGATATAAGCTACATCCTACCTTTTCCATAGTGAAATCTGAATAAAATGTGCGGCTTATTCTAGGGGCAGTACGGTAAAACAAGTATTATTAATATTCTCCATATTTATTCTTCATATCCACATATTTATTTCTCAACGTACTCACCCTGGTGACGAACACGTTTCTCCCCGTGAGAGAACAATTTGTTGACCATCACCCTAAAGTATTTGACTTTGTTGACGGAGCCATAACCTCACCTCTTCCTTACTATCAAAGTAAGGCCCTCGAAGGTGTTCCCTAAATTCTGCAAACAGGTGAAAATCGGGTGGGGCCAAGACGGGACTTGTATGAACCGAAGGCGCCAGACGGTTGCAGACGTCGCAGGCGCTCGTGTGTGGTTTTTTTTTTTTTTGGGTGGGGTTTAAGGACGCTCAACTACGGAGGTCATTAGCGCCCAGTCACAAGTGTTAGATCACATGGAATCTAGTAAAACTCAAGGGGAGGGGGGACACCAGAAAGTCCGTACAAAGATGCAGATAAAATAAGTAAAAAGTTAGATGTCTTTGGACAAGCCAGTCAAAGTTATAAAACGCAGAACACGAGCAGCTGCTCGAGCGTCATCAGCTAAAACATCCGGTAAAGTAGATGGCAGGGACAGGACAACACGAGATTGACTAAAGCGGGGACACGACAATAAAACATGGCGCACTGTTAATGCTTGACCACAAGGCACTGCGGGGCTGGGTCACCGGAGAGCAGGTAGCGGTGGCTAAACCGGCAATGCCTAGTCCGCCACCTGGTCAGAAGGACCTCTTATCGCCAAGACGGTCGGGAGGAGGTCGTCCAAGCAGTTGGGAGCGGTTTTACTGCCCGGAGCTTGTTTCCTTGGAGGGATGACCAAGTATCCCACCACAACGACACAAGCCTCTTACACACATCCCCACGAACGTCAGATGACGGGACACAATGGGAGGCTGGCCGAGGCAGGAGGACTGCAGCCTTGGCTGCAGCATCAGCAGCCTCATTCCCAGGCACTCCTACATGTCCGGGAACCCACAGAAAGCTGACAAGAGAACCATTATCAGCGAAAGAATGGAGGGACTGCTGGATCCGTTGTACCAAGGGATGGACAGGATAGGGAGCTCCAAGGCTCTTAAGAGCACTGAGTGAATCAGAGGAGAGTACATACGATGAATGGCGGTGGCGGCGGGCATACTGAACGGCCTGATGGAGAGCAAAAAGCTCAGCCGTAAAGCTGGAACATTGGTCGAGGAGCCGGTATTTAAAGGTGACGGCCCCGACGACAAAGGCACAGCCGACACCGTCGTCAGTTTTGGAGCCATCGGTGTAAATAAATGTGTGACCAGCAAGTCGAGCACGAAGTTCGACAAACCGTGAGCAATACACTGCAGCCGGAGTACCCTCCTTTGGGAATGAGCTGAGGTCGAGATAAATATGAACCAGAGCCTGGAGCCAAGGTGGTGTCGGGCTCTCACCCTCTCTGAAGGTGGTAGGGAGGGCAAAATCCAATTGTCGAAGCAGGCGACAGAAGCGGACTCCAGAGGGCAGCAGGGCAGACACATACAACCCGTACTGACGGTCGAGAGAATCGGCGAAGAAGGACTGATAAGAGGGGTGGTCGGGCATTGACAACAGCCGACAGGCATACCGACAAAGCAGTACGTCGCGTCGGTAGGTCAATGGTAATTCGGCAGCTTCAGCATAAAGACTCTCGACAGGACTAGTGTAGAAGGCTCCGGTCGCAAGACGTAACCCCCGATGGTGGATGGAGTTGAGACGGCGTAAGAGGGATGGCCGAGCTGACGAGTAGACGAAGCTCCCGTAATCTAGCTTCGATCGGACTATGGACCGATACAAGCGAAGCAGGACAGTGCGATCCGCTCCCCAAGATGGACCACTAAGAACTCTAAGGACATTAAGGGAACGTGTACAACGGGCCGCCAAATAAGAGACGTGTGGAGACCAACAAAGTTTCCTGTACAATGTGAGCCTTAGAAACGTAGTTGTTTCCACGAATGGGAGAACAACGGGACCGAGATGTAAGGATGGCGGAAGGAACGCTTTATATCGCCAAAAGTTGATACAAACTGTCTTCTCTTCAGAGAAAATGGTTCAAATGGCTCTGAGCACTATGGGACTCAACAGCTGTGGTCATCAGTCCCCTAGAACTTAGAACTACTTAAACCTAACTAACCTAAGGACATCACACACATCCATGCCCGAGGCAGGATTCGAACCTGCGACCGTAGCAGCCGCGCGGTTCTGGACTGCGCGCCTAGAACCGCAAGACCACCACGGCCGGCTCTCTTCAGAGAACCGGAAGCCATTTGCCACGCTCCATGAGTATAGGCTGTCTAGACAACGCTGAAGGCAGCCCTCCAGGAGGCATGTTCTCCGGGCACTGCAGTAAATCGCGAAGTCATCGACAAAAAGAGAGCCTGAGACATTAGGTGGAATGCAATCCATAATTGGATTAATCGCGATGGCAAAAGGGGCTACGCTCAAGACGGAGCCCTGAGGCACTCCATTCTCCTGGAGGAAGACGTCTACCCTAAACTTTCGATCCGTTAAAAAGGAATCAATAAAAAGGGGCAGGCGACCGCGTAGGCCCCACCTGTGCGTAGTGCGGAGGATCCCTCCTCTCCAACAGGTATCATAAGCCTTCTCCAAATCGAAGAACACGGCTACAGTTTGGCGCCTTCGCAAAAAGTTGTTCATGATGAATATCGACAAGGTCACAAGGTGGTCAACAGCGGAGCGGTGGCGACGAAAGCCGCACTGGACATTGGTAAGTAGCCGTCGAGATTCGAGAATCCAGATTAACTGAGCATTAACCATGCGCTCCATCACCTTACAGACACAGCTTGTGAGAGAAATGGGGCGGTAACTAGAAGGAAGGTGTCCATCCTTCCCGGGTTTGGGTATAGGAACTACGACGGCGTCACGCCAACGCATGGGGACCTGACCTTTGGTCCAGACGCGATTGTAGGTACGAAGAAGGAAGCTTTTGCCCGCCGGAGAAAGGTGTGCCAGCATCTGAACGTGAATGGCATCTGGCCCCACAGCAGAGGACCGGGACAGTGCAAGCGCACGTTCGAGTTCCCGCATAGTAAAGGGGGCATTATAAGTTTCCAGATTCAGCGAGTGGAAGGAAGGTCGCCGAGCCTCTTCTGCCTCTTTCCTGGGAAGGAAGGCAGGGTGGTAATGGGCAGAGCTTGAAACCTCCGCGAAAAAGCGGCCGAAGGCGTTGGAGACAGCCACAGGATCAACAAGGACCTCATTATCTGAGGTCAGGCCAGGTACCGAGGAGTGGGCCTTAATGCCCGACAGCCGGCACAGGCCACCCCAAACGACAGAAGAGGGAGTAAAACTGTTAAAGGAGCTGGTGAAAGAGGCCCAACAAGCTTTTTTGCTGTCTTTGATGACTCTACGGCATTGTGCTCGGAGTCGTTTGTATCCAATACAATTCGCCAACGTAGGATGGCGGCGAAAGGTGCGTAAAGCACGTCGTCGAGCACGGATAGCGTCTCTACAAGCCTCATTCCACCAGGGGACGGAAACGCGACGTGAAGAAGAGGTAGTACGAGGAATGGAACGTTCGGCAGCATTGATGATAACAGCCGTGAGGTATTCGACCTGAGTGTCACAACTGAGAAAATCGTGGTCCGGAAAGGTCGCCAGGGAGGAGTAAGGTCCCCAGTCAGCTTTCGGTATGTTCCAGCTCGAAGGACGTGGGGATGGGGTGTGGTGCAGGAGATGAACAACACAGGGGAAGTGGTCCCTCGAATAGGTGTCAGAAAGGACATACCACTCGAACCGACGGGCAAGAGTGGTAGAACAGATCGAAAGGTCCAAGTGGGAGTAGGCATGAGTAGTCCGAGAGGAAAGTCGGGGCGCCAGTATTGAGGCAGACAAGATTGAGATGGTTGAAGACATCCGCCAAGAGGGAGCCTCGTTGACAGGATGCAGGAGAGCCCCAAAGGGGATGATGGGCATTGAAGTCGCCAAACAATAACAACGGCGGAGGAAGCTGAACAATCAGGTGCATCATGTCAGCCCAACTAACTGCGGATGACAATGGAGTGTAGATGGTACAAACTGAAAAAGTAAAAGCAGAAAGAGTTATACGACAGCTATTGCTTGGAGTGGGGTGGTCAATGGGATGGGATGGTGATAGACATCGTCCTGAACGAGCAACATGACCCAACCATGAGCTGGGATACCATCCACAGGGGTGAGGTCATACCGCTCCGAGGTATAGTGGGTAAAGGCAATACGGTTAGTTGGGCGCAACTTGGTTTCCTGGAGACCAAGGACAAGTGGACAGTGCAGGCAGAGGAGCAGTTGTAATGCCTCCCAATTAGATCGAATACCTCTGATGTTCCAATGTAACAAGGCCATCGCTAGTCAAAAAGTTGGGGGAATGAGACGGGGGAAGAGCTGGTCACCTCGACGGCCGCAGAGGGCCAGGTATTGAGGGAACAACGCTACAACCGGCGGGAGGCGGATCCTGTTCCATTGAGTCGTCGCCAGCTGTGGCTGCTGTCCCGGGTTGCGTAGGAGGGACAGCATCATTTGTCGACGTGAGGCCAGCTCAGTGCCTGGCAGCAGAGCGTCCCGGCGAAACTGAGGACGGCCGGGAGCAGCGACTCACGGATGGAGCGTCTGACGAAACGCGCCGGGGTGGAGAGGGGGATAGAGACTTCTTTTTGGAGGACTTCTTGGAAGTCCGAGGAGACACAGGGATGGTCGGCTGGACCCGAAGAAGGTCCTCACGCGTGGGGTCCGTTTTGGAACGCCGGACCTCGGAAGCCGGGGTCCGGAACGTTTCGCCGATGGATGCCTGAGAAGAGGATCGCTTCTCAGGCGGCGGGGGGGAGGAGGAGGAAGGGTGGCCCCTAGGGCAGAGGGGGTGGGGGCCGCTGGGGAGGAGGATTTGGAAGGGAGGGATTTGGGAGGCGGAGGCATAGACCCCGGATGGGGGTAGGAGGTGGAGGGGGGACAGGATAGGGATGAGGATACTGTGGAAGGAGTGGACACGACTGAGGCAAACGAAGTAGTCAACGTCACGGGATGGAGGCGGTCATACTTCTTCCTGGCCTCAGAATAAGAGACGATCCAAAGTTTCGAGTTCTTGAATCTTCTTCTCCTTCTGATACGCGGGGCAGTCTAAGGATCTAGGCGAGTGGATGCCAGGACAATTAATGCACCGAGGTGGTGGGGTGCATGTATGTTCCTCACAAAGAGGACATCCAGAATCGCCACAAAGGGGCTCAGCCTCACACCGTGACGACATGTGCCCAAAGCGCAAACACCGAAAACAGCGCATAGGAGGCGGGACGTAAGGTCGCACGTCGCACTGGTAGCACATCACCTTTACCTTCTCTGGGAGAACATCCCCCTCGAAGGCGAGGATAAAGGCCCCGGTGTCGATGTGACGGTCTTTGGGGCCGCTCTGGACCCGCCGGACGAAATGCACGCCTCAGCGCTCCAGGTTGGCCCTGAGCTCCTCATCAGATTGCAGCAGGAGGTCCCAATGAAAAATAACCCCCTGCGTCCTATTCAGTGCCAGATGTGGACAATGGCGGAGGTGGTCTTTATAAGAATGGACCCCGGACGCATTTTTCTGAGAGCCTCGATTTCCCCGAAGATGTCCTCGATGTGCTGAACAAAGAACATGGGCTTGGAGGTGTCGAACGTCCCCCCATCGGTACGCGAACAGACCAAATAGCGGGGGAAGTACTTCGCCCCAAGCCGGCGGGCCTGTCCTTCCTCCCAGGGAGTGGCCAAGGGGGAAAGGGCTGGAGAACCAGAACCAGAGACAGTACTTCTCTTTTTGAAAGACTCGGCCGCAGAGCGACCTGATACATGTTGACGTTTCATCTGCGAAACGTCCGCCCCGATACCACCCACTCCGACCAGGGGCTCTCCCCAAGGGCGCCACCCAGCCTCAGCAAGGGCCACCTGGCAGGATGACCGTTGCTGGGAGTCCTGATGCCCCAAGGAGACGGGCATCTACTCCTTGGCCGACGTGGGGAGGGTGCAGCTCAGGTATCGGCAGTACGATCCCTGTGTTGTCAGGGGGCTACAACATAGAGGGTACATGACGACCCCACCACAACGGGCTGGCTACCGTGCTGGATTTTGGGTGCCACGGAAAGTCCATCATGATCGTAGGTGCAGATGGGGACGCACTATGGGCGTAACTTTTACAACCCATCAGGCGTTTAGGCCCAATTTGTTGAATAGTGGGTATGGTTACAACGCCGTTACAATGCTGAGTGGCAAGGCCTTAGTGCACGGAGGACCAGTGATACACCACATAAGGTGTCCTTCTCCAAAAGGCTCGTACTTCTGTAGAATTTTGAAAATGGAGGTCAAACCCCAAGGGGGACCATTACATGGAAGACCAAAACGGTTGAAACTCCTTTTAGTCGCCTCTTACGACAGGCAGGAATACCTCGGGCCTATTCTTACCGCGGACCCGCAGGGGGAGTGTGTGGTGTGGTGTTGTCGTGCTGGAGGATACCGTGCTCCACATGTGGATGAGCTCTTCGAACCCGAGACTCGATTACAGCGCGCTGTTTCTCACGCACCGACGTAGTTACGTTACACACCGCCGTGTTACAATTCGCAGTACTCTAGCGGCGAACGGCTGCAAATATTTAGACACGAAGAATATGAATGTTGTTGTTGTTGTGGTCTTCAGTCCTGAGACTGGTTTGATGCAGCTCTCCATGCTACTCTATCCTGTGCAAGCTTTTTCATCTCCCAGTACCTACTGCAACCTACATCCTTCTGAATCTGCTTAGTGTATTCATCTCTTGGTCTCCCTCTACGATTTTTACCCTCCACGCTGCCCTCCAATACTAAATTGGTGATCCCTTGATGCCTCAGAACATGTCCTACCAACCGATCCCTTCTTCTGGTCAAGTTGTGCCACAAACTTCTCTTCTCCCCAATCCTATTCAATACTTCCTCATTAGTTATGAGATCTACCCATCTAATCTTCAGCATTCTTCTGTAGCACCACATTTCGAAAGCTTCTATTCTCTTCTTGTCCAAACTATTTATCGTCCATGTTTCACTTCCATACATGGCTACACTCCATACGAATACTTTCAGAAATGACTTCCTGACACTTAAATCAATACTGGATGTTAACAAATTTCTCTTCTTCAGAAACGCTTTCCTTGCCGTAGCCAGCCTACATTTTATATCCTCTCTACTTCGACCATCATCAGTTATTTTGCTCCCCAAATAGCAAAACTCCTTTACTACTTTAAGTGTCTCATTTCCTAATCTAATTCCCTCAGCATCACCCGAGTTAATTAGACTACATTCCATTATCCTTGTTTTGCTTTTGTTGATGTTCATCTTATATCCTCCTTTCAAGACACTGTCCATTCCATTCAACTGCTCTTCCAAGTCCTTTGCTGTCTCTGACAGAATTACAATGTCATCGGCGAACCTCAAAGTTTTTATTTCTTCTCCATGAATTTTAATACCTACTCCTAATTTTTCTTTTGTTTCCTTTACTGCTTGCTCAATATACAGATTGAACAACATCGGGGAATATGAATATGAATAGCATTTGTTTAATTGAAAAGGTGTAAGAGCTCTCACATAAAAAATTCGGAGGCATTACTTCTAAGTACGCTGTCGTATTTGAATCAACTGCGGCGCGGTATAGAGGCAGCAGTGTCCACTAATTACAGACGTGCTTGCGAAAGTATGAGTCCAGTCTACCTGTTGTCTGTATCTTCGGAGTGAGGCTGTGAAGCACACATTCAACATTTGTCCAGACGTAAATAGAAAATTTGATGCCGAATGTAGTTGTGAAATCTGCCCCAAGTAAGTTTTTGAATGCATGTTACACCATTGTAATATCACATGTTTTTCTTGAAATAGAACTTTGTGGTCCACTGCATAAGTTAAAGTCAATTTAAGTTTTTATCTTCACTAATGCAGAAGCTATAGTGTTGTCAGGTCGGAAGAAGTGAATCAGAATTTATACTGCAGCTGGGACTCGAACCCGACTCTTCTCGTTTGCTAGGCAGATGTGTTATTTTTTTTTGCATTTTCTTCGTTGTGTTTGGTCGTTGCGGACGTCACATGACATCCGTTCAAGTTCGTTGTTGATCCTTTCACTCAGTTTTTTTTTTTTTTCATTACAGAGGCCAACCAGCTCTCTGACTGAACACGCTGAGCTGCTGTGCCAGCGACCATTAGACCACGACACCATTATGGTCAACATAGCTGCACGAACTACCCAAGTCAGTTGCCCTCCCAAACACAAACGCTGATACACATCTCCCCTTATACTGTCACTATTGCCAGTGGCGACAAACATCAACATGTATCTGTGTATGTACAGCGTCTCCTCCAACATCACTGGATGTATTTCAACGAAATTTGCTATACATACTCCTTGCTATACGAGCATCAATACCGTGAGAATTAGAAGCTCCTATCCGCCATAGGAGCGAAGATTCAGGCAAAACACAGTTTTTATGCCTCTGACAGGTAGGCTGTTCTGCAGAACAGATGTGTAGTGTAGGGATAGTAGTGCCCTGTTTTATCAGCCACCAGCGCTGAGGCTTTTCTGTAGATATGTTCACAACAGCTGGAGGAGTTACATTATGCAGGTAGCATGGTCATTCCTCTCTGGGGCTATAATAGCGGATGGATACAGCTGAGGAGAGAGAGAGTTTGGGAGGAGGAGATGGATAGTGTGATAGTGGGAGGGTGAGGTGGTCAGGGAGAAGTGTGAGGGGAAGATTCAGGATGCAGATAGAAGGCGTGAAGACGGATATGATCAGAGGGAGCGAGGAGGAGGATGTGGTCAAAGGGAGCAGAGGTGATCGTCTAAGAGAGGGAGAGGTGGAGGTGGGGTGACAGAGTGTAGGGAGGGGGAAGAAGTGGCAGGTTGAGATGAAGAGAAGTTGTGGTGGGGGGGGGGGGGGGAGGAAGAAGTGCAGACACAGAAGGGGGTGGAGGAGGGCATGTCTGCAGTGTATGTGCTGAACCTGTACACCAGCGAAATCGTGGGGACAAGGCTAGTAAATAAAATAAAGGTGCTTACAAAATGTAAGTAGCTAGGCCGCTGAAATCCCATCGTACGTTCGAATACAAGGGTGCAAAGGAAACTGATTAACAGAAGTAAATAGATTTAGATTTAGATTTCAATACATCACATGTTTTTTTTCACACATTGGAGCTGATGGAGAGTAATCAGATAAATTTGCTGTTAAGTAGGGTCTGCCTTGAGCAAACACAGTTTTATCATATTTTTACCCAGAAATGTTTCACTGAAACTACAGCATCAACAGCATGATAATAATTAAAAACCCACTGATGATGGCAAATTAGATAAAAGACTAAGGAAAAGGCTTGGCAAATGTTTTGTCTGGAGTGTGGCACTATATGGGGCAGAAACATGGACACTGAGACGAGAGGATGAAAAAAGGTTAGAAGCATTTGAGATGTGGATGTGGAGGAGAATGGAGAGAATAAGCTGGATGGAAAGAGTGAGCAATGAAAGAGTATTGGAAACGGTTGGTGAGAGAAGATGTCTACTGAAGGTTGTAAGAAAAAGGAAAAAGAACTGGTTGGGACATTCATTGAGAAGGGAGTACTTGCTAGTAGATGGATTGGTTTGTTGGGAGAAGACTGAGAGGAAGAAGGAGATACAAGGTGATAGACGACATAAAGGGAAGAGGAAATTATGCAGACCTGAAGAGGATGGCAGCAGACTGGACAGCCTGGAGAACTACCATGTGAAAACCTGCCTTTAGGCAGAACACTGATGATGATGATGATGATGATGATGCTGTAAATTTAAAGAAAAATGTCTGGAGTGAAAAGAAAAACATTTGCGTTTGTTGGTAAGCAAACATGGGCACAAGTGTGGGGTTCAGTCTCAATACGATCAAAGACTGAAATTCAGATGAACGATACTCCACTGCACTGTACAATTTGCTGTTATGACGGCAGAGGAAGTGAAAGAGTTAAAAACATATTGCCGAAACCCGGGATCGAACCAGGGACCTTTAGATCTTCAGTCTAACGCTCTCCCAACTGAGCTATTTCGGCTGCTGTGTTACGAAACAAAACCACCAGCAATGATGAGACAACGAGCTGGTCGTGACGCATCGTCGTTATCCTTAGGCGGCCGCAGGTCAGCGGCCTTGTCGTGTGACGTCAGCAGGCACCGCTGGAGACTGCCTGTCAGGCGTAGACAGCGAATGTCGCGGTCCAGCCAACGTTACAGCTACTGGCTTGTTTGTACCGTCAGTTAAACTAAAAACAACTTCCTTCCACTAGAATTTTTTCCAATGCAAGCATTGTGTCTATTCTTGCAAAACCGATACACTGAAAAGAACGCAAAATTCGATAATAAAATCCGTGTGCTGCCTTTCAGTCGCTTTTTGTGAAGTAATAGAAGCGGGGAGGAAGTGATAAGGTGCTATGCCGGTATTATTACACAAAAAAATGAATTACACACAAATTCTAACTTCGACATTAAAACCCAAAAACCTTTTTTTAACTTTCAGAACTAATAATACATGCTCTATACTTCATATTTCAATTTCTGATGAAGCATGGTTCAAATAGCTCTGAGCACCGTGGGACTTAACTGCTGAGGTCATCAGTGCCCTAGAACTTAGAACTACTTAAACCTAACTAACCTAAGGACATCACACACATCCATGCCCGAGGCAGGATTCGAACCTGCGACCATAGCGGTCGCACGGTTCCAGACTGTAGCGCCTAGAACCGCTCGGCCACTCCGCCCGGCGATGAATCATGCTACAAGAAATAACTGTTGATAGTGATCGGCAGTCCCGGATCCGTGATATTTCCTAACCGGGGCAAAAACTTGGTAGTGGGGCCTGCCTTTCCCTCGAGCGTTTCAGATAGGACGACAGAAATGTAAAAATTCGATTTTTTAAAAAATGTGTTCATTTTGTGGCGAACATCTTTCTGAAGAGTCTCATGTATAAAACATATATATGTTCGAGAAAATGTAAGACATGTTATTTGGTTTTAAGTGTGCCAAAGTACAGTGCTACGCCTCTTCACACAGCATTCTTCTATCGCACATCACTGTATTTGCCCTCTGAGGAATTCAAACCTATGCACTATGTGATCAAAAGTATCCGGACTCACCCAGAAACATACGTCTTTCATATTACGTCCGTTGTGCTGCCACCTACTGCCAGGTAATCAGGGATTTCAGTGGTCATTAGACATGGTGAATGGTCCACTCAATTGCTCGGTTGATGAAGTGGACCGAACAGTGACGTCATCGATTCCTTCGGATGGAAGGAAGGAAGGGAAAGAAAATCGACCGTGCCCTTTCAGAGGACCCATACCGGCATTTGCATGAAGTGGTTTAGGGAAATCACGGAAAACCTAAATCAGGATAGACGGACGCGGATTCGAACCGTCGTCCTCCCGATTGCGAGTCCAGTGTGCTCACCACTACGCCACCTCGATCGATGATTGCAGGTGTAAGGGATTTTGGAAATCACGACAAGCATACATGTTGAAGAAAACGTTACGCGCTTCGTCGTTTACTTGCCGATAGTTACAAATATAATATTTGTTGCGATACGAAAAATTAGTTAACAACCAAATAACTATGGAAAGTCAATAACAGCTCATGCAAATACGCGTGTCTTATCATATTACCTCCCGAATTTACTGTGTGTGAAATAACGTGACTAGTGTTGAAAAACATGTAACTTAAAAAAGAGAAGGGGGACTTGATCCGGCGGTCCGCCAGTTACGGAGCTCGAACGCTAATTACACGTCCGCCGCCATCTTTTGCTCACAATCGCAACGCACCGGTAGTTCACTGACGCGTAAAACTTCTCTTACAGTTTTCGCGAAATCGACTTAGTTGTAGCCGGCCGCGGTGGTCTAGCGGTTCTAGGCGCTCAGTCCGGAACCCCGCGACTGCTACGGTCGCAGGTTCGAATCCTGCCTCGGGCATGGATGTGTGTGATGTCTGTAGGTTAGTTAGATTTAAGTAGTTCTAAGTTCGAGGGGACTGATGACCTAAGATGTTTAGTCCCATAGTGCTCAGAGCCATTTGAACCATTTTTTTTGACTAAGTTGTACGCGTTACTACTTGCACGCTATGTTGTCCTAATAGACTACTAAACGTGTACAAAGTTCGCAGTATATTCGTGATCCGAGCGTCGTGGCCTCCCCTTATGTGTACTAAATACCTTTTAACACAGTCTCTGAGGATCCAAACCGCAGGTACACACTTGAGAATAAATATATTACCGCAAATGTTCCATATGGCCACGGTTTATGTGCACGCAGCCTTCAGCACGTTTCCTCATCGATTCCCGTACAGTTGAAAAATCCCAGTTATTGATGGTAATTGTCGGTTGATTCGTTGGTTCGGGGGAGGGGACCAAACATTGAGGTAATCGTTCCCATCAGATTAGGGAAGGACGGGGAAGGAAGTCGGCCGTACCCTTTCACAGGAACCATCCCAGCATTTACCTGAAGCGATTTAGGGAAATCACTACGGGCTTCCAAATAAGAATGAAATGATGTGGTGGTGGCCCTCAACTACGTACCCTTCGACTCAGAGTTGCAATATTAAAAGTTTTGGCTGGTTTCGTTGTATAGGGGCTGGGAAACGTAGTTGCCACATTACAGGCCAAATGCTGCTGAGTCTACAGTATATGATAAGAATGGACACATGAATCGAATGGTCGAAGGTTTCTATCACTCGGCAATTGCGAATTTTGTATGTTATATAGAAATTTGTAAATGAAAGATTGCAATTAAGTAAATTCTGCAGGTACAATTTTAACGACTTTAAATGATGGGTATGATAGCAGAAGCACCTACAAGAATGCCCTTTATCACTGTTAAACAGTTATTGGTGTCGATGGTCCAGCATTTAATTAAAATAACAGGGAAACAATAGATTCCTACTGCACGTAATTAGTTATGAACAACAACATAGCCTGCGGGATATTCACTCCTAAACGCATACTACGTCTTCACGGATGTCTCACAACAGCGCAAGTCGGCACTGCAAAGTATTTCTACCTGCTGCTCCACTCTTCCCCGCGACTCGTGCGTCCACTGCGCCGTACTGCCCACGACTCTCTGGTGTCCTGTGAGACTGTCCCTCGTGCCGAACTGTTGAGAACTGCCCCGTCTCCTCTCCGGAAACGATGCTCCTTCCCCACCTGCATACGTCCCTCCGCGTGTCCTTTTTGGAAACGGTCGCTGTGATTGGCCAGAACGCTCTCGCCATGTCTTCAAGCACACTCACACCCACAAACATAATGGGGCATTCGAATTACTGGATTTACATTGAAATGACGAAATTCCCCCCCATGAACCATGGACCTTGCCGTTGGTGGGGAGGCTTGCGTGCCACAACGATACAGATGGCCGTACCGTAGGTGCAACCACAACGGAGGGGTATCTGTTGAGAGGCCAGACAAACATGTGGTTCCTGAAGAGGGGCAGCAGCCTTTTCAGTAGTTGCAGGGGCAACAGTCTGGATGATTGACTGATCTGGCCTTGTAACATCAACCAAAACGGCCTTGCTGTGCTGGTACTGCGAACGGCTGAAAGCAAGGGGAAACTACAGCAGTAATTTTTCCCGAGGGCATGCAGCTTTACTATATGGATAAATGATGATGGCGTCCTCTTGCGTAAAATATTCCGGAGGTAAAATAGTCCCCCATTCTGATCTTCGGGCGGAGACTACTCAAGAGGACGTCGTTATCAGGAGAAAGAAAACTGTCGTTCTACGGATCGGAGCGTGGAATGTCAGATCCCTTAATCGGGCAGGTAGATTCGAAAATTTAAAAAGGGAAATGGACAGGTTAAAGTTAGATATAGTGAGAATTAGCGAAGTTCGGTGGCAGGAGGAACAAGACTTTTGGTCGGGTGAATACAGAGTTATAAATACAAAATCAAATAGGGGTAATGCAGGAGTAGGTTTAATAACGAATAAAAAAAATAGGAGTTCAGGTAAGTTACTACAAACAACATAGTGAACGCATTTTTGTGGCCAAGATAGACACGAAGCCCAGGCCTAAGACAGTAGTACAAGTTTACATGCCAACTAGCTCTGCAGATGACGAAGAAATTGAAGAAATGTATGATGAGATAAAAGAAATTATTCAGATAATGAAGGGAGACGAAAATTTAATAGTCATGGGTGACTGGAATACAACAGTAGGAAAAGGGAGAGAAGGAAACGTAGTAGGTGAATATGGATTGGGGGTAAGAAATGAAAGAGGAAGCCGACCGGTAGAATTTTGCACAGAGCACAACTTAATCATAGCTAACACTTGGTTCAAGAATCATAAAAGAAGATTGTATACATGGAAGAAGCCTGGAGACACTGACAGTTTCAGATAGATTATGTAATGGTAAGACAGAGATTTAGGAACCAGGCTTTAAATTGTAGGACATTTCCAGGGGCAGATGTGGACTCTGACCACAATCTATTGGTTATGAACTGTAAATTAAAACTGAAGAAACTGCAAAGAGTTGGGAATTTAAGGAGATGGGACCTGTGGGATGTGGATGAACTGACAAAACCAGAGGTTGTACAGAGTTTCAGAGAGAGCCCTTTTTTTTTTTTTGTCATCAGTCTACTGACTGGTTTGATGAGGTCCGCCACGAATTCCTTTCCTGTGCTAACCTCTTCATCTCAGAGTAGCACTTGCAACCTACGTCCTCAATTATTTGCTTGACGTATTCCAATCTCTGTCTTCCTCTACAGTTTTTGCCCTCTACAGCTCCCTCTAGTACTATGGAACTCATTCCCTCATGTCTTAGCAGATGTCCTATCATCCTGTCTCTTCTCCTTATCACGTTTTTCCACATATTCCTTTCCTCTCCGATTTTGCGTAGAACCTCCTCATTCCTTACCTTATCAGTCCACCTAATTTTCAACATTCGCCTATAGCACCACATCTCAAATGCTTCGATTCTCTTCTGTTCCGGTTTTCCCACAGTCCATGTTTCACTGCCATACAATGCTGTACTCCAGACGTACATCCTCAGAAATTTCTTCCTCAAATTAAGGCCGGTATTTGATATTAGTAGACTTCTCTTGGCCAGAAATGCCTTTTTTGCAATAGCGAGTCTGCTTTTGATGTCCTCCTTGCTCCGTCCGTCATTGGTTATTTTACTGCCTAGGTAGCAGAATTCCTTAACTTCATTGTCTTCGTGACCATCAATCCTGATGTTAAGTCTCTCACTGTTCTCATTTCAACTACTTCTCATTACCTTCGTCTTTCTCCGATTTACTCTCAAACCATACTGTGTACTCATTAGACTGTTCATTCCGTTCAGCAGATAATTCAATTCTTCTTCACTTTCACTCAGGATAGCAATGTCATCAGCGAATCGTATCATTGATATCCTTTCACGTTGTATTTTAATTCCAATCCTGAACCTTTCTTTTATTTCCATCATTGCTTCCTCGATGTACAGATTGAAGAGTAGGGGCGAAAGGCTACGGCCTTGTCTTACACCCTTCTTAATACGAGCACTTCGTTCTTGATCGTCCACTCTTATTATTCCCTCTTGGTTGTTGTACAATTTTATATGACCCGTCTCTCCCTGTAGCTTACCCCTACTTTTTTTCAGAATCTCGATCAGCTTGCACCATTTTATATTGTCGAACGCTTTTTCCAGGTCGACAAATCCTATGAAAGTGTCTTGATTTTTCTTTAGCCTTGCTTCCATTATTAGCCGTAACATCAGAATTGCCTCTCTCGTCCCTTTACTTTTCTAAAGCCAAACTGATCGTCACCTAGCGCATTCTCAATTTTCTTTTCCATTCTTCTGTATATTATTCTTGTAAGCAGCTTCGATGCATGAGCTGTTAAGCTGATTGTGCGATAATTCTCGCACTTGTCAGCTCTTGCCGTCTTCGGATGATGCTTTTCCGATAGTCAGTTGGTATGTCGCCAGACTCGTATGTTCTACACACCAACGTGAATAGTCGTTTTGTTGCCACTTCCCCCAATGATTTTAGAAATTTTGATGGAATGTTATCTATCCCGTCAGCCTTATTTGACCGTAAGTCCTCCAAAGCTCTTTTAAATTCCGATTCTAATACTGGATCCCCTATCTCTTCTAAATCGGCTCCTGTTTCTTCTTCTATCACATCAGACAAATCTTCACCCTCATAGAGGCTTTCAATGTATTCTTTCCACCTATCTGCTCTCTCCTCTGCATTTAACAGTGGACTTCCCGTTGCACTCTTAATGTTACCACTGTTGCTTTTAATGTCACCAAAGGTTGTTTTGACTTTCCTGTATGCTGAGTCTGTCCTTGCGACAATCATATCTTTTTCGATGTCTTCACATTTTTCCTGTAGCCATTTCGTCTTAGCTTCCCTGCACTTCCTATTTATTTCATTCCTCAGCGACTTGTATTTCTGTATTCCTGATTTTCCCGGAACATGTTTGTACTTCCTCCTTTCATCAATCAACTGAAGTATTTCTTCTGTTACCCATGGTTTCTTCGCAGCTACCTTCTTTGTACCTATGTTTTCCTTCCCAACTTCTGGGTTGGCCCTTTTTAGAGATGTCCATTCCTCTTCAACTGTACTGTCTACTGCGCTATTCCTTATTGCTGTATCTATAGCGTTAGAGATCTTCAAACGTATCTCGTCATTCCTTAGCACTTCCGTATCCCACTTCTTTTCGTATTGATTCTTTCTGACTAATGTCTTGAACTTCAGCCTACTCTTCATCACTACTATATTGTGATCTGAGTCTATATCTGCTCCTGGGTACGCCTTACAATCCAGTATCTGATTTCGGAATATCTGTCTGACCATGATGTAATCTAATTGAAATCTTCCCGTATCTCCCGGCCTTTTCCAAGTATACCTCCTCCTCTTGTGATTCTTGAACAGCGTATTCGCTATTACTAGCTGAAACTTGTTACAGAACTCAATCAGTCTTTCTCCTCTTTCATTCCTTGTCCCAAGCCCATATTCTCCTGTAACCTATTCTTCTACTCCTTCCCCTACAACTGCATTCCAGTCGCCCATGACTATTAGATTTTCGTCCCCCTTTACATACTGCATTATCCTTTCAATATCTTCATACACTTTATCTGTTCATCTTCAGCTTGCGACGTCGGCATGTATACCTGAACTATCGTTGTCGGTGTTGGTCTGCTGTCGATTCTGATTAGAACAACCCGGTCACTGAACTGTTCACAGTAACACACCCTCTGCCCTACCTTCCTATTCATAACGAATCCTACACCTGTTATACCATTTTCTGTTGCTGTTGATATTACCCGATACTCATCTGACCAGAAATCGTTGTCTTCCTTCCACTTCACTTCACTGACCCCTACTATATCTAGATTGAGCCTTTGCATTTCCCTTTTCAGATTTTCTAGTTTCCCTACCACGTTCAAGCTTCTGACATTCCACGCCCCGACTCGTAGAACGTTATCCTTTCGTTGATTATTCAATCTTTTTCTCATGATAACCTCCCCCTTGGCAGTCCCCTCCCGGAGATCCGAATGGGGGACTATTTCGGAATCTTTTGCCAATGGAGAGATCATCATGACACTTCTTCAATTACAGGCCACATGTCCTGTGGATACACGTTACGCGTGTTTAATGCAGTGGTTTCCATTGCCTTCTGCATCCTCATGTCGTTGATCATTGCTGATTCTTCCGCCTTCAGGGGCAATTTCCCACCCCTAGGACAAGAGAGTGCCCTGAACCTCTATCCGCTCCTCCGCCCTCTTTGACAAGGCCGTTGGCAGAATGAGGCTGACTTCTTATGCCGGAAGTCTTCGGCTGCCAATGCTAGGGAGAGCATAAGGGAACAATTGACAGGAATGGGGGAAAGAAATACAGTAGAAGAAGAATGGGTAGCTTTGAGGGATGAAATAGTGAAGGCAGCAGAGGATCAAGTAGATAAAAAGACTAGTAGAAATCTTTAGGTGACAGAAGAAATACTGAATTTAAGTGATGAAAGTAGAAAATATAAAAATGCAGTAAATGAAGCAGGCAAAAAGGAATACAGATGTCTGAAAAATGAGATCGACAGGAAATGGCTAAGCAGGGATGGCTAGAGGACAAATGTAAGAATGTAGAGGCTTATCTCACTAGGGGTAAGATAGATACTGCCTTTGGAGAAAAGAGAACCACTTGTATGAATATCAAGAGCTCAGATGGAAACCCAGTTCTAAGCAAAGAAGGGAAAGCAGAAAGGTGGAAGCAGTATATAGAGGGTCTATACAAGGGCAATGTACTTGAGGACAATATTATGGAAATGGAAGAGGATGTAGATGAAGATGAAATGGAAGATATGATACTGCTTGAAGAGTTTGATGGAGCAGTGAATGACCTGAGTCGAAACAAAGCCCCGGGAGTAGATAACATTCCATTAGAACTACTGACAGCCGTGGGAGGCAGTCATGACAGAACTCTACCATCTGGTGAGCAAAATATATGAGACAGGGGAAATACCCTCAGACTTCAAGAACAATATAATAATCCCAATTCTAAAGAAAGCAGGCGTTGACAGATGTGAAAGTTACCGAACTATCAGTTTAATAAGTCACAGCTGCAAAATACTAACACGAATTCATTACAGACGAATGGAAAAACTGGTATAAGCTGACCTCGGGGAAGATCAGTTTCGATTCCGTAGAAATATGGGAACACGTGAGGCAATACTGACCCTACGACTTATCTTAGAAGCTAGATTAAGGAAAGACAAACCTACATATCTAGCATTTGTAGACTTAGAGAAATCTTTTGACAATGTTGACTGGAATACTTTCTTTCAAATTCTGAAGGTGGAAGGGGTAAAATACAGGGAGCGAAAGGCTATTTACAATTTGTACAGAAACCAGATGGCAGTTATAAGAGTTGAGGGGCATGAAAGGGAAGCAGTAGTTGGGAAGGGAGTGTGACAGGGTTGTAGCCTCTCCCCGATGTTTTCAATCTGTATACTGAGCAAGCAGTAGAGGAAACAAAAGAAAAATTATTCGGAGTAGGTATTAAAATCCGTGGAGAAGAAATAAAAACTTTGAGGTTCGCCGACGACATTGTAATTCTGTCAGAGACAGCAAAGGACTTGGAAGAGCAGTTGAACGGAATAGACAGTGTCTTGAAGGAAGGATATAAGATTAACATCAACAAAAGCAAAACGAGGATAATGGAATGTAGTCGAATTAAGTCGGGTGATGCTGAGGGAATTAGATTAGGAAATTAGACACTTAAAATAGTAAAGGAGTTTTGCTATTTGGGGAGCAAAATAACTGTTGTGGTCGAAGTAGAGAGGATATAAAATGTAGACTGGCAATGGCAAGGAAAGCGTTTCTGAAGAAGAGAATTTGTTAACTTCGAGTATTGATTTAAGTGTCAGAAAGTAGTTTCTGAAAGTATTTGTATGGAGTGTAGCCATGTATGGAAGTGAAACATGGACGATTAACAGTTTGGACAAGAAGAGAACAGAAGCTTTCGAAATGTGGTGGTACAGAAGAATGCTGAAGATTAGGTGGGTAGATCATATAACTAATGGGGAGGTATTGAATAGGATTGGGGAGGAGTTCGTGGCACAACTTGACTAGACGAAGGGATCGGTTGGTGGGACACGTTCTGAGACATAAAGGGATCACCAATTTAGTATTGGAGGGCAGCGTGGAGGGTAAAAATCGTAGATGGAGACCAAGAGATGAATACACTAAGCAGATTCAGAAGGATGTAGGCTGGAGTAGGTACTGGGAGATGAAGCAGCTTCCACAGGATAGAGTAGCATGGAGAGCTGCATCAAACCAGTCTCAGGACTGAAGACCACAACAACAACAACTTGAAATTAAATAAATATTCCTATGGCTGGACCATAAACACGCTCTAACACACATTATTAAAAACATAAACAAATCAAATAAACATATATCAAAGGAATAGAAACAAAAGGTATGCCAGTAGCCTAATGTTCTGTACTTTCTAAGACACAGTAAATATTTAACCAATTTCTTCATGAATAGTATATATCGGATATAAACAAAGACACAGACGAATAAATATATTTATAAGCATGCTGCTACCATTTTTTCGTGTAACTGGAGTACTTATGGCCTGACGCGATTAATAGTAATCGGCCACTTTGAGTTCCAATAACTCACGTACTATTGAAGTTACATGCCTGTAATTTATACCAATTTAGGTTTACACTAATAGCTCTCTAAAGACACGTCGCTCGACTGGAAATTCGTTGCTGGGTGTTACTTGTATTGTTTACAGTCAGAGAATAAACGTTAAACTAATAAAGATATTGAAAATCTGATTACACCGTCAGAATCGACGTGCAAATAATGGTACTGTACATGTTTATTTTTAAGGTATCACGATTCCTCTGGGTACTATTAATTTCTACACGAGCTGTGTGATGTCTGCCATTATGGTTCCAGTAAGTCCGCCATCTTTGGCACTCCACGGCATACAAATCACCTTCATCGACACGAAGCCCATTCCACGACACGGCGTTAACACGGGATTCGGCGGGCAGCCCGCGCGCCCACGCCGACTCCCAACTTATTTAGTTTTCAGGGCGCCACTACTCGCCCGTTACCTCACATCACGGAAAACCTAAATCAGGATGACTGGATGACGGTTTGAACCATCGCCAATTCCAGTCTGCTAACCTCTGCGCAACCTCCCTTGCTGTTAATTGTTACGAATGGGTTGACAATGGTCCGGAATGAGTCTCCTGAGTTCGAAATATCCGAAGATAAATAAAAAACAAACCGGGGAACATGGGAGGTCGTGGTATTGTCTAGCCACGACTGATACACCTACCATCGATCGTTCGGGGTACGTATTCCCAAACAGGCCCGGACCAGCGGGATGTAGGGGTCCAGCAACGAACTTACGACGTCACACCGAGCGACGTTTTACTTTTATTTATTTATTTATTGTTCCGTGGGAACAAATTGAGGAGAAGTCTCCATGGTCATGGAACGAGTCAATACATGAAATTATAACGCGATAGTAGAAACAGATAAAATGAAATACAAGAAACGTATTCAGGCGACAATTCGTAAGTTTAAATAACGAAAATCAACAATGTAACACTGGAATTTGCTTAATTTTTTATCTCTTCCAGGAGTTCTTCGACAGAATAGAAGGAGTGAGCCATGAGGAAACTCTTCAGTTTAGCCTTAAAAGCGTTTGGGCTACTGCTAAGATTTTTGAGTTCTTGTGGTAGCTTATTGAAAATTTATGCAGCAGAATAGTGCACTCCTTTCTGCAAAAGAGCCAAGGAAGAGCATTCCACATGCAGATTTGATTTCTGCCTAGTATGAACTGAGTGAAAGCTGCTAACTCTCGGGAATAAGCAGATATTGCTAACAACAAACGACGTTAAAGAAAATATATACTGTGAGGGTAATGTCAGAATTCCCAGACTATCGAATAGGGGTCGACAAGAGGTTCTCGAACTTACACCACATATAGCTCGAACAGCCCGTTTTTGAGCCAAAAATACCCTTTATGAATCAGAAGAATTACCCCAAAAAAATAATACCATATAACATAAGCGTATGAAAATATGCGAAGTAGACTACTTTTCATGTTGAACTGTCACTTATTTCAGATACTGTGCTAGTGGTAAATAAAGCAGCATTTAGTTTCTGAACAAGATCCTGGACATGGACTTTCCACAACAGGTTACTATCTATCCTAACGCCTAGGAACTTCAACTGTTCCGTCTCGCTTATAATATACCCATTCTGCCTGATCAAAATATCAGTTCTCGTTGAATTGTGAGTTGGAACTGTAAAAACTGAGTCTTACTGAGATTTAGCATCAAATTATTTTCCACAAGCCACGAACTTATTTCAAGAACTACATTATTTGTTAATGTTTCAATATTACACACAAGATTCTTCTCTACCAAGCTGGAGTCATCAGCAAACAGAAATATTTTTGAATCACCTGTAATACTAGGAGGCACATCATTTATATAAATAAGAAACAGCAGCGGCCTCAGCACACAGGACTCGCATTCGGGAGGATCACGGTTCAAACCAGCCTCCGGCCATCCTGATTTAGGTTTACCGTGATTTCCCTAAATGGCTTCAGGCAAATGCCAGAATGGTTCATTCGAAAGTCCACGGCAGATTTCCTTCCCCATCCTTCCCTAATCCTAGCCTGTGCTCCACCTCTAATGACCTCGTCGTCGACGGGACGTTGAACACTACCCTCTTGCTCCTCCTCCTTGTGGCGACACACCAGTAGGTTTGTCCGCCACACTTGGTGAACGCTCGGTTCCTTGGAGGGCCCACTGGAACTCAATATTTAACTGAAAAGGTACCGACAAAAGTCCTTAATTTTGCCGTGTGATATCGAGAACTTCCACGCATTTAAAAATGCTTTCAAGAGTCATTAAGATCATCTGAAATACACTACTGGCCATTACAATTGGTACACCAAGAAGAAATGCAGATGATAAACGGGTATTCATTGGACAAATATATTATACTAGAACTGACATGTGATTACATTTTCACGCAATCTGGGTGCATAGATCCTGAGAAATCATTACCCAGAACAACCACCTCTGGCCGTAATGACGGCCTTGATACGCCTGGGCATTGAGTCAAACAGAGATTGGATGGCGTGTACAAGTACAGCTGCCCATGCAGCTTCAACACGATACCACAGTTCATCAAGAGTA
This sequence comes from Schistocerca serialis cubense, assembly GCF_023864345.2. NCBI lineage: Eukaryota > Metazoa > Arthropoda > Insecta > Orthoptera > Acrididae > Schistocerca > Schistocerca serialis. The sequence goes on along the minus strand of NC_064647.1, from coordinate 55,831,961 downwards.
GTGACTGGCGTATTGTGACGAGACAGTTACACGGCCACCGCTGACCAGGCGTTTTCAATTGGTGAGAGACCTGGAGAATGTGCTGGCCAGGGCAGGAGTCTAACATTTTCTGTATCCAGAAAGGCCCGTACAGGACCTGCAACATGCGGTCGTGCATTATCCTGCCGAAATGTAGGGTTTCGCACGGATCGAATGAAGGATAGAGCCACGGGCCGTAACAAATCCGAAATGTGACGTCCACGGTTCAAAGTGCCGTCACTGCGAACAAGAAGTGACCGAGACGTGTAACCAATGGCACCCAATACCATCACGTCGGGTGATACGCCAGTATGGCGATGACGAATACACGCTTCCAATGTGCGTTCACCGCGATGTCGCCAAACACGGATGCGACCATCATGATGCTGTAAACAGAACCTGGATTCAACCGAAAAAATGACGTTTTGCCATTCGTGCAGCCAGGTTCGTCGTCGATACACCACTGCAGGCGCTCCTGTCAGTGATGCAGCGTCAAGGGTAACCGCAGCCACGGTCTCCGAGCTGATAGTCCATGCTGGTGCAAACGTCGTCGAACTGTTCGTGCAGATGGTTGTTGTCTTGCAAACGTCCCCATCTGTTGACTCAGGGATCGAGACGTGGCTGCACGATCCGTTACAGCCATGCGGATAAGATGCCTGTCATCTCGACTGCTATTGATACGATGCCGTTGGGATCCAGCACGGCGTTCCGTATTACCCTCCTGAAGCCACCGATTCCATATTCTGCTAACAGTCATTGGATCTCGACCAACGCGAGCAGCAATGTCGCGATACGATAAACCGCAATCGCGATAGGCTACAATCCGACCTTTATCAAAGTCGGAAACGTGATGGTACGCATTTCTCCTCCTTACACGAGGCATCACAACAAAGTTTCACCAGGCAAGGCCGGTCAACTGCTGTTTGTGTATGAGAAATCGGTTGGAAAGTTTCCTCGTGTCAGCACGTTGTAGGTGTCGCCACCGGCGCCTACCTTGTGTGAATGCTCTGAAAAGCTAATCATTTGCATATCACAGCATCTTCTTCCTGTCAGTTAAATTTCGCGTCTGTAGCACGTGATCTTCGTGGTGTAGCAATTTTAATATCCAGTAGTGCAGTTACTTGTTCCTGCCAGAGACGGCGGCTGGCGCGCCAAGACCTGCAGTGTCTGTCTCGTGCTGTGACGGGCGCGCCACGGCCTGTACTTCGTCATCCAAATAGTCGATTAGCACGTGTTGCGCCAGATAAAGGTACACACAGTCAGTAACTCAGCCAGGTAGCAAATGTGGCATTAGTTTCCGGGCTTATGTTTATTTGCGTTATTTGCTGGTTTCATTTTCCTGCACTAGCCCCTTTCGTTCGTTCCCTGCACATCAAAACTAGTATGAGAAACTCTTTGCTCCCTCTCCTTTTTGCGCAAGAATTTCGTGGACCTGGACCTCACGAAGCAGTCTGCGGAAACTTGATCGAAAGGTGGAGTATGTTTCGAGAAATTCTGAGAGAAGTTTGCTCATCTGTCAGAAACGACATCAATGCAAGGCCTTAGAAAAATGAATAAAGAACGACTGTGAGCGGGATGGAGGTTTCCGCGTCATCCACGGAGTTCCTTACTCAATTCTGAGGCAACAAAAGGAACGACGTTATATTTCAGATGCAATCCATGTGCTGGAAAAGTTCGAGGAATTAGGCTGTTTGATATGTCTCTATAATCACTTCTGGCACGGTCACCTACATTTTTCCATTGAGAATTAGGACGAATAATGTGAAACCTTTCATCAAGACATCGAATGTGTTGGGGAGACGACGGTATCATAGCGAATGGAATACTGCCATGGTGGGAGGATGCTTCTATCGCTACCATAGGAAACTCATAGGACAAGAAGCTATACTAGATGCTTAAAGCACGAGAAGAAAGAAATAGAAGTCAATGGACGCATAGTTACTACGTAATTAACAGGTCTCTTCATTTTACTTCACTCATTTTGAGCCACAAAGGGCGATCTCTGATAATCCACTGAACAGCCAAACAAACGTACACCTGCCTAACACCGTGTAGGGCCTCGCGAGCACGCAACACGACGCGCCGCGCACTCGACTGATGTCTGAAGTAGTGCTGGAGGGAACTGACACCATGAATCCTGCAGGGCTGTCCATAAATCCGTAAGAGTACGAGGCGTTGGAGATCTCTTCGGAACAGCACTCTACAAAGCGTTCCAAATATGCTTAATAATGTTTATCTCTGCGAAGTTTGGTCGCCAGCGGAAGTGTTTAAACTCAGAAGAGTGTTCCTGGAGACACTCTGTAGCAATTCTGGATGTGTGGTGTGTCGCATTGTCCTGCTTGAATTCCTCAATTCCGTCGGAATGCACAATGCACATGAATGGATGCAGGTGATCAGACAGGATGCTTACATACGTGTCACCTGTTTGTGTCGTATCTAGATGTATCAGGCGTCCCACATCACTCGAACTGCACACGCCCAATAACACTACAGAGTCTTCACAACCTTGAACAGTCCCCAGCTGACATGCAGGGTACATGGATTCATGAGTTTGGCTCCACAGACGTACAAATCCATCGACTCAATACAATTTGAAACGAGACTCGTCCGACGAGACAACATGTTTCCAGTCATCAACAGTCCAGCGTCGGTGTTGACGGGCCCAGGCGAGGCGTAAAGCTTTGTGTCGTGCAGTCACCAAGGATACACGAGTGGGCCTTCGACTCCGAAAGCCCATATTGATGATGTTCCGTGGAATGGATCGTACGCTGACACTTGTTGATGACTCCGCATTGAAACCTGCAGCAATTTGCGGAAGCGTTGCAATTCTCTCACGCTGAACGATTCTCTTCAGACGCCGTTGCTCCCATTATTGCAGGATCTTTTTCCGGCCTCAGCGACATCGGAGATCTGATATTTTACCGGGTCCCTGTTATTTACGGTACACTCGTGAAATGGTCGTACAGAAAAATCCCCACTTCATCGCCACCTCGGAGATGCTGTGTCCCATCGCTTCTGCGCCCTCTGTAACACCACTTTCAAACTCACTTAAACGTTGATAACCTGCCATTGTAGCAATAGTAACCGATCTTACAACTGCGCCAGACATTTGTCTTATACAGGATGGAAAAAAATTGTGTCACTACATTTGAACCCTGGATAGTCGACGCCAGTAGGAACCAATGTAGATGCAGAAGGCACAGTTTTTAAACTACCGGCTGGTCCCGGCGGAGGTTCGAGTCCTCCCTCGGGCATGGGTGTGTGTGTGTGTGTGTGTGTGTGTGTTTGTGTTTGTCCTTGGGATAATTTAGGTTAAGTAGTGTGTAAGCTTAGGGAGTGATGACCTTAGCAGTTAAGTCCTATAAGATTTCACACACATTTTTTTTTTTAACTACGGAAAGTTGCCGCCACGCGCTCCGATTGGCCGCGGGACTACCCTGCTGCCGGGTGCTCTGGACAACGCATGACGGCGAATGCCTTGCCTGCTGGAGACGGCGGCGTGTCCGAGGCGGCCCGCACGCTCCGTGGTAGCGCGTCAGCCTTCCACTCTGGGGGCGAATCCGTTGGTAGTTTCATGATCACACGTACTGGAAACAAACCCATCAACGGCTGTTAGTTCGGGTACTGAAACTCTTTTACAAATCGTGTAGGTCCTGAAAAGGGCCTTTTTTGTAGTTAGGACACTGTTCAGTTAAAGCAGATGCTCGAACTGGCGACCCTCTTACCCGACAGAAGCTTGGTAACGTCGAACGGTGTTTTGCCGAACTCTCTCGAAGATTCCTTCCTGGCATTGCCCTGATGTGATTGGCAGCATGTTCAATGAGATCCATTTATATGAAATGGGAGATACGATGTTGCGTGAAGAGTTTGACAGAGCACTGAAAGACCAGAGTCGAAATAAGCCCCGGGAGTAGACAACATTCCATTAGAACTACTGACGGCCTTGGGAGAGCCAGTCCTGACAAAACTCTACCATCTGGTGAGCAAGATGTATGAGACAGGCGAAATACCCTCACTCTTCAAAAACAATATAATAATTCCAATCCCAAAGAAAGCAGGTGTTGACAGATGTGAAAATCAGCGAACTATCAGTTTAATACGTCACAGATCCAAAATAATAACGCGAATTCTTTCCACACGAATGGAAAAACTGGTAGAAGTCGACCTCGGGGAAGATCAGTCTGGATTCCGTACAAACGTTGGAACAGGTGAGGCAATACTGACCTCATGGCTTATCTTAGAAGAAAGATTAAGAAAAGGCAAATCTACATTTCTAGCATTTGTAGACTTAAAGATAGCTTTTGACAATGTTGACTGGAATACTCCCTTACAAATTCTAAAGGTGTCAGGGGTAAAATACAGGGACCGAAAGCCTATTTACAATTTGTACAGAAACCAGCTGGCAGTTATAAGAGTCGAGGGACATGAAAGGGAAGCAGTGGTTGGGAAGGGAGTGAGACAGGGTTGTAGCCTCTCCTCGATGTTATTCAATCTGTGTATTGAGCAAGCAGTAAAGGAAAGAAGAGAAAAATTCGGAGTGGGTATTAAAATCCATGGAGAAGAAATAAAAAGTTTGAGGTTCGCCGATGACATCGTAATTCTATCAAAGACAGCAAAGGACTTGGAAGAGCAGTTGAACGGAATGGACAGTGTCTTGAAAGGAGGGTATAAGATGAACAACAACAAAAGCTAAACGAGGATAATGGAATGTGTGGTGTCACCGCCAGACACCACACTTGCTAGGTGGTAGCCTTTAAATCGGCCGCGGCCCATTAGTATATGTCGGACCCGCGTGTCGCCACTGTCAGTGATAGCAGACCGTGCGCCGCCACACGGCAGGTCTAGAGAGACTTCCTAGCACTCGCGCCAGTTGTTCAACCGACTTTGCTAGCGATGGTTCACTAACAAAATACGCTCTCATTTGCCGAGACGATAGTTAGCATAGCCTTCAGCTACGTCATTTGCTACGACCTAGCAAGGCGCCATTACCAATTTGTATTGCTATTATTATTGATGTATCAACAAAAGCTTAACGCGTGCCTTTCGGCTTCCTCTCATTGTGACTTGGCTGTCTTGCCAAGTCACAACATTTTTGGCGACGAGTCTCAAAAGAGGATTTAGCGTTCGTATTGCCCTAATTTACTTGCGTCATGGCTTCGCCACAATCTCCAGATGTACTGTCCGAATTTTATCGCTTGCAGAATCAGCAGACGCAGGCCTTATTGGATGCCCTTGGACAGCTCGTCCAGGATCACCATGCAATGCAAAACCATGCGGCAGCCGCTGCTCCACCGCTACCGCAGCCACAACACGCAGTTGCACCACCTTTTCGTCATTTTGATGCTGCACTGGAAAGCTGGACGGAGTGGTCACGCCAATTTGGATTCCATCTCGCCGCCTACAGAATTCAAGGTAACGAGCGGCAGCCTTTTTTGTTGGCGTGTGTTGGCGTCCAGACGTACCGAGTGATAGTGAAATTGTTTCCCCGACGCCACGTAGCAACTCTGTTCTACGACGAAATTTTGTCGGCATTAGATGCATATTTCAAAGAATCAGTCAATGTCGTTGCAAAAAGGTATACGTTCTTTCGTACAAAACGTACGGCCGGTCAAACTAATGGGGAGTGGGTTGCAACTTTGCAAGGCCTTACTAGGGATTGTGCTTTTGAGTGTGAATGTGGACCACCTTATTCAGATACTATGGTACGTGATGCAATTGCACAGAACGTTTCTGATGTTCGTATGAGGGAACAGATTTTGAAACTAGTCAATCCCTCCCTTCAACAAGTGATAGACATATTGGATAGGCAAGACACACTTGACTTTGCTCAGGAATCATTTGCAACTTCGCCAGCCGTGTGTCACGTTAACCGGCCCGCCGGGCGAGCTGCACGGAACAGTAAACAGCCCTCGAGCCCTCACGCCCGTCCGCACAGCTGACGCCAAGCTCTCCGCCACGTGTGCCGCGCCAGCAAGCAAATGCAGTGCTAAAATGATGCCCGCGGTGTGCTACTAGACATTCGCGTGAGAATTGCCCGTCACGCCAAGCTATTTGTATTTTCTGTAATAAAAAAGGACATGTTCAGAGTGTTTGCCAGAAAAAGCTCAGATCGGACACTAACAACCATTCCAGGCCCTTTGCTTCGCGCCGGAATCGGAGTCAAACCCAGAATACTCAGGCTCGTGAACCTTCGCCCATGGACATTCATGTAGTTAATTCCACTCTGCCCAGTGCCACTCTCTCTGTGTTCGTCCCACAAACAGTGTGCGTCGACATCGCCGGAAATCGCGTCAAGTAGCAAGTGCTTCTGTACCAGTGTCTGTTCACGTTGCACGAGACAGTCACTCTTGTCGTCAGCAGGACAATAAACTTTTTGTAGATTTGGTCATAAATGGCAACGTGATCCCAATCCAGCTTGATACCGGAGCTGCAGTTTCACTCATCAATAAGGACACGTACAAACAACTGGGCACACCTCCGTTGCGTGCCGCAAATGTTAACTAGTTATTCAGGACAAGCTATCCCTGTGTTAGGACGATGCAGCCTTCTTGCAACATACAAGGGACAAACAAAACTTGTGTCATTTTACGTTCTTCGTTCTTCTTCTGCAGTGAACTTGTTTGGTTTGGATTTATTTCAGTTGTTTAACTTGTCTATAGTAAATCAGGTCCTATCAGTGAACCAGACTGTGCCTTCCGCCAGTGTTTCTAGTCTATGTGAAGAATTTGCAGACATTTTTGCACCGGGCCTCGGTTGCGCTATGAACTATAAAGAAAATTTGGAAATGAAAGTAAAAGCGCAACCGAAATTTTTCAGAGCACGCAATGTTCCTCACACATTGCGTGATGAGATCGCAAGAACATTAAACGATTTGGAATCACAAACTGTACTTGAACGTGTGCAGGCTTCTCTCTGGGCATCATCCTTAGTAATTTTGCCAAAATCTTCCGGAAAATTGAGACTTTGAGTGGACTTCAAAGCTACAGTGAATCCACAACTAGTGATTGCAACTTTTCCTTTACCCCGCCCAGGAGATCTTTTTGACAAACTGTGCCCTGGTAAATTTTTTCGAAGTTGGACCTCGCAGATGCATACTCGCAAATACCAGTGCACGCCGAATCCCAGCGCGTCTTGGTGGTTAACACGCATCTTGGTTTGTATCGATTCAAAAGACTGCCATTCGGGTGTGCATCCGCCCCTGCATTGTTTCAGCAATATCTGCAAACTGTTTGTGCGTCAGTCCCTACTGCAGCAAACTATCTGGATGATATTGTGATCTCCGGAAAGACGGAAGAACATTTAGCCAATCTCAGAACATTATTTCAGGTCTTGCGACAAAATGGTCTTCGCTTGCGGAAGGACAAATGTGTGTTTTTTGCTCGTGACTTACCCTATCTGAGACATGTAATCAATGCCCTAGGCGTACATCCCAGTCCAGAGCACCTCCGTGCCATACAAGACTTGCCTTCGCAGCTACAGAGTGTGCTAGGAAAAATTAATTATTACAACAAATCCGCATGCCTCTTCCATTTCAGCCCCGCTTCATCGCTTACGCCGTAAAGGTGTTCCGTTCGTCTGGACGACGGAATGCGAACGCGCCTTTCGCCATTTGAAATCGGCGTTGCTTTCTAATACTTGCCTTACGCCATTCGATCCCCAGAAACCCCTTTTGTTGATGGTAGATGCATCGGATTTCGGGATCGGTGCTGTGCTTGCACACAAAGAAGGATCGCATGATCGCCCTATTGCCTTTGCGTCCAAATTGCTCTCGTCTGCGCAAAGAAATTATACACAGATAGAGAAAGAAGCCTTGGCTCTCGTATTTGGTGTTACTAAGTTTCATGATTTCTTGTATGGTCGTCATTTTACCATCATCACAGACCACAAACCTTTGACATCGCTTGTTCATCCGAACAAGCCTGTACCTCCACGTACAGCGTAGAAATTCATTCGCTGGTCAATTTTCCTCTCGCAGTACCGCTACGATATCTTGTATCGGTCCACTGCTACGCACGGAAACGCTGATGCGTTGTCCCGTTTGCCTGTTGCTGAGGATAGAGCATTCGATTCCTCCGAACTTGCTTGCATGTTCATTGATTCGGAAACCGATGACGTGGTCGAATCGTTTCCGATTGTTTCTCGTCGTGTAGCTACAGCCACAGCTGCTGACCCTGTCCTTGCTACCGTTTTGCGTTTTGTTGCTACGCAATGGCCCTTGTCAAAGTCACGGATCGAGGATCCGTTGGTTCGCCGATTTTTTGCTCACAAGGAGAGACTTTTTGTTCGACGTGGTGTTTTGTTGTTGCGTTCTGATAATGATCAGTCCAGAGTCATGGTCCCACGTTCGTTACACTCCTCTGTTTTACGGCTTCTCCACCAAGGACATTGGGGTATAGTGCGCACGAAACAACTTGCTCGTCAGCACTGTACTTGGTTCGGAATCGATGCTGCGATTACGAATATGTGCTCTTCTAGCATGGCGTGTGCCGAACAACAATCCGCACCACCGCGGAAATTCTTTGCATGGCCGAAAGCCACTACCCCTTGGCAACGATTACACATCGATTTTGCTGGTCCATTCTGGAATGCTCGATGGTTGCTTGTGGTAGATTCATTCAGTAATTTTCCTTTTGTTGTCCGGATGTCCTCTACGACGTCATCTGCCACCATCCAAGCGTTATCTGCTATCTTTTGCATAGAGGGTCTTCCACAGACTATTGTTTCCGACAATGGCCCAGAATTCACGTCCGCAGAATTTCTGTCATTCTGCAGGGCCAATGGTATTCAACATCTGACATCTGCGCCGTTTTCGCCTCAGTCAAACGGTGCCGCTGAACGTTTGGTCAGGACATTCAAGTCTCAGATGTTGAAGTTGAAAGAGTCTCATTCTCGGGAGGACGCATTGTTGCTCTTTTTGTCTTCGTATCGCTCTCAACCCCGGGATGGTCGCTCGCCGGCTGAGTTGCTCCACCGTCGTCCTTATCGAACCTTGATGTCTTTGCTGCTACCGCCGCGTCAGGTTCCTGTGCAGCGGCAGACTCCTGCTTTTGCTCCTGGCGACGTTGTATACCATCGCAACTATCGAGGTTCACGGCGTTGGCTCGCAGGGCGCATTCTTCGCTGCCTCGGCCGCGCAATGTATCTGGTTTTGGGGGCCTCTGGTGAGGTGCGTCGGCATCTCAATCAGCTGCGCCTCTGTCTTCGCACGGGTTCTGCCGCTCCCCGTCTGCTTCCAGCGACGGTGCCGTCCGGTCAGCGCCCTGGGGACCCATCTACTGGCTCGCCTCATCCCCAGGTGTTACCGACGCTGCCTTCCATTTTGCCCCATGGCGACGCGCCGCCGCCGCCGCCGCCGCCTGTTCTCCCGCCGGCGGCGCCCGCAGTGGACGCGTCGCTGCACCCGCTTGGCGCCTCCCTGGGTCACGCGCCGCCGATTGCTTCCCGTGACCAGCTGTCCTCCGACATGGAACTCTTGCCCGCTCCGGACCATATGTCGTCTTCACCCGTCGGGTGCCCCGACCCAATGGAGGTCGACAATTCGGCCCCTCCTGTCTCTCTGCGGGCGCATACACCGCATGTTGGGGTGCACCCTGGACGAGGTTTTCAGGCGTTTCCTAGCTCCCCTCGGACCGAATGGCCGGGTGCGGGTGGCACAGCCTCGCCTGTTAGGCTCCCCATCTAGTCGCATACGTCAACATGGGGTCCTCCCCACGGCGGGCGGAAGCCTTATAACATGACCGTACGCCGATTTGCGGGGGAGGAATGTGGTGTCACCGCCAGACACCACACTTGCTAGGTGGTAGCCTTTAAATCGGCCGCGGTCCATTAGTATATGTCGGACCCCTGTCGCCACTGTCAGTGATAGCAGATCGAGTGCCACCACACGGCAGGTCTAGAGAGACGTCCTAGCATTCGCCCCAGTTGAACAGCCGACCTTGCTAGCGACGCTACACTGACAAATACGCTCTCATTTGCCGAGACGATAGTTAGCATAACCTTCAGCTACGTCATTTGCTACGACCTAGCAAGGCGCCGTATTCAATTGATATTTATTATGTGAAGCATGTATCATCAAGAGCGATGTTCTACAATTGTGGATTAAAGTTAAGTATTATATCAACTACGTACTTTATTTGCTAGACTCAAATCCTTTAACTGTTCCAGACCTCGCGCCAGTCAGCGTGTAATTCAACGCGTGCATTTCGGCCTCCTGTAGCAACACAGTGTTGGCTCTTCTGCCAATACTTCAGAATGTAATCGAATTAAGTGGGGTGATGCTGAGGGAATTAGATTAGGAAATGAGACACTTAAAGTAGTAAAAGAGTTTTGCTACTTGGGGAGCAAAATAACTGTTGTGGTCGAAGTAGAGAGGATATAAAAGGTAGACTGGCAATGGCAAGGCAAGCGTTTGTGAAGAAGAGAAATTTGTTAACATAGAGTATAGATTTAAGTGTCAGGAAGTCGTTTCTGAAAGTATATGTATGGAAGTGAGACATGGACGATAACTAGATTGGACAAGAAGAGAATAGAAGCTTTCGAAATGTGGTGCTACAGAAGAATGCTGAAGATTAGATGGGTAGATCACATAACTAATGAGGAGGTGTTCATTAGAATTGGGGAGAAGGAGAGTTTGTGGCACAACTTGACTAGAAGAAGGGACCGGTTGGTAGGACATGTTCTGAGGCATCAGGGGATCACAAATTTAGCATTGCACAGGATAGAGTAGCATCGAGAGCTACATCAAACCAGTCTCAGGACTGAAGACCACAACAACAACAACAACAACAATTCATTTCTAGGTGGTTCGCGTCCTGGTAGGTGAACTAGAACCTCGAAGAACCCCCACAGGAAAAAGTCCGGTGGCGTGAGGTCTGGTGATCTCGGGCGCCACGTCCTACGAGCACCTCTGCCAATTGCCCGGTGGCGAAGAGTTCATTTAATTATCTGCGCAGTACACGACTGTTATGTACGGCCGCATTGTGCTGCGACCACCTGTGTAGCCCCATGCCCAGGGGAACATCTAGGAGCAGTTCAGATAGAGTTGCTTGCAAAAAGTGAAAGTAAGTTGCCCCGGTAGGTCGAGGAGGTAGAGGGACCGACCCATTCAGATGGTCACCGACAATGCCTGCTCAAATGTTGAGCAAAAATCGTTCCTTGTGTCGGCGAAATTGCGTGACGTGAGGATTTAGCCTCGCTCAGTAATGAACGCTTCGAGTGTTGTAAAGGCCACCCCGATGGAAAGTGCACTCGTCGATAAACAACACAGTGGCGGTGAAGTCGGGATCTGATGCAACACGTCGCAGAAACCCTTGCTTGTGTTCATAATCGCCACGGGATGGGACAGGGTGGAAACTAAATGGATGCTGCGTGTCATCCCTCAAAACCCTCAGACTAACCGATGAGTGACGCCCCTGTCGTGTCTAACCGCTCTTGTACTTGTCGTAGGTGCTTCCTGGAAGCGCTCTAGAGCAGTCTCTTCAAATGCAGCATCCCGCCGTGTCCGAGGTCTTCCAGCAATACCACTATATCCCGCTAACGAGCCTGTTTCGCCGAGTTGCCGGTGTTCTGCTGTGAAGGTTTGCGGGTGTGGCTGGCGTCTTGGCGGGTACCGTTCCTCATACAACCGTCGAGCTTCATCCGCATTACCGTCAGCTAGTCCATAAACAAAAACCATATCCCGTTTTTCTTCGAACGAATACTGTGCCTCCATGCTTACTGTATGACAGAATCGGAGGTGACGCGTGTGTGCTCCGAAGCGAAGCTGACGTGTGAATGCCTGTGACGCAAGGTGCAGACAAACAGCAAGGCCTGTCCGACACGTGTGCGTATCACGTTGGGGCAGTGACGGGGCGAGAGACGTTTGTCTGTGTGAACCGACAACCACAGCGCTGTCCGTCAACCGACGAACGGCAACAGCCGGTCGGAGTGCCCGAGCGGTTCTAGGCGCTACAGTCTGGAACCGCGCGACTGCTACGGTCGCAGGTTCGAATCCTGCCTCGGACATAGGTGTGTGTGATGTCTTTAGGTTAGTTAGGTTTAAGTAGTTCTAAGTTCTATGGGACTGATGACCTCAGAAGTCCCATAGTGCTCGGAGCCATTTGAACCATTTGAACGGCAACAGAGCAAGCCCATGGCCAATCGGAGCGCGTGGCGCCGTTTTCGCAGTTTAAAAAGCGTGCGTTGTCGACCCACACAGCATTGGTAATTTTGGTTCTTACTGGTATCAGCTACCCAGGGTTCAAATTTCGTGACAATTTTTCTCCACCCTGTATAGACGTTGCCTACCGCAAGGCTGTTCAAAAATGATTTAAATGGCTCTGCGCACTTTGGGACTTAACTTCTGAGGTCATCAGTCCCCTGGAACTTAGAACTACATAAACCTAACTAACCTAAGGACATCACACACATCCATGCCCGAGGCAGGAGTCGAACCTGCGACCGTAGTGGTCGCGCGGTTCCAGACTGTAGCGCCTAGAGCCGCTCGGCCACCCTGGCCAGCCCGCAAGTCTGTATTCTGCCTGTTTACATAACCCTGTATTTGAATACGCATGCCAGTTTCTTTGGCGCGTCAGTGTACATTAGAGACTAGCTTCTTTGCCAAGATAACCGGTTTCGGTAATTAAAGTTATCATCTTGAGATCTGGAAAGCGTTTATACAGGGTGTATCATAATTAATGGCGTAAACGCATACAGTTGAAAGTACACGATACTAGAAGCAAAAAGTCTCAGTAAACATACCGTGGAAAATGCAGATCTTAAGAGCTACGGGCAAGCTTTCATCTTCGATACTGTGAAACAAATCTTTTCTACTGCCAGCTCCTTACTTTCCACATTTGGGGGAAGTAGTAGTATATGTTGTGGACTGGCAAGACAGCCAATCCACAACGACGGGTACCCGAAAGGCACGCGTTTAAGCTCACGCAGGCTGGCGTGAGGTCTGGAACAGTTAAAGGATTTGAGTCTAGCAAATAAAGTACGTAGCTGCTGGAATACTTAACTTTAATCTATAATTGGTGAACATCGGTCTGACGATACATGCATCACAAGATAAATAGCAAATGATAATGGCGCCTTGCTAGGTCGTAGCAAATGACATAGCTGAAGGCTACGCTAACTATCGTCTCGGCAAATAAGAGCGTAATTTGTCAGTGAACCATTGCTAGCAAAGTCGGCTGTCCAACTGGGGCGATTGCTAGGACGTCTCTAGACCTGCCGTGTGGCGGTGATCGGTCTGCAATCACTGACAGTGGCGACACGCGGGTCCGACGTATACTAGCGGACCGCGGCCGATTAAAGGCTACCACCTAGCAAGTGTGGTGTCTCGAGGTAACACGACATTCCTCCCCCGCAAATCGGCGGACGGTTGTGGTATAAGGCTTCCGCCCGCCGTGGAGAGGACCCCATGAGGGCGTATGCGACGAGGTGGGGAGCCTATCAACAGGCGAGGCTGTGCCACCCGCACCCTGCCATTCGGTCCGAGGGGAGCTAGGAAACGCCTGAAAACCTAGTCCAGGGTGCACGCCAACATGCGGTGTATGCGCCCGCAGAGAGACAGGAGGGGCCGAAGGGTCGACCTCCATTGGGTCGGGGCACCCGACGGGTGAAGACGACATATGGTCCGGAGCGGGCAAGAGGTCCATGTCGGAGGACAGCTGGTCACGGGAAGCGATCGGCGGCGCGTGACCCATGGAGGCGCCAAGCGGGTGCAGCGACGCGTCCACTGCGGGCGTCGCCGGCGGGAGAACAGGCGGCGGCGGCGGCGGCGCATCGCCATGGGGCAAAATGGAAGGCATCGTCGGTAACACCTGGGGATGAGGCGAGCCAGTAGATGGGTCCCCAGGGCGCTGACCGGACGGCACCGTCGCTTGAAAGCAGACGGGGAGCGGCAGAACCCGAGCGACGACAGAGGCGCAGCTGATTGAGATGCCGACGGACCTCACCAGAAGCCCCCAAAACCGAATACATCGCGCGGCCGAGGCAGCGAAGAATGCGCCCTGAGAGCCCACGCCGTGAACCTCGATAGTTGCGATAGAATACAACGTCGCCTGGAGCAAAAGCAGAAGTCTGCCGCTGCACAGGAACCTGATGCGGCGGATGCAGCAAAGACATCAAGGTGCGATGAGGACGACCGTGGAGCAACTCAGCCGGCGAGCGACCATCTCGGGGCTGAGAGCGATAAGAGGACAAAAAGAGCAACAACGCGTCCTCCCGAGAATGCGACTCTTTCAACTTCAACATCTGTGACTTGAAAGTCCGGACCAATCGTTCAGCGGCACCGTTTGACTGAGGCGAAAACGGCGCGGACATCAGATGTTGAATACCATTGGCCTTGCAGAATGACAGAAATTCTGCGGACATGAATTGTGGGCCATTGTCGGAAACAATAGTCTGTGGAAGACCTTCAATACAAAAGATAGCGGATAACGCTTGGATGGTGGCAGATGACGTCGTAGAGGACATCCGGACAACAAAAGGAATATTACTGAATGAATCTACCACAACCAACCATCGAGCATTCCAGAATGGACCAGCAAAATCGATGTGTAATCGTTGCCAAGGGGTAGTGGCTTTCGGCCATGCAAAGAATTTCCGCGGTGGTGCGGATTGTTGTTCGGTACACGCCATGCAAGAAGAGCACATATTCGTAATCGCAGCATCGATTCCGAACCCAGTACAGTGCTGACGAGCAAGTTGTTTCGTTCGCACTATACCCCAATGATCTTGGTGGAGAAGCCGTAAGACAGAGGACTGTAACGAACGTGGGACCACGACCCTGGACTGATCATTATCAGAACGCAACAGCAAAACACCACGTCGAACAAAAAGTCTCTCCTTGTGGGCAAAAAATCGGCGAACCAACGGATCCTCGATCCGTGACTTCGACAATTGCCATTGCGTAGCAACAAAACGCAAAACGGTAGCAAGGACAGGGTCAGCAGCTGTGGCTGTAGCTACACGACGAAAATCAATCGGAAACGATTCGACCACGTCATCGGTTTCCGAATCAATGAACATGCAAGCAAGTTCGGAGGAATCGAATGCTCTATCCTCAGCAACAGCCAAACGGGACAACGCATCGGCGTTTCCGTGCTTAGCAGTGGACCGATACAAGATATCGTAACGGTACTGCGAGAGGAAAAGAGACCAGCGGATGAATTTCTGCGCTGTACGTGGAGGTACAGGCTTGTTCGGATGAAAAAGTGATGTCAAAGGTTTTTGGTCTGCGATGGTAAAGTGACGACCATACAAGAAATCATGAAACTTAGCAACACCTAATACGAGACCCAAGGCATCTTTCTCGATCTGTGAATAATTTCTTTGCACAGACGACAGCAATTTGGACGCAAAGGCAATAGGGCGATCGTGCGATCCATCTTTGTGCGCAAGCACAACACCGATCCCGAAATCCGATGCGTCCACCAGCAACAAAACAGGTTTCTGGGGATCGAATGGCGTAAGGCAAGTAGTGGAAACCAACGCCGATTTCAACTGGCGAAAGGCGCGTTCGCATTCCGTCGTCCAGACGAACGGAACACCTTTACGGCGTAAGCGATGAAGCGGAGCTGAAATGGAAGAGGCGTGGCGCACATAGCGATGATAATACTTGATTTTTCCCAGCACACTCTGTAGCTGCTGCAAATTCTGCGGCGAAGGCAAGTCCTGTATGGCACGGAGGTGCTCTGGACTGGGATGTATGCCTTGGGCATTGAGTGCATGAACATCTTCAACTTTTATAGTCCTGTCTTCCTCAGTTGCGTGTAATGTTACAGTATATTAATAATTTTTACTTATAGACCGTCTGACAGCAACTGAATAAAACACAGTTTTAGTGCCATACGTGTTTCGCCTTTATTTTCTGCAAGGCATCGTCAGTGGCCTGGAATATGTACATATGTTAGCTATTTTATTTACATTTTTGTCATTGTGCCTATAGGTTATAAACAGTTCTGGTGGTTGGTATTTCCTATTAAGTAGTAATGTTTTGAACTGTACTTACAGGTTTCGTGGACAATTTCCTACATATTACGCTCCTGTTGCATTTTTGGTGTTGTTCTTTTTCTTATGAACGCCAATTTGCTGTTTTTTTTCCCATTCCACAACGCTATTCACTGAACGCTTGTTTTAAAGCAATGTTTTGGTTCCTGTTGCCGACTGTCAAATGTTTTTGCCAAAGATTGAATGTTATTGCCAAACTTATGAGTGTAACTATTGAAGTATCTGTGGTCTGTTCGTGTATGCATTTGTGTGTGCGTTTGTGTGTGTATGTGTGTGTGCGTGTGTGTGTGCGTGTGTGTGTGTGTGTGTGTGTGTGTGTGTGTGTGTGTGTGTGTGTCTGTGTTTTTGGTGTGATATATATTTTTTTGTGCTGTGTGTGTGTGTGTGTGTGTGTGTGTGTGTGTGTGTGTGTGTGTGTCCAGATGATGTGGGAAGATTTTTCTTTTTTTATTATTTTTTGTTTTATGTTATCATTTCCTTTACTAAGTGTAGTAGGGAGCCTGTGCTGATGTGTGTTTGTTCATTTATCACATGTTTGTTTTCTGCTATGGCTTTCTGGATATGGAAGTTTTCTTGCATTTGTATAAGATGTTTGTCATGGTTGCTTATTCTCATTATTTTCATTTCTTGTTCCATGTTTGTAGGATGATGGTTGTAGTGTTTTAAATGCTCTGCAAATGTGGAATGGTTTGTTTCATACTTCCAACATCTGATATGTTCTTTGTATCTTGTTTGAAAATTCCTGCATATCATGCCTATGTATACTGCATCACAACTTTGACATTCAAGTTCATATATTCCTGATTGTTTGAATACGTCTATCTTGGTAGCTGGCTGGCTTAGGTGTGATTGAAGGGTTTGCCCAGGCTTATATGCTATTTTGAAGCCCTGTCTCTTTAGGATGTTTGCAACTCTGTGTGTTAGTTTATGTGTGTAGGTCGTGGTGTACCATCTGGTTCTTTTCTGTGTGATGTTGTCATTGTGTGTGTTTGTTGAGTGTGTTTGTAAGTCAACGTGTACAACAGGTTCAAGAAAATACATCTGAGACTCCATAAGACGATACAGCATATAAAATTCAACAAAACATGCAAAAAGAACGATTTAATTCCAAGTTACATTAATGTAAAGGTTAAAAACAGTTCTACAGTGGCACAAAAGTCGAAATCATTTGCAGAACGATATTGGTTACTACATGAAATTAAGATGCTCTATTCGAAAAAACAGCACCTAAACATGATGCTCTATGAGACTCATCTAGAATTGGGAAAAAACTTAGGAAACGCCGCAGTTTTCATGGCACTAGTAGAAAAAACTGAACACAACACATACACAGCAATGAATCATTTACAAACGAAACATAAACAGAAGATAATGAAACTAACAGTAAAAAAGACGCAAAAACACATTTACATTTTAAATGTGAAGCCACATGAACACCAACACACATTCCATCCACGCTTAGTTAACCTAACAGAGACTGAACTACACGAAAATGAAAAAATGCTCTTGGAAAAAGGTTTGAAACACTGCACCAACAGCAAAGTGAACAATCAATACATAGAAAATCTAATAGTAGAAACCGAACACATCCTTACACGTGAAGAACAACAAAATTATTGTGAAATAAACATAGGACTGACAAGAGAACTAGTAAAAGAAGAAATAAAAGGCATAATAAAACAAACACAGCAGACACACAATAAGAACAACCAAACAGAAGCAGCTACTATGAAAAGGTTAAAACAAAAGTTAACAGACAATAATGTATTAATAACAAGAGCAGACAATGGAAATGTAACAGTACTCATGGATTAAGAGCAATACATCACAAAAACCAAGGAATACATAAACACCAACGCCATTCAAAAACTGAAGTCAGATCCAACTACACGATTCCAGGCAAATGTGAAACGAACACTGAAAACCATTGAACACACACTCACAGACAAACAGAAATACTACTTAACACAGAAAAACCCACAAGCACCAACACTCCACAGTCAACTGAAAGTACATAAAGACGGAATGCCAATGAGATCTGTTATCAACTTCAAGAAAGCCCCAACATACCACATAGCCAAACACCTCCAAAAAGTTAGTTACAAAACACTATAAAGTAGAAAACAACAGAACAGTGATAAACACAGGAAACCGAATAGAAAACATACAGAACATACAGGTACCACACACAGCATCACTGATTTCATTCGATATAGAAAATATGTATACCTCCATCCCTATCACAGAAACAATAGAAATCATAGAACAAAATCTCTCATCCCACAGCAATCTCACCACAGATGCAATAAAGGAAATAACAGATGTGCTCATACTGAAAACTGAACAAAACTACTTTCAGTTTGAGAAAGATTATTATCTACAAACTGATAGACTGCCCATGGGATCCCCAATATCAGGAACACTAGCAAACATTTTCATCAGTCACCGAGAAAATCAGATATTTGATAAGATAACCACAAATGAAAGTTTCAAAATCATATATTGGTACAGATACGTGGATGACATTATTTGTCTGGTAGATGAGCCAAGTGAAAAAATAGATGAACTCCATTCAGAAATAAACAAAGCTCATCAGAACATAAAATTCACACTTGAAAAAGAAAAAGAAAATCAAATAAATTTTCTTGACATTACAATTAAAAAAGAAAACGGTAAACATACATTTAACATCTTTAGAAAACCAACAGCCACAGACACAATAATACATTCCACATCCAACCACCCCCACAGCCAGAAACTTGCAGCACTAAGACACACATTACATAGATTAAACAGAATCCCACTCAGCAAGAGAAACTATGAACAAGAAATGAGTACAATCATACAAATAGCTAGGAACAACGGGTATGACACACATGTGGTACAAAAGCTCAATCAAAAAATAAAAACACAAATAAAAACACAAATAAAAAACAAACAACAGTTCCACAATACAAAAGAACTCACAAGCTGAAAACTTACAAACACACTCAACAAACACACACAATGACAACACCACACAGAAAAGAACCAGATGGTGCACCATGACCTACACACAAACTAACACACAGAGTTGCAAACATCCTGAAGAGACAGGGCCTCAAAATAGAATATAAGCCTGGGCAAACCCTTCAATCACACCTAAGACAGCCAGCTACCAAGAGAGACAAATTCCAACAATCAGGAACATATAAACTTGAATGTCAAAGTTGTGATGCAGTATACATAGGCATGATATGCAGGAATTTTCAAACAAGATACAAAGAACATATCAGATGTTGGAAGTATGAAACAAACCATTCCACATTTGCAGAGCATTTAAAACACTACAACCATCATCCTACAAACATGGAACAAGAAATGAAAATAATGAGAATAAGCAACCATGACAAACATCTTATACAAATGCAAGAAAACTTCCATATCCAGAAAGCCATAGCAGAAAACAAACATGTGATAAATGAACAAACACACATCAGCACAGGCTCCCTACTACACTTAGTAAAGGAAATGATAACATAAAACAAAAAATAATAAAAAAAGAAAAATCTTCCCACATCATCTGGACACACACACACACACACACACACACACACACACACACACACACACACACACAGCACAAAAAAATATATATCACACCAAAAACACAGACACACACACACACACACACACACACACACACACACACACACACACACACACACACACACACACACACACACATACACACACAAACGCACACACAAATGCATACACGAACAGACCACAGATACTTCAATAGTTACACTCATAAGTTTGGCAATAACATTCAATCTTTGGCAAAAACATTTGACAGTCGGCAACAGGAACCAAAACATTGCTTTAAAACAAGCGTTCAGTGAATAGCGTTGTGGAATGGGAAAAAAAACAGCAAATTGGCGTTCATAAGAAGAAGAACAACACCAAAAATGCAACAGGAGCGTAATATGTAGGAAATTGTCCACGAAACCTGTAAGTACAGTTCAAAACATTACTACTTAATAGGAAATACCAACCGCCAGAACTGTTTATAACCTATAGGCACAATGACAAAAATGTAAATAAAATAGCTAACATATGTACATATTCCAGGCCACTGACGATGCCTTGCAGAAAATAAAGGCGAAACACGTATGGCACTAAAACTGTGTTTTATTCAGTTGCTGTCAGACGGTCCATAAGTAAAAATTATTAATATACCGTAATATTGAGTGCATGGCCCAGATAGGGTAAGTCTCGAGCAAAAAACGCACATTTGTCCTTCCGCAAGCGAAGACCATTTTGTCGCAAGACCTGAAATAATGTTCTGAGATTGGCTAAATGTTCTTCCATCTTTCCAGAGATCGCAATATCGTCCAGATTGTTTGCTGCAGTAGGGACCGACGCACAAACAGTTTGTAAATATTGCTGAAACAATGCAGGGGCGGATGCACACCCGAATGGCTGTCGTTTGAATCGATACAAACCAAGATGGGTGTTAACCACCAAAACACGCTGGGATTCGTCGTCCACTGGTATTTGCAAGTACGCATCTGCTAGGTCCAACTTCGAAAAATATTTACCCAGACACAGTTTGTCAAAAAGATCTTCCGGGCGGGGTAAAGGAAAAGTTACAGTCACTAGTTGTGGATTCACTGTAGCTTTGAAGTTCACACAAAGTCTCAATTGTCCGGAAGGTTTTTGCAAAATGACTAAGGGTGATGCCCAGAGAGAAGTCTGCACACGTTCAATCACAACTTGTGATTCCAAATCGTGTAATGTTCTTGCGACCTCATCACGCAATGCATGGTGAACATTGCGCACTCTGAAAAATTTCGGTTGTGCATTTACTTTCAGTTCCAAATGTGCTTCATAGTTCTTAGCGCAACCGAGGCCCGGTGCAAAAATGTCTGCAAACTCTTCACATAGACGAGAAACACTGGCGGAAGGCACAGTCTGGTTCACTGATAGGACCTGATTTACTATAGACAAGTTAAACGACTGAAATAAATCTAAACCAAACAAGTTCACTGCAGCAGAAGAACGAAGGACGTAAAATGAAACGAGTTTTGTTTGTCCCTTGTATGTTGCAAGAAGGCTACACCGTCCTAACACAGGGATAGCTTGTCCTGAATAACTACTTAACATTTGCGGCATGCAACGGAGGTGTGCCCAGCTGTTAGTACGTGTCGTGATTGATCAAGGAAACTGCAGCTCTGGTATCGAGCCGGAATGGTATCATGTTGCCATTAATGTCCAAGTCTACAAAAAGTTTATTGTCCTGCTGACGACAAGAGTGACTGTCTCGTGCAACGTGAACAGACACTTGGTACTTGACGCGATTTCCGGCGATGTCGACGCATACTATTTGTGGGAAGAACACAGAGAGAGTGGCACTGGGTGGAGTGGAATTAACTACATGAATGTCCATGGGCGAAGGTTCACGAGCCTGAGTATTCTGGGTTCGATTCCGATTCCGGCGCTAAGCAAAGGGCCTGGAATGGTTGCGAGCGTCCGTTCTGAGCTTTTTCTGGCAAACACTTTGAACATGTGCTGTTTTATTCCAGAAAAAGCAAATAGCCTGGCGTGACGGGCAATTCTCACGCGAATGTCTAATAGCACACCGCGGGCATGATTTTAGCACTGCATTTGCTTGCTTGCGCGCACACGTGGCGGAGAGCTTTGCGGCAGCTGCGCGGAGGGGCGCGAGGGCTGTTTACTGTTCTGTGCAGCGTGCCCAGCGGACCGGTTAACCTGACACACAGATGGCGAAATTTCAAATGATTCCTGAGCAAAGTCAAGTGTGTCCTGCCGATCCAATATGTCCATCACTTGTTGAAGGGAGGGATTGACTAGTTTCAAAATTTGTTCCCGTATACGAACATCAGAAACGTTCTGTGCAATTGCATCACGTACCATAGTATCTGAATAAGGTAGTCCACATTCACACTCAAAAGCACAATCCCTAGTAAGGCCTTGCAAAGTTGCAAGTCACTCCCAATTAGTTTGACCGGCCGCACGTTTTGTACGAAAGAACGTATACCTTTTTGCAACGACATTGACTGATTCTTTGAAATATGCATCTAATGCCGACAAAATTTCGTCGTAGAACAGAGTTGCTACGTGGCGTCGGGGAAACAATTTCACTATCACTCGGTACGTCTGGACGCCAACACACGCCAACAAAAAAGGCTGCCCCTCATTACCTTGAATTCTGTAGGCGGCGAGATGGAATCCAAATTGGCGGGACCACTCCGTCCAGCTTTCCAGCGCCGCATCAAAAGGACGAAAAGGTGGTGCAACTGCGTGTTGTGGCTGCGGTAGCGGTGAAGCGGCGGCTGCCGCATCGTTTTGCATGGCTCGTTGACCCTGGACGAGCTGTCCAAGGGCATCCAATAAGGCCTGCGTCTGCTGATTCTGTAAGCGATATAATTCGGACAGTACATCAGGAGATTGTGGCGAAGCCATGACACAAGTAAATCAATGTAGGTACGAACGCAGAATTCTCGTCGCCAAAATGTTGTGGACTGGCAAGACAGCCAATCTACAATGACGGGTAGCTGAAAGGCACGCGTTTAAGCTCACGCAGGCTGGCGTGAGGTCTGGAACAGTTAAAGGATTTGAGTCTAGCAAATAAAGTACGTAGCTGCTGGAATACTTAACTTTAATCCATAATTGGTGAACATCGGTCTGACGGTACATGCATCACAAGATAAATAGCAAATGATAATGGCGCCTTGCCAGGTCGTAGCAAATGACGTAGCTGAAGGCTTTTGTAACTATCGTCTCGGTAAATGAGAGCGTAATTTGTCAGTGAACCATTGCTAGCAAAGTCGGCTGTACAACTGGGGCGAGTGCTAGGACGTCTCTCTAGACCTGCCGTGTGGTGGCGCTCGGTCTGCAATCACTGACAGTGGTGACACGCGGGTCCGACGTATACTAGCGGACCGCGGCCGATTTAAAGGCTACCATCTAGCAAGTGTGGTGTCTGGAGGTGACACCACAGTATAAACCAAAACAAGAAAAAATGTCCAGTAAACATTTAGTCTAAAATGCATACCTTAATAGTTATGAGCAACTGTTCTCTAGAAGAATTGTATTACCACGTAACGATGAGCACGTGCTCATAGCTGTTAAGGTATGCATTTACTGGACTTATTTTCTTGTCTTGGTCCACATTACCACTTCCTAAAATATGGAAAGCAAAGAGCTTGCAAAAGAAGAGATTTGCTTCACAGCATCGAAGATGAAAAATTGTTCTTAGCTCGTAAGGTATGCATTTTCGTCCCTATGTAACTGAGACTTTTTCACTTGTAGTATAGTGTACTTTCAACTGTATGCGTTTATGCTATTAATTGTGATACACCCTGTGAAGTGTAAGAATTGTAATATACAATCTCAAAAACATCTAGATCTACATACCTACTCCGCAATCCACCATACGGTGCGTGGCGGGGGGCACCTCGTACCACAACTAGCATCTTCTCTCCCTGTTCCACTACCAAACAGAACGAGGGAAAAGTGACTGCCTATATGCCTCTGTACGAGCCCTAATCTCTCTTATCTTATCTTTGCGGTCTTTCCGCGAAATGTAAGTTGGTGGCAGTAAAATTGTACTGCAGTCAGCCTCAAATGCTGGTTCTCTAAATTTCCTCAGTAGCGATTCACGAAAAGAACGCCTCCTTTCCTCTACAGACTTCCACCCTGAAGCATTTCCGTAACACTCGCGTGATGATTAAACCTACCGATAAAAAATCTAGCAGCCCGCCTCTGAATTGCTTTTATGTCCTCCCTCAATCCGACCTGATAGGGATCCCAAACGCTCGAGCAGTACTCAAGAATAGATCGTAGTAGTGTTTTATAAGCGGTCTCCTTTACAGATGAACCACATCTTCCCAAAATTCTACCAATGAACCCAAGACGACTATCCGCCTTCCCCACAACTGCCATTAGATGCTTGTCCCACTTCATATCGCTCTCCAATGTTACACCCAAATATTTAGTCGATGTGACTGTGTCAAGCGCTCCACTACTAATGGAGTATTCAAACATTACAGGATTCTTTTTCCTATTCATCTGCATTAATTTACATTTATCTATGTTTAGAGTTAGCTGCCTTTCTTCACACCAATCACAGATCCTGTCCAAGTCATCTTGTACCCTCCTACTGTCACTCAACGACGACACCTTCCCGTACTCCACAGCATCATCAGCAAACAGCCGCACATTGCTATCCACCCTATCTGAAAGATCATTTATGTAGATAGAAAACAACAGCGGGCCTACCACACTTCCCTGAGGCGCTCTAGAAGATACCCTCGCCTCCGATGATCACTCACGATCGAGGACAACGTACTGGGTTCTATTAGTTAAGAAGTCTTCGAGCCACTCACATACTTGGGAACCAATCCCATATGCTCGTACCTTAGGAGTCTGCAGTGGGGCACCGAGTCAAACGTTTCCGGAAGTCAAGGAATATGGCATCCGTCTGATACCCTTCATCCATGGTTCGCAAGATATCATGTGAGAAAAGGGCGGGTCGCAGGAGCGATGCTTTCTAAAGCCGTATTGATGCATGGACAGCAACTTCTCTGTCTCAAGGAAATTCATTATATTCGAAGTGAGATTATGTTCGAGAATCCTGCAACAAACCGATGTTAAGGATATTGGTCTGTAATTTTGAGGATTCGTCCTTCTACCCTTCTTATATGCAGGCGTCACCTGCGCTTTTTTTCCAGTCGCTCGGGACTTTACGTTGAGCAAGAGATTCGCGAAAAATGTAAGCTAAGTAAGGAGCCAGTGCAGTAGAATTGGAATCCCATCAGGACCTGGCGATTTATTTGTTTTCAACCCATTCAGCTGCTTCACAGCCCCAGGGATGTCTATCACTATGTCCTCAGTACGGGAATCTGTACGAGACTCAAACGGTGGTATGTTTGTACGATCCTCCTGCGTGAAGGATTTCTCAAATGCTAAATTTAAAATTTCGGCCTTCGTTTTGCTGTCTTCCGTTTCCAGGCCAGACTGATCAGTGAGTGACTGGATGGAAGCCTACGACACGCTTACCGATATGAAAGAAGAAACAGTAAAAACAGAAATACAACATACCTCGACGAACAGACTATTTCATGTTCCTTAAGATAGCAGCAAATGTGCTCTTTCTCATGAACTGGCACATACATAACAGACTAGATGACTGATACATCGGCAGGTCAGAATTAAAACAAGTATATTCTCAGTTATTCAGCACACACATTTGCGTTAAAGCACTCGCCGCAGAGCACACCGCTGCAGCCACGGCACCGCCACGCTGGAGGCCGGGGTCAGGAAAGGGCAGACGCTGGCAGCTGGAGCGACAGGTGTCGCTACTCTAACGTGTATGTTCTTTCTTTAAAAACTCTGTGTGACTACATCACAGCGTGCTAGCTAAAACGTGGACGAAAGTAAGTGTAACTAGATATGTACAAAATTACTGGCAATAGGTCATAAAGGCAGAATTTAAAACGTTATAGCGTTAATTACGCAGTGTACCTACGTAAAAGCTGACTGTACACTTCGTACAGATACCGCATAGTGATACACAGCTGATTTCTTAAGACAGGACTTAACAGTTCACAAAAAACACAGACCCACGTACAAATCCATTAAAACATCAAATATAATTTTAAAATATCAACAAACCTTAAGAAAGCAGAGGCAAAAAAATTACGATCTGAGATTCTGCAAGCTGTGGCTACATCCAAAATAATGACATGTATTCAAATGATAACTTAGTAAAAAAAATATATTTTATTATAATATGAGTAAATATAATTATCAGCAAGGCTTACGCAAAGTCTTTTAGGTAACCTCTACTTATACCACGTCATTTAAGTAGCAGTGTTTTGTATACAGTCACACTGTATGAATGTTTTCCACATCTCAAGATGGTAACATTGCTTAATAGTGATCCTGATAAAGAAGTTTATCTTGTTTACAGCGTCCGTTTTTATACTGCAAAAAGACCGTCGTTCATATTGGAAAGTTGCATCACTTTTCATTCCAAATACGGGTGTGCCGCTAATTCTCTAGTTTATAACGAGGCAACATGTGACAGAACTGTACTTGATAAAAGAACACAAATGGTTCAAATGGCTCTAAGCACTATAGGACTTAACATCTGAGGTCATCAATCCTCTATAACATAAAACTACTTAAACCTAACTAACCTAAGGACATCACACACATCCATGCCCGAGGCAGGATTCGAACCTGCGACCGTAGCAGCCGCGTGGTTCCGGAGTGAAGCGCCTAGAACCGTGAGACCACCGCGGCCGGCTGCCCAAAACAACCGTACGCTTTTTCTATATATAACAAATAATTAAAAATATTCTTTCGCTGGTCTGCGTACTGGTGGAGCAAAGAACCGACTCCTGGTGAAAATAGAATTCGACCAAAGAACAGGAATCTCGTTTTTCAATATGCAAAACAGAAGGGCCACACTGATCAGGATTTCTGGAAGAACAACGTCAGGGATTTTTATCGAACCTTCAAATCCAATCCTATTCTCCAGACAGTATTTTCCAGCTCGTTCTATGAAAAGTCTTTTCAATGACTTAGAGAAAGTTTTGGTTAGAGTCTATCGTGGATCCCTAAAACAAATAACCGCGCTCAATTGTTGAGAGGAAAGCGCAGTCTCATCCGTTTACGAGAAGGATAGTGAAAATGCCCCACAAAACTACCGTCCAGTACCCTTGATGTCGATTTATTGTAACATTTTAGAACATACATTGAGCTCAAAGATAAAGAAATATCTCGAACAAAATGACCTCCTCCATGACATCGATCTCGCGAAACCCAACTGACACTTTCTGACTTGAAATACTGAAAGCTTTGAATTAAGATAGTCAGGTAGATAATGTATTTCTTGATATCCGAAGAGCATTTGACTCAGTACCACATCCACACATATTATCAAAAGTACGATCGCATGGGATATCACGCGCAATTTGTGACTGGATTGAGGATTTCTTGGTAGGGACGACACGGCACATTACCTTGGATGGAAGGTCATCGTTAAATTAGGAGTAACTTTGGGAGTGCCCTAGGGAAGTGTTGTGAGTCCCTTGCAGTTCAAGTTATGTATTAATGACCTTGCGGACAATATTAATAGTAACCTCAGACTTTTTGTAGATGATGCAGTTGCCTGGAGTGACGCACTATCTGATAGTTATGTACGCATTCATACAGATATTGATAAGATTTCAAGGTCGTGCAAAGTTTGGCAACTAGCCTTAAATGTTCAGAAATGTAAAACTATGCACTTCAAAAAACGAAAAAATTTAGTTTCGTATCACTACAGTATCAATAACTCATTCAAGTATACAGTATCAATAACTCATTCAAACACGTGGGTGTAACACTTTGCAGGCATATGAAACGGCACGACCACACAGTCCCAGTCGTGGGTAAAGCGCGTAGTAGACATCGGTTTATCCTCAGAGTAGTGGGAAAATGCCCATAAGAAATAGGACGAAGAAGGTACACTGAGCGTATACAGGGAGGGGCAGCACAAACAGTAACAAGTTTGTTTGACCCATGTGAGAGAGTCGCAGAGATAATGAAGAAACTGAACTGGCGGCCTCTTGAAGACAGACGAAAACTATGCCGAGGAAATCTCGCAACAAAGTTTGAGCAGAAGGCCTTAAATGATTCTACAACTAGATATTCATCTATACTCTGCAAGTTGAAGAATTTCGCGATGCGAATTAAGAAAATAATTATGCGTGATCCATACCTGCGCTTAACAAAACTGTACTGCAAGTGTGCACTTCAAGCACATAAACAAACTACAGATCTCTATCCTCCGTACGCGAATGGAATCGGAGGAAATCCTAATATGTCTAACTGGTACAATGCACTTCACAGTGGTTTGCAGAGTACAGATATAGATGCAGATGGTACAGCTCGAAGAACTGCAAAAAAACTCGAGGAGACCGGAGAAATAAGAGACTGATTTGCAGTTTGTATGTCTCTCTCTTTCTCTGTCTCCCTCTCCATATTTATTTAATTGACTTGTAGAATGTGTAATAATAATTGAGAAGTGACAAAATAAGGGGCAAAAGTAATTGTTAAAAAAGTACTAGTTGCAGCAGATTCTCAACAGTACTGTATGTTAAAAAATTGATATGTTGAATAACCACAAACTGAAAATAAACACAGTCGAGACCAAAATAATACTCTCAGACTTCAAGATCAATGTAAAATGCCAGGGCCCAAGTAGGCAGATGCTGTCAGTTGCATTACGGACCCATCAACTTAGGTCATTGTTGAAAAATATTAACACCATTTATTGACAGAAGAATAGAAAGGCTGGTAAAAACCGAACGCGAACGCATCATACAGATCTTGGCGTCTCTCGCGTCCATCTAGAAAAGATAACCTGAAGATGCCTAAATAAGGCGAAACGCGTCGTTGAAAAATAAGAAACTAAAATTGCAACCAAGACTGTTTTTAACCAATACTGTTAAGCATTGGTTTTCTGTATGCCACATATGTATTGGAAGAACAACAGTGAAATTTGTGGAAGACATTGCAATTCTGTCAGACACGAAAAAGGACATGAATAGATCAGTTAAACGGATGGAGAGTATCTCGAAACGAGATTGTAAGATGAACATCAACGAAAGCAAGTCGAAGATAATGGAATGTGGTCGAATGCTGAACGGAATTTGATTAGGAAATCATACATTCGAGGTAGTATAAGAGTTTTGGAATTTGGGCAAAAAAAAAAAAAATTATATATATATCGATGGCAGAAGTAAATATATAAAATGCAGACTGGCTACAGTAAGAAAAAATTTTCTGAGAAAAACACTCCAAGCAAAAAGTGACGCACCACGAAGGGGAGGAAGATGTGATGTGTATGTAAAGACAAACAAATGATTACAAATTCAGAGAAATTGGACGATTTATTCGAGAGAAAGAGCTTTACAAATGGAGCAATTCAGTAAGTGCTGGCCTACCTCTGGCTCTTAAGCAAGCGGTTACTCGACTTGACATTGACTGAGAGTTGGTTGTCCTCCTCACAGATATCGTGCCAAATTTTGTCCAATTGGTGAGTTGGATGGTCAAAATCCCAAGTTGGGTGGCTGGTCCTGCCCACAATGCTCCAAACGTTCTCAACTGGGGACAGAGAATGGCGGGCTTGCCGGCTAAGGTAGGGCTTGGCAAGCCCCAACACAAACAGTGGAAGCCATCGCCGTGTGGTGGCGGCTGTTATCTTGCTGAAATGTAAATCCAGGATCGCTTCTCCAAAAAAAAGGAGGGGGGGGGGCGTAGAATGAAACATCAAAACCATACGTAAAACTTCATAGACTATATAAATCAACTTTGTAACCATATACCACCGTTGGTGCAAATGTCAAATGTGCTGTCAGAAATTCGTTACCACGTAATATAAACAAAAATACCTCGGACAGCATCCGCTGATCTGAAAAGGAGCCCGGCCCCTCCCGCTGGAGGTTTGAGTCCAGTCCTACCTCGGGCATGGGCGTGTGTGTGTGTGTGTGTGTGTGTGTGTGTGTGTGTGTGTGTGTGTGTTGTTGTTCTTAGCATAGGTTAGTTTAAGTAGTGTCTAAGTCTAGGGACCGATGACCTCTGCAGTTTGGTCCCTTAGGAATTCACACACATTTGAACATCTGAAAAGGAGCCAACAAGCTGTCACGAATTTAATAAAATGCAAATATAGATCACAAAACCTTAGACAGCGATTTCATAAGCGGAAGTACCCAGAATAACGAAATTCAATTGAAGTAGCTGCCTTCCATTTGTTGAGACTCTGAACAGTAATAAGGCTGACGGACGATGCATACGCTGTATTGTATAGCCATAGTTAGTACGCTCTGTGCTTTCCTATCGAACGAACGCTATGTATTGAACGAAATGGAAAGAAAAAGGTGTGTACAGAAGGCAGAGTTGTTGGTAATAATTCATTGTCGTGCCGCCCAGACAGTGAAGCGAACACTCGACACATCGGCGACCCCGAGTCGTGAACAGGTGGTTCGCGGTCGCGACGGTAATCGTTACCAAGTGCGCCCGCGCGGCGCTTGCTACAACGGCGTCTCGCCGAGCATTCGCCGCGCACCGCTGAGGGCGCCGTGTATGTGTCAAGTGACGGTGGCTACTGACATAGCGAACAGAGCGAAAATTTTGATCATGCGCAAAATACAGTTATATCTTTTGTGCCATATAAAACCGTTCGCTCGACGAAAGATCTGTACCCAAAGACTGGAAAGTTGCACAGGTCACGCCAATATTCAAGAAAGTAGGAGTAATCCACTAAATTACAGGCCCATATCGTTAACGTCGATATGCAGCAGGATTTTGGAACATATTGTGTTCGAACATTATGAATTACCTCGAAGAAAACTGTCTATTGACACACAGTCAACATGGGTTTAGAAAATATCGTTCTTATGAAACACAACTAGCTCTTTATTCACATGAAGTGTTGAGTGCTATTGACAAGGGATTTCAGATCGATTCCGTATTTCTGGATTTCCGGAAGGCTTTTGACACTGTACCACAGAAGCGGCTCATAGTGAAATTGCGTGCTCATGTAATATCGTCTCAGTTATGTGACTGGCTTTGTGACTTCCTGTCAGAGAGGTCACAGTTCGTAGTAACTCACGGAATCGAGGAAAACAGAAGTGAATCCTGGCGTTCCCCAAGGTAGTGTTATAGGCCCTTTGTTGTTCCTTATCAATATAAACGATTTGGAAGACAATCTGAGCAGCCGTCTCAGGTTGTTTGCAGATGACGCCGTTGTTTATCAACTAATAAAGTCATAAGAAGATCAAAACAAATTGCAAAACGATTTAGAAAAGATATATGAATGGTGTGGAAATTGGCAGTTGACCCTAAATAACGAAAACTGTGAGGTCATTCACATGACTGCTAAAAGGAATCCGTTAAACTTCGGATACATGATAAGTCAATCAAATGCAAAGGCCGTAAATTCAACTAAATACCTAGGATTTACAATGACGAACAACTTAAATTGGAAGGAACACATAGAAAATGTTTTGGGGAAGGCTAACCAAAGACTGTGTTTTATTGGCAGGACACTTACAAAATGTAACAGACCTACTAAGGAGACTGCCTACACTACGCTTGTCCGTCCTCTGCTGTACGGTGTGGGATTCTTACCAGATAGGACTGACGGAATACATCGAAAAAGTTCAAAGAAGGGCAGCACGTGTTCTGTTATCGCGGAACAGAGGAGAGTGTGTCACTGACATGATACAGTATTTGAGTGGAAATCATTAAAGCAAAAGGGTTTTCCGTTGAGGAAATTGACGAATCTGACGAAATTGCAATCACCATCTTTCTATTCCGACTGCGAAAATATTTTGTTTACGCCGACCTGCATAGGGAGAAATGATCACCATGGCAAATAGGGGAAATCAGAGCTCGTATGGAAAGGTGTTCGTTCTTTCCGCGTGCTATACGAGATAGGAGTAATAGAGAAATATGGAGGTGGTCCGATGAACCCTCTGCCAGGCACTTGAAAGTGATTTGCAGAGTATCCATGTAGATGTAGGCACCGATGACCGATATGACGGCGGAAGGCACAACTATGGGGTTTGTGCATACATGGGTCGCCCAGTTCGGCTGCCCACACACGATAACGATAGACTAAAGACGACAGCTTGAGGCCTCCGAGTCTGTAGCATTACGCAACACGTGAAGCACCGACGGCCGGTGTACGACAATGTATCACCCGCAGAGCAGAGTTGGGCAAACTCGTTGATCCTTGGGAACTAGTTCACTGGTGATCGCTCTTTTTTGGGAACCGTTCATTTTTACTCGTTCACCAATCATTTGTGCTTGGTACATGGTTCTTACCGAAACTGAAAATTAATAGCTTAGGTGACTGGAGATGGAAGGCGCCAAGACGGGGCACTTGCCTCCCCCCCCCCCCCCCCTGGAGTACAGACTTTTTATTCATAACAGAATTCTCACACACAAAACATCTCGTTTAGCCAACTGTAGCGTTACGTAGCTGATAGCAGTGAAATAACGTAAGATGGCTCGCGGAAAACCGGCCCCGAGTACAGACTGCTCGGCAATTACGCACTATTTGTTGACCGCTGCGAGCAGAGTAGACAAACATGTAATAATTAGGCAGTGAAGAAATAACGACTGAGCTAATGCAAACAACAACTTGGAAACAACAGATGACGATTGGTGGGCGACCATGAGCAGCCTAGTACTCGGGGCTGCGCCACTGACACAATATTGTAGGAGTTATCGTATTCTCTTTACACAATGTGACACCATACACACGGGCTGACGTGAGGATCAATGAACTAAACTTGACGGGATGTATGTGGAACACCTTACGTGATTAGAAGTTAGTAGACAGGAATACAATTTAAATACTTAGCTTCAATTCAGCGTCAGCGATGAACGTCGATCTTGACTTTGTACAATAATATTTACAAGTGCAGTTATAGACTGAACGAATGCTGCTTTACAATTCTGATTGCTTCACACATATAGATCAATTGGCAATGCATAAACTATGTGGCGCCTGGGGCTAGGTCGTAGCTACTGACTCAGCTGAAGGCTATGCTAACTAGCGCCTCTGCAGTTGAGATCTCTGAAGCTATAACGAGTTAACCGTTCCCATTAAAGTCGGCTGTAGGACTGGCCAGTGCGCCAGCCTGTCTCGTAAGACCAGCCGAGTGGCGGCGCTCGGTCTGCTAGCGTCGACAGTGGCGACTCGCGGGTCCGGTGTGTACTGACGGACCGCGGCCGATTTGGAGCCTACAGCCTAGCAAGTGTGGTGCCTTGCGGTGACACCACAAATGGGCAGAAGCGTTCCCTCGGATCTTGCTAGGGCTGAGCACCTTCGGAAAAGAGGATCGCTTGCCGAATTGCTATAAGGAGAGACACTGTGAGTACGTGTGGACCTCTTCACGCCACCCACGGACAACGATCCAGAACCACTACCGGAAATACTACAAGTGATACAGAGAAGAGGTCAGTGCGTCGCCATCCCATCGCCACGGCCCCACATAGCACTACCTACCTTCGTTCACGAGGTGCTGGCTACGACAGAGTTCGTCATGTTGCGCTCAAACCCCAGTACAAGGGCTCATACTGAGTCATCAGCCACAGAGACAACACCTTCCGAACCGAGGTCAACCGCAAACTGACAACGGTGGTCAGCAACCCTGGGAGATCTCTCTACCCACTCCAGACCACTTTCCTCGTCGCGGTCCACGTCGACGGAACGTGAACGACTGACGTCACCCACGCAACGGCCGACGGCATTGGACGAGCTACCTTCGACCTCGGTGATGGGCCGACCACGGCGCCTCCGCGACACCTCAGGGATTAGGAACTCTTTTAAGTGTGGCAGGTGGCAGTTGACGCTAAATAACGAAAAGTGTGAGGTGATCCACATGAGTTCCAAAATAAATCCGTTGGAAATCGATTACTCGATAAATAGTACAATTCTCGAGGCTATCAATTCAACTAAGTACCTGGGTGTTAAAATTACGAACAACTTCAGTTGGAAAGGCCACATAGATAATATTGTGGGGAAGGCGAGCCAAAGGTTGCGTTTCATTGGCAGGACACTTAGAAGATGCAACAAGTCCACTAAAGAGACAGCTTACACTACACTCGTTCGTCCTCTGTTACAATATTGCTGCGCGGTGTGGGATCCTTACCAGGTGCGATTGACGGAGGACATCGAAAGGGTGCAAAAAAGGGCAGCTCGTTTTGTATTATCACGTAATAGGGGAGAGAGTGTCGCAGATATTATACGCGAGTTGGGATGGAAGTCATTAAAGCAAAGACGTTTTTCGTCGCGGCGAGATCTATTTACCAAATTTCAGTCACCAACTTTCTCTTCCGAATGCGAAAATATATTGTTGAGCCCAACCTACATAGGTAGGAATGATCATCAAAATAAAATAAGAGAAATCAGAGCTCGAACAGAAAGGTTTAGGTGTTCGTTTTTCCCGCGCGCTGTTCGGGAGTGGAATGGTAGAGAGATAGTATGATTGTGGTTCGATGAACCCTCTGCCAAGCACTTGAATGTGAATTGCAGAGTAATTATGTAGATGTAGATGTTAGTGGCGGCAGTCATTTAACACAGTGATAGCGCCTCTCCCCGTGCTCTGCTCTGCACAGGGTTGGGGGAACGGTGTCTCTGTGGGGACTCTGAACAATAACATCGCTGACGAACGATGTGTACGCTCTGTTCTGGAGCCACAGTTCGCTCTGTGCTTTCGTATCGAACGAACGCTATGTATTGTAGTAGGTGGGAATAAAACGGTGTATACAGAATGCAGGGCCGTTGGCAATAACTCGCTATTGTAGCGCCTAGACTCTGAGAACTCACCACAGATTTATATTTATAACGTCGAAGGTAACAGTGCATTTATTATTGCGCGAAGCCAATCCACCATCTACCACGAAAAAAAAAGAGACTGATTCTCGGTATGGCCGTGTTTCGCGCATATTAGACTTCCATGATTTATTTACGTCGCATGGTCGCGAATTGAACAGTGACCCGAATATAGAATAAATTTGCTTTACTTCTCGTCTATTTTCGCAATTTTTTCTCATCAGACTGCCGGTTTTGGTGTATAATAACCATTTTCAGACCTGAATTAAAAAAGATCTGTTATAAAAATAGATCTGAAGATGGTTATTCTACACCGAAACCGGTAGTCTGACGAGGAAAACAAAAGAATGTGACCCTAGACGTGAAGTAAAGGAAATTTATTCGTTCATCTCTCCTGGTGTGGCTTCACGGGTAAACATGGACATATCGCATCGACAGTTTCAATACTTCGTCATTCGCTCCTTTCGTGTATCCATGCCTCATCCTTCGGATTGGCAAAGACATATCACATAAGCACGTGGACTCCTACCAACCAAAATGCTCATATCAATGACAAGAACTGTACCATTCAAATGGGCTCCCATGTTGCGTGGCAGACGAGTCTGGTATATAACACATCTACAAGAAACGACACGTCGTATGCCGAAATAGCTCAGTTGGGAAAGCGTTAGACTGAAAATCTAAAGGTCCCTGGTTCGATCCCGGGTATCTGCAGTCGTTTTTAATGACCCTGACGCCACAGGTGTTTCCTTTCTACAGGACGTGCGTGAAATTGTAGAAATGAAAAACAAATCACTGACAAGCAAACACAAATATTACGAGTTTACACAGTTTCTTAAAAGTAAAAAGTAACAGTTTGATGTCAACTGAGTGTTTTACATGTTTTTGTTCTGGTCTTCACGCCGTAGACTGATTTGATGCAGCTCTCCATGCTACTCTATCTTGTGCGAGAGTCTTCATCTCCGAACAACTACAGAATTTTCTTACTGTACTCATCTCTTGATCTCCCTCTAAGATCTCTCCCCCCCGCCCCCCCCCCCCTCCACTTTTCCCTTCAGTACTACATTGGTGATCGCTTGAAGTCTCAGAAAATGATCTATCAACCGATCCCTTCTTTTGGTCAAGTTGTGACACACATTCCTAACTCTATTCACTACTTTCTCATTAGTTACGTGATCGACCCATCTACTCATCAGCATTCTTGTGTAGCACTGCATTTCAAAAGCCTCTGTTCTCTTCTCGTCTAAACTGTTTATCCTGTGCAGCTGGTCCCGGCGGAGGTTCGAGTCCTCCCTCGGGCTTGGGTGTGTATGTTTGTCCTTAGGATAATTTAGGTTAAGTAGTGTGTAAGCTTAAGGACTGATGACCTTAGCAGTTAAGTCCCATAAGATTTCACACACATTTGAACATTTGAAACTGTTTATCGTCCATGTTTCACTTTCAGACATGGCTACACTCCACACAAAACCTTCAGAAAAAGACTATCTAACACTTAAATCTATATTCGATGTTGTCCGCAGCTCGTGGTCGTGCGGTAGCGTTCTCGCTTCCCACGCCCGGGTTCCCGGGTTCGATTCCCGGCGGGGTCCGGGATTTTCTCCGCCTCGTGATGACTGGGTGTTGTGTGCTGTCCTGAGGTTAGTTAGGTTTAAGTAGTTCTAAGTTCTAGGGGACCGATGACCTCAGATGTTAAGTCCCATAGTACTCAGAGCCATTTTATATTCGATGTTAACAAAAATCTCTTCTTCAAAAACGCTTTTCTTGCCATTGCCAGTCTACATTTCAGTGTATTCTACCCGAGAAATATCAATAGTTGACCTTAGTGGATGTCAGACAAATGATTTGAATGAACTTCGGAACACATTCACCCCATTTACTGAAATCTACACAAAATATTTTCGACACAAGTTTAAAGGATGTGTAACAAAAACAAAGATAAAAAGTCAAAACCATATAAGGTTTCGAGCAGGATAGATTAATCAAAACTATATGATCTTTCACAGTCCCTATTTCCGGCCTCTAGCGGATGCGGAGAGGAGTTAGTAGTTGAAGTTCTGATAAGGAATCCACATCTGGAGATGTACCATTTGGATGCACCATTAGTTTAAAGGTCGGATCGCTTTGAAATCTGCCGCCTTGCGATACGTACAAAAGCTGAGGATGCGGCGCCGTCGTCTGTCCCCGCAGTAATTACCTCACCTGATATCGGGTTTGTCCGACTACAACAAACACTGCGAGAACCTGGGAGGTGCTCCAAGGGCTCGACTTCGAATAAAACTGCTGTAACCTGAGCTGAACTGTCCGCCATGTGTTCCGCGAAGTTTAGAATTTTCGTAATTGTTTGCGTTTGAGTGGAGATTTCTAAATAAATGTACGTCGTTATCGTACATTTATACAGGGTGAGTCACTAACTGTTGCCACCAAAAATAACTTCGAAAGTATGACAAGAGCTGAAGAGATTGTGGGACAAAAGTTGCATGGGACAATGGTGGCCATAATACGACATTGGTTTTTTGTTGCTAGGTGGGGTCGCTTCAGAGATATGAAGTTCCAACCCTCGTATATTAAGCCTAAGCATTTCCCTTTTCAGATTTTACAGCTTCCTCGTCACACTGAAAGTTCTGCCAATCCACGCTCCTACTCGTAGGACGTTGTGTTTTCGTTGGTTATTCAATCTTTTTCTCTTGGTCACCAGCCCTTTGGCAGCCCTCTCAGATGTCGGAATGAGGGACTAGTCCACCATATTTTGCTAATGGGATCATCATGATAATTACAAGCCACATGTCCTGTTGATACACATTAAGTATCTTTAATACAGTAGATTCCATTGCCTTCTGCATACGCAGGCCGTTGATCATTCCCGACTCTTCGACCTCTAGGAGCAGTTTCCTAGGCAAGGCCAGAGGCTGCCCTGAACCTCTGTGCGCTCCTCCGCCCTCTTTGACAAGGCTGCTGGCTGAATGAGGCTGACTTCTTATGCCAAAAGGCTTCAACTCCCATTGCTGACGATATTTATTTAAAATTTAAGTGGTAGCGGGATTTCAAATTGGTTCAAATGGTTCTGAGCGGCCGGCTATTTTTTACACATTGACTGTATTGAAGGGTTTACTTTTATTTAATATTGTACCGGCTAAGTGTCAGTTTGATTACTTTTTAAACCCAATGTTAAACGTGAGTCACTACACGTATTGTGTTCCCAACTCTGAGAGAAAACATCTTTAGTAGCTTTACTACCAATGTTTACAGACGACGATACTTTAACCTTTCGTTCAATTGTTTTAGTTACGAATCGCTAGTTTGTTCTTGGCATAGATCACGTAACCTTAACGTTTATTAATCTAAGTTAAGTTAATGTTCAAGACTTGTATTATGTTTCAAATTAACAACGTCAGTTTATTGACAAGAATTATTAATAAATAGGTTCACTCGTACGATTTCATTCAAAGAAGTTCTTTAATTAGAAGTCTAAGTAGGATTCCCGCTAGCATCAGAGATGTTAGATAATATCCTGTCACTTTCGGTAAATAAGTTATTTCTATTTAATATTCGCAAACTGTCATTAATTATGATCAGTAGTCGCGTGAAGTTAAAGTTTCCCACTATCACAATTCAAAGTCCGAATCCGGTTAAAATTCTCAATTCAGTCAAGCGTTTAAATATTCACACGAATTGACATTAAAGCCAAAGAGATTACTATTCACCTTCCCGTTTATCTAATCTAATAAATGTCCAAATCAAAGTCTTGAATTGACAGTCCTCAAAAACAGTCTCGTCACGATCTATTCTTGATCCCCGTTTAATAAAGTCCCAATTGTTGTTCTCTCCTAAATAACTTCCGAACTAGAACAGACTAGAGACTGGAGTATCGTAATTACAACGTATGGCTATTTATACTTTAATAAACACTATCTTTGGTGTCCCAGAGCTACGTTCTATGACTATAATATTGATTTTCTTACGTATTGGAATAACTAATATTTTAATACTCTCTACTGTTTCCCCCCTTCCCATGTTTCTAAAATTTATAATTAAATTTTCCTTTTCTTTTCTTTTACTTTCTATACTAGATATTTCCCTCTATTTGTTTTTTATTTATTTTTCGTAATTACTACTTGTGGAGGGACTTGGGTCATTTTGTGAATTGATATTTTAAGGACATGGGAGCTAATTTGGGAGCTATTTTTGTTTTTTCAACACCGAGAGGTGTTACAATTGCCCGCGCAAATTGAAAAGTCACATTACTTTTTGAACAGCCCACGTACACTGAGGTGAAAAAAGACGTGGGAGAGCTGTATGGACATCTACAGATGGCACCAGTGTCGCGTACACAAGGTACAAAATGACTGTGCACCGGCGAAGCTGTCATCTGTATTCTGGTGATTCACGTGAGAAGGTTCCCGACGTGATTGTGGCCGCACGACGGGAACTGAAAGACTCTGAACGCGGAATCGTAGTTAGAGCTGTACGCAAAGGGCATTCCACTTCCGTAATCGTCGGGGAATTCGATATTCCGAGACCCACCGTGTCAAGAGTGTGCCGAGAATATCGTATTTCAGGCATTTTCTCTCGCACGGAAAACACAGTGGCCGACGGCCTACTCTTAACGAGCAAGAGCAGTGGCGTTTGCGAAGAGTTGTCAGTGCTAATAGACGAGCAACACTGCGTGAAATAACAGCGGAAATCAGTGCGGCACGTACGATGACCGTACCCGTCTGGACAGTGTGGCGCTTGTGGGGTATGGGAACACACGTCCGACGAGCGAACCTCCTGCGCTCGTGACCTCGGTTCGATCCTAGACGACTGGGAAACCGTGGACTGGTCAGATGAGTCCCGATTTCAGTTAAGAGGTGCTGGACTGGTTGCATCCGTGATCTAGGTGTAAGGTCTTGAAAAAGGCCTCTGTCCCGTGTTCAAATCCCGCTAGCCGGCCGGAGTGGCCGAGTGGGCGTCGGCTTTCAGCCGTGTTACCGTGCGGACGGGCTCGGCGCGCCGGGCAGTGCTCCGCAGGTGTTGTTGTTTACCCGCTAGCGCGCGGTCGCGTCGTTGTCTTGCCGTATAGTACCTGTACCGACCCGACATGGCGTTCTCATATCGAAAAGCTACAATCAAACTGACGTTCAACGCATCGTACACGAGACCGAAGGCCCATGAAATTGAACGGATTCTACGAGACATCATGCACATAGAACCACAAGAACTGATAGGAATTCATCTGTCTACCGTAACCAGCACAGTGTATCTCAAACTGATTGACGAAGCGGCCTGCGACACATTACTCCAACGATCTGCAAACGGCTTTCGCTTCTGTCACGCAGACGGTAACGTGAGCGTGGTAGGAGTTGACCATGCTGGTCTGGGGGTGCGTACCGTGCGCATCTTTGAACTACCGTTCGAAGTCCCTGCCAACCTAGTCGTCGATGCGCTGCGGCCATACGGCACAGTTCTGAGCCACACAGAGGAAATACGCAACACATTCGAAACGTACCCTGTCCTTAACGGGGTACGACAAGTGCGCATAGAACTTAAGAAGCACGTTCCATAGTATGTTGTCGTTGGTGGCTGCCGCGCAGTTGTTATATATGGTGGACAACCGAGGACCTGCTCGGGCTGCGGCCATGAGGGCCATGTTAGAACTGAGTGTCTGCAGCGCCGCCTCGTTCAGGTGCCCCGCAATGAACTTCCCCAACGATCCACTATGACCTCTCTCCCGCTAACATATGTGGAGGCGGCACGACATGATGTGATGGATGATCAAAACCTGCTACCTCCTCAAGCCGCTGCCAGCTCCGTTGGAGAGTCAGCGCCGTCGACGACGCCGCAGCCCAACGGTGCAGAGGTTCCTACAGCCTCTGCCCACCGCAGCGTCGTGCGCCCCCAGCCACCGTCACTGTTGGAATCGGACACAGGGGTTCCTAGCGACCGAGACTGTGTCGAGCCCCGCCCTCCAGTGGATGTCGAATCTCGGACCCGAAAGCAAAAATCACCCAAGCGACACAAGAAGAGGCGATTATCAGTTGAAGAACAGGACAGGGATGTGAATCCAGCGGAAGACATCGACTTCGTTGACTCGTCCACAACAGCAACGGACTCCAGTGGCATCATTCACCAGAAGGTGCCTGAAGACAAGGAACACTCTCCTAAATTTGGTGGCACAGAAAACGAGGCGCATTGCGTCGACTCCCAAAATGTGGGCTCCTGTGAAAACGACCAGCCACCAATGACATCACAATCGTCTCTTGGTGATTGGGCAGACGATATGGAGGCAGATGATGCATAGCAAACATCGATATCTCCACCAGAGCCCATGGCTGACATTGAGCCCGGAGGGCTCTGCCAGTCAGGGACTCCTACGGTATAGTAATGCACAGCATGCAGATGGATAGCTGTGTGGTGTGTGGTGTGTGAGATCACTGTGGGATTGCACCGGCACACTGCCTCCGCCACTTGATATGTCTCAGTCATACCGTGTGGGAACAGTCAACGTAAATGGTGTCCACTCCACTGTCAAGACCCGCATGTTACACGACATGATCAGAGCGGTAGACTTGGACATTGCCCTTCTCCAGGAGGTCCGTCCCGAGCTGCGTTTAGACCTATATGGCTACACCACCTACAGCCTACCCTTAGGTGAGGGCGCAGGAGGAACGGCCATCCTCCTCCGAGATGGCATAGACGCGACGGACGCGACGTACTTGCCGAACGGGCGAGGCATCGCACTCACACTTGGCGCAGTCCGCCTCATTAACGTCTACGCTCCCTCCGGTAATTCGCACCGTGGTGACAGGCATGTCTTCTATTCGGAGGAGGTAGCCCCACTTTTGCAAGGAAATATGGACCATTACATAGTGGGCGGCGATTTTAACAGTGTTCTGCGGCCCGAGGACCAGATACCGCATTACGTCCCATGCCCGGCTCTACAAGCATTGATACGTGACCTCGCGCTCCACAACACATGGCTCTTACATCATGGGACCCAGAGTGGATATACGCACTTTACCAGCCATTCTGCCAGTCGTCTGGACCGGATATACGTCTCGCGTGCCCTCCGCACAGCGACCCGTGATGCAGAACTCTGGCCGACGGCCTTCACGGACCATCTCGCGTACATCTGCACTGTCTCCTTGCCCCGACAACTGACAAGACGCAGCAGGGGCCCGTGGACGCTGAACGTCTCCCTCCTTCGCGAGGAAGCGTGTCGGCGAGCAGTCACCGACACGTGGCGTCGATGTATCAGGAGCCTGCCCATGTATGCTTCCACGTTGCTGTGGTGGCTGGGATGCGTCAAACCTGCACTCCGAAAGACATTGATGGCCTACGGGCGTGACAGAGCGAACTGGGAAAGGGCAACATCGGAATTTTACTATACAGCGTTACGTGAGCTGGCGACGCTACCGCCGTCTCCCGAACGTCAGATGTCCGTACAACGCATCAAAGCTCGTCTACTTCGCATCAGGACCGAGCAGCTCGAAGGTGTCCGCATCCGTGCGCGAGTGCAAGACAGTATCCCCAACGAAACAGCGTCAGTGTATCACATTGTGCGCGAGAGGCGTCACCGCAAACGTCAGCTCATTACGGCGGTAAACACGGAGGACGGCGGCCGCGCAGTGACACAAACGGACATCGCGCACACGTTCGCCAGACACTATGGGACCTTGTACATGGAAGATCCGCGAAATGTACGTGATTATGACGAGCTGTTGCACGATTTTCCCGCCCCTCGGGACGTGGCACCCGAT
Organism: Schistocerca serialis cubense; assembly: GCF_023864345.2. Classification (NCBI taxonomy): domain Eukaryota; kingdom Metazoa; phylum Arthropoda; class Insecta; order Orthoptera; family Acrididae; genus Schistocerca; species Schistocerca serialis. The sequence continues at coordinate 55,789,805 of NC_064647.1, read as the reverse complement.
GATAGTCTGCTGTTGCCCATTACACCCGACGAGCTGACATCGGCCTTGGCACGTGGAGCACCGAACAAGTCGCCTGGACCGGACGGTTTACCCCTGGAATTCTACCGCACTTTTTACCACCTTATGGGTGACAAGTGGTTCCAAATGTTTCAAGACCTGATCCGCCCTGATTTCACTGTCCCCACAGAATTCACAGATGGCATCTCGATCCCAGTCCCGAAACCGAATGGTGGTTGTAGGTGGCAGGACTTTCGCCCACTCACACTCCTCAACAACGACTACGAGATTTTCGCCCGTATCCTCCGCGCGCGTCTCCACACCGCTATCGGGAAAGCCATCCACACCGATCAGACATGTTTAGGTGGTGTCAGCAACATTCATACGGCGCTAGGAGCATACCGCGACGTAATTGCTTTGACGGCGGCCTGCAAAATACGAGGCGCCCTTGTCGCCGTAGATTTTGACCACGCATTCGACCGCGTCGATCACGGCTTCTTACGCGCAGTTTTGCAACACATGGGCCTCTCTCCGGAGTCTGCACAGGTGGTCCTTCGACTGGTCCACGGAGCGCGCTCCCGCATGATGGTCAACGGTTATCAGTCTGGTCACATTGTTGTTGGACGGTCACTGCGACAAGGGTGCCCCCTGTCGGGCATATTATTTGCTGCAGCGCTTGAACCAGCTTTACATGGTCTACGACAGCGATTAACTGGTATCTCCTTGCGGGACGTGACCTTTTGTTGTGGTGCATTCGCCGATGACGTGGTGTTCCTGGCCAGATCAGAGGATGAAATGCATATGGCGCTACAGTGGCTACGCCAGTACGGGGCGGTCGCTGGGAGCGTCATCAACGTGAAGAAGACAAAATACATGGATGTCGGAGGGGGGCTTTCCCACACAAAGGCGGTGCCCTTTGACAAGGTGCCCGTACTCAAGTGTTTAGGAGTGCAATTCTATAGCACTGTCCGCCGCACGGCGGCGGCTACGTACCGCCGGCTCCTGCACCAGACACGTGTCGCTTGGATATGCTTCTCAGAACACGTTATGTCAACACCTATCTTGTCTCAAAACTGAACTGCCCGCATCTCGTGGTCGTGCGGTAGCGTTCTCGCTTCCCACGCCCGGGTTCCCGGGTTCGATTCCCGGCGGGGTCAGGGATTTTCTCTGCCTCGTGATGGCTGGGTGTTGTGTGCTGTCCTTAGGTTAGTTAGGTTTAATTAGTTCTAAGTTCTAGGCGACTGATGACCTCAGCAGTTGAGTCGCATAGTGCTCAGAGCCATTTTTTTCAAAACTGAACTATTTTGCGCATATCCTTCCCTTGACAGCTACGGTGGCCGACAGATTTCAAGCAGCATATGGACATTTCGTAAGCACCGGTCTGGTTTTTAAAGTCCGATACGCCACCCTGACACTGCCGCAGCGGGCGGGCGGTATCGGTTTAATTCATGTATATAACCGTGCGCGATCGATTTATCTCAACACTATGCGTCGCAAGTGGACCTCTGCCCACGCCACTCTGACGGACACCCTGATAGCGGAAGTGGCACCACACTCTCTGCATCCCCCGGTCTCTGTAGGACACATTTCACCGGCACTCACCCACATCAGAGAGTTCTTGATTGACTTCAGCTAATTACGGTCAGAACTTCCGACGACACGGAAGCCCAGTACAAAAGACTATTATCGCCTCTATCAACAGCAGCAACCTGTAAATACGGTCACCCACAGACATCCTGAAGTTGCCTGGAACACGGTGTGGCGAGCGATACACACGCATTTTCTGCCTACGAGGGTGCGTTCATTGTGGTACGTGGTTGTGAATGGGAAGTTCGCTACTCGTCAGAGGCTACATTCCATACATCTGACGCACGACCCCTTGTGTCGGACATGCTCAGTCGCTGACTCGGATGAACACCGTCTGACGTGTGCCGCGACCAGCGAGTGCTGGCTACTCATGCAGCGCATGCTGGCGTTACTCTTACGGCGATTGCCGGAGTCTACCTCCCCTGATGAAGTATTGCGCCCCGACAGCGTATACTTTCCATCAACCAGAACGAACGCCGTTAACTGGCTAAAGGGTATGGCCGTTTACTACATATTTTGCGATGCTCCCAAAGGCACACTTGACTTTTGGTCCCTATTGATGACGACACATGCAGCTTTCAGCCGCCACCCGAAGTACAGAACTCGTTTCGCAAATTATTTAGGTTCATTATTTGCGGATCCTCCTGCTCACTGGGGCGTTCCGGGTATGAGACGCTGAAAATGAAGAAGAATCCTGGAGCATACTGATCCTCTATGGACGGAATAGGGGGGAACCCCTCCCAACAGACGAGAAGAAGACTCGGACGCTCGGCTACGGCAGTTGTAGGATCTTTCTTTGGAAAAAAAGTTATAAAAATTACAGAAATACATAAATAAAACAACATCGACAAACCCACTACATCCTCTTCCTGATCCTTCAATCCTCGAACACGTTGCTTGGGCGTGGCGGCGGGATGGCCGGGCTTCGGGTGTCGACCCCTGCCCTACCCGTCGTCCTGCTCCTGCAGCGGTTCATTAGTTTAAAAAAAAATAAAAAAAAGCGGTTCTAGGCGCTACAGTCTGGAACCGCGCGACCGCTACGGTCACAGGTTCGAATCCTGCCTCGGGCATGGATGTGTGTGATGTCCTTAGCTTAGTTAGGCTTAAGTAGTTCTAAGTTCTAGGGGACTGATGACCTCAGACGTTAAGTCCCATAGTGCTCAGAGCCATTTTTTTTATAAAAAATAAAATCAAACTTTCATCTATTAGACGAAAAAGAGAAAACAGAAAAAGGGCTCCTACACAAAGTACATGTCCCGAACATACGGTCACGGTTTTAAGTGTATAGCATGCTTCCTTTGGTTTTGGCCGTTAGAAAGGTTAGACGTGTTACAGTGTGCTCGGCGATTTCCAGTTTTGGTCGCATGAGCACCGCTCAGCAGCTCTTGAATTACGTCAATGGTGATCCCGGTTTGCTCAAAAGGGTCATAACTGATGACGAAACATGGGTTTACGGTTACGGCGTTGAAATCAAAGCCGAATCGTCCAGTGCAAGCATCCCGGAGAGCGAAGACCGAAAAAAGGCCGCCAAGTTATGTGAAATGTCAAACTTTTGTTCACTGTTCTTTTTTTTTCTCAATTACCGCGCCGTTGTGCGTCATAAATTTTTGGCTCAACGTCGTACGGCCAACTGACGTTAGGCGCCGTTTGCGAGAAGCAGCACGCAAATGACTTCCGGAATTATGGAAAAACAATTCGAGGCTTTTGCATCACGAGAATGCACCTGCTCATTCATCGTTGCTTGTGAGAGAATTTTTTGGCCAAAACCAACACGACAGTCATGCCTCAGCCACCATATTCACGGGATTTGGCCCCCTGCGACTTTTTGCTATTCCCAAAAGTGAAGAGACCTGTGAAAGGAAGAAGATTTTCAACGACTGAGTAAGTAAAAACTGCATCGCTGGAAGTACTCAACTCTGTACCAAAACATGCTTATGAGTAGTGCTCCGAGGACTGTAAGAAGCGTTGGCATCTACATCTACATCCACACTCCGCAAGCCACCTGACGGTGTGTGGTGGAGGGTACCTTGAGTACCTCTATCGGTTCTCCCTTCTATTCCAGTCTCGTATTGTTCTTGGAAAGAAAGATTGTCGGTATGCCTCTGTGTGGGCTCTAATCTCTCTGATTTTATCCTCATGGTCTCTTCGCGATATATACGTAGGAGGGAGCAATATACTACTTGACTCTTCGGTGAAGGTAAGTTCTCGGAACTTCAACAAAAGTCCGTACCGAGCTACTGAGCGTCTCTCTTGCAGAGTCTTCCACTGGAGTTTATCTATCATCTCCGTAACGCTTTCGCGATTACTAAATGATCCTGTAACGAAGCGCGCTGCTGTCCGTTCGATCTTCGCTGTCTCTTCTATCAACCCTATCTGGTACGGATCCCACACCAGTGAGCAGTATTCAAGCAGTGGGCGAATAAGTGTAACCTACTTCCTTTGTTTTCGGACTGCATTTCCTTAGGATTCTTCCAATGAATCTCAGTCTGGCATCTGCTTTACCGACGATTAATTTTATATGGTCATTCCATTTTAAATCACTCCTAATGCCTACGCCCAGATAATTTATAGAATTAACTGCTTCCAGTTGCTGACCTGCTATATTGTAGCTAAATGATAAAGGATCTTTGATTCTATGTATTTGCAGCGCATTACACTTGTCTACATTGAGATTCAATTGCCATTCCCTGCACCATGCGTCAATTCGTTGCAGATCCTCCTGCGTTTCAGTACAATCTTCCATTGTTACAACCTCTCGATATACCACAGCATCATCCGCAAAAAGCCTCAGTGAACTTCCAATGTTGTCCACAAGGTCATTTATGTATACTGTATTGTGAATAGCAACGGTCCTACGACACTCCCCTGCGGCACACCTGAAATCACTCTTACTTCCTCTCTGTCTTCCTCTGTCCACATCCCCCCCCCCCCCCCCCCGCCTTTCTCAGTCTCTCCCTCTCTCTCTCTCTCTCTCTCTCTCTCTCTCTCTCTCTCTCTCTCCCCATCTCTCCGACTCCCGCGCGCAGGAGAGAGTGAGCCGAATAACGCACAAGCGTATTGTATGTGAGAGCGATTACTTCGAAGGGAAAAACATGAATATTGATGAATAAACAAATATTTTTTCATACAAATATAAAGTCACACAGCTGCGCATGCGCAGTTGACTGTTTGGATACGCTCGTGATCGGTGATGATAACTTGAACGAACCTTGCAGATTCCTGCACACGTGCGCCTCAGGGATGACGTGAGAGGCGTCTGTGGCGTCGTAGCATGTTCCTGGTCGCCGTGGCTGGGTTTCCCCAGCTGTCAGCCGAGCCGGAAAGCCTGCTGTGACGTCACCCTGCAAGGCGCCCACTGTGTTTTCTTCCTCTCCGTCTTCCTCTGTCGACATTCTGCCCCCCCCCCCCCCCTCTTTCTCTCCTTCTCTCTCTCTCTCTCTCTACGACTCCCGCGCAAGAGTGACCCGAATAACGCCGAGTACTTGAAGAATTCACACAGTCTAGTTACATTAATGTTACCATCGCGTATGTTCGAAGTCAACGTGCAACAACCACTCACAGACGCCAGATGGCAGCACTAGCAGTGGGGATGCGGGAAACAGTGCAGTCGTTGACGTAATGCAGAATCGGAGCGATTTATCTGGCGAAAGAGCACGATCATTGGCTTTCGGGCCAAGGGTCGAAGCATTTCCGAAATGGCTACATTTGTAAACTGTTCGCATGGCGTCGTGGTTAAAGTCTACCGTGAGTGGCAGAGCCGCGTTGTCCAAAACCGGGGACGGGGGAAACCTGGTGCACCACAGACCATAGGCTACAGGGGTGGACGACCGCTGCTCAGACGTCTACTGGCGAACAGGGGTGCCACTGTTGACCGAATATCCGCCCAGATGAACCGAGGCACTACCAATAGTGTCTCCTCAAAGGCCGTTCGGCGAAAGTTGCTGCGTGTGGGGCTCCACAGGGCGCGCCCGGTTAATGCACCATACTGGCTGCTGGTCATCGGTGACGAACACTGGAATTTGCGTTCCAGTACCGCAACTGGACGGCGACTGGTGACGTTTCCAGATGAATCGTGTTTTAGGCTCCATCTGACAGGACACAATCATTCTGCAACAATCGTCTGAAGAATACAGAACGGAGAAGGTGGTATCATCGTCTGGGACTGCCCTGGTAACATTTGCTGGGTTATCTTGTCATTATGGAGGGCAAATGTATTAACAGAAGGATGCATCTGCCCTACCCCTACATGCAATTTGTTTGAGAGGTGCTCACATGAATGTGACTCAACGGTGTGGAATGGAACAGTAGTAGTCTCAGCAATGCAACAGCGTTGCGACCTATTCATAAATCAGAGGGTGGGATTACTTTTGGATTTCTTTTGGGTAATGACTTTGATTTTTCACCTTTATGTTCGTTTACTTTATGATTGATTTCCTAAGTATCATACTATTAAAATATTGTTTTCCTTCTTTCTCTATGTGTTCTGCTTTATGTCAAAATTATCTATGTGCTGTAAACAGACTATAGCGACGAAAACACGTCCGGAAAAAAGGAATTCGTTAATATTGAATATAAATTTTACTTTCGACAAGACAGCGGTTAATTTAACTTTCTGAGCGCCAAGCAGGTGTATCGTACGGGCCGTGATCCCTTCCAAAAGGGCCAAGGCCATACGTTGTATGGGCCAGCATATTTTGTTGATTAAAAAGCGCTTCCCTTTCTTTTCGCACTTCTGACTATCGATATTCGATGTTTATATTGTTATTTATTAGCTGCACAAATAGATGGCCTGAATGTGCGTCGTGTTTTTGCTGTGTTTCGTTCGATATGAGTCATTGTTTTCGCCTGTGGAGAAAGCACATTTTTTAAGAACCTTCAACATCGCAGAGCATCAGCAATCGTTGGTTAATATATTACAAAACTAAAAACCCGCCTCGATTGCCGTAAGGTGTAGTTATCTACGCCGAAACCTAGGTTAACACTTAACACTAGGTGCTTTTTTCGCAATCGAGGCGGGTTTTTAGTTTTTTAATATAAAAAAGCACATTATTGGTACTTTGTGTAAGGGAAAAGGCGCGCCGTGGTGTCTCTGATGAGGAAATTGCCAATTTGCTAAATTTTGGAAATACTGTCGATGCTATAGATGGTGAAGGTGATTAGGGAGACACGGGCGCCTTTGAAGGCGACGGCAGTACAATGTGTTCAAACACAGAACTTTAAAATTTCGGCAGAAACTGGATTTCATTTACATGCAGTGTCGAACGCATTTTGGTCTCACAGTACATTTCAGACCAAGAAAATGACAATGACTGAATTCATTACCAGTCTTGCCAGCAGCTCCAAATAACCAAAACGGACCTGTATGCTGACGCACACAGACGTATTTCCTGCAACATTTACCACCCACAACCTAAAAATATGCCTCCTGTGTGTATAATGTTTGTTCTTCAAAATCAGGGAAAGAAAAAAGTGAGATTTATGAACTCATCTACTGTACCTATATGATTCTATGACTTTTTAATTTTACGAAAAAAATGTCATCTATTGTAACTTAATTTGTTTGTGTTATACCAGACAGGATATTGTTCGTAGTTGAGTATCAAAGGAGGCAAAATGGGCTAGCGCTAATTTTGTATTTATATGTTCGATATTTTCCAAGGTATAAATTTTTTTACACAGCTAAAATTGCCTGGGTTCTGCGGACATTGACTAGTATTGGGACGGTACTGAGAGTGTTGAATCTGATTAAATCGTTTCTGAAGATATTTGACTGCAATGCAACCATTTTACGTGAGTGAGACGTGGACGATAAGCAGATCAGGAAGGAAGAGAACAGAAAATTTTGAAATGCGGTCCTACATAAGAGTGCTGAACATTATTTACTTTCTCTTTTATTTATTGGGAACAGTTATAGAATTGTTACGCTGTAGCGCGCGATACATGCCAACGAGTTTCTTTAAATGCTACAGGTTGCGACTAAGGGAGCCAGAAGTTATGGAACACATTAGTCGCCGTAATGAGAACTATTCGAGGAAGTAAATGATTTAGACAACTCTTGTTCTAGACGAGTTTGAGGATAGTCAATCTGTAATTCTTTGTCTAAGCTAACAGTTGTTGTATAAAGAGCGTTCAAAAAGTTTTGCACAGTCGTCTCTAATTTTTTTATTTTTTGCAGGAGGAGAACGAAATTTATTGTGAACATACTTGGAACATTTAGCTATAAGCTGGTGTATAAAAGTATTTTCTTTTATTTACAGGTGAGCCATAATGGACTGTGAAGTAGATGTCAGGTTGCGACAACGGTCGGTGATGGAGTTCAAGAGCGGCGATGACTCTGCCGCATCGTTTCGCAGGAAGTTGCTCCCTACTTATGGGGAGGACACAGTGGATCACAGCAGTATCCAGCGGTGGCTGCAGAGGTTTAAAGAGTGTGATTTATCTTTACTGGACAATCCACGATGCGGTAGACCATGGACGGCAGTGAGATTCTGACTACTGAAGTCACTAACTACAGATAGGCATAGTTAGCAAATGAAAGATTTTGATAGAGAACAAACAATGTATTTACCTTAATAGTGTTCCAAAGTCATAATATATATATATATATATATATATATATATATATATATATATATATATATAATGACTTTGGAACACTATTAAGCTAAATACATTGTTTGTTCTCTATCAAAATATATATATATAGGGTGTCCCAGCTATCTTGTCCACCCAAAATATCTCTGGAACAATAGCAGCTATTGGAAAACTACTTTCACCGGTATCAATGTAGGGCTGGGGCCCATGAATGTACATATTTGGAAGCATTCTAAAACAAAAGCATATGCGTTTTTTAACACAAACTTACGTTTTTTTAAATGGACCTCCTATATTTTTTCTTCAGCAATCCATAGCATGACAAAGCACATATACAACAGCGTTGATTGCATCGCAATATTCCCATTACATCCCGAGATATTGAGACGCGAAGTTGACGCTTGAAACACCCGACATGCGCTGCTAGCGCACGTCCTGAGGCTCAGGCGTGAACCCCATGCTGCCCGTAATCGCGATGTGATTGACATGTGTAATCACACCTCCATACTTATCAAGAGGTCCGAAACGAATAATACGGTCTGCTGCCATCCTGCATTAACGTCGTACATTCCAGCAAGTATTTATCTCATAGGCTAGGGGTAATGCGGTTCTGTAACATATCTGTGTACCGCAACGTTAGTCACAAAGTTAACTTCGCTTAATCCGTTACTAAAAAGGTAATGCCGTTCAACGTTAAAACTTTACTTTACTGTAGATCTAGCGCAAGTGACAGTTAATCATTCACTCGTAATAGTAAAATTCATGTTGATGGTTTTAGTGAAACGAGCAAGTGGACTAAACGTTTTACCGTTGTTTAGGTAAAAAGTTTTGATTTGGAAAGTTCAGGTAGGACATAGAAGATCAATGTAAACATGTTTAACCAATTAGTTTTATTATCACATAATTATCAATATTATGTTTATCTAATGCGTTAAATGACAAATTGCTGCAAACAAATGTTTCTTCACATCGCTGGGTAAAATGGCCCTTTGTAGAAACTTGCAACAGGCACAATGGGTCATATAACGCATTAGATAAACCTTATTTTGGGTTTGCAGGATAAATAAGACAACCTGACGGGTGTACACCGATCGGTACTGGTTCATATTGTGTACGTAGATACGTAAAACGTGCAAGAGGGAAACCATTATGTGCTTATGAGAGTTGATGGCAGCAGACCGCATTATTCGTTTCGGACCTCTTGATAAGTACGGAGTTGCGATTACACATGTCAATCACATCGCGATTACGGGCAGCATGGGGTTCACGCCTGAGCCTCAGGACGTACGCTGGCTGCGGCACATCTGGAATCACTCTTACTTCGGAAGACTTCTCTCCATTGAGAATTACTTGCTGCGTTCTGTTATCTAGGAGCTCTTCAATCCAATCACACAATTGGTCTGATAGTCCATATGCTCTTACTTTGTTCATTAAACGACTGTGGGGAACTGTATCGAACGCCTTGAGGAAGTCAAGAAACACGGCATCTACCTGTGAACCCGTGTCTATGGCCCTCTGAGTCTCGTGGACGAATAGCGCGAGTTGGGTTTCACACGATCGTCTTTTTCGAAACCCATGGTGATTCCTACAGAGTAGATTACTAGTCTCCAGAAAAGTCATTATACTCGAACATAACACGTGTTCCAAAATTTTACAACTGATCGACGTTAGAGATATAGGTCTATAGTTCTGCACATCTGTTCGACGTCCCTTCTTGAAAACGGGGATGACCTGTGCCCTTTTCCAATCGGAAGGCTACGCACTTCTAGAGACCTACGGTACACCGCTGCAAGAAGGGGGGCAAGTTCCTTCGCGTACTCTGTGTAAAATCGAACTGGTATCACATCAGGTCCAGCGGCCTTTCCTCTTTAGTGCGATTTTAATTGTTTCTCTATCCCTCTGTCGTCTATTTCGATATCTACCATTTTGTGATCTGTGCAACAATCTAGAGAAGGAACTACAGTGCAGTCTTCCTATGTGAAACAGCTTTGGAAAAAGACATTTAGTATTTCGGCCTTTAGTCTGTCATCCTATGTTTCAGTACCATTTTGGTCACAGAGTGTCTGGACATTTTGTTTTGATCCACCTACCGCTTTGACATAAGACCAATATTTCTTAGGATTTTCTGCCAAGTCAATACACAGAACTTTACTTTGGAATTCATTGAACGCCTCTCGCATAGCCCTCCTCACATTACATTTTGCTTCGCGTAATTTTTGTTTGTCTGCAAGGCTTTGGCTACGTTTATGTTTGCTGCGAAGTTCCCTTTGCTTCCGCAGCAGTTTTCTAATTCGGTTATTTCTATTTACGGCTGAAATCATCGATGCAGTAACCGCTTTATGATCACTGATTCCCTGTTCTGTGTTAACTGTTACAAATAGTTCGGGTGTGTTTGTCAGCAGAAGGTCTAAAACGTTATCGCCACGAGTCGGTTCTCTGTTTAACTGCTCAAGGTAGTTTTCAGATAAAGCACTTAAAAAAGTTTCACTGGATTATTTGTCCCTGCGACCCGTTATGAACGTTTGAGTCTCCCAGTCTATATCCGGCAAATTAAAATCTCCACCCAGAACTATAACATGGTGGGGAAATCTACTCGAAATATTTTCCAAATTATCCTTCAGGTGCTCAGCCACAACAGCTGCTTAGCCAGGGGGCCTATAGAGACTTCCAATTACCATGTCTGAGCCTGCTTTAACCGTGACCTTCACCCAAATTATTTCACAATTCGGATCTCCGTCAATATCCTTCGATACTATTGCACTCCTTATCGCTATAAACACGCCTCCCCCTTCACTGTCCAGCCTGTCTCTGCGGTATACATTCCAATCTGAGTTTAGGATTTCATTACTGTTTACGTCTGGTTTCAGCCAACTTTCTGTCCCTAGTACTATATGGGCGTAGTGACCATTTATTAATGAGAGCGGTTCTGGGACCTTTCTATAGACGCTCCTGCAGTTTACTATTAGCACATTAATATTGTTATTCCCTGTTGCATTTTGCCTACTCCTACCTTGCCGCGTCTCAGGAGACGTCTTGTCGGGCCTAGGGAGGGAATTCTCTAACCTAAAAAACCCACATGCGCACTCCACACGTACTCCACTACCCTTGTAGCCGCTTCCGGCGTGTAGTGCACGCCTGACCTATTCAGGGGGACCCTACATTTCTCCACCCGATAGAGGAGGTCGACAAATTTGCACCCCAGATCTTCGCAGAATCGTCTGAGCCTCTGGTTTAAGCCTTCTACTCGGCTCCAAACCAGAGGAACACGATCGGTTCTGGGAACGATACTACAAATAGTTAGCTCTGATTTCACCCCGCGAGCGAGGCTTTCCGCCTTCACCAATTTCGCCAACCACGTGTATGAACAGAGTGAACCAGACGGCAGGAGTCATTGGTGCCGACATGAGCAACAATTTGCAGTCGGGTGCACCCAGTGCTCTCTATCGCCGCCGGCAGGGCCTCCTCCACATCTCGGAGGAGACCCCCCGGCAAGCAGACAGAGTGAACACTGGCCTTCTTCCCCGACCTTTCCGCTATTTCCCTAAGGGGCTCCATCACCCGCCTAACGTTGGAGCTCCCAATAACTAATAAACCCATCCCCCCGCGTGCCTGCTCGGACCTTGCTGAAGGAGCAGCCACATGTCCACTCACAGGCAGAGCGGGCGATGCCACACGGCCAGCCTCCACATTAATCCTCCCCGTCGTGCGCCGCGAACGCCGCTGAACCCGCCACTCCCCTTGGGGAGAGGGTGGCCCAACCGCGCCCGGTACCCGCGAAGATGTCTCGACAGCAGGGACAGTGGGTGAAGCATGTAACACCTGGGGTGTACCTTGCGACGCACCAGATCCCTCACTGCCGCTACACTCCGAGGCAGCAGCCTGAAGACGGCTGACCGCGCCCATCAACACGTTCAGCTGTTCGCGAACAGTGGCCAGCTCCTCCTGCGTCAGTACACAGCAGTCACACATCCTATCCATCCTGAGAAATCAATTTACTGTAGAGAGTTAATCAACTTTTAACTAGACTGCTAATTCACTGAAGGCGGCTGATAGTTGACTAAACTGTGGTCACTAGCCACTTCTTGTAGAAAACAATGAAAATAGCACTACCTGTCTCTGGACTGTATTGAAAACAAACACTAGCACTACTGGCACTATGGCTGACTAAAGGGACTCTCTCTGACTGTATTCAAAACAAACACGAAATCTGTGGAACACTATTAATAGCACTCGACAATTAATGCTTCCTAAAAGCAAAAACACACGGAAGAAAAAGTGACAAGTAAGAAGAATACAATTAATATTTAAATTAACGTAGCTCGCTGCACAGCAGGCGTGATGCAGACGGCAGTTACGACGACACTGACACTTCAGTGTAACTTTCCGTGTACAGCTAGCTCGCAATTGAGCGTTCTGCGTACAAACGGCCTTTTCTGTCTCTGACAGAATTACAATATCATCTCCATACCTCAAAGTTTTCATCAAGTTCTCCATGAAATTCAACTCCTTCTCTAAATTTATCTTTCGTTCACTTTACTGCTTGCTCATTCTACAGAATGAACAACATTGGAGATAGGCTACAGCCCTGTCTCACTTCCTTCTCAAGAACTGCTTTTTTTTTCATGGCTCTCAACTTTTGTAACTGCTGTCTGGTTTCTGTACAAGCTACAAAAATAGCCTTTCGCTCTCGGTATTTTACTCCTGCTACCTTCAAAATTTGTAACAGGGTAATTCAGTCAACATCGTAGAAAGGTTTCTCCGAGTCTACAAATGCTATAAACATAGGTGTGCCTTTCTTTAACCTATCCTCTAAGATAAGTCGTACAGTCAGTAGTACCTCGCGCGCTCCTACATTTCTCTGGAATGCAAACTGATCTTCTCCGTGTTAGTATTTTGCAACACTGATGGTCCGGTAATATTCACACCTGTCAGCAAACTGCTTTTTTTTTTAATTGGAAAAACATCGCTAAATTGCACAGTAAACATTTTCCACACAAGTGGATAGGAACGGCGGAGAAATGCACATTATTTGAAAATAAAAGACTAAAAATGCCGTGTGGAGACTTGCACGTAATCGCCTCTATGCGATTTCTCCAGACAGGCCACTCAGAACCAACTGCCACTGGTGCCAGCTGTCCCCACGCACTGCCCGGCGTTTAACTCACCGTAATGAGACGTGAGCGAATTAAACTGGCAAGAGATCTGCGGATGTAAAGATAGGAGGACACGAAATACTACTCTCTCTCGGAATTACTGCCTTGGATTCGTATTTTCGCGACCGTATAAATGGAATGTTTCAAGCGCGATAATTTAATTCGCACTGGGCAACCGGAATTGCATTAAATTAAATTAAATGAATAGCAAGTTTTAAGCAGTTACATCTCGGTGAGATGACCGCAATGGTGGCTAAGCAATCTTCGCCCAAGACAGATATTGTGGTTTATACAGCACCGCTCTCTCGCTTTTCCAATTGGTAATCTGTTAATAACATGAGAGAGCGATTAATGACACAAGATAATAAAAAAGAGTCATTACTGGAACATAACAGATAATTACTCGCACTAATACATTTCCAACGATACATACATTTTAACACACAAACGCAAGGGGGAGCAAGGGGTATCAAGGGAACTCACATAAGAAGAAAGACAGAGAAATGATGAACAACACTTCAAAGAAATAAAGTCGACTTCCTCCATTTGAGACAATATGGATTTATGATTTACAAATAAAGCACCTTTCTTTGTCATTAATTACTCAGTGTTCAGTCAGTTCTGGATATTACTCGTACTTACATGCGTACATATATATGTCGCTTTACTGCCCCCTTTGACTGAGGCAAGGAAATAATATTTACTTGAAGAAATCAAATTGAAAAGTCATTCACTGATTCGGTACCTTAAATAGCTCATAGAACTCAAATGTGTGTACATCTGTAGGCAGAAATAAAGTTTTCGCTATTCTCGTTATCAAACGAACACATTGCAAATTCACATAGATAACACGTAACATTATCTTTCATCATGTTGAATTGTAACGTTCAACAGTTATAAATTTCATAAAGTGACAGCAGTTGAGTAGTCATCACAGAGAATAACTATTCATTACACTTAGTTTTTCTGGTTATTTGACTCGTAATATGAAGACACAAATGATTAAATTTAATTTATAGTATTTTCTTTAAAACGTTTGGACAAACATGGATCAGTTATTTTGTTTATTAAAGATTTAATTAAGAGTCTAAGCTGGACAGGACTGGCGACGTGGGCACTGCAAGCGAAAGACAAGGTGTGTAGGACTGCAGACGCGATGGCGTCGTGACCCAGGAGCCGCCATCGTGGTCAGAAGCGTCCGGGAAGGCTACTCGGAATTAGTGGACACGATTCCTCCCAGGACCGGTTCCACGGAGATTAAAACGTCCACATTCGGTGCATTATATAAAAAGGTAGACATACCCGTATTAGTATAGCTGCGCGCACGAAATGCCTACGTGCGCAACAAGAGAAATATCAGGGTACAGTTAATTTGCTTCCTCTCAGTCTGGTAATAATCGTTGTTACTTGTATCACTATTTATTTGTAAGAAATTCTCGTGAGTATAACTTGAGGCCGTAATATTTCAGTATGACCACAACAGTTTTTGCTGCAGCACAATTCCTTTATGTAAGACCATAGAAAGTTCTTTTTTTAATCGTCTTTATCAGTCACGGACCAGTCTAGGAACAAATAAAAACAGGCACATCATATAGAGTGTCTGTGCATCGTTTGCTTCACTTTGTCGACTTTGAAACACTTGATATCGGTTTACAACGTTGAGAATGTAGGCGTCGGAAGTAGCATACCGACGACAATTGAGTTTAAGGCTAACTCGCCGGACGTGCAACAGTTTTGAGTCGAGCCGCGCTGGCGAGTAACCGGTGACTGCACGTCGCGTGGAGTCAGTGGATGTGCGCGCGTTGCCGGCAGTTTTACTGAATTGAGAAGAGATGATTCCTTTTGTGACTGGAATTGCTGTTTGCCTTCACATCTAAGCACCGGTAAGTTCAACCAAGTTTCACGTAGGTTATTCAGCAGATGACACAGTTACTTTAACTAATCACTTACCGCAGTGGTATTTTTACTTACCACAAACATTTCTAAAAGGATATTTAACAAATAGGTTATTCCATGTCAAGTGTCCCACTTCAGAAGATGATCCCAGCTCGACCATCTTCAATTTTGATGAAATTTGTACAGGATGTACCTGAGGGCCTTACATCAACTTATGCAAAGTTTCAGGCTCACCTATAACTTGGTTGAGGTGCTAGAGCCATTTTCGTGAAGACCACTTTTACAGAGACCGAAAAGTCGTGAAGAAATCGTCAAGTTTGGCATTCCACTGTTCCTAATGTAAAAGAGCTAGACTCTTGCTTATTTATAATTGCTTTGACTTGATAAAATAAGTTTTATTCCTTGCTCCTTGAGCCTTACTTACGGAATATTTTATAATTTTAGGCCTCACCACGAGAAGTTTAATTACCATTCACCTAAGAATTCACCTGATGCGTTTATACTGCACTACAAATTTTTATTTAGTTGTAACTGTCTTCATCTGTGTGGGGAAATGATTCGACTAATGTAACTGATAATATTTTGGGTCTCTTTCCCGTTGAAACGAGAACACAGTTTTGTACATGTAGTATTCTCGTTAATCACATTTAACAAGACAATACCACTCATTCCTTTATTAAAAGTCAAAAAGCGTAATAGATTTCTTATCCACGAAACAATTCATGATAAGCATATGAAAACCCTAACTGCGGACTTTACGCAAGGACACAGCAGAAGTAAAACTTATTTATTTGAATTCTACAGTACTTCTCTTTCACTTACTTGGCCGCCGGTGCCGTACATGTATACACTCCTTATTTGTCTGGTTATCTCTACATGGCATTTTAAAGCTATAACTTTGTTCCTTAATTTACTCATAGATCAGATAATGTCTTAATAACTATTTTGGTGTGAAGCTACTCACTAATTATAAATAGGTACGTACACATTTACAAAAATTCAGGAAAGTAAGAAAAATAATCATTTATCATGTGCTGCTCAAAACTTCGCACTGTCTCTAAAATTCGAATCAGAGACGCATGTGAAACAAATCAAGCATATTAATACTATTTACTAAATTACACTAATTGATAATCTTCTTATCAGCAGCTTCATAGACTACAGGGCTGAAGGCTAGATTACCCAACCAACTGATCTTTATATGTATTTTTCATCAGACCATATTGCAGTCAAGATTTTGACTAGAATGTGGTAATTTTGAATTCGCGATAAAGTATTCCGTAGTTATGTCGTTCACGGTTTAGCACAGATCACTCTGAGTGACGAAAGTCTTTTTACATTATATGTACACTACTAACGCAAATATTTGCGGGTGAAATTTCTTTGAAATTGCTTTTACAGCTTCCATTCATCTACATGACGTATTAAAGAAATAAACCCCCAGATGACTAATCAGATTGTATTCCATAAGTTAAATGGTTTCTGTAGTACTTGGCACCTTACGCTGTCATGAGGTGAGTATTTCCACAAAAACACTGCGAGTAGGACAGTGCTCGAAAGTTTACAGCTAAGGCTTCAGGCTGGAGTATACATACTTATTCTGCTACTTAGCAAAGTTAAATTTATATTTCCGGAGGTGTTCGCCACTGCATTACCCATTCATTCATTCATTCAGATCTCTGAGAACACAGCTATTTAATCTTTAGCTAATACAGATAATAAAATTTTTCTTTCTTTGTGTCTTAGATAAGGTGGCATATGCTCTGTCTCATACATATCTTACAAAAATTCGTACCTATTTGTTCACTTGCCCAGCAATTAAATCCCAGTCCTTTTGGAAGGTCGATTCTTCAGTCTCCTCTAAAAATTCCATACTCCCCGACCAATCTGCACTTAAATACTTATTTGGGCCGTGTCATTTAACTACGATTCCCTTTTACAAACATATCCAAAAAAATCACATCCTTACCAGCCACATTAATTGTGTACCTAATGGACAACAATGTATCCTAGTTACTTATGAAAACACATTGCTTCTAACATAGTGAAATTCACTGTATAGCTGTTCGCTTCTACTCTACAGTAGTTCAGAGTTGTAATGTATTCAGTAATGTATTCGTCAATACTGCAGTTCCTGAGCCCGCCGTTTGCTTTCCACCTTTTATTGGCTCAGGTGTGCTTAGGGAAGATGTTTCTTAAGCTCTCGGTGTGGATAAAGTCCTTTAATCTTGTTGGTAATGAGATATGCTAACAAATAACTGACTTTGAATTAAATTGCCCCCACACATTCTGTTTGTGTAATGCGTCATAGCACGTGTAATATGACATGTTCAGTGTATCGTGTCATAATCTGGAGGATGGTAACCGTTTGGCTTTTTTCTTCAAACTCATTTTACTGATACAAGGAGCGTGGTGTGTCTAACGTATCCTCACTGAACATTTCCGTCTGGTGATGAAGCGCGCTAATCAACTTCTGTATGCGGCTGCGAAAAATGACCCACGTCGTAACTGTTATTGTAATTTTTGTCGTTCTTATTATCATTATTATTATCGTTTGTCAAAAATCTGAACAGCTCAAACTGTTTGTATCTGCGTAGGTTCTGTCCGGCAGAACGACGAAAAGAGTTGGCTCTGCCCCCATGCTCCTAGTTGTTTGGTTCTGTGGCTACAGATGACTAGAACGCATGTCATCAACTTAAGCATTTTCATTAGGGACTGGACTGACAGTCGTGTTACCTGAGCTGCCTGGGATGTGTCATTCCTAACCTGCTGCCTTACCGCGTTTAATTCTTATTCCAAGTAACCTGTATGATGATTAAGGGGGTTTTGGACATTTTCTTGCTATTTAGGCAAATCTTGTTTTCACGTTTTTTGCATTTGGTCTAAGTCGATTTTGATCATCTGCATAGAAGCGTCTGTTCATTGCATTTTTTTAGTGAACTGTTCAGATTGCTCTTCATTCAGTTCGGTAACGCTCATGTTGCGACAAGTTAAATCATTGTATTCGTTAACCATATTGTCTCGTTTCTGAGCTGCGGTAGTAAAGTCATCAGTTACACTGTCTTGTTTCTGTATATAATCACAGTTTCGAATCAAGTTATTAGTTTGTTGTTTTATAGTGGACATCCTGTTTTTCATTTTGGACAAACTATTTTCCGTCCTGTTCAGATTTTGTTTCATGGTAGTAATGTCATTAACCATAGTCTCTAGTTTCTGTAATATTATTTTCCACCTTGGGTCTGTAGCAACATACCTGGCAACAGTTCCACACGTGAGTTTCTCGTCGCAGCTGTCATGTTTTTTCAATTGTCATGGCGATTACGCCCAGCGGGCCCTGGTAAGCCGTTTCTGTATGTGAAGAAGCCCTCATTCTAAATTGCTGACGGGTTATCACTATAATACCGTACAATGCAGTCTGACGAATCTATTACTTATCGTATACAGCTGAGTTCTAAGCACTTCGCATACTTTCTCTGCGCGCAGCTCAACACGATAAAACACTTATGTCTTAAACAAATGCTAATCGCTACTGCAAGTTGCGTGCACTTAACTGCAAAAGTTTCTCATCTCTTAGCTTTCTTTTGCAAAGTATACCATAATTACAAAGTAATTACAAATTGTAGCACTGACCAAATTTTCTGTTTTTAAAGCCTCAGATAAAAAAAATTTACAGCTACAGAAACCATAATTAGGCAGAATGAGTCGAGTGTTATCTTACTTCGTGATTTAGCTGTTAATAACGAAATCTTCCAAAAAATTTATCAATTATAATCCTTTCATGCCATTTCCTTATTTTAAACAACTTTCTCCAATTTCTTCGCTAATTTTCAACAAATGTCGTTCCCTTTTACTTTTTAATAGCCTTCTAGTGTTAATACGTACGTCTCATTTAAGCAAGCACTCCGTCTTCAGGCCACAAGTGGCCCATCGAGACCATCCGACCCCCGTGTCATCCTCAGGTGAGGATGCGGATAGGAGGGGCGTGTGGTCAGCACACCGCTCTCCTGGTCGTTACGATGGTTTTCTGTGACCGGAGCCGCTAGTATTCGGCCAAGTAGCTCCTCAATTGGCATCACGAGGCTGAGTGCACCCAGAATACGTCTCATTTGGTTAGATGAAAAACAAACAATCATAAAATATACATACTTTGAAATGAAATTACATGCTACTCTATCCTGTGCAAGCATCTCCGAATAACTACTGCAACCTACACCTCCTGAATCTGCTTAGTGTATTCATCTCTTGGTCTCCCTCTACGATTTTTACCCTCCGCGCTGCCCTCCAATGCTTAATTGGTGATCCCTTGATGCCTCAGAACGTGTCCTGCCAACCGATCCCTTCTTCTAGTCAAGTTGTGCCACAAATTCCTTTTACTCCCCAATTCTGCTCAATACCTCGTCATTAGTTACGTGATCTACCCATCCGATCTTCAGCATTCTTTTGTACAACCATATTTCGAAAACTTCATTTCGCTTCTTGTCTAAATTAGTTATCATCCATGTTTCACTTCCATACATCGCTACACTCCATACAAATACTTTCAGAAAAGACGTCCCGACACTAAAATCTGTACTCGATGTTAACAAATTTCTGTTCTTCAGAAACGCTTTCCTTGCCATAGCCAATCTCCATACTTCCCGAGTCATCAGTTATTTAGCTATTTAAGTGTCTCATTTCCTAACGTAATTCCATCAGCATCACCTGATTTAATCCAACTACATTCCATTTTCCTCGTTTTGCTTTTGTTAATGTTCATCTTATATCCTCCTTTCAAGACACTGTCCATTCCGTTCAACTGCTCTTCCAGGTCCTTTGCTGTCTTTGACAGAATTACAATGTCGTCGGTAAACCTGAAAGTTTTTATTTCTTCTCCATGTATTTCAATTCCTACTACAAATTTTTCCTTTGTTTCCTTCACTGCTTGCTCAATATACAGATTGAATAACATCGGGGAGAAGCTACAACCCTGTCCCACTTCCTTCTCAACCTCTGCATCCCTTTCGTGTCCCTCGACTCTTATGACTGCCATCTGGTTTCTGTACAAACTGCAAATAGCCTTTCGCTCCGTGTATTTCACCCCTTCCACTTTCATAATTTGAAAGAGAGTATTCCAGTGAACATAAAAGCTTTCTCTAAGTCTATAAATGCTGTAAACGTAGGTTTGCCTTTCCTTAACCTTCCTTCTAAGATAAGTCGTAGGGTCAGTATTGCCTCGCGTGTTCCAACATTTCTACGGAATCCAAACTGATCTTCCTCGAGGTCGGCTTCAACCAGTTTTTCCATTTGTCTGTAAAGAGTTCCTGCCTGTACCTTGCAACTGTGACTTATTAAACTGATAGTTCGGTAATTTTGACACCTGTCAACACTTGCTTTCTTTGGGGTTGGAATTATTATATTCTTCTTGAAGTCTGAAGGTATTTCACCTGTCTCATACATCTTGCTCACCAGATGGTAGAGTTTTCTCAGGACTGGCTCTCCCAAGGCTGTCAGTAGTTCTAATGGAATGTTGTCTACTCCCAGGGCCTTGTTTCGAATCAGGTCTTTCAGTGCTCTGTCAAACTCTTCACGCAGTATCGTATCTCCCATTTCATCTTCATCTACATCCTCTTCCATTTCTATAATATTGTCCATACGTACATCGCCCTTGTATAGACCCTCTATATACTCCTTCCTCCTTCCTGCTTTCCCTTCTTTACTTACGACTGGTTTTCCGCATGAGTTCTTGATATTCATACAGATGGTTCTCTTTTCTCGAAAGGTCTCTTTAATTTTTCTGCGAGGCAGTACGTATCTTACCCCTAGTGATACATGCTTTTACAACCTTACATTTGTCCTCTCGCCATCCCTGTTTAACCATTTTGCACTTCCTGTTGATCTCATTTTTGATACGTTTATATTCCTTTTCGCCTGCTTCATTTAGTCCTGCTTCATTTGCTCCACTTTTATATTTTCTCCTATAATCAATTAAATTCAATATCTCCTCTGTTAGCCATGGATTTCTATTGGCCCTCATCTTTTTACCTATATCCTCTTCTGCCTTCACTATTTCATTTCTCAAAGCTACCCATTCTTCTTCTACTGCATCTCTTTCCCATGTTCTTGTCAATCGTTCCCTAATGCTCTCTCTGAAACAGTCTACAGCCTCTGGTTCTTTCAGTTGCGTACACAGTTTAACTCACCGTAATATGAACTGGGCAAGTTGAATTAACGATAGGTCTACAGATTTAAATTAATTACTACGACGAAAATATTATCTTGAAATAACCCGCATGTCTTCGTATTTTTGCGACCGTGTGAATTTATAATGTTTCAAGTGCGGTAGTTTAATTCGCACTGGGCAATGGGAATTACATTTAATTAAATAAAGAGCAGAATAGCTATCTCGGTGAGATGACCGCAATGACGGCTGCGCAAATTTCGCGCAAGCTAGTTATTGCGGTTTATGCAGCAACATCCTTCACTTTTACACTTGATTATCTGTTAACCACGTAAGAGAGGGATTAAAGCAAGGGTCATTACAAGTACGTAATATTACAATTATTTGCAACAGTAAATTTACAACGATTCATACAGTGTGTTTCCGTAAGAGCGAGCAAAAATTTAACAGGACATAGAGGATGCTCCACTGAACAATTTGAGGTAGGTCATTACCGCGGTTCGATCGAGTCTGCATCGTTACTTTGTGCCAGGAAGGGCTTTCAACAAGGGAAGCGTCCAGGCGTCTCGGAGTGAACCAAAGCTGTATTGTTCGGACATGAAGGAGACACAGAGAGACTGGAACTGTCGATGACATGCCTCGCTCAGGCCGCCCAAAGACTACTACTGCAGTGGATGACCGCTATCAACGGATTATGGCTCGGAGGAACCCTGACAGCAACGCCACCATGTTGAATAATGCTTTTCATGCAACCACGGGACGTCTTGTTACGACTCAAACTGTGTGCAATAGGCTGCATGATGCGCAACTTCACCACCCACGTCCAAGGCAAGATCCATCTTTGCAACCACGACACCCTCCAGCGTGGCACATATGGGCCCAACAACATGCCGAATGGACCGCTCAGGATTGGCGTCACGTTCTCTTTACCGATGAGTGTCGCATTTGCCTTCAACCAGACAATCGTCGTAGACGTGTTTGGAGGTAACCTGGTCAAGCGGAACGCCTTAGACACAGTGCCCAGCGAGTGCAGCAAGGTGGAGGTTCTTTGATGTTTTGGGGTGGCATTATGTGGAATTGACGTACGCCGCTGGTGGTCGTGGAAGGCGCCGTAGCGGCTGTACGACACGCGAATGCCAATCTCCGACCGATAGTGCAACCATATCGGCAGCATAGTGGCGAAGGATTCGTCTTCATGGACAACAACTCGCGCCCCCATCGTGCACATTGAAACGTCCCTGTGAAGTCGTTTCATAAGACGCTTGTCGAATTCGGTACAACTTATTCGCTTTAGTACCTGATTTTAGCTCAATTCATGAACTCTTCCAGAAAGACTGAGCACTCAAATAAGGAGTATTGAAGATTATATGTGTGTTTTAATGTGGGGTTTCGGTTTTGTTTAGTGGGAAACGCTGACTTCGTCATCGTATGCTGGGAGCAGACGACGTTGCTTCTCGTCCGAAGGAGAGCACAGGATGACCAACTTGGGTTTCCAATACCTGAACAGAGAGGTTTACCCATCTTAGTCGAAGGCTGTTTTTGTGTGTGAGGTTGGTGACGGAGGGCTACGCCTCCCTCTGGTAGCTTCCGCTGCACGGGGAGCTACGTAATCTCGAAAGAGAAAGGGGCACTCTTCGGTGAACGCTTGGTGAGTACGGATCGTAGCTCTTAAGGGGGGTTTCAGGTGATAGGTTGAGTTAGGACTTCGTTATGTTTAACTGGTGAAATACTTAAGAACTTTAGCTTATCTGAAGCGCGTGAAGCGAGTATGATTTTTAATCTTATATCTTGTGCAAATTGCTTTTGTCTTTGTTTGTCACGTGTGTGGTAATCAATGACCCTTCTGCTCCACCACGGCACCGCAATAGGCTTTCCCATGTTAACAGTTTGATTTTTTAATGAGCTACAATTTCTGCAAGAATATCTGTTGTTTCGTGCGCTTTCTACAAAGCAGACAACAGTCTGATTCGGAATGCACCACGTGCTCTAGTTCGCCCGTTTGCAAGCAGCAGACGCAGTATGTTAAATAATTATCGCACAGCCTGGTGTATTGGTTAATCCTCTGTGCAGAATACTGCATGCATAGAATCGTAATGCAAATTTCACAGAGATATTTTTATGGTATTAATGCAAAGGAGATGATAGTATAATTGTCTCCCACACCCGTTTTCTGTGTTTCTTCTTGTTGTAGTTAAACTGTGCTCTGTTACATTCTCACGTAATTCTTACTTAAATATTTCGAGTCAGGCACCAGTTACGTGTAGTTACCATGTACAACCAAATACTTACATAAAATAAATAATCTACGTGAAAGATAAATTCTGTGGTGTTGATCTTACCCACTTACTCCGATTTCCAATCCTGAATTAATCAAGTTGCTTCATACACGACATGGAGTGCTTTTTATCTGGCTACTTAAAGAAATTTGCATGCTTGTAATTAAATTATTAAAGTAATTAAACTAATAATTTTCCATCTCTGTTCTTTTCTAAATGGTGGCGACCCTGAATTTCTGAATTGTTATCATTATTTGTGTGAGAGAAGCAGCGAGAAGTGCGAGATAACGTATGTGGCTCGATGAGAAACGTCGTAAACGTACTAGTACGTTGCACATGGCGACCCTGCCAGGATGCGCTAGACTTGCAAACTTCTGGGAGATTAAGTTAGATTTAACAGAGTATTAATATATGCAAAAAAAAATTTCACAGTGCTCAAACAACTTCTGTATTGCTTGAGAGAGAGTATTTATTTCGACGTTGTAAATGGCGTTATTTGTTTTTATTGTATTTATGTATGTCTTTCTTTTTTTTTTTTTTTTTTGAAATTGCGGGATGTGTTAATATGTTATGGGTTTGCGTGTGACGAAATTAACTGCAGGCCACGTCCAATTTTTGTTCTTATTCAGTCACATAATCGTGTGCTCTTGTGATTAGGGGACGCGTATGTTATTTTTGTATTTTGTGAATTTTTTTTCTTGAACTATGAAACTATGGATACGTGCAGTCGTGTAAAAAATAGTAGTCGGGACAATCAGGACGACAATAGCAACAGGATGAATGCGAATGATGAGGAATGTGGAAAACACAATGGTGAACTCAGTAGAACAAACGGAAGCAGTAAAAAGTCGTGTCGATCCAGATTGTCACCAAGTACAAGACATGGAGGATCTAAATAGCAAACAGAATAAATCCAGTGTAGAGAAGGAAGGTAATGAACCCACCAATAATCAGTTGAATAGTATGGGAGTAGACATGGGGGCGCTGTTACAAAATACATGGGGAAATTAGGCAAGATCGATGAGATTCATAAATCTACGATAGAGGCTAATCAACAGACATAAAAGAGATTGGAGGCGAATGAGAAACGATTTAAGAAACTTGAAAATAATGTGAATAATCTGAAGGAATTTCAGACTACATTGCGTGAAGAAATAGCCACAGAGATAGGGAAAGCGGTCAGTGTTGTGGGGCAACGTGTCGGGCACGTGGAAAATGAACAGCTGAAGACTGAATGACGTGGTCGAACAGCAGGCGAGAAATTCCAGGCTTTGGAGATTCAGGCGGTAAGGGACCGCGCGGAGCTATTGTCTAAGATGCAGGTAATGGGCGCGCAGTGTCCGGA
Source organism: Schistocerca serialis cubense (assembly GCF_023864345.2). Taxonomy (NCBI): domain Eukaryota; kingdom Metazoa; phylum Arthropoda; class Insecta; order Orthoptera; family Acrididae; genus Schistocerca; species Schistocerca serialis. Next base: position 55,764,800 of record NC_064647.1, on the reverse strand, counting down.
GGCCAGGAAGACCCAAGTGGACGTCAACAGCAGCGCGATTAGTGCTCTGCAAGACGAGTTGGAGCGAAGCAAACAGGGAAACGCTTCTGAAACCGAGGATATAAGAAATGAGCTCACGAAGGTCGCAGAAATGGTAGGGAACTGTTCGGCGGCAGGTACTAGCGAAAACACGGAAGAGGTGCGATTCTTGCTGAAGTTCCGGAATGGACAATATTTAATAAACCAACAGCAAGCGGGAGTAACCCGTGATTTAGTTGAACTTATAGGGAACCTTGAAACACGTGTTGAACGTAGTCGAAATGTGCCCAGACGTAACAAAACACACGAAAGTGCGGAGAAAGACTCTGGGCACGAGGACGGATGGAACAGTAGCGAAAAGGAGGGCGCAGGAAACTCGTGGGGGCGAGCAATGAATTTACGCGGGCGTTCTCCGCGAAGAGAAAGGGAGCATGTGGATTTCAAACATTTTCTTTCGCTGAGAAGGTTCGATGTTTTCAGCAACGCAAGTGATGGGATCCACCCCGTTGCTTGGACGCAGCAATTTGAGTTTGCACTACCTCCGTCGTGGCCCAGCACGCACAAAACGGAATTTATGTGCAGTTTTCTAGCAGGGGAGCCCGTCGCAAGAATGAGAACGCTGGCGTGTAGTTGTGGCACGGTACGCGAAATCAAGGCAGCTTTCCTTCCGACCTACTGATTAGGACAGGATAAGACATAAAATATTCACGATACCTTTCGTAAGAAACTCAGGTTTCACGAGCGCAGACCGGTTTTTGATCATATGGTACAGGCGAATCAGTATCTGTACGACCCGTTCACACCAGCACAGCCGATCCACATTTGCTTAACTAAACTGCCGGCACATATACGCCACATCGTCCTTGCTGCGAGGTGCAAAGATGATGTGGAGGTTTTCAAAGGAATTCTACAGGAACTTGAGGACGACTCGGAAGCGTATACATCTAATTACGCCGGCGAACCCGGTAGTGCGCAAGTACAAGAGTCGAATAGGGGGGCGCGAAAGGAACCGATCACGGATTGATGATCGATAGAATAGAAACAATAATAACGGGTGGCAAAACCGTGGGGATAACAGGAACAATGGGTTCAATAGGAACCGACAAGTTGGTAATGTAAGAGTATACGGAAATCATGGTACGAACCCCGGAAACGATGGAAATCGTGACCAAGAATCCAGAAAGCAACCAGGCAGAGAACGCGATGAGAGTGGGAACGGGGATGCGCGAGTACCACCAGGGGTGGAAATTAGGCCGGCGGATCCCGCACACAATCACCGAATTGAAGGTTGGAGGCAAGAACTTTGTCGCGAGACCGGCGCGGAACGGAGCGAAACTGCAAATAGGACGGACACAAGCATTTTTGTACTTGGGGAACGAAGACATACGGGTGGATTTTTAACGGGAGGCTCCAGGCAGAGAAGTGGTGGTAATTACGCCCGTTGTAACGATTTCAATCGGTGAATTGAAATTAAGATGCATTCTGGACACAGGGAGTCCATATTCAATTATTGGCGAAGACACATTCAGGCAGTGCGAGGAGAGGGGAAACTGGCCTAGTCTTCCGGTGCGAGGGACGAGAGTAAAGGGAGCGATTCACGGAAAAAGCGTGGAAATGAAACAGTAAGTTCGGATTAACGTCACATGCCAAGGTTACGAGATTGAATTTAATTTTTATATTGTACCCCTGATGCGTGTGGCGGTGATTCTGGCGACCGATTTTATGTGTGTACATGATGGACACATTTATGAAGGTGGAGGTTCATGGTAACCCCGTCAGTTTAAATCTTGATGATCGCGTGCTGCGCAATGGGAGGGAAATGAGCTGCCTGAGGTTTCCCGTTTGTACCGAACCGCAATCCTAACTCGAGTTCAACGTGGTGGACGGACCGGTTTCGATGTTCTCTAAGCAGAGTTAGGATGATAGTTTTCGCAATATTCTGAACGAAAGAGTCTCCTGTTGCGAAAATGCGGATGGGGACCGTGAAGCGTTGCGTCGGATTATATCGAACCATGCAAGTGTAATGTTGTGGAAGTAGAAGGACTGCGAAACAAAAAAACCAAAAGGGTTACATCATGTATCCAATGTGAAACCATTTGTGGACTAAAGGTCGACGATAATGAATCATTGTGAGGTAATGAAGAAGCGTTGTATGTAAAAATGTAGCTGTATGTGTAATTGTTGTTTCTCTCTGAAACTTATGTTAACGGTAGCTTTATTACAAGAAGGCTGTCAAGGCAGCAAGTGATATCGCAAGTAATGAGAAGAGAGGGCAGGAGACTGCTGACCATGGTGACAGAGAGTAACAAATTTAAACTCATTTTGTTTTATTAGTATGCCAATCAACAGTTCATTGCAAATGACTAATGAATGTGGTAGCTTTAGACAATATATTAATGAGTTTAAATAATGATATGTGGAAATAACAATTTTTTTGAGCAGGAAGTTTTTTATGTAGGATTTACCAGTGAAATAATGTAGGACTTATATGTATGTTTAAAGGAGCGCAAATCAACAATGTCATTCGATACCAGGAACCGGTGTCACCACGCCCATAGGGAAAGGGCGCACCACGGGCCTGGGTAGTGGTGGTATTCAGTGTCGTGCATGTAGCGCAAATGGAGTAGATTAGCAGAAGCGTTCTGTGTAACAACAAGTAGATTTTGATTGTGATTTGAAGTAGATGGTAGTTAAAAGTGATGTGGATAGTAGTTAAAAGTAGCTAGTAGGTAGTGGAAAATCACTAATCAGTTTCCCTGTGTTGTCTGTATCCCTACAAAAAAGGGGATCACAACCATATTGGCAGAGCTCAAATATTTCTCTTTTAGATTGTTGTTTTTTCGTGAATAATGTCTATTTACTGAGTTAGTTAAGTAAGTTTCAGTTGACGTGTGAGCACAAGCTCATGTGTAATTCTCATTGTATAATTCACCTTATCTCTGATGAGGTACTCGTGTTTAAGCAAATCAGTGCATTACACACTCGACAAAATTTCTTTAGTGGGACCACCAAATAATTGGTTTAAAAAATGTTTAACGTGATAAATTGTAGACCTGTTTAAAAATTTTTTGCGCTTGGTGCAAGTAAACATTAAACTTCTAGTACATTAGAATCCTATATAGCCGGAGTGGCCGTGCGGTTCTAGGCGCCACAGTTTGGAGCCGAGCGACCGCTACGGTCGCACGTTCGAATCGTGCCTCGGGCATGGATGTGTGTGATGTCCTTAGGTTAGTTAGGTTTAATTAGTTCTAAGATCTAGGCGACTGATGACCTCGGAAGTTAAGTCGCATCATGCTCAGAACCATTTTGCCAATCCTATATCATTTTATTTGTATTTCCGACAAAATTGACAATCAGGGGTTAAGACCTTATTAGAATAGTAACTTGATAAACGTTACTACCAGGTGTAGCGGTATAAAATGAGCGTTAAGATACAAATGTGTCGATAGGGAACATTTGTTGTGAACGAGCCTTAATTTTTTTTTGTTTGGTTGGTATGACATCTGTCAAACATATTTAGTATACATCAAGTCATGGAACAAACAACATCATATGTTTTCATCGTGTTAACAATGTCGAATTTTGTACCAGAAAGTGATGATTTGCGGAAAGCATTAATTTTTTGTTTTCATTTGAAAAAAAGTGCTGCACAGTCGCATCGAATGCTTGTCGACGCATATGGTGTTCATTCTCTATCAGAAGCAACATGCAAAAGGTGGTTTCAACGGCTCAGAAATAATGATTTTGATGTAAGAAATGAAGAACGTGGAAGACCACCAAAAAAGTTCAAAGACGCCGAATTGCAAGCAATATTGGATGAAGATGATACTTTGAGTCAGAAGCAAATGACAACAATGCTAACTGTTGCACAACAAACAATTTCCGACCATTTGAAAGCTATGGGAAAGATCCAAAAGTGTGGAAAATGGGTGCCACATGAATTGAATTAAATACAGATGGAAAACCGAAAAACCATTTGTCAAATTTTGCTTCAAAGACTTGAAAGAAAATCAAGTTTGCATCGAATTATTACTGGCGATGAAAAATGGATTTCTTTTAAGAACCACAAACGGGAAAAATCACGGGTTAAACTGGGACAACCATCAACATCGACCGCAAAACCAGATCGATTTGGCAAGAAGACAATGCTCTGTGTTTAGTGGGATCAGAAAGGTGTGGTGTATCCATGAGCTCCTTAAACCCAGTGAAACTGTGAATACTAATCGCTACAGACAACAAATGATCAATTTGAACTATGCATTGATCGAAAAAAGACCAGAATGGGCCAGAAGACATGGCAAAGTATTTTTTTTACACTACAATGCACCTGCACACAAAGCAAAACTGGTTCAGGATACAATCAAAACACTTGGCAGGGAGCTGCTACGCCACCCGCCGTATTCACCAGACTTGGCTCCTTCCGACTACCATTTGTTTTCATCAATGGAACACGCATTGGCTGAGGAACACTTCGATTCCTACGAAGAAGTCGAAAATTTGGTGTCTGATTGGCTTGCTTCAAAAGACGAACGTTTCTATTGGCGTGGTGTCCACTAATTGCCAGAAAGGTGGTCAAAATGTGTAGAAAGCAATGGTCAGTACTTTGAATAAAATGTTTTTACTTTTCAATTCAGAATTAGTGTTTCATTTTCACAAAAAAACGCTCATTTCATACCGGTACACCTGGTACATGAAGTCCTACTGGACCAGTCAAGTTTCGTATTTTAGTGATGTTCGTAAGGAACAATGTGTAGTGATCGAGTTTCGAGACGGAAGTTATTGTATAAACATATTAATGTTAGTCCAAATTGCTGTCAGTGCAGAATTGTTTGGGTGGAGCACCCGGACGAGTGGCGTGGAAAGTGACGGTGGCAGCCTGGCCACGGAAGAGAGCGGGGCCCGGGGAGTGCTTTCCTCCGGCCAGCTGGTGGCTCGGCGTGGCTGGAGGAAGAGGGGCAGCTTCCGCTACCTTCCCCTCTTGCCGCACACACCGGCCGGTGAATCAGCCAGACGCAGTCCGTGCGTGCGCCAGCCGCATAGCGGGACCAATGCAGCAGGTCCTGCGGCGTACACACAAATAGATTTGACAGGCGCTGTCGAAAGACGGGGAAGGTGCAAAATAGCCGATGTCCTCTGCTGCCTAGGATGGCTTGCAGAAGAGCCCTTTAGCGCCATCCTTGCGCGAGGACATCTCACCCACCACAATGTCACCTGATAGTTCGGGAGTAGCCGCTTCTAGACTTTCGTGGCACAAAATGCTGGTCGATGCTCTGTGCTGCAGATGGTGGTGCAAACAAGAGCCAGTCAGTGTCGCTCCCGTGCCAGAGCATCCACATGACCAAAAGCAGCTGTAGCCACAAGAAAATAATCTAACATTGCCAATACTGAGGACGATATGATCGTCATAGGTGGAAGCTGCGACAACAAATTACCACTCGACGTTTCTCGGAGACGATAGAAGCTGGGCGAATTTTCACGGATGTTGCTGAGTAAGGAGAACAATTAAAGTCGTCGGTATAACAGACAGTTGGACACAGCAGTGCGAGTTAGTTCGACAGGTTGCCTCCATTTCTATGTAAACACAAGAAAAGGTGATTGTGCAGTGCAAATTTCCGTATGACAAGTGATTTTTGTAAACGAGTGTGCAATTTTTTTAGCATTTTCTACGTCATCCATCGATCTAATGAAAGAAAGGCAGAGTACTTTCACAAATTATTACTTGAACATTTTTAGGAGCTTTCTTTTTAAGGAACCAGGGTTTCAAATAATGTATTTTACAAAGACACATGTTCCTTAAATTTTATGATACACTCACACGTTACTAACACATTAAAACCTTGTTTTCATGATGTACTGTTTCCATTATTTGTACACTATGTAATATTATGTCAAAATATTGTATAAGTTTTTTTCTATTATGACTCTCATATGTTATACGGGATTACGTCCATGTGTCATGTACTGTGTTTTCATGAACTATTTCTCTTTATTATTACTTTGTATATTGTGTAACATTGTACCTATGTAGTGGGTTTGTCTAGTATGGCTCTGAGCACTATGGGACTTAACATCTATGGTCATTAGTCCCCTAGAACTTAGAACTACTTAAACCTAACTAACCTAAGGACATCACACAGCACCCAGTCATCACGAGACAGAGAAAATCCCTGACCCCGCCGGGAATCGAACCCGGGAACCCGGGCGCGGGAAGCGAGAACGCTACCGCACGACCACGAGCTGCGGACGTTTGTCTAGTACTATAGTTGTTTTAGTGCGTATTTTTTATTTTATTTACCTTCCAATGACTCGTTTCACCTTATCCGAGGCACCTTCAGATTAGCCTACGAGAAAAAAATAGAACCTTTCACATAAATGACATCACTACGATTTAGCAAAATTGGGCTAGCAAGGAAAGAATAAAACAACTTCTTCACAGAACATGGTATTAAGCTCTCGGGCATACAAGTGGCAAAGCAGAAAACCGCCGTGGTCAGAATTTGAAAAGAGCATTGTATGCTGTCCATTAAGATAAGAGTAAAATATACCAGAATATGGCCGATAAAATGTTCACAAGCCGATAAACAGTCTAAAGCATTAAAAGCCCAAAACACTCTCAAACAAAATTAAAATACACATAAAAAACAACATAAAGACACAGAAGTTGTTAAATACTAGGGGAAACCGCTCGTAAACCATACGAAAGTCCCAGCGGGTAGTTCCGTTGTCAAATTTTTTTAAATAAGGTCTCTTGGAACGTCCTATGAAACACATCACCTCGACAATAATTGGTTGGGTGGTTTGGAGGAGGAAACCAAACTGTGAGGTCATCGTTCTCATCAGATCAGGAAAGGATGGAGAAGAAAGTCAGTCGTGCCCATTCCCGGGAACCATCCCGGCATTTGCTTGAAGCTATTTAGGGAAACCACGGAAAACCTAAATCAGGATGGCCGGACGCGGGTTTGAACCGTCGTCCTCCCGAATGCGAGTCCAGTGTGCTAACCACTGCGCGACCTCGCCCGCTTCGAGAATAGTCAACATGTGTTCAAACACAAGCAACTGGCTTAGTCTCGCAAGAAGTCTTATAATGAGCCTAGTGTTTTTAAAACCTTCCGAACCTAGGGTAAAAGGTATGCGTAGCTGACAGTGAAATTTTTTACTACTGTTATAAATTTTTAAATCTATGGAATAGTCACCTACACTATCAGCTCATTTTTTAATAATTTTATTATTATTTTAAATAAACAGATGATGGGATAAATTACATTGAAGAAAAGTAAAGTAAGTTTAAACTTGGAGATTTACTTTAAAATTCATCGGTGTTCAATAAAACGAATAACACATGCTAAGTGTCTCTCAAAGCTGGTGCCTTATTTACTGTTGCCAATTAATTAAGGAAAGTGTTACTCAGAGGGGTTCAATTGGCAAAAATGTGATTTTCAAAGAACAGCAAACAGCAAGAATAGGAAACAGTATGGAATGCCGCATTCTAACAAGTACACAAAGACAGTTCAAGGGTACACAAAAAAAGAAACAACCATCACCAATCCATTCTATTTAAGGCAAGGAAATTCCGCTGCTAGTATAGTCGTGTTCCAAATGGATAACCACGGACTGATACTGGAGGCTTAGACAAAGATAACGTGGTTCCATATATCCACAATCTTATCAAAATGCTCCATAAAAGTCTTTCTAGAAATTTTGAAATAGGAAAACTGCTCGCGATAACGATTAATCAAGTTTGAATGCCCGAAATACACTCATGCTCATAAATTAAGGATAATGCTAATACGTGGTGAAACAACGCTCTGGTGGGCGGTTTGCGGGTTTAAATCCCCTCGGGGTATGACCACACGGTTTCTTTTGACCTGTGGTCGTCGCACGGTGGCGCTGGCAGCAGTCCACATACGCAGAGGTGTGTTGGTGCATGTCAGATTGCGGTGCAGCGAGTAAGTGTGCAGACGTTTTCAGACGTGCTAATGGTGACTATGTGTTGAAAATGGCTCCAATAACACATATTGATGAAGTTAAGAGGGGTAGAATACTATACTAGGGCGACTGGAGGCTGGTCAAACACAGCATGTCGTAGCACGGGCCCTCCGTGTGCCACAAAGTGTGATCTCGAGATCAACGATTCCAGCAGACAGGAAACGTGTCCAGGCGCTACACTACGGGACATTACAACACCACAAGAAGACCGGTCTTGCTCGGGACCTTACCGCAGCCACTGGAACAGTTGTCTCCAGACACACAGTCTACAGGCGACTGAGCAGACATGGTTTATTCGCCTACAGACCTGCAAGGTGCATTCCACTGACCGCTGGTCACAGGAGAGCCCGTAAAGCCTGGTGTCAAGAACACAGTACATGGTCATTGGAACATTGGTCTCGGGTTATGTTCACGGACGAGTCCAGGTATAGTGTGAACAGTGATTCTCGCCGGGTTTTCATCTGCCGTGAACCAGGAACCAGATACCAACCCCTTAATGTCCTTGAAAGGAGCCTGTATGGAGGTCGTCGTTTGATGGTGTGGGTGGGATTGTGATTGGTGCACGTACATCCCTGCATGTCTTTGACAGAGGAACTGAAATAGGTCAGATGTATCGGGACGTCCTTTTGCACCAGTATGTCCGCCTTTTCAGGGGTGCAGTGGGTCCCACCTTCCTCCTGATGGATGATAATGCACGGCCCCACCGAGCTGCCATCGTGGAGGAGTACCGTGAAACAGAAGATATCAGGCGAATGGAGTGGCCTACCTGTTCTCCAGACCTAAGCGCCATCGAGCACGTCTGGGATGCTCTCGGTCGACGTATCGCTGCACGTCTTCAAACCCCTACGACACTTCAGGAGCTCCGACAGGCACTGGTGCAAGAATGGGAGGCTATACCCCAGCAGCTGCTCGACCACCTGATCCAGAGTATGCTAACCCGTTGTGCGGCCTGTGTACGTATGCATGGTGACCACATCCGACATTGATATCTGGGTACATGCGCAGGAAACTGTGGCGTTTTGTAGCACATGTGTTTCGAGACGGTGTTCTCAACTTTTCACCAATACCGTGGACTTAGAGATCTGTGTCGTGTGTGTTCCATATGTGTCTATGCTATTAGCGCCAGTTTTGTGTAGTGCCACGTTCTGTGGCAAAACATTCTGCAATTATCCTAAATTTATGGGCATGAGTGTATTATGCAAAAGAGTATCTGAGGGCTATTTTTGACACTACAGCACATGTTCCACATGCACAGGTACATTTACAGAAAATGTGTAATTCCACAACGATTTTAATGACGAAATCAAATCCAAATACATTAGTTACAAAAGAAACTTCCGAACTTCCCAATAACGCCATAGTATTGACCTGATGGTTCAAACAATTTTACGAGCACGTGGTACTGCAAAGCTCACAGCGCTTGGTTTGATCACAAAGAGAAATCATTAATTTGAAGAATTTCAACGAGAGAAAACACTTATACGCACATTCACACTAAAGAGCGATGATTTTAATCAAAATTACGCCTCATGACAACGTGCTTCCACTTTCCTTTATTGAACTGGAAACAAAGTAACTACCGAAATACGGCGGAGGTTGGAGTCCTCCCTCGGGCATATGTGTGTGTGTTTGTCCTTAGGATAATTTAGGTTAAGTAGTGTGTAAGCTTAGGGACTGATGACCAAAGCAGTTAAGTCCAATAAGATTAAAAAAAAAACAACAAAAAAACTAAAAACCAATAAAACTATCGCAATACACTCCGAAACCAACACTGAAATCGCACTGCATCGCGATTTAAAATAGTATATAAAACATTCTCGATGTAGATCGGTAACAAAAGTAATTAATATTTCAGTTTGGCTGAAACTTAAGAACTTCATTGTCCTTCGGACTCACCAAACACGCGCTTACCCGAAGATGTACCACTTGAGAAACTGCCCGCCGACTGGCTAGCGTGCTCATGTCCGAGTGTGTCGCACAGATACAACAGGAAGTGCCCAGGAGGTCACCTCTTGTCAACCTGACAAGGGACGGACAGGACCACACCAAGGAGACAAGCCTCTTTGCCTTAGAAATCTTATCTGCCTACTAAGACGTTGGTCCTACTGTTCTCTAGCAGACAGAACTCCACTGCTACCACCAAGCAAGCAAATTCACAAATACTTACACCCATTCATCCTTTCACACCAGAAGGGAAAGAAATGACAGTATCTTAAGACATCATACACGCTACGTAAACGAGGCGGATGTGGGTCTCATAGGAAACTGTATGATAAGAATTACATATAAAAATGTGTTTGAAAGTGTTGTATGACAAGTTGTTCTTGTTTATATGTTAATATAACATATTCCACTGCTCAGTCTCCTCCTAGCTAATATAGAAATACCACAGTAAATTTAGAGGTGCGAATGTACGACGTAAGCAACAATAAATGGAGCATAGTAGCATGAAAGGAATCTAACAGAGACCTTTCAGTAGGCATATTTGAATAAGCAGGCAGCAGTTTACCTTGTCAGATATGCGGCGCCGCCCACACCCACTAAAACGGGATCAAGCCTACGCAGATGCATTACACAGTAAATACGTGGGCGGTGCAGTCGCTCGTGTTCCCGAATCGGCATACAAGCGTGTAAGTATACGGCTAGTTATACGCAGCCCACAACAGATGGCGCAAGTGGGCGATGGGTCGCGATAGCTACTTCCAGATATAATCACGAAGACAAACATGACAAACAGTAAAACCACATAAAAGATCTTGCACAAAATTGCAGGCAAAATGTTACAACAAATGGGTCGTAAAGAATAAGAGTAAATAAAATTTTTTAAAACCCAGAAAGAATAAAAGTATATACTGCAGTGACTGCTGTGACCCAAACGAATAAAACCTGTACGACGGAACCAGTAAGTTCTCAGTGGTCCCGGCAGTATTGTGGCTAAACATACAAAGTTAGGTCACAGACGTTCTAAGTAGCGTCATACAATAGTCGGTAACCTCAGGAAGTAAGCAGAATAAACAATATCATAGCTGGATGCTACTAACTGAGCCATAATATATAGCATTAGAATAATGACTTATAAAAATCTAACGTAAAAAAGTTTAAAAGCAAAAAAAGTAAAATAGCACGAAATGATTGATGAATGAAAAGAACCGTAAATTCACCAAATTTGCATTTTTCTCTCTACAAATCTTCTTTGGGTGGTCGTCAGGTGACACGACACAATCATGTAAAAAGCAGGAGTCACGTCCGTTCCGTACACCACTGTTATTGCCAGTGGGGGTTCGTAAACACCGCCTTTAATGTTGCATCGTAGCCGAATATCAGCCCGGAGGCGAAATCTTCAGCCTCAAGTGCTACTGCAGAACTGAAGATGCCGATCACAAGCTACCGGTTTTAATTGTTGCACTAGCTGCGGACGACCCGGTTTGAAATCTAACCGACGCCGCAAAACCTTGCACACGGGTGCCGACCGTTGGTTGACGTTTTTGGACTGGGTACGAAAATTTCCCCCATCCCTTCACCACTGCGTCTGGCACACTCAGTCGACCAGTACATTTCTGTTTACACTCACAACCACTTTCCTTAAACTGTCGATACCAACGCACTATGCTCTGTTTACATGGCTGTTCTTCGCCATAATTCCGTCTGAATGCACGCCGGACTGGTGTAACAGATAAACGTATCTCATATTGCAACACACAAAACATCTAGTCCCCATTTCCGCCACTCGTAACGCCAATTGGTGGGCACTAAGCAAAATCGGAGATTTCACAGTTCTATTTGTGCACCTTGGAAAATAAAGATTTTTCAAAAGTTATAATTATTTATACACCGAAGCGCCAAAGAAACTGGTATAGACGTGCGTATTTAAATACAGAGATACGTAATCACGCAGAATAGGGCATTGCGGTCGATAACGCCTATATAAGACAACAAGTGTCTGGTGTAATTATTAGATCGATTACTGCTGCTAAAATGACAGCTTATCAAGATTTAAGTGAGTTTGAACGTGGTGCTTTAGTCGGCGCACGAGCGATGGGACAAAACGTCTCCGACGTAGCGCTGAAGTGGGGATTTTCCCGTACAACCATTTCACGAATGTACCGTGAATATCAGGAATCCGGTAAAACATCAAATCTCCGACATCGCAGCCACCGGGAAAAGGTCCTGCAAGAACGGGAACAACGACGGCTGAAAAGGATCGTGACGTGACAGAAATGCGGCTCTTCCACAATTTCCTGCACATTTCAGTGCTGGGCCATTAACAAGTGTCAGCGTGAGAACCATTCAAAGAAACATCATCGATACGGGCTTTCGGAGCCGAATGCCCACTTGTGTACCCTTGATGACCGCACGACACAAAGCTTTACGCCTCGCCTGGCATCGACATTGGACTGTTGATGACTGGAAACATGTTCCGTGGTCGGACAAGTCTCGTTTCAAATTGTATCGAACAGATGGACGTGAACGGATATGGAGGCAAACTTATGAATCCAACGACTTTGCACATCAGCAAGGGACTGTTCAAGCTGGTGGGGTGGGGTGTGTGCAGTTGGAGTGATGTGGGACCCCTGATACGCCTAGATACGACTCTGACAGGTGACACGTACCTAAGCACCCTGTCTGATCACCTGCCTCTATTCTGGTCCACTGTGCATTCCGATGTACATGTGCAATTCCAGCAGGACAATGCGAAACCAGAATTGCTACAGAGTGACTCCAGGAACACTCTCCTGAGTTTAAACACTTCCGCTGGCCGACGAACTCCCCAGACATGAACATGATTGAGCATATCTGGGATACCGTCAACGTACTGTTCAGAAGAGATATCCACTTCCTCGTACTCTTGTGGATTTATGGACAGCCCAGGAGGATTCATGGTGTGAATTCCCTCCAGCATTACCTCAGACACTTGCCGAGTCCATGCCACGTCGTGTTGCGGCACTTCTGCGTGATCGCGGGAGAGGGGGAGGGGTAGGAGTGGACATGGGACAAATAGGGAGAAACTTGGCAACGGACTACAAAGAACTCTGACTCAAATATTTGAACTACAGCCGTGCGCCTCTCATTGCCTCATCATGAACACTGTGTAGGTGGTATCAATGGCAACTTTTCTTTGTTGTTCACTGCTGACAGAGGCTTACAGATGGTTTTTGTAAGTTATCCTTCTGACTGGAGGTTACAGATGGGTCCCCTCGAACACAGAGATTACTTTCACCTCAGAAAACTCTTCAAAAACTGAATAAACATAGAAATTTTTCTTCCAGGTTTTCCAAGAAATCCTGACCCTTCCAAATCTAGACGACACGCATTTGGTCAATTAGGGATTCCTAGGAACACAGTGCGATAATCCTGCACAATAAATTGCTCCTGTATGCATGAAAGGTCCTGATAAGACACCATTGCAACCGGGCGATGGAACTTATCGAACAGCTTTAGCGACTGAGGTATTGGCGCAAATCGACACCTTCAACGAGTATCTTCAACGACTTTGTTTTTCAGTTGAGGTTCTTTCCCATACCAGGTAAAATAACAAGCACAATGCGAGGACATGCGGTTCGGAAAGTTCACATGTTGCCTTAGATCACATTAGGGATTTCCCTACAATGAATGTCTGGTGCGGTTAAATCCACAACAGAGTCACTGGCCCTTTGGTTTTTGACGAGAAACAGTAACAGCTAACATGTATGTGGATATGCTATAACAGTTTGCGGTTGCGGAACCGCAACTGAGAGACTTAGCAATCTGACGTGATGTTTCAGCATTGGGAATCGCACACTAGATATTTCGTTAATAAAAGTTTTCACGATAGGTGTACTGGATCGTGATGGTCCTAGTGCCTGGCCTACAAAATCACCAGACTTAACGCCTTTAGGTTTCGTTTGTGGGGCTTCGTTAAGACCAAGGTTTACACCACACAAGTATCTGATCTGAATGCATTAAGAATAAGGATAACAGATGCTTTTGCTGGTGTTACTCCAGGAATGTTGTCAGACGTATGGCGTGAAATCGAATGTCGATTAGACATTTTTCTAGCAACAAACGGCGCATGTGTTAAAGTTCGTTATCATCGTAACAAAAACGTGGTAATTTATTGATTCATTTGTCACAAAACCACAAATTTGTAAATTCTATCATTTTTGTGACATATTGATTACATATTGACAAAGTATTAGAACACCTGTAGCTCGCAATGTTCGCTTTCATCTATTATCTAATCTGTGCTTTTGAAAACTTATTTTGTGATGAATTACATCTTAATTCGAAGATCGTAGCGTGGCGAAGTTTGATATCTACCATATTTACATTCTTTGTACTTACGTTCAAAGTTTACTCTCTGTGGACGAGTGGAAAATATGGATGGATTGTGTTAAACCAAGAGCGTCAAAATGCTATGTATGTGTATGTGTATAAACTGCAATATTTACATTATCAGAATGGGTTTGCCATGGATACTACGAGAAAGTACAATCTAAGTCTGTTAAACTTCTCCGTCATTTCCTTCAGCAGCACGATCTCAGCGTATAGCTCCCCATGGTCCAGATAATGTCGCTGTAAAACCTACGTCTGGTTATCAGCTTGCAGTGGTTTGAAAACTGGGTGATGGTGAAATGAATGAATCATATCTCTTTTTTTTTTTTTTTTTAAGGCGGCAGGTTGCATATGATACCCACATACATCGAACTTTAAAATCACGGTGGCAATGGCTATAGTTTAGACTAATTACAGCGCACAGAAATATGTGCCAATGCCATGCACTTCACTGCCGTTTGGCAAAATATGACCGTGGATGTAAAGTTGTGCAGAGCAAATTTAACCCATTAGCGGCCAGCACTGCGTTAACGGGACACGTGGTAGGACTGAACTTTTATGATTGATTTTTGCGCAAGTCAACTTAATATTGTTATGCCTAATTAAGGATTGTTGAACATCTGTTCTTTCAGTCTTGTTCTAGTAGACAGTTCGCTACAGGGAGCAATTGGCAATAAAATTTAATCGTTCTTTCTAGTCAGAACCTCATTACTCCATAGATTTAAAGTAAGCACAACAACTAAAATATTCTGTCTTTCACGTTGAAAAACTGTAAATAGTTTCTTAATAGACCAACAATCACATGCCATTTATTGAAAGTTGTGCAACATTATTTGTGTCGCCCGAACTCATGCTACATTTTCAGCGTTACGTAAAAGTAAAGAAAAGTACTAATGAGGGCATTTTAATAATTTTTACTTCTTTTTTGACAACATGTTTACAAGTTTTAATTTGCTAATTTTTCTTGGCGAGCAAGGTTTTTCGGGGCTTGGGGCTGTCAGAGAAAATTGCCTCCTTGCAAAAAAGAGGTACCGTACTATTCATTCTGTCATCCGGAAATCGAAATTTCTGTGCGAACGGCATGACAACTCTGTTGTTTCTGCGGCATGAATACAACTACGTGAACCCAGTAACTAATGGTAAAAGCTTAAGAAAACACAACGAAGTTCCTCGACCCTCGATACTGACAAAATAAAACAAGAACATGGGAGGGGGAGAGTGAATCAGTACAGGACAAATATCCATAACCCTTTTCAGTTGTTTGTTGGAAATACAGTCTCGCGTGTAAACTTTTGAATACAAACTGTGCAGCAGTACTTAGGGAGGTATGCGACGCCACTGAGAGCACTCGAGCGAATCCTTCATCCCAGTACCGTAGCAGATCAGCTACGATTTGACGCACCTGTTTGCGAAAATACAGAAGCTCCAAACAGAGGACTACGTGTTGTAATAAACTGCGAAACATCAGCCTGCCACAAGCGCAAGAAATGTAACGCGCGACTGTGCGCTGAGCATTTTGCTACTTATACTACGAAGGACTTTCTTGCCTTTGTTTTTGGCTTCTAATTTGTACTCGCGTTCGGTTTATTTCATTTAGTTCAAAACTTTGTACCCCTTTCGAGTAAATGTTTTTTGCTCTCAATACTGCTTAGCGTTACATACGAAGCTTGGAACTTCAATAGTGGTAACTATTTATTTAGTGCTCATAAAAAATAGGTACATGTTTCAAAGTTTTACTAACCTTCAAACTAGTCACCAGCATTGTGTATAACCCGTTGCCAGCGACGTGGAAGTCGTAGGATACTCTTAGCAGTGCCAGTTGTGTTGACAGTCCGAGCAGCGCGGTCTATTGCCCGACGAAATTGTAGCAGTTCTGAAGCGAATGCCGTGAAGTGTTTCCTTCACTTTAGAAATCGAGTTGAACTTTGAGGGCGCAACTCGATTCGCTTCAGAACTGCTACCAATTCGTCGGGCAATAGACCGCGCCGCTTGAACTGTCAACACAACTCGCACTGCTGAGGGTATCCTATGACTTCCACATCGCTGACAACGGGTTATGCACAATGCTAGTGATTACTCTGAAGGTCAGAAAAACTTTGAAACACGTATCTATTTTGTACGAGCTGTGAATAAGTAGTTGCCACTACTAAAATTCCAACCCTCGCATACAGTGCGGTTTATTATTTTAAAACTAGAAAGCTAATAACTGCTTTTACACGTAAAATGCTTCTTTTTACAATTTAACAAAAAGGTGAAGATGTTCCTGTTGTTGTGGTCTTCAGTCCAAAGCCGGCCGGAGTGGCCGTGCGGTTCTAGGCGCTGCAGTCTGGAACCGAGCGACCGCTACGGTCACAGGTTCGAATCCTGCCTCGGGCATGGATGTGTGTGATGTCCTTAGGTTAGTTAGGTTTAATTAGTTCTAAGTTCTAGGGGACTGATGACCTCAGAAGTTAAGTCGCATTGTGCTCAGAGCCATTTGAACCAGCCATTTCAGTCCAAAGACTGGTTTGATGCGCCTCTCCATGCTACTCTATCCTGTGCAAGATTCTGCATCTCAAAATTGTTTGTTAGAACTAGGAAGGAGAAGAAACAGGGATATCGCACAAATTAGGGAAGAATATGGCGGTTCCAAATTTATATAAAAATCTCGTACTACTACTTTTCGATCTCATGCTCGAGAAACTGGAGCGTATGAACGAAATGTCAAATTATTTTCTAACATAAAGCTTTTTGCTTGTAGTAGACGTAATAGGCATTTTATGTTCGTCTTCGTGAATTATATTCTGTCGTGTTATAAAAACAGTCTCGTTTATTTGGTGTGTGTTACAATTTCTGCAGTGTTAGAAAGGCATATTTTGTTTTATAAGCAGGCAGTGACAAAATATACGTAATCAGATCGAGAAACCACACCAGTCTTGGGTAGTATTTGTATTAACAGCTTACGAAGTGTTATACAACGATATTTCGATTTTTTATGTAGCAAAACGTTTGACGAACTTTCGCAGAAAGGAAAGCACGCCACGTAAAGCTGTAGCAAGATTAGAGAGAAAGAATGGTAGGAGCTAAGGATTGAAGAAATGTGTACTGTCTTGCTTGTCTCTTGTCTTTACTGGTTTTGTGTATCCTATATTTAATTTTATTCACGCAAAACAAAGTTTTTAGCTGACAGGCAATAAGGAGTGCAAATTTTGTGAAGAGTTCTTGTTCTCCCGATTACAAATAATCCCTTCCAGTATTAATTGCGAGTTTTTTTAAAGAGGGGCAGGCTGTCAAACCGGGCGACTGGGAGCAAGAGAGGCACCACAGGACATTTTAATTTCCACTGTCCTGAATATAGTTTGATGGCATCCAGTACAAAATATACACGTTTCAATTCCACGGAGCGAAATACAGTGACGTGCGATAAAAGAATGTTGTGTGAAGAGGGGTGGCACTGCACTCTGGCACACTTAAGACCAATGCTGTTTTCTCTTCGTTTACTGTTCTTACGTCAAATGAAAATAAAACGGATTTCTGTGGCCGGGAGCTATCAAGTGAATTAAAACACATTCACATAATTACGGAAGGTTAATATATGTTATTAGTTTCAGATTTTATTTTATTTCCGCTTTTCTGACAGTCATGCATTAATCGTCTTCTAGAACAAAGGAGTCAATGTGTTTGAAACGAAGTGTTTAATTCCATACTATTGGCTAATTTCAACTGCTCGCTGCATTTCAACTGCACGTTTTTATCTTCTAGCACGTATGGCATTATGCCATAATAAAATGAGTTAATACAGTACTCGTACCTCAAGAAAATTTACATCCCGAAACCCACACTGAAAAGCTTAATATCAGGTCGAGGCCTACTTCATTGGGAATCTGGATATACGAATGTGCTCTTTAAGTATGCACTTTCAATGTGCCATTTTAGTATGATTCACGAAATTCCGATGCTCTTGGAGTATCCTCTGATGTCTTGTTTCTTTTATGCCATAATGTAAGATCTTTTAATGTTTTACACGTACGAACATACTGGCTTCCTGCGTCTTAGCAGCTGCCAAAGCGCGTTGGCGCCTGTACCTGGCGCTCTCTGACGACTACTGAAACGAAACTATTTCTAACAGGTCGCGGGAAAATATTGCGACTGGTGGTTTGAAAAGCGTTACTTTCAAAGTAGATTTCCGTTTACGCAAGTTAAACTATGTGCGAGAATGTACGATGAATTTCTTACAGAGCGCTTGATGACGAGCCATTTGGAAGTATTTCGAGCCCAGAAGATCAGACATTCATGTTGCTATTATGAGCAAATTGATGTAGTGCTACGGGAAGCTCTCTCTCCTCTGCGGTGGCTAATTTATTTGTGGAAAACTTTGAGGACAAGTCACTAGACTCGGCTACAAATTTCCCTGGCACATTTGTGTGATCTATCTTAAAGTATCTTGCATCTTATTAACCTCAGAGACTAATATCATATGTGAAAGCTTTGCTTTTCTTGTAGCAACACTATGTATATTAATTTGAAACATTAACTTTTGTTGCTATTAGCTGACTACATCACGTGTTCTGGGATCTGAATATCCCCCGTCATCGGCTGGCGAGATCACGTGACATGAGCTATGACGCTTACAAAAGCGCATCGCGCTCTCGATTACAATGGTTCGGAAAGTAACATGCGGTGTTTAGTGGAATTCGAAGTTATACTTTCGTAATACGAAAATATGCAGCGTATATATTGCTGCACATCAAAAATCTTTCCAAAAGGGGTATTCTTCCCTGAGTTTCGTTTTCTAAGGTGTCGGGAAATTCTACGCCCGTATATAAAAACATGACCATTTAAAAGGATTGATAAGTTTTACAGTTCCGAGGGAAAATATACTGTCACTTAATAACACGGAAAAAGTGTGTTTTCATCCGGGAGAAAGTGTAATTTTAACCGGGAAACCCGGGAATTTTTTTCCTTGTCCACGTATAGACCCGGCTAATGTAATTCCCTTAGCAACCTTCGATTTAGTTCGACTGCATTCCATTATCCTCGTTTTGTTTTTGTTGATGTTCATCTTATATCCTCATTTCAAGTCACTTTCATTTTTTCTCCCTGGACTTTAATTTCCGCTTCAGACTTTTCTTTTGCGAAGATAATGAATGTGAAAATATTTATCGGGGCACTAATGGTTTAAGGTGTGTATACACTAGGGCACAAAATGTCTCTCAACGTTCCAAGCAACACTCAGTCTACGTGACGCTCCTACGTTACCAAGCGTCCCGGAACCCGCTCGCACCCACTACCGTCCATCGCTGTTAAGTTGCTCATATCCATCCGCTTCCACTTGCCCTCTCTCACTCACTCATTTCGCCCAGCTCATTATCATTGTATCTCTCTGTCCCTGTCTGCTGTCTCACAGCCACTGTCTCCTTCGTTCCTCTCACTGTGTTTGTCTACCTCCTGCTCTCTCTTACTGCTACTATCTTATCCATTCCTTCCCACTTCGGGTTGCCATCCGTCCCGATATATTGGGATCGCCGTTATGGACTTTCTAGTCCCGACACCCCGACAATATCCAATTTTGTTCCGATTTTGCAAAATACTGTTACGTGTTTGGCTCAGCTACTGAAGTAACGCCATCTCGTAGCCGCCATCTCTTAGCGCAACATCTAAAAGCAGCCTCGAAACTTGAAATAAGAAATATGTTAATCAACACTCAAAGATGTCTGCATGGAAGGAAGACTCCCAATTTTGTTGACACGCAACCTAGATGAATTTGAAATATTAAAGAATGATAACCCTAATCAAGAAATAATTAATTTGATTTCGAAATCTGAGGAGAGGCAATGGCTTTCTATACCATTATATTTGGTTACTTAGATAAATGGGCTATTTCTTTTAATAAATATCGAGTATTTGATTGACTGGCGCTCTCTGAAACCCCAGATTGGATGATGATTGAAAACACTATTACATACCTGACTAAAAATAGTGGGAAGATTTCAGGCGACAATTGTTTTCGGCAATATACGTATCGGAAGAGCTTTTTAGTAAGCGTGACTCGTAAGAATGGAAATCTAAACACCGAATCGAAGAAAGGTGGATTTACTTTCTTAAGGAAACCGAAAATCCCGAACGCAAATGCCCAACGCTAAAATATCGGAGTATTTGTATTCTATTCCAGTCCAGTGGGCAGACGAAAGAAATCAACTGCTGCCAGGGACTGTGTAATCAATGATACAGTGCCAGTTTAACTAGAAGCAGACTTGTGTGGAATTTTGTAAATATGTAAAACAGGAATAAACTTCTGAAAAGGTGAAATCTTCAGAAAAATGTGGTGTGCCAACTACTTCTCCCGAAATAAGTTCCATGTAATTGTCTTCTAAATGAAAAATAAATATATTTAAAAAAATTTCATTTCGTTTCTACACGACCACCCAGCTAGATATGCCAATAGATATGGCTACCCTATCCCACTGGTGCTGCCCCCACTTCCACTTTCTCCTTCTCTTTATTCCTCTCCCATTGCCACTGTCTCCTTCACACTTTTCCTAGCACTGTTCTGCCACTGTCAGCTACGAGGGTGGTTTGAAAAGTTCTCGGAATAACCACAAGAGGTCAGCGCTAGAGCAACGAGTTGTTCACGTGACATTCATTAGACTGTTTCAGCCGGTATTACAATATCAAATATCTTTGCCAAAAATCTTTGTCAAAAATCTTTGTCAAAGATATTTGATGGTGTAATAGGGAACTATGTCAAATGTCGTCCAATATTTGATCAAACCTAGGGCCTCGCTGTAATTTTTTTTTAAAGAAGTCGCTTGACTTCTGTTCACTGCAATGTGACATGTTACCACATGGAGCGCTAGCATCGCTTCAGCGTTTTGCCGGCTGTAGTATTTTTATAAACATTGATGGTAAATACAATTGGTGTGTGCCGACAACTACAAAATTAATAGAGATGTATGAAGCTGATGAGGCGCTTTACAACGCGAGGCACCCTGAATATAAAAATAGATTAAGAAGATTGGAGACCTGACCTAACCCAACCTAACCTAACCCTCTCCTGTAGCAAGGAATCGGAGTGTTACAGTGAGCCTGTCTTCTGCAGATGTAGCAGTTCTTAAGTGAATAATGTGCTTTGTGATATGAGGATACACTTCACTGAGCACATACAGAAATCTATGCTCATCCATTCTTAAGTAATTGATGTACGATTTGACATCCTCCACTGTAAGCTCATGTAACAAGTTTTGTTGAAAGCTTTTATCGTGTTGTCGTAAAACCCACGGCTTCATTCAGCTATGTTTCCTTTTTTTCCCCGCTTCTCTTCCGCATGTGCACACAGTGCAATTGTGGTAAATGCAACTGCTGCGGTTAATAAGTTGTTGTTGTCAGCCATCTTGAACTTTGACGAAAAATATGATGACACTGTAATACTCCTTCCATCGATTCCGCGAGACATTTCCTAGTTCTGTCAGATGTAGTGACACGATTTTTTTGGAAGTGTGGATTATGGTGTGTTTAGGGGTGGAGGCTGGTAACCTGATTAGGCAGGAGAGAGTGAGAGCAAAGTGAAGGCATTAAACATCAAATCGCGCATGAAAACTTTACAGATATGCGTACCTCGTACACAAACATACTTTAAAGACACACTATGCTGGAACTCAGAATTAGCGAAAGGATCATAAAACAGTGTTGCGCATGCAGCTTTAAGTGAGCTAGGCCACCTTAATTCAAGCGAATATCTGTCAGACTCCCCATAATATTACATGGCAGACATTATGTAACGGTACAAGTAACTAAATCTCATGTGCCAATTTACAACAAGAAAAATGTGATTTAATAAAGTAGAATTAAGTCGAATGTTTGATTAACATTTGAAATCGAAACACATGGTCCTATCTCTCTCTCTGTCTATTCGTTTAGTCGGTTCCGACTCTTCGTGACCCCATGAACCAAATCACGCCACTTTTTCCTGTCTTGCACTTTCTTCCGTAGACCTTCCAGGTTGGAACACATTGCTTCTGTGATGCCATCGATCCATCTCATCCTCTGACGTCCTCTTCTTCTAGTTCCTTCAATCTTCCCCAGCATTAATGTTTTTTCCAGCGAGGCATGCCTTCGCATTGTGTGCCCAAAGTAGGTCAGCTTTTGTTTTAGCATTAGACCTTCCAGGGAGAAATCTGGTTTTATTTGCTCCAATATTGATCTTTTGGTTCTGTTTGCAGTCCATGGAACTCTAAGAAGTTTCCTCCAACACCGCAATTCGAAGGAGTTAATTCTTCGCCGTTCAGCCTTTCTAATGGTCCAGGTCTCACATCCATACATCACAACTGGAAAGACCATAGCACTCACAATACGGATCTTTGTTGCTAGTGTTATATCTCTGGACCTTATAACCTTGTCAAGGTTTGACATCGCCTGTCTACCGAGCAACAGGCGTCTCCGGATTTCATGGCTGCAGTCGCCATCAGCAGAGATCTGGGAACCGAGATAACTGAATGTGGTAACTACCTCCATGGTTTCTCCTGCTATATCCCACGAACTGGTAGGTGTAGTTGCCATAATTTTCGTTTTCTTCACATTCAGCATAAGACCGGCCTTTTCACTTTCGTCTTTCACGTTCAGTAAGAGTGTTCTCAATTCTTCTTCACTTTCTGTCAACAGGATCGTATCATCCGCGTACCTGAGGTTGTTCACATTTATTCCAGCTATTTTAATTCCTGTTTCTCCTTCATCTAGCCTCGCATTCCTCATAACATGTTTTGCATACAGATTGAATAAGTACGGTGACAGTATGCAGCCTTGCCGGACCCCTTTCTGAATCTTTATCCATTTCGTTGTTCCATACATAGTTCTCACCGTGGCTTCTTGGTCAAGGTATAAACTCCGTATCAGATGAATGAGGTGATCTGGTACACCTATGTTTTTCAGTACGTTCCATAATTTGTTGTGATCGACGCAGTCAAAGGCTTTGGCGTAGTCAATAAAGCAGAGGTACACATTTTTCTGGAATTCTCTCGCTTTTTCCATAATCTACCGAATGTTAGCAATTTGATCTCTAGTTCCTCTTCCTTTCCTAAATCCAGCTTGTTCTTCTGGTAGCTCTCGATCTAGATATTGGCGAAATATATTTTGTGAGATTTTCAACATAACATTGCTAGCCTGTGAAATAAGTGCGATTGTTCGGTAATCTGAGCATTCTTTAGAACTTCTCTTCTTTGGAATGGAGATGAATACTGATCTTTTCCAGTCTTCTGGCCACTGCTGCGTGATCCATATTTTTTGACATATTGAGTGCAGCGCTTTCACTGCATCCTTTCCAGTGACTTTAAACAATTCTGCTGATATTTCATCATGTCCACTAGTTTTGTTATCAGCCATATTTTCAAGGGCCCACTGGATTTCGCTCTCCAAAATATCTGGCTCCCTGTTCTAAATTAACATTAACATCAGCAGTAGGAGCCCTGTCATTATGCGGTTCTTTTTTGTATAGGTCTTCTACATATTCTGCCCATCTTTCCTTAACGTCCTCTGCTTCACTCAGATGTTTCCCGTTTCTGTCTTTTATCATTCCAATTTTTGCCTGGAATTTTCCTTTAATTTCTCTAATTTTCTTATAAAGATCTCTTGTCTTCCCCATTCCGTTACTATCTTCAACTTCCTTGCACTGTTCATTAAAGGATATATTTTTGTATCTTCTAGCTAATTTCTGAAAATCTTTATTTAATTCAAACATAGCTGATCTATCTCCCTTGATTTTTGATTTCCTTCGTTCTTCCGCAACTTGCAGTGCCTCAACTGATAGGCATCTAGCCTTCTTAGTGTTCCTTTTCTTGGGAATGTGTTTCTCTGCGGCCTCCTTGACAGTATTAGCTACTTCTGTCCACATCTCTTGCGAGCTTTTGTCCTCCAGCTGTAATACATTAAATCTGTTTTGTACCTCTACAGCGTAGTCGGAGGGTATAGAGTTAAGGTCGTATTTGCAAGTTGGGATACTTTCTGCTACATTCTGAAGTTTCAGCCGAAATTTTGCAATCAGGAGCTCATGATCTGATCCGCAGTCAGCCCCAGGTCTTGTTGTAGCTGACTGAACCGCGCTCGTCCACCTCTGATTACAAGGTATGTAATCAATTTGGTTCCGGTGTTGGCCATCTGGCGAAGTCCAGGTATATAGGCGACGTTTTGGTAGTTGAAACAGTGTATTAGTAATGATCAATGAATTTTCTTGGCAGAATTCTAGGAGTCTCTGTCCAGCTTCATTTGTTGTACCAAGACCATATTTCCCCATTATACCTTCTACAGCTTGATTTCCAACTTTTGCGTTCCAATCTCCGACTATGAAGACGATATCCTTTTTTGGTGTTGACAGTAGTAATTCTTGTTAATCTCCATAGAACTGGTCAATAATTTCCTTTTCAGTATCGGTTGTTGGTGCATAAACTTGAATTACTGTGCTGTTGAAGGGCTGACCTTGAAGTCTGATGGACATCATTCTATCATTTTTATATTTGCATCCCATTACAGCTTTTCTCACTTTAACTATGAAGGCTACTCCATTACTTCTGTTGTTATCGTGCCCAGAATAGTACACCATATGGCCATCCGAAGCAAATACTCCCATGCCAGTCCACCTCATTTCACTTATTCCCAATATGTTAATTTTCTCCGTTTCTCTTTTCACTATGTCTAGTTTTCCTTGATACAAGGATCTTACATTCCATGTTCCTATGCAGTGCTTCTCTTTGCACCATCTTACTCTTCGTGAAGCTCCTCTCAACCTGGTTGCCCCCGGAGATCCGATCGGGGAACTTGAAACTCCGGAACATTTTGAGCTGAACGAAGCCATGGGGTTTTCTTGGGATAGTTCAGTGGTGGTTTCTCGTTGCCTACCACTGTCCTCCAACTCCTATCTGCTCACCGACTCAGTTTCCCGCTGCGGTTGGTTACCCAACCTTCCGCTGAGTTGCTCGGCTTAACAGGGGCACCACGTGTAGGTAGGAAGTTGGAGAATTGAGTTGACAGAGGCTGTGAGAACTCTCTTGCTGAGTTCTTGTAATCGCGTATCACCCCCATTTTATGCCAGAGTCTCGTGACGTCTGCAGAGACCCCCCCCCCCCCCCCCCAGGTCATTTCATGGTCCTATTCAGCATTACTATATTTTAAAATTCGAAACTGCTAAACATTGTTACCTGGATTTCGTATGTGTGTGTGATGTTTATTTATTCAGAACAGAATTCGTTAAATCTTTTATTTTCCATCAGTCTATGTATGTGTTTGGAGAGGGGATGTATGTATTTATTCAGAAAAGAATTTGTAAAATCAGTCGATATATGTAATGTGGCAAAATCCCAATTCTGGTGGTGGTGGTGGTGGTTAGTGTTTAACGTCCCGTCGACAACGAGGTCATTAGAGACGGAGCGCAAGCTCGGGTTAGGGAAGGATTGGGAAGGAAATCGGCCGTGCCCTTTCAAAGGAACCATCCCGGCATTTGCCTGAAACGATTTAGGGAAATCACGGAAAACCTAAATCAGGATGGCCGAATCCCAATTCTGAATCAACTGCTACAAAAATCGTAAACAATATAGGGAATCGATTTGCTACTAATTCGTGAGAAATTTTAGCGATTTTACATGCACTAACTTGAGTATGGACCAGTACGCATTCCACTTTTACGTTTTCAACCACAGTAAAACAGTATTGTCAAGAATCATATATTCACATTACGAATGAACTTGCATTACGGTGATCAACCATTTATTATTAGAAGCTCGTAGCAGTCCTCGGTAGTATAGTGGTTAGTATCCCCGCCTGTCACGCGGGAGACCCGGGTTCGATTCCCGGCCGGGGAGAAATTTTTTTTTTTTTTTTTTTCTTCACTTGCCATTTTTGGCTGCTTCTTAATGTTGCTATATACAAGAAACACGAATTTCTTTGGAAGCGGTTACAGCGGAAACAGAAAAACTACAACAGCGGTATCCACTTTCCTTAGGAACTCGTAAACATCGTTTTACTGCTTCGAATGTCACGGATATTACATCCCATTCGTGTAACCAAAATTGCGGTACGCCTTTCGCAAAATAATTTTGTTACAGTTCAACAAAGTCAGCTTCGTCGCAGTAAACGGTAGTCAGAGAATAGTCTTTCTGGAAGTGTTCTCTGCAGGTAGAATATTCGGTCGTCTCCTAGGCGTGCATCCGCAGTAGTAATACTTAATCTTCCGATCCTCTCACGGACTCGCTCTGTAGATAGTCGTACCGTTATTAACTGAAACATCGGAAAAAGAAACACTGCTATTTCGTATGCACGCCCGAAAGATCATGGAGTATAGTAAAATAATCATTGCTGCCTATTATTATTGACTTATTTATTAATAAAATTATAAGAAATGTTACATGCTCTTCAAAAAACAACAGAAAATAGGAGGCTATGAATACCGCGTGCTTGAGGAAGATCTTACCGCTGCTCATACTGAAATGTGTGACGAACACATCCCTTTGACTGATTAATAGTTAAAACGCATGGAACTGGGTACAAAATAAGGGGCGTATACAATCCTCTGGCGATTCTATTTAAATAACGAAATGGTATAAATGCATTAATATCCTACAGGCACTAGAAATTATGCAGGAATCACAATGCCGTAAAATTTGAAATTCAAATGAATTCCAAGAAGAAAAAATTCTCCGTGTGTTGGTTTGTGTTCTTGTTTCAGACTAATCGGTTTCGCTTAGAATTGTCGATTTCCAAGTCGGTTAACCAATATAGAAATATAAATATTCAGTTACAACTGTGTATTTCAATATTACTGAACTAAAAAAGTTTTGTTTTAATTACACAACAAATTTTGTATACTTACTGTTTCTTGTAGTTACGGAGCAAGCGCTCTCAATAAAACTAGCGATTCCACAGTCATATACTAAAGCCGTGCCTGAATGCTGTCGCTTTATATTAAAATTTTAAAACATACTGGTGTATATGCGTACCTCCTAAAAACACTAACTAATTTAAAAATGTAGTCTTGATATGATTTATACATAAAACATTCCGAGTATTAACCACAAAACATTACAGTAAACGTTTTAGCTCTGTAATATTGTAAACACCGTATTCCAATGCAATTGTCATTTATTTTTATATTTTTTAAAGATTATAGCGATTATGCTATACCTTGAAAGTATTTTTTCTTTCCTTTCCGCCACATAAAACAAGATGGTGGATGAATATTTTGTAAACAGTGACGCTGTATGCTAAAAAGCGCGGTTTACATAGCGGAATGAAAAGCAACAAAAAATGAGAAACTGGAAAGAAAGATCTGCTGTACTGCAAATGTCAGTCAGCCACAGAAACGTCAATATATTGTACTAAGAATATAAACGAACCCTTGTGCGACTGAAATTTAAACATGTGTTAATAACTTGTGTTTGGTCAAGGCGGAACCAATTTCCACAGTCATGTATCTATCACTATATCACTATTATTACCAGATGCAATTTGCAAGATATCAGGACTTTGATATTGTTGGTTAAAAAATCGGTGGGACAACGACCTACAAGTCAAGACAAAAAAGAACGTTAATTTTGGTTTTTTAGACTAGTAGTTTCTTATAAAGTGTTCTGAATAAATTTAGTGCACTGTTACAACTACACGCAAAAGTATTATTCTGTTCATCAAAAGCATCAACACCAGGCTGGTCATAAAACAAGTCTTACAAAAAATAAAATAACATTTTCGTGAGTCTTCGTGACATCTACGACAGATACGCAAATGTACAAAACTTCGTTAATAACAGAAACACTCATTAAAGAGCTAAATCCACGAGTGGCCATTAAAATTGCTACACCACGAAGATGACGTGCTACAGACGCGAATTGCGGTTTATCGTATCGCGACATTGGTGCTCGCGTCGGTCGAGATCCAATGACTGTTAGCAGAGTATGGAATCGGTGGGTACAGGTGGGTAATACGGAACGCCGGGCTAGATCCCAACGACCTCGTATCACTAGCAGTCGAGATGACAGGCATCATATCCGCACGGCTGTAACGGATCGTGCAGCCACGTCTTGATCCCTGAGTCAACAGATGGGGACGTTTGCAAGACAACAACCATCTGCACGAACAGTTCGACGACGTTTGAAGCAGCACGGACTATCAGCTCGGAGACCACGGCTGCATCACATACAGGAGCGCCAGCGATAGTGTAGTCAACGACGAACTTGGGTTCACGAATGGCAAAACGTAATTTTTTCGGATGAATCCAGGTTCTCTTTACAGTATCACGATGGTCGCATCCGTGTTTGGCTACATCGCGGTGAACGCACACTGGGAGCGTGTATTCATCACCGCCATACCGGCTTATCACCCGGCGTGATGGTATGGGGTGCCATTGGTTACACGTCTCGGTCACCTCTTGTTCGCATTGACGGCATTTTGAACAGTGGACGTTACATTTCAGATGTGATACGGGCCGTGGCTCTACCCTTCATTCGACCCCTGCGCAACCCTACATTTCTGCAGGATTCTGCACGACCGAATTTTGCAGGTCCTGTACGTGCCTTTCTGGATACAGAAAATGTTCGACTGCTGCCCTGGCCAGCACATTCTCCAGATCTCCAACCAATTGAAAACGTCTGGTCAATGGTGGCCGAGCAACTGGCTCGTCACAATACGCCAGTCACTATGAAACGTCCCCTTTTTAAAAATTTATATACGACTGTGCTTAAACTGACACAATATTTTTAGCGTAACGCAATCTGACTTTCAAAAATCCCTACAAAAAAAATGGCCCTGACTAACATTAACCTATGCGTTTCACAAACCGCTTACCTCACAAAAATCTTGGTTACTCGAACTACTGCAATACAGCGAGCGCCACTACTGCCAGCTAAATAAAAGATTCAAACTACGGAAGGCACTAACTACTGATAGGCATAGTTAGCAAATGAAAGATTTTGATAGAGAACAAACAATGTATTTACCTTAATAGTCATCAAAAGTCATAATATATATAGGAGTTCATAACATCCATTCTTACAAATATCAAAACTCCGCCATTTCTCTCTCCACATCCACCACTGCTGGCGGCTCACCTCCAACTGCGCAACGCTACGCGCTGTTCACATCCAACTGCCCAACACTACAATAGCATATACTCCAAAAATGCAAACCAACCACAGCCTTCACACAGCACAGTCAGTGATTTTCATACAGTGCGCTACGTAACGTTGCCAGTAAGAAAACATCAACAGCCTACTTACAACTACTCTTGATGCACTGTGGTATCGTGTTGAAGCTCCATGGGCAGCTGTACCTGTACACGCCATCCAAGCTCTGTTTGACTCAATGTCCAGGCGTATCAAGGCCGTTATTACTGCCAGAGGTGGTTGTTCTGGGTAATGATTTCTCAGGAACTATGCACCCAGATTGCGTGAAAATGTAATCACATGTCAGTTCTAGTATATTTGTCCAATGAATACCCGCTTATCATTTGCATTTCTTCTTGATGTAGCAGTTTTAATGGCCAGTAGTATATGAAAAAAAACAGGCACAATAAATAACTGTTTGTTTGGCATTTCTTAAGATAACTAATGAAACATAAACGTGAGACGGGCTAATGATTAGGCTTGTTAGCGTTGTTACTTAATATACCTCGCTAGCATGCAGAGTCATTAAAATTGTCTGCTGTAACTGAGTGACTATTCCGTCAGTTCCTGATCGAATATTTTATACGTTACTAACGAAATAGGCAATGCTTCACACTTAATGGATATGTATGGGAATTGGATGTACGTCCTAATCTCACCCCCCCCCCCTCCCTCTCTGTCTGTCTGTCACTTCTTCCTTCTTCCCCCTACCCTCCCTCCTTTCTCTCTCGTGTTCATCCTTTTTTGTTGTTACTGCAAATGGAACTTTGATTGGAACTGAAGTCACTTAGAATGAGTGGGTATATCGTTTGGGGTCAATGATTACAGGGTACGAGTATGGTTGTTGTTTTTGTGGTCTTCAGTCCTGAGACTGGTCTGATGCAGCTCTCCACGCTACTCTATCCTGTGCAAGCTACATCATCTCCCAGTACCTACTGCAACCTACATCCTTCTGAATCTGCTTAGTGTATTCATCTCTTGGTCTCCCTCTACGATTTTTACCCTCCACGCTGCCCACCAACACTAAATTTGTGATCCCTTGATGCCTCAGAACATGTCCTACCAACCGATCCCTTCTTCTAGTCAAGTTGTGCCACAAACTCCTCTTCTCCCCAATCCTATTCAGTACCTCCTCATTACTTATGTGATCTACCCATCTAATCTTCAGCATTCTTCTGTAGCACCACATTTCGAAAGCTTCTATTCTCTTCTTGTCCAATCTAGTTATCGTCCATGTTTCACTTCCATACATATACTTTCAGAAACGACTTCCTGACACTTAAATCTATACTCGAAGTTAACATATTTCTCTTCTTCAGAAACGCTTTCATGGCCATAGCCAGTCTACATTTTATATCCTCTCTACTTCAACCATCATCAGTTATTTTGCTCCCCAAATAGCAAAACTCCTTTACTACTTTAAGTGTCTCATTTCCTAATCTAATTCCCTCAGCATCACCCTATTTAATTTGACTACATTCCATTATCCTCGTTTTGCTTTTGTTGATGTTCATCTTATATCCTCCTTTTAAGACACTGTCCATTCCGTTCAACTGCTCTTCCAGGTCCTTTGCTGTCTGTCATCGGTGAACCTTAAAGTTTTTATTTCTTCTCCATGAATTTTAATACCTACTCCGAACTTTTCTTTTGTTTCCTTTACTGCTTGCTCAATATACAGATTGAACAACATCGGGGAGAGGCTACAACCCTGTCTCACTCCCTTTCCAACCACTGCTTCCCTTTCATGTCTCTCGACTCTTATAACTGCCATCTGGTTTCTGTACAAATTGTAAATAGCCTTTCGCTCCCTGTATTTTACTCCTGCCACCTTCAGAACTTGAAAGAGAGTATTCCAGTCAACATTGTCAAAAGCTTTCTCTAAGTCTACAAATGCTAGAAATGTAGGTTTGCCTTTTCTTAACCTAGCTTCTAAAATAAGTCGTAGGGACAGTATTGCATCACGTGTTCTCATATTTCTACGGAATCCAAACTGATCTTCCCCAAGGTCGGCTTCTACCAGTTTTTCCTTTCGTCTGTAAAGAATTCGCGTTAGTATTTTGCAGCCGTGACTTATTAAACTGATAGTTCGGTAATTTTCATATCTGTCAACACCTGCTTTCTTTGGGATTGGAATTATTATATTCTTCTTGAAGTCTGAGGGTATTTCGTCTGTCTCATACATTTTGCTCACCAGGTGGTAGAGTTTTGTCAGGACTGGTTCTCCCAAGGCTGGCAGTAGTTGTAATGGAATGTTGTCTACTCCCGGGGCCTTGTTTCGACTCAGGTCTTTCAGTGCTCTGTTAAAAGTCTTCACGCAGTATCATATCTCCTATTTCGTCTTCATCTACATCCTCTTCCATTTCCATAATACTGTCCTCAAGTACATCGCCCTTGTATAGACCCTTCTTTGCTTAGAACTGAGTTTCCATGTGAGCTCTTGATATTCAGACAAGTCGTTCTCTTTTCTCCAAAGGTCTCTTTAATTTTCATGTAGGCAGTATCTATCTTACCTCTAGTGCATAAGCCTCTACATCTTTACATTTGTCATCTATCCATGCCTGCTTAGCAGTTTTGCACTTCCTGTCGATCTCATTTTTCAGACGTTTGTATTCCTTTTTGCTTGCTTCATTTACTGCATTTTTATATTTTCTCCTTTCGTCAATTATATTCAATATTTCTTCTGTCACCCAAGGATTTCTATTAGTCCTCGTCTTTTTACCTACTTGATCCTCTGCTGCCTTTACTACTTCATTCCTCAAAGCTACCCATTCTTCTTCTACTGTATTTCTTTCCCCCATTCTTGCCAATTGTTCCCTTATGCTCTCCCTGAAACTCTGTACAACCTCTGGTTTAATCAGTTTATACAGGTCCCATCTCCTTAAATTCCCACCTTTTTGCAGTTTCTTCAGTTTTAAGGTAGCAAGATGAAATTGACAAAATTATCGAAAACTGCTTGCACAGCTGGGGGCTGAGGGTGAACATAAAACTCGAAGTTAACACTAAAAATTATATTTATTGTTGTTAGTTATAGCTTTCAACAAATTTCGTGATTTGTTTCTAGCGTCAGACCATCAATGATTCACACGGTATTGCAGTGCTTGTATTAATCTGAATTATGATATGAAGTTCCTTCCGACATGAACGCGGACAAAGCGACTTTCAAGTAAAATACCTCCTCCGTACGGGAGTACACATAATGGATCTAAGAGTATAGGCTGTAGACACATGATTGACAACAAATGGAAGTTTGGTTTGCTCCTTGTCGGGCTCGAAAAAAAAAATTAAAAGAAAAGACTGACGCATGGATCAACGACGTACTTGAACGGGAGTCTGGGACGTCCGCCAAGAACAGATGCAACGAACAATAATCAACAAAACGATTTTAAAAGAGTGGGAAGATGACCGTTCCTGAAAAGCGAGAGACAAGGGTTCGAGTCCCAGTTGGGTACAAATTTTCATTGTCGTCATACCGGTACACAGCTGACGGTTGTCCATTTTCGCAACTGCGAATACATTTCATGTATTTGATAAGGGCTATAGTCGCCACAGTGCCTCTTCCTTCGGACATGGATGCATGCCCAAAGGAACTTTGCATCGTAATTCGGAATAGCACAGGCACTGCACAATCGTATCGATAAGCCATAAATGCAACTTCCCCGTTTTTTGTTGTGAGGAAGAAAAGAAGACATTGCTGTCCATACAGTTTTTGTTTAAAATTGTATACAGGAAAAGAAAACAAATATATGTGGGAGAAACAATCTGTCTGATGGCTTAAAAGTCCTGCTGTCGAAGTAAAACTGATTACGGGAAAGCACTTTGCCATAAAATGATCCTGGAGAAACAATGCTCCACGTTGAATTTCATGTGAAGTTAATGGCAGCATTGACCCGTGTTATGAGCTTCGGGAGTCAGCGATGTTTCTTAATAGACCTCTTGTTATAATTTTCGCCAGAGAAAATATTTGGTGACTGTGTGTACGTTCCCTTAACGGCCATTCCAATGCTCTGTAAATTTTTCCATACGAGGGTCTGTCATTATATGTGCGGATTAGCACAGCATAACACAACACAGCATTTTCTTTGTCGCAGCTGATTTTAACAGAAAACCAGTACATTGTTGCTTCAAAAAATATACAGCCTTTGTATGTCTGATTGTTTATTAGTGTTTCGTGTAAAAATTCGAAGTAAATCGTTCAAGAACTTTTAGAGTTTTTTGCTAACAACGTCTCCATATTATACAAGCTGAGGCAACTAAGGCAGGCCAACCAGAGTACTGTATATCCGGAATGGATAAATATACTGATGTGCTGCTTTCGCCAAGTTATAGCGGACAATATGGCGAATTTTCTGAAGTCCGCAAGAAATTTTTATTGTTTATAGCTGCCGAATTGCGACATCAACTTCGGTTTTTGTTTCCATAATGAAACTAAGCACGTTTTTCTGTGGCATCTGAAAGGCCTTTCATGACCTGTTCGGGCGGAGTTTAGATTTTTTTATCTGAAAGAAGCTTTGGGAGAACTTCAACGACATAACGGCCCCACCATCAGGAGAAGTTCCACAAACGTTGCCGGCCGGAGGGGCCGTGCGGTTCTAGGCGCTACAGTCTGGATCCGAGCGACCACTACGGTCGCAGGTTCGAATCCTGCCTCGGGCATGGATGTGTGTGATGTCCTTAGGTTAGTTAGGTTTAAGTAGTTCTATGTTCTAGGGGGCTGATGACCTCAGCTGTTGAGTCCCTTAGTGCTCAGAGCCATTTGAACCACAAACGTCTGCCCTATTACAGCAAATGTAAGCAATCCCTTAACTCAGGTAGAGTTGGTGTGTTTATTATAACGGCTGTCATACTAAATGCTTTGCTATAAAATGATCCTGGAGAAACAATACTCCACGTTGAATTTCATGTGGAGTTAATGGCAGTACAGGCCCATGTTATGAGCTTCGGGAATCAGCGATGTTTCTAAATAGACCTCTTGTTTTAAATTTTCGCCGGAGAATATATTTGGTGACTATAAATGTTTTCCTAGGAAGGTCTGTCATTACATGTGCGGAACAGGAGGGACATTCGTCATGCTGGTACCACACTGACTGCCTACGTCCCGAGCGATGCCTTGCCGCGGCGGCATACCAAACGAACTCGATATACTTGACTGTATTTAGATTCCCGTCAATGAAACAGGGACCAATGATGCGGGTCTTGAGAAAGACACACCAAACGTTGATAGGCCAAGGACGTTGTTTTTTGAGTCTGCGTGGATTTTCAGCTGACGATTAGTGCATATTGCGAAGATTGACTTGCTTGTGTTTTTCAAACGATGCTTCTTCGCTAAGCCACATCTTACACAGATACGCTGCATGACTTTGCACTTTTCCTATACGACATTTGGAGAACTGTAACCAATTTTGGACGTCATTGCCATGAAGCTGTAGATGCAGCGAAATGGGGAGGTGAGGAAACGACTGGAATGCAGTGTTGGCAGAACATTTGTTCGGTTGCTCCCTCGGGTACTTCCGAGATTCCTCGTAGTGATATTTGCAGTGAGTGTAACTGCTGCTGAAGCGTTAGTTTTTTCTGTTACTCTATTAAGTGCTTGCTGTACAGGCCAATATGAGGGTGTTTTGGGGGGCTCCCAAGTTCATTTCATTCAATGCTGATCCAGGTTACATATCATCGAAACAAACCAAAAAAAAGTCGCTTTAAAAATAATATTTGCCGCAACCGGTCATCAAATATAAAATGATAATTAGCGATCTGGACTCTTGAAGCTTTTACTTTGTAACCTCTCCCTCACTTATCGACCTTAATGACAGTAAAAATTAAACTGCGTGTACCTAATGGAAATTTGGGAAAATCAATCGTCACCAAAGTTAATCTGTCGGTAAAGAGGGAGGAAAGGGTTACATCTAAATGAATGGAAAATTGCAAATGAAATTGGTGGAAATTAATTTTGAAAAGGGGTAAAGTTAATAAAGAAAGTAAATGTGCGGACGTTACATTAACAATTAACTGGCGTTAATTAGATATTTGAGATTTGGGGAAGATTACGACCGCCAGTCCTATGGACAACTACTATAATAACTGAAAAAAGAAAGGTTATTGCACATATAATTAGCACCAAGAGCGTGGCAACTGAAGGTTGACATGTGTTGTGTGAAAACTGAATGTTTGTCGGAAGTAATAAATTTCGCTACACTCTGACTTAATTTAGCAAAAGAATTAATAAAACCGGGAAATTGAAAGTTAATTTAGTGACTGAAATAAATAGTTAATTTTGTTTCTGAAGCACTACTAAATTCAATAAAATAAGGTTAGTCTTGGGCCACCTCAACAATCATTTCAAAAGCTACTTGAATCTAGGCAATTTAGAAATAGGACATTTAACTTTGAGCTTGAATTAAATGATTCTGAACAATTAACAATAGTAAAATTTAGTACGTACCAAGCTGAGCTGCAGTCACAGGTAAGCTAAAATATGGTAACAAAACTCGCACTCTTAATTTGTGCTTGTGTAATCTAAATATTGTACCCAGCTATGAATACCTTAACTGAACTTCGAAATTAAAGCAGTGAAATCGAATGATATTACTTTAATGCTGGCGTTTGAATTTCAACGACACTCGAGTTCATTTCGGAAAAGGAAGGGATCCTACTTGGTAATGCAATTGGGACAATGAGCAACAAAGGTTCATGCTAAGTTGCTGTATTTTAGTGATGCTAATGGAATAGTTTGAAAAGCTGAGCTCTGCCATACAGTTCTAAAACTTTACGTGCTTTCAGTCTTCCTTTTTGGTTGATTGAAGGTTTGAAGTCGTCGATCGAGGAGGTGGCGACAATCACTCATTGTCGGCCGTAGCTGTTGCAGAAGCTGGATGTTGGCGCGCCTTCTCGACACGGTCACCAGGCGAAACGGGCTCTTGATGTGTGCCTGCTAATGTTTCCCATCCGCGGCACCGTGCCAGAAACTATGATAGCAAGTCGAGCGCAATTACATGCTGCCAAACCCCGGAAGCGCGGCAACTCGCGGGAGCGTCACTCAACACACCTGCTCCACCGCCCTACTCCAGCCAGACTCTGCTCTGCCCGCGCTCCACGCGGCAGAGTTAACACTTCCAAAGATCGTAAACACTTTGGTTCTCCACACGACCTATCGATGTAATCGTTCGATAGCATAGTTTTCCCTAGGCAAGACCCAGTGTAAAAATACAAATAATATTTACAAAACAAACCAATTAACATCGACTTAAATACATATATATATACACAAATAGTAAAACAATTACAATATATAAAGACACAGAAATGTTATATCTTCAGGTAACAAAATAAGGAAAAAATTTATAGTACAATAGATGGAAATATGAGGATATGCATTTCCGGCGTTACAACTTCCACATTCCACATTACTCTGGATCACCTCAACACTTGAACGGTGTCGAGCTTATACATTCTGTTTATTTTTATCCGAGACAACTAAATATTTCGAAAATGACGCATCGTACGAGAAAAAGTTCTAGGTGAGAAGTTAATATTAATAAATAGGGCATCTGTCTGCGCTACAGCTGGCCACCTCCGAACCACACCTCCTGCGTGGCCGGGGCCATCTCTATACTTGCATTTTATTGCGTATTCAGATTCTACGCCAGAAATACTCACGGTACTCAAACCGTGGTTTTCACCATAGACGGCGCTATAGTCTACAGATATCATGCGTGCCTGTTTTTACAATTAAAGACCGACGCATCTGATATTACATTTGTTTTACGACGTACGAGGGTGGTTTGAAAAGTTCTCGGAACGGTATAGAAGAAAAGTACTTACATCACTGAAACTTTTATTTTTCAATGTAGTCTCATTTTAGATTAATGCACTTGGTCCAACGATGTTCCGATGTTTTGACTGTTGTTTTGTCTCTGTGGTATAGTAGTGCACCTAAGTTTCATATGTGATCACAAACTCGCGCAAAAAACCTATTTCTTTTCTCCTAAAACGGGTCAGACATTGTTGCGATATGTCCATTCTCGAGCGCTTTTGATCAAGCGTCAAGAGTCACGGCACCCATCTTGCAGATAATTTTTTAATTTCTAATTCTTCAGTTAAAATGTGATATGCCCTTTCAGATGACATCTGGCAATCGTGAGCAACTTTACGCTCTTTCAATCGGCGATCGTCTCTGACCATTTTGTGCACTTTTGCAATGGTTTCTGAAGTAGTGACACATCTTGGCCGACCACTGCGCGGATCATCAGCTAAGCTCTCCTGACCAAATTTAAATTCATTTGTCCACTTGGCAGCAGTTGAATATGAAGGAGCAGCGTACCCCAGTGTATTCTGGAAATGGGCATGAATGTCCTTTGCTTTCATACGTTTCTTTACGAAGTACTTAATCACTGCTCGAATCTCGATTTTTTCCATCTTCTCAAATCACTACACGGGAGCAGCAAC
This sequence comes from Schistocerca serialis cubense, assembly GCF_023864345.2. Lineage (NCBI taxonomy): Eukaryota > Metazoa > Arthropoda > Insecta > Orthoptera > Acrididae > Schistocerca > Schistocerca serialis. The sequence continues at coordinate 55,726,932 of NC_064647.1, read as the reverse complement.
AGAGGCACGTCACCGCCACACCTCCCTTCCAAGAGCACTGGCGTGGCACGCGTTTACAGGCAACACTGCAATGAATATCACGTGGACAACTCGTTGCGCTAGCGCCTCTAGCACTTCTCGTGGTGGTTCCGAGAAATTTTCAAACTACCCTCGTAGATGTAAACCTTTGTGTTCGTATTTATGTACGAAATTTACTTTAGTGTTGCATATTTGATTGCACAGTACAATATGGTCAGCTGTTGCAAAGCCCGGTTAGGAACTACGTTTAGCATCTGGCCATTGGAGTGCTTGTATTCGGTAAGTATCCATCAGTATCAGCTCATGGACATATTACGTTATTCCAATTGTTGTAATTTATATCTCTCCGGTACCCACGTAGCTGCCAGCGCGAGATCTTACGGCTGTCGGCTGGAAACACATTCCGAGATCTGTCACGCTGATGACAGAGTTCGAGGACGACCACCGAAATCAACCCTGTACGGAGCAGAATACTACGTTATTATTTGCCTGAAATGTCGATGTCTAGCCATATTATTTGTACTGTACCATCACATTTGCAACACTCAAGCAACGTCTGGATATTGGTATCAACTGTTAGAATACAAAGGCTGACATTTACATCGTAAACGAAATAAAGACTCAAATGCGACGGTTCTGAGTTGCAAAAACCGGCACACTTGATATTTGCCGATTACGGAGCCGGATACAACGAATGGGGAACAATTGTGTGAGCAAATCGTGTGTACTTCTTGGTGTAGAATCCGAATACGCAATAAAATGGGTGGAGGGGGCGAGGAAAATTGCCATTTGAAAGTACAAAATCGACCCCCCGCTCACTCAAGGAGGGGTGATCACGAGGTGGCCAGCTGTTGCATACACAGATGCTCCATTTACTAATATTAACTTTTCACATAGAAATTTTTTTTTCCTACGGTGTATCGTTCCCGAGATATTTAATTGTCTAAAGTTAAAACAAACGCCCTGCATGATTTGAGTTTGCAGTAACGAACAAGCGTCTGGAATAATGGTTTCCGACCTTGAGTGCAATCACACATTAGCGAGTACCCGTGCCTCCCCCCCCCCCCCCCCCAAATCATTATGACCGACTTTAGCTCCTAACGAAATTGTAGAATGAAATACTTTCCTTGGAACACTTTCGTTTTTAAAATGGCCGCCTTGATGCAGGTCTTATTACATTCGAAACCACATTGGGCGACCTGTGCGCCGGATGGGGATGAAATGTTGATGAAGGCAACACCCAGATTCTGAGGGCAGAAAATCCACCGGCCCAGTTGGGAAGCGAACCCAAGCCCCTTAGGACGGCAGTCCGTCACGCTGGCCATTCAGCTATCAGGGCGTACGTTTTTAAAGTGATGAAGCATGAATGAAATTGATTTCGTGTTTGTGTGTGTATGTGTGTGTGTGTGTGTGTGTGTGTGTGTGTGTGTGTGAGTGAGTGAGTGCATGTGTTGGAATGCGTGACGAAGGAATTCGTGGTGCTTCGCAAGGGCTGCCCACAACTCCTTCTCAGAAAAGAAAGCTAGCTACACACAGTCAGATTTATGAGACTCCTGCTTTCTTCACTCTTCAAACATCCCGCACTGAACCGGCAAACAGCTTCTATAAGGCCCAAAACTATTTTCTTTTTTTTTTTGTTTTGTCACACTTGGACCAAATGGCACTCTGCAGACTTTCATTTGCATTTTGTGTCCCGCCAGTAGCGCATGAACGGCAAGTCTCTGATTGACCCTCACAAACTCGACCACTTCCGCAGACGATGGTGTGCCACGGTTGCTTGCGCAGTCCATATTTCAAATATTCCTTAAACGTACTTGTTAACTGAAATACAGCCATATCGTTTTGGGATAAGTAAACACTCCAAAGACGTAAAGTAGGCATTAAATTTTTTTTGAGAAAATTTGAAGTTTCAGGGTGGTGTCACCCCTTAAGGCAGTCGGTTCTTGTTGAATTCCGACCATGTTTGGTGAACAGCGACGCTTCTCGCACAGTTATCGCTTCGCTGCCCTGTCGCAACGATCGACCGCGTCTAAATTATGAATAGCGTCTCGGCTAAATACTTCAAGTGTTGCCGTGACCGTGCAGTGCTCTCTGCTTTGAAGGGACCAGCTATAATTTCATATTGACGTAACTCGGCCGTCGGGAAAATAGTCGCTACCTCAGACTTCAGTGCAAGAGCGTACCCAGAAGTTTAGCTACGGTAGCTGACTAACAGAGAACGCTTCATATGACATTTGTACACTCTCGTGAACCAGAATATTGTGGCCACCTGTTTAATTGCATTGAGACACGATGGAATTACAGACATTGACTGCGATTGGGAACTGATGTAAACCAGTGGAGAAAGCTGAAAATTTATGCCTGACTGGTATTCGAACCCGGATCACCTGTTTACTGCTCTGACCACTGACCCTTCCGGACACGGTGGTCATCACCACTGCGCGGATCACCCCAGCACGCCTTCCGCCACACCCAAATTCTCAGCTTGTCCTCACACTACTAACGTAGTGCCCATTCCCCACTGTCTACAGTACTCACGACATTTCGCCAGTTCCCACGAGATCTCGGGCTTGGTGAGCATCGGCACTGAAGAGATCATTGGCCGTCTCGTTTTTCCACCGTATGCAAGCTCTAAGGTCTGAGCGAGGAGAGCATACGGAACAAAAAAGCTCTAATGAACTTATGTCCGGAAATGTATGGTTCAAAATGGTTCAAATGGCTCTGAGCACTATGGGACTTAACTTCTGAGGTCATCAGTCCCCTAGAACTTAGAACTACTTAAACCTAACTAACCTAAGGACATCACACACATCCATGCCCGAGGCAGCATTCGAACCTGCGACCGTAGCAGTCGCGCGGTTCGAGACTGAAGCGCTTAGAACAGCTCGGCCACAGCGGCCGGCGAAATGCATGGTTTCCGTGCCAAAGATCATTTATTCAATCACAAATTGTTACAGAGACAGTGGTCTAATACGCACTGTACCATACCACAGGTACAATATTCGTTGTTTCCATCTGCCTCAACGCACGTCATCAGATGTTCTGTCTCATACATTCAACATCGGCCAGGGTGCATCCGAACAGTGCCATACGCAGCATGAGTAAGCTGCTCCAGTGTCTCCAGACCTGGAATGGGCTCCGCATACACGATACTTTTCAGATGGCCCCATGACCATAAATCGCACGCGTTAAGGTCTGGTGAAGGAGTGGGCCATGCAACTTGACCCCCTCGTCTGAACCATTGACCAGGGAAGACATAACTGAGATGCGTTCGGATGTTAATGGTGAAGTGGGCTGGAGCACCATCATGTAGCAGCCACATAACCCAGTGCCACTTCTTCCAGCAGGGGAGGCAAAGCCACCGGCAGGAAACGCCGATAGTTCCGGCCTGTTAGGCGACGTGGAAGGAAGACTGGTCCCAATATACGGTCGCCCACACATTCCGGCTGAACCGATGCTGACGATTCGCTGTCACCATACCACGGGGGTTCTGCCTACTATCCCACAGATGACTGCCACGAAAGTTGAAGGTACCACTCCGCTTAAAGGTGGCCTCACCTCTGAAGAGGAGGGACGACACAGATCCTGGAATCGCGGTTGCCTGGTGAAGAAAACAGAGACAAACCTGCTCCTGACGTAGGAACTTTGTCCCTCGTAAGCCCTGCACAAGCTGTAAATGATAAGGATAGTAACAATTGTCATGGAGAAAGTTCCACACGGTCGTCTGTCTTACCCTGTACTTGCGGGTCAAGTGGCTGGTAGTGGCGTGGCGGTCGTCTTCCAAAATGTTAAACACATTTTCCTCCAAGTCTGGTGGCCGAACATTTCTGGTACGTCCTTCACGGTTTCCTGCACACTGAAACCACCTTGTGTCAGACAAACGGCGAAACACTATTGCAAACACTGAATTCTCCGGTGGTTGTCGGCGGGGATAGGTCCCCTGATACAATCTTGCTGCCCATTGTTACTTGCCTTTCCGCAAGTAAACGCCACGTCGGCTTGCTCTCGATTCGAATACGGAACCATTCTGTACAACGCTGTACCACATCCACTACAAGATAAGACAGCGAGAGTAGTGAACGGGAACGACAATACCTATCACTATGGCAGGAGAGGGCATTAATGCTTCTACATCTATATCTATGTGATCACTCTGCTATTCACAATTAAGTGCCTGGCAGAGGGTTCAATGAACCACCTTCAAGCTGTCTCTCTACCGTTCCACTCTGGAACGGCGCGCGGGAAAAAACGAGCACTCAAACTTTTCTGTGGGACTTCTCTTGTTTTATCGTGATGATCATTTCTCCCTATGTAGGTAGGTGCCAACAGAATATTTTCGCAATCGGAGGAGAAAACTGATGATTGAAATTTCATGAGAAGATCCCGTCGCAACTAAAAACGCATTTGTTTTAATAATTGCCACTCCAATTCACGTATCATGTCTGTGGCACTATCTCCCTTATTTCGCGTTAGTATAAAACGAGCTGCCCTTCATCCGTCAGTCCCACCTGGTACGGATCCCACACCGCACAACAATACTCCAGAATAGGGCGGACAAGTGCAGTGTAAGCAGTCTCTTTAGTAAAGTGTTCTGCCAATGAATCGCACTCTTTGGTTTGCTCTACCCACAACATTATGCATGTGATCGTACCAATTTAGGTTATTTGTAATTGTAATCCCTAAGTTTTTAGTTGAATTTACAGCCTTCAGATTTGTGTAACTTACCGCGTAATCGAAATTTAGCGGATTTCTTTTAGTACTCGTGTGAATAACTTCACACTTTTCTTTAGTCAGGGTCAATTGCCACTTTTCGTACCACACAGATATCTTATTTAAATCATTTTGCAATTCGTTTTGGTCATCTGATCACTTTACAAGACGGTAAATGACAGCATCATCTGCAAATAATCTAAGAGGGCTACACAGATTGTCTCGTATGTCGTTAATATTATGGTTCAAATGGCTCTGAGCACGATGGGACGTAACTTCTGAGGTCATCACTCCCCTAGAACTTAGAACTACTTAAACCTAACATCACACACATCCATGCCCGAGGCAGGATTCGAACCTGAGACCGTAGCGATCGCACGATTCCAGACTGTAGCGTCTAGAACCACTCGGCCACACCGGCCGGCGTCGTTAATATAGATCAGGGAGAAAAGAGGGCCTATAACACAACCTTGGGGAACGCCGGATAGTACTTCTGTTTTACTCGATGAGTTTCCGTCTATTACTACGAACTGTGACCTTACTGACAGGGAATCACGAATCCAGTCGCACAACTGAGGTGACATTAAATAAGCACACAGTCTGATTAGAAGACGCTTGTGAGGAACGGTGTCGAAAGGTTTCCGAAAATCTAAAAATATGGAGTCAATTTGACATCCCCTGTCGATAGCACTCACTAATTGATGAGTATAAAGAGCTAGTTGTGTTCCGCAAGAACGATATTTTCGGAATCAGTGTTGACTGTTAGTAAATCGTTTTCTTCGAGGTACTTCAGAAAGTTGGAATACAGTACATGTTCCAAAACCCTACTGCAAATGGAAGTGATATCGGCCTGTAATTCAGCGGATTACTCCTATTTTCCTTTTTGGGTATTGGTGTGACTTGAGCAACTTTCCAGTCTTTAGGTACGGAATTTTCTGCAATCGAGCGGTTGTATACAATTGCTAAATATGGACCTATTGCATCCACATACTGTGTGAAAGGAACTTGACTGGCATACCATCTGGACCGGAAACCTTGCCTTTATTAAGTGATTTAAGCTGCTCTGCTACACCGAGGATATCTACTTCTATGTTTCTCATCTTGGCAGTTGTTCTTGATTGGAATTCAGAAATACGTAGTTCGGCTTCTTTGGTGAAGGAGTTCGGAAAATCGTGTTTAATAACTCTGCTTTAGTGGCACAGTCATCAATGACTTCACCGTTGTTATCGCGCAGTGAAGGTATTGATTGTGTCTTGCCACTAGCGTGCTTTATGTATGACCAGAATCTCTTTGGATTTTCTTCCAGATGCCGAGACAGAATTTCGTTGTGGAAAATATTAAAAGCACGTAGCACTGAAGCACGCGCTATATTTCCAACTTCTGCAAACTTCCGCCTATCTTCGCGATTTTGCGTTCTTTTAAATTTGGCCCCGGGGTAGACAACATTGCATTAGAACTACTGATAGCCTTGGGAGAGCCAGCCCTGACAAAACTCTACCATCTGGTGAGCAAGATGTATGAGACAGGTAAAATACCATCAGACTTCAAGAAGAATATAATAATTCCAATCCCAAAGAGAGCAGGTGTTGACAGATGTGAAAATTACCGAACTACCAGTTTAATAAGTCACAGCTGCAAAATACTAACACAAATTCTTAACAGACGAATCGAAAAACTGGTAGAAGCCGACCTCGGGGAAGATCAGTTTGGATTCCATAGAAATGTTTGAACACGTGAGGCAATACTGACCCGACGACTTATCTTAGAAGTTAAATTAAGGAAAAGCAAATCTACGTTTCCAGCATTTATAGACTCAGAAAATTGTTTGACAATGTTGACTGGAATATTGTATTTCAGATTCTGAAGGTGGCAGGGCTAAGATACAGGGAGCAAAAGGCTATTTACAATTTGTACAGAAACCAGATGGCAGTTATAAGAGTCGAGGGGCATGGAAGGGAAGCAGTGGTTGGGAAGGGAGTGAGACAGGGTTGTAGCCTATCGCAGATGTTATTCAATCTGTATATTGAGCAAGCAGTAAAGGAAATAAAAGAAAAGTTCGGAGTAGGAATTAAAATCCATGGAGAAGAAATAAAAACTTTTAGGTTTGCCGATGATATTGTAATTTTGTCAGAGACAGCAAAGGACCTGGAAGAGCAGTTGAACGGAATGAACTGTGCCTTGGAAGGAGGATATAAGATGAACATCCTTGAAAACATAAGGAGGATAATGGAATGTAAGCGAATTAAATCGGGTGATGCTGACGGAATTAGATCAGGAAATGACACATTTAAAGTAGTGAAGGAAATTTCTATTTGGGAAGCAAAGTAACTGATGATGGTCGAAGTAGAGAGAATACAAAATGTAGACTGGCAATGGCAAGGAAAGCGTTTCTGAAGAAGAGAAATTTGTTAACATCCAGTGTAGATTTAAGTGTCAGGAAGTCGTTTCTGAAAGTGTTTGTTTGGAGTGTAGCCATGTATAGAAGTGAAACGTGGATGATTTATAGTTTAGACAAGAAGAGAATAGAAGCTTTCGAAATGTGGTGCTACAGAAGAATGCAGGAGATTAGATGGGTAGATTACATAACTAATGAGGAGGTTGTTGTTGTTGTTGTTGTTGTGGTCTTCAGTCCTGAGACTCGTTTGATGCAGGTCTCCATGCTACTCTATCCTGTGCAAGCTTGTTCATCTCCCAGTACCTACTGCAACCTACATCGTTCTGAATCTGCTTAGTGTATTCATCTCTTGGTCTCCCCCTACTATTTTTACCCTCCACGCTACCCTCCAATACTAAATTGGTGATCCCTTGATGCCTCAGAACATGTCCTACCAACCGATCCCTTCTTCTGGTCAAGTTGCGCCACAAACTTCTCTTCTCCCCAATCCTATTCAATACTTCCTCATTAGTTATGTGATCTCCCCATCTAATCTTCAGCATTCTTCTGTAGCATCACATTTCGAAAGCTTCTATTCTCTTCTTGTCCAAACTATTTACCATCCATGTTTCACTTCCATACAAGGCTACACTCCATACAAATACTTTCAGAAATGACTTCCTGACACTTAAATCTGTACTCGATGTTAACAAATTTCTCTTCTCCAGAAACGCTTTCCTTGCCATTGCCAGTCTACATTTTATATCCTCTCTACTTCGACCATTATCAGTTATTTTGCTCCCCAAATAGCAAAACTCCTTTACTACTTTAAGTGTCTCATTTCCTAATCTAATACCCTCAACATCACCCGACTTAATTCGACTACATTCCATTATCCTCGTTTTGATTTTGTTGATGTTCATCTTATATCCTCCCTTCAAGACACCATCCATTCCATTCACCTGCTCTTCCAAGTCCTTTGGTGTCTCTGACAGAATCACAATGTCATCGGCGAACCTCATGGATTTCTTCTCCATGGATTTTAATACCTACTCCGAATTTTTCTTTTGTTTCCTTTACTGCTTGCTCAATATACAGATGAGGAGGTATTGAATAGAATTGGGGAGAAGAGAAATTTGTGGCACAACTTGACTAGAAGAAGGGATCGGTTGGTAGGACATGTTCTGAGGCATCAAGGGTATTAGTACTGGAGGGCAGCGCGGAGGGTAAAAATCGTAGAGGGAGACCAAGAGATGGATATACAAAGCAGATTCAGAAGGATGTAGGTTGCAGGATGTACTGGGAGATGAAGAAGCTTGCACAGGATAGAGCAGCATGGAGAGCTCCATCAAACCAGTCTCTGGACTGAAGACCAGAACAACAACATTAAATTTGGCATGCATTTTTCGTTGCTTCTTCAACAGCGATCTCACCCGTTTTGTTTGCCATGGGGTATCAGTATCATCACTTATTAATTTATGTAGTATATGTCTCTCAATTGCCATCGATACTATCTCTTTGAAATGATTCCACATCTTTTCTACGCTTCCGTGATCAGATGGGAAGGAGTGGAGACTGTCTTAAAAAGGCGTTAAGAGCATTTTATGAGCTTTTTTAAATAGATGTACTTTGCGTTTCTTTTTGATGGTTGTGGTTGTTACGGTATTCAGCCTGGCAGCTACTGCCTTGTGGTCGCTAATCCCTGTATTCGTATTTGTCCAGGATTATTTGTTGCTAAGAAGTCAATTATGTTTTCGCAACCATTTATGCTTCGAACAGGCTCATGAACCAATTGTTCAAACTAATGCAAGAGGCATTAGGAACAGTACCACCCTCTATGAGGAAACCATGCATACTGCAACTGTGGCTGCAAGGTACCGCGCTTATTCGACCACAGTCTCTGTAACAATGTATGATTAAATAAATGGTCTCTAGCATGGAAACAATGCATTTGTCGTCATAAATTCACTAAACCTTTCTTTTTCCGTATCCTCTCACTGGTCAATCCCTAGAGGTTGTTCACGGTGAGCAAATGAGATGGCCAATGATCTCTTCAGTGTTGATGCCCACCAAGCTCGAGCTGTTGATGGAACTGGCGAAATGCCGTGAGTAATGAGTATGGTGGACAGGGGGTACTGTATTAGTAGTGTGTGGATGAGATGAGAACTAGGCTCTCACAGGGGACGAGGTGGGACTTAACATCTGAGGTCATCAGTCCCCTAGAACTTAGAACTACTTAAACCTAACTAACCTAAGGACATCACACACATCCATGCCCGATGCAGGATTCGGACCTGCGACCGTAGCAGCAGCACGGTTCCGGACTGAAGGTTCTGAACTACATACAGCGGGTCTTTTCAAAGTTAGTGAATTAGCTATAAACCATTTATTAAGGTCAGTGAAAATTTGATTAGCAGCATATTAGAACAAATAAGCCCTCGGTCACAAATATTAAGTCAAAACTGACCAGGTTTCGACGCTATGAGCGTAGTCTTCAGACTTGAACTAACTGGTCTAAAACATATTAGGTATATAATACATTAATAAAATTAAAGTTTGTACTGACTGGAAAGAGATGCAGTACTTACAAGTCACATTTTAAAAAATCCAAGCCGGAAAGGCGACGTAATGAATACTTGTAAATAAGATGGCGAGCCGCTAAGGGCTGCTCGTACTTGAGTGAATAAGGGTTGCAACAACACTGAGGTGCCCACGTTAGAAAGTGTGGGCAAGTAAACATGGTGTTGCTACGAGCGCCATCTAGTAGCCGCAGAAACAACTAGGCTACTGTACATTCAAAATTAGACACATGAAATTGTGATGAAGCTGATTCAGGCATAACGTAAGCACTAATAATAATAGGATGAAGTTACATATTTATCTGCTTTAAACAGAGATACATTTTGTAACGTAAAAATACGTCAGATATGACACACAAGAAAACAGCAAAGATGTAACAGGAAAACAACATTTCGGCAAAATGCATGAGGAAATCTGAATCAAAGATCAAGCAACGGCTTTATACAGTCGGAAAATTTTTTATTTCGGAGCTGCAGCTGTTCGTTCAGAATGAGGCCATCATGACGAGAGAGTTGTTTGAAAATCTCCAATTCCTCTAAAACATCTAACCTACGCCCCTTCTTTTCGGTATGCAGAATGTTGTTATCGCCAATGGCTTTAGACACGTGTCCAGTAATTAAGAGAGGATCGGCAAAGGATGAATTTATGGGAATGGTGCTTTTCTTTCTCAAAAGATGTTCCTTATATCTGATGGTGAAAGCACGTCCAGTTTGCCCTATATAATAGGAGGAGCAGGTATCACAGATGGTCTTATAAGCGCCAGAACTTTCTGTGGGGGATCGAATGGATTTCAAATTATGAATGAAGTTTCTCTTTAGATTATTATTAATAGAGAAGGCAACATTGCAGTTGTATTTGTTGCGAAGCATGCGCTGAATCTGATAGGAAATGGGTCCAATGAAAGGAATAGAAAAACCTTTTTTTGGGTTAATTTCAGTGCATGAGGTTTTGAGCGTGGTAGTTCTTGCAGTTTTCTTTTTTAGGATATCGTCCACTATGTTAGGCGTATATTCATTATTGACTGCTATGGTTTTAAGTAAATTAATCTCCTCATTAAACTTTCCTGTTGAAAGTGGTATAGAGGTGGCTCGGTGGAAGGCAGAGTGACAAAAGGCCATTTTTTGAGACTGTGGATGAAAAGAGGAAGCAGGCACGATTTGGTCAGTATACGTTTCTTTTCGAAAAATATTGAAAGTGATGTTATTGTCTTCTATTGTAAGCGTCAAGTCTAAATAATACAATTGGCGGTTTTCGTTTTCGAGTTCAATAGTGAAAGAAATTTTTTCATGGAGGTCGTTAAAAAGTTTAAATATATGATCAATTGTATCGGCGGGTCCATTATAGATGACTAGAATATCATCGATGTATCTTGTGTAAGAAAGGGTACCTAGTGAAGCGGCTGAGACACGGTTACACAGCTTTTTTTCCAAGGAATTGATAAAGGTGTCGGGAAGGATGCCGGCTGAAGGGTTGCTCATAGCGAGCCCATCAGACTGCTGCTACAGTTGTCCGTTGAATTCAATGTAGTTGTAGTTGACAACGACATTAATGAGATCCATAATTTTTTTTATTAGCAGCTGTTTGTAAATCTATACTTGACTGTTACTGACGTGAAACAGACGAGAGGTCATTAATGTACACAAGAACGTGTACAAGAGCTCTAAGGGTGTAAGAGTGTTGACGCTGCGTCCACTTTCTGCGGGCGGGCGTTGATCTCGGTAAGCGCCACGGCGCTTCGGTAGGGAGGATGCTGAGTGCGCCAAGCTCCGAGGGAATTACAGGAGCGCGAGTGTCACTTGGATTCAGCCCGTTAGTTCAGCTAGCCGTGTCGCCTATCTCATGAGTGGGCGACAGATTCATTCTTGCGTTTCCATTGCCGAGCACATGTAACTTTACCTCACGCGTGCTTAACTAACAAAATGGTTCAAATGGCTCTGAGCACTATGTGACTTAACTTCCGAGGTCATCAGTCCCCTAGAACTTAGAACTAATTAAACCTAACTAACCTAAGGACATCACACACATCCATGCCCGAGGCAGGATTCGAACCTGCGACCGTAGCGGTCACGCGGTTCCAGACTGAAGCGCCTTTAACCGCACGGCCACACCGGCCGGCGCTTAACTAACATTTCTGCAGTATAATATGAGCAAAGCACCTGTTTTCGTGCCGTCGCGCCGCGTAGTTTTGGTCTACATCAGTCCAAGTGATATCTTTCATTAGGTCTTCCTAGTTTTCCTTGCGGGCAACGACCAATGTACTATGGCCATCTCTTACGTTCTTTGATGATATAAACCGATATTTAGATATCCGTTTGAGATTTACGCAGGTTGGAACTTAAACAGTGGCAACACTGCTGTGGAGACACTATGCAATGGAATCTACTACTGTCACTGATAGCACACGTTGTTGACATACATACCTTACCTCCGAGCAAATGGACTCGCCCGTCCCACGTCACCAGCGTGCGCACAATCGAGGGAAACACAGCCACTTGTCAGCGAGAGGTCTAACGTAACGGTGTGAATATGTTTTCGGAACAGGAACAACGGAGTTGGATCAAGGTTGAATGTGCCAGAGGTCGTACGGCACGACAGTGTCATCGAAGCCTTCATTGCCGTACAGAACAGTGGCACGTTGGGTAAAAGCCTTCAGCGAAGGTCGGCAAACTGTGGCAGACATGCATCGGGCAGGTCGTCCTAGCGCCTCTGAAGAAGACGTGCATGCTGTTGCCGCGTTACTGGACAGTAATCGACGCCATACTTTCAGTGAGCTCGCCCACGAAATCGGATTAGCGCATACGACTGTGCTTCGCATCCTGAAAGAACTTCTGGGCACGCGAAAAATTGCATCACGATGGGCTCCGCATGACTTGACGGAAATGCAGAAATGGATGCGTTACGACGCTGCTCAGACGCACTTGGAGCGCTATGAGCACGAAGGAGAGGCTTTCTTACACCGTATCGTAACACTGGATGAGACATGGGCCACATCGTACGAGCCAAAACTGAAACGCCAATCCAACGAATGGCGTCATTATGGGTCGCCGCCAAAGTGCGTCAGAGTGCGTGGTGAAAGTTACGACTGTGATGGTGTTATCCTAACGCATTACGTTCCTCTACGGCAGACGGTCAATGCACAGTATTACTGTTCGTTTTTGGATAATCACTTGCGACCAGCTTTGCGAAAGAAGCGGCGACACATTCTGCGCAACCCACCCATCATTTTGCACGACAATGCGCGGACGCATACACCGCAAGCTGTGGCTGCTCTGTTCGGTCGATGCGACTGGGAAGTACTGTACCATCCACCATACTCCCCTGACTTAAGTCCTTGTGACTTTGATTTGATTCCGAAGATGAAGGAACCACTTCGTGGCATTCGCTTCAGAACTGTTGCAGAGATTCGACAGGCAGTAGACCATTCCATTCGCACCATCAACAGAACAGGCTCTGCTAACGGTATACTACGGCTTCCACATCGCTGGCAACGGGTTCTACAAAACGCTGGTGACTACTTTGAAGGACAGTAACAGGTGCAAACATGTAACTCTTTGGTATCGGTTGTGAGCTGCCACTAGTTAAGTTCCATCCCTCGAATATCACTTGTACGATCCTTATGTTTATGAGAAATATTAAATAATGTAATGGATCCTGGACTTGTAGTTTCCGTTACGCAGCTAGAATCAGCACCAAGCCGCCTATCAAACATCTTGTAAACCTCGAGCGTGATTTTGCCATAACAGTCATACTATCGTTCCCCTAATCACAATCTGGCCCTCGTGTAACTCACTCATCTGCATGTGTGACATATAGTGGTACATATGTGTATCATCTTTCAGCGTATAATGTAAGTTGGTGGCTGTACAAGTCCTCAAGATGGCCAAGAGCTACCCAGGGCTGTCCGCTGCACTAACTACATGTCAAGCTTACAAGTAGACTGAGTTCCAGGACATAATTTGCATTAGACTTTTGTATAAGATAAGATTTTCTGCGCACAGCCACATTTTCTTTCAGTTATTCCTTGCACAACAAAAATGGTTCAAATGGCTCTGAACACTATGGGGCTTAACTTCTCAGGTCATCAGTCCCCTACAACTTAGAACTACTTAAACCTAACTAACCTAAGGACATCACACACATCCATGCCCGAGGCAGGATTCGAACCTGCGACCGTAGCGGACGCGCGGTTCCAGACAGTAGCGCCTAGAACCACTCGGCCACTCCGGCCGGCCTTTGCACAACAATTTTAGGGAAATTATTCCCATTTTCGAGAGCCTTTTTTGTTTTGTATATTGTGCCATTTATGCATGATGTTTTTGATGTGTAACCTTCTGCAATGTTATGTTGCATTTTATTGTAATACATTAACACGCGCAATTTTGTAAATAATGATGGATCTTTATACATAGTTAATGTCGAATTTAGCAAAAAGATTTTGCTTGCAGTTTTCTTGTAGTTGCAGCTTCTATATCTAAATCGTCAAGTATGAATGCCGTAATACACGAAAAACCATCTGAAAGAGGGAATCATTTCCTAAAACGCGTCGTGTAAGGAGTACTAGTGTCATTTGGAAAGTAAGGTCCGAAAGATTGCAAAATAGAAACCAGTATGAAAATCTGTTGAAGCTTTGCACAGATTGTGTTGGGCAGTGTCTCTAGCATGCCTGTCGAACGCGTCCAGTAGCTCTCTCCAGTTCTGCCTAGAAAATAGCGTCTCGCGCCAAGTGTGAATGCCTTTTAGGGGTTTCACCTGATACGATGCAGCCCACACAACGTGACTCATAAACTCCCTTCTGCATGACAGTTCTCGGCCGCACTCTGAAGGAGCAATGAAGATGCTCCTGCAGCGTTTTCGATGGGAAGTATTTGATCACCCACAATACAGCCCGGAATTAACCCTCCCTGAGTTTCATCTCTGCTCACACGAACCGCTGGCTATGAAGACATTTTGGGACAAACAACGAGCTCCAGTCGGGCGTAGAGAATTGGCAGGAAGCAACAGGCGGCTGTCTCCTATGACGAGGCTACCCAAAAGTCGGTACAACGCTACGACAAATGTCTAAGTCGGAGTGGTGACTGTGTAGAGAAGCAGCTGCAAGGTGTAGCTAATTGTTACACGTAAAACATCTTTCAGTTTCAGTGTGGTCTCCGTTTTGCGACCGATCGGCCCTGTCTTGATGACAAGATGATTGGACAGAATTTGTGATTGGTGTAAAGAATGGCAGCTAACTCTAAATATAGATAAATGTAAATTAATGCAGATGAATAGGAAAAAGAATCCCGTAATGTTTGAATATTCCATTAGTAGTGTAGCGCTTGACACAGTCGCATCGATTAAATATTTGGGCATAACATTGCAGAGCGATATGAAGTGGGACAAGCATGTAACAGCAGTTGTGGGGAAAGCGGATAGTCGTCTTCGGTTCATTGGTAGAATTTTGGGAAGATGTGGTTCCTCTGTAAAGGAGACCGCTTATAAAACACTAATACGACCTATTCTTGAGTATTGCTCGAGCGTTTGGGATCCCTATCAGGTCGGATTGAGGGAGGACGTAGAAGCAATTCAGAGGCGGGCTGCTAGATTTGTTACTGGTAGGTTTGATCATCACGCGAGTGTTACGGAAATGCTTCAGGAGCTCGGGTGGGAGTCTCTAGAGGAAAGGAGGCGTTCTTTTCGTGAATCGCTACTGAGGAAATTTAGAGAACCAGCATTTGAGGCTGACTGCAGTACAATTTTACTGCCGCCAAATTATATTTCGCGGAAAGACCACAAAGATAAGAGAGATTAGAGCTCGTACAGAGGCTTATAGGCAGTCATTTTTCCCTCGTTCTCTTTGGGAGTGGAAGAGGGAGAGAAGATGCTAGTTGTGGTACGAGGTACCCTCCGCCACGCACCGTATGGTGGATTGCGGAGTATGTATGTAGATGTAGATGTAGACTTTCCGTATAGTTCTCGCAAAGGAAAATGGTGACTGGCAACAACTAAACGTAAGTTGTAAATTAATCCACTCTTTCAAAGTCGCAGGCTTTCATCAACCACTTTTAAAGGATAAAACAACACCAAAAATTTTCGCAGTTGTTAAGCCTTTCAGACCCTCGGACTACAATTATATACATTAACTTTTACTGTGTCTTGGCTGCAACGGAAGTAGTTTCTTCCCAATATAAGCTTGAGGTATACGTTTGTGGCTGTTCAACCTTTTCATCACGTGCCAGTGCTACCAACTGCTGGACATCAGCAGTGCGCAGCATCTCGTGATCACCAGAATACACGGATATGATTGGTTCGCTGTATTCCACTCTGTAATTTAATACTGTTATTGTAATTTTTCATCGCAGTTACTGAATGTTTCTTACAGTACAGAATATTTCAGAATTACTTACTGTACTCCAAAAAATGAACCCAAGTGCACAAAGAATATTTCGAAAACGCATATACACTACTGGCCATTAAAATTGCTACACCAAGAAGAAATGCAGATGATAAACGGGTATTCATTGGACAAATATATTATACTAGAACTAACATTTGATTACATTTTCACGCAATTTGGGTGCATAGATACTGAGAAATCAGTACCCCGAACAACCACCTCTGGCCGTAATAACGAACTTGATACGCCTGGGCATTGAGTCAAACAGACCTTGGATGGTGTGTACAAGTACAGCTGCCCATGCAGCTTCAACACGATACCACAGTTCATCAAGAGTAGTGACTGGCATATTGTGACGAGCCAGTTACTCGGCCACCATTGACCAGACGTTTTCAATTGGTGAGGCATCTGGGGAACGTGCTGGCCAGGGCAGCAGTCGAACATTTTCTGTATCCAGGAAGGCCCGTACAGGACCTGCAACATGTGGTCGTGCAATATCCTGCCGAAATGTAGGGTCTTGCAGGGATCGAATGAAGGGTAGAGCCACGGTTCGTAACACATCTGAAATGTAACGTCCACTGTTCAAAGTGCCGTCAATGCGAACAAGAGGTGACCGAGACGTGTAACCAATGACACCCCATACCATCACGCCGGGTGATACGCCAGTATGGCGCTGACGAATACACGCTTCCAATGTGCATTCACCGCGATGTCGCCAAACACGGATGTGACCATCGTGATGCTGTAAGCAGAACCTGGATTCATCCGAAAAAAGGACGTTTTGCCATTCGTCCACCCAGGTTCGTCGTCGAGTACACCATCGCAGGTGCTCCTGCTGTGATACAGCGTCAACGGTAACCGCAGCCATGGTCTCCGAGCTGATAGTCCATACTGCTGCAAACGTCGTCGAACTGTTCGTGCAGATGGTTGTTGTCTTGCAAACGTCCCCATCTGTTGACTCAGGGATCGAGACGTGGCTGCACGATCCGTTACAGCCATGCGGATGAGATGCCTGTCATCTCGACTGCTAGTGATACGAGGCCGTTGGGATCCAGTACGGCGTTCCATATTACCCTCCTGAACCCACCGATTCCATATTCTGCTAACAGTCATTGGATCTCGACCAACGCGAGCAGCAATGTCGCGATAGGCTATAATCCAACCTTTATCAAAGTCGGAAACGTGATGGTACGCATTTCTCCTCCTTACACGAGGCATCACAACAACGTTTCACCAGGCAACGCCGGTCAACTGCTGTTTGTGTATGAGAAATCGGTTGGAAACTTTCCTCATGTCAGCACGTTGTAGGTGTCGCCACCGGCGCCAACCCTGTGTGAATGCTCTGAAAAACTAATCATTTGCTTATCACAGCATCTTCTTCCTTTCGGTTAAATTTCGCGTCTGTAGCACGTCATCTTCGTGGTGAAGCAATTTTAATGGCCTGTAGTGTATATTTTTGTCTAAATCTTTCATCTAACGACTAGAGGTCCCCAGTGATGCGATCGCCTTTTTGAAACTACCTTTTCGGTTTGGGAAGAGGAATTCCGCCTTATGCAAGTCACCTTATTCTGTTTTGTTTCACCCAGACGTGTTTCAGCACATTTTGTGCTATCTTCAGTGGGTTATTTTTTAATTTCTAATTGTAAAATTGTTGTTACATATTGACATTTAGCGAAACATTTGGTACACAATACTTACAACTGTGAGTGAATAATTGTTGTAAAACGTTATATATCATTTGTTCATAGTTGGGGTATTTATTAACGACCTGACGCACTGTGTGTTGTTTATGACATTATGTCGAAGTTCTGTTTATAGCTAATTGCCAAAAAGAGTGGATGTATGCCTTAGTTTACATACCTTACATGATACTATTGGACATTTATTTTGGTAGCTAATCTGCTACACAATCTGCAACTTCTCATCTGCAAACAGCAAAACGTAATTTTTTATTTTTCTGTTTATTATGAATTTACAAAAGGAAATTAGTATATATCACGTTTTTCGCGTGTAACTTACGTTCTTGATATTGTGGTGCTTTCTCATGCGTTGTTAGCGAAGTGAATAGCCCGATTTCGTGGCCTATGGCCACAATTGTAAATATTATGTACCAAACGTTTCGCTGAATGTTAATATGTAACAACAATTTTACAGTTAGAAAATAAAAAATAACCCACTGAAGACAGCACAAAATTTACTAAAACATGTCTGGGTGAAACAAAACAAAAAAGAAATGTTTTGCTTAAGGCGGAATTCGTCTTCCCATTTCGTAGCGAGCACCGACATAACAAGAAGAATTACAACACCACAGGATGATTACCTTTACGGTGGTGTGGGTTAGGATCCCCACTGCGGCCATTCGCTCTGGTGGGCCCTCGTTTGCGACTAATTGACGAAAAAAGAAATTCGGAATTTGCTGTGACACTCAATAGTTGTAAAAAAAGGTGGGTTATTCAATCTGGTTGTGCGGTACAACGGATAGAATAACAGCTTCACGTACAGGAGGTTGTGGATTCGAAACTTTTCAGCGCCACTAATTTTTGTTTTGTTTTTAAATCTTTTACGAAATGACTTCTATCATTATTTTCATTCACTTAATTGTTTCAAATGACATTCTTTTAATTCGACACCTTTGTAACATAATTTTAACCATAGTACCACCTACTTCATTTGTTCTAATTTTCCTTCCTACAGTTGTTTCTCCACTTGTAATCTTTATTCATGTGTTTTAATTAATTTTTGTATTAATTTCGATTTAATTTCTTTTGTTTTATCACTCGGTTTTTTCGTCCACATTATTGGGTTCACTATACCTATTTCTAATTTTGCATAAATTGCGATTTACTTATAAACCCATCTTTCATTTAAATTTTCATCTGCTTTACTTTGTGCGTAGTGCCATAGGTATTTATATTATGTTTTAATGTTTGTACGACGATTACTCTGCAAAAAAAATTCCACGTCTGGTAACAAAAATACAATTTTCACACCATTGCACAAATGTAAATTGATTTCCTCTTTTGTTTTTTAACCGATAGATCAAAATTTTCAAGTAATTGAATATTATAAGAGATAAATATAATTAAATACATATTTACAAAAATTGCAGTTGGGAAAAGAATGATATATAGAAAAAATGAAACAGATGAAAAGTTCATATGGCGAATAAAATGATGTGACAGAAGAATAGAAATGAAAAATTATATTTAAACCAATTAACTGAAAAAAATAATGATCGATGTTTCGATAAAGATGTAAAGATAAAAATAAAAAATTAATGAACCTAACAAGATTTTTTTTCGAACTCACAACCTCCTGCATGTGATGCTTTTATTTTATCCATTGTACCACGCAAGCAGACTATATAACGGAACTTCTTTAACGCTATTCAGTGTCACACAAAATTCAGAATTTTTTTCGTCCGTTACTCGCAAACTAGGGAGCAGCAGGGTGAATGGCTGTTGTACGTGATACCTTGTATCTTAATCTCTATCGCGGTATATACACTCCTGGAAATTGAAATAAGAACACCGTGAATTCATTGTCCCAGGAAGGGGAAACTTTATTGACACATTCCTGGGGTCAGATACATCACATGATCACACTGACAGAACCACAGGCACATAGACACAGGCAACAGAGCATGCACAATGTCGGCACTAGTACAGTGTATATCCACCTTTCGCAGCAATGCAGGCTGCTATTCTCCCATGGAGACGATCGTAGAGATGCTGGATGTAGTCCTGTGGAACGGCTTGCCATGCCATTTCCACCTGGCGCCTCAGTTGGACCAGCGTTCGTGCTGGACGTGCAGACCGCGTGAGACGACGCTTCATCCAGTCCCAAACATGCTCAATGGGGGACAGATCCGGAGATCTTGCTGGCCAGGGTAGTTGACTTACACCTTCTAGAGCACGTTGGGTGGCACGGGATACATGCGGACGTGCATTGTCCTGTTGGAACAGCAAGTTCCCTTGCCGGTCTAGGAATGGTAGAACGATGGGTTCGATGACGGTTTGGATGTACCGTGCATTATTCAGTGTCCCCTCGACGATCACCAGTGGTGTACGGCCAGTGTAGGAGATCGCTCCCCACACCATGATGCCGGGTGTTGGCCCTGTGTGCCTCGGTCGTATGCAGTCCTGATTGTGGCGCTCACCTGCACGGCGCCAAACACGCATACGACCATCATTGGCACCAAGGCAGAAGCGACTCTCATTGCTGAAGACGACACGTCTCCATTCGTCCCTCCATTCACGCCTGTCGCGACACCACTGGAGGCGGGCTGCACGATGTTGGGGCGTGAGCGGAAGACGGCCTAACGGTGTGCGGGACCGTAGCCCAGCTTCATGGAGACGGTTGCGAATGGTCCTCGCCGATACCCCAGGAGCAACAGTGTTCCTAATTTGCTGGGAAGTGGCGGTGCGGTCCCCTACGGCACTGCGTAGCATCCTACGGTCTTGGCGTGCATCCGTGCGTCGCTGCGGTCCGGTCCCAGGTCGACGGGCACGTGCACCTTCCGCCGACCACTGGCGACAACATCGATGTACTGTGGAGACCTCACGCCCCACGTGTTGAGCAATTCGGCGGTACGTCCACCCGGCCTCCCGCATGCCCACTATACGCCCTCGCTCAAAGTCCGTCAACTGCACATACGGTTCACGTCGACGCTGTCGCGGCATGCTACCAGTGTTAAAGACTGCGATGGAGCTCCGTATGCCACGGCAAACTGGCTGACACTGACGGCTGCGGCGCACAAATGCTGCGCAGCTAGCGCCATTCGACGGCCAACACCGCGGTTCCTGGTGTGTCCGCTGTGCCGTGCGTGTGATCATTGCTTGTACAGCCCTCTGTCAGTGTCCGGAGCAAGTATGGTGGGTCTGACACACCGGTGTCAATGTGTTCTTTTTTCCATTTCCAGGAGTGTATAATTTCAAAAAGTCGATCGCACTGCTAAAGGCGTCTCTTTATAAAATCACTAAAAAAAATCACCTAAGAGCATTACCACACAAAAAATTCCCTCCTCCAGGAATAATTCAGGTCTGAAAGGGTTAAATTGATGTTAACTGTTTTCCAAAGACTGAGCTCAGTAGATTAACATTTCACACAAGTCAGGTTCGAATCCAACCAGTAAACATCCAAACTCTGAGCCTTTAACGAATCTGACTCTCATATAAAAAAAAACAGCCTGCAATGTGTCACTACTTTGCAAATGAGTTGATGTGTTAAGTATATGATGTTAAGCACGTAGGCGAAAATACGTTTAGGGATGCTTTGGCTGGCTCTGAGCACTATGGGACTTAACATCTGTGGTCATCAGTCCCCTAGAACTTAGAACTACTTAAACCTAACTAACCTAAGGACATCACACACATCCATGCCAGAGGCAGGATTCGAACCTGCGACCGTAGCAGTCGCGCGGTTCCGGACTGCGCGCCTAGAACCGCTAGACCACCGCGGCCGGCAGGGATGCTTTCAAATGAAGTTTAAAGTTCTTTTTTTCTCTTAAGTAGCTTAGTGCTCTCATTAGCAAACACTGGATGAGTGTGGCATGGCTATTTTGCGCTCTCCGTTTTAAGCAGAAGCTGGTTTTTCACGCATTTCAGTGTTTACGGCGCCACATCTCCCGAACCGTGCGTCGTGCTATGACACAGTGTTGCAGGCATATCCAGTGGTACGTTGGGATGTTTCTGCAAAATGGGTCGCGAATATTATTAGTAGTAAAGAAGAAATCAATCATACGTCACGGTGACGTTTTACTGCTCGGACAGCGAAAATATAGTAAACGATGAAAGCGTAGTCGACGATAAACTTATTTCAAGGCAGTATGTATGTCTCGAGGCAGCGTAACTCATGGCGCGCAAATTACCCTGACTATATTCACCCAGTATTTGAGAGTGACAGCACTCTGCGACTTCCAGCAAACTTCACACATAATTTCGAAACATTACGAAATTTCCCCTTGCTGAGACCCCAACCCCCTTCCCACCCCATAAATAATGAAATGAAAAACGTTTATCGTTGACTACGCTTTCATCGTTTACTATATTTTCGCTGTCCGTGCAGTAAAACGTCAGCGTGACGTATAATTGATTTCTTCCTTACTACTGGGCCTTTTTTTTCTTTACAGGAAATGACGCGTTTCGCCCTTTCAGGGCATCGTTCGGTAAGCGTAAAAATGACAGTGGATAACCAACGTTCCTCCACGTTTGTGTGACTGGCTTGCAGGGCTACGTATCCTATTCTTTACCTCTTTATCTACTATTTGTCAGCTGTACGCAACGCTCCATGCTGTGTACACCGGAACGCGGTTGCCTCACTGTTACATTCCGTAATGGTTTTATTTATCTCGTGACGATAGGACGGTGGTTCCTTATAAAATTTTGTCTTAATGCCATATGTGGGCATTAATGGACGAATGTTGGTTTTCCACATTAATTTTACGCCAATCCGATGATGTCCCAAAAGGGAGAAACGCATCGTGTCCTGTGAATAAAAACGATTTTGCAACCGAGACTGCCTTATTTCAAGAAATTCATAAACGATTGCTGTACTCGGCGCCCAGTATGGAATGGAACCAATTTTACACACATACTATGTTAAAACTTTGAAGTGAGATTATATCTCTTAATGAGTGAATTATGCCAGAATTCCGCATCTTTAAACTTGGTCGATTATTTTTTTTTATTTAAATCATCCGTTTTGTGACTCGTTTGATGCGGCCGACCGCGAATTCCTGTCTCGTGCCAATCTTTTCATCTCAGAGCAGCACTTGCAACCTACATTCTCAGTTACATGCTGGACGTATTCCCATCTCTCTCTTCCAGTACACTTTTTATCTTCTACAGTTCCCTTTAGCACCACGGAACTTAATGCCTATTGTCTTAACAGATGTCTTATCGCCCTGTCCCTTCGTCTTGTCAGTGTTTCCCACGCACTCCTTTCCTCGCCCATTCTTAGGAGAACCACCTAATTCCTCACCTTATCAGTCCACCTAATTTTCAACATTCTTCTGCAGCACAACATCTCAAATGCTTCGATTCCGGTTTTCCCACAGTCCATGTCTCACTGTCAAACAATGCTGTGCTCCAAAAGTACAGGGCGCGTCTCGCAAAACCGGCCAGTAAAGTAAACACACTAACATAAAACGAATGTCTGGTATTGAGTATGATTACTCAGTAGAATGAAATTTTCGCTTTATAGCGGAGTGTGCGCTGATATGAAACTTCCTGGCAGATTAAAACTGTGTGCCGGACTGAGACTCGAACTCGGGACCTTTGCCTTTCGCGGGCAAGTGCTCTACCAACTGAGCTACCCAAGCACGACTCACGCCCGGTCCTCACAGTTTTAGTTCTGCCAGTATCTCGTCTCCTACCTTCCAAACTTCACCGAAGCTCTCCTGCGAACCTTGCAGAACTAGCACTCCTGGAAGAAAGGATATTGCGGAGACATGGCTTATCGACAGCCAGGGGGTCCCGAGATCGAGTCTCGGTCCGGCACACAGTTTTAATCTGGCAGGAAGTTTCGTGACTACTCACTTTCTCAGTAGCTGCTGAAAGTGCCATTCGCCCACTTCAGCAGACATATTAGCACGCTCGATTTCGTATATACCCCTGTCAGTTCCTTTGTTATGAAGCTATTGATGAAATCGTGGATACTAGTCTTGAGTTCGTCAAATGTGTGTGGACCTTTTTCGTATACTCTTCCCTTTGACTGTCCAAACAAGTCAAAGTTACAAGTGAAGAAGTATGTGGACCGTGTAGGTCACAAGCCTTTGCTGATTGTCCTCTCTGGTGTAAACATATCATGCAGACGGGATAATGATGCAGGTGATGTGTGGCGTCGTGGACCATCCTGCTGGAATAACATAACTCTGCCGTCAAGTTTGAATAAAACTCCTCCAGGATTCCCAAATACAAGTCAGTGTTCACTGTCGCCTCAAAGAATATCGGCCCCATAACGCGTATGGCGGAAATGGTTCACCCAGTGGCAATCTGCTCGTTATGCAAGGGTGCGTGGTGGAGCGCGCATGACTTTTCTGTCGCCCGTACCGGTTGTTTTGGGAATTTATGTACCGAGGCAGGCGGAAGCACGTCGCGCCACTCACAATGTGCTGACATTCTTCGGTGAATATCGCACACTTATTGCCAATCGGCACAGTCTCCCTTCAAGAACGCTGTTCGCTGTATGACCTTGCGGTAAGAATACTACAATACACTGAAGAGCCAAGGACACTGGTACACCTCTCTAATACCGTGTAGGGCCCCCACAAACACGCACAAGTTCGGCAAAACGACTTGGCATAGACTCGACTTATTTGTGATGTAGTACTGGAGGGAACTGACACAATGAACCCTGCAGGACTGCCCAAAACCTCGTAAGAGTCCAGAGGAGTGGAAATCTTTTCTGAACAGC
The DNA here is from genome assembly GCF_023864345.2 of Schistocerca serialis cubense. Taxonomy (NCBI): domain Eukaryota; kingdom Metazoa; phylum Arthropoda; class Insecta; order Orthoptera; family Acrididae; genus Schistocerca; species Schistocerca serialis. The sequence continues at coordinate 55,702,462 of NC_064647.1, read as the reverse complement.
ACGTTGCAAAGCATCCCGCATATGCTCAAAAATGTTCATGTCTGGGGAGTTTGGTGGGCAGCGGCAGTGTTTCAACTCAGAAGAGTGTTCCTGGAGCCACTCTATAGCAGTTATGGACGAGTGGGGTGTCGCATTGGTTCAAATGGCTCTGAGCACTATGGCACTTAACATCTGAGGTCATCAGTTCCCTAGTCTTAGAACTACTTAAACCTAACTAACCTAAGGACATCACACACATCCACGCCCGAGGCAGGAGTCGAACCTGCGACCGTAACAGTCGCGCGGTCCCGGACTGGGCGCCTAGAATCGCTCGGCCACCGGGGCCGGCGGTGTCGCATTGTCCTGCTGGAATTGCCCAAGTCCGTCGTAATGCACAATGGACACGAATGCATGCAAGTGATCAGACAGGATGCTTACGTACGTGTCACCTGTCAGAATCGTATCTAGGCGTATCAGGAATTCCATATCACACCAGTTCCACACACCCCACACCATTACAGAGCCTCCACCAGCTCGATCAGTCCCCTGCTGACATCCAGGTCGTAAAGCTTTGGGTCACGCAGTCATCAAGGGTACACGATGGGTCTTCGGTTCGGAAAGCTCATATCGATGATGTTGAGTTGAATGGTTTGCACTCTGACACTTGTTGATGACCGAGCATTGAAATCTGCAGCAATTTGCGGAAGGGCTGCACTTCTGTCACGTTGGACGATTCTCTTCAGTCGCAGTTGGTCCCTTTCTTGCAGGATCTTTTTCCGGCCGCAGCGACTTCAGAGATTAGATGTTTTACCGGGTTCCTGATATTCACGATACACTCGTGAAATGCTCGTACTGGAAAATCCCCACTTCATCGCTACCTAGGAGATTCTGTGTCCCATCGCTTGTGGGCCGACTATAACACCACGTTCAAACTCACTTAAATCTTGATAACCTGCCATTGTAGCAACAGTAACCGACCTAACAACTGCGCCAGATACTTGTCCTACATAGACGTTGCCTAGTGCAGCGCCCTATTCCGCGTGTTTACATATCTTGTATTTGAATGCGCATGTTTATACCAGTTTCTTTGGCGCTTCAGTGTATATGAAGTAGCATGTAGTTTCGTCGTTAATATTCATAAATGTAACAGGTTAAAATTATGTAAAATATGTACTGTGTGCAGTGTTTTTTGTGTTCTTATGTTCCATGTGTTCGAGGACGCTGGAAGAGCGAAGGCGGGCTGGCAGCAGCGCCGTAGCGGCAGCTTCGTAAGTTGGTCGCTGTACAAGCCACGCCACCCCAGAGGACGATATCACAGGACCAGCAGATTCAACACGGAATGAATTATAACATTGTTAATATGACAAAGAACTTGTTACTATCGTAATTTTTTTCAGTTCATGTTGTATTCTGTTGAAGTCAGTCGTTGGAGGGAAGTGTAGAGCATAATATGCGTATTGTGAAGAATTATCAATACACCAATGGAGGAGATAATTACTGTGAAAAGAAAAAAAAAACCTGCTGTTGAAGATTCTTATTTTGGAAGTGTGCATGCTTGAAGCTGATTATCAAAACTGAATCAAGATCCTAATCAGCTAAATGGAGAGATAAAGGGTTAAATGATACGAAACAAAGAAACATTGGAGAAAGATAATAGCTCAGTTTTTCGCCCTTAAAGACGTGATTGAGAGTGAGTTTTTTTTTAAAACACAGAGATTAGTTACAGATAATCTGAAAATTCTTGAGAGTTTGTAAAATTTATTGAAAGATGAGTAGTGAAAAGCGTATTATTTTGATAGTTAAGCTACGCCAATCAGAGACGTGCTTAACGCTATTGCGCGCTTGACTGTTCAGTAGTACGCGTGAGCATCTCTGGTTGTCCTGACAACAGAAACCAACTGCAATATACCTGAAGACGAAAGCCGGCCGCTGTGGCCGAGCGGCACTAAGCGCTTCAGCTCGGAACCGCGCTGCTGCTACGGTAGCAGGTTCGAATCCTGCCTCGGACATGGATGTGTGTGATGTCTGTAGCTTAGGTTTAAGTAGTTCTAAGTTCTAGGGGACTCATGTCCTCAGATGTTAAGTCCCATAGTGCTTAGAGCCATTTGAACCATTTCTGAAAAGGAAAAGTTGCTTGAAACTGATATTTCCAACATAAATCTTTACGAAAGAGTAAAACCTGTTAGCTTTGTCCTTTTTGAAAATAGGAATCTGCAAAATAGAGAGAATAGTTCTTTGCAAGAGACGATATTAAATAGCGGCCCATTCAGTATAACTGTTAGTAAGGTCGGGATGATCTGTGGATACATTATGTGAGCCAATACGTGCCTAGGCGGCCGCGCGTGCAGACGGTGAGCCTCAGTGGGTGGGAGGCACCACTGGCGACATTTCTGAACAGCCGTGCGCTCTGTTCTGCAGGTCAGGCCCTTTGAGTTCTTGCACAACACTTACCTGGTTAACTTCAGTCTGCAATTTCTCTCAGGCGCATGAACCTGTTGACCCAATCTCCTGGTTGACTTGTCATTACCTGTTGCACCTGGCTCTTTAATTTAGATGCGCAGACATGTGGTTGGCTGTTCCTGGGAGCATTTTGAACCGATCCCGTTCACCGCCATTTTTCAATCAATTCTTATATGATTCCTGTTGTTGGTACAGAACGTCGTGGAAATTTCTCCTGAAACAAGTTCATTGTTTTCACAGAAGTTTCAGTGCGAGTGAACACTTCAACAATGGCAACCCGTCGCGTAGCGAACACGAGTACGGCATGATGACACGCTCACACTAGCCAGGCTTCACACACGAGGCCTTTTTCTCAGCTGGTTTCGGAAGGTTCAATGGCCGCGGCTGAGGGTACCTTACACGACAGCAGAGTTCCGCGCAGTGTCGGTACACTGGAGCAAATGCTTGGTCCGTGTACGACTGTTTGGGCGGGGGACCGGTCTGACAGGTACCGAACTCCTGTGTTCGACGGATCGGCTGTGATCCCTCCCTTCTGTCTGATGATTATGGTATCGAAGTAATGTGATGGGAATGTCGTGATTGTGGATATATATTTGATGTTGGTGCGTGAGTGTTATGGTGCTTGCGTTAGTCGTATGATATTTATCATGGTATGGTAAAGTTACTACACTACTGGCCATTAAAATTGCTACTCCACGAAGATGACGTGCTACAGAAGCGAAATTTAACCGACAGGAAGAAGATGCTGTGATATACAAATGATTAGCTTTTCAGAGCATTCACACAAGGTTGGCGCCGGTGGCGACACCTACAACGTGCTGACATGAGGAAAGTTTCCAACCGATTTCTCATACACAAACAGCAGTTGACCGGCGTTGCCTCCTGAAACGTTGTTGTGATGCCTCGTGTAAAAAGGAGAAATTCGTACCATCATGTTTCCGACTTTGATATAGGTCGGGTTGTAGCCTACCGCGATTGCGGTTTATCGTATCGCGACATTGCTGCTCGCGTTGGTCGAGATCCAATGACTGTTAGCAGAATATGGAATCGGTGGCTTCAGGAGGGTAATACGGAACGCCGTGCTGGATCCGAACTGCCTCGTATCACTAGCAGTCGAGATGACACGCTTCTTCTCCGCATGGCTGTAACGGATCCTGCAGCCACATCTCGATCCGTGAGTCAACCATCTGCACGAACAGCTCGACGACGCTTGGAGCAGCATGGACTATCACCTCGGAGACCATGGCTGTGGTTACCCGTGACGCTGCATCACAGCAGGAGCACCTGCGATACTGTACTCAACGGCGAACCTGGGTGCATGAATGGCAAAACGTCATTTTTTCGGATGAATCCAGGTTCTGTTTACAGCATCATGATGGTCTCATCCGTGTTTGGCGACATCGCGGTGAACGCACATTGGAAGCGTGTATTCGTCATCGCCATACTGGCGTTCTGACCCGGCGTGATGGTATGGAGTGCCATTGGTTACACGTTTCGCTCACCTCCTGTTCGCATTGACGGCACTTTGAACAGTGGACGTTAATTTCAGATGTGTTACGACCCGTGGCTCTACCCTTAATTCGATCCCTGTGAAACCCTACATTTCAGCAGGATAATGCACGACCGCATGTTGCAGGTCCTGTACGGGCTTTTCTGGATACAGAAAATGTTCGACTGCTGCCCTAGCCAGCACGTTCTCCAGTTCTCTCACCAATTGAAAACGTCTGGCCAATGGTGGCCGAGCAACTGGCTCCTCACAATGCGCCAGTCACTACTCTTGATGAACTGTGGTATCGTGTTGACGCTGTACACGCCATCCAAGCTCTGTTTGACTCGATGCCCAAGCGTATCAAGGCCGTTATTACGGCCAGAGGTGGTTGTTCTGGGTACTGATTTCTAAGGATCTATGCACCGAAAATGCGTGAAAATATAATCTCATGTCAGTTCTAATATAATATATTTGTCCAATGAATACCCGTTTATCATCTGCATTTCTTCTTGGTGCAGCAATTTTAATGGCCATTGTGTAGCAGTGACCATGACGGAGAATTTTTTTCTGGGGTTGGTTGGATTTAGCCCGAAATTTCTGATGAGTAGGTGGTTGGAGTCGGAGGTTTGGTGAAAGAATTTTATCGATTTCTTTTGAATGATTTCTGGAATTTTAAGTATGTTATTATTTGTGTAGATGTCTCTGTTTGATTGGAACCGACTACCATCAGTAGCAATTCTCAAGAATTTGTTTTGTACTCTTTGTACCTTTGCTATATTGGTGTCAGCGGCCATTTATCTGATTTCAGACCCATAGGTGATGGCTGGTTCGATGATGGTTTTAAAAATATTCTTTTTGGCTCGCGTGTTTATTCCATTGCCTTTTATGATGGGGTAGAGCCTGAATATTGTTCTGTAGCTTTGTTGCAGATGTCAGTGACATGGTCTCGAAATGCCAACCTCTTGTCTAGCTTGATGCCAAGGTACTTGACAGTGTCTGACCGGTGTGCGGACATTTGCCACGATTTTACCTGCTCCGAGGGGTTGGGCCCCTTGTCTCCCCCTCCTCCTCCTCCCCGTCGCTTACTGAGCTTTCCGCTGGTTTACTTAACATAGAAGCAGAATCTCTTTGGACTTTCCGCCACATTTCTAGAGAGAGTTTCGTTGGGGAAGCTATTAAATGCATCCCGCATTGAAATCCGCACCAGATTTCGAGCCTCAGTAAAACTTCGCCAATCTTGATTTTGCGTTCGTCTAAATTACACGTGCCTTTTTCGGTGCTCCTGCAGCAGCTTACTGTCATGTTTTGTGTACCATGGGGGATCAGTTACGTCTCTTATTAATTTATTTGGTATGAATCTCTCGAGTGCTGTTGATACTATTTCTTTGAACTTAAGTCACATATGGTCTTCCCTTACATAGTTTGGAAGGATTGGAGACTGTCTCTTAGAAAGAAGTGAACTGAATTTTTGGTTGCTTTTACAAATAGATATATTTCGCTTTTAGTTTGGTGAATTTGTTTGTTACGGAATTGAGCCTCGCTACGACTGTGTGTTCACTAATCCCTGTATGCGTTGTGATGCTCAGGATTATTTGTGGCTAAGAGATGAAGTGTGTTTTCGTAACCATTTACAATTTGAATGGCCTCGTGAACTAACTGTTCACAATAATTTTAAGAAAAGCATTTAGAACAATTACGGAAGTTGTTTTCTATCCACAGTAGGGTCAGAAGATGTGTTTTTGTTAACATACAGAAGGTAGATTGAAGTCACTGCCAACTATAATTGTATGAGTAGGCTACATATTTGTGATGAGACTCAAGTTTTCTTTGAACTGTTCAGCAATTGTGTCATCTGAGAGTGGGGGTCGGTAAATGGAGCCAGTTATTAATTTATTCAGGTTGTCGAATATAACCTCTGCCCATACTAAGTCACAGGAACTATCTGCTTCAATGTCGCTTGTGGGCTGGAACACACATTACATTATTTTTCCTTATGTTGTGCTTCTTGTTTCTGTTGTAGTGCAGATCATTACAATTACGGCTTTTCCCTCCAAAACCTAGGATGCTTTCTCTGTGACCCTGTAAATACCAGAGCTAAACAATGAAGAACAACAACGTACGTTACAAGTATAGCATTCTGTATTACTTCATTTCCTTATTTCTAACATTTTAAAATTATACGTCGACTTTAGATGACATGTCAATCATACATGTTCCTATCTCTATTTAGTGAACGTATTCTCAGTCATGTTTTGAACATTGTCCCGCTACACTTCATTAACTAATGTTTCGCCGCAAGGGATATCGCATTTTAGAGAGTAAATTAATATGGAGTATGTCGTTCTTCTTTTCAAACATTCACATACCCGTTTCTGCTTTCTTTATTGTCCTTTGGGCACGGAGTTGTAGTAATTAAAGTAGGCACAAATGCAGTGATCACAAAGAAATGATAGCGTATATTCGCATTCTCGTTACAGCGTTCCCTTCTTGTTGGTCCCATGGCGATGGACTGCTTCTATCGCAACCAGTAAGCGTCAAAGGAAACTACCGTACAGACAGAGGGATCTATATTTATACTTGGCAGAACTAATTACATACTGACATAATCGTCGGTATTGCTTTGGTTTCCCAAAAGTTGTAAATATTTCGATTTCGGAAAAGAAGCTCTGTATTTGGGCAAGATGCCGAAGGAGCAGGTCCCTTACGTACTGGTTGTATCGAGTAAGATGTGGAGACGGCGGTTTGAAAAGCGGGCAGTAGAAGTTGGAATGCTTTTTCAGTGTCGAGCAGGACCGCTCCGCTGCTGTGCCTCGTGCTCCTGGCTTGACGTAATTTACGTGCTCGATGAGTCACCTGGTGGACCGTGCTGCGTTCCTCTCGGAATCCGAATCCTCGTCTTCCACTATCACTGACGCACGCGCACGCACTGGAACGGAAGCGGTGCGTACGATGGCCAGTTCTACATGCCGCACCTTCACAGAAGTTTCTTCCTCAGTGCTCGTTGTTGTTGTGGTCTTCAGTCCTGAGACTGGTTTGATGCAGCTCTCCACGCTACTCTATCCTGTGAAAGCTTCTTCATCTCCCAGTACCTACTACAGCCTACATCCTTCTGAATCTGCTTAGTGTACTCATCTCTTGGTCTCCGTCTACGATTTTTACCCTCCACGCTGCCCTCCAATACTAAACTTGTGATCCCTTGAAGCCTCAGAACATGTCCTACCAACCGATCCCTCCTTCTAGTCAAGTTGTGCCACAAACTCCTCTTCTCCCCAATCCTATTCAGTACCTCCTCATTAGTTATGTGGTCTACCCATCTAATCTTCATCATTTTTCTGTAACACCACATCTCAAAAGCTTCTATTCTCTTCTTGTCCAATCTTGTTATCGTCCATGTTTCACTTCCATACATGGCTACACTCCATACACTTCCTGACACTTAAATCAATGCTCAATGTTAACAAATTTCTCTTCTTCAGAAATGCTTTCCTCGCCATTGCCCGTCTACATTTTATATCCTCTCTACTTCGACCATCATCAGTTATTTCGCTCCCCAAATAGCAAAACTCCTTTACTACGTTAAAGTGTCTCATTTCCTAATCTAATTCCCTCAGCATCATCCAACTTAATTCGACTACATTCCATTACCCTCCCTTTTAAGACACTGTCCATTCCGTTCAACTACTCTTCCACATCCTTTGCTGTCTCTGACAGCGGCGAACCTTAAAGTAGTTATTTCTTCTCCGTGGACTTTAATACCTACTCCCAATTTTTCTTTTGTTTCCTTCACTGCTTGCTCAATATTGAATAACATCGGGGAGAGGCTACAACCCTGTCTCACTCCCTTCCCAACCACTGCTTCCCTTCCATGTCCCTCGACTCTTATAACTGCCATCTGGTTTCTGTACAAGTTGTAAATAGCCTTTCGCTCCCTGTATTTTACTCCTGCCACCTTCTGAATTTGAAAGAGAGTATACCAGTCAGCATTCACAAAAGCTTTCTCTAAGTCTACAAATGCTAGAAACGTAGGTTTGCCTTTCCTTAATCTTCCTTCTAAGATAAGTCGTAGGGTTAGTATTCCCTCACGTGCTCCAACATTTCTACGGAATCCAAACTGATCTTCCCCAAGGTCGCCTTCTACCAGTTTTTCCATTCGTCTGTAAAGAACTCGCGTTAGTATTTTGCAGTCGTGACTTATTAAACTGATTGTTCGATAATTTTCACATCTGTCAACGCCTGCTTTCTTTGGGATTGGAGTTATTATATTCTTCTTGAAGTCTTAGGGTATTTCGCCTGCCTCGTCAGTGTACGGAATATTAAATTGCATGGAACATTAAGAACCAAATTTTTGTTGGCCCATGAAGGCGTTTGATAGGCAATCTGTAGCCGGTACCTTGCACCGCTTCAGCTATTCAGTAACGAAGATATAGTTCAAATGGTTCAAATGGCTCTGAGCACTATGGGGCTTAACAGCTGAGGTCATCAGTCCCCTAGAACTTGGAACTACTTAAACCTAACTAACCTAAGGACATCACACACATCCATACCCGAGGCAGGATTCGAACCTGCCACCGTAGCGGTCGTGCGGTTCCAGACTGAAGCGCCTAGAACCGCTCGGCCACAACGGCCGGCGCGAAGATATAGAATAGAGGCAGTGCATCGTACTCGCGGTTTAAGTTCAGACATAAAACTTGCACGCTCTCTGCTCGGTTTCGTGTGGCCTCCCGCTTAACAGTTTACGAGCAAGTTTCAAGTACGTGAGAAGGCAGCAGAGGCAGCTAGCTACTCTCTTATTGCCGAGTTACGCGAGAAGGCGGGACGTGAGGTCATGCGGACTTGTTGGGGGGGGGGGGGGTGGCAGAGCAGAGCCTTTGTTGTCCTTTGCCTCCCCCCCCCCCCCCACGCCTGTGTGACGGGACGTTAATGAGCTGCCGGAACGTAAATCTGTTCTCCATCAACATTCCCAGACGTCTCGGCGGAGCCATTGTTCGCGAATACGCGCGCCCCCTCCTCTTTCTGCCTTGCCCCCTCCCTTCTATCTAATTCCGTCCCCTCCCCTCCTCTTCCACGTCACTCGCACTCATTCTCTTCCCGTCTCGCCACGCACGTCGCTCATTGTTCTCGCAGTCCTGAAAGAAAGGTCAGCCACTGGGTAGCCGCTAGCACGTCACCATTACAGACGCAGCATGCCCCGTGGTACAGCCTGAGGCCGGTATTGACAAGGAACTATGCAACGTACGGGGGTTTATTGTAATATTATCGATATATTGAAAAATATCTATTGGTAGTCTTAGTCGACCATGAGTTGCTATCTGACTTAAGTTGGCTCTGTTTAAACGTGCGGTGATGCCCCCAGTATGATTTGCATTGAAATTACCATTACACTCTAATTATTAAACAAAAATATGGTGATTGCTAGCTACGAAATCAATAATCCGGTTAGCTGGCCGGAGTGGCCGAGCGGTTCTAGGCGCTACAGTCTCGAACCGCGCGACCGCTACGGTCGCAGGTTCGAATCCTGCCTCGGGCATGGATGTGTGTGATGTCCTTAGGTTAGTTAGGTTTAAGTAGTTCTAAGTTCTAGGGGGCTGATGACCTAAGATGTTAAGTCCCATAGTACTAAGAGCCATTTTTTGAGTCTACGTATAGTCTGAACAGTGATTCTCGCCGGGCTTTTATATGGCGTGAACCAGCAACCAGATACCAACCCTTTAATGTCCTTGAAAGGGAAATATATGGAGGTCGTGGTTCGATGGTGTAGGGTGGGATTATGATTGGTGCACGTACACCGCTGCATGTCTTTGACAGAGGAACTGTAACAGGTCAGGTGTATCGGGACGTCATTTGGCACGAGTGTGTCCGCCTTTTCAGGGGTGCAGTGGGTCCCACATTCCTCCTGATGGATCATAACGCAAGCCGTCCGCTGTGGCCGAGCGGTTCTACGCCCTTCACTCCGGAACCACGCTGCTGCTACGGTCGCAGGTTCGAATCCTGCCTCGGGCATGGATGTGTGTGATAGTTTGGTTAGGTTTAAGTAGTTCTAGGGGACTGATGACCTCAGATGTTAAGTCCCATAGTGCTTACAGCCATTTGAACCATTTTTTAAAATGATAACGCACGGCCCCAACGAGCTGCCATCTTGGAGGAGTACCTTCAAACAGAAGATATCAGGCGAATGTAGTGGCCTGCCTGTTCTCCAGACCTAAACCCCATCAAGCACGTCTGGGATGCTCTCGGTCGACGAACGCTGCACGTATTCAAACCGCCAGGACACTTAAGGAACTCCGACAGGGAGTGGTGCAAGAATGGGAGGATATACCCCAGCAGCTGCTCGACCACCTGATTCAGAGTATGCCAACCCGTTGCGCGGCTTGTGTATGTGTGCATGGTGATCATATCCCATATTGGTGTCGGGGTACATGCGCACGAAACAGTGGCGTTTTGTAGCATATGTGTTTCGTGACGGTTTTCTCAACTTATCACCAATACCGTGGGATTACAGATCTGTGTCGTGTGTGTTCCCTATGTGCCTATGCTATTAGCGCCAGTTTTGTTTAGTGCCACGTTGTGTGGCACCACTTTCTGCAATTACCCTTAATTTATGAGCTTGAGTGTGGTTGTTAGCATTTCACTTCGAGAATGGTCGACCTCATTTAGTCCCAGTTTGATTGGACGTAGAGGAATTGTGCGCACAGCTTAAACAGATTGTGAATCGTGCCCTGAAGAAGTATGTGCCGAGTGAGTGGATTAAGAACAGGAAAGACCCACTAGTGGATTAAGAACAGGAAAGACCCACGAGTGGATTAAGAACAGGAAAGACCCACGAGTGGATTAAGAACAGGAAAGACCCACGAGTGGATTAAGAACAGGAAAGACCCACCGTGGTTTAGCACCGAAATTCGAAAACGCTGAGGAAGCAAAGGCTGTTTCACTCTCCTTTCAAAAGAGAAAGGATAAACGGCGACATGCTAAGATTAGCAGAAAGTCGTGCCTCTGTAAAAAGGTCTGTGAACGAAGCAGACAATAACTGCCGCCGCCCTACCTTAGCAAAATATCAGGCCGAGAGAGCGCGAAAATTCTGGTCCTGTGTAAAACAGCTGAGCGCGTCTGAGTCTTCTGTTCAGTCACACGTCGAACAGTCCGGCGTGGCAGTAGAAGACAGCAAAAGGAAAGTCGAAGTTTTAAATTGCGAGTCGAAGAAATCGTTCGCGCAAAAGAATTCTACTAACATACCGTCGTTTGACCATCGAAAAGACTCCCGTATGGACCAAATAGTAACAAGCATCCCTGGCGTAGGGAAACAACAAAAGATTTGAAAACAAATAAGTCACCAGGTCCTGATGGAATCCCAGTTCGGTTTTGCGAAGAGTAGTCAGTGGAGTTGGCCCCTTATTTAGCTTTCATTTATCGCTAATCTCTCGCTCAGCGCAAAATTCAGACAATTGGAAAAAATGGCTCTAAGCACTATGGGACTCAACATCTGAGGTCATCATTCCCATAGACTAAGAACTACTGAAGCCTAGCTAACCTAAGGACATCACAGACATCCGTGCCCGAGGCAGGATTGGAACCTGCGACCGTAGCAGCAGTGTGGCTCCGGACTCAAGCGCCTAGAACCGCTGTGTCACAACGGCCGGAAATTGGAAAAAAGCGCAGGTGACTCATGTATGTAAGGAGGATGAAAGAACGAACACGCAAAATTATAGTTCAATACCATTTTTCATAGGTTTGCTACACAATTCTTGAACATGTTCTGAGTTCGAAAATTCGAATTTTCTTAGGGCCGAAAAGCTTATGTCCACGAATCAGAACGGTTTTAATTGTTTGAGACCGTCTGGCTAGAACTGTGTACAGTGCACCAATGTCTGCTGCGTCTTAGCTGCAACAGAAGAATTTTTTCCCAATGTAAACCTGACGTACACATTTGCGAACGTTCAACCTTTCCATCATGTGTGAGTGCTGCCAACTGATGGACATCACTATGAAAATATCAGCAAGTCAATGTAGAACTGTGCAGCAACTCATGAGCACCAGAATACTTGGTGTCGTTGGTTCGCCATATTCCACTGTATAATTGAATATTGTTCTTGTTGTTTTGCATGGTAATTATTGGATGATCATTTCACTATTTATTACAATAGAGAATACTTCGTAATTGTTATTTTAGTCCATAAAATGAAGGCAAGTGTACAAAGGATGTAGTGAAAACGGGTACATACTTTTGTATAAATCCTGCATCTAAAAATACTAAAAAATCACCTGAGAGCATTACCACATAAAGAAAAATTTTCCTTCCTCCAGAAAAAATTCATGTCTGACATACAGCGTTGCTCGTGCGAAACTCAGCTTGCCCTTTTCCCACATTATACACTGCAAGCTGTGGATGTGGGGCAGTGGGCAGGTTCCATATTTCCAGATTTCCCAAAAGCATTTGACACAGTGCTCCAGTGCAGGCTGTTAAAGAAGATAAGAGCGAATGGAATAGGTTCCCAGATAAACTGATGAACCAACACATTATGACCACTTGCTAAATAGCCTGTTTGTCCGTCTTTGGAACGAAATAAATCACTGTTTCTGGGGATCAGGGATCAGATAGTTTGACGGTAGCGACCCAGATGGGGTCCGTGTGATTTACATCAGGCGAATGTGGTCGCCGGGACATCAACGAGAGCTCACAATAATGCTCCTCAAACCACTGCAGCAGCCGGCCGTTGTGGCCGAGCGGTTCTAGGCGCTTCAGTCCGGAACCCGCTACGGTCGCAGGTTCGAATCCTGCCTCGGGCATGGATGTGTATGATGTCCTTAGGTTAGTTAGGTTTAAGTAGTTCTAAGTTCTAGGGGACTGATGACCTCAGGTGTTAAGTCCCATAGTGCTCAGAACCATTTGACCCACTGCAGCACGGTTTTGGCTCCGAGACGTGGACAATTATAATATTGAAATATGACATCGCCGTCGGGGAAGACATCAAGCATGAAGGGATGCAGATAGTTGGCAGCTGTCACGTGTCTTCGAGTATCACCACGGGCCGCATGCAATAGGAGAAGAACGTCCCCCACGGCATAACACTGCTCCCAGCAGCCCGCGTCCGTGGCGCGCTGCACGTTTCGAGCCGCCGTGCACCTCGCTGTCGACCAGCGACCTGGTGAAACAAAAACGTGATTCACTCGAAGAGCCGACACGTTTGCATTGAACGACTGTCGAATCCCGATTGTCCAGTGCCCACCGCGATGGTAACTGATGATGCCGTTGGGTCAACACGTAGGGGCGGTCTGCTGCGGAGCTCCGTGTTCAACAACGTACGATGAATGGCATTGTACGTGCACCAGTACTGTGCTCTGTCGGCAGAGATGCCACAGATCACCATCTACCCTACTTTACAGAGCAGACAAACCTCCGAACCCCACGCTCTGTGAAGAGTCGTGGACGACCAACCATGCAGCATCTATTGGTAGTTACACTGTCCTGCATCTACTCACGACAGTAGCACGTGAACATTCGACCAGCTTTGCCGTTTCCGAGATACTCGTTAACAGGGTCTTCGTAATAATAATCTGCCTTTTGTCAAAGTCATCTCAGTGTATCTCCTCATTTGCAGCCCATATCTTCGCTAGGGTGACCCCCGTCCATTTCTGCTCCGCTTACAATCTTTTGTTACCGCGTCACGTGCCCGCAACGCCTCCAAGCGACATCCAATGTCGCAGTGGAAAATGGTTAAAATAGCTCTGAGCACTGTGGGACTTAACTTCTGATGTCATCAGTCCCCTAGAACTTAGAACTACGTAAACCTAACTAACCTAAGGACATCACACACATCCATGCCTGAGGCAGGATTCGAACCTGCGACCGTAGCGGTCGCTCGGTTCCAGACTGTAGCGCCTAGAACCGCTCGGCCACCCCGGGCGGCGTCGCAGTGGACGGTGGTCATATTGTTTTGGCTGATCAATGTATGTGAGCGCCTCAAAGACTTCTTAGGAAATAGGACGCGGTACGTTGTGGTTGACTGCGAGTGTTCATCAAGGATATCCTCCGGAGCTTCCCAGGGAAGTGTGATTGTACCGCTATTTTTTCTGCAGTCACGGTGGACAGCAATCTTCGGTTCTTTGCTGATGGAGCTATGGTGTAGGGAAGTCGCCGTCCTTTCGTGATTGTAGGGGGATACAAGATGACGACTTATAAAAAAATTTCTAGTTGTGTAATGCTGGCAGCTAGCCATAAATGTAGAAAAATTTAAGTGAATGCAGATGAAGAAGAGCGAACCTGTAATGATCGGATACAGCGTTAGTAGTGTCCTGATTGACACAGTCGCGGCGTTTTAGTATCCGGGGGTAACGTTGCAAGGCGATATGAAATGGATCGAGCACGTCAGGAGTGTGATAGGCAAGGTAATGGCCGACTTCAGTTTATTAGAGAATTTTAGCGAAGTGTGGTTCACCTGTATGGTGGTGCTGTCAAGGAGACCCCATCCGGGGAAGTTCTGGAGCCTCGTGCGTCTTACTGCAGTTGACGCCACATTGGGCAACTCGAGTGCCGCTGATGAGGACGAAATGATGATGAGGACAACGCAACACCGAGTACCTGGCCGGGAATCGAACCCGGACTTGCTGCATGGGAAGCGAGCAACCAAGCGGATACCTGTAAATGAGACCGCATATAGGACGATACTGCGACCCATTGTCGAATACTGCAGGAGTGTTTGGGATGTGCACCAGGTCAGATTGAAGGAAGACACTCAAACAGTTCAGTGGTGGGCTGCTAGATTTGTTACCAGTAGCTTTGAACAACACACACCTACTACGCAGTTGCTTGGGAAATGTGAATCCTTGGAGAGGAGGCGATCTTCTTCTCGAGGAATGCTATTGATAACATTTAGAGAACCGGCACCTAAAGCTGACTGCCAAAAAATTCTGCTGCTGCCGACACACATTTCGCTCAGGAGTCCTGAAGATACGTGAAGTTAGGGCTCCTACAAAGGCATATAGACAATCTTTTTTCCCTCGCTCTGTTTGTGAGCAGAACAATGCAGGAAATGACTAATCGTGGTATAGGGTACCTTCCACCATGCACCGTATGGTAGCCTGCGGAGTATATATGTAGATGTAGATGAATTATCCAGGAATACTCTCTCTCTCTTTTCTAGCACTTAATCCCGACTTGTGGGGTATGCTGGTTAATCAGATGCAGAATGTTAAGTTGAAGGTGTGGCAGGATGCCACCCCATACTGCTCGAGAAGGAAACAGTGTAGCCAGCTGTCAGTGACTAGTGTAATCTACGGAATAGAGCCAATGTGTTCAGATGTCTGCGAGCCGTGTACCTGAGGTGGAACGTGAGAACTAGCCCAGTATTCACCCAGCAGGATGTGGAAAACCGCCTAAAAACCATATCCAGGCTGGCTGGCACACCGGCTCTCGTCGTTAATCCGCCAGGTTGATTCCATCCGGGGCCGGCGCGCCTACCCGAGTCCATGCGGGTTATCCAGGAATACTGCTCCTACCTAATTCCACTGCAGATATGAGTGCTATAGATATTAGTGTCAGTGGCATTGAGAATCAGCTGATATCGCTAAAACTTAACAAAACTTCAGGATCCGATGGAATACCTAACAGATTTTATACAAAACTTATGGCTCAGTTAGTCTCTCTTCTTCTCACAAAACCTCGTGCGATATTGTTGGGAGAAAGCACAGACCAGGCCCCATAAGGTTATCAGAAGAGGAACGCAAGACTAACGTCCAATATCCTTGAGATCCATTTCTTGTGTCATTTTAGCACATATTCTGACTTCAAACGTAATGTGGTATTTGTAACAGACTAACCTCTTGTAATCTTACCCTCCCACATATCACCATTAAATTTTTCAGTCTCTTGAAAAATGTCGAAAGCTTCGAGAAGCGTAAGATATACAAAAAAAAACTAATTTTTACTTGCCTTCATTTTCTCGTTGTTGACTGCAGTGCGTCGAGCGGTGGATCTCGAGGCTGATTTGTTTTAACTTTGTGGGTTCCAGTTGACATAATAACTGTTGAAGATTTGCCTGTCTTACTCTTGAATTTTATTATCTTGTCTCATTTTTTCAATATCACACCGTTTCTACAGTATCCACTTCTACAACACCACAAATTACGTTTTTATTGGCAGTCATAAAAATACGTCCCATTCCTTCAGAGGCATGCCCACTACTACTCAGTCATTCTGCGGTACTAACACATTCCAAAGAGTTTACAAAACAAAAGTGTTTACAAAATTTCTTGAAAAAAGAAGGTTCATCACCAAGTTGTATCATTATTTTGTAAATGTGTGAGGTGTCAGGCAAATCCGCCACCTTCCATGAAAACCCTGACATGATAAGCAAATCCAGTAGTATGTCACATAGCTCCGAATAAATCGTGACATTAAATTAACCAAAGTAATACGAGTAACGAGTGAGCAAACGGGATACCACAGACTAACACAAGAATTCCTAAATGCATATCATACCTTCCCACCGTGAGACAGGCGCAGTTCCGAGGGGAGAAACGAGAACAGAAGCCGAGAGCAGAACCGTGTTAAGCTGGAAGGCCCTACGATAAGGGACGGACACCCACGTCGCCAGCTAACCGCTAGGACCACCCCCAGCCCATGTTAAAAGCTAGAGCCCTCCAGAAGAACAGTATAGATCTTACGATATCACAAAAAGAGCCACACCACCCACAAGTTTTAGCGTGAGACTTTTTCGCGTCTCTGTTACATTGCAAACTTTAAAAACATTGCCCCACCACGAAAAGTATAACGTTTCTCATTGGATAGACAGAATTTTTGTAGGCGGAGCTTAAGGTTAACATTGAGACCCTGATTGGTCAGATGAAAATACAGCCAGATTGTTTTTTTAAACCAACTTCGGTAAATTGTAGTAAGGAGAAGTTAGGAGAGAGTTGCTTCCGAGACAGCGAGGTGAGCGGAGCTGTGCTGTCCGCCGCCCCCTGACGAACACCGACAAGGTAATGAACACACGCGATGCCGCGTAACAATGCATAAAGCTTCACTCAGAACTGCAGAAGTCTCATCTGTTACACCCCCTTTTTGCGTAATACTAGTGTCGATCGTCAATTAAAGCTCATGGGGTTCACATTTGCCACTTGAAGTAAAAATCTGAAACGCGACGATTTTTCTGTTATATAGTTATTGAGAAGCCACATCAGCCACTGTAATCTACGACAAGTTAGATAAGTAATTACAGATAATTGAGGATCACTGTAGACCATTTTGATAGTTTTCGCTTTTGTGAAACGTAATTTAAACCTAGATTATAGATGTGAAATGGCATAGGTCATCCTTCGATCCATTGTAGAACTTGGAAACCCATTCAGGGAATATTCGTTCACATTTTTGTTGAACGCAGTTGGTTTTTACCATCCTGTATTAAAATATTTCCTTTTATCAATAGTGCAATTTATAAACAATGTTTTGTGAGTAGAATAAAATTTCCAATGGTAAAGTTAACTGCTTTTTCGACGTTATTTTACCAGCTAACTAAAAATAGGAAAGCCTTGAACCCCTTCCACTAAATTTAGTTAGTATTAAGATTCTTTTACAGGGAGTGCAGTGGAGCTGATGCTGAAATCATTAAGTATTTGGTTTTATCATCGCTAGTCTCACTGAGCTCTTCTGAATTCTACATGTCATTTGTGGTATGGTGTCTCCTTACCAGCAACAGGTCCCAGGCTCAAACTAGTCAATTCCCTAAAAAACATGCTCAGAGCGTCGTTGCTCGAAAGTGGTAGGGAGGCACGATATAGAACAAACAGACACCACACAGAATGTTAGGAATGATTTCAGAAACAAATTTAATAGTTAGCGTTAGATTGTGAAATTAATAATATGAATTTTAAGTATGCCAGATATTTCGTAATTTCAAATATTTCTAAAAGAAGAATAAATTTAACTGTAGTAACAGAGCTAGTAAATATCGTTTGTAACCAAATAATTACTTTTTATACATATGAGGTGCATTCAAGTTCTAAGGCCTCCGATTTTTTTTCTCCGGACTGGAAAGAGATAGAAACATGCGCATTGTTTTAAAATGAGGCCGCGTTCATTGTCAATACGTCCCAGAGATGGCAGCACTGTACGCCAGATGGAATTTTACCGCCAGCGGCGAGAATGAGAACTGTTTTAAATACTTAAAATGGCGACGTTTTCCTTACTTGAACAGCGTGCAATCATTCGTTTTCTAAATTTGTGTGGTGTGAAACCAATTGAAATTCATCGACAGTTGAAGGAGACATGTGGTGATGGAGTTATGGATGTGTCGAAAGTGTGTTCGTGGGTGCGACAGTTTAATGAAGGCAGAACATCGTGTGGCAACAAACCGAAACAACCTCGGGCTCGCACGAGCCGGTCTGACGACATGATCGAGAAAGTGGAGAGAATTGTTTTGGGGGATCGCCGAATGACTGTTGAACAGATCGCCTCCAGAGTTGGCATTTCTGTGGGTTCTGTGCACACAATCCTGCATGACGACCTGAAAATGCGAAAAGTGTCATCCAGGTGGGTGCCACGAATGCTGACGGACGACCACATGGCTGCCCGTGTGGCATGTTGCCAAGCAATGTTGACGCGCAACGACAGCATGAATGGGACTTTCTTTTCGTCGGTTGTGACAATGGATGAGACGTGGATGCCATTTTTCAATGCAGAAACAAAGCGCCAATCAGCTCAATGGAAGCACACAGATTCACCGCCACCAAAAAAGTTTCAGGTAACCGCCAGTACTGAAAAAATGATGGTGTCCATGTTCTGGGACAGCGATGGTGTAATCCTTACCCATTGCGTTCCAAAGGGCTCTACAGTAACAGGTGCATCCGACGAAAATGTTTTGAAGAACAAATTCCTTCCTGCACTGCAACAAAAACGTCCGGGAAGGGCTGCGCGTGTGCTGTTTCACCAAGACAACGCACCCGCACATCGAGCTAACGTTACGCAACAGTTTCTTCGTGATAACAACTTTGAAGTGATTCCTCATGCTCCCTACTCACCTGACCTGGCTCCTAGTGACTTTTGGCTTTTTCCAACAATGAAAGACACTCTCCGTGGCCGCACATTCACCAGCCGTGCTGCTACTGCCTCAGCGATTTTCCAGTGGTCAAAACAGACTCCTCATGGCGTCAGCGTTGTGAAAAATGTGTACGTCTGCAGGGCGATTACGTCGAGAAGTAACGCCAGTTTCATCGATTTCGGGTGAGTAGTTAATTAGAAAAAAAATCGGAGGCCTTAGAACTTGAATGCACCTCGTACAACATGTTGTTGTTGTTGTGGTCTTCAGTCCTGAGACTGGTTTGATGCAGCTCTCCATGCTACTCTATCCTGTGCAATCTTCTTCATCTCCCAGCACCTACTGCAACCTACATCCTTCTGAATCTGCTTAGTGTATTCATCTCTTGGTCTCCCTCTACGATTTTTACCCTCCACGCTGCCCTCCAATACTAAATTGGTGATCCCTTGATGCCTCAGAACATGTCCTACCAACCGATCCCTTCTTCTGGTCAAGTTGTGCCACAAACTTCTCTTCTCCCCAGTCCTATTTAATACTTCCTCATTAGTTATGTGATCTACCCATCTAATCTTCAGCATTCTTCTGTAGCACCACATTTCGAAAACTTCTATTCTCTTCTTGTCCAAACTATTTGTCGTCCATGTTTCACTTCCATACATGGCTACACTCCATACAAATACTTTCAGAAATGACTTCCTGACACTTAAATCTATACTCGATGTTAACAAATTTCTCTTCTTCAGAAACGCTTTCCTTGCAATTGCCAGTCTACATTTTATATCCTCTCTACTTCGACCATCATCAGTTATTTTGATCCCCAAATAGCAAAACTCGTTTACAACTTTAAGTGTCTCATTTCCTAATCTAATTCCCTCAGCATCACCCAACTTAATTCGACTACATTCCATTATCCTCGTTTTGCTTTTGTTGATGTTCATCTTATATCCTCCTTTCGAGACACTGTCCATTCCATTCAACTGCTCTTCCAAGTCCTTTGCTGTCTCTGACAGAATTACAATGTCATCGGCGAACCTCAAAGTTTTTATTTTTTCTCCACGGTTTTTAATACCTACTCCGAATTTTTCTTTTGTTTCCTTTACTGCTTGCTCAATATACAGATTGAATAACATCGGGGAGAGGCTACAACCCTGTCTTACTCCCTTCCCAACCACTGCTTCCCTTTCATGTCCCTCGACTCTTATAACTGCCATCTGGTTTCTGTACAAATTGTAAATAGCCTTTCGCTAACTGTATTTTACCCCTGGCACCTTTAGAATTTGAAAGAGAGTATTCCAGTCAGCATTGTCAAAAGCTTTCTCTAAGTCTACAAATGCTAGAAACGTAGGTTTGCCTTTCCTTAATCTATTTTCTAAGATAAGTCGTAAGGTCAGTATTGCCTCACGCGTTCCAGTGTTTCTACGGAATCCAAACTGATCTTCCCCGAGGTCAGCTTCTACTAGTTTTTCCATTCGTCTGTAAAGAATTCGTGTTAGTATTTTGTAGCTGTGGCTTATTAAACTGATTGTTCGGTAATTTTCACATCTGTCAACACCTGCTTTCTTTGGGATTGGAATTATTATATTCTTCTTGAAGTCTGAGGGTATTTCGCCTGTTTCATACATCTTGCTCACCAGATGGTACAGTTTTGTCAGGACTGGCTCTCCCAAGGCTGTCAGTAGTTCCAATGGGATGTTGTCTACTCCCGGGGCCTTGTTTCGACTCAGGTCTTTCAGTGCTCTGTCAAACTCTTCACGCAGTATCGTATCTCCCATTCCATCTTCATCTACATCCTCTTCCATTTCCATAATACTGTCCTCAAGTACATCGCTCTTGTCTAGACCCTCTATATACTCCTTCCACCTTTCTGCTTTCCCTTCTTTGCTTAGAACTGGGTTTCCATCTGAGCTCTTGATATTCATACAAATGGCTCTCTTTTCTCCAAAGGTCTCTTTAATTTTCCTGTAGGCAGTATCTATCTTACCCCTAGTGAGATAAGCCTCTACATCCTTACATTTGTCCTCTAGCCATCGCTGCTTAGCCATTTTGCGCTTCCTGTCGACCTCATTTTTGAGACGTTTGTATTCCTTTTTGTCTGCTTCATTTACTACATTTTTATATTTTCTCATCAAATAAATTTAATATTTCTTCTGTTACCGAAGGATTTCTACTAGCCCTCGTCTTTTTACCTATTTGATCCTCTGCTACCTTCACTACTTCATCCCTCAAAGCTACCCATTCTTCTTCTACTGTATTTCTTTCCCCCATTCCTGTCAATTGTTCCCTTACGCTCTCCCTGAAACTCTGTACAACCTCTGGTTCTTTCAGTTTATCCAGGTCCCATCTCCTTAAATTCCCACCTTTTTGCAGTTTCTTCAGTTTTAATCTACAGGTCATAACCAATAGATTGTGGTCAGAGTTCGCATCTGCCCCTGGAAATGTCTTACAATTTAAAATCTGGTTCCTAAATCTCTGTCTTATCATTATATAATCTATCTGATACCTTTTAGTATCTCCAGGGTTCTTCCATGTATACAACCTTCTTTCATGATTCTTAAACCAAGTGTTAGCTATGATTACGTTGTGCTCTGTGCAAAATTCTACCAGGCGGCTTCCTCTTTCATTTCTTAGCCCCAATCCATATTCACGTACTACGTTTCTCTCCCTCCCTTTTCCTACACTCGAATTCCAGTCAGCCATGACTATTAAATTTTCGTCTCCCTTCACTATCTGAATAATTTCTTTTATTTCATCATACATTTCTTCAATTTATTCGTCATCTGCAGAGCTAGTTGGCATATAAACTTGTACTACTGTAGTAGGTGTGGGCTTCGTATCTATCTTGGCCACAATAGTGCGTTCACTATGCTGTTTGCAGTTGCTTACCCGCATTCCTATTTTCCTATTCATTATTAAACATACTCCTGCATTACCCCTATTTGATTTGGTGTTTATAACCCTGTAGTCACCTGACCAGAAGTCTTGTTCCTCCTGCCACCGAACTTCACTAATTCCCACTATATCTAACTTTAACCTCTCCTTTTCCCTTTTTAAATTTTCTAACCTACCTGCCCGATTAAGGGATCTGACATTCCATGCTCCGATCCGTAGAACGCCAGCTTTCTTTCTCCTGAGAACGACATCCTCTTGAGTAGTCCCCGCCCGGAGATCCGAATGGGGGACTATTTTACCTCCGGAATATTTTACCCAAGAGGACGCCATCATCATTTAATCATACAGTAAAGCTGTATCGTATACAACATATCGTATACAAAATCATATGAAATACTTTAAGTGAAACAGCCGAGATAATGTTCACCTGCACGAGAGTCGAAAATATCCCTGGTATCGACTATTTCCATAATGAAAGGTTATGTCAGGGGAGGGTGTCCCATTACGCACTTCCATGCAAAACAGCATGGATTCCAAAAACATGGACCATAAACTGAACTCGCACTTTTCTCACATGATGTCTTGAAATTGATGGATCATATCAATCAGGTGGATAAAGTGTTGTTTGATTACTAAAAACCTTTTGACCCAATACCACACTTATGCTTTTAGTATCGATTACATGGTGCTTTGGAATGTCAAGCGAAATTTCTGACTGGATTGGGAATTTCTTCGTAGGAAGGATGCGGCATGTTAGCTCGAATGGCGTGTCATGGGCAAATGTAGGCGTTAAGTGTTCCCTAGAGAAGGGTGTTGCGATCGTTGGAGTTCGTGTTGTGCATCAATGACCGTGCAGACAATATTCGTGGATGATGTAGTTATCTATAATGGCGTACTATCTGAAAAAATGCTGAACAACTATTCAGTCGGACCTCGATAATATTTCGAAGTTGTGAAAACTTTGGCAATGTGATTTAAAAAATCAGAAATGTAAAACTGTGAACTTGTCTTCACAAAACGAAAACATAGTCGTACCCTAAGAATAAAGTATCAACGACTCACTACTGGAATAGGACAACTGGTACAAATACCTGCCGTATTAACAAATGGTTCAAATGGCTCTGAGCACTATACGACTTCTGAGGTCATCAGTCGCCTAGAACTTAGAACTAATTAAACCGAACTAACCTAAGGACATCAGACACATCCATGCCCGAGGCAGGATTCGAACCTGCGACCGTAGCGGTCTCGCGGTTCCAGACTGTAGAGCCTAGAACCGCACGGCCACTCCGGCCGACCCGTATTAACAATTTGCAGGGATGTGAAATGGCAGGTTTTACTTAATACCTGTTTGTTTAACCTTTAAGTATAAATGGAGTGGAAGGGCTGCCCCTATAAAGTGAACATTTCAATTCCAGTGGGTTTATTAGCTACCCAAAACAACCGCATGAAATCTGACAGGCGGCACTCGGGCAAAATTATTTAAGAGACTTACATTGCATAAAATCATAAGCACGTTAATAAATCATGTCCCATAAACATTGAGAAGCGCCAGTCAGGTAAAATATTTAAGAAACTCTCATTGCATAAAATCATAAACAAGTTAATAAATCATTTCGCACGATCTCCCACCGCAGTTGACAGAACCCACTAAGTTTCCTTTAATTTACGTCTATGGACACAAGCTTTTTGTTAACAGATTATAGGTTTCGGTGTTTAATGATCATCATCAGATCTATTTTATAAAAACAAAGTCCTAATGTACTGCAGCGATAGTGGCTACAGTGCATTAGGACTTTGTTTTTATAAAACAGATCTGATGATGGTCATTATAGACCGAAACCGGTAATCTGTTAACAAAACGTTTGTGACCATAGACGTTAATTAAAGGAAACCTATTGTCACTGTTTTATTCGTGACAATGTCGCAGCTTGTAGAACCAACTAAGGCTGAATTTAATCACAAATTTAACAAACAAAACTCGTTAAGACACATTATTTAAGACCCTTTCATTTTCAACTTTAAGACGAATACTTAATACGTACTTATTAAACGTAAACTGGGCAATTTTGCAGAGCGAACCCGAAATTACTGAAATGCCCATTGACTTGTAAGATGGGCTTTTAGGGCATAGAAAGTTACAGCTTCGTACAATGATAAATGTGTAACAACAGAAGTAAGGCCCAAGCTTGTAAGGCCGGAGTTTAACCACGAACGGTGGAGCCGACTGAGGGAAGTAATGCTTAACTTGGAACCGAGACGTGGCTCCGTTAGCAACCACACATTGAGTAGGCCACCGAAACGTGTCCCAAGCAAACGCTACTAAAGAGGAACACACGAGCTGAGGCCGAGTCCACCGCCCGTAAGCCAGACTTGTCATCTAAGGGGAAGCCCTGTGCTTCGGTTGCACACTGCACATCAGCTCATGAAACACGGAACACACCCGACAACAAGAGGCAGAATAACTTTCCTTAACTTTAACATTTAAGATTGACCAGTAAATTAACTCTTTAAAATCAAGGCTAAACAACAACCAAGTTCACTCGCAAGTGCTTCTTTTACGTAAAACTGTACTTGATAAACAAACACTAAGAGTGGGAAATGAACTGGCTGCCGAGAACCGACCCTCACTAGAACTTAACGACACACATCTGCAAAAACATCAGTATTGTGCGGAAGCAGAGCATACACTTAGTTCAAATGGTTCAAATGGCTCTGAGCACTATGCGACTTAACTCCTGAGGTCATCAGTCCCCTAGAACTTAGAACTACTTAAACCTAACTAACCTAAGGACATCACACACATGCATGCCCGAGGCAGGATTCGAACCTGCGACCGTAGCGGTCTCGCGGTTCCAGACTGAAGCGCCTAGAAGCGCACGGATACACTTATAAGAGGCCTCAAATGAAATCGAACAAACATAACATCACACGTCTTACTGTACCAAGAGCGATCACAGTCACAGTTAACTAACAAGGGGAGGCCACCAATTGTGAAATTCAGATTCGATTCATACTGCGCATAATAAAAGCTCATGGCCCGAGGTGTAATGTGGCAAAGCACCAAGATCCACTTCTCAGCCGCTGTCGAGAAAATCGACAGTTAAAAGAAACCGTTGCCGTGAAATACTCTCTACGATTAATAGTTCTCTACAGCGTCGTGGCGCAGCGGTAAGCGCTCGGGTTCGTAATCCGAATGTCGCCGAATCGGATCTCGCGCCATGCAACCTTTTTTTTTATTTGTTTTTTGTAATTCAAAAGTATATATATATATATATATATATATATATATATATATAATTCCTGGCAATCAGTTGCAACAATTATGCATATAATAAGTTGTTGAAACTCATTTGTCGTGGAAAAATAATACTTGAAATAAAACACAATATCACAAATAACATTCAAGTGGATACAATTTATTGAAAAGTTCGGTATACACTCGCACATAATTAACAATTAGTGACCAGAAGTAGCTGGAGTATCGCACGAACCAGAGTGATAGTTATCACAGAAACATGGAAAGCAGAAACAGCACGACATGGAGCACATCTGATAAACGATGCGTTTTCACAAGAACAATTGTTTTTTAAATTATCTGTTGGGAAACACACTTGACTGACATTCTGAAAAATTGTTCTATCGTTCGTCTGGTTTGATGCATACCACGCGTATCGTATGATATCGGCAAAAATCGGAGAAGACAATTGGTGGTGGACGATGGATTGGATTTTTATACAATCGTCTCTCGAGTTGATGTCACGGTTTCGCTCGATTAAAAAAGCACAATTTTGAAGGCGGTTGATCAAATTTTTTACTTGCCGGTAAAAATACGTCACACGGTTGGACGAGAGGAGTGCACTTTGGAGGAATGACTGTATGTGTGTGTGTGTGTGTGTGTGTGTGTGTGTGTGTGTGTGTGTGTGTGTGTGTGTATAGATTTGAATTACAAAAAACAAATAATAAAAAAAAAAGTTGCATGGCGCGAGATTCGATCCGGCGACCTTAGGATTACGAACCCGAGCGCTTACCGCTGCGCCACGACGCTGTAGAAAATTATTAAACGTAGACGGCATTTCACAGCAACGGTTTCTTTTAACTGTCGATTTTCTCGACAGCGGCTGAGAAGTGCATCTTGGTGCTTTGCCACATTACACCTCGGGCCAAGAGCTTTTATTATGCGCAGTATGAATCGAATCTGAATTTCACAATTGGCGGCCTCCCCTTGTAAGCGCTCTTAGTAATTGGAGTACTTAACTGGGTGTCTTGATGCTGGGGCGATTTTGCGAAGATGTCAGACGATCACTTCGCGAGACCATAACATCGTGTCCCTCCAAGGAAGGGGGCACATGCACAGCTCACGAGGTTGCCGGAGAATGCACAGCGCCGGCCGACTCCAGCACAGCCACGTGACACCCGCCAGCCAATCGGCGACTCGCGCACCGCCGCCTTCCGTTCCCTAGTCGCGGTCGGCACTCCCTTATATCTGCAGCCGGCCCGAGCCCTGCACTAGGAAATCGACCGTCCTCCAGTCACAGACACAACTGGCGCCGGTCCCGCCGCGGCTCAACCCTCACACAGGCTCAGTCATGGGTAAAGCACGTGCTAGACTTCCACTGATTGGCAGAATACTAGGGGAATGCAGACAGTCTACAAAGGAGAATGTTTACAAAACACTAGTGTTACGGATCGCAGGATGTTGGTCAGCAGTGTGGGATCGTTACCAGACCGGAACTAATAAGGAATATTCAGTGTATACAGAGAGGGGCGGAAGGACTGGTCGCAGGCTTGTTTAATGCATGAAACTCGCAGATTCTTGAAGACAGACGAGAGCTTTTCGGAGAAAGACTACTTACGAAGTTTCAAGGACCGGCTTTAAATGGTTCC
Source organism: Schistocerca serialis cubense (assembly GCF_023864345.2). NCBI lineage: Eukaryota > Metazoa > Arthropoda > Insecta > Orthoptera > Acrididae > Schistocerca > Schistocerca serialis. Next base: position 55,675,732 of record NC_064647.1, on the reverse strand, counting down.
TTTAGCATTATATTACAATATAGTACGCTCCCGTAGGGTTGGTCAGGACAATGCAGCACGCACACTGGTATTTAAACAATCGTTTTTCCCGCACTGCATACGTAAATAAAAGGGATAAAACGCTAATAACTGGTACAAAGGGAGGTGCCCCCTGCCATGCACTGCCCCACACTATGGTACAGGGTCTAATCGATGACTGTTCTCAACGTACCACAGTGATGTAGAGGAAGGCTAGATGAACACTTGTGGTCAGTCGAGCAGCAAAACAGCCTCTAATTGACTTACAGCGTGTAAGTGACAACGCATGCGTGAAGCATTAGTCCTATGGAAAAACTGAATAGCACCTTTTTTGTACGAAATGTAAGGTAGTTAAAATTTACACTGGCAAACTTCGCTAGACGCCGCAGTTTTTGTTATTGACTTGCCACGGGTCGCGCGGCTCCCTCCGTCGGAGGTTCGAGTCCACCCTCGGGAATGGGTGTGTGTGCGTCGTCCATAGCGCAAGTTAGTTTAAGTTACATTAAGTAGTGTGTCAACCTAGAGACCGATGACTGTTCTCAACGTACCACAGTGATGTAGAGGAAGGCTAGATGAACACTTGTGGTCAGTCGAGCAGCAAAACAGCCTCTAATTGACTTACAGCGTGTAAGTGACAACGCATGCGTGAAGCATTAGTCCTATGGAAAAACTGAATAGCACCTTTTTTGTACGAAATGTAAGGTAGTTAAAATTTACACTGGCAAACTTCGCTAGACGCCGCAGTTTTTGTTATTGACTTGCCACGGGTCGCGCGGCTCCCTCCGTCGGAGGTTCGAGTCCACCCTCGGGAATGGGTGTGTGTGCGTCGTCCATAGCGCAAGTTAGTTTAAGTTACATTAAGTAGTGTGTCAACCTAGAGACCGATGACTGTTCTCAACGTACCACAGTGATGTAGAGGAAGGCTAGATGAACACTTGTGGTCAGTCGAGCAGCAAAACAGCCTCTAATTGACTTACAGCGTGTAAGTGACAACACATTCGTGAAGCATTAGTCCTATGGAAAAACTGAATAGCACCTTTTTTGTAGGAAATGTAAGGTAGTTAAAATTTACACTGGCAAACTTCGCTAGACGCCGCAGTTTTTGTTATTGACTTGCCACGGGTCGCGCGGCTCCCTCCGTCGGAGGTTCGAGTCCACCCTCGGGAATGGGTGTGTGTGCGTCGTCCATAGCGCAAGTTAGTTTAAGTTACATTAAGTAGTGTGTCAACCTAGAGACCGATGACTGTTCTCAACGTACCACAGTGATGTAGAGGAAGGCTAGATGAACACTTGTGGTCAGTCGAGCAGCAAAACAGCCTCTAATTGACTTACAGCGTGTAAGTGACAACGCATTCGTGAAGCATTAGTCCTATGGAAAAACTGAATAGCACCTTTTTTGTAGGAAATGTAAGGTAGTTAAAATTTACACTGGCAAACTTCGCTAGACGCCGCAGTTTTTGTTATTGACTTGCCACGGGTCGCGCGGCTCCCTCCGTCGGAGGTTCGAGTCCACCCTCGGGAATGGGTGTGTGTGCGTCGTCCATAGCGCAAGTTAGTTTAAGTTACATTAAGTAGTGTGTCAACCTAGAGACCGATGACTGTTCTCAACGTACCACAGTGATGTAGAGGAAGGCTAGATGAACACTTGTGGTCAGTCGAGCAGCAAAACAGCCTCTAATTGACTTACAGCGTGTAAGTGACAACGCATTCGTGAAGCATTAGTCCTATGGAAAAACTGAATAGCACCTTTTTTGTAGGAAATGTAAGGTAGTTAAAATTTACACTGGCAAACTTCGCTAGACGCCGCAGTTTTTGTTATTGACTTGCCACGGGTCGCGCGGCTCCCTCCGTCGGAGGTTCGAGTCCACCCTCGGGAATGGGTGTGTGTGCGTCGTCCATAGCGCAAGTTAGTTTAAGTTACATTAAGTAGTGTGTCAACCTAGAGACCGATGACTGTTCTCAACGTACCACAGTGATGTAGAGGAAGGCTAGATGAACACTTGTGGTCAGTCGAGCAGCAAAACAGCCTCTAATTGACTTACAGCGTGTAAGTGACAACGCATGCGTGAAGCATTAGTCCTATGGAAAAACTGAATAGCACCTTTTTTGTACGAAATGTAAGGTAGTTAAAATTTACACTGGCAAACTTCGCTAGACGCCGCAGTTTTTGTTATTGACTTGCCACGGGTCGCGCGGCTCCCTCCGTCGGAGGTTCGAGTCCACCCTCGGGAATGGGTGTGTGTGCGTCGTCCATAGCGCAAGTTAGTTTAAGTTACATTAAGTAGTGTGTCAACCTAGAGACCGATGACTGTTCTCAACGTACCACAGTGATGTAGAGGAAGGCTAGATGAACACTTGTGGTCAGTCGAGCAGCAAAACAGCCTCTAATTGACTTACAGCGTGTAAGTGACAACGCATGCGTGAAGCATTAGTCCTATGGAAAAACTGAATAGCACCTTTTTTGTAGGAAATGTAAGGTAGTTAAAATTTACACTGGCAAACTTCGCTAGACGCCGCAGTTTTTGTTATTGACTTGCCACGGGTCGCGCGGCTCCCTCCGTCGGAGGTTCGAGTCCACCCTCGGGAATGGGTGTGTGTGCGTCGTCCATAGCGCAAGTTAGTTTAAGTTACATTAAGTAGTGTGTCAACCTAGAGACCGATGACTGTTCTCAACGTACCACAGTGATGTAGAGGAAGGCTAGATGAACACTTGTGGTCAGTCGAGCAGCAAAACAGCCTCTAATTGACTTACAGCGTGTAAGTGACAACGCATGCGTGAAGCATTAGTCCTATGGAAAAACTGAATAGCACCTTTTTTGTAGGAAATGTAAGGTAGTTAAAATTTACACTGGCAAACTTCGCTAGACGCCGCAGTTTTTGTTATTGACTTGCCACGGGTCGCGCGGCTCCCTCCGTCGGAGGTTCGAGTCCACCCTCGGGAATGGGTGTGTGTGCGTCGTCCATAGCGCAAGTTAGTTTAAGTTACATTAAGTAGTGTGTCAACCTAGAGACCGATGACTGTTCTCAACGTACCACAGTGATGTAGAGGAAGGCTAGATGAACACTTGTGGTCAGTCGAGCAGCAAAACAGCCTCTAATTGACTTACAGCGTGTAAGTGACAACGCATTCGTGAAGCATTAGTCCTATGGAAAAACTGAATAGCACCTTTTTTGTAGGAAATGTAAGGTAGTTAAAATTTACACTGGCAAACTTCGCTAGACGCCGCAGTTTTTGTTATTGACTTGCCACGGGTCGCGCGGCTCCCTCCGTCGGAGGTTCGAGTCCACCCTCGGGAATGGGTGTGTGTGCGTCGTCCATAGCGCAAGTTAGTTTAAGTTACATTAAGTAGTGTGTCAACCTAGAGACCGATGACTGTTCTCAACGTACCACAGTGATGTAGAGGAAGGCTAGATGAACACTTGTGGTCAGTCGAGCAGCAAAACAGCCTCTAATTGACTTACAGCGTGTAAGTGACAACGCATGCGTGAAGCATTAGTCCTATGGAAAAACTGAATAGCACCTTTTTTGTAGGAAATGTAAGGTAGTTAAAATTTACACTGGCAAACTTCGCTAGACGCCGCAGTTTTTGTTATTGACTTGCCACGGGTCGCGCGGCTCCCTCCGTCGGAGGTTCGAGTCCACCCTCGGGAATGGGTGTGTGTGCGTCGTCCATAGCGCAAGTTAGTTTAAGTTACATTAAGTAGTGTGTCAACCTAGAGACCGATGACTGTTCTCAACGTACCACAGTGATGTAGAGGAAGGCTAGATGAACACTTGTGGTCAGTCGAGCAGCAAAACAGCGTCTAATTGACTTACAGCGTGTAAGTGACAACGCATGCGTGAAGCATTAGTCCTATGGAAAAACTGAATAGCACCTTTTTTGTAGGAAATGTAAGGTAGTTAAAATTTACACTGGCAAACTTCGCTAGACGCCGCAGTTTTTGTTATTGACTTGCCACGGGTCGCGCGGCTCCCTCCGTCGGAGGTTCGAGTCCACCCTCGGGAATGGGTGTGTGTGCGTCGTCCATAGCGCAAGTTAGTTTAAGTTACATTAAGTAGTGTGTCAACCTAGAGACCGATGACTGTTCTCAACGTACCACAGTGATGTAGAGGAAGGCTAGATGAACACTTGTGGTCAGTCGAGCAGCAAAACAGCCTCTAATTGACTTACAGCGTGTAAGTGACAACGCATGCGTGAAGCATTAGTCCTATGGAAAAACTGAATAGCACCTTTTTTGTACGAAATGTAAGGTAGTTAAAATTTACACTGGCAAACTTCGCTAGACGCCGCAGTTTTTGTTATTGACTTGCCACGGGTCGCGCGGCTCCCTCCGTCGGAGGTTCGAGTCCACCCTCGGGAATGGGTGTGTGTGCGTCGTCCATAGCGCAAGTTAGTTTAAGTTACATTAAGTAGTGTGTCAACCTAGAGACCGATGACTGTTCTCAACGTACCACAGTGATGTAGAGGAAGGCTAGATGAACACTTGTGGTCAGTCGAGCAGCAAAACAGCCTCTAATTGACTTACAGCGTGTAAGTGACAACACATTCGTGAAGCATTAGTCCTATGGAAAAACTGAATAGCACCTTTTTTGTAGGAAATGTAAGGTAGTTAAAATTTACACTGGCAAACTTCGCTAGACGCCGCAGTTTTTGTTATTGACTTGCCACGGGTCGCGCGGCTCCCTCCGTCGGAGGTTCGAGTCCACCCTCGGGAATGGGTGTGTGTGCGTCGTCCATAGCGCAAGTTAGTTTAAGTTACATTAAGTAGTGTGTCAACCTAGAGACCGATGACTGTTCTCAACGTACCACAGTGATGTAGAGGAAGGCTAGATGAACACTTGTGGTCAGTCGAGCAGCAAAACAGCCTCTAATTGACTTACAGCGTGTAAGTGACAACGCATTCGTGAAGCATTAGTCCTATGGAAAAACTGAATAGCACCTTTTTTGTAGGAAATGTAAGGTAGTTAAAATTTACACTGGCAAACTTCGCTAGACGCCGCAGTTTTTGTTATTGACTTGCCACGGGTCGCGCGGCTCCCTCCGTCGGAGGTTCGAGTCCACCCTCGGGAATGGGTGTGTGTGCGTCGTCCATAGCGCAAGTTAGTTTAAGTTACATTAAGTAGTGTGTCAACCTAGAGACCGATGACTGTTCTCAACGTACCACAGTGATGTAGAGGAAGGCTAGATGAACACTTGTGGTCAGTCGAGCAGCAAAACAGCCTCTAATTGACTTACAGCGTGTAAGTGACAACGCATTCGTGAAGCATTAGTCCTATGGAAAAACTGAATAGCACCTTTTTTGTAGGAAATGTAAGGTAGTTAAAATTTACACTGGCAAACTTCGCTAGACGCCGCAGTTTTTGTTATTGACTTGCCACGGGTCGCGCGGCTCCCTCCGTCGGAGGTTCGAGTCCACCCTCGGGAATGGGTGTGTGTGCGTCGTCCATAGCGCAAGTTAGTTTAAGTTACATTAAGTAGTGTGTCAACCTAGAGACCGATGACTGTTCTCAACGTACCACAGTGATGTAGAGGAAGGCTAGATGAACACTTGTGGTCAGTCGAGCAGCAAAACAGCCTCTAATTGACTTACAGCGTGTAAGTGACAACGCATGCGTGAAGCATTAGTCCTATGGAAAAACTGAATAGCACCTTTTTTGTACGAAATGTAAGGTAGTTAAAATTTACACTGGCAAACTTCGCTAGACGCCGCAGTTTTTGTTATTGACTTGCCACGGGTCGCGCGGCTCCCTCCGTCGGAGGTTCGAGTCCACCCTCGGGAATGGGTGTGTGTGCGTCGTCCATAGCGCAAGTTAGTTTAAGTTACATTAAGTAGTGTGTCAACCTAGAGACCGATGACTGTTCTCAACGTACCACAGTGATGTAGAGGAAGGCTAGATGAACACTTGTGGTCAGTCGAGCAGCAAAACAGCCTCTAATTGACTTACAGCGTGTAAGTGACAACGCATGCGTGAAGCATTAGTCCTATGGAAAAACTGAATAGCACCTTTTTTGTAGGAAATGTAAGGTAGTTAAAATTTACACTGGCAAACTTCGCTAGACGCCGCAGTTTTTGTTATTGACTTGCCACGGGTCGCGCGGCTCCCTCCGTCGGAGGTTCGAGTCCACCCTCGGGAATGGGTGTGTGTGCGTCGTCCATAGCGCAAGTTAGTTTAAGTTACATTAAGTAGTGTGTCAACCTAGAGACCGATGACTGTTCTCAACGTACCACAGTGATGTAGAGGAAGGCTAGATGAACACTTGTGGTCAGTCGAGCAGCAAAACAGCCTCTAATTGACTTACAGCGTGTAAGTGACAACGCATGCGTGAAGCATTAGTCCTATGGAAAAACTGAATAGCACCTTTTTTGTAGGAAATGTAAGGTAGTTAAAATTTACACTGGCAAACTTCGCTAGACGCCGCAGTTTTTGTTATTGACTTGCCACGGGTCGCGCGGCTCCCTCCGTCGGAGGTTCGAGTCCACCCTCGGGAATGGGTGTGTGTGCGTCGTCCATAGCGCAAGTTAGTTTAAGTTACATTAAGTAGTGTGTCAACCTAGAGACCGATGACTGTTCTCAACGTACCACAGTGATGTAGAGGAAGGCTAGATGAACACTTGTGGTCAGTCGAGCAGCAAAACAGCCTCTAATTGACTTACAGCGTGTAAGTGACAACGCATTCGTGAAGCATTAGTCCTATGGAAAAACTGAATAGCACCTTTTTTGTAGGAAATGTAAGGTAGTTAAAATTTACACTGGCAAACTTCGCTAGACGCCGCAGTTTTTGTTATTGACTTGCCACGGGTCGCGCGGCTCCCTCCGTCGGAGGTTCGAGTCCACCCTCGGGAATGGGTGTGTGTGCGTCGTCCATAGCGCAAGTTAGTTTAAGTTACATTAAGTAGTGTGTCAACCTAGAGACCGATGACTGTTCTCAACGTACCACAGTGATGTAGAGGAAGGCTAGATGAACACTTGTGGTCAGTCGAGCAGCAAAACAGCCTCTAATTGACTTACAGCGTGTAAGTGACAACGCATGCGTGAAGCATTAGTCCTATGGAAAAACTGAATAGCACCTTTTTTGTAGGAAATGTAAGGTAGTTAAAATTTACACTGGCAAACTTCGCTAGACGCCGCAGTTTTTGTTATTGACTTGCCACGGGTCGCGCGGCTCCCTCCGTCGGAGGTTCGAGTCCACCCTCGGGAATGGGTGTGTGTGCGTCGTCCATAGCGCAAGTTAGTTTAAGTTACATTAAGTAGTGTGTCAACCTAGAGACCGATGACTGTTCTCAACGTACCACAGTGATGTAGAGGAAGGCTAGATGAACACTTGTGGTCAGTCGAGCAGCAAAACAGCGTCTAATTGACTTACAGCGTGTAAGTGACAACGCATGCGTGAAGCATTAGTCCTATGGAAAAACTGAATAGCACCTTTTTTGTAGGAAATGTAAGGTAGTTAAAATTTACACTGGCAAACTTCGCTAGACGCCGCAGTTTTTGTTATTGACTTGCCACGGGTCGCGCGGCTCCCTCCGTCGGAGGTTCGAGTCCACCCTCGGGAATGGGTGTGTGTGCGTCGTCCATAGCGCAAGTTAGTTTAAGTTACATTAAGTAGTGTGTCAACCTAGAGACCGATGACTGTTCTCAACGTACCACAGTGATGTAGAGGAAGGCTAGATGAACACTTGTGGTCAGTCGAGCAGCAAAACAGCCTCTAATTGACTTACAGCGTGTAAGTGACAACGCATGCGTGAAGCATTAGTCCTATGGAAAAACTGAATAGCACCTCTTTTGTAGGAAATGTAAGGTAGTTAAAATTTACACTGGCAAACTTCGCTAGACGCCGCAGTTTTTGTTATTGACTTGCCACGGGTCGCGCGGCTCCCTCCGTCGGAGGTTCGAGTCCACCCTCGGGAATGGGTGTGTGTGCGTCGTCCATAGCGCAAGTTAGTTTAAGTTACATTAAGTAGTGTGTCAACCTAGAGACCGATGACTGTTCTCAACGTACCACAGTGATGTAGAGGAAGGCTAGATGAACACTTGTGGTCAGTCGAGCAGCAAAACAGCCTCTAATTGACTTACAGCGTGTAAGTGACAACGCATTCGTGAAGCATTAGTCCTATGGAAAAACTGAATAGCACCTTTTTTGTAGGAAATGTAAGGTAGTTAAAATTTACACTGGCAAACTTCGCTAGACGCCGCAGTTTTTGTTATTGACTTGCCACGGGTCACGCGGCTCCCTCCGTCGGAGGTTCGAGTCCACCCTCGGGAATGGGTGTGTGTGCGTCGTCCATAGCGCAAGTTAGTTTAAGTTACATTAAGTAGTGTGTCAACCTAGAGACTGATGACTGTTCTCAACGTACCACAGTGATGTAGAGGAAGGCTAGATGAACACTTGTGGTCAGTCGAGCAGCAAAACAGCCTCTAATTGACTTACAGCGTGTAAGTGACAATGCATGCGTGAAGCATTAGTCCTATGGAAAAACTGAATAGCACCTTTTTTGTAGGAAATGTAAGGTAGTTAAAATTTACACTGGCAAACTTCGCTAGACGCCGCAGTTTTTGTTATTGACTTGCCACGGGTCGCGCGGCTCCCTCCGTCGGAGGTTCGAGTCCACCCTCGGGAATGGGTGTGTGTGCGTCGTCCATAGCGCAAGTTAGTTTAAGTTACATTAAGTAGTGTGTCAACCTAGAGACCGATGACTGTTCTCAACGTACCACAGTGATGTAGAGGATGGCTAGATGAACACTTGTGGTCAGTCGAGCAGCAAAACAGCCTCTAATTGACTTACAGCGTGTAAGTGACAACGCATGCGTGAAGCATTAGTCCTATGGAAAAACTGAATAGCACCTTTTTTGTAGGAAATGTAAGGTAGTTAAAATTTACACTGGCAAACTTCGCTAGACGCCGCAGTTTTTGTTATTGACTTGCCACGGGTCGCGCGGCTCCCTCCGTCGGAGGTTCGAGTCCACCCTCGGGAATGGGTGTGTGTGCGTCGTCCATAGCGCAAGTTAGTTTAAGTTACATTAAGTAGTGTGTCAACCTAGAGACCGATGACTGTTCTCAACGTACCACAGTGATGTAGAGGAAGGCTAGATGAACACTTGTGGTCAGTCGAGCAGCAAAACAGCCTCTAATTGACTTACAGCGTGTAAGTGACAACGCATGCGTGAAGCATTAGTCCTATGGAAAAACTGAATAGCACCTTTTTTGTACGAAATGTAAGGTAGTTAAAATTTACACTGGCAAACTTCGCTAGACGCCGCAGTTTTTGTTATTGACTTGCCACGGGTCGCGCGGCTCCCTCCGTCGGAGGTTCGAGTCCACCCTCGGGAATGGGTGTGTGTGCGTCGTCCATAGCGCAAGTTAGTTTAAGTTACATTAAGTAGTGTGTCAACCTAGAGACCGATGACTGTTCTCAACGTACCACAGTGATGTAGAGGAAGGCTAGATGAACACTTGTGGTCAATCGAGCAGCAAAACAGCCTCTAATTGACTTACAGCGTGTAAGTGACAACGCATGCGTGAAGCATTAGTCCTATGGAAAAACTGAATAGCACCTTTTTTGTACGAAATGTAAGGTAGTTAAAATTTACACTGGCAAACTTCGCTAGACGCCGCAGTTTTTGTTATTGACTTGCCACGGGTCGCGCGGCTCCCTCCGTCGGAGGTTCGAGTCCACCCTCGGGAATGGGTGTGTGTGCGTCGTCCATAGCGCAAGTTAGTTTAAGTTACATTAAGTAGTGTGTCAACCTAGAGACCGATGACTGTTCTCAACGTACCACAGTGATGTAGAGGAAGGCTAGATGAACACTTGTGGTCAATCGAGCAGCAAAACAGCCTCTAATTGACTTACAGCGTGTAAGTGACAATGCATGCGTGAAGCATTAGTCCTATGGAAAAACTGAATAGCACCTTTTTTGTACGAAATGTAAGGTAGTTAAAATTTACACTGGTAAACTTCGCTAGACGCCGCAGTTTTTGTTATTGACTTGCCACGGGTCGCGCGGCTCCCTCCGTCGGAGGTTCGAGTCCACCCTCGGGAATGGGTGTGTGTGCGTCGTCCATAGCGCAAGTTAGTTTAAGTTATATTAAGTAGTGTGTCAACCTAGAGACCGATGACTGTTCTCAACGTACCACAGTGATGTAGAGGAAGGCTAGATGAACACTTGTGGTCAATCGAGCAGCAAAACAGCCTCTAATTGACTTACAGCGTGTAAGTGACAACGCATGCGTGAAGCATTAGTCCTATGGAAAAACTGAATAGCACCTTTTTTGTACGAAATGTAAGGTAGTTAAAATTTACACTGGCAAACTTCGCTAGACGCCGCAGTTTTTGTTATTGACTTGCCACGGGTCGCGCGGCTCCCTCCGTCGGAGGTTCGAGTCCACCCTCGGGAATGGGTGTGTGTGCGTCGTCCATAGCGCAAGTTAGTTTAAGTTACATTAAGTAGTGTGTCAACCTAGAGACCGATGACTGTTCTCAACGTACCACAGTGATGTAGAGGAAGGCTAGATGAACACTTGTGGTCAATCGAGCAGCAAAACAGCCTCTAATTGACTTACAGCGTGTAAGTGACAACGCATGCGTGAAGCATTAGTCCTATGGAAAAACTGAATAGCACCTTTTTTGTACGAAATGTAAGGTAGTTAAAATTTACACTGGCAAACTTCGCTAGACGCCGCAGTTTTTGTTATTGACTTGCCACGGGTCGCGCGGCTCCCTCCGTCGGAGGTTCGAGTCCACCCTCGGGAATGGGTGTGTGTGCGTCGTCCATAGCGCAAGTTAGTTTAAGTTACATTAAGTAGTGTGTCAACCTAGAGACCGATGACTGTTCTCAACGTACCACAGTGATGTAGAGGAAGGCTAGATGAACACTTGTGGTCAATCGAGCAGCAAAACAGCCTCTAATTGACTTACAGCGTGTAAGTGACAACGCATGCGTGAAGCATTAGTCCTATGGAAAAACTGAATAGCACCTTTTTTGTACGAAATGTAAGGTAGTTAAAATTTACACTGGCAAACTTCGCTAGACGCCGCAGTTTTTGTTATTGACTTGCCACGGGTCGCGCGGCTCCCTCCGTCGGAGGTTCGAGTCCACCCTCGGGAATGGGTGTGTGTGCGTCGTCCATAGCGCAAGTTAGTTTAAGTTACATTAAGTAGTGTGTCAACCTAGAGACCGATGACTGTTCTCAACGTACCACAGTGATGTAGAGGAAGGCTAGATGAACACTTGTGGTCAATCGAGCAGCAAAACAGCCTCTAATTGACTTACAGCGTGTAAGTGACAACGCATGCGTGAAGCATTAGTCCTATGGAAAAACTGAATAGCACCTTTTTTGTACGAAATGTAAGGTAGTTAAAATTTACACTGGCAAACTTCGCTAGACGCCGCAGTTTTTGTTATTGACTTGCCACGGGTCGCGCGGCTCCCTCCGTCGGAGGTTCGAGTCCACCCTCGGGAATGGGTGTGTGTGCGTCGTCCATAGCGCAAGTTAGTTTAAGTTACATTAAGTAGTGTGTCAACCTAGAGACCGATGACTGTTCTCAACGTACCACAGTGATGTAGAGGAAGGCTAGATGAACACTTGTGGTCAATCGAGCAGCAAAACAGCCTCTAATTGACTTACAGCGTGTAAGTGACAACGCATGCGTGAAGCATTAGTCCTATGGAAAAACTGAATAGCACCTTTTTTGTACGAAATGTAAGGTAGTTAAAATTTACACTGGCAAACTTCGCTAGACGCCGCAGTTTTTGTTATTGACTTGCCACGGGTCGCGCGGCTCCCTCCGTCGGAGGTTCGAGTCCACCCTCGGGAATGGGTGTGTGTGCGTCGTCCATAGCGCAAGTTAGTTTAAGTTACATTAAGTAGTGTGTCAACCTAGAGACCGATGACTGTTCTCAACGTACCACAGTGATGTAGAGGAAGGCTAGATGAACACTTGTGGTCAATCGAGCAGCAAAACAGCCTCTAATTGACTTACAGCGTGTAAGTGACAACGCATGCGTGAAGCATTAGTCCTATGGAAAAACTGAATAGCACCTTTTTTGTACGAAATGTAAGGTAGTTAAAATTTACACTGGCAAACTTCGCTAGACGCCGCAGTTTTTGTTATTGACTTGCCACGGGTCGCGCGGCTCCCTCCGTCGGAGGTTCGAGTCCACCCTCGGGAATGGGTGTGTGTGCGTCGTCCATAGCGCAAGTTAGTTTAAGTTACATTAAGTAGTGTGTCAACCTAGAGACCGATGACTGTTCTCAACGTACCACAGTGATGTAGAGGAAGGCTAGATGAACACTTGTGGTCAATCGAGCAGCAAAACAGCCTCTAATTGACTTACAGCGTGTAAGTGACAACGCATGCGTGAAGCATTAGTCCTATGGAAAAACTGAATAGCACCTTTTTTGTAGGAAATGTAAGGTAGTTAAAATTTACACTGGCAAACTTCGCTAGACGCCGCAGTTTTTGTTATTGACTTGCCACGGGTCGCGCGGCTCCCTCCGTCGGAGGTTCGAGTCCACCCTCGGGAATGGGTGTGTGTGCGTCGTCCATAGCGCAAGTTAGTTTAAGTTACATTAAGTAGTGTGTCAACCTAGAGACCGATGACTGTTCTCAACGTACCACAGTGATGTAGAGGAAGGCTAGATGAACACTTGTGGTCAGTCGAGCAGCAAAACAGCCTCTAATTGACTTACAGCGTGTAAGTGACAACGCATTCGTGAAGCATTAGTCCTATGGAAAAACTGAATAGCACCTTTTTTGTAGGAAATGTAAGGTAGTTAAAATTTACACTGGCAAACTTCGCTAGACGCCGCAGTTTTTGTTATTGACTTGCCACGGGTCGCGCGGCTCCCTCCGTCAGAGGTTCGAGTCCACCCTCGGGAATGGGTGTGTGTGCGTCGTCCATAGCGCAAGTTAGTTTAAGTTACATTAAGTAGTGTGTCAACCTAGAGACCGATGACTGTTCTCAACGTACCACAGTGATGTAGAGGAAGGCTAGATGAACACTTGTGGTCAGTCGAGCAGCAAAACAGCCTCTAATTGACTTACAGCGTGTAAGTGACAACGCATTCGTGAAGCATTAGTCCTATGGAAAAACTGAATAGCACCTTTTTTGTAGGAAATGTAAGGTAGTTAAAATTTACACTGGCAAACTTCGCTAGACGCCGCAGTTTTTGTTATTGACTTGCCACGGGTCGCGCGGCTCCCTCCGTCGGAGGTTCGAGTCCACCCTCGGGAATGGGTGTGTGTGCGTCGTCCATAGCGCAAGTTAGTTTAAGTTACATTAAGTAGTGTGTCAACCTAGAGACCGATGACTGTTCTCAACGTACCACAGTGATGTAGAGGAAGGCTAGATGAACACTTGTGGTCAGTCGAGCAGCAAAACAGCCTCTAATTGACTTACAGCGTGTAAGTGACAACGCATTCGTGAAGCATTAGTCCTATGGAAAAACTGAATAGCACCTTTTTTGTAGGAAATGTAAGGTAGTTAAAATTTACACTGGCAAACTTCGCTAGACGCCGCAGTTTTTGTTATTGACTTGCCACGGGTCGCGCGGCTCCCTCCGTCGGAGGTTCGAGTCCACCCTCGGGAATGGGTGTGTGTGCGTCGTCCATAGCGCAAGTTAGTTTAAGTTACATTAAGTAGTGTGTCAACCTAGAGACCGATGACTGTTCTCAACGTACCACAGTGATGTAGAGGAAGGCTAGATGAACACTTGTGGTCAGTCGAGCAGCAAAACAGCCTCTAATTGACTTACAGCGTGTAAGTGACAACGCATGCGTGAAGCATTAGTCCTATGGAAAAACTGAATAGCACCTTTTTTGTAGGAAATGTAAGGTAGTTAAAATTTACACTGGCAAACTTCGCTAGACGCCGCAGTTTTTGTTATTGACTTGCCACGGGTCGCGCGGCTCCCTCCGTCGGAGGTTCGAGTCCACCCTCGGGAATGGGTGTGTGTGCGTCGTCCATAGCGCAAGTTAGTTTTAGTTACATTAAGTAGTGTGTCAACCTAGAGACCGATGACTGTTCTCAACGTACCACAGTGTTGTAGAGGAAGGCTAGATGAACACTTGTGGTCAGTCGAGCAGCAAAACAGCCTCTAATTGACTTACAGCGTGTAAGTGACAACGCATGCGTGAAGCATTAGTCCTATGGAAAAACTGAATAGCACCTTTTTTGTAGGAAATGTTGTTGTTGTTCTGGTCTTCAGTCCTGAGACTGGTTTGATGCAGCTCTCCATGCTACTCTATCCTGTGCAAGCTTTTTCATCTCCCAGTACCTACTGCAACCTACATCCTTCTGAATCTGCTTAGTGTATTCATCTCTTGGTCTCCCTCTACGATTTTTACCCTCCACGCTCCCCTCCAATACTAAATTGGTGATCCCTTGATGCCTCAGAACATGTCCTAACAACCGATCCCTTCTTCTGGTCAAGTTGTGCCACAAACTTCTCTTCTCCCCAATCCTATTCAATACTTCCTCATTAGTTATGTGATCTACCCATCTAATCTTCAGCATTCTTCTGTAGCACCACATTTCGAAAGCTTCTATTCTCTTCTTGTCCAAACTATTTATCGTCCATGTTTCACTTCCATACATGGCTACACTCCATGCGAATACTTTCAGAAATGACTTCCTGACACTTAAATCAATACTGGATGTTAACAAATTTCTCTTCTTCAGAAACGCTTTCCTTGCCATTGCCAGCCTACATTTTATATCCACTCTACTTCGACCATCATCAGTTATTTTGCTCCCCAAATAGCAAAACTCCTTTACTACTTTAACTGCCTCATTTCCTAATCTAATTCCCTCAGCATCACCTGACTTAATTAGACTACATTCCATTATCCTTGTTTTGCTTTTGTTGATGTTCATCTTATATCCTCCTTTCAAGACACTGTCCATTCCATTCAACTGCTCTTCCATGTCCTTTGCTGTCTCTGACAGAATTATAATGTCATCGGCGAACCTCAAAGTTTTTATTTCTACTCCATGAATTTTAATACCTACTCCGAATTTTTCTTTTGTTTCCTTTACTGCTTGTTCAATATACATATTGAACAACATCGGGGAGAGGCTACAACCCTGTCTTACTCCCTTCCCAACCACTGCTTCCCTTTCATGTCCCTCGACTCTTATAACTGCCATCTGGTTTCTGTACAAATTGTAAATAGCCTTTCGCTCCCTGTATTTTACCCCTGCCACCTTTAGAATTTGAAAGAGAGTATTCCAGTCAACATTGTCAAAAGCTTTCTCTAAGTCTACAAATGCTAGAAACGTAGGTTTGCCTTTCCTTAATCCTTCTTCTAAGATAAGTCGTAAGGTCAGTATTGCCTCACGTGTTCCCGTGTTTCTACGGAATCCAAACTGATCTTCCCCGAGGTTGGCTTCTACTAGTTTTTCCATTCGTCTGTAAAGAATTCGTGTTAGTGTTAGTATTTTGCAGCTGTGTAGGAAATGTAAGGTAGTTAAAATTTACACTGGCAAACTTCGCTAGACGCCGCAGTTTTTGTTATTGACTTGCCACGGGTCGCGCGGCTCCCTCCGTCGGAGGTTCGAGTCCACCCTCGGGAATGGGTGTGTGTGCGTCGTCCATAGCGCAAGTTAGTTTAAGTTACATTAAGTAGTGTGTCAACCTAGAGACCGATGACTGTTCTCAACGTACCACAGTGATGTAGAGGAAGGCTAGATGAACACTTGTGGTCAGTCGAGCAGCAAAACAGCCTCTAATTGACTTACAGCGTGTAAGTGACAACGCATGCGTGAAGCATTAGTCCTATGGAAAAACTGAATAGCACCTTTTTTGTAGGAAATGTAAGGTAGTTAAAATTTACACTGGCAAACTTCGCTAGACGCCGCAGTTTTTGTTATTGACTTGCCACGGGTCGCGCGGCTCCCTCCGTCGGAGGTTCGAGTCCACCCTCGGGAATGGGTGTGTGTGCGTCGTCCATAGCGCAAGTTAGTTTAAGTTACATTAAGTAGTGTGTCAACCTAGAGACCGATGACTGTTCTCAACGTACCACAGTGATGTAGAGGAAGGCTAGATGAACACTTGTGGTCAGTCGAGCAGCAAAACAGCCTCTAATTGACTTACAGCGTGTAAGTGACAACGCATGCGTGAAGCATTAGTCCTATGGAAAAACTGAATAGCACCTTTTTTGTAGGGAATGTAAGGTAGTTAAAATTTACACTGGCAAACTTCGCTAGACGCCGCAGTTTTTGTTATTGACTTGCCACGGGTCGCGCGGCTCCCTCCGTCGGAGGTTCGAGTCCACCCTCGGGAATGGGTGTGTGTGTGTCGTCCATAGCGCAAGTTAGTTTAAGTTACATTAAGTAGTGTGTCAACCTAGAGACCGATGACTGTTCTCAACGTACCACAGTGATGTAGAGGAAGGCTAGATGAACACTTGTGGTCAGTCGAGCAGCAAAACAGCCTCTAATTGACTTACAGCGTGTAAGTGACAACGCATGCGTGAAGCATTAGTCCTATGGAAAAACTGAATAGCACCTTTTTTGTAGGAAATGTAAGGTAGTTAAAATTTACACTGGCAAACTTCGCTAGACGCCGCAGTTTTTGTTATTGACTTGCCACGGGTCGCGCGGCTCCCTCCGTCGGAGGTTCGAGTCCACCCTCGGGAATGGGTGTGTGTGCGTCGTCCATAGCGCAAGTTAGTTTAAGTTACATTAAGTAGTGTGTCAACCTAGAGACCGATGACTGTTCTCAACGTACCACAGTGATGTAGAGGAAGGCTAGATGAACACTTGTGGTCAGTCGAGCAGCAAAACAGCCTCTAATTGACTTACAGCGTGTAAGTGACAACGCATTCGTGAAGCATTAGTCCTATGGAAAAACTGAATAGCACCTTTTTTGTAGGAAATGTAAGGTAGTTAAAATTTACACTGGCAAACTTCGCTAGACGCCGCAGTTTTTGTTATTGACTTGCCACGGGTCGCGCGGCTCCCTCCGTCGGAGGTTCGAGTCCACCCTCGGGAATGGGTGTGTGTGCGTCGTCCATAGCGCAAGTTAGTTTAAGTTACATTAAGTAGTGTGTCAACCTAGAGACCGATGACTGTTCTCAACGTACCACAGTGATGTAGAGGAAGGCTAGATGAACACTTGTGGTCAGTCGAGCAGCAAAACAGCCTCTAATTGACTTACAGCGTGTAAGTGACAACGCATTCGTGAAGCATTAGTCCTATGGAAAAACTGAATAGCACCTTTTTTGTAGGAAATGTAAGGTAGTTAAAATTTACACTGGCAAACTTCGCTAGACGCCGCAGTTTTTGTTATTGACTTGCCACGGGTCGCGCGGCTCCCTCCGTCGGAGGTTCGAGTCCACCCTCGGGAATGGGTGTGTGTGCGTCGTCCATAGCGCAAGTTAGTTTAAGTTACATTAAGTAGTGTGTCAACCTAGAGACCGATGACTGTTCTCAACGTACCACAGTGATGTAGAGGAAGGCTAGATGAACACTTGTGGTCAGTCGAGCAGCAAAACAGCCTCTAATTGACTTACAGCGTGTAAGTGACAACGCATGCGTGAAGCATTAGTCCTATGGAAAAACTGAATAGCACCTTTTTTGTAGGAAATGTAAGGTAGTTAAAATTTACACTGGCAAACTTCGCTAGACGCCGCAGTTTTTGTTATTGACTTGCCACGGGTCGCGCGGCTCCCTCCGTCGGAGGTTCGAGTCCACCCTCGGGAATGGGTGTGTGTGCGTCGTCCATAGCGCAAGTTAGTTTAAGTTACATTAAGTAGTGTGTCAACCTAGAGACCGATGACTGTTCTCAACGTACCACAGTGATGTAGAGGAAGGCTAGATGAACACTTGTGGTCAGTCGAGCAGCAAAACAGCCTCTAATTGACTTACAGCGTGTAAGTGACAACGCATGCGTGAAGCATTAGTCCTATGGAAAAACTGAATAGCACCTTTTTTGTAGGGAATGTAAGGTAGTTAAAATTTACACTGGCAAACTTCGCTAGACGCCGCAGTTTTTGTTATTGACTTGCCACGGGTCGCGCGGCTCCCTCCGTCGGAGGTTCGAGTCCACCCTCGGGAATGGGTGTGTGTGTGTCGTCCATAGCGCAAGTTAGTTTAAGTTACATTAAGTAGTGTGTCAACCTAGAGACCGATGACTGTTCTCAACGTACCACAGTGATGTAGAGGAAGGCTAGATGAACACTTGTGGTCAGTCGAGCAGCAAAACAGCCTCTAATTGACTTACAGCGTGTAAGTGACAACGCATGCGTGAAGCATTAGTCCTATGGAAAAACTGAATAGCACCTTTTTTGTAGGAAATGTAAGGTAGTTAAAATTTACACTGGCAAACTTCGCTAGACGCCGCAGTTTTTGTTATTGACTTGCCACGGGTCGCGCGGCTCCCTCCGTCGGAGGTTCGAGTCCACCCTCGGGAATGGGTGTGTGTGCGTCGTCCATAGCGCAAGTTAGTTTAAGTTACATTAAGTAGTGTGTCAACCTAGAGACCGATGACTGTTCTCAACGTACCACAGTGATGTAGAGGAAGGCTAGATGAACACTTGTGGTCAGTCGAGCAGCAAAACAGCCTCTAATTGACTTACAGCGTGTAAGTGACAACGCATTCGTGAAGCATTAGTCCTATGGAAAAACTGAATAGCACCTTTTTTGTAGGAAATGTAAGGTAGTTAAAATTTACACTGGCAAACTTCGCTAGACGCCGCAGTTTTTGTTATTGACTTGCCACGGGTCGCGCGGCTCCCTCCGTCGGAGGTTCGAGTCCACCCTCGGGAATGGGTGTGTGTGCGTCGTCCATAGCGCAAGTTAGTTTAAGTTACATTAAGTAGTGTGTCAACCTAGAGACCGATGACTGTTCTCAACGTACCACAGTGATGTAGAGGAAGGCTAGATGAACACTTGTGGTCAGTCGAGCAGCAAAACAGCCTCTAATTGACTTACAGCGTGTAAGTGACAACGCATTCGTGAAGCATTAGTCCTATGGAAAAACTGAATAGCACCTTTTTTGTAGGAAATGTAAGGTAGTTAAAATTTACACTGGCAAACTTCGCTAGACGCCGCAGTTTTTGTTATTGACTTGCCACGGGTCGCGCGGCTCCCTCCGTCGGAGGTTCGAGTCCACCCTCGGGAATGGGTGTGTGTGCGTCGTCCATAGCGCAAGTTAGTTTAAGTTACATTAAGTAGTGTGTCAACCTAGAGACCGATGACTGTTCTCAACGTACCACAGTGATGTAGAGGAAGGCTAGATGAACACTTGTGGTCAGTCGAGCAGCAAAACAGCCTCTAATTGACTTACAGCGTGTAAGTGACAACGCATGCGTGAAGCATTAGTCCTATGGAAAAACTGAATAGCACCTTTTTTGTAGGAAATGTAAGGTAGTTAAAATTTACACTGGCAAACTTCGCTAGACGCCGCAGTTTTTGTTATTGACTTGCCACGGGTCGCGCGGCTCCCTCCGTCGGAGGTTCGAGTCCACCCTCGGGAATGGGTGTGTGTGCGTCGTCCATAGCGCAAGTTAGTTTAAGTTACATTAAGTAGTGTGTCAACCTAGAGACCGATGACTGTTCTCAACGTACCACAGTGATGTAGAGGAAGGCTAGATGAACACTTGTGGTCAGTCGAGCAGCAAAACAGCCTCTAATTGACTTACAGCGTGTAAGTGACAACGCATGCGTGAAGCATTAGTCCTATGGAAAAACTGAATAGCACCTTTTTTGTAGGAAATGTAAGGTAGTTAAAATTTACACTGGCAAACTTCGCTAGACGCCGCAGTTTTTGTTATTGACTTGCCACGGGTCGCACGGCTCCCTCCGTCGGAGGTTCGAGTCCACCCTCGGGAATGGGTGTGTGTGCGTCGTCCATAGCGCAAGTTAGTTTAAGTTACATTAAGTAGTGTGTCAACCTAGAGACCGATGACTGTTCTCAACGTACCACAGTGATGTAGAGGAAGGCTAGATGAACACTTGTGGTCAGTCGAGCAGCAAAACAGCCTCTAATTGACTTACAGCGTGTAAGTGACAACGCATGCGTGAAGCATTAGTCCTATGGAAAAACTGAATAGCACCTTTTTTGTAGGAAATGTAAGGTAGTTAAAATTTACACTGGCAAACTTCGCTAGACGCCGCAGTTTTTGTTATTGACTTGCCACGGGTCGCGCGGCTCCCTCCGTCGGAGGTTCGAGTCCACCCTCGGGAATGGGTGTGTGTGCGTCGTCCATAGCGCAAGTTAGTTTAAGTTACATTAAGTAGTGTGTCAACCTAGAGACCGATGACTGTTCTCAACGTACCACAGTGATGTAGAGGAAGGCTAGATGAACACTTGTGGTCAGTCGAGCAGCAAAACAGCCTCTAATTGACTTACAGCGTGTAAGTGACAACGCATGCGTGAAGCATTAGTCCTATGGAAAAACTGAATAGCACCTTTTTTGTAGGAAATGTAAGGTAGTTAAAATTTACACTGGCAAACTTCGCTAGACGCCGCAGTTTTTGTTATTGACTTGCCACGGGTCGCGCGGCTCCCTCCGTCGGAGGTTCGAGTCCACCCTCGGGAATGGGTGTGTGTGCGTCGTCCATAGCGCAAGTTAGTTTAAGTTACATTAAGTAGTGTGTCAACCTAGAGACCGATGACTGTTCTCAACGTACCACAGTGATGTAGAGGAAGGCTAGATGAACACTTGTGGTCAGTCGAGCAGCAAAACAGCCTCTAATTGACTTACAGCGTGTAAGTGACAACGCATGCGTGAAGCATTAGTCCTATGGAAAAACTGAATAGCACCTTTTTTGTAGGAAATGTAAGGTAGTTAAAATTTACACTGGCAAACTTCGCTAGACGCCGCAGTTTTTGTTATTGACTTGCCACGGGTCGCGCGGCTCCCTCCGTCGGAGGTTCGAGTCCACCCTCGGGAATGGGTGTGTGTGCGTCGTCCATAGCGCAAGTTAGTTTAAGTTACATTAAGTAGTGTGTCAACCTAGAGACCGATGACTGTTCTCAACGTACCACAGTGATGTAGAGGAAGGCTAGATGAACACTTGTGGTCAGTCGAGCAGCAAAACAGCCTCTAATTGACTTACAGCGTGTAAGTGACAACGCATGCGTGAAGCATTAGTCCTATGGAAAAACTGAATAGCACCTTTTTTGTAGGAAATGTAAGGTAGTTAAAATTTACACTGGCAAACTTCGCTAGACGCCGCAGTTTTTGTTATTGACTTGCCACGGGTCGCGCGGCTCCCTCCGTCGGAGGTTCGAGTCCACCCTCGGGAATGGGTGTGTGTGCGTCGTCCATAGCGCAAGTTAGTTTAAGTTACATTAAGTAGTGTGTCAACCTAGAGACCGATGACTGTTCTCAACGTACCACAGTGATGTAGAGGAAGGCTAGATGAACACTTGTGGTCAGTCGAGCAGCAAAACAGCCTCTAATTGACTTACAGCGTGTAAGTGACAACGCATTCGTGAAGCATTAGTCCTATGGAAAAACTGAATAGCACCTTTTTTGTAGGAAATGTAAGGTAGTTAAAATTTACACTGGCAAACTTCGCTAGACGCCGCAGTTTTTGTTATTGACTTGCCACGGGTCGCGCGGCTCCCTCCGTCGGAGGTTCGAGTCCACCCTCGGGAATGGGTGTGTGTGCGTCGTCCATAGCGCAAGTTAGTTTAAGTTACATTAAGTAGTGTGTCAACCTAGAGACCGATGACTGTTCTCAACGTACCACAGTGATGTAGAGGAAGGCTAGATGAACACTTGTGGTCAGTCGAGCAGCAAAACAGCCTCTAATTGACTTACAGCGTGTAAGTGACAACGCATTCGTGAAGCATTAGTCCTATGGAAAAACTGAATAGCACCTTTTTTGTAGGAAATGTAAGGTAGTTAAAATTTACACTGGCAAACTTCGCTAGACGCCGCAGTTTTTGTTATTGACTTGCCACGGGTCGCGCGGCTCCCTCCGTCGGAGGTTCGAGTCCACCCTCGGGAATGGGTGTGTGTGCGTCGTCCATAGCGCAAGTTAGTTTAAGTTACATTAAGTAGTGTGTCAACCTAGAGACCGATGACTGTTCTCAACGTACCACAGTGATGTAGAGGAAGGCTAGATGAACACTTGTGGTCAGTCGAGCAGCAAAACAGCCTCTAATTGACTTACAGCGTGTAAGTGACAACGCATGCGTGAAGCATTAGTCCTATGGAAAAACTGAATAGCACCTTTTTTGTAGGAAATGTAAGGTAGTTAAAATTTACACTGGCAAACTTCGCTAGACGCCGCAGTTTTTGTTATTGACTTGCCACGGGTCGCGCGGCTCCCTCCGTCGGAGGTTCGAGTCCACCCTCGGGAATGGGTGTGTGTGCGTCGTCCATAGCGCAAGTTAGTTTAAGTTACATTAAGTAGTGTGTCAACCTAGAGACCGATGACTGTTCTCAACGTACCACAGTGATGTAGAGGAAGGCTAGATGAACACTTGTGGTCAGTCGAGCAGCAAAACAGCCTCTAATTGACTTACAGCGTGTAAGTGACAACGCATGCGTGAAGCATTAGTCCTATGGAAAAACTGAATAGCACCTTTTTTGTAGGAAATGTAAGGTAGTTAAAATTTACACTGGCAAACTTCGCTAGACGCCGCAGTTTTTGTTATTGACTTGCCACGGGTCGCACGGCTCCCTCCGTCGGAGGTTCGAGTCCACCCTCGGGAATGGGTGTGTGTGCGTCGTCCATAGCGCAAGTTAGTTTAAGTTACATTAAGTAGTGTGTCAACCTAGAGACCGATGACTGTTCTCAACGTACCACAGTGATGTAGAGGAAGGCTAGATGAACACTTGTGGTCAGTCGAGCAGCAAAACAGCCTCTAATTGACTTACAGCGTGTAAGTGACAACGCATTCGTGAAGCATTAGTCCTATGGAAAAACTGAATAGCACCTTTTTTGTAGGAAATGTAAGGTAGTTAAAATTTACACTGGCAAACTTCGCTAGACGCCGCAGTTTTTGTTATTGACTTGCCACGGGTCGCGCGGCTCCCTCCGTCGGAGGTTCGAGTCCACCCTCGGGAATGGGTGTGTGTGCGTCGTCCATAGCGCAAGTTAGTTTAAGTTACATTAAGTAGTGTGTCAACCTAGAGACCGATGACTGTTCTCAACGTACCACAGTGATGTAGAGGAAGGCTAGATGAACACTTGTGGTCAGTCGAGCAGCAAAACAGCCTCTAATTGACTTACAGCGTGTAAGTGACAACGCATTCGTGAAGCATTAGTCCTATGGAAAAACTGAATAGCACCTTTTTTGTAGGAAATGTAAGGTAGTTAAAATTTACACTGGCAAACTTCGCTAGACGCCGCAGTTTTTGTTATTGACTTGCCACGGGTCGCGCGGCTCCCTCCGTCGGAGGTTCGAGTCCACCCTCGGGAATGGGTGTGTGTGCGTCGTCCATAGCGCAAGTTAGTTTAAGTTACATTAAGTAGTGTGTCAACCTAGAGACCGATGACTGTTCTCAACGTACCACAGTGATGTAGAGGAAGGCTAGATGAACACTTGTGGTCAGTCGAGCAGCAAAACAGCCTCTAATTGACTTACAGCGTGTAAGTGACAACGCATTCGTGAAGCATTAGTCCTATGGAAAAACTGAATAGCACCTTTTTTGTAGGAAATGTAAGGTAGTTAAAATTTACACTGGCAAACTTCGCTAGACGCCGCAGTTTTTGTTATTGACTTGCCACGGGTCGCGCGGCTCCCTCCGTCGGAGGTTCGAGTCCACCCTCGGGAATGGGTGTGTGTGCGTCGTCCATAGCGCAAGTTAGTTTAAGTTACATTAAGTAGTGTGTCAACCTAGAGACCGATGACTGTTCTCAACGTACCACAGTGATGTAGAGGAAGGCTAGATGAACACTTGTGGTCAGTCGAGCAGCAAAACAGCCTCTAATTGACTTACAGCGTGTAAGTGACAACGCATGCGTGAAGCATTAGTCCTATGGAAAAACTGAATAGCACCTTTTTTGTACGAAATGTAAGGTAGTTAAAATTTACACTGGCAAACTTCGCTAGACGCCGCAGTTTTTGTTATTGACTTGCCACGGGTCGCGCGGCTCCCTCCGTCGGAGGTTCGAGTCCACCCTCGGGAATGGGTGTGTGTGCGTCGTCCATAGCGCAAGTTAGTTTAAGTTACATTAAGTAGTGTGTCAACCTAGAGACCGATGACTGTTCTCAACGTACCACAGTGATGTAGAGGAAGGCTAGATGAACACTTGTGGTCAGTCGAGCAGCAAAACAGCCTCTAATTGACTTACAGCGTGTAAGTGACAACGCATGCGTGAAGCATTAGTCCTATGGAAAAACTGAATAGCACCTTTTTTGTAGGAAATGTAAGGTAGTTAAAATTTACACTGGCAAACTTCGCTAGACGCCGCAGTTTTTGTTATTGACTTGCCACGGGTCGCGCGGCTCCCTCCGTCGGAGGTTCGAGTCCACCCTCGGGAATGGGTGTGTGTGCGTCGTCCATAGCGCAAGTTAGTTTAAGTTACATTAAGTAGTGTGTCAACCTAGAGACCGATGACTGTTCTCAACGTACCACAGTGATGTAGAGGAAGGCTAGATGAACACTTGTGGTCAGTCGAGCAGCAAAACAGCCTCTAATTGACTTACAGCGTGTAAGTGACAACGCATTCGTGAAGCATTAGTCCTATGGAAAAACTGAATAGCACCTTTTTTGTAGGAAATGTAAGGTAGTTAAAATTTACACTGGCAAACTTCGCTAGACGCCGCAGTTTTTGTTATTGACTTGCCACGGGTCGCGCGGCTCCCTCCGTCGGAGGTTCGAGTCCACCCTCGGGAATGGGTGTGTGTGCGTCGTCCATAGCGCAAGTTAGTTTAAGTTACATTAAGTAGTGTGTCAACCTAGAGACCGATGACTGTTCTCAACGTACCACAGTGATGTAGAGGAAGGCTAGATGAACACTTGTGGTCAGTCGAGCAGCAAAACAGCCTCTAATTGACTTACAGCGTGTAAGTGACAACGCATGCGTGAAGCATTAGTCCTATGGAAAAACTGAATAGCACCTTTTTTGTACGAAATGTAAGGTAGTTAAAATTTACACTGGCAAACTTCGCTAGACGCCGCAGTTTTTGTTATTGACTTGCCACGGGTCGCGCGGCTCCCTCCGTCGGAGGTTCGAGTCCACCCTCGGGAATGGGTGTGTGTGCGTCGTCCATAGCGCAAGTTAGTTTAAGTTACATTAAGTAGTGTGTCAACCTAGAGACCGATGACTGTTCTCAACGTACCACAGTGATGTAGAGGAAGGCTAGATGAACACTTGTGGTCAGTCGAGCAGCAAAACAGCCTCTAATTGACTTACAGCGTGTAAGTGACAACGCATGCGTGAAGCATTAGTCCTATGGAAAAACTGAATAGCACCTTTTTTGTACGAAATGTAAGGTAGTTAAAATTTACACTGGCAAACTTCGCTAGACGCCGCAGTTTTTGTTATTGACTTGCCACGGGTCGCGCGGCTCCCTCCGTCGGAGGTTCGAGTCCACCCTCGGGAATGGGTGTGTGTGCGTCGTCCATAGCGCAAGTTAGTTTAAGTTACATTAAGTAGTGTGTCAACCTAGAGACCGATGACTGTTCTCAACGTACCACAGTGATGTAGAGGAAGGCTAGATGAACACTTGTGGTCAGTCGAGCAGCAAAACAGCCTCTAATTGACTTACAGCGTGTAAGTGACAACGCATGCGTGAAGCATTAGTCCTATGGAAAAACTGAATAGCACCTTTTTTGTAGGAAATGTAAGGTAGTTAAAATTTACACTGGCAAACTTCGCTAGACGCCGCAGTTTTTGTTATTGACTTGCCACGGGTCGCGCGGCTCCCTCCGTCGGAGGTTCGAGTCCACCCTCGGGAATGGGTGTGTGTGCGTCGTCCATAGCGCAAGTTAGTTTAAGTTACATTAAGTAGTGTGTCAACCTAGAGACCGATGACTGTTCTCAACGAACCACAGTGATGTAGAGGAAGGCTAGATGAACACTTGTGGTCAGTCGAGCAGCAAAACAGCCTCTAATTGACTTACAGCGTGTAAGTGACAACGCATGCGTGAAGCATTAGTCCTATGGAAAAACTGAATAGCACCTTTTTTGTAGGAAATGTAAGGTAGTTAAAATTTACACTGGCAAACTTCGCTAGACGCCGCAGTTTTTGTTATTGACTTGCCACGGGTCGCGCGGCTCCCTCCGTCGGAGGTTCGAGTCCACCCTCGGGAATGGGTGTGTGTGCGTCGTCCATAGCGCAAGTTAGTTTAAGTTACATTAAGTAGTGTGTCAACCTAGAGACCGATGACTGTTCTCAACGTACCACAGTGATGTAGAGGAAGGCTAGATGAACACTTGTGGTCAGTCGAGCAGCAAAACAGCCTCTAATTGACTTACAGCATGTAAGTGACAACGCATTCGTGAAGCATTAGTCCTATGGAAAAACTGAATAGCACCTTTTTTGTAGGAAATGTAAGGTAGTTAAAATTTACACTGGCAAACTTCGCTAGACGCCGCAGTTTTTGTTATTGACTTGCCAC
Source organism: Schistocerca serialis cubense (assembly GCF_023864345.2). Taxonomy (NCBI): domain Eukaryota; kingdom Metazoa; phylum Arthropoda; class Insecta; order Orthoptera; family Acrididae; genus Schistocerca; species Schistocerca serialis. Next base: position 55,649,179 of record NC_064647.1, on the reverse strand, counting down.
GGGTCGCGCGGCTCCCTCCGTCGGAGGTTCGAGTCCACCCTCGGGAATGGGTGTGTGTGCGTCGTCCATAGCGCAAGTTAGTTTAAGTTACATTAAGTAGTGTGTCAACCTAGAGACCGATGACTGTTCTCAACGTACCACAGTGATGTAGAGGAAGGCTAGATGAACACTTGTGGTCAGTCGAGCAGCAAAACAGCCTCTAATTGACTTACAGCGTGTAAGTGACAACGCATTCGTGAAGCATTAGTCCTATGGAAAAACTGAATAGCACCTTTTTTATAGGAAATGTAAGGTAGTTAAAATTTACACTGGCAAACTTCGCTAGACGCCGCAGTTTTTGTTATTGACTTGCCACGGGTCGCGCGGCTCCCTCCGTCGGAGGTTCGAGTCCACCCTCGGGAATGGGTGTGTGTGCGTCGTCCATAGCGCAAGTTAGTTTAAGTTACATTAAGTAGTGTGTCAACCTAGAGACCGATGACTGTTCTCAACGTACTACAGTGATGTAGAGGAAGGCTAGATGAACACTTGTGGTCAGTCGAGCAGCAAAACAGCCTCTAATTGACTTACAGCGTGTAAGTGACAACGCATGCGTGAAGCATTAGTCCTATGGAAAAACTGAATAGCACCTTTTTTGTACGAAATGTAAGGTAGTTAAAATTTACACTGGCAAACTTCGCTAGACGCCGCAGTTTTTGTTATTGACTTGCCACGGGTCGCGCGGCTCCCTCCGTCGGAGGTTCGAGTCCACCCTCGGGAATGGGTGTGTGTGCGTCGTCCATAGCGCAAGTTAGTTTAAGTTACATTAAGTAGTGTGTCAACCTAGAGACCGATGACTGTTCTCAACGTACCACAGTGATGTAGAGGAAGGCTAGATGAACACTTGTGGTCAGTCGAGCAGCAAAACAGCCTCTAATTGACTTACAGCGTGTAAGTGACAACGCATTCGTGAAGCATTAGTCCTATGGAAAAACTGAATAGCACCTTTTTTGTAGGAAATGTAAGGTAGTTAAAATTTACACTGGCAAACTTCGCTAGACGCCGCAGTTTTTGTTATTGACTTGCCACGGGTCGCGCGGCTCCCTCCGTCGGAGGTTCGAGTCCACCCTCGGGAATGGGTGTGTGTGCGTCGTCCATAGCGCAAGTTAGTTTAAGTTACATTAAGTAGTGTGTCAACCTAGAGACCGATGACTGTTCTCAACGTACCACAGTGATGTAGAGGAAGGCTAGATGAACACTTGTGGTCAGTCGAGCAGCAAAACAGCCTCTAATTGACTTACAGCGTGTAAGTGACAACGCATTCGTGAAGCATTAGTCCTATGGAAAAACTGAATAGCACCTTTTTTATAGGAAATGTAAGGTAGTTAAAATTTACACTGGCAAACTTCGCTAGACGCCGCAGTTTTTGTTATTGACTTGCCACGGGTCGCGCGGCTCCCTCCGTCGGAGGTTCGAGTCCACCCTCGGGAATGGGTGTGTGTGCGTCGTCCATAGCGCAAGTTAGTTTAAGTTACATTAAGTAGTGTGTCAACCTAGAGACCGATGACTGTTCTCAACGTACTACAGTGATGTAGAGGAAGGCTAGATGAACACTTGTGGTCAGTCGAGCAGCAAAACAGCCTCTAATTGACTTACAGCGTGTAAGTGACAACGCATGCGTGAAGCATTAGTCCTATGGAAAAACTGAATAGCACCTTTTTTGTAGGAAATGTAAGGTAGTTAAAATTTACACTGGCAAACTTCGCTAGACGCCGCAGTTTTTGTTATTGACTTGCCACGGGTCGCGCGGCTCCCTCCGTCGGAGGTTCGAGTCCACCCTCGGGAATGGGTGTGTGTGCGTCGTCCATAGCGCAAGTTAGTTTAAGTTACATTAAGTAGTGTGTCAACCTAGAGACCGATGACTGTTCTCAACGTACCACAGTGATGTAGAGGAAGGCTAGATGAACACTTGTGGTCAGTCGAGCAGCAAAACAGCCTCTAATTGACTTACAGCGTGTAAGTGACAACGCATGCGTGAAGCATTAGTCCTATGGAAAAAATGAATAGCACCTTTTTTGTAGGAAATGTTGTTGTTGTTCTGGTCTTCAGTCCTGAGACTGGTTTGATGCAGCTCTCCATGCTACTCTATCCTGTGCAAGCTTTCTCATCTCCCAGTACCTACTGCAACCTACATCCTTCTGAATCTGCTTAGTGTATTCATCTCTTGGTCTCCCTCTACGATTTTTACCCTCCACGCTCCCCTCCAATACTAAATTGGTGATCCCTTGATGCCTCAGAACATGTCCTAACAACCGATCCCTTCTTCTGGTCAAGTTGTGCCACAAACTTCTCTTCTCCCCAATCCTATTCAATACTTCCTCATTAGTTTTGTGATCTACCCATCTAATCTTCAGCATTCTTCTGTAGCACCACATTTCGAAAGCTTCTATTCTCTTCTTGTCCAAACTATTTATCGTCCATGTTTCACTTCCATACATGGCTACACTCCATGCGAATACTTTCAGAAATGACTTCCTGACACTTAAATCAATACTGGATGTTAACAAATTTCTCTTCTTCAGAAACGCTTTCCTTGCCATTGCCAGCCTACATTTTATATCCTCTCTACTTCGACCATCATCAGTTATTTTGCTCCCCAAATAGCAAAACTCCTTTACTACTTTAAGTGCCTCATTTCCTAATCTAATTCCCTCAGCATCACCTGACTTAATTAGACTACATTCCATTATCCTTGTTTTGCTTTTGTTGATGTTCATCTTATATCCTCCTTTCAAGACACTGTCCATTCCATTCAACTGCTCTTCCATGTCCTTTGCTGTCTCTGACAGAATTACAATGTCATCGGCGAACCTCAAAGTTTTTATTTCTACTCCATGAATTTTAATACCTACTCCGAATTTTTCTTTTGTTTCCTTTACTGCTTGTTCAATATACATATTGAACAACATCGGGGAGAGGCTACAACCCTGTCTTACTCCCTTCCCAACCACTGCTTCCCTTTCATGTCCCTCGACTCTTATAACTGCCATCTGGTTTCTGTACAAATTGTAAATAGCCTTTCGCTCCCTGTATTTTACCCCTGCCACCTTTAGAATTTGAAAGAGAGTATTCCAGTCAACATTGTCAAAAGCTTTCTCTAAGTCTACAAATGCTAGAAACGTAGGTTTGCCTTGCCTTAATCCTTCTTCTAAGATAAGTCGTAAGGTCAGTATTGCCTCACGTGTTCCCGTGTTTCTACGGAATCCAAACTGATCTTCCCCGAGGTTGGCTTCTACTAGTTTTTCCATTCGTCTGTAAAGAATTCGTGTTAGTGTTAGTATTTTGCAGCTGTGTAGGAAATGTAAGGTAGTTAAAATTTACACTGGCAAACTTCGCTAGACGCCGCAGTTTTTGTTATTGACTTGCCACGGGTCGCGCGGCTCCCTCCGTCGGAGGTTCGAGTCCACCCTCGGGAATGGGTGTGTGTGCGTCGTCCATAGCGCAAGTTAGTTTAAGTTACATTAAGTAGTGTGTCAACCTAGAGACCGATGACTGTTCTCAACGTACCACAGTGATGTAGAGGAAGGCTAGATGAACACTTGTGGTCAGTCGAGCAGCAAAACAGCCTCTAATTGACTTACAGCGTGTAAGTGACAACGCATGCGTGAAGCATTAGTCCTATGGAAAAACTGAATAGCACCTTTTTTGTAGGAAATGTAAGGTAGTTAAAATTTACACTGGCAAACTTCGCTAGACGCCGCAGTTTTTGTTATTGACTTGCCACGGGTCGCGCGGCTCCCTCCGTCGGAGGTTCGAGTCCACCCTCGGGAATGGGTGTGTGTGCGTCGTCCATAGCGCAAGTTAGTTTAAGTTACATTAAGTAGTGTGTCAACCTAGAGACCGATGACTGTTCTCAACGTACCACAGTGATGTAGAGGAAGGCTAGATGAACACTTGTGGTCAGTCGAGCAGCAAAACAGCCTCTAATTGACTTACAGCGTGTAAGTGACAACGCATGCGTGAAGCATTAGTCCTATGGAAAAACTGAATAGCACCTTTTTTGTAGGAAATGTAAGGTAGTTAAAATTTACACTGGCAAACTTCGCTAGACGCCGCAGTTTTTGTTATTGACTTGCCACGGGTCGCGCGGCTCCCTCCGTCGGAGGTTCGAGTCCACCCTCGGGAATGGGTGTGTGTGCGTCGTCCATAGCGCAAGTTAGTTTAAGTTACATTAAGTAGTGTGTCAACCTAGAGACCGATGACTGTTCTCAACGTACCACAGTGATGTAGAGGAAGGCTAGATGAACACTTGTGGTCAGTCGAGCAGCAAAACAGCCTCTAATTGACTTACAGCGTGTAAGTGACAACGCATGCGTGAAGTATTAGTCCTATGGAAAAACTGAATAGCACCTTTTTTGTAGGAAATGTAAGGTAGTTAAAATTTACACTGGCAAACTTCGCTAGACGCCGCAGTTTTTGTTATTGACTTGCCACGGGTCGCGCGGCTCCCTCCGTCGGAGGTTCGAGTCCACCCTCGGGAATGGGTGTGTGTGCGTCGTCCATAGCGCAAGTTAGTTTAAGTTACATTAAGTAGTGTGTCAACCTAGAGACCGATGACTGTTCTCAACGTACCACAGTGATGTAGAGGAAGGCTAGATGAACACTTGTGGTCAGTCGAGCAGCAAAACAGCCTCTAATTGACTTACAGCGTGTAAGTGACAACGCATTCGTGAAGCATTAGTCCTATGGAAAAACTGAATAGCACCTTTTTTGTAGGAAATGTAAGGTAGTTAAAATTTACACTGGCAAACTTCGCTAGACGCCGCAGTTTTTGTTATTGACTTGCCACGGGTCGCGCGGCTCCCTCCGTCGGAGGTTCGAGTCCACCCTCGGGAATGGGTGTGTGTGCGTCGTCCATAGCGCAAGTTAGTTTAAGTTACATTAAGTAGTGTGTCAACCTAGAGACCGATGACTGTTCTCAACGTACCACAGTGATGTAGAGGAAGGCTAGATGAACACTTGTGGTCAGTCGAGCAGCAAAACAGCCTCTAATTGACTTACAGCGTGTAAGTGACAACGCATTCGTGAAGCATTAGTCCTATGGAAAAACTGAATAGCACCTTTTTTGTAGGAAATGTAAGGTAGTTAAAATTTACACTGGCAAACTTCGCTAGACGCCGCAGTTTTTGTTATTGACTTGCCATGGGTCGCGCGGCTCCCTCCGTCGGAGGTTCGAGTCCACCCTCGGGAATGGGTGTGTGTGCGTCGTCCATAGCGCAAGTTAGTTTAAGTTACATTAAGTAGTGTGTCAACCTAGAGACCGATGACTGTTCTCAACGTACCACAGTGATGTAGAGGAAGGCTAGATGAACACTTGTGGTCAGTCGAGCAGCAAAACAGCCTCTAATTGACTTACAGCGTGTAAGTGACAACGCATGCGTGAAGCATTAGTCCTATGGAAAAACTGAATAGCACCTTTTTTGTAGGAAATGTAAGGTAGTTAAAATTTACACTGGCAAACTTCGCTAGACGCCGCAGTTTTTGTTATTGACTTGCCACGGGTCGCGCGGCTCCCTCCGTCGGAGGTTCGAGTCCACCCTCGGGAATGGGTGTGTGTGCGTCGTCCATAGCGCAAGTTAGTTTAAGTTACATTAAGTAGTGTGTCAACCTAGAGACCGATGACTGTTCTCAACGTACCACAGTGATGTAGAGGAAGGCTAGATGAACACTTGTGGTCAGTCGAGCAGCAAAACAGCCTCTAATTGACTTACAGCGTGTAAGTGACAACGCATGCGTGAAGCATTAGTCCTATGGAAAAACTGAATAGCACCTTTTTTGTAGGAAATGTAAGGTAGTTAAAATTTACACTGGCAAACTTCGCTAGACGCCGCAGTTTTTGTTATTGACTTGCCACGGGTCGCGCGGCTCCCTCCGTCGGAGGTTCAGGTCCACCCTCGGGAATGGGTGTGTGTGCGTCGTCCATAGCGCAAGTTAGTTTAAGTTACATTAAGTAGTGTGTCAACCTAGAGACCGATGACTGTTCTCAACGAACCACAGTGATGTAGAGGAAGGCTAGATGAACACTTGTGGTCAGTCGAGCAGCAAAACAGCCTCTAATTGACTTACAGCGTGTAAGTGACAACGCATTCGTGAAGCATTAGTCCTATGGAAAAACTGAATAGCACCTTTTTTGTAGGAAATGTAAGGTAGTTAAAATTTACACTGGCAAATTTCGCTAGACGCCGCAGTTTTTGTTATTGACTTGCCACGGGTCGCGCGGCTCCCTCCGTCGGAGGTTCGAGTCCACCCTCGGGAATGGGTGTGTGTGCGTCGTCCATAGCGCAAGTTAGTTTAAGTTACATTAAGTAGTGTGTCAACCTAGAGACCGATGACTGTTCTCAACGTACCACAGTGATGTAGAGGAAGGCTAGATGAACACTTGTGGTCAGTCGAGCAGCAAAACAGCCTCTAATTGACTTACAGCGTGTAAGTGACAACGCATTCGTGAAGCATTAGTCCTATGGAAAAACTGAATAGCACCTTTTTTGTAGGAAATGTAAGGTAGTTAAAATTTACACTGGCAAATTTCGCTAGACGCCGCAGTTTTTGTTATTGACTTGCCACGGGTCGCGCGGCTCCCTCCGTCGGAGGTTCGAGTCCACCCTCGGGAATGGGTGTGTGTGCGTCGTCCATAGCGCAAGTTAGTTTAAGTTACATTAAGTAGTGTGTCAACCTAGAGACCGATGACTGTTCTCAACGTACCACAGTGATGTAGAGGAAGGCTAGATGAACACTTGTGGTCAGTCGAGCAGCAAAACAGCCTCTAATTGACTTACAGCGTGTAAGTGACAACGCATTCGTGAAGCATTAGTCCTATGGAAAAACTGAATAGCACCTTTTTTGTAGGAAATGTAAGGTAGTTAAAATTTACACTGGCAAACTTCGCTAGACGCCGCAGTTTTTGTTATTGACTTGCCACGGGTCGCGCGGCTCCCTCCGTCGGAGGTTCGAGTCCACCCTCGGGAATGGGTGTGTGTGCGTCGTCCATAGCGCAAGTTAGTTTAAGTTACATTAAGTAGTGTGTCAACCTAGAGACCGATGACTGTTCTCAACGTACCACAGTGATGTAGAGGAAGGCTAGATGAACACTTGTGGTCAGTCGAGCAGCAAAACAGCCTCTAATTGACTTACAGCGTGTAAGTGACAACGCATTCGTGAAGCATTAGTCCTATGGAAAAACTGAATAGCACCTTTTTTGTAGGAAATGTAAGGTAGTTAAAATTTACACTGGCAAACTTCGCTAGACGCCGCAGTTTTTGTTATTGACTTGCCACGGGTCGCGCGGCTCCCTCCGTCGGAGGTTCGAGTCCACCCTCGGGAATGGGTGTGTGTGCGTCGTCCATAGCGCAAGTTAGTTTAAGTTACATTAAGTAGTGTGTCAACCTAGAGACCGATGACTGTTCTCAACGTACCACAGTGATGTAGAGGAAGGCTAGATGAACACTTGTGGTCAGTCGAGCAGCAAAACAGCCTCTAATTGACTTACAGCGTGTAAGTGACAACGCATTCGTGAAGCATTAGTCCTATGGAAAAACTGAATAGCACCTTTTTTGTAGGAAATGTAAGGTAGTTAAAATTTACACTGGCAAACTTCGCTAGACGCCGCAGTTTTTGTTATTGACTTGCCACGGGTCGCGCGGCTCCCTCCGTCGGAGGTTCGAGTCCACCCTCGGGAATGGGTGTGTGTGCGTCGTCCATAGCGCAAGTTAGTTTAAGTTACATTAAGTAGTGTGTCAACCTAGAGACCGATGACTGTTCTCAACGTACCACAGTGATGTAGAGGAAGGCTAGATGAACACTTGTGGTCAGTCGAGCAGCAAAACAGCCTCTAATTGACTTACAGCGTGTAAGTGACAACGCATTCGTGAAGCATTAGTCCTATGGAAAAACTGAATAGCACCTTTTTTGTAGGAAATGTAAGGTAGTTAAAATTTACACTGGCAAACTTCGCTAGACGCCGCAGTTTTTGTTATTGACTTGCCACGGGTCGCTCGGCTCCCTCCGTCGGAGGTTCGAGTCCACCCTCGGGAATGGGTGTGTGTGCGTCGTCCATAGCGCAAGTTAGTTTAAGTTACATTAAGTAGTGTGTCAACCTAGAGACCGATGACTGTTCTCAACGTACCACAGTGATGTAGAGGAAGGCTAGATGAACACTTGTGGTCAGTCGAGCAGCAAAACAGCCTCTAATTGACTTACAGCGTGTAAGTGACAACGCATTCGTGAAGCATTAGTCCTATGGAAAAACTGAATAGCACCTTTTTTGTAGGAAATGTAAGGTAGTTAAAATTTACACTGGCAAACTTCGCTAGACGCCGCAGTTTTTGTTATTGACTTGCCACGGGTCGCGCGGCTCCCTCCGTCGGAGGTTCGAGTCCACCCTCGGGAATGGGTGTGTGTGCGTCGTCCATAGCGCAAGTTAGTTTAAGTTACATTAAGTAGTGTGTCAACCTAGAGACCGATGACTGTTCTCAACGTACCACAGTGATGTAGAGGAAGGCTAGATGAACACTTGTGGTCAGTCGAGCAGCAAAACAGCCTCTAATTGACTTACAGCGTGTAAGTGACAACGCATTCGTGAAGCATTAGTCCTATGGAAAAACTGAATAGCACCTTTTTTGTAGGAAATGTAAGGTAGTTAAAATTTACACTGGCAAACTTCGCTAGACGCCGCAGTTTTTGTTATTGACTTGCCACGGGTCGCGCGGCTCCCTCCGTCGGAGGTTCGAGTCCACCCTCGGGAACGGGTGTGTGTGCGTCGTCCATAGCGCAAGTTAGTTTAAGTTACATTAAGTAGTGTGTCAACCTAGAGACCGATGACTGTTCTCAACGTACCACAGTGATGTAGAGGAAGGCTAGATGAACACTTGTGGTCAGTCGAGCAGCAAAACAGCCTCTAATTGACTTACAGCGTGTAAGTGACAACGCATTCGTGAAGCATTAGTCCTATGGAAAAACTGAATAGCACCTTTTTTGTAGGAAATGTAAGGTAGTTAAAATTTACACTGGCAAACTTCGCTAGACGCCGCAGTTTTTGTTATTGACTTGCCACGGGTCGCGCGGCTCCCTCCGTCGGAGGTTCGAGTCCACCCTCGGTAATGGGTGTGTGTGCGTCGTCCATAGCGCAAGTTAGTTTAAGTTACATTAAGTAGTGTGTCAACCTAGAGACCGATGACTGTTCTCAACGTACCACAGTGATGTAGAGGAAGGCTAGATGAACACTTGTAGTCAGTTGAGCAGCAAAACAGCCTCTAATTGACTTACAGCGTGTAAGTGACAACGCATGCGTGAAGCATTAGTCCTATGGAAAAACTGAATAGCACCTTTTTTGTAGGAAATGTAAGGTAGTTAAAATTTACACTGGCAAACTTCGCTAGACGCCGCAGTTTTTGTTATTGACTTGCCACGGGTCGCGCGGCTCCCTCCGTCGGAGGTTCGAGTCCACCCTCGGGAATGGGTGTGTGTGCGTCGTCCATAGCGCAAGTTAGTTTAAGTTACATTAAGTAGTGTGTCAACCTAGAGACCGATGACTGTTCTCAACGTACCACAGTGATGTAGAGGAAGGCTAGATGAACACTTGTGGTCAGTCGAGCAGCAAAACAGCCTCTAATTGACTTACAGCGTGTAAGTGACAACGCATTCGTGAAGCATTAGTCCTATGGAAAAACTGAATAGCACCTTTTTTGTAGGAAATGTAAGGTAGTTAAAATTTACACTGGCAAACTTCGCTAGACGCCGCAGTTTTTGTTATTGACTTGCCACGGGTCGCGCGGCTCCCTCCGTCGGAGGTTCGAGTCCACCCTCGGGAATGGGTGTGTGTGCGTCGTCCATAGCGCAAGTTAGTTTAAGTTACATTAAGTAGTGTGTCAACCTAGAGACCGATGACTGTTCTCAACGTACCACAGTGATGTAGAGGAAGGCTAGATGAACACTTGTGGTCAGTCGAGCAGCAAAACAGCCTCTAATTGACTTACAGCGTGTAAGTGACAAGGCATGCGTGAAGCATTAGTCCTATGGAAAAACTGAATAGCACCTTTTTTGTAGGAAATGTAAGGTATTTAAAATTTACACTGGCAAACATCGCTAGACGCCGCAGTTTTTGTTATTGACTTGCCACGGGTCGCGCGGCTCCCTCCGTCGGAGGTTCGAGTCCACCCTCGGGAATGGGTGTGTGTGCGTCGTCCATAGCGCAAGTTAGTTTAAGTTACATTAAGTAGTGTGTCAACCTAGAGACCGATGACTGTTCTCAACGTACCACAGTGATGTAGAGGAAGGCTAGATGAACACTTGTGGTCAGTCGAGCAGCAAAACAGCCTCTAATTGACTTACAGCGTGTAAGTGACAAGGCATGCGTGAAGCATTAGTCCTATGGAAAAACTGAATAGCACCTTTTTTGTAGGAAATGTAAGGTAGTTAAAATTTACACTGGCAAACTTCGCTAGACGCCGCAGTTTTTGTTATTGACTTGCCACGGGTCGCGCGGCTCCCTCCGTCGGAGGTTCGAGTCCACCCTCGGGAATGGGTGTGTGTGCGTCGTCCATAGCGCAAGTTAGTTTAAGTTACATTAAGTAGTGTGTCAACCTAGAGACCGATGACTGTTCTCAACGTACCACATTGATGTAGAGGAAGGCTAGATGAACACTTGTGGTCAGTCGAGCAGCAAAACAGCCTCTAATTGACCTACAGCGTGTAAGTGACAACGCATGCGTGAAGCATTAGTCCTATGGAAAAACTGAATAGCACCTTTTTTGTAGGAAATGTAAGGTAGTTAAAATTTACACTGGCAAACTTCGCTAGACGCCGCAGTTTTTGTTATTGACTTGCCACGGGTCGCGCGGCTCCCTCCGTCGGAGGTTCGAGTCCACCCTCGGGAATGGGTGTGTGTGCGTCGTCCATAGCGCAAGTTAGTTTAAGTTACATTAAGTAGTGTGTCAACCTAGAGACCGATGACTGTTCTCAACGTACCACAGTGATGTAGAGGAAGGCTAGATGAACACTTGTGGTCAGTCGAGCAGCAAAACAGCCTCTAATTGACTTACAGCGTGTAAGTGACAACGCATGCGTGAAGCATTAGTCCTATGGAAAAACTGAATAGCACCTTTTTTGTAGGAAATGTAAGGTAGTTAAAATTTACACTGGCAAACTTCGCTAGACGCCGCAGTTTTTGTTATTGACTTGCCACGGGTCGCGCGGCTCCCTCCGTCGGAGGTTCGAGTCGACCCTCGGGAATGGGTGTGTGTGCGTCGTCCATAGCGCAAGTTAGTTTAAGTTACATTAAGTAGTGTGTCAACCTAGAGACCGATGACTGTTCTCAACGTACCACAGTGATGTAGAGGAAGGCTAGATGAACACTTGTGGTCAGTCGAGCAGCAAAACAGCCTCTAATTGACTTACAGCGTGTAAGTGACAACGCATGCGTGAAGCATTAGTCCTATGGAAAAACTGAATAGCACCTTTTTTGTAGGAAATGTAAGGTAGTTAAAATTTACACTGGCAAACTTCGCTAGACGCCGCAGTTTTTGTTATTGACTTGCCACGGGTCGCGCGGCTCCCTCCGTCGGAGGTTCGAGTCCACCCTCGGGAATGGGTGTGTGTGCGTCGTCCATAGCGCAAGTTAGTTTAAGTTACATTAAGTAGTGTGTCAACCTAGGGACCGATGACTGTTCTCAACGTACCACAGTGATGTAGAGGAAGGCTAGATGAACACTTGTGGTCAGTCGAGCAGCAAAACAGCCTCTAATTGACTTACAGCGTGTAAGTGACAACGCATGCGTGAAGCATTAGTCCTATGGAAAAACTGAATAGCACCTTTTTTGTAGGAAATGTAAGGTAGTTAAAATTTACACTGGCAAACTTCGCTAGACGCCGCAGTTTTTGTTATTGACTTGCCACGGGTCGCGCGGCTCCCTCCGTCGGAGGTTCGAGTCCACCCTCGGGAATGGGTGTGTGTGCGTCGTCCATAGCGCAAGTTAGTTTAAGTTACATTAAGTAGTGTGTCAACCTAGAGACCGATGACTGTTCTCAACGTACCACAGTGATGTAGAGGAAGGCTAGATGAACACTTGTGGTCAGTCGAGCAGCAAAACAGCCTCTAATTGACTTACAGCGTGTAAGTGACAACGCATTCGTGAAGCATTAGTCCTATGGAAAAACTGAATAGCACCTTTTTTGTAGGAAATGTAAGGTAGTTAAAATTTACACTGGCAAACTTCGCTAGACGCCGCAGTTTTTGTTATTGACTTGCCACGGGTCGCGCGGCTCCCTCCGTCGGAGGTTCGAGTCCACCCTCGGGAATGGGTGTGTGTGCGTCGTCCATAGCGCAAGATAGTTTAAGTTACATTAAGTAGTGTGTCAACCTAGAGACCGATGACTGTTCTCAACGTACCACAGTGATGTAGAGGAAGGCTAGATGAACACTTGTGGTCAGTCGAGCAGCAAAACAGCCTCTAATTGACTTACAGCGTGTAAGTGACAACGCATGCGTGAAGCATTAGTCCTATGGAAAAACTGAATAGCACCTTTTTTGTAGGAAATGTAAGGTAGTTAAAATTTACACTGGCAAACTTCGCTAGACGCCGCAGTTTTTGTTATTGACTTGCCACGGGTCGCGCGGCTCCCTCCGTCGGAGGTTCGAGTCCACCCTCGGGAATGGGTGTGTGTGCGTCGTCCATAGCGCAAGTTAGTTTAAGTTACATTAAGTAGTGTGTCAACCTAGAGACCGATGACTGTTCTCAACGTACCACAGTGATGTAGAGGAAGGCTAGATGAACACTTGTGGTCAGTCGAGCAGCAAAACAGCGTCTAATTGACTTACAGCGTGTAAGTGACAACGCATGCGTGAAGCATTAGTCCTATGGAAAAACTGAATAGCACCTTTTTTGTAGGAAATGTAAGGTAGTTAAAATTTACACTGGCAAACTTCGCTAGACGCCGCAGTTTTTGTTATTGACTTGCCACGGGTCGCGCGGCTCCCTCCGTCGGAGGTTCGAGTCCACCCTCGGGAATGGGTGTGTGTGCGTCGTCCATAGCGCAAGTTAGTTTAAGTTACATTAAGTAGTGTGTCAACCTAGAGACCGATGACTGTTCTCAACGTACCACAGTGATGTAGAGGAAGGCTAGATGAACACTTGTGGTCAGTCGAGCAGCAAAACAGCCTCTAATTGACTTACAGCGTGTAAGTGACAACGCATTCGTGAAGCATTAGTCCTATGGAAAAACTGAATAGCACCTTTTTTGTAGGAAATGTAAGGTAGTTAAAATTTACACTGGCAAACTTCGCTAGACGCCGCAGTTTTTGTTATTGACTTGCCACGGGTCGCGCGGCTCCCTCCGTCGGAGGTTCGAGTCCACCCTCGGGAATGGGTGTGTGTGCGTCGTCCATAGCGCAAGTTAGTTTAAGTTACATTAAGTAGTGTGTCAACCTAGAGACCGATGACTGTTCTCAACGTACCACAGTGATGTAGAGGAAGGCTAGATGAACACTTGTGGTCAGTCGAGCAGCAAAACAGCCTCTAATTGACTTACAGCGTGTAAGTGACAACGCATGCGTGAAGCATTAGTCCTATGGAAAAACTGAATAGCACCTTTTTTGTAGGAAATGTAAGGTAGTTAAAATTTACACTGGCAAACTTCGCTAGACGCCGCAGTTTTTGTTATTGACTTGCCACGGGTCGCGCGGCTCCCTCCGTCGGAGGTTCGAGTCCACCCTCGGGAATGGGTGTGTGTGCGTCGTCCATAGCGCAAGTTAGTTTAAGTTACATTAAGTAGTGTGTCAACCTAGAGACCGATGACTGTTCTCAACGTACCACAGTGATGTAGAGGAAGGCTAGATGAACACTTGTGGTCAGTCGAGCAGCAAAACAGCCTCTAATTGACTTACAGCGTGTAAGTGACAACGCATGCGTGAAGCATTAGTCCTATGGAAAAACTGAATAGCACCTTTTTTGTAGGAAATGTAAGGTAGTTAAAATTTACACTGGCAAACTTCGCTAGACGCCGCAGTTTTTGTTATTGACTTGCCACGGGTCGCGCGGCTCCCTCCGTCGGAGGTTCGAGTCCACCCTCGGGAATGGGTGTGTGTGCGTCGTCCATAGCGCAAGTTAGTTTAAGTTACATTAAGTAGTGTGTCAACCTAGAGACCGATGACTGTTCTCAACGTACCACAGTGATGTAGAGGAAGGCTAGATGAACACTTGTGGTCAGTCGAGCAGCAAAACAGCCTCTAATTGACTTACAGCGTGTAAGTGACAACGCATGCGTGAAGCATTAGTCCTATGGAAAAACTGAATAGCACCTTTTTTGTAGGAAATGTAAGGTAGTTAAAATTTACACTGGCAAACTTCGCTAGACGCCGCAGTTTTTGTTATTGACTTGCCACGGGTCGCGCGGCTCCCTCCGTCGGAGGTTCGAGTCCACCCTCGGGAATGGGTGTGTGTGCGTCGTCCATAGCGCAAGTTAGTTTAAGTTACATTAAGTAGTGTGTCAACCTAGAGACCGATGACTGTTCTCAACGTACCACAGTGATGTAGAGGAAGGCTAGATGAACACTTGTGGTCAGTCGAGCAGCAAAACAGCCTCTAATTGACTTACAGCGTGTAAGTGACAACGCATGCGTGAAGCATTAGTCCTATGGAAAAACTGAATAGCACCTTTTTTGTAGGAAATGTAAGGTAGTTAAAATTTACACTGGCAAACTTCGCTAGACGCCGCAGTTTTTGTTATTGACTTGCCACGGGTCGCGCGGCTCCCTCCGTCGGAGGTTCGAGTCCACCCTCGGGAACGGGTGTGTGTGCGTCGTCCATAGCGCAAGTTAGTTTAAGTTACATTAAGTAGTGTGTCAACCTAGAGACCGATGACTGTTCTCAACGTACCACAGTGATGTAGAGGAAGGCTAGATGAACACTTGTGGTCAGTCGAGCAGCAAAACAGCCTCTAATTGACTTACAGCGTGTAAGTGACAACGCATTCGTGAAGCATTAGTCCTATGGAAAAACTGAATAGCACCTTTTTTGTAGGAAATGTAAGGTAGTTAAAATTTACACTGGCAAACTTCGCTAGACGCCGCAGTTTTTGTTATTGACTTGCCACGGGTCGCGCGGCTCCCTCCGTCGGAGGTTCGAGTCCACCCTCGGGAATGGGTGTGTGTGCGTCGTCCATAGCGCAAGTTAGTTTAAGTTACATTAAGTAGTGTGTCAACCTAGAGACCGATGACTGTTCTCAACGTACCACAGTGATGTAGAGGAAGGCTAGATGAACACTTGTGGTCAGTCGAGCAGCAAAACAGCCTCTAATTGACTTACAGCGTGTAAGTGACAACGCATTCGTGAAGCATTAGTCCTATGGAAAAACTGAATAGCACCTTTTTTGTAGGAAATGTAAGGTAGTTAAAATTTACACTGGCAAACTTCGCTAGACGCCGCAGTTTTTGTTATTGACTTGCCACGGGTCGCGCGGCTCCCTCCGTCGGAGGTTCGAGTCCACCCTCGGGAACGGGTGTGTGTGCGTCGTCCATAGCGCAAGTTAGTTTAAGTTACATTAAGTAGTGTGTCAACCTAGAGACCGATGACTGTTCTCAACGTACCACAGTGATGTAGAGGAAGGCTAGATGAACACTTGTGGTCAGTCGAGCAGCAAAACAGCCTCTAATTGACTTACAGCGTGTAAGTGACAACGCATTCGTGAAGCATTAGTCCTATGGAAAAACTGAATAGCACCTTTTTTGTAGGAAATGTAAGGTAGTTAAAATTTACACTGGCAAACTTCGCTAGACGCCGCAGTTTTTGTTATTGACTTGCCACGGGTCGCGCGGCTCCCTCCGTCGGAGGTTCGAGTCCACCCTCGGTAATGGGTGTGTGTGCGTCGTCCATAGCGCAAGTTAGTTTAAGTTACATTAAGTAGTGTGTCAACCTAGAGACCGATGACTGTTCTCAACGTACCACAGTGATGTAGAGGAAGGCTAGATGAACACTTGTAGTCAGTTGAGCAGCAAAACAGCCTCTAATTGACTTACAGCGTGTAAGTGACAACGCATGCGTGAAGCATTAGTCCTATGGAAAAACTGAATAGCACCTTTTTTGTAGGAAATGTAAGGTAGTTAAAATTTACACTGGCAAACTTCGCTAGACGCCGCAGTTTTTGTTATTGACTTGCCACGGGTCGCGCGGCTCCCTCCGTCGGAGGTTCGAGTCCACCCTCGGGAATGGGTGTGTGTGCGTCGTCCATAGCGCAAGTTAGTTTAAGTTACATTAAGTAGTGTGTCAACCTAGAGACCGATGACTGTTCTCAACGTACCACAGTGATGTAGAGGAAGGCTAGATGAACACTTGTGGTCAGTCGAGCAGCAAAACAGCCTCTAATTGACTTACAGCGTGTAAGTGACAACGCATTCGTGAAGCATTAGTCCTATGGAAAAACTGAATAGCACCTTTTTTGTAGGAAATGTAAGGTAGTTAAAATTTACACTGGCAAACTTCGCTAGACGCCGCAGTTTTTGTTATTGACTTGCCACGGGTCGCGCGGCTCCCTCCGTCGGAGGTTCGAGTCCACCCTCGGGAATGGGTGTGTGTGCGTCGTCCATAGCGCAAGTTAGTTTAAGTTACATTAAGTAGTGTGTCAACCTAGAGACCGATGACTGTTCTCAACGTACCACAGTGATGTAGAGGAAGGCTAGATGAACACTTGTGGTCAGTCGAGCAGCAAAACAGCCTCTAATTGACTTACAGCGTGTAAGTGACAAGGCATGCGTGAAGCATTAGTCCTATGGAAAAACTGAATAGCACCTTTTTTGTAGGAAATGTAAGGTATTTAAAATTTACACTGGCAAACATCGCTAGACGCCGCAGTTTTTGTTATTGACTTGCCACGGGTCGCGCGGCTCCCTCCGTCGGAGGTTCGAGTCCACCCTCGGGAATGGGTGTGTGTGCGTCGTCCATAGCGCAAGTTAGTTTAAGTTACATTAAGTAGTGTGTCAACCTAGAGACCGATGACTGTTCTCAACGTACCACAGTGATGTAGAGGAAGGCTAGATGAACACTTGTGGTCAGTCGAGCAGCAAAACAGCCTCTAATTGACTTACAGCGTGTAAGTGACAAGGCATGCGTGAAGCATTAGTCCTATGGAAAAACTGAATAGCACCTTTTTTGTAGGAAATGTAAGGTAGTTAAAATTTACACTGGCAAACTTCGCTAGACGCCGCAGTTTTTGTTATTGACTTGCCACGGGTCGCGCGGCTCCCTCCGTCGGAGGTTCGAGTCCACCCTCGGGAATGGGTGTGTGTGCGTCGTCCATAGCGCAAGTTAGTTTAAGTTACATTAAGTAGTGTGTCAACCTAGAGACCGATGACTGTTCTCAACGTACCACATTGATGTAGAGGAAGGCTAGATGAACACTTGTGGTCAGTCGAGCAGCAAAACAGCCTCTAATTGACCTACAGCGTGTAAGTGACAACGCATGCGTGAAGCATTAGTCCTATGGAAAAACTGAATAGCACCTTTTTTGTAGGAAATGTAAGGTAGTTAAAATTTACACTGGCAAACTTCGCTAGACGCCGCAGTTTTTGTTATTGACTTGCCACGGGTCGCGCGGCTCCCTCCGTCGGAGGTTCGAGTCCACCCTCGGGAATGGGTGTGTGTGCGTCGTCCATAGCGCAAGTTAGTTTAAGTTACATTAAGTAGTGTGTCAACCTAGAGACCGATGACTGTTCTCAACGTACCACAGTGATGTAGAGGAAGGCTAGATGAACACTTGTGGTCAGTCGAGCAGCAAAACAGCCTCTAATTGACTTACAGCGTGTAAGTGACAACGCATGCGTGAAGCATTAGTCCTATGGAAAAACTGAATAGCACCTTTTTTGTAGGAAATGTAAGGTAGTTAAAATTTACACTGGCAAACTTCGCTAGACGCCGCAGTTTTTGTTATTGACTTGCCACGGGTCGCGCGGCTCCCTCCGTCGGAGGTTCGAGTCGACCCTCGGGAATGGGTGTGTGTGCGTCGTCCATAGCGCAAGTTAGTTTAAGTTACATTAAGTAGTGTGTCAACCTAGAGACCGATGACTGTTCTCAACGTACCACAGTGATGTAGAGGAAGGCTAGATGAACACTTGTGGTCAGTCGAGCAGCAAAACAGCCTCTAATTGACTTACAGCGTGTAAGTGACAACGCATGCGTGAAGCATTAGTCCTATGGAAAAACTGAATAGCACCTTTTTTGTAGGAAATGTAAGGTAGTTAAAATTTACACTGGCAAACTTCGCTAGACGCCGCAGTTTTTGTTATTGACTTGCCACGGGTCGCGCGGCTCCCTCCGTCGGAGGTTCGAGTCCACCCTCGGGAATGGGTGTGTGTGCGTCGTCCATAGCGCAAGTTAGTTTAAGTTACATTAAGTAGTGTGTCAACCTAGGGACCGATGACTGTTCTCAACGTACCACAGTGATGTAGAGGAAGGCTAGATGAACACTTGTGGTCAGTCGAGCAGCAAAACAGCCTCTAATTGACTTACAGCGTGTAAGTGACAACGCATGCGTGAAGCATTAGTCCTATGGAAAAACTGAATAGCACCTTTTTTGTAGGAAATGTAAGGTAGTTAAAATTTACACTGGCAAACTTCGCTAGACGCCGCAGTTTTTGTTATTGACTTGCCACGGGTCGCGCGGCTCCCTCCGTCGGAGGTTCGAGTCCACCCTCGGGAATGGGTGTGTGTGCGTCGTCCATAGCGCAAGTTAGTTTAAGTTACATTAAGTAGTGTGTCAACCTAGAGACCGATGACTGTTCTCAACGTACCACAGTGATGTAGAGGAAGGCTAGATGAACACTTGTGGTCAGTCGAGCAGCAAAACAGCCTCTAATTGACTTACAGCGTGTAAGTGACAACGCATTCGTGAAGCATTAGTCCTATGGAAAAACTGAATAGCACCTTTTTTGTAGGAAATGTAAGGTAGTTAAAATTTACACTGGCAAACTTCGCTAGACGCCGCAGTTTTTGTTATTGACTTGCCACGGGTCGCGCGGCTCCCTCCGTCGGAGGTTCGAGTCCACCCTCGGGAATGGGTGTGTGTGCGTCGTCCATAGCGCAAGATAGTTTAAGTTACATTAAGTAGTGTGTCAACCTAGAGACCGATGACTGTTCTCAACGTACCACAGTGATGTAGAGGAAGGCTAGATGAACACTTGTGGTCAGTCGAGCAGCAAAACAGCCTCTAATTGACTTACAGCGTGTAAGTGACAACGCATGCGTGAAGCATTAGTCCTATGGAAAAACTGAATAGCACCTTTTTTGTAGGAAATGTAAGGTAGTTAAAATTTACACTGGCAAACTTCGCTAGACGCCGCAGTTTTTGTTATTGACTTGCCACGGGTCGCGCGGCTCCCTCCGTCGGAGGTTCGAGTCCACCCTCGGGAATGGGTGTGTGTGCGTCGTCCATAGCGCAAGTTAGTTTAAGTTACATTAAGTAGTGTGTCAACCTAGAGACCGATGACTGTTCTCAACGTACCACAGTGATGTAGAGGAAGGCTAGATGAACACTTGTGGTCAGTCGAGCAGCAAAACAGCGTCTAATTGACTTACAGCGTGTAAGTGACAACGCATGCGTGAAGCATTAGTCCTATGGAAAAACTGAATAGCACCTTTTTTGTAGGAAATGTAAGGTAGTTAAAATTTACACTGGCAAACTTCGCTAGACGCCGCAGTTTTTGTTATTGACTTGCCACGGGTCGCGCGGCTCCCTCCGTCGGAGGTTCGAGTCCACCCTCGGGAATGGGTGTGTGTGCGTCGTCCATAGCGCAAGTTAGTTTAAGTTACATTAAGTAGTGTGTCAACCTAGAGACCGATGACTGTTCTCAACGTACCACAGTGATGTAGAGGAAGGCTAGATGAACACTTGTGGTCAGTCGAGCAGCAAAACAGCCTCTAATTGACTTACAGCGTGTAAGTGACAACGCATTCGTGAAGCATTAGTCCTATGGAAAAACTGAATAGCACCTTTTTTGTAGGAAATGTAAGGTAGTTAAAATTTACACTGGCAAACTTCGCTAGACGCCGCAGTTTTTGTTATTGACTTGCCACGGGTCGCGCGGCTCCCTCCGTCGGAGGTTCGAGTCCACCCTCGGGAATGGGTGTGTGTGCGTCGTCCATAGCGCAAGTTAGTTTAAGTTACATTAAGTAGTGTGTCAACCTAGAGACCGATGACTGTTCTCAACGTACCACAGTGATGTAGAGGAAGGCTAGATGAACACTTGTGGTCAGTCGAGCAGCAAAACAGCCTCTAATTGACTTACAGCGTGTAAGTGACAACGCATGCGTGAAGCATTAGTCCTATGGAAAAACTGAATAGCACCTTTTTTGTAGGAAATGTAAGGTAGTTAAAATTTACACTGGCAAACTTCGCTAGACGCCGCAGTTTTTGTTATTGACTTGCCACGGGTCGCGCGGCTCCCTCCGTCGGAGGTTCGAGTCCACCCTCGGGAATGGGTGTGTGTGCGTCGTCCATAGCGCAAGTTAGTTTAAGTTACATTAAGTAGTGTGTCAACCTAGAGACCGATGACTGTTCTCAACGTACCACAGTGATGTAGAGGAAGGCTAGATGAACACTTGTGGTCAGTCGAGCAGCAAAACAGCCTCTAATTGACTTACAGCGTGTAAGTGACAACGCATGCGTGAAGCATTAGTCCTATGGAAAAACTGAATAGCACCTTTTTTGTAGGAAATGTAAGGTAGTTAAAATTTACACTGGCAAACTTCGCTAGACGCCGCAGTTTTTGTTATTGACTTGCCACGGGTCGCGCGGCTCCCTCCGTCGGAGGTTCGAGTCCACCCTCGGGAATGGGTGTGTGTGCGTCGTCCATAGCGCAAGTTAGTTTAAGTTACATTAAGTAGTGTGTCAACCTAGAGACCGATGACTGTTCTCAACGTACCACAGTGATGTAGAGGAAGGCTAGATGAACACTTGTGGTCAGTCGAGCAGCAAAACAGCCTCTAATTGACTTACAGCGTGTAAGTGACAACGCATGCGTGAAGCATTAGTCCTATGGAAAAACTGAATAGCACCTTTTTTGTAGGAAATGTAAGGTAGTTAAAATTTACACTGGCAAACTTCGCTAGACGCCGCAGTTTTTGTTATTGACTTGCCACGGGTCGCGCGGCTCCCTCCGTCGGAGGTTCGAGTCCACCCTCGGGAATGGGTGTGTGTGCGTCGTCCATAGCGCAAGTTAGTTTAAGTTACATTAAGTAGTGTGTCAACCTAGAGACCGATGACTGTTCTCAACGTACCACAGTGATGTAGAGGAAGGCTAGATGAACACTTGTGGTCAGTCGAGCAGCAAAACAGCCTCTAATTGACTTACAGCGTGTAAGTGACAACGCATGCGTGAAGCATTAGTCCTATGGAAAAACTGAATAGCACCTTTTTTGTAGGAAATGTAAGGTAGTTAAAATTTACACTGGCAAACTTCGCTAGACGCCGCAGTTTTTGTTATTGACTTGCCACGGGTCGCGCGGCTCCCTCCGTCGGAGGTTCGAGTCCACCCTCGGGAATGGGTGTGTGTGCGTCGTCCATAGCGCAAGTTAGTTTAAGTTACATTAAGTAGTGTGTCAACCTAGAGACCGATGACTGTTCTCAACGTACCACAGTGATGTAGAGGAAGGCTAGATGAACACTTGTGGTCAGTCGAGCAGCAAAACAGCCTCTAATTGACTTACAGCGTGTAAGTGACAACGCATGCGTGAAGCATTAGTCCTATGGAAAAACTGAATAGCACCTTTTTTGTAGGAAATGTAAGGTAGTTAAAATTTACACTGGCAAACTTCGCTAGACGCCGCAGTTTTTGTTATTGACTTGCCACGGGTCGCGCGGCTCCCTCCGTCGGAGGTTCGAGTCCACCCTCGGGAATGGGTGTGTGTGCGTCGTCCATAGCGCAAGTTAGTTTAAGTTACATTAAGTAGTGTGTCAACCTAGAGACCGATGACTGTTCTCAACGTACCACAGTGATGTAGAGGAAGGCTAGATGAACACTTGTGGTCAGTCGAGCAGCAAAACAGCCTCTAATTGACTTACAGCGTGTAAGTGACAACGCATTCGTGAAGCATTAGTCCTATGGAAAAACTGAATAGCACCTTTTTTGTAGGAAATGTAAGGTAGTTAAAATTTACACTGGCAAACTTCGCTAGACGCCGCAGTTTTTGTTATTGACTTGCCACGGGTCGCGCGGCTCCCTCCGTCGGAGGTTCGAGTCCACCCTCGGGAATGGGTGTGTGTGCGTCGTCCATAGCGCAAGTTAGTTTAAGTTACATTAAGTAGTGTGTCAACCTAGAGACCGATGACTGTTCTCAACGTACCACAGTGATGTAGAGGAAGGCTAGATGAACACTTGTGGTCAGTCGAGCAGCAAAACAGCCTCTAATTGACTTACAGCGTGTAAGTGACAACGCATGCGTGAAGCATTAGTCCTATGGAAAAACTGAATAGCACCTTTTTTGTAGGAAATGTAAGGTAGTTAAAATTTACACTGGCAAACTTCGCTAGACGCCGCAGTTTTTGTTATTGACTTGCCACGGGTCGCGCGGCTCCCTCCGTCGGAGGTTCGAGTCCACCCTCGGGAATGGGTGTGTGTGCGTCGTCCATAGCGCAAGTTAGTTTAAGTTACATTAAGTAGTGTGTCAACCTAGAGACCGATGACCTCAGCAGTTTGCTCCTACAGGAACTTAACGACCACCTCAAATTCGCCCCTCGCCAGTCAGGATTTTTGTCATATTATTCATGGTATAAGTGACAGCTGCAGAATACTAACGCGAATTCTTTACAGACGAATGGAAAAACTGGTGGAAGCCGACCTTCGGAAAGATCAGCTTGGATTCCGTAGAAATGTTGGAACACGTGAGGCAGCACTGACCCTATGACTGCCGGCCGCGGTGGTCTCGCGGTTCTAGGCGCTCAGTCCGGAACCGCGCGACTGCTACGGTCGCAGGTTCGAATCCTGCATCGGGCATGGTTGTGCGTGATGTCCTTAGGTTAGGTTTAAGTAGTTCTAAGTTCTAGGGGACTGATGACCACAGATGTTAAGTCCCATAGTGCTCAGAGCCTTTGAACCATTTTTTTTTTTTTTTTTACCTTATGACTTATCTTAGAAGAAAGATTAAGGAAAGGCAAACCTACGTTTCTAGCGCTTGTATACTTGCAGAAAGCTTTTGACAATATTGACTGGAATACTCTCTTTCAAATTCTGAAGGTGGCAGGGGTAAAATACAGGGAGCGAAAGCCTATTTACAACTTGTACAGAAACCAGATGGCAGTTATAAGAGTCGAGGGGCATGAAAGGGAAGCAGTGGTTGGGAAGGGAGTGAGACAGGCTTGTAGCCTCTCCCCGATGTTATTCAATCTGTATATTGAGCAAGCAGTAAAGCAAACAAAAGAAAAATTCGGAATAGGTATTAAAATCCATGGAGAAGTAATAAAAGTTTGAGGTTCGCCGATGACATTGTAATTCTGTCAGAGACAGCAAAGGACTTGGAAGAGCAGTTGAATGGAATGGATAGTATTGTGGCTTCGCAAGACAGCCAAGCCACTATGAGGATGCCGAAAGGGACGCGTTTAAGCTCACGCAGGCTGGCGTGAGGTCTGGAACAGGTAAAGTAATTGAGACTAGCAAATAAAGTACGTAGCTGCTGGAATACTTAACTTTAATCCATAATTGGTGAACATCGCTCTTGACGGTACAGGTTTTACAGCATCAATAGTAACAGGTAATGGCGCCTTGCTAGGTCGTAGCAAATGACGAAGCTGAAGGCTATGCTAACTATCGTCTCGGCAAATGAGAGCGTAATTTGTCAGTGAACCATCGCTAGCATAGTCTACTGTACAACTGGGGCGAGTGCTAGGAAGTCTCTCTAGACATGCAGTGTGGCGGCGCTCGGTCTGCAATCACTGATAGTGGCGACACGCGGGTCCGACGTATACTAACGGACCGCGGCCGATTTAAAGGCTACCACCTAGCAAGTATGGTGTCTGGCGGTGACACCGCAGATAGTGTCTTGAAAGGAGGATATAACATGAACATCAACAAAAGCAAAACGAGGATAATGGAGTGCAGTCGAATTAAGTCGGGTGATGCTGAGGGTATTAGATTAGGAAATGAGACACTTAAAGTAGTAAAGGAGTTTTGCTATTTGGGGAGGAAAATAACTAATGATGGTCGAAGTACGGAGGATATAAAATGTAGACTGGCAATGGCAAGCAAAGCGTTTCTGAAGAAGAGAAATTTGTTAACATTGAGTATAGATTTAAGTGTCAGGAAGTAGTTTTTCAAAGTATTTGTATGGAGTGTAGCCATGTATGGAAGTGAAACATGGACGTTAAATAGTTTGGACAAGAAGAGAATGGAGGCTTTCGGAATATGGTGCTACATAAGAATGCTGAAGATTAGATGGGTAGATAACATAACTAATGAGGAGGTATTGAATAGGATTGGGGAGAAGAGGAGTTTGTGGCACAACTTGACAAGAAGAAGGGATCGGTTGGTAGGACATGTTCTGAGGCATCAAGGGATCGACAATTCAGCATTGGAGAACAGCGCGGAGGGTAAAAATTGTAGAGGGAGACCAAGAGATGAATACAGTAAGCAGATTCAGAAGGATATAGGTTGCAGTAAGTAATGGGAGATGAAGAAGCTATCACAGGATAGAGTAGCATGGAGAGCTGCATCAAACCAGTCTCAGGACTGAAGACCACATCAACAACAACAACATTCATGGTATTCACTGCTTCACTGTACACAATTTATGGCTCCACGATTTATTTCTCATATTCGATCATTTTTGGTCTTCGTTGGCTGGGAACTGCGACACCGCCTTCGTCTTGTGCTTATAAATTGTAAAATTGAATTTTGTGTGCATTTTACCTAACAATTTTGTGAGTTTTAACAGCAAATCGTTTTGTTTTTTTCTGGCCCTCTTACTGTGACACTGCTGTGCTTGTAAAGGTTAAGTCGTGATGGAACTGTAAACGTAATTAGTCGTTCCGTAAGGATTACAAAAGTCTTTCTTCTGTCATTAGCCTTACAGGGAAGTTTCATAATGTTAACGAAACAGCCTACTAAAACCGGTGGCGTAATAGCCCAGGCAATGAGAACTAAGAAAGGTCGAATTCAGGAAAACATTTTTGTACTGTGGCAAGAGGGAGAGCCATGAACAACATAATAAAAATCATGATCCGTGGAGGGTGAGCATGGGGTTTGCGGTATGTTTGAAAGTCACTTTCTTAGATTTTTCTTGAATAACTCGAAAACCACGGCTTCTCAGTAAAGAATTAAATTGCATTAAATTTCCTACAGAAAACGGTCTATTCATTTACTCTCTAGAGCTAATAGTTTGCGCAAAGAGAGCGAGAGAATATTGAAAATTCGCGCATGTTCCTTACCTTAGGCGGTTTTTGTAGGTCAGTCTGAGGTAGTTTCCCGACTTGGTTTGACCAACCACTTCGATTCCATTGACGAGTTTCTAATTAAAAACTGGTAGTCAGTAAAAAGTAATTAAAAAATAATGATTAAGTGTATTTGTGTGACTTTAACTAAAAACGGTAATGTGCTCATTAATGTTAACACTAATCGCATATACATATGCTGGAAACTGCTTCGTCCCACGTAATTTCAGTAGAACAATCGGTGTTTCTTTGTTTTGATAGTCGATCTTCTAACTGGTTTGAAGCTACCAGTCACGAATCTCTCTCCTATGCCTACCTTTTCATCTACGTGTAGCACTTGCAACTTACATCCTCAATTATTTGTTGGATGTATTCGAGTCTCTGTCTTCCTCTACAGTTCGTATCCTCTACAGCACCCCCTAGGTCCATGGAAGTCATTCCCTGATGTTTTAAAACTTTTCCTATCATCTTGTTCCTTCTTCTCGTCAGTCTTTTCCATATACTCCTTCACTCGTGATATTCCGAACCTCCTCGTTCTTTACCGTATCAGTCCACCTAACTTTCAACAATCTTCTGTAGCGCCATATTTCAAGCGCTTCGATTCTCTTCTGTTCAGCTTTTCTCACAATTCATGTCTCGCTACTATAATATGCTATAAAATGCTGTGCTCCAGACGTACATTCTCAGAAACTTCTTCCTAAAATTGAGGCCTTTGTTTGATACTAGTAGATTTCTGTTGGCGAGCAATGCCATTTTTGCCTGTGTTAGTCTGCTTTTTATCTTCTCCTTGCTCCGTCCATCATGCGTTATTTTTACCTAGCGAGGTGGCGCAGTGGTCAGCACACTGGACTCGCATTCGCGAGGACGACGGTTCAAACCCGCGTCCGGCCCTCCTGATTTAGTTTGCCGGAATGTACCTAAATCGCTTCAGGCAAATGCCGGGATGGTACCTCTGAAAGGACACAGCCGATTTACTTCCCCAACTTTCCCTAATCCGATGGGACCGAAGACCTTGCTGTTCGGTCCGTTTCCCCAAACCAACCAACTACGGGCTATTTTACTGCCTAGGTAGCAGAATTTCTTATCTACTTCATGATCACCAATTTTTAGTACCACTGTTACTGCCCTCAATCCATATTCTGTACTCATTAGACTGTTGATTCCATTCAACACATCCGGTAATTCTTCTTCACTTTCACTGTGGACGGTAATGTCATCAGCGAAACTTATCAGTGAATTTTAATTCCACTCTTGAACCTCTTTTTATTTTGCCCATTGCTTCGCTAGAGGTGAAAGACGAAATCCATGTCTTACCTTCCTCTACGTAGAGACTGCACAATATCTACGTTCTTGAATGACTTATGTCCCACTGTTACACCTTTTTAAAAACGGAGTACTTCGTTCTTGATCTGTGGAGCATTAATAACTAACTAATCAACACCTGTCTTGTATCAAATTGTTCGTTTGGACATCCTCTACACGACTGCGCTACGTTTACAATGTTTACATCCTGCGTGTAACAGGGACTCGGGCGTGATGCAGGACATCTCGGAGTAATCGTGTAATGAGAAATTTAAAATGAGACGACTAATGACGAGAAGGACAGATTCCTCATTGAGATTCACCGGGAGAATCTCAGGCAGTGTAGAAGTGAGGACCAGTAACAACACGCTAGGCAGCAGCGACCTCGTGGACAGGGCAGCGGCAGCGCGCTCAGCTGCTGAAGGGAAAGCTACCGAGCCGGGAATCCCAGCCCGCTGTGTGCGTGTGTGCGGTGACGTCACAGGCGACGGACGTGTCGCCACTCCGTCCGGGATCCCCGCCGCCGCTGGCCTAATGGCAGTGACGTAAGCGTGCTCCCGAGCCTCTGCGTTCCACGTCCACAACTGTATGGTACCAATAAAATGAAGGGTAAAGCCATCCACAATATCAAAAGTAACAGGAGACGTTACAGTCGATCAGTCTGTGTTGTTGTTGTTGTTGTTGTGGTCTTCAGTCCTGAGACTGGTTTGATGCAGCTCTCCATGCTACTCTATCCCGTGCAAGCTGCTTCATCTCCCAGTACCTACTGCAGCCTACATCCTTCTGAATTTGCTTAGTGTATTCATCTCTTGGTCTCTCTCTACGACTTTTACCCTCCACGCTGCCCTCCAATACCAAATTGGTGATCCCTTGATGCCTCAGAACATGTCCTACCAACCGATCCCTTCTTCTTGTCAAGTTATGCCACAAATTCCTCTTCTCCCCAATCCTTTTCAGTACCTCCTCATTAGTTATGTGATCTACTCATCTAATGTTCAGCATTCTTCTGTAGCACCACATTTCGAAAGCTTCTATTCTCTTCTTGTCCAAACAATTTATCGTCCATGTTTCACTTCCATACATGGCTACACTCCATACAAATACTTTGAAAAACGACTTCCTGACACTTAGATCTATACTCGATGTTAACAAATTTCTCTTCTTCGGAAACGCTTTCCTTGCCATTGCCAGTCTACATTTTATATCCTCTCTACTTCGACCATCATCAGTCATCTTGCTCCCCAAATAGCAAAACTCCTTTACTACTGTAGGTGTCTCATTTCCTAATCTAATTCCCTCAGCATCACTCAAGTTAACTCGACTACATTCCATTATCATTGTTTTGCTTTTGTTGATGTTCATCTTATATCCTCCATTCAAAACACTATCCATTCCGTTCAACTGCTCTTCCAAGTCCTTTGCTGTCTCTGACAGAATTACAATGTCATCGGCGAACCTCAAAGTTTTTATTTCTTCTCCATGGATTTTAATACCTACTCCGAATTTTTCTTTCCTTTCCTTTACTGCTTGCTCAATATACAGATTGAATAACATCGGGGAGAGGCTACAACCCTGTCTCACTCCCTTCCCAACCACTGCTTCCCTTTCATGTCCCTCGACTCTTATAACTGCCATCTGGTTTGTGTACAAATTGTAAATAGCCTTTCGCTCCCTGTATTTTACACCGGCCACCTTCAGAATTTGAAAGAGAGTATTCTAGTCAACATTGTCAAAAGCTTTCTCTAAGTCTACAAATGCAAGAAATGTAAGTTTGCCTTTTCTTAATGTAGCTTCTAAGATAAGCCGTAGGGTCAGTATTTTCTCACGTGTTCCAACATTTCTACGGAATCCAACTGATCTTTGTGTATACAAACTTAATAGCAATTCGTGGTGAAAGATATATACTGGCCTAACAGGAAGAAATTTCGACACTCGATTCCGGGAACACATGAATGTTCTTCGTCTGGAAAACTAAAGCAAAGCCACATTTGCCGCACTGTAACAGAAGACGAACATCAAGTGATACACATAGCTCATAACACACGAGAACTCTGTGTGGCTAACAAAGGAAAAAGAATGAACATCTTGAACAAATGGATATCTACTCTCACGAATGTAATTCCCAAATGACATCGTAAATGACCAAACGGAACTACCTAACAATGTTTTTAAGAAATTTCCATAATTTGCTGATACAACCTCACCCTAAGCAGGACGATGAAACATCATAATGCATCGTCAGCCCATCCAACGCATAAAATAGTTCTACATAATATAAATCTGTTGTTCTGTTTTTATCGTTTATAAATGACATACCAATGTGAGATTTAAAAAAAAGACAGTATAAAAAAGTAATATTAATTCTTTTACACAGACTGTACAATTTAATTTTTAATTTTACAATATACCACATAACCTAACAGTCACCAACGCCTTTATACACTGAAGAGCCAAAGAAACAGGTACACATTCAAAATAAGCTGTAAGGCCCCCACGAGCATGCAGAAGTGCCGCAGCACGATGTGGCACGGACTCGACTAATGTCTGAAGTAGTGCTGGAGGGAACTGACACCATGAATTCTGCAAGGTAGTAGATAAATCCGTAAGAGTACGAGGCAGTCGAGATCTCTTCTGAACAGCACGTTGCAAGCCATCCCAGATATTCTCAATAACGTTCATCTCTGGGGAGTTTGATGGCCAGCGGAAGTGTTTAAACTCAGGGAGGGTTCCTGGAGCCTCTCTGCAGCAGTTGTGGATGTGTAGGGTGTCGCATTGTCCTGTTGGAATTGGCTAAGTCTGTCGGAATGCAGAAAGGACATAAATAGATGAAGGTGATGCGACAGGATGCTTAAATACGTGTCACCTGTCAGAGTCGTATCTAGACATATCAGGGGTCCCATTTCACTCCGACTGCACACGCCCCACACCATTACGGAGCCTCCTCCAGCTTGAAGAGTCCCTTACTGACATGCAGGGTCCATGAATTCATTAGACTCGAAATATTTAAGTAAGAATTACGTGAGAATGAAACAGAGCACAATTTAACTACAGCAAGAAGAAACACCGAAAACGAGGGTGTAAGACAATGATACTATCATCTCCTTTGCATTCATACCATATAAATATCTCAGAGGGAGTTGCATTACGATTCTACGCATGCTCTATTCTGGACAGAGGTTTAACCAATGCACAAGGTTGTGCGATAATTATCCAACATACTATCTGCGTCTGCTGCTTGCAAACGTCCGAACTAGAGCACGTGGTGCATTCTGACTCAAACTGTTGTGCTGCTTTGTAGAAAGCGCACGAAAGAACAGACATTCTTGCAGAACATTATAGCTCATTAATCAAGCAAACTGATAACATAAAGTCTATTGCGGTGCCTTGGTGGACCAGAAGGGTCATTGATTACCAAACACGTGGCACAAAATCGACACACAAAGACAAAAGCAATTTGCACAAGATGTAAGATTAAAAATCATACTCGCTTCACACGCTTCAGATAAGCTAAAGTTCTTAAGTATTTCACCAGTTAAACGTAACGAAGTCCTAACTCAACCTATCACCTGAAACCCCCCTTAAGAGCTACGATCCGTACTCACCAAGCGTTCACCGAAGAGTGCCCCTTTCTCTTTCCAGATTACGTAGCTCCCCGTGCAGCGGAAGCTACCAGAGGGAGGGGTAGCCCTCCGTCACCAACCTCACACACAAAAACAGCCTTCGACTAAGATGGGTAAACCTCTCTGTTCAGGTATTGGAACCCTAAGCTGGTCATCCTGTGCTCTCCTTTGAACGAGAAGCAACATCGTCTGCTCCCAGCAGACGATGACTAGTTCAGCGATTCCCACAAAACAAAACCGAAACCCCACATTAAAACACACATATGATAATCAATAGGTCTTATTTAAGTGCTCAGTCTTGCCGGAAGAGTTCATGAATTGAGCTAAAATCAGGTAGTAAAATGAATAGGTTGTACCGAATTCGACAAGCGCCTTATGAAACGACTTCACAGACACGTTTCAAGCAGTTAGCGACCATAGCGCCGTATTCTGCTTGTTTACATATTTTAATACGGATGCCTATACTAGTTTCTTTAGCGCTTCAGTGTAGAAAGCGTACCCAAAATACAACTGACCACAGCAAACCTTTTAAGCAGAATGTAAACTTTGACCAGAGATGGATTTTCAAATGTAAACAGAGATGTCAGTCCGCAACATGTCGGACTAAAAAGTGTTTGGGCCACATCCATAAGTGGAAAATCGGAATAACAACAAGCAGAGTAGAAAATAAGTACACCTAAACAACAGTACATCGTAATTATACAATTAGCGTAGTGACTAAACAAAATTGTTATTTTGCGCAGGACAAAATATGTATTACGCTAACTTAAGACGGGTGAAAGCCGAAACGCATATTAGCTTAAATAGAAATACATAACAAAGTGGCTGGCTGTTGTATTTATTAAAATAATGCGGAATTGATCACTAGATGCCACGAGATGAACACCCGCCAGTATAAAAGGTGTCGAGGGCATTGTGTTGTCACCAGAGGAGCTGTAACAACACAACACGTCGGCCAGGAGAGCTGAGTGACTTCGAACACGGACCAGCTCTTCCAGGTCATGAGGGTAATTCCAACCCTTCTATAGCTGCCAGAGTCGATTGACGGCGGTGTGATTGTGAAATATGAATGCGAAGGATCAGCCGCAGGTAACCCGAGGCCTGGCACACCTCATGTACTGATGGGTTGGGGTTCTTTGGGGAAGGAGACCAGACAGCGAGGTCATCGGTCTCATCGGATTAGGGAAGGACGGGGAAGGAAGTCGGCCGTGCCCTTTCAAAGGAGCCATCCCGGCATTTGCCTCGAGCAATTTAGGGAAATCACGGAAAACCTAAATCAGGATGCCCGGACGCGGTATTGAACCGTCGTCCTCCCGAATGCGAGTCCAGTGTCTAACCACTGTCATATACTGATGGACAGGGGCCCAGACAAAGATATGTTATTCTGTGACATGGGCCACCCAGCACTGAAGAAGGCTGTGGTACAAAGCAGCACGAAATCGAGAGAAGTAATCACTCGTAAGTTCCAGAGTGATACCAGCAGTCTAGCTGGCACAATGAGTGTGCGTAGGGAGCTAAAGAGAATGGGGACCGATGGTCGAGCGGCTCCTGATAAGCCACACATTTCTGAAGTCACTGCTAAGCGACGCTTTTACATCTACATCTACATCGGTTCCCCTGGAAATCACACTTAAGTGCCTGGCAGACGGTCCATCGAACCACCTTCACAATTCTCTATTACCCCAATTTCGTATAGCGCACGGAAAGAACGAACACCTATACCTTTCCGTAAGATCTCTGATTTCCCTTATTTTATCGTGGTGATGGTTCCTCCCTATGTAGGTCGGTGTCAACAAAATATTTCCGCATTCGGAGGAGAAAGTTGGTGAGTGGAATTTCGTGAGCAGATTCCGTCGCAACGAAAGACGTCTTTCTTTTAATATTTCACGATAATACAAAACGTGCTGCTCTTCTTTGAACTTTTTCTATGTACTCCGTCAGTCCTGCCTGGTAAGGATCCTACACCGCGCAACAGTATTCTAAAAGAGGACGGACAAGCGTAGTGTAGGCAGTCTCCTAAGTAGGTCTGTTGCATTTTCTAAGTGACCTGCCAATAAAACACAGTCTTTGGTTACCCTTCGCCACAACATTTTCTCCCTCCCAATTTAAGCTGTTCGTAAGTGTAATTCCTAGGTACTTATTTGAATTTACAGCCTTCAGATTTGACTGATTTATCGTGTAACCGAAGTTTAACGAGTTCCTTTTAGCACTCGTGTGGATGCCTCACACTTTTCGTTAATTAGGGTCAACTGCCACTCTTCGCACCATTCAGATATCTTTTCTAAATCGTTATGCAATTTCTTTTGATCTTCTGAGGACTTTACTAACCGATAAATGATAGCGTCATCTGCAAACAACCTAAGACAGCTCTTCAGATTGTTGCCCAAATCGTTTACATAGATAAGGAACAGCAAAGAGCCTATGACACTACCTTGGGGAACGCCAGAAATCAGTTCCGTTGTACTCGATGACTATCCGTCTGTTACTACGAACTGTGACCTCTCTGACAGGAAGTCACAAATCCAGTCACACAACTGAGACGATATTCCATGAGCACGCAATTTCAATACGAGCCGCTTGTGTGATACACTGTCAAAAGCCTCCCGGAAATCCAGAAATACGGAATCGATCTGAAATCCCTTGTCAATAGCACTCAACACTTCATGCGAATAAAGAGCTAGTTCCGTTTCACAAAAACAATGTTTTCCTAACCCGTGTTGACTGTGTGTCAATAGACCGTTTTCTTCGACGTAATTCATGATGTTCGAACACAATATATCTTCCAAAATCCTGCTCCACATCGACTTTGATAATATGGACCTGTAATTACCTGTATTAATCCTACTACCTTTCTTTAATATTGGTGTGACCTGTGCGACATTCCAGTCTTTGGGTACGGATCTTTCGTAGAGCGGACGGTTGTATATGATTGTTAAGTATGGAGCTAATGTATCAGCATACTCCGAAAGGAACCTAATTGGTATACAGTCTGGACCAGAAGACTTGGTTTTATTAAGTGACTGAAGTTGCCTCACTACCAAGGAGGTATTTACTTCTACGTTACTCATGATGGCAGCTGTTCGTGATTCGAATTCTGGAATACTTACTTAGTCTTCTTTTGTGAAGGCATTTCGGAAGGCGGTGTTTAGTAACTCTGCTTTGGCAGCACTGTCTTCGATAGTATCTCCATTGCTATCGTGAAGAGAAGGCGTTGATTGTTTCTTGCCCCTAACATATTTCACATTCGAGCAGAAACTCTTTAGATTTTCTGCGAGGTTTCGAGACAAAGTTTCGTTGTGAAAACTGTCATAAGCCTCTCGCATTGAAGTCCGCGCTAAATTTTGAGCTTCTGTAAGAGATCGCCAGTTTTGGCATGAAGAGCTACGCGACTGGACAACAGAAGACTGGAAATGACTGATTTGGAAAGATGAAACAGGTACCATGTGACAATCTTTTGAATGGTTTAGTTTTGGCAAACGCCTGAAGAACGTTACCTGCCATCATGTGTAGTACCAACAGCAAGGTAGGTTATTTAAGTAGTTTTCGTGGTTAGGGTGTGGTCCCTTCCTCCACTTAGGAAAATGCTAAACGTGGAAGGATGTGAACACATTTTGGAGCGTTGTGTACAGCGTACAGTAGAAGACCAGTTAAGAGGCGGTGACCGTATCAGGATAACAACGTACCCCGTCTTTAACCAGCATCTGTAAGTCAATGATTTGTGCACAGTAACACTTCTGAAATAGACTGGCCTGTCCATATTCGCAACCTGAACCCAGTGGGACGCCCTTGGGATGACAGAAAGTCAAATTCCCCCCAGACCCTAGCATAATTACCCTCTCGGCTACTGACGAAGAATGGGCTCTCATTGTTTTGCAGACGTTCAGATATATGATTCTAAGAATTGTCAGCAGTTTTCAAGTCGTCATAAAGGCTAAGAGTGGACACGCTCCATATTACTGTCCACTAACAGGTGCACGGATGCCTCGGATCAGGTACTCTACACTATGCGATCAAAAGTATCCGGACTTACAAAAGTTCGTGGTGCTCTCCATCGATAATGCTGGGAGTCAATATGATGTTGGCCCACCCTTAGTCTTGATGACATCTTCCATTCTCGCAGGCATAAGTTCGATCAGGTGCTGGAAAATTTCTTGGAGAATGGCAGCCTCTTCTTCACGCAGTGATGCACTGAGGAGAGGTATCGATGTCGGTCGGTGAGGCCTGGCACGGCGTTCCAAAACATCCCAAAAGTTCTATAGGGTTCAGGTCAGGGCTCTGTGCAGGCCAGTCCATTACAGGGGTGTTATTATCGTGTAACCACTCCGCCACAGGCCGTGCATTATGAACAGGTACTCGATCATGCTCTGAAAGATGCAATCGCCATTCCCGAATTGCTATTCAACTGTGGGAAGCAAGAAGGTGATTAAAACATCAATGTAGGCCTTTGCTGTGATAATGCCACGCAAAACAGCAAGGGGTGCAAGCCCCCTCCACGAGAAACACGACCACACTATAACACAACCGCCCCTGAATTTTACTGTTGGCGCTACACACGCTGGCAGATGACGCTCACTGGGCATTCGCCATACCTACACCCTGCCATCGGATCGCCACATTGTGCACCGTGATTTGTCACTCCATACAACGTTTATCCACTGTTCAGTCGTACAATATTTACGCTCCTTATACCAAGCGAGGCGTCGTTTGGCATGTGTGGCTTATTAGCAGCCGTTCGTCCATGAAATTCAAGTTTTCGCACTTCCCGCCTAACTGTCATAGTACTTGCAGTGGATCCTGATTCAGTTTGGAATTCCTGTGTGATGATCTATTACACATTACCATACTCTTCAGCTGTCGGCGGTCTCTGTCAGTCAACAGACGAGGTCGGCCTGGATGCTTTTGTGCTGTACGTGTCCCTTCACATTTCCACTTCACTATTAAATCGGAATCAGTGGACCTAGGGATGTTTAGGAGTGTGGAAATCTCGTGTACAGACGTATGACACAAGTGACACTCAATGTCCTGACCACGTTCGAAGTCCGTGAGTTCCGCGGAGCGCCCCATCCTGCTGTCTCATGATGTCTAATGACTACTGAGGTCGCTGTTATGGAGTACATGGCAGTAGGTGGGAGCACAGTGCACCTAACATTGGAAAACGTATGTTTTTAGGGGTATGTAACGTGCTTGGGGTTTCTAATCTAAGGCACTGAGTAACAGTCATAATTAATACTTCAGCATAACGAACACAACATGCCTACAAACTGTACGGAACGTCGTTAATGTAACACAGATTGGCGAACTTGGAGTACCGAGGGTTCCCTACAAACTTAATTATGTATATAGTTAGTTTATCCATCCTGGGATCCGAGAATGTCAGTGATATTTGCCTGTATCGATATCGATGCTGACGAGACATTGGTTTTGCGAATTACAAGACCGTTTCAAAATGTCTGCAGTAGTTGCTGAGACTAGCCTGTAGTTGCTGAGACCAGCCTGGACATACAAAAAGAAGCGAGCAGGGGACTTTCGTTTATGTTCGTAGAGAGAGAGGATTTAATAAAATATTTTTTTTATTTGCTTACCAACATGACTACAACTTACATTTTATGTTTACATGCAGTAACACTTTCCTGTTATGCTTCTGACATTTGTACAGAAACCAGATGGCAGTTGCAAGAGTCGATCGACATGAAAGGGAAGCAATGGTTCGGAAGAGAGTGAGACAGGGTTGTAGCCTCTCCCCGATGTTATTCAATCTGTATATTGAGCAAGCAGTAAACGAAACAAAAGAAAACTTCGGAGTAGTGATTAAAATCCATGGAGAAGAAATAAAAACTTTGAGGTTCGCCTATGACATAGTAATTATGTAAGAGACAGCAAAGGACCTGGAAGAGCAGTTTAACGTGATGGACAGTGTCTTGAAAGAAGGATGTAAGATGAACATCAACAAAAGCAAAACGAGGATAATTGAATGTAGGCGAGTTACTCGGGTGACTCTGAGGGAATTAGATTAGGAAATGAGAAACTTAAAGTAGTAAAGGAATTTTGCTATTTGGGGAGCAAAATAACTGATGATGGTCGAAGTACAGCTGATATAAAATGTAGACTCGCAGTGGCAAGGAAAGCGTTTCTGAAGAAGAGATATTTGTTAACATCGAGTATAGATTTAAGTGTCAGGAAGTCGTTTCTGAAAGTATTTGTATGGAGTGTAGCCATCTATGGAAGTGAAACGTGGACCATGAATAGTTTGGACAAGAAGAGAATAGAAGCTTTCGAATTGTGGTGCTGCAGAAGAATGTTGAAGATTAGATGGGTAGATCACATAACAAATGAGGAGGTATTGAATAGGATTGGGGAGAAGAGGAGATTGTAGCACAACTTGACAAGAAGAAGGGATCGGTTGCTAGGACATGTTCTGAGGCATCAAGGGATCACAAATTTAGTACTGCAGGGAAGCGTGGAGAGTATAAATCGTAGAGGGAGACCAAGAGATGAATATAAACTACTGGCCATTAAAGTTGCTACACCACGAAGATGACGTACTACAGACGCGAAATTTAACCGACAGGAAGAAGATGCTGTGATATGCAAATGATTAGCTTTTCAGAGCATTCACACAAGGTTGGCGCCGGTGGCGACGCCTACAACCTGCTAACATGAGGAAAGTTTCCAACCGATTTCTTATACACAAAGGGAGCAGTTGACCGGATTTGCCTGATGAAATGTTGTTGTGATGGCTCGTGTAAGGAGGAGAAATGCGTACCATCACGTTTCCGACTTTGGTAAAGGTCGGATTGTAACGTATCTAGGTTGCGGTTTATCGTATCGCAACATTGCTGCTCTGTTGGTCGACGTCCAATGAGTGTTAGCAGAATATGGAATCGGTGGGTTCAGGAGGGTAATACGGAACGCCGTGCTGGATCCCAACGGCCTCATATCACTAGCAGTCGAGTTGACAGGCATCTTATCCGCATTGCTGTAACGGATCGTGGAGCCACGTCTCGATCCGTGAGTCAACCATCTGCACGAACAGTTCGACGACGTTTGCAGCAGCATGGACTATCAGCTCGGAGACCACGGCTGCGGTTACCCTTGACGCTGCATCAAAGACAGGAGCGCCTGCGGTGGTGTATTCGACGACGAACCTGGTTGCACGAATGGCAAAACGTCATTTTTGTCGAATGAATCCGGGTTCTGTTTACAGCATCATGATGGACGCATCCGTGTTTGGCGACATCGCGGTGAACGCACATTGGAAGCATGTATTCGTCATCGCCATACTGGCGTATCACCCGGCGTGATGGTATGGGGTGCCATTGGTTACACGTCTCGCTCACCTCTTGTTCGCATTGACGGCACTTTGAACAGTGGACGTTACATTTCAGATGTGTTAGGACCCGTGGCTCTACCCTTCATTCGGTCCCTGCGAAACTCTACAATTCAGCAGGATAATGCACGACCGCATGTTGCAGGTCCTGTACTGGCCTTTCTGAATACAGAAAATGTTCGACTGCTGCCCTGGCCAGCACATTCTCCAGATGTCTCATCAATTGAAAACGCCTGGTCAGTGGTGGCCGTGTAACTGGCTCGTCACAATACGCCAGTCACTACTGTTGATGAACTGTGGTATCGTTTTGAAGCTACATGGGCAGCTGTACCTGTACACGCCATCCAAGCTCTGTTTGACTCAATGCCCAGGCGTATCAAGGCCGTTATTGCGTCCAGAGGTGGTTGTTCTGTGTACTGATTTCACAGGATCTATGAACCCAAATTGCGTGAAAATGTAATCACAGTATCAGTTCTAGTATAATATATTTGTCCAATGAATCCCCGTTTATCATCTGCATTTCTTCTTGGTGTAGCAATTTTAATGGACAGTAGTGTAGTAAGCAGGTTGAGGATGGAAGCTGCAGTAGGTACTGGGAGGTGAAGAAGCTTGCACAGGATAGAGTAGCATGGAGAGCTGCATCAAACCAGTCTCTGGACTGGAGACAACAACAATGTGCTTTTGACGGACGATGAATGCAAAGTAAGCTCTAATGGCAGAGCGGTATTTTTTGTGATATAATTACAGTGTAACAAATTTAGGACTTTTTCCTTTTACTATAATATAAGTTTTGATGAGTGAATTTGCGAGTACCTAAATACGTGAAATAAATGACGGTATCTTCCGATTGTATAGACTTACAGGCTTTAGTATTTTACACAGCAAAAAGATTCCACGTGATATGAATTCCAAGTTGACACGGCTACCGTTTCCTGAGAATCAAGCTTCTTAACTCTCGCACAGAGAGGCAGACGAGCAACAAACCGATCCAATAATGAATCCGCTTTTACTGACCGAGTTACGAAACCGTACAAAAAGTCGACTGTGTGTTCGGGTTCCTTTCGGATACGTGTTACTGTGCTGTAGTCGCACGAGTAAATGGCGTACACACTGCGCACGCGGCGCACTGCATTAAGTTTTCGGTGACGATTCTTCTGAGAAGAGAGAAGAGCGTACGAGTGTTGACAAGAAAATATTAGACATGGTATTTGTTTCTTGTAATACCGTAACTGTTCGTCTTCCGTAATGGGTGTGAAAACAACTGACCCTTTATATGGTAACAATGTCAGGTCTACAACTTTGCTTCCGCCGTTTTGCAATACACGTCAGTAGTGGAAAGTAGTGGTGCAAGGCGTTCGTCGTAAGACTCATACAGTAAGCTTAGGCATTTGGGAACATAACGCCATCAAAATATCAGCCGATGTTTGATTGCATCATAAAGTTATTCTCGACTGCATACGTCAACTTATGAGCCCAATTTTCGTCATCTGCGGGAGGTTTCAATTTTCTGCTTTGTTATGAAGAAATCAGCGGCTAAGGCTCATAAAAAACTGGGTAAGGCCTATGATGACACGCCTCTTAGTGACAGAACTTGGCACAAAATGGTTTCCATGCTTCAAGAATGGTGATTTTGACGTTGAAGACCGGCATGGTTGTGGACAACCACAGGGGATCGTTATCGAAAGCAGCTGATGTGTCTGAGCCGAGCACTGAAAGTCGAACGGCCACACTGCACTGCACGACCCCATGTCGAAAATCCCGTCAAGACATACTTGGAAACTTTGAAATGGGAAGTTCTACCCCCACCCGCTGTTTTCTCCGGATATTCTTCCCTCTGACTGCCCCTTTTTTCGATCTGTGACGCCCGACCCTGCTGACTAGCTCTTGCGGTCGCATGAACAAGTGCAGAATTGGATCGATTCATGGCTCCCTTCAAAAGGTGCCCAGTTTATACTCCGCGGGACTCCTATGCTGCCCTAAAGCTAGGGAAAAAGCAGTGGCTAACGATGGCCAACATTTTGAATCGTAAATCTTTTGTAAGTTTTTCACAATAAAGGCTCGAACTACGAGAAAAAGCGGCGAAAGCAAAGCTGTAGACCTAGTATATAAATCTGGTAACTGAAAGAATAACTGGTTGCTGCAAACCAGTCCCCAGTAATAAACGATACAGTTATTGTTCTCAGTGATCCGTTGCGGAAGAAAAAATCATAGCAATGTGTGGGTCTGATTGTACTAGAACAACGGAACACTACGCGTCTTGTGGAGCAGTGTGGCGAAACGCGCTTTACAAACGGAATTCCTGGAACGCATCTTTCCGCACCGACATTCTCGAGTAAGGTTTTCTCGGTCTTCTTGCCAGTCTGTGGCTGAGTCAGAGCTCCAAGTCCCTTCGACTTCCTCTGCCGCCGTCCCCAGGATGTCTCTGCGGTAACTGACACTCTGCCGTTTTTTTATGTGTAATAGACCTCTCGCTGTACATGAAACAGGCAGCATAGGGCGGTATTATATACTAACAAATGTCTTGATCAGGTGACGCCCGCTTACCGGTAAAACGGGCGGCTTATGAAGTATTATTTTCAGTCCGTATTTTTTTTATTATAACGACGAAGTCTTGTGCTACATTTCGTTACATGAAAGCCTCTGTCAAATGACATATTTCGTTCCATGATCTAAAAATACTAAAACTGTGTTTACCACAATTTCCGAGATCAATTGTAGGCTGTGGCTAACATGTGATACAGTTGTCGAGAAAACGAGAATGGTCTTCTGTCTATTTGAAAATAATTGCCTCTAAATACAGTATGGGAACAGAAATATACGCACACCAGCAAAAACACACGTTCTTCATGTTAGGTGCACTGTGCTGCCACCTACTGCCAGGTAGTCCATATCAGCGACCTCAGTAGTCATTAGACACTGTGACAGAGCAGAACTGCGTAGTCCGCGGAACTCACGGAATTCGAAAGTAATTGGGTGATTAGGTGTCACTTGTGTCATAATTCGGTACGCGACATTTCCACACTCCCAAACATCCCTAGGTCCACTGTTTGCGATGTGATAGTGAAGTGCAAATGTAAAGAGACACGTACAGCACAAAAGCGTAAACGACGAACTCGTCTGTTGACTGACAGAGACCGCCGACATTTGAAGAGGAATTCCAAACTGCATCAGGATCCACTGTAAGTACTATGACAGTTAGGAAGGAGGTGAGAAAACTTGGATTTCATGGAAGAGCGGCTGCTCATAAGCCACACATCACGCCGGTAAATGCCAAACGACGCCTCGCTTGGTGTAAGGAGGTCGACTGAACAGTGGAAAAACGATGTATGTGGCGACGAATCACGGTACACAAATGTGGCGATCCGATAGCACGGTGTGGGTTTAGCGAATGCCCGGCGAACGTCATCTGCCAGCGTGCGTAGCGCCAACAGTAAAATTCGGAGGCGGTAGTGTTTTGGTGTGGTCGTGTTTTTCATGGAGGGGGCTTGCACCCCTTGTTGTTTTGCGTGACACTATCACAGCACAGGCCTACATTGATGTTCTAAGAACCTTCTTGCTTCCCATTCTTGAAGACCAATTCGGGGATGACAATTCCATCTTTCAACACGATCGGTCACCTGCTCATAATGCACGGCCTGTGGCGGAGTGGTTACACGACAATAACATCCCTGTAACGGACTGGCCTGCACAGAGGCCTGACCTGAATCCCATAGAACACCTTTGGGATGTTTTTTTTTTTTTTTGAAACGCCGACTTCGTGCCATGCCTCACCGATCGACACCAATACCTCTCCTCAGTGCAGCATTTCGTGAAGAATGGGCTGCCATTCCCCAATAAACCTTCCAGCACCTGATTGAACGTATGCTGCGAGAGTGGAAGTTGTCATCAAGGCTAAAGGCGGCACGAACTTGTAAGTCATTTTCAGCCAGGTGTCCGGATACTTTTGATCACATAGCTTACTTTGAATTTATTGGTTGGCTCTGAGCACTATGGGACTTAACATCTATGGTCATAAGTCCCCTAGAACTTAGAACTACCTAAACCTAACTAACCTAAGGACATCACACAACACCCAGCCATCACGAGGCAGAGAAAATCCCTGTCCCCGCCGGGAATCGAACCCGGGAACCCGGGCGTGGGAAGCGAGAACGCTACCGCACGACCACGAGATGCGGGCTGAATTTATTGATTAAGGTACTTACATACCGGTATCATAAAAGGAGGAGAGATTATTGGCATACAGTTTTCTTCTTCCGCCGCTTTGAGTGCATTATCCCC
The DNA here is from genome assembly GCF_023864345.2 of Schistocerca serialis cubense. Taxonomy (NCBI): domain Eukaryota; kingdom Metazoa; phylum Arthropoda; class Insecta; order Orthoptera; family Acrididae; genus Schistocerca; species Schistocerca serialis. The sequence goes on along the minus strand of NC_064647.1, from coordinate 55,607,215 downwards.
CGGTCAGACAACTAAAGGACTTGAAACATTCAAATGTAGTTCCAGTATGATGCAACCTACCAGGAGGCGTCTTGCAGACGCAGTCCAAGAACAACGACCGAGAAGGCTACTCCGCGATACGCCCGCTCGCACTCTGCTAGAGTGACGAAAAGGACCGTACAGGTGTTGGGTTGTCATTCCACACCCACTTTATAAATCTAATCTTGTGCTCTCAGATTTTTCTCCTTTTCCGCTCTATATCGAACAACATTCAAGGAACTTCGTTTCCGGATTAAAATGCGCTCCGAGCATGGCTCGACGAATTCGTTGCCTCAAAACGGCGATTCGTACAGTCGACGAGTCGAAAAGTGACCCCAGCGTTGCAGGCTGTTGTAAGCAGTGAACCAGAATGTATTATTGATAACTTAAGTCTCTATTACGCGCATCTGTTGTGTTTATTACAGTCATGGTAAAACGCTACAAACTTATGCGTCAACTCAATAGCTTAGGTGGCCACCAGTCATTCATCATTGAGACGTCATGCAGAAGTCACGGAGCCTTAATTTTTTTTAATCAGTCTTTTGACTCGTTTGATGCGATCTTCTGGCGGTTCCCGATTCTCTACCCTCTTTATTTCTGTATAGCATTTACACCCAATTTCCTCGATTATATGTACGTCATATATCTTTTACACTCTTTGTCCCATACGACTGTGTCTAGAAGTTATTCCCCGATGGCCTATCATCCTGTCCCTTCCTTTTGTCAGTGTTTTCCATATACACCCTCCCTCGCCGATTCTGCGGAGAACTTCCTCATTCCAGAATGAGATTTTCACTCTGCAGCGGAGTGTGCGCTGATATGAAACTTCCTGGCAGATTAAAACAGTGTGCCCAACCGAGACTCGAACTCGGGACCTTTGCCTTTCGCGGGCAAGTGCTCTACCATCTGAGCTACCGAAGCACGACTCACGACCGGTCCTCACAGCTTCTGTAAAGTTTGGAAGGTAGGAGACGAGATACTGGCAGAAGTAAATCTGTGAGGACCGGGCGTGAGTCGTGCTTCGGTAGCTCAGATGGTAGAGCACTTGCCCGCGAAAGGCAAAGGTCCCGAGTTCGAGTCTCGGTCGGCCACACAGTTTTAATTTGCCAGCAAGTTTCAACTTCCTCATTCCTTATCTTACCAGTGACGAAGGCAGTTACCGTTAACAAATACTAAGACATTTTCTTCTTAAACAATCAAAAACTGTAACAAGGTACAGTAACGGCAAATCATTTGTCGGCTGAAGGCCACAACCAGTGTTACACAGAATCAATTTCAGAATACTCAACGGCTGAGGGCCTCAGTTACAAGTGAAGACGGCAATTACACGGTAAAAGTACTAAAACCTTTTTAAACAATCATAAACTGTTACAAGCTATACTGACGGCTGAAGGCCTTATCGAGACAGAATTGAAAATCATTTGTAAGCTGAAGGCCACTAACAATGTTACACACAACCAACGGCTGAAATTCAAAATTATCTGTCGGCTGAAGGCCACAAGCACTTTCGTAATACAGAACAGCTGGAGGCCTGAATTACAAATAAAGCGCACAATTACACGTTAAAAAATACTAAAACCTTTTAAACTATCTTAACAAACTACAACAGGGTACAGTGTCGGCTGAAGGCCTTATTAAGGCAGAATTGAAAATTATATGTCGGCTGAAGGCTACAAGCAATGTTGTAAGCAATTAATGGCTGAAGGCCTGATTAAGAAAGAATTCAAAATTATTTGGTGGCTGAAGGCCACAAGCAATTTCAGAATACTCAACGCCTGAAGGCCTGAATTACAAGTAAGGAGGCAATTACATTTTAAAAAACCACTAAAACCTTATTAAACAATCTTAACAAACTTCAACAGGCTATAGTGACGGCTGAAGGCCTTATTAGAACAGATGCATGGGGGCTTAATTAAATATGATTGAAAATATTTTTAGATTTTTTGTAGCTGTCAGTCCGATTACGCTATGTCTCGTAATCGGTTGGCCCTGACTAGTATTATTACGCAATCTGACTGCAACAAACAATGAAAGAAAATTTTCGTAAACACAGTTAATTAATTAAGTCCCCAGCAACTATGAAACCTACGAAACCAAAGTACAAGTATAACTGTTCTGTATGTGGGAGTGTGACTCAACGTACACATCTGGCACGGTTCTTCTCCAACAAGACAAGAATTTTTAAATACCAATTATACTAACGTGATAAAAGAAAATTACAAATACTACAATTGCGTAAGGAAACCAGAATTACACTCTAATACAAGAACACAAGCCAGATGCTTTGTTGACTGAACCTGTAATGATGCATTATTTGAGACACACAAATAATAAAAGAACATTGTGGTTTTTACCTTCATATATATTGACGAAATACACTCTGATCATTACAATAACATCTGCTATCTCTCCCATCAAATAACTGGATAAAACATGGAACAAACACTCCTTACTACAACATCTCGACAAGCCTTGCCCACTAGCACATCTCAACACGAACTGTCTTCTACGAGCTCTGCCCACGCACTGACTACTACCAGTTCTTAACAGGCACTGTGGAGGCGGCTTAATAATACTCTTTGGCGCAATCTCTGGCGCAGTGGCTCAGTGTAGCCACCTTTCATATGCCCCTCCTCCACAGGCCAGAATTTGATGGTATTTTTGCCAGCATTGGTGGTGAAAATACCACCAAATTCGTCCACAAAAATACAGACAAAAATAAAAGATAATATTAATACCTAAATATCACATAATTAGTTAAAATTTTGGCTTTGCACTGACCTTTCAATAACCTAATATATAAAATACAGTAGGCAATACAAATTCTTTTCATACATGTGGCTTTACATAATAGTTTACACAATACATAAAAAAATCAGTTTATACAAATGTTCACATAAAATGCTTTCAATGATTAGTTTATACAAAAAAAAAAAAACACCAACAGGTGACATCTTTTCAGTAGAAGCAGTCCATCAGTGGCACCCAGTAAAGTTTAGCAGGTACACCCAGCAACAAGTCACATTAGTTCAGTAGAAGCAATCCATCAGAGGCACCCAGCAATGTTGAGTAGGTGCAGACAGCAACAAGTGACTTCATTTCAGTAGAAACAGTTCATCAGTTGCACCCAGCAATGTTGAGCAGGTGCAGACAGCAACCAGTGACTTCATTTCAGTAGAAACAGTTCATCAGTTGCACCCAGCAATGTTGAGCAGGTGCAGACAGCAACCAGTGACTTCATTTCAGTAGAAACAGTTCATCAGTTGCACCCAGCAATGTTGAGTAGGTGCAGACACCAACAAGTGACATCATTTCGCAGAAACAGTCCATCAGTTGCACCCAGCAATGTTGAGAGCAGGTGCAGACATCAACAAGTGACATCATTTCAGTAGAAGTAGTTCCATTAGTGGCACCCAGCAATACTAAGCAGGTGCAGACACCAACAAGTGACCATCATTTCAGCAGAAGCAGTTCCATCTGTGGCACCCAGTAAAGTTGCAGAGGTACTCACAGCAACAAGTCACATTAGTTCAGTAGAAGCAGTTCATCAGTGGCACCCAGCAATGTTGAGTAGGTGCAGACAGCAAGAAGTGACTTCATTTCCGTACAAGTAGTCCATCAGTTGCACCTAGCAATGATGAGCAGGTCCAGAGAGCAGTCCATGATATTCACTATCACTAATCACACTGTTCATCAGCAGAAGCTAAACATGTCCTAGTGACACCAATCATGTAGATAAAGTACAAGTAACAGTCCATAATGTTCACTATCACTGATCACACAGTTCATCAGCAGAAATTAAACATTTCTAAGTGTCACACATTACGTTGAAAAGTGCAGGTAACAGTCCATAATATTTACCTTCACTAATCAGACAGTTCAGGCATGAACAATAGTTTGAATACACATACAAATGCTTTTACAGTGCTCTTACACTAAACATACAAATTCTAATAAACACACAAAAGATGTCAGTTAATTGTCATATTAACTATTACAAATACTCAAATATCAGTAAACCTATAATATTTATGAGTGTCAGTGCAAGCCACTACAAACAAATAAAATAATGTTTAGGAGATAGGTGGGTAAGATTAGGAAAGGAAAACACACAAAACACACTCACTCATCTTTCATCCACATTAAGTACTACTGTGTAATTGAATAGTGTTAACTGTGTAAATGCAATTCTGTCAAAACCTGATGTGCATCATGTGTATCAAGTAGTAATGGCAGCAATGTATCACAGTCAATAATAGTTAAGTCAACGTAAGCCGCCTCCAGAGTGCGTGGGCAGAGCTCGTGGTAGTCAGTGCTTGTCAAGAACTGGTAGTAGTCAGTGCGTGGGCAGAGCTCGTAGAAGACAGTTCGTGTTGAGATGTGCTAGTGGGCAAGGCTTGTCGAGAGGTTGTAGTAAGGAGTGTTTGTTCCATGTTTTATCCAGTTATTTGATGGGAGAGATAGCAGATGTTATTCTAATGAAGATATTGTAATGATCAGAGTGCATTTCGTCAATATATATGAAGGTAAAAACCACTATGTTCTTTTATTATTTGTGTGTCTCAAATAATGCATCATTACAGGTTCAGTCAACAAAGCATCTGGCTTGTGCTCTTGTATTAGAGTGCAATTCAGGTTTTCTTGCGTAATTATAGTTTTTCTAATTTTCTTTTATCACGTCAGTATAATTGGTATTTAAAATTCTTGTCTTGTTGAAGAAGAACCGTGCCAGATGTGCGTTGAGTCATACTACCACATACAGAACAGCTACACTTGTGCTTGTTGGTTTCGTAGGTTTCATAGTTGCTGGGGACTTAATTAATTAATTGTGTTAATGAAAAATTTCATTTCATTCTTGTTGTTGTTCTTTGCAGTCAGATAGCGTAACAATGCTAACCAGGGCCAACCGATTACGAGACACAGCGTAATCGGATATTACAGCTACCTAAAATTAAAAATATTTTCAATCATATTTAATTAAGTCCCCATGCACGTGGCGACCGCTGCTTCGGATTGTCGCTTGGGTTCTTCTGATTGTAAAAATAGTAGATGGTAGTATTGTTGTAGTAATTTGTAGTTAGTAATTGTAGTCTATTTTGCATGTGTAGATTTGGTAATTGTCATTCTTCTAATGGTATTTTTTCTCAGAATTTGATTTGTTGTCTTGTTTACGCGTTTGACAATTTAGTGCAATTATTTCAATTGTTCGTTAATCGTGTTTGAGGGAAACTTTTCATGTAAATGGTATTGTTGGAGATAAAGAGTCATTGTGTGTAATTTTCGTACAGTGACGAATTTTTTGTATGTTTTATAAATGATTACGCGATCTATGAAAAAGGCGAAAATGATGAATAGTGAGAATGATGAAATTGTTGACATGGCAAACTCGCCAACACAGGACAACAGTATGATGAATAATGGAGTTGAAAACAATTTAATAAGTCGGAAAGACAGTCCGGAACCATTTCAAAATTTTTCTCAATCAGAAAATTCACAGAATCTGAGATTAACGACAGAAGATTCTGGAATAGTATCGAACACAGATAGCTTTACAGCTATGACGAAGGAAACTGGTTTTGCGGGAAATGTTAGGGGCGAAAAGAATTTCGAACCGGCTAACATGGAGCAGTTGATGGATGCTATATTACATTTGGGATCACAGATGGGAACTTTACGATCTGAATTAAAAACTGATATGGGAACAATGGAAACACGGTTAGGATCTGAATTTAAAACAGAGATTGGAACAATTAAAACAGAGATGCGAACTTTGGAAACACGGTTGGACTCACGAATAGGGACATGTTTCAAAAATATGAAAGATGAATTAAAGAAAGAAATCAGAGAAGAAGTACAACCGATTTTCAATGCTCACAATAATAGATTAGTTGCAGTAGAGATTAGACAAAGGGAACAGGATAGAGAACAGGAAGAAAGAGATCGCGTGATAGTACAGAAATTTTCAGAGTTAAATTTACAACGTGCAAAAGATAAGGAAGAAATATTTGAGAGAATGGAGGAATCCGTACCAAATGACAGATTAAATAACCTAACACAACAATATGAACAGCTAACTACCAAATGTGTCAACACTGAAACCCGAGTCGCGACACTTACGGAAGACGTAAATAAACAGAAAGAACAAATAGGTGACTTATCGGAAAGAGTTGAGGAGATTTCAGACAAACTGACAAATCTTAGTTTACATGGGGACAGAGATTCGGATGATACAGCTCCATTACCATTTGCAGAAACCGAAGAGTACCAGAACATAAATAAGCATGTTGAGAATCAGGGAAAATTTAATGAACGCGTGAAAAGGGAATTTGAGGCATTAAAAAAGCAAGTCAAACAAATTGAAGGCGAAATTGTAGGAAAAGATAGTAGAAGAAGTTTAGAATCACAGATAGCAGAGGGGTTTGAAGAAAATAATTTGTTTCATTTACGGGATGCAACAAGAGAGCGCCAGGCGCGCGAACTTGACAATAATCAACATTGGGACTGGGACAGACGCGGTAGGTCTTTGTCGCCACGAGGCGAAAACTTTGACTATAAACACTTTTTGACTGTCCGGAAATTTAAGATCTTCCGCAATTCTAAGAATGACATACATCCATGTGCATGGTTAGATCAATTTATGTACGCACTTCCGCCAAAGTTGCCACTAAGTCACAAACTGGAATTTATGTGTGGATATTTAGAAAACGAACCGGAGACGCGGATGCGCGCACTCATTAGAGATTGTAATAATCTAAATGATTTTTTTCATGCATTTCTATCGGCATATTGGTCCGAAAACACACAAGACAGAGTCAAACATAGTCTGATTATGCAGCGGAATTTTAAACAGTCTGAGTTCCGCACGCCAGCAGAATATTTTGAAGACATGATTCGAAAGAATCAGTTCCTTTCCAGCCCTTACAGCCCGACTGAATTAATTCGCATTTGTTTAACTAAGCTGCCACAATCCATAAGACAAATTGCTGTAGCCGGAAGTTGTAATGACGACATTGAGACTTTTAAGACTTTGTTGCAAGAACTTGAGTATGACAACGACGACGGGACTTCTTGTAACTTTTTCAGTAACAGTAATTACAATAGATTTTCAGAGAAAAGAGATAGTGATCGGAACGGGCGTTATATGGGTAGTTTTGAGAATGACAGACGTAACAGACAGGACAATAGATACCAGCCTTATGACAATAACAGACGTTCTAACAGAAATTACACAGACAATTATAATAACGGTAATTCGTACCGGAACGATCAATCATACGGAAACAGTAATCGGTATCATCAAGACAGAAATTATTCAAACAGTAATAGAAATTCTTACTACAGAAATAATCAGGGTAGTAGATACAACAATAATTTCAGAAGTGACAGTCGAAATTATACCAGAAGTAGTTATGCAGACAGACAGGAAAACAGAAATTTTAATAACAGACACAACCAAGAATTTACATCTAACAGACAGGAGGGACCTAATTGGCATCCTCCACGTGACAAAACTTCAGAGAGACAAGTGCAAATAGTAGAAATTGATCCGCGAAATGACGCGAATAATCAAAGACGTGACGCAAACAATCGACAATGACTTGTAGCTTCGGCTTCTGGCAGCAATATAGACGGTTCAGAAAGTAATGACACTACGACTTTACACTACGTACGCCTGGAAGATATGAGAGACATTTTGCTAGACGAAAAGGAAAATAATGTAGACGCATTTTTACATCCTGTTATTGAAGTATGTGTGGGTAAGAATAAGTTCACTGCAGTTTTAGATTCTGGGAGCCCATTGAATGTCATTAGTGAATCAGTTTTTCGTATATGTGAAAGAACTATTGCCTGTCCTGTGTTACCTATTTCTAAAACTACAATTCGAGGTGCTATTTCTGGAAAAAGTGTGGAAGTTAAACAACAGACCAACTTAAATTTCATTTGCCAAGGATACGAATTTTCTGCTAATTTTATTATTGTTCCATTACTCAGTACCCAAATTATATTAGGTATGGAGTTTCTTAACGCACATAAGGCAATTTTGAACTTTAAAGAAGGAAGTGTGAATTTGACTGTTGCCGGAATGCCGAAATGTTTGAAATTTTTCGAGTGTTTAACAAGATCTGAGTCAGATACAAAATGTTTAAGGTTTCTTACTTCTGATGTTTTCGTTGAGCATTATGACGACAGTGTGTTTATTCATGACAATTACAATAGATACAGAGACGCGATGGATGATATAATTAATAGCGAAGAATTAATTAATGAAAAGGTTAAGAAAGCTGAAGTGCCAGATGACGTTGCAAGAGAACAGCTGCACCACATTTTGACTTCACATGCTACAGTATTTAGTCATCACACAGGAACTATACAAGGCTTACAATATTTATTTAAAGTAAAAGAACACACACCATTTCGGGGGAAAACGTACGCTATTCCTTTGGCTTACAGAGACAAGGTTAAGAATGAACTTCAGTACATGTTAGATCAGGGCATTATTGAGCATGCAGTCAGTCCTTATACCAGCCCATTACACGTTGTTCTTAAAAAGGATGGGTCAATTCGTTTGGTTCTGGATTCCAGACAGATAAATAATATCATCATTCCTGAAACTGACCGTCCACAAAATTTAGATGAACTTCTTCAACATTTCCATGGAATTAAAGTTTTATCCACGATTGATATGCGCGCAAGTATTTGGCAAATAGAACTCAACCCTGATTGTAGAAAATATACTGCCTTTTTAGCCTTTGGTAACTGTTACCAGTTTCGGAAATTACCGTTTGGACTTACTGTATCTTCAGCAGCATTCATTCGTAGTTTAAATGAAATTTTACCTGTTTATCTTCGTGACAACATTACTTCATATGTTGATGATATTCTTATTGCTAAACATTCTTGGAGTGAGCACAACAAAATTTTGGATTCATTGTTACGAATTTTTGCAAGAGTTGGCATTACAGTGAACTTAGAAAAATCTGAATTTGGTCGTTCTCAGGTGAAATTTCTCGGTCACATTATTTCTACAGAGGGTATTCTTCCTGATCCAGAAAAATTAGACACTATTCGTAATTATGCTGTTCCTACCACGAAACGTGATGTTCGTAGTTACTTAGTGTCTGTAATTTTCTTAGACGCTTTGTTAGATTGGACGATTTGGCCACACCTCGTTTATGTGAACTATCTGGAAAGAAATCGAATTGGTGCTGGGATGAGGAAGCTCAGTCAGAATTTGAACAGCTTCGTGATGCTTTAGTTGCTGCTCCACTTCTTTCACATCCAGATTTATCTAAAGAATTTTGTTTGGCAACGGACTCATCATACAAAGGCCTAGGTGCACATTTATTTCAAGAGATAGAACAAAACGGCGTTGTAGTACAGAAGACTATTGCATTTGGAAGTCGTGTTCTTTCTAAATCAGAAAAGAATTATTGGATTACGGAACTTGAAGCTTTAGCTGTTGTTTGGGCTTTCACAAAATTTCGCACATTTTTGTTTGGCAGACATGCTAAGGTTTACACCGATCATCGAGCTCTGGAATTTCTTATGTCGACAAAATTAACTCATGGCAGATTGTCACGATGGGCGTTGTACCTACAGGAATTTGATTTTAGTATTGTCTACATACAGGGTTCTTCAAATATTGTTGCTGATGCTTCATCACGTGCACCTATGGGTTTGAAACAAAGTGCTGAAGAGGACTGCAAGGAAAACAATTATTGTTTGATGTATATTCAAGGTGTTGCGTTTGAGAACTTTATTTCGTCTTCGCTCCAGGACATCGCTAAGGAGCAAAATAAGGATCCAATCTGGAAGGACATTAAGGAGAAGTGGAGGACAAAGGAAAGCGTAGCGATTAGACAGCATTATTTAGTTCGCAATGACATTCTTTTTAAACGAAAATCGGTCGACAACTCCGTTTGGTTAGTTTGTATTCCTGATGAGTGGGTCAATAAATTGATTTGGTATACGCATTTCAGTTATGCACACTTTGGGCCCAGAAAATGCTTTCATAAATTACGAGAAAATTGTTATTTCAGTACTATGGAAAAACGTATTCGATCTGTTCTGGCCAAATGCAAATTATGTCAAAAGGCTAAGCCGCCAACAGTTTCTCACAGAGCACCGTTGTTTCCTATCATTCCAGCGAAATTAAAGGAGATGGCTGCAGTCGATATGTTCGGTCCAGTGGTTCGATCTACTAATGGTTTTGCGTACATTTTCGTAGCAGTGGAACTGACGTCAAAATATGTATGTTTTACACCTTTACGCAAAGCAACAGCTCGTTCAGTATCTAACGCTTTCATCAAACATTTTCTTAAAGAAGTTGGTCATGTTGATAAGGTTATATCAGATAATGGATCACAGTTTCGTTCTAAAATTTGGCTTCGTACTCTACAGCGTCGTAAAATTAACCCAATTTTCATTTCACTTTTTCACCCTCAATCTAACGCTTCAGAGAGATGGATGAAGGAAATCAATAAATTGTGTCGTCTTTATTGTCATCAGAATTACAGAACTTGGGATCAGTATCTTCATATTTTTCAAAACATTCTGAATGAACTCTCTAATGATTCAACTTCTTTACCGCATATACTGGTATTAAAAAATAAAGCACCCACAAATCGCATATCTGAAATCGTTCCTTTTCCGCCTTCATGGAAACTGCGTCATTCTGAAGTTGTCAACCTGGCTCTACGAAATATTGCATCTGCGGCTGCTAGAAGAGAGAAATCAGCTAAGCGTCCTGGTCGTTCAAAAATCTTGTCAGTTGGTCAAAAGGTGTTAATTAAGTCTCATCGTTTATCGCACAAAGGAAAAGGCTTGCGTCGCAAATTTTTTCTGCTTTATAACGGTCCATATAGAATTCGCAAAATTATTCATGATAACACTGTCGAAGTAGAAACTCTTAAATCTCGACGCTCTAAAGGAATACATCATATATCAAACGTAAAAATTTTTGTGGAATGACATACTTTTGAGAAACCAACAGATAGATGTAAACATGCGGAGAGTACAAGGATACCGCGCTGTGTTTTGGCGGCGGCACATACTCAAAGCAACAGTCAAGTCTGCGCGCCGCACAAGACAGTCGTTGACTGCGAACAATTGCTTCCTACGTCACGCGCCTACAGCTGATCGAGCGCTCAGTGCGAATGCACTGACAGCCGTAAACAAATACACAGTTTAATTTCTCCGATTAAATTCAGTATAAAGCTATAGTGACTTGATGAATTCTGTTATTAACATTCAGTATTTTTCAGGATACGGTTCTATAAAATATTTAAGAACTTCAGGTAAATTCTGTGTGTCTCCGACGTTAAGAGGACTTGCTATCGAGAAATTTTCAGGAAGAATGTAATTTCGAAGAAGAAACTAATAAATTAAAAAGGGTAACTATTAATTGAGTTTATTTTTCAGGTAACATATTTCCACTTAGGTACGTACTTTAGACGTAATTTGCTGCTCGCGATTACGTGATTCATACTTTGTGCTAATTACATGTTCTATGAATTTACTTGTGAAGCGACGTGCTTGCGTACGTTAACTGATTTTGACAATGATTATTAATGAACTGGGTTGTTACTTGTGTATATTATGCATCGCTTGGCTGCACTGCTTTTTCACTGATGTCTTATTTTTTTTAACTATGTGCCTGCTGTGCTTATTTATTTAAATTATAATTGTCACCTGATTAGTTGTGCTGATATGTATGTAAGTTGTACTTTGTGATTTATCTGCTTGCGCCTTCATGTTTACTTATTAGGATGACATATGAACATTTATTTGCTTATGCTGATATGATGCTAATGACATGTTTACTGCTATGCGTATGGATTGCATATTTATACATTTCTGTTTGTCGTCACAACTACTCTTTAATTTGGTATATAGCAATGCTGTTGTACTGTGTATGAACATAGAGTTTAGGGCACACTATGGTATTAATTATAGATTGTTCGCTTGGCAGAGCCTCGTTGTAAGGATTGTGCTGCATCCAATTTTTGACATTCTGTTCTCTACTGGTATATTTACTCGCTATTGCTTGTTTTGCTTACGCTCAGTGCCTTATATTTTTAAGATAAGAAAATGAACTGCTATAATTCGACGAACGACATTGGTACAAAGAACTTCGTTGAAATCACATTAGCTGAGGTTTTATGGAAGCTGTATAACTTTCTGCTAATAGGAAGGAAGCTAACGACATGACATACCATTACTAGGTTTAGACCATTGACAGTTATTACACTGCATTTTTCGTTAGCAATTGAAGTAGGAAGTGACACTTGACACAAGAAATACTCCACATGTTTGCTTCTGTTTGCCATAATTCTTGAAGTGGTGTACACACTGTGAAATATTGTGATCATTCACATTCCGTAATCGTACTTAATTACTGAGAGTTATTCGAACTAAGTCTGTTAGAGATCATGTATGCATTGCTTTTGTTTATAATTCATAATGAGTAGAAGATATGGGTCAGATGGATTACACAGAGGTTGTGTGTTGACAATGTGTCTTCAGATTGTATGGGATGATGAACTGAAGTTTGCATTAGGATTTTATCTGTACTTGTTCGAGGAGACTGATTAGAGGAAAGAGTTGTTATGGAAGTGAAATGATATTGGCAATAAGGTTTATATGTATCGACGTATTGAAGAGGTATTATTGAGGTATTATTGAGATTGTGTGAAGTTGATGATTATTGGAGTTTTGGTGGATAAGAGGTAAAGTAAGTGAGGTGCATATTTTTTTTGTTGGTCTTATGGAACAAGGAGGATGAAGATAGCAGACTAGAACACTAAAGTAGAAGGAAGATAGTCTATACACACACTTTGTTAAATCACTAAGCAGTATATATTTTTTTTGAAGAGAGGAAGTATTTGCATATCTTGGCTCACTGACAGTTGTTCAACAACAGTACATTTGATCTGGCTTGGCAAACATTGGTCTTGACATGATGACTGTGACGTTGACTTAACTATTATTGACTGTTATACATTGCTGCCACTACTACTTGATACACATGATGAACATCAAATTTTGACAGAATTACATTTATACAGTTAACACTATTCAGTTACACAGTAGTACTTAATGTGGATGAAAGATGAGTGAGTGTGTTTTGTGTGTTTTCCTTTCCTAATCCTGCCCACCTATCTCGTGAATATTATTGTATTTGTTTGTAGTGGCTTGCACTGACACCCATAAATATTATAGGTTTACTGATATTTGAGTATTTGTAATAGTTAATATGACAATTATCTGAAATCATTTGTGTGTTTATTAGAATTTATATGTTTAGTGTAAAAGCATTTGTATGCGTATTCAAACTATTGTTCATGCCTGAACTGTCTGATTAGTGATGGTAAATATTATGAACTGTTACCTGCACTTTTCAACGTAATGTGTGACACTTAGGAATGATTAATTTCTGTTGATGAACTGAGTGATCAGTGATAGTGAACATTATGGACTGTTACTTGTACTTTATCTACATGATTGGTGTCACTAGGACATGTTTAGCTTCTGCTGATGAACAGTGTGATTAGTGATAGTGAATATCATGGACTGCTCTCTGGACCTGCTCATCATTGCTAGGTGCAACTGATGGACTACTTGTACGGAAATGAAGTCACTTCTTGCTGTCTGCACCTACTCAACATTGCTGGGTGCCACTGATGAACTGCTTCTACTGAACTAATGTGACTTGTTGCTGTGTGTACCTCTGCAACTTTACTGGGTGCCACAGATGGAACTGCTTCTGCTGAAATGATGTCACTTGTTGGTGTCTGCACCTGCTTAGTATTGCTGGGTGCCACTAATGGAACTGTTTCAGCTGAAATGATGTCACTTGTTGGTGTCTGCACCTGCTCTCAACATTGCTGGGTGCAACTGATGGACTACTTCTACTGAAATGATGTCACTTGTTGGTGTCTGCACCTGCTCTCAACATTGCTGGGTGCAACGGATGGACTGTTTCTGCTGAAATGATGTCACTTGTTGCTGTCTGCACCTACTCAACATTGCTGGGTGCAACTGATGAACTGTTTCTACTGAAATGAAGTCACTGGTTGCTGTCTGCACCTACTCAACATTGCTGGGTGCCTCTGATGGATTGCTTCTACTGAACTAATGTGACTTGTTGCTGGGTGTACCTACTAAACTTTACTGGGTGCCACTGATGGACTGCTTCTACTGAAAAGATGTCACCTGTTGGTGTTTTTTTTTTTTTGTATAAACTAATCATTGATAGCATTTTATGTGAACATTTGTATAAACTGATTTTTTATGTATTGTGTAAACTATTATGTAAAGCCACATGTATGAAAAGAATTTGTATTGCCTACTGTATTTTATATATTAGGTTATTGAAAGGTCAGTACAAAACAAAAATTTTAACTAATTATGTGATATTTAGGTATTAATATTATCTTTTGTTTTGTCTGTATTTTTGTGGACGAATTTGGTGGTATTTTCACCACCAATGCTGGCAAAAATACCATCAAATTCTGGCCTGAACTGTCAGTGTGCCAAGATATGCAAATACTTTCTCTCTTAAAAAAAAGTATATACTGCTTAGTGATTTAACAAAGTGTGTGTATAGACTATCTTCCTTCTACTTTAGTGTTCTAGTCTGCTATCTTCATCCTCCTTGTTCCATAAGACCAACAAAAAAAAATATGCATCTCACTTACTTTACCTCTTATCCACCAAAACTCCAATAATCATCAACTTCACACAATCTCAATAATACCTCAATAATACCTCTTTAATACGTCGATACATATAAACCTTATTGCCAATATATGCTCCTCACGTACTTTACCTCTTATCCACCAAAACTCCAATAATCATCAACTTCACACAATCTCAATAATACCTCAATAATACCTCTTCAATGCGTCGATACATATAAACCTTTTGCCAATATATGCTCCTCACTTACTTTACCTCTTATCCACCAAAACTCCAATAATCATCAACTTCACACAATCTCAATAGTACCTCAATAATACCTCTTCAATACGTCGATACATATATGCTCCTCACTTACTTTACCTCTTATCCACCAAAACTCCAATAATCATCAACTTCACACAATCTCAATACTACCTCAATAATACCTCTTCAATACGTCGATACATATAAACCTTATTACCAATATCATTTCACTTCCATAACAACTCTTTCCTCTAGTCAGTCTCCTCGAACAAGTACAGATAAAATCCTAATGCAAACTTCAGTTCATCATCCCATACAATCTGAAGACACATTGTCAACACACAACCTCTGTGTAATCCATCTGACCCAAATCTTCTGCTCATTATGAATCATAAACAAAGAAATGCATTCATGACCTCTAACAGACTTAGTTCGAATAACTCTCAGTAATTAAGTACGATTACGGAGTGTGAATGATCATAATATTTCACAGTGTGTACACCACTTCAAGAATTATGGCAAACAGAAGCAAACATGTGGAGTATTTCTTGTGTCAAGTGTCACTTACTATTTCAATTGCTAACGAAAAATGCAGTGTAATAACTGTCAATGGTCTAAACCTAGTGTTGGTATGTCATGTCGTTAGCTTCCTTCCTATTAGCATAAATTTATACAGCTTCCATAAAACCTCAGCTCATGTGACTTCAACGAAGTTCTTTGTACCAATGTCGTTCGTCGAATTATAGCAGTTCATTTTCTTATCTTAAAAATATAAGGCACTGAGCGTAAGCAAAACAAGCAATAGCGAGTAAATATACCAGTAGAGAACAGAATGTCAACAAGTGGATGCAGCACAATTCCTACAACGACGCTCTGCCAAGCGAACAATCTATAATTACCACCATACTGTAACCTAAACTCTATGTTCGTACACTGTACAACAGCATTGCTATATACCAAATTAAAGAGTAGTTATGACAACAACAGATATGTATAAATATGCAATCCATACGCATAGCAGTAAACATGTCATTAGCATCATATCAGCATAAGCAAATAAATGTTCATATGTAATCTTAATAAGTAAACATGAAAGCGCAAGCAGATAAATCACAAAGTATAACCTACATACATAAACACAGTCAGCACAATTAATCAGGTTACAATTATAATTTAAATAAATAATCACAGCAGGCACATAATTAAAAAAATATGAGATCAGTGAAAAAGCAGTGCAGCCAAGCGATGCATAATATATACAAATAACAATCCTGTTCATTAATAAAACATTGACAAAAATCAGAAAATGTACGCAAGCACGTCGCTTCACACGTAAATTCATAGAACATGAAATTAGCACAAAGTATGAATCACGTAATCGCGAGCAGCAAATTACGTCTAAAGTACGTACCGAAGTGGAAATATGTTACCTGAAAAATAAACTCAATTAATAGTTACCCTTTTTAGTTTATTAGTTTCTTCTTCGAAATTACATTCTTCCTGAAAATTTCTCGATAGCAAGTCCTCTTAACGTCGGAGACACACAGAATTTACCTGAAGTTCTTAAATATTTTATAGAACCGTATTCTGAAAAATACTGAATGTTAATAACATAATTCAACAAGTCACTATAGCTTTATACTGAATTTAATCGGAGAAATTAAACTGTGTATTTGTTTACGGCTGTCAGTGCATTCGCACTGAGCGCTCGATCAGCTGTAGGCGCGTGACGTAGGAAGCAATTGTTCGCGGTCAACGACTGCCTTGTGCGGCGCGCAGACTTGACTGTTGCTTTGAGTATGTGCCGCCGCCAAAACACAGCGCGGTATCCTTGTACTCTCCGCATGTTTACATCTATCTGTTGGTTTCTCAAAAGTATGTCATTCCACAAAAATTTTTACGTTAGATATATGATGTATTCCTTTAGAGCGTCGAGATTTAAGAGTTTCTACTTCGACAGTGTTATCATAAATAATTTTACGAATTCTATATGGACCGTTATAAAGCAGAAAAAATTTGCGACACAAGCATTTTCCTTTGTGAGATAAACGATTAGACTTAATTAACACTTTTTGACCAACTGACAAGATTTTTGAACGACCAGGACGCTTAGCTGATTTCTCTCTTCTAGCAGCCGCAGATGCAATATTTCGTAGAGCCAGGTTGACAACTTCAGAATGACGCAGTTTCCATGAAGGCGGAAAAGGAACGATTTCAGATATGCGATTTGTGGGTGCTTTATTTTTTAATACCAGTATATGCGGTAAAGAAGTTGAATCATTAGAGAGTTCATTCAGAATGTTTTGAAAAATATGAAGATACTGATCCCACGTTCTGTGATTCTGATGACAATAAAGACGACACAATTTATTGATTTCCTTCATCCATCTCTCTGAAGCGTTAGATTGGGGGTGAAAAAGTGAAATGAAAATTGGTTTAATTTTACGACGCTGTAGAGTACGAAGCCAAATTTTAGAACGAAACTGTGATCCATTATCTGATATAACCTTATCAACATGACCAACTTCTTTAAGAAAATGTTTGATAAAAGCGTTAGATACTGAACGAGCTGTTGCTTTGCGTAAAGGTATAAAACACACATATTTTGACGTCAACTCCACTGCTACGAAAATGTACGCAAAACCATTAGTAGAACGAACCACTGGACCGAACAAATCGACTGCAGCCATCTGCTTTAATTTCGCTGGAATGATAGGGTACAACGGTGCTCTGTGAGAAACTGTTGGCGGCTTAGCCTTTTGACATAATTTGCATTTGGCCAGAACAGATCGAATACGTTTTTCCATATTACTGAAATAACAATTTTCTCGTAATTTATGAAAGCATTTTCTGGGACCAAAGTGTGCATAACTGAAATACGTATACCAAATCAGCTTATTAACCCACTCATCAGGAATACAAACTAACCAAACAGAGTTGTCGACCGATTTTCGTTTAAAAAGAATGTCATTGCGAACTGAATAGCATCTAGTTTCTCTGGATCAGGAAGAATACCTTCTGTAGCAATAATGTGACCGAGAAATTTCACCTGAGAAGGACCAAATTCAGATTTTTCCAAGTTCCCTGTAATGCCAACTCGTGCAAAAATACGTAATAATGAATCCAAAATTTTGTTGTGCTCACTCCAAGAACGTTTACAAATGAGAATGTCGTCAACATATGAAGTACTATTGTCACGAAGATAAAGAGGTAAAATTTCGTTTAAGCTAGGAATGACTGCTGCAGAAAATATAGTAAGTCCAAACGGTAATTCCAAAGTCACTTTTGGGTAAAACAGTCATATCCGGTTATTGTTTACTTACTCACTAGATAGATTGATAGTCGAAGAGTTGGTTTGACAGATGCAAAGAATAGTAAAAGAGTAGGCAGCGGTGCAGAAAACTAAAAGAGAAATAGCACCACTACAGCTCGGGGCCCTATGCTCGCTACGGCACATATTCACTTAGAGTAGTGAATCGCCTGAGGACTTTAATAACTGCACATAATTTCAGTTTGTGACTTAATGGCAACTTTGGCGAATGTGCGTACATAAATTGATCTAGCCATGAACATGGATGTATGTCACTCTTAGAACTGCGGAAGATCTTAAATTTCCAGACAGTCAAAAAGTGTTTATAGTCAAAGTTTTCGCCTCGTGGCGACAAAGACCTACCGCGTCTGTCCCAGTCCCAATGTTGATTATTGTCAAGTTCGCGCGCCTGGCGCTCTCTTGTTGCATCCCGTAAATGAAACAAATTATTTTCTTCAAACCCCTCTGCTACCTGTGATTTTAAATTTCTTCTGCTATCTTTTCCTACAATTTCGCCTTCGATCTGTTTGACTTGCTTTCGTAATGCCTCAACTTCCCTTTTAACGCGTTCATTAAATTTTCCCTGATTTTCAACATGTTTATTTATGTTCTGGTACTCTTCGGTTTCTCCGAATGGTAATGGAGCTGTATCATCCGAATCTCTGTCCCCATGTAAACTAAGATTTGTCAATTTATCTGAAATTTCCTCAACTCTTTCCGATAAGTCACCTAATTGTTCTTTCGGTTTATTTACGTCTTCCATAAGTGTCGTGACTCGGGTTTCAGTATTGACACATTTGGTAGTTAACTGCTCATATTGTTGTGTTAGATTATTTAATCTGTCATTTGGTAACGATTCTTCGATTCTCTCAAATATTTCTTCCTTATCCTTTGCACGTTGTAAATTTAACTCTGAAAAATTCTGTACTATCACGCGATCTCTTTCTTCCTGTTCTCTATCCTGTTCCCTTTGTCTGATTTCTACTGCAATTAATCTATTATTGTGAGAATTCAGAATCGGTTGTACTTCCTCTCTGATTTCTTTCTTTAATTCATCTTTCATATCTTTGAAACATGTCCCTGTTCTTGAATCTAACCTTGTTTCCATTGTTCCCATCTCAGTTCTAATTGTTCCTATCTGTGATCCCACTGAGTCTAACCGTGTTTCCATTGTTCCCATACCAGTTTTAATTGTTCCTATCTCTGTTTTTAATTCAGATCGTAAATTTAATATTGCACTCATTAACTGCTCCATATTAACTTGTTCTAAATTCTTTTCGCCCCTAACATTTCCCACAAAACCAGTTTCCTTCGTCATAGCTGTAAAGCTATCTGTGTTCGATACTATTCCAGAATCTTCTATCGTTAATCTCGGATTCTGTGAATTATCTGATTGCGAAAAATTTTGAAATGGTTCCGGACTATTGTCCCGACTTATTACATTGTTTTCCACCTCATTATCCACCATACTGTTTTCCTCTGTTGGCGAGTTCGCCATGTCAACAATTTCGTCATTCTCACTATTCATCATTTTTGCCTTTTTCATTGATCGCGTAATCATTTACAAAACATAAAAATTTCGTCACTGTTCGAAACTCACACACAATGACTCCTTATCTCCAACAATACTATTCACACAAGATGTTTCCTTCAAACACGATTAACGAACAATTGAAATAATTGCACAAAATTGTCAAACGCGTATACAAGGCAATAAAAATTAAATTTTGAAAAATACCATTAGAAGAATGCCAATTACCAAATCTACACATGCAAAATAGACTACAATTACTAAACTACAAATTACTACAACAATACTACCGTCTACTATTTTCACAATCAGAAGAATTCCAAGGGACGATCCTGGCAGGGTCGCCACGTGCATGGGGGCTTAATTAAATATGATTGAAAATATTTTTAGATTTTTTGTAGCTGTCAGTCCGATTACGCTATGTCTCGTAATCGGTTGGCCCTGACTAGTATTATTACGCAATCTGACTGCAACAAACAATGAAAGAAAATTTTCGTAAACACAGTTAATTAATTAAGTCCCCAGCAACTATGAAACCTACGAAACCAAAGTACAAGTATAACTGTTCTGTATGTGGGAGTGTGACTCAACGTACACATCTGGCACGGTTCTTCTCCAACAAGACAAGAATTTTTAAATACCAATTATACTAACGTGATAAAAGAAAATTACAAATACTACAATTGCGTAAGGAAACCAGAATTACACTCTAATACAAGAACACAAGCCAGATGCTTTGTTGACTGAACCTGTAATGATGCATTATTTGAGACACACAAATAATAAAAGAACATTGTGGTTTTTACCTTCATATATATTGACGAAATGCACTCTGATCATTACAATAACATCTGCTATCTCTCCCATCAAATAACTGGATAAAACATGGAACAAACACTCCTTACTACAACATCTCGACAAGCCTTGCCCACTAGCACATCTCAACACGAACTGTCTGCTACGAGCTCTGCCCACGCACTGACTACTACCAGTTCTTAACAGGCACTGTGGAGGCGGCTTAATAATACTCTTTGGCGCAATCTCTGGCGCAGTGGCTCAGTGTAGCCACCTTCCACAGAACTGAAAATTATTTGTCGGTAGAAAGCCACAAGCAGTGTTACAAACAGGTAATGGCTGAAGGCCTCGATTACAAGTGAGGAAGGCAATTATACATTATAAGATTAGGGTAAATTTTAAACAGTTATAATCACTTGAGCAACTAGGACGGGTAATCCACAGACAGTGCTCCCTGGCTCGACCTGAGGAAGGTGACTACAGCTGTGTGAGCTGTGTGATCGGTGAGACAGGCAGCCAAGAGTAATGTCCACCTAAGGAGGGCAACTCAAACTTGAGACGGTTTAAACGCCGATCGACCTTCTTAGCAAATCCACCTAACGCCATATAACCAGTACAACGATGGAATAATTAACGCGAGAGCGAAGTGACAGACAGCTCTGCATCTCCAGAATCCTGTGTTTAAAACACCAAAAGGCAGATGGAACCACTATAACCCAGGTACACAAGGAAACAGTTATCCATAGCCCAGTCAAGGAAGCTGTCAAATTACACGTGTAACACCTCGGTTCAGTTTACAGTGATAAAAGCTATAGAAAGAGTAATTTAAAATTAAGAATAGAATTTTTAGAGGGGAAAATAGTGTAGAATCAGAGTTCGGTAATTGCAAATCAAAATTATAGTATATCAGCAAGTAGTTTAACGTCTAAGAGCAGCAGAGCCACGGAAGCTCCGTCATGGAGAAGGCAGTGACGTTACACTCTTGTGATGAAAAACCTATAAAAAGGCCTGATCGTCATTATTGCCACCTTTTTTCCTTGATTGTTTCGTTAAAGGGCGGGGAACCCGTGTCAGTCAGCGAGACATTAATTAGATTGGACTTTATCGTGTTACGATTCACGATAAACTGTTAGAATATTACGGAGATTAAAAGTGATGTAGTGTACGATCTCTGGCTGTTGGTAGCAAAGGAGTATTAAGGGGATTTTAGGACTTTAGTGCTAGATTGGAACTTTACGGACGACAGAAACTCAAATTATCTGCTGATACTAGTGAATTCAGAGGTACCGGTATTCAGATATTAACGTGTGGGCCTTTGAAAGCGTCGTGTGCCGTTAGTTGCGAATCGGCATTTGCGGACTATTTAGATTCCTCCAGGCTAGGAACCTTTTAAATAGACCACCATCCATCACCATCTTAATTCTTGAATATAGAGTGAAAGTGAAATACAAGAGTGTTGTACTTATTTCATTTACCTAGTACCAATCAGTGAAGGTTTTACGGAACCAAAGCTATTGAGCAGTAAGTCAGCACCATCTGGCGGAAAGCGTTGGCATTAACTGACACACTGACTGAAGTGAACGTGTACGTGTTCTACGGACTGCTTAATATGAACTTTTGTGACTCTTTGACGTCCCTACTCCCTCCGAAAGGTGGCGCAGGCTGTCTTAATCATAAATGGGGAGAGTTTTAGCCGCGCAAATTACTAAATAAAAGCGATATTTACAAGACTCGCAGTAATAGCAAAACACAAGGCCCTCACCTCATCGGAGAGTCGTCGCTGTCACGTCGGGAAGTAAAGCCGGGAAACCTACCGACGATACGTATCTACGAGCAGACGTCGACGTGGAGTACCTAAAAATGGAACCACAAGAGAGTTGAGGATGCTTCACACGCCATGCCGGACAGCATCGGCCAGATGAGGAAAAGTACACTGCCGCAAAATACGCTAACCTCCAGGGCAGGGAACTGGGCGTTAGCGGTCAGTAGGCAGTAACACACCGCTCGTTGCACTTCACCAATAATAACACTAGAAGTGGGCTAATAGCTTCCACCAACCCGACAGCCTCCACTTGTTGTGGTTGGTCTCACCGACCCTGGGAGCAGCAACACGCAAACAGCATCGAGATCTCAAACAGTGGATAAGGTTCACTCAACTTCAAACGTCCTGGGTTCGGTCCTCGGCTACAGCCCCTCGGTCCCACAGTGGCTGCACGCCGCCAGCGGTCCCGGCCTGCCCTCGCACTTCAGACCACCTCGCTGCTCCCTCCGAAGCCCATCTGCCTCACAAACACACGACGACCCAGAAATACCAGCTGCGGCACCAAAGATGGCACCACAATACTGGCTATCGATAACCTCCGCTGCTGCCACTCGTGGACAAACAGTACTAGAAAACTCAGTGGCGCCAGCAACACAAGAAGGAAAAAAGACGCCACAGCTGCTGTTACGAGGCGCCGAGTTATGAACGGCAAGAACGCGAGCTGCACAAGGCTCAGCTTCATTAGTTTAAAACTTGGAAAATGGCTTATTTTGTAGGCTGTCTGAGGAGAATGGACCCTTCCTGGCAAGTGCGGGGAGAAATGGGATATACGGAAAGAGTGCATTCACCGATTCCGCGAAAATGTGGAGCTTTCTGCTCACGTCATTGAAGCAGGAACAGTTGTCAATTTAGAAGAGGTAGGGGATTTAGTCTCAGAGTAAGATTCCGACAGAGTTTTCGAAGACAAACCACAAATGGCTAACATTACTTTGGAATTTCTAAAATCATTGCGAGAAGTGGAAATCAAACAATTAGTCAAATTAGTGGGTAGAATCTACCAGACAGGAGATATGACACTGGACTTCTGGAAGAACATCGCCCACACTATCCTCAACATATCAAAGGCAGTTAAATACGAGAAGTACCACACCATCAATGTAACAGCTCGTGCATCAACGTTCCGGACAATAATACTATACAGAGGGATAGAAAAGAAAATTGAACAACTCTTACAAGGCGATCAGTTTCGCTTTAGAGGAGGTAAAGGCACTACAGAGCTACCTGTCACGTCGGGCTGCATAATGAAAGTGTGGTGTCACCGCCAGAGACCACACTTGCTAGGTGGTAGCCTTTAAATCGGCCGCGGTCCGTTAGTACACGTCGGACCCGCGTGTCGCCACTGTCAATGATTGCAGACCGAGCGCCGCCACACGGCAGGTCTAGAGAGACTTCCTAGCACTCGCCCCAGTTGTACAGCCGACTTTGCTAGCGATGGTTCACTGACAAATTACGCTCTCATTTGCCGAGACGATAGTTAGCATAGCCTTCAGCTACGTCATTTGCTACGACCTAGCTAGGCGCCATTATCAATTGCTATTTATCTTGTGATGCATGTACCGTCAGACCGATGTTCACCAATTATGGATTAAAGTTAAGTATTCCAGAAGCTACGTACCTTTTTCGCTAGTCTTAATTCCTTGTCATTTTCCAGACCTCACGCCAGCCTGCGTGAGCTTCAGCGCGTGCCTTTCGGCTTCCTGTCATAGTGGATTGGCTGTCTTGCCAGTCCACAACAGAAAGCAAGACGCATGAGAAGTGAAAACACTTTCGTAGCATTTGTCGACCTAGAAAATGCTTTTGAGAATCCTCAGCGAAAGTGACGAAGAATGGATAGAACAGTGAGAGTACAGAATGTGGAGTGAGAGTAAATTGACGAAAGACGAAAGTAATGAGAATTGGCAAAAATGAGAACAGCGAGAAACTTAACAGCAGGATTTGGTAGAAAATCCGAAGAAATTCTGGTCGTATGTAAAGTGCACAAGCGGCAAGACGCAGTCAATACCTTCGCTGCGCAGTGCCGATGGTACTGTTACCGACGACTGTGCCGCTAAAGCGGAGTTATTGAACGCAGTTTTCCGAAATTCCTTCACCAGGGAAGACGAATGGAATATTCCAGAATTTGAAACACGAACAGCTGCTAGCATAAGTTTCTTAGAAGTAGATACCTTAGGGGTTGCGAAGCAACTCAAATCGCTTGATACGGGCAAGTCTTCAGATTGTATACCGATTAGGTTCCTTTCAGATTACGCTGATACAGTAGCTCCCTACTTAGCAATCATATACAACCGCTCGCTCACCGATAGATCTGTACCTGCAGATTGGAAAATTGCGCAGGTCGCACCAGTGTTTAAGAAGGGTAGTAGGAGTAATCCAACGAACTACAGACCTATATCATTGACGTCGGTTTGCAGTAGGGTTTTGGAGCATATACTGTATTCAAACATTATTAATCACCGCGAAGGGAACGTTCTATTGATACGTAATCAGCATGGTTTCAGAAAACATCGTTCTTGTGCAACGCAACTAGCTCTTTATTCGCACGAAGTAATGGCCGCTATCGGCAGGGAATCTCAAGTTGATTCCGTATTTCTAGATTTCCGGAAAGCTTTTGACACCGTTCCTCACAAGCGACTTCTAATCAAGCTGCGGGCCTATGGGGTATCGCCTCAGTTGTGCAACTGGATTAGTGATTTCCTATCAGGAAGGTCGTAGTTCGTATAATAGACGGCAAATCATCGAGTAAAACTGAAGTGATATCAGGTGCTCCCCAGGGAAGCGTCCTGGGACCTCTGCTGTTCCTGATCTATATAAATGACCTGGGTGACAATCTGAGCAGTTCTCTTAGGTTGTTCGCAGATGATTCTGTAATTTTCCGTCTAGTAAGGTCATCCGAAGACCGGTATCAGTTGCAAAGCGATTTAGAAAATATTCCTGTATGGTGTGGCAGGTGGCAGTTGACGCTAAATAACGAAAAGTGTGAGGTGATCCACATGAGTTCCAAAAGAAATCCGTTGGAATTCGATTACTCGATAAATAGTACAATTCTCAAGGCTGTCAATTCAACTAAGTACTTGGGTGTAAAAGTTACGAACAACTTCAGTTGGAAAGACCACATAGATAATATTGTGGGGAAGGCGAGGCAAAGGTTGCGTTTCATTGGCAGGACACTTAGAAGATGCAACAAGAAAATATTTTGTTGAGCCCAACCTACATAGGTAGGAATGATCATCAAAATAAAATAAGAGAAATCAGAGCTCGAAGAGAAAGGTTTAGGTGTTCGTTTTTCCCGCGCGCTGTTCGGGAGTGGAATGGTAGGGAGATAGTGTGATCACCCTAATAAAACAACAGAAACCAGAGCTCGCACGGAAAGATTCACGTGTTCGTTTTTCTAGCGCACTGTCCAGGAATTTCGCGGTAGAGAAATACACTGAAGCGGCAAAGAAACTTGATATAAGCATGCGTATTGAAATACAGACATGTGTAAACAGGCAGAATACGGCGCTGCCGTCGGCAACGCCTGTATAACACAAGTGTGTGGCGCAGTTGTTAGATCGGTTACTGCTGCTGCAACGGCAGGTTATCAACACGGAAGTGAGTTTGAACGTGGTGTTATTGTCGGCGGACGAGCGATGGGACACAGCATACCCGAGGTAGCGATGAAGTGGGGATTTTCCCGTACGACCATTTCACGAGTGTATCGTGAATACCAGGTATCCGGTAAGAATGAAGAGAATCGTTCAAGGTGACGGAAGCGCAACGATTCCGCAAATTGATGCAGATTTCAGTGCTGGGCTATCAACAAGTGTCAGCGTGCGAACCATTCAACGAAACATCACCGATATGTGCTTTCAAAACCGTAGAGCCACTCGTGTACCCTTAATGATGGTACGACACAGTCGGCCGCGGTGGCCGAGCGGTTCTAGGCGCTACAGTCTGGAACCGCGCGACCGCTACGGTCGCAGGTTCGAATCCTGCCTCGGGCATGGACGTGTGTGATGTCCTTAGGTTAGTTAGGTTTAAGTAGTTCTAAGTTCTAGGGGACTTATGACCTTAGAAGTTAAGTCCCATAGTGCTCAGAGCCATTTTTGAACCAAAAATGTGACATTGTGTCTGTTTTTCAATAATGTTCGTTTTTATAAAATAAAACGTTTGTTAATAATAGCCCACCAGGTTGTCACGATAATAAAAAAATAAATAAATAATTAAGTCAGGAAACGCCTCCAATGTGAAGATCCTGTTCCACTGCAAAGAGTGAGCGCCATCACTTCTAGAATCTATAAATCGACTTTCTTCTAGTACATATATGTGAAAAAGCATGTACTTACCAGTATCATTCCTCTCCCTCTCGTCCAACACATCAAAGTCGCTACCAATTCCCTTGCAAACTTCATGCCAAGCGTTTCTGGTAGCATCTCGGTCTTTGTATATGTCGAGGGTTTTGTTCCACAGAACAGGCCTTTCTTGAATTAATGAAATTAAAATTTCATTATCTACATCTGGATTACTCACGTCTGAAAGAAGAAACCAGTTAACAACAGTCAACACCACGACTCGACTCTATTCACACTGAACAAGCAGCTGTCAACGGTAGAAAAACCGCCTCATGTGTAAGCATGCATTTGGTCAAGTGCGCCACTACTTTGGCCGTGGTGGTAGAATTGCCGTGGCGCCAGTGGCAGCCGGCGGTCACACAGCTGCCGCCGACGGTAGATTTACCGCTCGGTTTTTCTTCCGCTTAATGTGCAAGCTCTGACTTACTCCTGTGCACCACTGCGGGAACGGCGGCAACGGTCAATTGACCGCTGCGGAAAAATCCGCCGTGTGTCCAACCGGCCTTACTTTGTGCCAGGAAGGGCTCTCAACAAGGGAAGTGTCCAGGCGTCTCAGAGTGAAACAAAGCGACGTTTTTCGGACATGGAGGAGATACAGAGAGACAGGAATTGTCGATGACATGCCTCGCTCAGACAACCCAAGGGCTACTAATGTAGTGGATGACGGCTACCTATGGACTATGGCTCGGAGGAACCCTGACAGTAACGCCACCATGTTGAATAATGCTTTTCGTACAGCCACAAGACGTCGTGTTACGACTCAAACTGTGCGCAATAGGCTGCATGATGCGCAACTTCACTCCCGACGTTCATGAAGATGTCCATCATTGCAACCGCAACATACAGCGCGGTACAGATGGGCCCAACAACATGCCGAATTGACCGCTCAGGATTGGCATCACGTTCTCTTCACCTATGAGTGTTACATATTCCTTCAACCAGGCAATCGTCGGACACGTGTTTGGAGGCAACCCGGTCAGGCTGAACGCTTTAGACACACTGTCCAGCGAGTGCAGGAAGGTGGAGGTTCCCTGCTCTTTTGGGGTGGCATTATGTGGGGCCGACGTACGCCGCTGGTGGTCATGGAAGGCGCCGTAACGGCTGTACGATACGTGAATGACATCCTCCGACCGGTAGTGCAACCATATCGGCAGCGTGTTGGTAAGGCATGCGTCTTCATCGACGAGAATTCGCGCCTCTGTCGTGCACTCTTGTGAATGACTTTCTTCAGGTCGGCCGGAGTGGCCCAGCTGTTCTAGGCGCTTCAGTCTGGAACCGTGCGACCGCTACGGTCGCAGGTTCGAATCCTGCCTCGGGCATGGACGTGTGTGATGTCCTTAGGTTAGTTAGGTTTAAGTAGTTCTAAGTTCTAGGGGACTGATGACCTTAGAAGTTAAGTCCCATAGTGCTCAGAGCCATTTTTGAACCAAAAATGTGACATTGTTTCTGTTTTTCAATAATGTTCGTTTTTATAAAATAAAACGTTTGTTAATAATAGCCCACCAGGTTGTCACGATAATAAAAAAATAAATAAATAATTAAGTCAGGAAACGCCTCCAAAGTGAAGATCCTGTTCCACGGCAAAGAGTGAGCGCCATCACTTCTAGAATCTATAAATCGACTTTCTTCTAGCACATATATGAGAAAAAGCATGTACTTACCAGTATCATTCCTCTCCCTTTCGTCCAACACATCAAAGTCGCTACCAATTCCCTTGCAAACTTCTTGCCAAGCGTTTCTGGTAGCATCTCGGTCTTTGTATATGTCGAGGGTTTTGTTCCACAGAACAGGCCTTAGGTTAGTTAGGTTTAAGTAGTTCTAACTTCTATGGGACTGATGACCTCAGAAGTTAAGTCCCACAGTGCACAGAGCGGTTTGAACCTTTTTTTTTTGTACGACTCAAAGCTTTACGCTTTGACTGGGACTGTCAACACCGACATTGGGCTTTTGATGACTGGAAACATGTTGCCCGGTCGGACGAGTCTGGTTTCAAATTATATCGAACGGATCGACGTGTACATGTATGGAGACAACTTCATGAATCCTTGGACACTGCATGTCTACAGGTGACTCTTCAAGCTGGCGGAGGATCTGTAATGGTGTGGGGTGTGTGCAGTTGGAGTGATACATCTAGATAATACTCTGACAGGTGACAAGTATTTAAGCATCCTGTCTGATCACGTGCATCCGTTTATGTCCGTTGTGCATTCCGACGGACTTTTGCAATTCTAACAGGGCAATGCGACACCCCACACGTACAGAATGGGATGCATTGCTACGTGCTGTTCAGAAGAGATCTCCACCTCCTCGTACTCTTACGGATTTATAGAAAGCCGTGAAGGATTCGTGGTGTTAATTCCCTCCGGCACTGCATCAGACACTACTAGAGTTCGTGCCACGTCGCGTTGCGGCACTTCTGCGCCCTGCACGATATTAGGCAGGTGTGCCAGTTTTTTTGGTTCTTCGTAGTAGATTGAAAGTGATTCAATGAAGCCACTGCCAGACACTCGACTGTGAGTTGCAGAGCAATCGTGTAGATGCAGACATTTGCGGTGGAGGGACGGTAGTGGAGCCACCGACCTCCGTGGAAACAACTCGGCAGAGGGCCTTTGCTCGGCAGGACAGTGGTTTGAGACTCGATGCGGGCGCCCTCAGTCTACATCTACATCTACATTTATACTCCGCAAGCCACCCAACTGTGTGTGGCGGAGGGCACTTTACGTGCCACTGTCATTACCTCCCTTTTCTGTTCCAGTCGCGTATGGTTCGCAGGAAGAACGACTGCCGGAAAGCCTCCGTGCGCGCTCGAGTCTCTCTAATTTTACATTCGTGATCTCCTCGGGAGGTATAAGTAGGGGGAAGCAATATATTCGATACCTCATCCAGAAACGCACCCTCGAAACCTGGACAGCAAGCTACACCGCGGTGCAGAGCTCCTCTCTTGCAGAGTCTGCCACTTGAGTTTGCTAAACATCTCCGTAACGCTATCACATTAAAAAAAAACCCTGTGACGAAACGAGCCGCTCTTCTTTGGAACTTCTCTATCTCCTCCGCCAACCCGATCTGGTACGGATCCCACACTGATGAGCAATATTCAAGTATAGGTCGGACGAGTGTTTTGTAAGCCACCTCCTTTGTTGATGGACTACATTTTCTAAGGGCTCTCCCAATGAATCTCAACTTGGTACCCTTCTTACCAACAATTAATTTTATATGATCATTCCACTTCAAATCGTTCCGCACGCATACTCCCAGATATTTTACAGAAGTAACTGCTACCAGTGTTTGTTCCATCATATAATCGTATAATAAAGGATCCTTCTTTCTACGTATTCGCAATACATTACATTTGTCTATCTTAAGCGTCAGTTGCCACTCCCTGCACCAAGTGCCTATCCGCTGCAGATCCTCCTGCATTTCGCTGCAATTTTCTAATGCTGCAACTTCTCTGTATACTACAGCATCATCTGCGAAAAGCCGTATGGAACTTCTGACACTATCTACTAGGTCATTTATATACAGGGTGATTCAAAAAGAATACCACAACTTTAAAAATGTGTATTTAATGAAAGAAACATAATATAACCTTCTGTTATACATCATTACAAAGAGTATTTAAAAAGGTTTTTTTTCACTCAAAAACAAGTTCAGAGATGTTCAATATGGCCCCCTCCAGACACACGAGCAATATCAACCCGATACTCCAACTCGTTCCACACTCTCTGTAGCATATCAGGCGTAACGGTTTGGATAGCTGCTGTTATTTCTCGTTTCAAATCATCAATGGTGGCTGGGAGAGGTGGCCGAAACACCATATCCTTAACGTACCCCCATAAGAAAAATTCGCAGGGGGTAAGATCAGGGCTTCTTGGAGGCCAGTGATGAAGTGCTCTGTCACGGGCTGCCTGGCGGCCGATCCATCGCCTCGGGTAGTTGACGTTCAGGTAGTTATGGACAGATAAGTGCCAATGTGGTGGCGCTCCATCCTGCTGAAATATGAATTGTTGTGCTTCTTGTTCGAGCTGAGGGAACAGCCAATTCTCTAACATCTCCAGATACTGTAGTCCAGTTACAGCAGCACCTTCGAAGAAAAAGGGACCAAAAACTTTATTGGCTGAAATGGCGAACAAATGTACAACTAAATGAAACTTTATAGCTCCCTTAATTCGCCGACAGATAGTGCTTAGCTCTGCCTTTTGTCGTTGCAGAGTTTTAAATTCCTAAAGTTGTGGTATTCTTTTTGAATCACCTTGTATATTGTGAAAAGCAATGGTCCCATAACACTCCCCTGTGGCACGCCAGAGGTTACTTTAACGTCTGTAGACGTCTCTGCATTGAGAACAACATGCTGTGTTCTGTTTGCTCTTGAATCCAGCCACAGAGGTGGTCTGATATTCCGTAGGCTCTTACTTTGTTTATCAGGCGACTGTGCGGAACTGTATCGAACGCCTTCTGGAAGTCAAGGAAAATGGCGTCTACCTGGGAACCTGTATCTAATATTTTCTGGGTCTCATGAACAAATAAAGCGAGTTGGGTGTCACACGATCGCTGTTTCCGGAATCCATGTTGATTGCTACAGAGTAGATTCTGGGTTTCCAAAAACGACATGATACTCGACCAAAAATATGTTTTAAAATTCTACAACAGATCGACGTCAGAGATATAGGTCTATAGTTTTGCGCATCTGCTCGACGACCCTTCTTGAAAACTGGGACTACCTATGCTCTTTTGCAATCATTTGGACCCTTCCGTTCCTCTAGAGACTTGCGGTACACGGCTGTTAGAAGGGGGGCGGGGCCAAGTTCTTTCGCGTACTCTGTGTAGAAACGAATTGGTATCCCGTCGCCCGCATCTCGTGGTCGTGCGGTAGCGTTCTCGCTTCCCACGCCCGGGTTCGATTCCCGGCGGGGTCAGGGATTTTCTCTGCCTCGTGATGGCTGGGTGTTGTGTGCTGTCCTTAGGTTGGTTAGGTTTAAGTAGTTCTAAGTTCTAGGGGACTGATGACCATAGATGTTAAGTCCCATAGTGCTCAGAGTCATTTTTTTGGTATCCCGTCAGGTCCAGTGGACTTTCCTCTGTTGAGTGATTCCAGTTGCTTTTCTATTCCTTGGACACTTATTTCGATGTCAGCCATTTTTTGCGTTTGCGCGAGGATTTAGAGAAGGAACTGCATTGCGGTCTTCCTCTGTGAAACAGCTTTGGAAAAAGGTGTTTAGTATTTCAGCTTTACGCGTGTCATCCTCTGTTTCAATGCCATCATCATCCCGGAGTGTCTGGATCTGCTGTTTCGAGCCACTTACTGATTTAACGTAAGACCAGAACTTCCTAGGATTTTCTGTCAAGTCAGTACATAGAATTTTGCTTTCGAATCCACTGAACGCTTCACGCATAGCCCTCCTTACGCTGACGATGAGATCGTTTAGCTTCTGTTTGTCTGAGAGGTTTTGGCTGCATTTAAACTTGGAGTGAAGCTGTCTTTGCTTTCGCAGTAGTTTCGTAACTTTGTTGTTGAACCACGGTGGGTGTTCCGCGGTGCCCCACATCAGAACAGGTGACTTCAGCGCTGCTGCCTCCAGTTCCTGTCCGTCGGCCTCTTGCTGCGTTTCTTATCTCGTGTCGACTACGTAACAGTCCCACTTTGCTGCGCTGGGGAAAGACGTCGCGTGACTCGTGGCGCCCGAGTTGGCGGCCTGTCAGACGAGAATACGGCTGTCTGTACGTGTCAGGCAGCGACAGGTGAGCGTGGCCCGGCTTTCCTTGTTGCAGCGCAGCGCTCGGACAAACCGGTCGGCGTCCACCTGTCGACGCACTCCCATTGGCCAGAGTCGGGCCGGAAAAAATCCGCGTCGACCGCACGTCGGGCCTTGGCACACACCTCCACTGGTTGGCCGCGGCCCGCAGGTCAGGAAACGCGCGCAGGACCGGAGCCTGCCGAGTGCAGCACCCGAGCCTCCCAAACAAGTCTCCGAGCTGTCGGCTGACGGACAGTGGAGCTCGGACATTAAGCGTGCCGACGTTCTGATATCATGTTTGTTTGTTGTTGTGGTCTTCAGTCCTGAGATTGGCTTGATGCAGCTCTCCATGCTACTCTATCCTGTGCAAGCTTCTTCATCTCCCAGTACCTACTGCAGCCTACATCCTTCTCAATCTGCTTAGTGTATTCACCTCTTGGTCTCCCTCTACAATTTTTACCCTCCACGCTGCCCTCCAGTACTAAATTGGTGATCCCTTGATGCCTCAGAACATGTCCTACCAACCGATCCCTTCTTCTGGTCAAGTTGTGCCACAAACTCCTCTTCTCCCCAATTCTATTCAACACCTCATCATTAGTTATGTGATCTACCCATCTAATCTTCAGCATTCTTCTGTAGCACCACATTTCGAATGCATCTATTCCCTTCTTGTCTAAACTATTTACGTCCATGTTTCACTTTCCATACATGGCTATACTCCATATAAATACTTTCAGAAACGACTTCCTGACACTTAAATCAGTACTCGATGTTAACAAATTTCTCTTCTTCAGAAACGCTTTCCTTGCCATTGCCAGTCTACATTTTATATCCTCTCTACTTCGACCATCATCAGTTATATTGCTCCCCAAATAGCAAAACTCCTTTACTACTGTAGGTGTCTCATTTCCTAATCTAACTCCCTCAGCATCACCCGACTTAATTCGACTACATTCCATTATCCTCGTTTTGCTTTTGTTGATGTTCATCTTATATCCTCCTTTCAACACACTGTCCATTCCGTTGAACTGCTCTTCCAAGTCCTCTGCTGTCTCTGACAGAATTACAATGTCTTCGGCGAACCTCAAAGTTTTTATTTTTCTCCATGGATTTTAATACCTACTCCGAACTTTTCTTCTGTTTCCTTTACTGCTTGCTCAATATACAGATTGAATAGCATCAGGGAGAGGCTACAACCCTGTCTCACTCCCTTCCCAACCACAGCTTCCCTTTCATGTCCCTCGACTTTTATAACTGCCATCTGATTTCTGTACAAATTGTAAATAGCCTTTCGCTCCCTGTATTTTACCCCTGCCACCCTCAGAATTTCAAATAGAGTATTCCAGTCAACATTGTCAAAAGCTTTCTCTAAGTCTACAAATGCTAGAAACGTAGGTTTGCCTTTCCTTAATCTTTCTTCTAAGATAAGTCGTAGGGTCAGTATTGCCTCACATGTTCCAACATTTCTACGGAATCCAAACTGATCTTCCCCGAGGTTGGCTTCTATCAGTTTTTCCACTCGTCTGTAAAGAATTCGCGTTAGTATTTTGCAGCTGTGACTTATTAAACTGATAGTTCGGTAATTTTCACATCTGTCAACACCTGCTTTCTTTGGGATTGGGATTATTATATTCTTCTAGAAGTCTGAGGGTATTTCGCCTGTCTCATACATCTTGCTCACCAGATGGTAGAGTTTTGTCAG
Source organism: Schistocerca serialis cubense (assembly GCF_023864345.2). Classification (NCBI taxonomy): domain Eukaryota; kingdom Metazoa; phylum Arthropoda; class Insecta; order Orthoptera; family Acrididae; genus Schistocerca; species Schistocerca serialis. The sequence goes on along the minus strand of NC_064647.1, from coordinate 55,573,028 downwards.
GACTGGCTGTCCCAAGGCTGTCAGTAGTTCTAATGGAATGTTGTCTACTCCCGGGGCCTTGTTTCGACTCAGGTCTTTGAGTGCTCTGTCAAACTCTTCACGCAATATCATATCTCCCATTTCATCTTCATCTACATCCTCTTCCATTTCCATAATATTGTCCTCAAGAACATCGTCCCTGTATAGACCCTCTATATACTCCTTCCGCCTTTCTGCTTTCCCTTCTTTGCCGATATCATAGCATGGAAGAAATCTTCCTGATCGTCCGGAGCGATATTAAGTGCATGTAGTGTCACAAACCTCTTAAACAAGTACTTTGCTTCTGTTACTGACGGCTCGAGGCTATCAGGTTCAGTAAACAGTGCAGTGGAGTATCTGCGACCAGTCATTACAAATAACTTCAGTAAAACTGAAATGACACTCACGTCTCCCAAAGAAGTAGAATCCATCATAAAAATCCTTAACATCAAAGTATTCCAGTGGTTATGATAACATATCAACAAAGTTAATCAAAGAGTGCTCATGCGGTTTGAGTTCTATCTTAAGTTATTTGTGTAATCAGTCTTTTATCAGAGGAACATTCCCAGACCAGTTAAAGGTAGATAAAAGGATACTGTCAAACTATCAACCAATTGCACTTTTGCTGGCTTTTTCAAAAATATTTGAAAAGGTTGTGTTCAGGTGTCTCCATAATCATCTGACTGCAAATAATACATTGTGCAACTTAAAGTTTGGATTCCTTAACCATTCTGATACACGGAATGCTATTTACACGCACAGTGAGAATATCCTTAATTCGTGAGATAACAAATTAAAGGCTACAAGCATTTTCTTTGACCTGACAAAAGCGTTTGAATGCACGAATCTCAGCATTCTCTCGAGACAAATTAGAATATTATGGTGTCACCGGCTGTGCAGGGAAAGGGTTCGATTCTTACCGAAGTAACAGGAAACAAACGGCGTCGTTGCGAAATGCCTGTGGAGTAAGCAGTCAGTCTTCATCTAATTGGGAATTAATCACATGTGGTGTTCCTCAAGGTTCCATCTCGGGTCCACTGCTTTTTTTTGTGTACATCAGTGACCTCTCGCCTGTTACACTGACAGATGCAAAGTTTGTTTTGTTAGCAGATAATACAAACACTGCAATAATACTCGAGTCAAGTACATATATAGAAATGGCTGCCAATCAAAATTTTCACTGACATTAATAAATGGTTTAAAGCTAATTTGCTGTCATTAAACTTTGAAGAGAACATATAAGAGATTTCCTTCCAGCATGTGTATGACATATGAAGACATGCAGATTGAAGATATTGACAGTGATAAATTTCTGGAATTATAACTCGATAATAAATTCAGTTGGGAAGGGCATACCACACAACTGCTGAAGCACCTAAACAAGTCTGTATTTGCAGTGAGAATGACGTCAGATGTAGGAGATATAAATATAAAAAAACTTGCATTCTTTGCTTATTTTCATTCTATTGTGTCATATAGGATCAAATTCTGGGGTAACTCGTCAAACCGAGCACAAGCTTTTAGCGAGAAATACCCGTAATAAGACTCACTGGACTCGCGTTCGCGAGGAAGACGGTTCAATCCCGCGTCCGGCCATCCTGATTTAGGTTTCCCGTGATTTCCCTACATCGCTCTAGGCAAATGCCGGGATGGTTCCTTTGAAAGGGCACGGCCGACCTCCATCCCCGTCCTTCCCTAATCCGATGAGCCCGATGGCCTCGCTGTCTGGTCTTCTCCCCGAAACAACCCCAAACCAATAAGACTCATTTGTAGTGTAAATTAAAGAACATCATGTAGATACCTGTTCAAGGAACTTTGTATTGTAACCATTGCTTCTCAATATATTTATTCCTTAATAAAATTTGTTGCAAAAATATGTTTCAATTTCCAACCAACAGGTCAATAATACATTTGTACTAGGAATAAGAACAATCTACATGAAGACCTAAAATCTCTTACCTTGGCTCAAAAAGGGATCCAGTAGTCAGGGACACATTTTCAGTAAATTGGCAACAACCACTAAAAAACCTGTTTTCAGATAAAGCACAGTTTAAACAAAGATCGAAAGAATTTTTGATAGAGCAACTCTTTCTATACTATAGATTAATAACTTAACAGGGACTGTTAACCAGATAAGTGAAAACGTCTGTTAGATTTCCGTTTTGACAGCAATTGGTCACAACAGTCAAGGTTAGGTATTTATCGTATGATAAGTTTATTAGAAGTGCATAACTGTGTTTCATTCTGGCAGCGTTATAATACTGTACATATTAGCAGTTCCACTTCTCTGTAATGTATTCACATATTTTGACAATCTCCTGACAAATTATCAGGACAGTGAATACTGCACTCAGGTGTTTTACGTTTTTTATTTAAGATTTTCTGGGTTGTTCCGCGTCCTCGAGATTCATCACATTTCTGGGTCTATGGAACGAAAACTGAATCTAATCTAATCTAATCTGGCATAACAGACACTTTGAACCTGCTTTTGGACGTTGACCATCGAGATGCACAACGCCACCTACGTCACACGCGCGCCTTCTGTCTCCAGTACAGAGTGTCGCAAAGCGTCGTATTATCTTTCAGTTGAAGTCTATATATATATATATATATATATATATATATATATATATATATATATATATACGACCTCAACTGAAAGATAATATATATATATATTGTCCACCCCACCCGTCACTTATCTGGTTTTGGTGTGTGCGTTCACCCCAGGTAATTGACTAACAGATCAACAGAGAGTGCAAAACTGCCGCAATGTCGGATAACGCAAAGAAAGTAATAAGGCCCTGTGACTCCTGATTGGTCTGCGGTGGCAGTGTTGACATTAATTGGTTCAGAAATGATTCCTTTTAATTAAAAAGGGCTGCACATTCATGTTATATTCAGCTATTGAACACTAGATGCAAATGTTGAACATAAAATTAATTGGGATTTCAACTACTTGGTTGAAGACAGATGCAATCGATAGTAGGGGGACTAAGTATGTTCCAGCGCACGTTGCATCGTTGCCAAATATATTCAAGATGGCGGCGATGACGTCATCCGAGATGGCGGCATGTTGACTCGGTAACATCGCATGACGTCATCCAAGATGGCGGATTTTGGCAGGAAAATAGTCCAATTCTGCTACGTCCAATAACCTAACCTCAAGAAAAAATGGCAGGAAGTCTGAATTTTGGCGGGAAAATAGGCCAATTGTGCTATGTCCAATAACCTAAGACTCCAGAAGAATAAATGGCGGCAAGTTTGAATTCCAACACAATAATGCATGCAAAGACCATACTTGTCTTTATTATTATTGATTATCATTTATTAACATTCATTATCATTCATTGTCATTTATTATCATTCATTATCATATACTATCATTTATTATTATTTATTATAATTTATTATTATTGACCTGCCTCCACTAGAAAATTCCCTCCAAATTCAAATTCCAACACGATAATGGCTGCAAAACCTAACTTTTGTTTATTATTATTATTTATTAACATTCATTATCATTCATTGTCATTTATTATCATTCATTATCATTTATTATCATTCATTATCATTTATTGTTATTATTTATTATTATAGGTCTACATCCACTAGAAAATTGCGTCAAATTCAAATTCCGAGACGATAATGTCTCGAAAACTGTACTTCTATGTATTATTATTTATTCAAGATGTCCGACTATCTCGGCGAGAAAGCCATTTTCCTTACATCCATAACAAAAATCTATCACAACTTCAAATCTCAACACCATAATTGATCACATGTACGAACTTCCTCCCTCACTTATCTTTTTTTCACTGGTAGCCTATCAATCGCTTCAAATAATAAACTGCTCTTATAGTAACATAAGACACGTCCTTTGATTTTGCAGGGGGGAAGGGACTGAAGACTTTATTTCAAGCAGTACGGTCATCACTGGTTCTCCAACACAGTCAGCACACACATCTTTGATATCGCAGTGCAGTCACCACGATGTCCGCGCTCCAACTGAATTAGTTCACATCCTCGCCACCCCCTGGCCAGCGCGCGGAGACACTGCCTACGCCTGTCACGTGAGGCGGCCGGTCACTAGAGCGGGGGGCGAGCCCAGCGATCGCTCCCACGTCGTAAACATGTTTCCGCTGGACACGCTGGAACTTGCCGAGATTGACGTCACAGCGGCCCCTTGTCCGCTCACCACGTGTATTCGTCGCCTCCGCATGTTTACTGCCAAAATTGTTTGCCTGGGAGCTGAATCAGACAACGGTCGGTAGTTCGCTGCCAAAGTTGTTTTCATGGGCACGTTCAAACCTGTCGATGCCGACCGCTCACCATCCACCACATGTCCCTGTGCAAGCGGGAATGCAGTGCTACACTTTTGGGGTGCAAAGTTTGCTCGACAGTGGAATCTGCCACGACTATATAACAGCACGTTTGGACCGCACTAGAATGCCCGCTAATTGACTTGCTCTCTGGCACGTGTAATAAATGTGGAATCGCTGTGCCGCCGCCCCGCTTACGTCACACACCCTCCATACACGCGACGGACATAGCCTTCTGTAAATACCTGGAAAATGACTCTTTATTTCAGACATTACAGTCATGCAGGTGTGTCCCAACTGACTTCTCCATGCTTACACAGCGAAACTCCAGAGCGCAGCTGATGTACGCGCGGCCAGCTGAGCCTGCTCCATCGGCAGCTCCCTGGCCAGCTGATGTCAAGCGACGAGCGAACAGGGTCCCGCCACAAACTGTGAGCCGCGCTCGCCTCAGAGTCCGACCACGTAAACATCTTTCCGCACCCACGGGCACTTACCGCAGGACACGATGGAACCTGTCGACGGAGTGCCGGACAAAGGATACGTTTGGCGCCAGAGTTTGACCGACAGTGGAGACCACCATGACTGTATAACAGCGCGTTTGCTCGTCGCGAGAACGCTTGCTAATTCACTCTCACCACCCTGCTATATTAAATAATTGAATTTACAATTTCATATACGTATGCAAATGTGTTCAACTCCCTAATTTCAACTACTTTTCGAGGACCAGACAGCCACCTCCTCCTCCTAGGAACCAGCGCCAAGTTTGAAATCTGCCAGTACACAAAGCTCACTTGCGCTTCCGCCACCAACCTAAGAACTTCAAACTAAGCCACCAGCACTCAACCTCCTCCTACACGTTTCTAGTAAACAGACTCACCCTGCACTGGGTCCATGGATGGAGGAACGAATTTACTTTATTTAGGAATGGAGTGTATGTACCACACTGACATATCCCACATCGTACAGACCTGCAAAACACTCCTACATAACTCATTTATAATGTTCTAGACACACGTTTGCTAATTGTAAACAGTTAAAAATAACTCATAGCACAGTCTACATACATGCGAACTGCTCGTAAATAATTCAAAACATTTACTTCCAAATAGCAAAACAACTGCTAATTTTCGGAAATAATTTCAGTGCATAGGCTGATTGAAGAAGGAACGTGTGTATTTTATTTATTTGTGACATATCTTTTTGAAACATTTACTTCTCATAGGTTTCGAAATGTAAGGCTGACATAGGGCAGTTTCTGAACTCCAATAGTGCACTACACTTAGCAACACAACCACACCCATCAAGATATTCAGTCCAATCCAGACCTGTAACTCCTCTACAGATAAATTTGTCCAGTTATTTGTCTACTCACTCACATTCTGACCAGACTGCCGTTATTGCGCAAAAACAGCTCAGACTGCGCTGTGCTGCTCGGGGAAGTAAGGAAGGGTTGCACTATATTAATTTCGAGTCCTTTTACTTAGTCGTGGAGTATATTTGTCACAAAACACTCACAATGATCTGACTGTGGTCATCTGACACAGGCCACAAACACGTAAACTGTTGTGACTTGGCAAGACAGCCAAGCCACTAGGAGATAGCCGAAAGGCACGTGTTTAAGCTCATGCAGGCTGGCGTGAGGTCTGGAAAATGACAAGGTAATTAATATAGCCAATAACGTACGTAGCTGCTGGAACACTTAACTTTAATCCACAATTGGTGAACATCGGTCTGACAGTACATGCATCACAAGATAAATAGCAAATGATAATGGCGCCTTGCTAGGTCGTAGTAAATGACGTAGCTGAAGGCTATGCTAACTATCGTCTCGGCAAATGAGAGCGTAATTTGTCAGTGAACAATCGCTAGCAGTCTGCTTTACAACTGGGGCGAGTGCTAGTAAGTCTCTCTAGACCTGCCGTGTGGCGGCGCTCGGTCTGCAATCACTGACAGTGGCGACACGCGGGTCCGACGTATACTAACGGACCGCGGCCGATTTAAAGGCTACCACCTAGCAAGTGAGGTGTCTGGCGGTGACACCACATTCCTCCCCCGCAAATCGGCGGACGGTTGTGGTATAAGGCTTCCGCCCACCCTGGAGAGGACCCCATGTTGGCGTATGCGACGAGGTGGGGAGCCTAACAATAGGTGAGGCTGTGCCACCCGCATCCTGCCATTCGGTCCGAGGGGAGCTAGGAAACGCCTGAAAACCTAGTCCAGGGTGCACGCGAACATGCGGTGTACGCGCCCGTAGAGAGACAGGAGGGGCCGAAGGGTCGACCTCCATCGGGTCGGGGCACCCGACGGGCGAAGACGTCCTATGGTCCGGAGCGGGCAAGAAGTCCATGGCGGAGGACAATGGGTCACGGGAAGCGATCGGCGGCGCGTGACCTAGGTAGGCGCCCGGCGGTTGCAGCGACGCGTCCACCGCGGGCGGCGCCGGCGGGAGAACAGGCGGCGGCGGCGGCGCGTCGCCATGGGGCAAAATGGAAGGCAGCGTCGGTAACACCTGAGGCTGAGGTGAGCCAGTAGATGGGTCCCCAGGGCGCTGACCGGACGGCACCGTCGCTGAAAGCAGACGGGGAGCGGCAGAACCCGTGCGACGACAGAGGCGCAGCTGATTGAGATGCCGACGCACCTCACCAGAGGCCCCCAAAACCAGATACATAGCGCGGCCAAGGCAGCGAAGAATGCGCCCTGCGAGCCAACGCCGTGAACCTCGATAGTTGCGATAGTATACAACGTCGCCTGGGGCAAAAGCAGGTGTCTGCTGCTGCACAGGAACCTGATGTGGCGGCTGTAGCAAAGACATCAAGGTTCGATGAGGGCGACCGTGGAGCAACTCAGCCGTTGAGCGACCATCTCGGGACTGAGAGCGATACGAGGACAAAAAGAGCAATAACGCGTCCTCCTGAGGATGCGACTCTTTCAACTTCAACATCTGAGACTTGAATGTCCTGACCAAACGTTCAGCGGCACCGTTTGACTGCGGCGAAAACGGCGCGGACGTCAGATGTTGAATACCATTGGCCTTGCAGAATGACTGAAATTCTGCGGACAGGAATTGTGGGCCATTGTCGGAAACAATAGTTTGTGGAAGACCTTCAATGCTAAAGATAGAGGATAACACTTAGATGGTGGCAGAAGACGTCGTGGAAGACATCCGGACAACAAAAGGGAAATTACTGAATGAATCTACCACAACCAACCATCGAGCATTCCAGAATGGACCAGCAAAATCGATGTGTAATCGTTGCCAAGGGGTAGTGGCTTTCGGCCATGCAAAGAATTTCTGCGGTGGTGCGGATTGTTGTTCGGCACACGCCATGCAAGAAGAGCACATATTCGTAATCGCAGCATCGATTCCGAACACAGTACAGTGCTGACGAGCAAGTTGTTTCGTTCGCACTATACCCCAATGTGCTTGGTGGAGAAGCCGTAAGACAGAGGACTGTAACGAACGTGGGACCACGACCCTGGACTGATCATTAGGAGAATGCAACAACAAAACACCACGTCGTACAAAAAGTCTCTCCTTGTCAGCAAAAAATTGGCGAACCAACGGATCCTCGATCCGTGAGGCAAGGGCCATTGAGTAGCAACAAAATGCAGAATGGTAGCAAGGACAGGGTCAGCAGCTGTGGCCGTAGCTACAATACGAAAATCAATCGGAAACGATTCGAACACGTCTTCGGTTTCCGCATCAATGAACATGCAAGCAAGTTCGGAGGAATCGAATGCTCTATCCTCGGCAACAGGCAAACGGGACAACGCATCGGCGTTTCCGTGCTTAGCAGTGGACCGATACAAGATATCGTAGCGGTACTGCGAGAGGAAAATAGACCAGCAAATGAATTTTTGCGCTGTACGTGGAGGTACAGGCTTGTTCGGATGGAAAAGCGATGTCAAAGGTTTGTGGTCTGTGATGATGGTAAAGTGACGACCATACAAGAAATCATGAAACTTTGTAACACCAAAGACGAGAGCCAATGCTTCTTTCTCGATCTGTGAATAATTTCTTTGCGCAGACGAGAGCAATTTGTATGCAAAGGCAATAGGGCGATCATGCGATCCAGCTTTGTGCGCGAGCACAGCACCGATCCCGAAATCTGATGCATCTACCATCAACAAAAGGTGTTTCTGGGGATCGAATGGCGTAAGGCAAGTAGTGGAAAGCAACGCCGATTTCAACTGGCGAAATGCGCGTTCACATTCCGTCGTCCAGACGAACGGAACACCTTTACAGCGTAAGCGATGAAGTGGAGCTGAAATGGAAGAGGCGTGGCGCACATAGCGATGATAATAATTTATTTTTCCCAGCACACTCTGTAGCTGCTTCAAATTCTGCGGCGAAGGCAAGTCTTGTATGGCACGGAGGTGCTCTGGACTGGGATGTATGCCTTGGGCATTGATTACATGGCCCAGGTAGGGTAAGTCCCTAGCAAAAAACACACATTTGTCCTTCCGCAAGCGAAGACCATTTTGTCGCAAGACCTGAAATAATGTTCTGAGATTGGCTAAATGTTCTTCTTCCGTCTTTCTGGAGACCACAATATCGTCCAGATAGTTTGCTGCAGTAGGGACCGACGCACAAACAGTTTGTAAATATTGCTGAAACAATGTAGGGGCGGATGCACACCCGAATGGCAATCGTTTAAATCGGTACAAACCAAGATGCTTGTTAACCACCAAAACGCGCTGCGATTCTTCGTCCACCGGTATTTGCAAGTACGCATCTGTTAGGTCCAACTTCGAAAAATATTTACCCGGGCACATTTTGTCAAAAAGATCTTCCGGGCGGGGTAAAGGAAAAGTTGCAGTCACTAGTTGTGGATTCACTGTTGCCTTGATGTCCACACAAAGTCTCAATTTTCCAGAAGGTTTTTGCAAAATTACTAAGGGTGATGCCCAGAGAGAAGCCTGCACACGTTCAATTACACCTTGTGATTCCAAATCGTGTAATGTTTTGGCGACCTCATCACACAATGCGTGGGGAACATTGCGCACTCTGAAAAATTTCGGTTGCACGTTGACTTTCAGTTCCAAATGTGCTTTATAGTTCTTAGTGCAACCGAGGCATGGTGCAAAAATGTCTGCAAATTCTTCACATAGACGAGAAACACTGGCTGAAGGCACAGTCTGGTTCACTGATAGGACCTGATTGACTATAGACAAGTTAAACAACTGAAATAAATCTAAACCAAACAAGTTCACTGCAGAAGAAGAACGCAGGACGTACGACACAAGTTTTGTTTGTCCCTTGTATGTTGCAAGAAGAGTGCACTGTCCTAACACAGGGATTGCTTGTCCTGAATAACTACTGAGCTTAACAATTGCGGCACGCAACGGAGGTGCGCCCAGCTGTTTGTACGTGTCTTGATTGATCAGTGAAACTGCAGCTCCGGTATCGAGCTGGAATGGGATCACGTTGCCATTAATGGCCAAGTCTACAAAAAGTTTATTGTCCTGCTGACGACAAGAGCGACTGTCTCGTGCAACGTGAACTGACTCTGGTACAGAATCACTTGCGACTTGACGCGATTTCCGGCGATGTCGACGCACACTATTTGTGGGACGAACACAGTCACTGTGAGAGAGAGTGGCACTGGGCGGAGTGGAATGAACTACATGAATTTCCATGGGCGAAGGTTCATGAGCCTGAGTATTCTGGGTTCGATTCCGATTCCGGCACGAAGCAAAGGGCCTGGAATGGTTGTGAGTGTCCGATTGGAGCTTTTTCTGGCAAACACTCTGAACATGTCCTCATTTATTACAGAAAAAGCAAATAGCTTGGCGTGACGGGCAATTCTGACGCGAATGTCTAGTAGCACACCGCGGGCATGATTTTAGCACTGCATTTGCTTGCTGGCGCGGCATACGTGGCGGAGAGCTTGGCGTCAGCTGTGCGGACGGGCGCGAGGGCTCGAGGGCTGTTTACTGTTCCGTGCAGCTCGCCCGGCGGGCCGGTTAACGCGACACACGGCTGGCGAAGTTTCAAACGATTCCTGAGCAAAGGCAAGTGTGTCCTGCCGATCCAATATGTCCATCACTTGTTGAAGGGAGGGACTGACTAGTTTCAAAATCTGTTCCCTTATACGAACATCAGAAACGTTCTGTGCAATTGCATCACGTACCATAGTATCTGAATAAGGAAGTCCACATTCACACTCAAAAGCACAATCCCTAGTAAGGCCTTGCAAAGTTGCAACTCACTCCCTATTAGTCTGACTGGCCGTACGTTTTGTACGAAAGAAGGTATACCCTTTCGCAACTACATTGACTGATTCTTTGAAATATGCACCTAATGCAGACAAAATTTCGTCGTAGGATAGAGTTGCTACGTCGCGTAGGGGAAATAATTTCACTATCACACGGTACGTGTGGACGCCGACACACGACAATAAGTGAGGCTGCCGCTCATTACCTTGAATTCTGTAGGCGGCGAGATGGAATCCAAATTGGCGTGACCACTCCGTCCAGCTTTCCAGTGCCGCACCAAAAGGACGAAAAGGTGGTGCAACTGCGTGTTGTGGCTGCGTGAGCGGTGGAGCGGCGGCCGCCGCATCGTTTTGCATGGCACGTTGACCCTGGACGAGCTGTCCAAGGGCATCCAATAGGCCTGCATCTGCTGATTCTGTAAGCGATAAAATTCGGACAGTACATCTGGAGATTGTGGCGAAGCCATGACACAAGTAAATTAGGACAATACGAACGCAAAATTCTCGTCGCCATACTGTTGTGACTTGGCAAGACAGCCAAGCCACTAGGAGATAGCCGAAAGGCACGCGTTTAAGCTCACGCAGGCTGGCGTGAGGTCTGGAACAGGACAAGGTAATTAATATAGTCAATAAAGTACGTAGCTGCTGGAATACTTAACTTTAATCCACAATTGGTGAACATGGTCTGACGGTACATGAATCACAAGATAAATAGCAAATGATAATGGCGCCTTGCTAGGTCGTAGCAAATGACGTAGCTGAAGGCTATGCTAACTATCGTCTCGGCAAATGAGAGCGTAATTTCTCAGTGAACCATCGCTAGCAAAGTCGGCTGTACAACTGGGGCGAGTGCTAGGAAGACTCTCTAGACCTGCCGTGTGGCGGCGCTCGGTCTGCAATCACTGACAGTGGCGACACGCGGGTCCGACGTATACTAACGGACCGCGGCCAATTTAAAGGTTACCACCTAGCAAGTGTGGTGTCTGGCGGTGACACCACATAAACAACTCGTAATTTCACCACACAATAGCAAACAGCTCTTAAATAATGCAGTACACAATATCAGCAGACGAGCTCTTTACTCTTAAACTCTCCTAATAATGCACCGCACAGTGCACAGACATGCTCGCAAAATAGTGCAACAGACGCGCCCAAACACCCTCAGCTGCAAAACCGACCGAAAGTCTCCGCTCTGCACCTCCCAAACATGACCTCAACACAGTCGCATTCGCACCTAACACCGGACAAATTGATATCGCCTATGCGCCTTAGATAACGCTCCAATGCAGGTCGCGCGTGCGTGCGGTCGGCGGGGAAAGGGGTTCCAGAGTCTCCAGCCAAGTTCAGCGTCCGAGCGCTCGTGACAGCCGACACATGTGAAAGCTGCATTGTGCTTCTCATGTATACCGCCGGCGTCTCAGGTCTGGACCTGCCTTCAAGTCTATTGTCAGAATAGCTCATAGCTCGTTGACACACACGATTAACGCGGCCGGGAAAACATTTATTACTCGCATGAAACCGAGATGGTGACGGAAAACCAATCACTCTGATCTGCGCTGCAGGCGCGTGTAATCATTGAGAACACTCTATTTATTTTTTCGAACAACTTATTTAACCATACAGTGTATCTGTCACGCTATCACAAAACACTAATCCCAGATGTGTCCTGGGCCATGTTGCACAGCCCACAGACATGCACCCAATCATAATTTCAGTACACACTATAGCAAACTGCTACTAAATAATTCCTCACACAGATGTGTAGATACGCTCAGTACTCGTAAGCTATCCTAATAACGCATAGCAGAGCCTGCAGATCCGCTCGCGCAGACGTGCGCAGGTACCCCCACTCTGCACCCTGCCCACAGGATCGTGAAGTCATCCATGCGTCTGGTTTCAGACCTCGCACAGCCCCTGCTCGGCTTCCGCAAACGCGGCATGGCGCGGTCAACGCGCTCGTCAGCGGTCAAAGCACACACATACGTCCGTCCAGGACCGCGATCCCGAGCCGCGACCACCGAACGCGGGTGAAAGTCTATATCAACGTAGCATAATTATCAAAGCACAGCCTCCATACGCTAGACACATCCTAGCAGCACCTGTCTTTACCTCCTATGACACTGTAGCACACTGCACATTGCTCCTTACAAGACATTACACGGCCCTTTAACTAAACATAACTACACATCCCTGGTCTCGCCTCGTCGCGGGACCAGCCATCTAAACACCTTCTCAATATTATTCTTACTTTACAACATTTTTTTAAAAAAGAAAAGATCTAACTTACATCTCCCACCGCACCTAACCTCACACCCACCCCACAATCAACATACGCAAACGTCCTCAACCCTATCTTGACACTCATATATCACCCCACAAACCATGCCCATCAATCAATTTACCATTCTCATCCCCTCTTTTCGAATTACAAATGTAGCCTCTATCTAAACACCAATCAACTCATGTTTCCCGCACTTTCAACAGTAAAATTAATTTTACACACACCCAGAAATACCAACCGCAATTAAAGAGTCAAACTTTTTTACAGAGCATCAAGCGCATACGACAATATTCAAAGCCTGGTCCATATTTACCACGTCCACCTTCAATTAAATAGTATTACCATTGCCGCAACATTCTGCCAGCGCTCGATTTGTACCTATTTTTCCGCTCTTAACTGTTGTCACTAGCGGTCGAATATCACTATCTATAGATTGTATAAATTTCCACATAAAAAAAATCTTGCCCCGCCGTTTAGAGACTCCTATATTCGAACACATAGCATCATTCAACTATCATTTGCTCTTATCTAATAACTCATCCATCAAGTCTGGGGACAAGGTCATCCCTTTCTTTCTTTCTTTCAGCAGCAGACAGCTATTTTTTTTTTTTATTTTTACAGTGGTAGCTAAATTGCGCCATCAACTTGACATCACCATTCGCGAAACATATCTTCAAATATGTAAACACACTTACTCAATTACACAGCGGTCCCACTGAGGACATGACCTTCAATATTACAGTTCTTAATCCAATAACCACCGAAACAAGTACTAAATGCTCAAACTAATCCCATTGCACCTTACAAAGCGAGTGTCCGAGCGCCGCCGGTGGCATGTCAAAGCCACATAGCTGTCCATCCAAACAGCCGTCCACTCAGCCCCAGGACCAGAATGCTGAAGTGGGCTCTCCCTATACCTGCTCTCCAGCTGTTGCCTAACGTCATACAGTGCACAAATGGATTCCTGAATAGCGCAGATTTCTATCTCCCCCTTGCACCCCCAACAGGACATGTAAACAGTGTGTCCCCCAGCCAGCGAACCCGACGTCATTCACCCTTAACTCACAATTTCCACTCGCATATATAAAACCATATTCACTGCTGCCAAAACGCACTTAATAATAAAAAAGCATTCTCCCTTTCTAAGCATAGATGAGTATGCATTTATCTTCACCCATCTGATCTCTGCAATTTAAGTCAGAGAAAGACATGTCTATTACCTTCTACAACCTGTCTATAAACAGAACGATCTCAGTTACTACAACAGGACCTTGTTTTGACCATTCGCCGGAAATGCGCGCAATGTTGTACGCCTCAAACTAGGTACAAGTACAACAGATCCTCAACGCCCTATCATCTTTATCCTCTACCATCAAACACTGAAAAAGTCTCAAAGGCATCAATGTGATCCACCTCCAGTGCGGACAAACGGAATTCACAATACTCCCCCCGAATAACTTAGAGTGCAACCATCCAAGAATTCCTAACAGCTTGCCAAATCCAACACCTCAGATGCCTATATGAATAAGATCATGTTAAATATACTCACACGCTGCGGAGACCCGTTTAAAGATTGATCACCCATACTCTAAGCGAATGAGAAGCTGCCTCTGGCCCTTGTTCAAACAGTGTTTTCTAAGACGCTTTTGCACACTGCCGAGCATTTCGTCTTTCTGCCGCAACTTCGAAGTCAGTGTCTGATTCTAAACAGACATTAACACGGACTGATGCACAGCCTCTCACAGGAAACCATACCTTGCACCTTATAAATCATATTCTTACAGTCGATAGCATAACATTGAATGATTTTAAATAAAGGACAGCCACAACACAAGGAAAATAGAAGAGCCAGCTGGCGTTGTAGCGACTTCCCTCGAAAGGGATTGACCACCTCTGCATTTAAACTCATATGTCGCAGTGACCGAATAGTTTATAACTCTGCATTCCATTTCTAGTGATTGGTCATTTTTGCACACGAGTACAGGATCACCGTTTTCGGTGCTAGCAACCCTGGAAGTTGCGGTCCATCAACCGAAATTTCTCCCCCAACTCAAGCAAGCATTGTCAGTCAATCATTATGTCGTACCCAATGCACAGATGCGATGGATGAGACACCACCGATCTACTGTAATATTATCCGTCACAGCTGATGTCGCGAAAAATTTTACAGTAATTCCAACACTGGCCAATCATGTGACAGCTTGTTGTCTTAATTTCAGTATCATAGGTAAACCATACATCCTCTACTTTGCAAGTATCATTGCAGCCATTCATAGATGACTGCTCAGCACATCCATTCACACTTAATTCTCGAACACATAAAGACGATCAAATTATACTAGACAATGCTATACATATTTCTAAGACCTCGCGCATAGTACTCGATCAATCTCTCTGCGTATGGCGGTCACAGAGCTATCTAGTCCTCTTATGTTAAAAGACCATCCTCACCTATCCCGCAACATCGCTACCCAATTATTCCTCAACCGACCAGACCAGACTCCACCTCTCTTGACTGAATAGAGCTTTCCTAGTCCTAACCCATCCAAGTGAAACACATTTCTCGAAATGTAACCAAGTCTTGGAGCTTAGCACACCATATCGATCTACAGTAACAGATCTCAAAGTGCGTTAATTTAATGGCATACAGTTAAGAAGAACAAGAACGGAGCGATATATATATACACAACGTAGTTCGATAGATTTTTAAGCAAATCATTCAATCTATCATGTGTAAAGTATTGTTCTAGAGTCCATGATGGTGCATCGAAGGTTCCGGTAGGAGAGAGAGAGAGAGAGAGAGAGAGAGAGAGAGAGAGAGAGAGAGAGAGAAAACATAAACACACACACACACTCCTAAAACTAGAACGTTCAGCACTTAAAAACAGGCAGTAACCTTAGATCGCTTATTTTTCCGTCCTGTCAGACATACATCCGTCTCCCCGATCACCCTACGCTGAGCTATCTCTACCCCAATCGTAAAACTTTTCTTTTCTATGATGCGAGCCCAATATAACCCTGCGGACACATCTAGTGCCCAATGATCACACCAGATCACGAGTCAGAAATAATACTATTACTCCATCAGGTCCATATAAAAAATGATAGTATTAGCAGCCGGTACATCCTACAAGCAGATACGTATAACAGCAGCGTCCAACATGTGAAAGTTACAAGTCATCCCGTCACCGACTCTGTAAACACCCGTCTGTCGGGTTAAGTGTGTACACAATGATTACAGCCCCTCACAAATACCCACAGCTAACTTAGTTATGACGCTGAAGTCTCGATTTTACACCAAGCATGCGACAGGGTGGGGATCGCTTATAGCAAAGTGCGTTTAGAGAAATGTGTCAACTTTCATCACACATGAGATGGAAGTCCTCTGATAGCCGACGGGTTCACCGTTAACGATCGCAAGTAGACAGTGCTATAAACCACATACCGAACACGTAGCCGCATACGACTAGAACGCTGGCTATATCACGTGACTAAAGCATCCAAATAGAATACTGGAAAAAAAAAATCTACCTTCAGCAACTTGTCCTCTAGAATAAATGAGTCAATGTTTGAATCGTACCTAGTTGCAGCTCTGTCTCAATTGATACAGAAAACAGAGCAAGCGCTCTCCGAATTTGGAGGTGACTGGATACGCCTTGGTTACATTTAGAGACAATTTTAGAACACAGAACGATAACTTATGTCGCGGTCGCATGGATCGATCTGACATAAAATCGAAAGAAATGCGAAAACTGATTAGCGCATAGATGTAAACTAACCTAATATACACCGAAATGCGGTGAAAATGAGAACGTACTTGCTTATCTTCTGGTTCGCAGGGGGGAATTTGTACATGGAGTCAAGTATGTGGCAACAAGAGGAGTGCAGGGAAACGATGACCTCGAAGCGAGCCGAATAAGGAGGGCAGTCAATTTTTTTCTCGTTGAGTTCGTATCATAGTGTATGTCTACTGAGGTAGCAGTGATACACGCGAGTTGAATACTGTATTTGATGCGTTTCAGGATGACAGAGAATCATTCACGTCCAAACTTACTCACATCTGTGTTAAATGATAACAGAGGGTGTACGGGATGATCAATTGAGACAGAGCAGCAACTAGATACGATTCAAACATTGACTCATTTATTCTAGAGAAGGACAAGTTGCTGAAGGTAGATTTTTTTCCAGTATTCTATTTGGATGCTTTAGTCACGTGATATAGCCAGCGTTCTAGTCGTATGCGGCTACGTGTTCGGTATGTGGTTTAAAGCACTGTCTACTTGCGACCGTTAACGGTGAACCCGTCGGTCATCAGAGGACTTCCATCTCATGTGTGATGAATGTAGACACATTCCTCTAAACGCACTTTGGTATAAGCGATCCCCACCCTGTCGCATGCTTGGTGTAAAATCGAGACTTCAGCATCATAACTAAGTTAGCTGTGGGTATTTGTGAGGGGCTGTAATCATCGAGTACACACTTAACCCGACAGACGGGTGTTTACAGAGCCCGCGACGGGGGGAGCCGCGTGGACCGTGTCAAGGCGCCTCGGACCACGCGGCTACCCCGCGCGGCTTTTATTAGCCAATGTCCTTATAGACTGGAGAAGGTACTTTCCTTGTTTCCGTATGACAAGTTGATGGATGTATGACATGACTAGCATACTGACAAGGGAGGAAGTATGCGTTTTAATAGAGCTAACGTAGGAATTTTACGCGCGTCCATCTGGTAAACAAACCGTGTGATTTGCGAGCCACATGCAGCCGTCAGCTGCCTCTCAAGAGCACACGTAGCATCGTTCCTGAGCGCTCAGCACTCGCGTGCGACAGTACGGCCTGTGTAGCGACGGCTTAGCCTCCTCGGAGTGGAGGTCTGTGGGCTCAGGCTTCGGTCTACAACAGATGCCGCCATAGTGAACATGTCCTCCGACGCCGTTGCATTTGCTGTGACTAGAAAGGGACAGAAAATGCTACTTCAGAAAGGTTACACTTCCGGATTAAAAAAAAATGCCTCCATTGAAGACACCGATGCGCGGCAGAGTTAAGACGACCACAACTATGCAGACACAGCTGGTGATACATTTCAGAGGCAGAAAATAGTTCGTGACCTGGAGAGCAGAACTACAGAATGTGAGAGATATAGACTACAGAGTGTGAGAGATAATCAAATCTTGTACACAGTCAACTGAAAGAACAACACAGAGAAGAGATAACCGTAAAAGATGTCGAAGGTTCCATAAATTCGAAATTACATACAAGTATTCACGAGGTTCGTGTGCGAGGTGCCGAGGCTAGCTGTGTATTTAACACTAAATTCTTCTCGAATGCCGGTCGGGGTGGCCAAGCGGTTAAAGGCGCTACAGTCTGGAACCGCACGACCGCTACGGTCGCAGGTTCGAATCCTGCCTCGGGCATGGATGTGTGTGATGTCCTTAGGTTAGTTAGGTTTAAGTAGTTCTAAGTTCTAGGGGACTGATGACCTTAGAAGTTAAGTCCCATAGTGCTCAGAGCCATCAAATGGCTTCATTTGGAAATGATGCTCTGAGCCCCCCCTTTTGTAACTCCGACTTTTGCTGTTGCATATGGATTAAGAAGAAACACGAACTGACTGTAATCGACCCTGCAAGTGGAGTAGAAAAGAGTTTGGCACCTGCAACAATTTAATTTGATAGAAATCAATTTGATAAAGGAAAGTTTCATTAACGTAGTGAGAAATGAAAGGGTTGCTTTACCGATCTACAGAATGACAGTTCTGTCCAAAATAACAATTTGATTTATTATGATGCGAGGTGCCGGGGCTAGCAGTGTATTTAACACTAAATTCTTCTAGAATCTACATATGTAAATGATGCTCTAAGCCCCCCTATTCTAACTCCGACTTTTGCTGTTGCACAATGATTAAAAAAAATACGCGAACTGACTCTAATCAACCCTGCCAGTGGAGTAGAAGAGAGTTTGGCTCCTGCATTAATTTAATTTGATAAATAAGTTAAATAAACGAAGGTTTCATTAACATAGTGAGGAATGATAGGGTTGCTCTACCGATTAACAGAAAGAAAGTTCTGTCCAAAATAACAATATGATTTATTAAGACTAAACACAGAATAGTAAACCAAAACACATGAAACATTTACAATATATCAAATTGGCTCAAATTGGATACTCATACAAACACTGTAAAGGTGAAGTCGTCCCTAAACTAGATTGTGAGGTTTAAGACGAAGTGGTATGTGGAGCCAATTCCTTGCTACTCAAATCATAAGAGAGACACACAACTAACCCCAACATTAATTGCTGGTACTCAAGACAGAACAAAGTTAGAAAAAGACGAACAGGCGCGCTCTGCTGAGCTCTAATTATCACCTAGGAAAATCCCTATCTGCCCGTGCTGCGGACATACATTACCAAACTGTCTTCTTAACTGCCAGAACATGATCTGGCGTACCGTAGGCGATGGCTGGTTGCTTCGACGTCCTCGACCGAAAGGCAAGAGCCGACTTCCCCTGAGCACCCGTACAGGCCGAACACAGAACATTCCCGCTCCCACGACAGTGGCCGTGGTTAAAACGTTCCAATCAGCAACTCGAAAACCAGCGGAAAATTCCACCCCATTGCCGGAGCACTACCATTATACCAATGGAGATTCTTGGCGCCAATTTCTGCGCTGATTTTGCTACGTCATGGAGCTATGCCCTGAGCAAGCCAATCACATTTACTATTTTGCAGAAAGCGCGGGAATTTTCCCGCCACAACTGCCTGGGTACACAAGTCATTCCCACGCCTCGCTGGTAGCCCGCCAGAAAGTGTTTTCGCTAAGTTTCTGCGAAGTAACGGAACTTCAAGCCCAGCCGCTACTTCAGACCCCTCCGGGCGTGTCTTTTGACAATGTCGGTGTCTGCAAAGCATTCACTCGACTTCCTCACACCCGTCGGCTTAACTCTTTACAGATCAACAGAGCCCGCCTGTCACCGGACCACCCGGGTGACGAGAGACGCTGCGTGGGAAGTCCGCGTGTGAAGGAATAGCAACTTTTCACCGCATGCAATTAGAGACGAAAATCGTAAGATAGAAATGTGAGAGGGGGCTCATGCCACCCCTCAATGACTAAACTCAAAATAATAAACAAAACACATGCAACATTTACAATACATCAAACTCAATACTCAAATAAATGCTGTGAAGGTGAAGTTGTCCATAAACTAGCTTGTGACGTTTATGACCAAGTGGTATGTGGAGCCAATTCCTTGCAACTCAAATCTTAAGAGAAACACCCAGCCAACCCAACATTAATTGCTGCTACAGTAGTCAGAACTCAGGCAATGAACATCCAAGACAGAACCACGTAAAAAAAGACGGGAACAGGCGCGCTTTGCTGAGCTCTGGTTATCACAGTGCAAATTCCCTAATACAGTACCAAGCTGTCTTGTTAACTGCAAGGACACGATCTGGCGTACCGGAAGCGATGGCTGTCGTGGTGATGATAATGTCACGAGTATAGCCCGAAACAAATTATCCTGGTCTGGTTGTTCCAGACTAAAGACTTCCTATCAATACAAATGCGCCTCTGAGGGGGACGAAGAAGGCTCGCCACACAATCACTGATGGTACAGTGATTTATTTTAACAAGCGAAGTCACACAATAACTCCAACACAGTCAACTTTAGCCAAAACTGCTCAAGACGAACAACATAGGCCGCTTGTACGCAGAACGCTCACTTACCAACTGCATTCGGAAAGTTACGTTGAAGTCGAAACTTCAGCAACTTCGTCAAACAGTTACACTTAAATGGAAGTATATCAGACAGCCAACGGAAGGCAGGCTGTCCAGAGCAGCGAGAGCTCAGTCTTGTAACCTACTCTGACCGAAAGGCGAGAGCCGACCCTCTCGAGAGCACCCGTACAAGCCGAACACAGAACATTCCCACCCCCATGACAGTGGTCGTGGTTAAACGTTCCAATCAGCAACTCGAAAACCGGCGGAAAATTCCACTCTATTGCCGAAGCACTACTATTCCACCAATGGAGATACTTGGCGCCAATTTCTGCGCCAATTTTGCTACGTCATGGAGCTATCTCCTGAGCAAGCCAATCACAGTTACGATTTTGCAGAAAACGTGGGAATTTGCCCACCAAGACTGTCTGGGAACACAAGTCATTCCCACGCCTCGCTGGTAGCCCGTCAGAAAGTGTTTTCACTAAGTTTCTGCGAAGTAACGGAATCTCTAGCCGAAGCCGCTCCTTCAGGCCCCTGTGGGCGTGTCGCCGCCGCTCTTATGACAATGGAAAGCATCCACTCGACTCCCTCACACCCGTCGGCTTAACCCTTTCAAGATCAGAAGAACCCACCTGTCACCAGACCACCCAGGTGACGAGGAATAGCAACTTTTCACCACATGAAATTAGAGAGGAACATCGAATTACTCAGAGTAAGATAGAAATATGAGAGGGGGCTCATGCCACTTTTCACGTGTTGTTCTGAAGACATCAAGTGTGAGAACTATAGATATTCCCAAGCAACAATCGCTGCGGGTCTAACAACAACCCACCTATCATAGTTCAGGAGAAATGACGTCAAAAATACCGAGATGGGTGAAAAAATATCGCATCATGCGTGGAGTTTTAACACATTTGTTCTTTACTACTGAAAAACTACTGCAGTCGAGTTAAGTAAATCTCTGTCACCTGACAACCCACTCGGTAGTTTTCAACTGCGAAGTGCAAACGGCTGTAGGCCTAAGGTATAGCCGTCTGTACAGCTATGAAGAAGCGTTGCCATGTTTAGGAAATCGTGCTGTAGACACGCGAAGCATCTGAGCCGAGGGTACAAACGCTGTCCACTATACTGTAGTCGTACATCTGCGTATCGTGCATGTTTCTTTGTACGACTGTTTCATAATTTCAAAGGTATTTTCACGAATACAGTAATATATTGCAGACATTTCGCTTGGTCCCTGAAGAATTCACACACATTTGAACATTGCAACATTTCGTTCTGCGGTTCCGTACCTCAGTCTGTAAAAACTGAACCCTTACAGGATCACTTTCTTGTCTGTTCATCTGTTGAAACTCCTTTTCCTAAGGAACGGATAGACGTCTGAAGTTAACATTTCTGTCACTTACTGAGGCCGAGGGTCCGTGGGCGATGTAAGAGAAGTGAGCTTCAAAGTCAGTGTAACCAAAAGACGCGGCCATTTATGTCACGTACTTTAATTCACTCAACGAACCTATAGGGTACTTCCGTTTCATCTACAATCATGAAATTCGGTAAGAAGCAAGGTTTCACAATAAAAGTAAAGGGTAAATTCCCAAAATTATTAATCTGTAATGATCTCACACGAAAAATATTTGTTGTCATTTGTATTCCGACTGTCTACCCTTGGATCCGTTAGATCCCTTTTCCCCAGAAACGGTTAGACCTATCACATTAAATTTGCATCACATACTACGGTCTACTACAATCCCTTTGGGGGAATATACAGTACTAACTTTAAGCTTCTAAGTCAATGTGGCCATTTATGTCACATTATTTTGATACTCGCAAATTCACTCATTAAATATCTTCAACATTTCGCGGCCCTGTCAGCAACTGTGTAAATATTAATTTTAATTTTAATAATTAACAGCCTCAGTTGCACCGTTTGCCTAGAATTTACCTAGGTTTCAGTCGGGGTAACCTAACCTTCTTCAGAATAAAAGTAACTATCGTTTTTCCATAGTGGACATCGCCAAGCTAAAACTACAAATCCATAAATTTTAGTCAGACTACAAAACTCACCTGGAACTGCCTCGGCCCCACTTCGCGACCGCGATGCGGCAGCCACGAGTGCTGTACTGCAACTCAACTCAACTCCAGTGCTGTACTGGAACTCAACACCAGTGCAGCACTCGTGGCTGTAGCATCGCGGTCGCGAAGTGGGGCCGAGGCAGTTCCAGGTAAGTTTTATAGTCTGACTATAATTTATGGATTTGTAGTTTTAGCTTAACGATGTCCACTATGGAAAGACGGTAGTTACTGTTATTCTGAAGGAGGTTTTCCCGGGTTCGATTCCCGGCGGGGTCAGGGATATTCTCTGCCTCGTGATGACAGGGTGTTGTGTGATGTCCTTAGGTTAGTTAGGTTTAAGTAGTTCTAAGTTCTAGGGGACTGATGACCATGGATGTTAAGTCCCATAGTGCTCAGAGCCATTTGAACCAATTGAAGAAGGTTGGGCTATCCCGACTGAAACCTAGGTAAATTCTAGGCAAACGGTGCAACTGAGGCTGTTAACTATTGAAATTAAAATCCATCATTAAAACTTGAAGCGTACTTCTCCTTGACGTAGAATCACGAAATTTGGCAAAAGATGGTGGGTTTCACGGGAAAAGTAAAAGACTGTGAATTTCTAACGCTATCATGCGAAAAAAAATTTGTCATTTGTTATCCGAATCTAAACTTAAAATTAAAACATTCTCGAAAATCTTGTAAACCCTAGGACCGACATCTTTGCCAGTATGAGTGTCGATAACGGACAAAAATCGTCAAGATTTTTTATTCCTGGGATGGCTGAACTGTCTATACACATAATTAAGTTTGCACGGAACCGTCAGTGTGCGAAACCTACTCGCAGCTCGCCGATTTATTGATTTATTTATTTTTTGTTATCGTTTGTGATAGAAATCCGCGAAAAACGTGTACGCAGGCAATGCCAGATTTGACAGCTAGTTAAAAAATAACGTAAGAATTACAGCAATACAATAAGCAAATCAGGTGGCTCTGTGAATTGTAATCGGCCCGCTCCGGGTGACAGGACTCAAACCCCGACGTCAGCCACTGATCTGAACGCGATACCATACACTATGGTTGAGTATAGCGAGCCCCGGGCTCTTCTAATGCACATATACAGAATATCTTAAAGTACATACACTATGTCCAAAAACAGCGAACAACTCTCACTACCTAGAGACGAAACAACTGAGAAAGACAGAAGAGTTACCCGCCGATCAGAAAGCACCCGAAACTTTAAAATAAGTTACAAATCCGTCCGAACGCAAGATCATACACTGAAGCGGCAAAGAAACTAATACAGGCATCCGTATTCAAATACAGAGAAATGTAAACAGGCAGAATACAGCGCTACTGTCGGCAACGCCTACATAAGACAACAAGTGTCTGGCGCAGTTGTTAGATCGTTTACCGCTGCTACAACGGCAGGTTGTCAAGATTTAAGTGAGTTTGAATGTGGTATTATAGTCGGCGAACGAGCGATGGGACACAGACCTCCGAGGTAGCGATGAAGTGCGGATTTTCCCGTACGACCATCTCACCAATGTACCGTGAATATCAGAAATCGATAAAACGTCAAACCTTCGACATCGCCACGGCGGGGAAAAGACCCTGTCTGATCACCCGCGTCCATTCATGTCCACTGTGCATTCCGACTGACTAGGGTAATTCCAGCAGGACAATGCGACACCACACACCTCCAGGATTGCAACAGAGTGGGTCCAGGAACATTCGCCTGAGTTTAAACACACACGAACATTATTGAGCATATTTAAACGGACATGAACATTACTGAGCATCTCTGGGATACCTTGCAACATGCTGTTCAGAAGAGATCTGCACCTCGTCGTACTCTTACGGATTTATGGCCAACCCTGCAGGATTTATGGCGTCAGTTTCCTCCAGCACTACTTCAGACATTAGTCGAGACCATTCCACGTTATTTTGCGGCACTTCTGCGTGCTCACGGGGGCCCTACACGATGTTAGGCTCTTCAGTGTACCATGCCTACATAAGAAATGGGTTTACGTGTTATTCAGTTCGTGTTTGTATATTCATGATAACACGTGCAAATACCGGGTGATCAGTATAAATTTGAAAACTTAATAAACCACGGAATAATGTAGATAGAGAGGTAAAAATTGACACATATGCTTGGAATGACATGGGGTTTTACAAGAACAAAAAAAAGTTCAAGAAATGTCCGACAGATGGCGCTGGACAGCAAAACGTCAGTAACTGCTACCGTGACGGGTGAGAGGTACGTCGATATGTTACAGAATCGCATCATCCCCAGCCTGGCTGATAAACACCTGCTGGAACGTACGATGTTTATGCAGGATGGCGCTCCACCCCCATATTGCTAGACGCGTGAAAGATCTCTTGTGCGCGTCGTTTGGTGATGATCGTGTGCTCAGCCGCCACTTTCGTCATGCTTGGCCTCTCAGGTCCCCAGACCTCAGTCCGTGCGATTATTGGCTTTGGGGTTACCTGAAGTCGCAAGTGTATCGTGTTCGACCGACATCTCTAAGGGATGCTGAAAGACAACATCCGACGCCAATGCCTCACCATAACTCCGGACATGCTTTACAGTGCTGTTCACAACATTATTCCTGGACTACAGCTATTGTTGAGGAATGATGGTGGACATATTGAGCATTTCCTGTAACGAACATCATCTTTACTTTGTTTTACTTTGTTATGCTAATTATTGCTATTCTGATCAGATGAAGCGCCATCTGTCGGACAGTTTTTGAACTTTTGTATTTTTTTGGTTCTAATAAAACCCCATGTCATTTCAAGCATGTGTGTCAATTTGTACCTCTCTATCTACATTAGTCCGTGATTTACTCAGTTTTCAAATTTATACTGACTTTTTGATCACCCGGTACATAACAAATATTCCTCTGCACTTTTCCAACTGCGAAATTATCTCAAGAATCGAAAAATTTTGAGACGAACTGCTTCAGTACAGTTTTTGACTGGAAAGAAAGGCAATTGCGTACAATCGGGCTTGTAACTACTTTTATTAACTTATTATTTACAACACACAAGTGAGCGCCGGGAGATTTCCAATAGAGACTCTCCGGTAGTCTATGGCCCATCTTTTTCTTCATTCAGGGTCACTAGGAAATCTGAACATGCGAAAACTATTTCTGCAATAGTCACCGCAAGCCACGACTGCCGACGTCGTAGACAGCCGGGTTTGCGAGAGTGTGAGGGAAAGTGAGACAAAATACTCTGCTCCCATCCTCCCTCAACCATCAGTGTGATTTTGGTGCAGCAAATTAAGAGCTTTCCATCGCAGGACTAAAATTTGGCCAAATGTGTGAAGTTTTCGCTCACCGAGGATTCGGTATAGAATTCATAAAGCTCATCTATCCTGGGAATCGAGAACCTCAACGATTTTGGCTGTTATCGATATCGATACTGGGGAGCTAATGGCCCCAGGGGTTCCAACACCGTATCAGAATTCCTACAGTGGTTCCTTAGAGTAGCCCAGACATACGAAAAGAAGCCAGCAGGTGACTTCAGTGTATATACTCTTAATAAAACATGTATCCAGTCATAAAACGTGAGTTGGTGTCATGTTCTAGCAAAGAAATAAAATAAAAAAATTATCTATTCGCTAAGACAGGACTACAACTTACAATTTCTTGTTTGCATGCAGTATTATTGACTGATGGTGAATGCAATGTATGTTCAAATAGCAAAAGATACACACACACAAAAAAAAGTTTTGCATCACCTCGGTTACGGGAGTCCCGGAACCTGTACAGAAAATTGGAATACAGATCAACATAAACGTCATTTCCGCCTTTTTTATTGCTCATGAAAACCACACATTGCATGTTGTACCACCTTACAGCGAGACCTTCAGACGTGGTGGTCCAGACTGCTGTACACACCGGTACCTCTAATGCTGCGTAGCGCGTCCTTCTGCGTTGATGCATGCCTGTAGTCGCCGTGGCATACTGTCCACAAGTTCGCCAGTCACTATTGGTTCAAATTGTCCCACTCCTCAATGGCGATTCGGCGTAGATCCCTCGGAGTGGATGGTGGGTCACGTCGTCCATAAACAGCCCTCTTCAATCTATCCCAGGCATGTTCGGTAGGGTTCATGTCTGGAGAACATGCTGGCCACTCCAAGCGAGCGATGACGTTACCCTGAACAAAGTTCAAATGGTTCTGAGCACTATGGGACTTAACTGCTGAGGTCATCAGACCCCTAGAACTTAGAACTACTTAAGCCTAACTAACCTAAGGACATCGAACCTGCGACCGTAGCGGTCGCACGGTTCCAGACTGAAGCGCCTAGAACCGCTGGGCCACTCCGGCCGACCTGAAGAAAGTCATTCACAAGAGTGCACGACAGAGGCGCGAATTCTCGTCGATGAAGACGCATGCCTTACCAATACGCTGCCTATATGGTTGCACTACCGGTCGGAGGATGGCATCCACGTATCGTACAGCTGTTACGGCGCCTTCCATGACCACCAGCGGCGTACGTCGGCCCCACATAATGCCACCCCAAAAGAGCAGGGAACCTCCACCTTCCTGCACACGCTGGACAGTGTGTCTAAAGCGTTCAGCCTGACCGGGTTGCCTCCAAACACGTGTCCGACGATTGCCTGGTTGAAGGAATATGTAACACTCATAGGTGAAGAGAACGTGATGCCAATCCTGAGCGGTCAATTCGGCATGTTGTTGGGCCCATCTGTACCGCGCTGTATGTTGCGGTTGCAATGATGGACATCTTCATGAACGTCGGGAGTGAAGTTGCGCATCCTGCAGCCTATTGCGCACAGTTTGAGTCGTAACACGACGTCTTGTGGCTGTACGAAAAGCATTATTCAACATGGTGGCGTTACTGTCAGGGTTCCTCCGAGCCATAGTCCATAGGTAGCCGTCATCCACTACATTAGTAGCCCTTGGGTTGTCTGAGCGAGGCATGTCATCGACAATTCCTGTCTCTCTGTATCTCCTCCATGTCCGAAAAACGTCGCTTTGTTTCACTCTGAGACGCCTGGACACTTCCCTTGTTGAGAGCCCTTCCTGGCACAAAGTAAGGCCGGTTGGACACACGGCGGATTTTTCCGCAGCGGTCAATTGACCGTTGCCGCCGTTCCCGCAGTGGTGCACAGGAGTAAGTCAGAGCTTGCACATTAAGCGGAAGAAAAACCGAGCGGTAAATCTACCGTCGGCGGCAGCTGTGTGACCGCCGGCTGCCACTGGCGCCACGGCAATTCTACCACCACGGCCAAAGTAGTGGCGCACTTGACCAAATGCATGCTTACACATGAGGCGGTTTTTCTACCGCTGACAGCTGCTTGTTCAGTGTGAATAGAGGCGAGTCGTGGTGTTGACTGTTGTTAACTGGTTTCTTCTTTCAGACGTGAGTAATCCAGATGTAGATAATGAAATTTTAATTTCATTAATTCAAGAAAGGCCTGTTCTGTGGAACAAAACCCTCGACATATACAAAGACCGAGATGCTACCAGAAACGCTTGGCATGAAGTTTGCAAGGGAATTGGTAGCGACTTTGATGTGTTGGACGAGAGGGAGAGGAATGATACTGGTAAGTACATGCTTTTTCTCATATATGTACTAGAAGAAAGTCGATTTATAGATTCTAGAAGTGATGGCGCTCACTCTTTGCAGTGAACAGGATCTTCACATTGGAGGCGTTTCCTGACTTAATTATTTATTTATTTTTTTATTATCGTGACAACCTGGTGGGCTATTATTAACAAATGTTTTATTTTATAAAAACGAACATTATTGAAAAACAGAAACAATGTCACATTTTTGGTTCAAAAATGGCTCTGAGTACTATGCGACTTAACTTATGAGGTCATCAGTCGCCTAGAACTTAGAACTAATTAAACCAAACTAACCTAAGGACATCACACACATCCATGCCCGAGGCAGGATTCCAACCTGCGACCGTAGCGGTCACGCGGTTCCAGACTGAAGCGCCTAGAACCGCATGGCCACACCGGCCGGCGTCACATTTTTAAAAAGTATTATTATTTTTGCAACTTACTTCTTATAATACAATAACGAAAAACAAGTCGTGTACTGATATACTAGTGTTCATTGTGGAGGCGGTCTATTCCACAGTTATCTGTTTTCGACATTATGCCGTTCAGAATGCCCTTATATCATGGACTTCTGTCAGGAAACGCTTCCTACACTTGAAACAAAATATTTACACAGAATGTCTCTCACTCTGTTTGCTTTGAGGCCTCCTCTTACAGTATTTTCTGCCTGAATATCTTCCAGCCCTATAATTGACGTTGTCTCCGTCTCTGTCCCTAACATAATTATGAAGAATAATGCAGGCTTTAATAGTGTCATTGTCAAAATGTGCTTGGACATTTAATGGTCGATGGAGTATTCTCCATTTGTTAGTAAGAATGCCGAAAGCACATTCTATGTACCTGCTTGCTCGGCGCAATCTATATTTCAATATTCGTTTGTCGAGTATTAAATGTGTTTCACAATAAGGCCTTAGCAGATGTTTATGTAGTCCAAATGCTGCATCACCAACAAAAAAAAATGTGGCACTTTCGGACTTTCTGTCCCTGGTAGGAACTTCTCGTCAGGTAGAGTTTTGAACTGCTTTCAACAGATTTCCACAGTTGAATATGTTTAAAAACCGATGAGTCACAATCTTTTCCATAGCTGCCAATATGCACATAAACAAATCGGTACTTCGTACCTCCAATGCCCATTAACACAACTGAGTAGTAGTCTTTATAATTAAAATACATAGATCCACTTTCTATTGGACTCACGTCCGCCCCGGTAGCTGAGTGGTCAGCGTAACAGACTGTCAATCCTAAGGCCCCGGGTTCGCTTCCCGGCTGGGTCGGAAATTTTCTCCGCTCAGGGACTGGGTGTTGTGTTGTCCTAATCATCATCGTTTCATCCCCATCGACTCGCAGGTCGCCGAAGTGGCGTCAAATCGAAAGACCTGCACCAGGCGAACGGTCTACCCGACGGGAGGCCCTAGCCACACGACATTTGCATTTATTGGACTCACAATGCGGACATGTTTTCCATCTACTGCCCCAGTGCAATGAGGAAAGTTTGCTGCATGCTCAAATCCAATTGATACTGACTCCCACATTTCACTTGTAAGGGGAGCTATGTACTCGCTTTGCACAACATTCCACAGTGCTCGACAAACGACTCTAACTATCACTCTTGCGGTTGAGATTCCTACTCTGAAGGAATAATGAAGGTCGGTGAAAGTACATCCACTTGCTAGATATCTGAAAAAAATTATTTAAAATGTGAAGAGCTAATGAATTATTATTCACAGTTTTTTAGTAATGTAAAATAACTATTGCGTAGCCGGCCGAAGTGGCCGTGCGGTTAAAGGCGCTGCAGTCTGGAACCGCAAGACCGCTACGGTCGCAGGTTCGAATCCTGCCTCGGGCATGGATGTTTGTGATTTCCTTAGGTTAGTTAGG
This sequence comes from Schistocerca serialis cubense, assembly GCF_023864345.2. NCBI lineage: Eukaryota > Metazoa > Arthropoda > Insecta > Orthoptera > Acrididae > Schistocerca > Schistocerca serialis. Next base: position 55,542,945 of record NC_064647.1, on the reverse strand, counting down.
TTTAAGTAGTTCTAAGTTCTAGGGGACTGATGACCTCACCAGTTGCGTCCCATAGTGCTCAGAGCCATTTTTTGAACTATTGCGTATTTTATCGTAGCTAATGTATTTATTTATTTATTTATTGATTTATTTAACCTGGCAAGATTAGGGCCATCAGGCCCTCTCTTACATCTAACCAGGCATTCTACGTATTTTACATTCATATGTTTTAGTAGGCATGTTAAACTACATCTAGTACAAAAAGTGAAATAAACAATTTGAAAGGTACACCTGGAAAAATACATACATATAGAGTTTATATTCTTAGGTCACAAGTACTGTTATAATCAGACATTATTGAAGAGACAGATTTTAGATAGGATTGCCGGCAGCAGGGAGTATGAGGGAGACTCATGGTGAAGGGAGGAGAAGAATAGAGACATGATGAAACATAATTAAGGAAATATAAAGGAAAAGAAGATTGCGTGGCTAATAGAGAAAGATGAAGAGGAAGGCATCTCAGGAGCAAGATAGGAGACGCTAGCTTTGCTATTTGACTGATGAGGGGATTGTCCTTGTACATTAATTTTGTGGAGAACTTTGTGAGGATGATAGTAGGAAATGCTTCAACTTCTTCTTAAAAGCAGCAGGAGATCGAATTTTGCGCAAGGTAAGGGGCAGTTTGTTCCAGAGGCGGACAGCGGCAACTGAGAAGGAGTTTGCAAAAGTTTTTGTTTTGTGAGGCGTTAATTATTTTATTTTTAGGTAAGGAAGTGATAAAACGATGGAAACATTTACGTGACGCTTTCGCCAAGGCTGAAAAAAAAGGCAAAAGAAATCAAAACTAGTGGATCACAAGCTAAAAAAAAAAAAAAAAGAAAGTACATATTTCATGACGAACTCCAACGAAACAACGGAGACTACAGAAAGTTTCAGCGTAGAAGAAAAGAACAAGGATGAAACTGATGCCCATTCGTAACCTCGCCAGAACACAGAACGCGAAGTAAACATAACAATTGGAGCAAAGGAAAAACCTCTGTCCGCCATTCAACCTCGAAAGAAGTACAAGAAAATGGACGAATTAGATCTGAGGCTTTTAAAGGCATTGGAAAAAATAGAACCTGAGAAACGAAACTCCCAAATGTCCTTCTACCACAGTCTGCTACCACATATTGAGAAGTTTGATAATACTGAATGGCTACAGTTTCAAATGGAAGTTCTTAGAGTGATTTCCAATATTAAGAATCAGAAGGTCGCGCCTCACCACTATCAAAGTGACACCACACAACCACACAATCCGTTTCCCAGATCCAGCATCAACGCCATACCATCTCCAACAACAGACCAATCCACTGCCACCTCAACAACATTTCACTTCTACCACTTCACAGTACTCACAACCACCACATGTCCCACATTATGCCCCACCAACGATTCCCTCAGTTCCAACTCAAAATGCACTATGTACTCCAGCCAGGGCGAACGCATTCTGAGTTCAGAACTCTGCCTTTGTATCCCTCACAACTTCTAGATCTCCCAAATTACGACCCACCATCCATTCCCTCGGTGTCTACCGTAGATGAACTACCTGCTCCACGTTCCCAACCCACAATGGAAAAAAAAATCTGCAGCTGAACATTATGAATATTTTCCTGTGAGTGTTGAAGGAGATATTGAAAGTTCTTCAGTAAATTCGAATTCGTCCACTACAATGGACATCAATTTATAATGTGTGTTAGTTTATTTAAAGTTTTGGTAATGTAGGTGTTTTGTATCTTTCTTCGGAATTTTGTCAATAAATACCGTTACTTTAGTTTGAAAATGATTATCCCAAACTTACATCAGTGTTATTGCAGGCATTTCTACAGGCTGAATATAATTCCTCATTTTGGTATTTTTCCGCTGAATAGTATCTTTCAACCGCCCATGGAGCCTGTCAAAGGCAGACACCGACATTCTGAAGTAACTGAACATTTTCGTGTCATCCTGCCTGAACTCTTCAAACAACGTGTAGAAAGCTCCAGCCTCCCTTCTTGTTTCATTGATTGGATGAATCCAAATTAATCTATTATTCCTTCTCCTTTTCATTCGTCGACGTAATAACAATAAACATATATTTCGCACCCTGTTCCTTTCAAACGACACCATGTGCTTAAAAGCAACAAATACTTCAAGTAAAGTAGTAAACTTGTGTGAACTGGTTTGATAATGAACGAGCACCGTCAGTAAAAAACTGCCTGACTCGTTTAAATGCCCAAGCGCACCGCAAAGCGAGTAGCCTGCAACACAGTAAGCTCCTGACGACGGAGATTTCACCGCCGTGTGTGTAAACGCTAGAGTTATGCGGGCGGCGACGGTCAACTGACCGCGGCGGAAAAATCCGCCGTGTGTGCACCCGGCCTAACAATGCGGACCCGGTCGAACCGCGGTACTGACCGTCTAGGCAAGGTTGAACGACAGACAACACGAGCCGTGTACCTCCTTCCTGGCGGAATGACTGCAACTGATCGGCTGTCGGCGCTGCTCATGCATCGTTGTTTACGTCCTTAGGAGGGTTTAGTGACATCTCTGAACAGTCAAAGTGACTGTGTCTGTAATACAACATCCACAGTCAACGTCTATATTCAGGAGTTCTGGGAACCGGGGTGATGCGAAACGTTTTTTGATGTGTTTGTTTTGTTTGTGATATAATTACAATTTGAAAAGTTTCAGATTTTTTACTATACTCGTAGTCCGAAACCTTGCTTCTTGTCGAATTTCGTGATTGTAGGTAAACGGGAAGTACTCCCTACGTTTTGATGAGTGAGTTGGCGAGTATCAAAATATGTTATGTAGATAACGCAATCTTTTGATTACATTGACGTAGAAGCTTACCGTTTTTACGTCTTCGAGGGACCATAGATGTTAGTATGTGACATAAATTTGAAGTTGATACGTCAAATTTTTCCAGAGAAAAGGATCCTAAGAGACGTACAGACAAACAGCCAGATGGTTAATAAATGATAAAAAATATTTATTCGTGGTATATAATTACAAATTAAAAATTTACTGAGTTGTTCTTTATTTTCACTGTGAATTCTTGCTCTTTCCGAATTTTATGATTCTAGGTCACCGGGAAGTGAGTTTTCGAGTGCCAAAATACGTGATATCAATGGCCGTATCCTTTGACTGAAGTGACTTAGAAGCCTACAATGTTTCCACCTCCAAGGGACAATGGACCTTAATATGTGACACGAACTTGACATATTCCCCGTTTCCTGAGAAAGAGCTTCCTAAGAGTCGCACACCCAGATGGATGACAAAGCGGTCGTGTAAGGGTTTACGTTTCAACAGATTCAGACAAGTAACCCCCGAAAATGGTGTAAATAATGAAAGAAATGCGAATAAAGCTCAGGTTTTCGCATAATATTGTGGCCAGTACAGAAGATGTGGGGAAAAAATTGCGAGCAGAATTTCCAGACAAATTGCTCAGACACTCATAGAATACTGACAAAATTTAACTAACCCGCAAAAGAGATTACTGAAGAGGCATTCCTGCGATTCGTCTTAGGATACCGCTAAAGCGTGTGGGACCTGTACCAGGTGGGAGTGACACGGGACGCTGAACGCGACATAACGGAAGGCGACACGAATGGCCGCAGTTTCACAAGGATAAGCGTCACGTAGACATTGAAAAAAAAAAAAAAAAAAACTTAACTGCTAAAAGCTTGAAGATGGACGCAAATTACCCGTGAAGGCCTACTTTCGAAGATTCATGAACTGGCATTAAGAAGGGGAGGCCTCCATCGATGCTAGCGGTTTTTTGAACCATGTATACTATTTTGTATGTAAACTCCCAAGCGTCGTACACTGCAGCCATTCACCCTCGTGGGCCCTCATCTGTGAGTAACTGACAGAAAAAAAAAAAAAAATTCAGAAATTTGTGTGGCTATCGATAGCCTTAAAACCATGTTCCTGGTGTAATAAATACGGTAGTAACTTCACATGCAGAAGCTTCTGGGTTAGAATTCTCACCGGTGCAATGATTTTTTTATTTTCAAATCTGACTTTTATCTTCATGTTTATTCAGTTAATTGATTTAAATGTAATTTTTTACTTCCATTCCTTTGTCACGTCATTTTATTCATAATATCAAGTTCTTTATTTGCTATCATTTTTCTGCCTATTATTCTTTTTCCATGTGGCATGTTTCTTCATATGTTTCAATAAATTTTGTGCATTATTTTGTATTTAATTTCTTTTCTGTTATCACCGTATTTTCTCGCCCACATTATTGCGTTCATTATATCTATTCCTCACTTTGTTTGAATTTCATTATACTTATAAACCCTTCTTTCACTTAAATCTTCATCTGTGTTATTTTGTTCATAATGCAGTAGGTGTATAGACGATGTTTTAAATGTTTGTATGACGATTACCATGCAAAAAATTGCACATCTGATAACGAAAAATACATTTTTCACATCACTGCACAGTGAATGTAAATAGATTATTTGATCTTTTGCTTTTTAACTGATAGATCAGAATTTTCAAATAATTGAATATTGTAATGGACAAATATAATCAAATTCATATTCACAAAAATCCCAATTGGAAAAAGAATGTAATAAAGAAAAAATGAAACAAATTAAAACAATTTATACGATGATTAAAATAATGTGACAAAGGAATAGAAATAAAAATACGTTTAAACCAGTTATCTGAGTAAAATAGTTACCAAATTTGTTTTGATAAAGAATTTTCTCCACTTGACGAGATTCGAACACCCACCTCGCAACTAGGCTACATAAATCGATTTTTTTTAACGTTATTCAGCATCATGCAAAATGCCGAAAATTTTTTCGTCAATTACCCGTAAATGAGGGCCCGTAATGGTGAATGGCTGCAAGGCGTGGTACCTGATATCTTGACCTACATCACCGTACATTTGGTTTCAAAAAGGCGATCCCAAGGCTGCAACGTCTCCCTGTAAGTGAGGAATCTGGGAAAGTACTGCAGCCACCTACTTTCCACTCCCATAGCGACCTGGGACGCGACTTAGGCTAACTGCAGTTGCAGAGAGACATTTAAGCAATTATTCTACCCTAGAGTCATTTTAAGACGTCGTGGTCTCCTAACCTTCATTACTTACATATTCCGCCCTCAAAATCATATTCCGCACATCAAGGCGCTTCATTCGAACCCAAACTCGATAAGATAAAGGCAATGTTGTATGAATTCACGTAAGCGATATGCAAATAATTAGTAAATAGCCAATGCGTACCGAGATTGAAATACTCGAGGCTGGCGTACACACACACGTTCAAGAGACGACGGTTGCAGGGGCTTTTAGTTCGGGAGACGCAAACCACACAATGGGACGCCGGTCCCTTCAGAGGACGAGTCAATCTTGACCACCCGTGTAGCGGACAGCGCTTGCCGGAGTGAAAGGGAGAACGACCCCATGTTTGGCTTAAAAGCAAATTCCGCTACATTGTGTGGAAGCGCACAGCCTATGCATTCTTTTCAAATATAGCACGCAGTTTCAGAGATTTTCACAGGGAGAGAGCAAACGCCAAACGCCGATGCTACAGATTTCCGGATTGGTCGCCTTAAACAAAACGTCATTTTCCCGTTTTACAAGAGCAATGCTGATTGGCACGCGATATTCCTGACGCCTTGAGCTGAAGGAGTAATGGAAGAGACTGAAAGATATACCCCTTCACATCTGTTGTCGAGAGGGGCCGTTCCGTTGTTGCTCTTGGAGCAAGAACACGTAATGAGAGTGTGCACGCTCGTACGTGTACTCAAAGAGCGAGGAACAAGTCTCTCCTCAGTACTTCACTGGGAGAGCACCTCTGTCGAGAGCGAATCGGAGTGCGACTCTATATTGAGTCCTTGGGATTAAGTGTTGTTCACTGTGTTGGCCGCCACACTTATTGTGCAGTGTGAACGGACAGAGTTATAGTTAAACGGCTGCGAGCGAATTTTTGAGTGACATTGCGGTGGACTGGTTATCTGACCGTTGTACCACGCCAATAGTTAGACTAGGGGCGAATAGGAGTCCTTGACTTCATCAAGGCGTAGGGAGAGTTTGATTGGCGAAGGTCAATCCAGATAGAACGAGAGTTATCTTATTTGCCAGCAGCGAGCGGCGCAGACAGCAGTCATCGCAGCTTACGGTATTGTGCGCTACAGCTCTTGCGAGCCCCATATTTCCTCCACAACAGTACACTTCACTGCATTTCACTCGCGACAGCCTCGACCGTACCTAGCAACATTCTAATGGATAATTATTCAAGTTGAGTAAGCCATTCTGCCAAGTAAATAACAATCTTAAACTTTGTATAAAAATTTCATTAGCGAATCCTATCCTTGAGAGGTAACTTCACATTCCGAAAAGAACCAGGATATAACTTGTTCAATTCATAACTAAAAGTGCCATTGTGATTTCTCGGAATTTTTGCAAAATAAATAATAATTTTCGTTAGTTTCATGTTTTTCTTACACTAACTAGCATTACTCCAGTACCCAAGTATCCCACTAGTTACGTAAGAAATTTTGTGAATTTTTGTGTCATTTCCTTACGGCGGATGACTCCAGAAGATATTTACTGCCGAAAGTTTTTCAGGCATTTCTCTTTAGAACGTTAGGAGCGTCTGTCCGACTTCTGTAGTAGTGTTGGGGTGGAAATTGCATCTTGCAGGAGCCACAGGGTAAAGGGTACATCTCAGACTAATCCGTTGCGCAGAATAGCAGAATAGCAACCCACACGTCGCTCACATCATTCCAAACAACACAAGGTTTCAGCTTTCCTAGCATGATGCGATGCACTGCTGCAGTACCAACAAACGACTGCCGCATCAGGTAGTTAAAGGTAAAGCTTTCAGCAACCCTGAGGTTGAACACCACAGTGCTCCCCTAGTCACGGTCCTATTGAAAGTGGTATAGCAGGCCTCATCAACTAATTTTTTCATAGAGTTTTTTTATTCAGTTTCGAGGTATACATGATCCCCTCCTACTTGACTGTACTTTTACAGCGCCTGTGCCAGTCTTGGAATACATGGAGCTGGCTGATCTTTGCAGGTCCTCGAGAATCGCTTCATTTTTATTGAGCACTGCTTCAGAATTCTCAAATCGAATAACCTGAAGCTTTGCCTTTGCTGGAGGGTACAAAAAAAGCCAAAGGGTGCAAGGTCGGGGCTGTAAGATGGATGCGGTACACACGTAATGTTGAACTGGGCCAGAAAGAGCACGGCTTTATTCACGACGTAAGGTCTCGCATTGTCACGATGAAGTCGCCACAGAGCCCGAGAAAGTTCTGGTCGTCTCCCTGCAGTGTGCTACAATACTGACGTGTAGTATGATGCTGTAACAGTAGTGTGAGGGTGAACTGCATTCTGGTAACTCACTCCAAAATTCAAAAATGTGATCAGTCACTTTCCCTGCAGTTGGAGCCAGATCCACCTCACTTAACACAGACGAGTCGGCTCTTTTTGAAGTCCTTGAACCATCTAAACAGTCTTGCACGAGATCGTGCATCTTCACCGCATGCTTGCTGCAGCTCTTCGTAGCTTCAGTTGCTACATGGCCTAAACGAACACCGGATCATATTGCACTGTACTGCTCCATTGTTTGGAATGCAAAGGACGTCTACATGAGTACCTACCAACCCGAGGACATCACGTATAAAAGCTCGCTATTTTCAAATATTCATGGTGAAGACAGGAAACTATCACGGAAGGTACAGGAAAAATCGGTCTCAATCTCTGTCGACCAGCCTTTTTAACTGTGGTCATCTTCCAACCTTTGAGAACTGAATTGCGCAGCCAGTTAAAGTGGAACCTCCAGTGTAACGTGGATCCCCAGCCACGGCGCAACTCCGCATTTTTTATATTAACAAGCACTCCCAGAGCTAAAAGAAGTGTAAATGACAGATGGAAATTCCGAACTAACGGGGAAACGGCGGCACTCCCACCAATACACTCACAGAGCGATGCTCGTACAAGTGTTGGTTTGTCCTGAACGACACACACCGATCCCTCTTTGCTATGACGTGCCATTCAGCTGGAACGCTGCCGACTGTTTGTTCCCGAATGTTATCGATCGCCCTTTCGCTTGTGGCGCCCGTTCGCTGGTCAATATGACCGAACGTTGGACTCGGATAAAAGAGTCCCCAGTCATTTGCCACCGCGACCACACGCCGTTATCACTGTATGTGTCATCCCCATCACCTTAAAAGGAAGATAGAGTTTAACGTCCCGTCGACAGTGAAATCATTAGAGGCGGAGCATTACGGCGTTACCTAATGGATATTCTGCTGAGTAGAAGCTCTCTAACCAGTATGCCATACGGGAAAATCATTTCCGACTTTGATTGCGGTCGCTGTTACCTTTTGCTTTCATGCTCAGCAGCTAACTCGCTGCAAATAATAACCTGTAACTGTAATCCTGCAGTCAAGCCGGCCGGGGTGGCCGAGCGGTTCTAGGCGCTACAGTCTGGAACCGCGCGAGCGCTACGGCCGCAGGTTCGAATCCTGCCTCGGGCATGGATGTGTGTGACGTCCTTAGATTAATTAGGTTTAAGTAGTTCTAAGTTCTAGGGGATTGATGACCTCAGCAGTTAAGTCCCATACTGCTCAGAGCCATTTGACGCCAATCCTGCAGTCAAATAGTCTAAACTAGGACTGCGAATTAATAAAATAGCAACATCAAGTAAAAGATAAAAGAGTAATTAATAAAAAGAGTTCCGTAACTGATGTAGAGGACGCCAGAAAATACGGTTGAGTACTATTTATTCAAAAAAAGTAAAACTCAGATTTATGAAAGGATGTACTAGATAAACAGTTATACTACAGACGGTGTGCTAACCTTATTAAATGGAATGAAGTTGCGTTGAGAGCGTTACGAGAATGGCACCAGAATCCACAAGCTAAATAGTCATCCAAGACGCGTGAGAAACCAAGTGCATTTCTAGAACACAACAACACACAACGTCACCTCAAACTAATTCAGAGTTCAACAGTGCGATTTACTAATCAACACACGGAATACAAAGAGCAGTAAGTCATCCTCGTCTATCCTCAATTCCGTAAAGCAAAATAGAAAGTTAAAGTTCAACTCACGAACAGATTCAGACTTTGTGGGTCCCATCGAAAGTTAAAGTATTTTAGCGGCCATTTACTGCCCAGAATGCAGGTCTGCCTTTCTCCAGAACTCGGCATAAAGTGTGAAAAATCACTCAACACAACCCTCCACTTGACTGCAGCAGTTTTCTGCCACTGTCTGCTTCTTCATTGGCTGAAGTCAGTCCCCACCAAAAATACATTGTCGTTTGTTTTCCACAGACATGGTTTTGACACAAGTAGACCACTTTGTGCACTAAGTTAACACAGATCTTCGCAATAAATATAAATAAAGTTTTCTACGTACGCAAATAGGCATGTACTTTCAGGCAAGACCACTCATGGTAAATGGCACCGGAATGTTGTTGAATAGCCGGCCGGGTGGCCGAGCGGTTCTAGGCGCTACAGTCTGGAACCGCGCAACAGCTACGGTCGCAGGTTCGAATCCTGCCTCGAGCCTGGATGTGTGTGATGTCCTTAGGTTAGTTAGGTTTAAGTAGTTCTAAGTTCTAGGGGACTGATGAGAAGTTAAGTCCCATAGTGCTCAGAGCCATTTGAACCATTTTTGTTGTTGTTGAATATTGTTTAAACCATTACTTTTGTCTGTTTGATAGGATCCACATTTGGTACTCTTTTCAGTGGTGGTGCCAGCAATCAAATGTGAATGGCCACTTTTAAATTACCACGGTGTTTAAAATCAACCGCAATCAACATTTAAATAAAGATACTGACAAAAATAGTAACATATTCCTTAAATAACTACAGAAGTATGACAGCACATAAGGTTATCTTTCTGGTTCAGATACTGTATTATTGTGGAGGATATGATGCTCTGATAAACATTTGCATAATGGGGAAGAGAGAAATAAGTAATAAATCCATATGTAAATTAGACAGGTGAGCAGGTTTCAGGGTTGATAGATAGAGTGCCATGTTGTCATCTGAGATATTGTTTGGTGAAATCACATGAAGGATTTAAAAATTTTTAAGACTAAGGTTCATGTTACTCACTGAAAAATATTAACATCTTCAGTTTTTAAGTTACTGAAAATATCGTTACTTCACTGGATGTGTCTAATTTCCCTGCCATATCACTCGCCTTCATAAGTGTAACATTAGAAGCACAAGCTCAGAAAATTAGCCACGTCCTTCAAAGGAGCCATGCCGTCATTTGGACCAAAAAAAGAAATCACGGAAAACCTAAAACTGGATGACCAGGTGTGATTTCAACCATTGTCCTCCCAAATGCGAGACCAGTGTGCTGACCACAGCATGACCTCACTTGGGCCTTCATCAAATGGTAATTTTCAAGATGTAATATGACTATACTGTGTGTCACTGAATTCCTTCTACCGACTCTGAGGACAGTTTCCTTACACCGAAACAAGAAAAAAATGCCCTGAAAACATGGACTTCAAAATATATACCTTAAGAAGTACGAAAACTTCCTCATCTTCCGTACCGTGAAACACATCTCTTCTACTGAACAAGTGCTCAAAGATCTTAATGTATCCATTTTAGAGCCCATGTTTACTGGATATTTTTTTCTTGTTTTGTTCCTTACTATCTCCTCCCAAAACACGGAAAGAAAGGAAATTGCAGCAGAAGAGATGTGTTCCACAGTATCAAAAATGATCATACACGTTTTACAGCCCATGCTTACTGGGCATTTTTTTCTCCCAGAATGAGATTTTTTCTCGGCAATGGAGTGTGCGCTGATATGAAACTTCCTGGCAGATTAAAACTGTGCGCCGGACTGAGACTCGAACTCGGGACCTTTGCCTTTCGGAGGCACGTTCTGCACCATTTGCTCACGCCCTGCGGGCCGTAGTTTGGAGACCCCTGCATTAGACCATATGGGTAGGCGGGCAGTACAGTAGATGCTTCTATCCTGATCACTGGTCTCGATGGTTCCGTAAGTGGGCTAGTCTTCAACTGGACAGCGGCCAGCCGGTGCGGCGCTTACGTCCTCTTCGTCTGCCGTTGCATTGTCATCTTGGAGAGGGGTCAGTCAGTGTGTAGTTGGCTGACATCTCCTTCGCAGCCCTCTCTATTCTAACGTTTCCGACTGGTGTGCTGGCGCTCGACTTTATGCCAGAGCAATTTCCAGCTCCCGGCCGAGTCCACATCCCTAGAGTGAAACATGGCGAGGATTTGGTGATATGTGGGCAGCCATGTAGTGGTATTCTATGGGCCCCACGGTTACTCTAGAAGTCGGCGTTACTGTCATAGTTTATGTGATTGTTTTAGCTGGCCAGGTCAATTGCATTGTACAGTGTTTGAGCCCCAATGGAGATGCCTCGTTCTTAGACGACAAGGCCCTCGTTCACACTGAGAGGCACCCACATGCCTTGCTCATACTGTGGCATCAAGCAGTCAGGCCTGCAAGATGAGTGGTCTGCCAAGCGAGTGGATTCATTCTTAATTTTATCGAGTAACATGAACTCTCGTACTCACAATTTAAGTTACAAGTTATCCTCCCATATGATTAATACGCAACGGAAACACGCATCTGACTATCGATAATCTACAGAACTCTGACTGTACACTACGCACTGGCAATACCACATTTTCTTTTTGTCTTTTATTTAACGGCTTTTGTCAGCACGTGGCCACCGCACTGAATATGAATGGCGCACACATTATAAATTCGGGACATTATGACAACACACAATTCGAAGGAATAGTCTACCAATCTTTTTCTTTTCCACTATCTTATTTATTCCAATAATTTCTCTAACCTAAACACACAAATTCTACAACCTACAACAATAACACATGAGAAATTCCGCCCAGTGGGCATGGCTTTACAATGGTGAATCTCTATATTATGGTCTCGTAATTACTTTTAACGCTACAGTGCACTTTCTGGATAGGATGGTGGATCTTTTATTATACCTCACACTTCGACTCTCACAATCATCATCACGAAACTTTCCTCCAGACCGAGCGGTACCGAAGGAACAAGCATAACCCACTAATCTTTTGAAACTACCTCGCTACTCTCCCATGCAAACCACACATACCCAAATTACATGACATACACCACACTACAATATGAAATACTACACAAAGAATGGTTACAACATTTTCACTTTCAGCTTTCCCACTTCAATTAATATTTATCCCAGTTTCACACGACACTACCCCACTTCGTAATTCTACTTTCCTACTGTGAACTCTGGAGATATATGCACGTCTTCCTATGCAATGCAAGCCAAGTGGCGTTGCTGGATAGACGGCCGACTCACCTTGATTCTCTCTCAGAGTTTAAATCTAGCGTCACACGGAATCATATCACACAATTTAATATTAAGCACACACGCGAGTCCTCAACTGATACCATGGACGAGTACTACTCTTTATCTTTTGTGTCATACACAGTTTGAGACTCACACAGTACTCACCACGTGGAAGTACTCGTCTCTAATTTCAAGTCCTGCACACGCCACTTCTTAAATATTTCAACTTATGGTACACAGCAAAGCTACAAAGCCACGAACTTGCTTTATCACGAGTGGAGGCTGTTCTGTCGCACATGACCAACAGAACACCACACCTATCTGTTTTCAGCTAACGAAACGAAAGCAGGCTGCCAAAATAACATCGCTGCAAACTCCGAAAAGTCATTTTACATGTAAGGAAAATATTCTCCCTTATAATAGTTTCACGTGAAAATGGCTGAAACTAATTGTCATCGATGGGGTTTGAATGCGGGACCTCCGTTACGACAGAACACTCTACAAAGTCACCCACGCGAGATCTACGAATCTATCACTCACAGTGTAATGCCTAGGAAGCCTATATACTCGGTTTTCTAGACAAACAAGTCGTATTAATGAGTTTTATTACAATAAGAAAATTAAAATACCTAACTCTGGCAATTACACAGATGTCTCGCAAGTAAACGGCGACAAACAAAATAATCAATCGTCATCAGTACAGATAATCCCAAGTCTGTGCTGCATCGAGAGTACAGGCGAAGTGGTCTAGCGCTGACGCTCCTATCGAAGACGCTAATCTTGAAGCTACTATCGAACTGGCCGTCACCAGTATGTCGCGGCGCTTATGTCCTCTTCATATAGGGGCCGCTGTTGTCGCGTTGTCATCCTGGACGGACGTTAGGCCAGCATGTGATTGGGTGACTTCTTCTCTCAGCCCTCTCTTCCGTATCGTTCCCGACTGGACTTTACCACTGTAACACACAGATAGGTCTTTCCTGTGCTCCATAGTTCTGACATGGTCGAATGACAGTGGAATTTCATATACATACACACCACTGGTGGATGGGTAAATGATTCGAGTTACAACTCACTGTGGCAACTACAATGGCCAGCACAGTAGATGCACATCAGTATTGTTTGTGTTGTTACCAGGCCAATAGAGTGTGCAGTGAGCGTGAACAGCTTCAGATGTTGACTGATCGCTGTGCACTCGTGTGGGACAGTGTTATCATAACTTGACAGAGCTTGCAATGGTGCCTCATTATGGGTCTACATTTGGCTGGATAGTTGAATCATACAATACCCAGATTTGTGATCCGATGTTGGAGTGCATGAGAATATGAGAGCAGGCATGTTTGTCATCAAGGATCCAGTCGACCATGTCTGACCACAATAAGGGAGGATCGCCATATTGTGAACAAAGCAGATCACAATAAGTCCTTCGTATCTGCAAATGCCATCCGAGAGGAACTACTGCGCTCCCTGGTCAGCTCGTAAAATATTCATACTTGAGGAGCACAGTGGACAGTGCACCGATGATGGAGTGCTTGGGAATGTGAAGCAAGGCATTTCGTCGTCAGTGTTCCAGTTAACCATGTCTGACGACCACCACGGGGGGGGGGGGGGGGCATATTGTACACCAATCAGATCATAGCCCCTTTGTTCAAATGGTTCAAATGGCTCTGAGCACTATGGGACTTAACTTCTGGGGTCACTGGTCACCCAGAACTTACAACTACTTAAACCTAACTAACCTAAGGACATCACACACATCCATGCCCGAGGCAGGATTCGAACCTGCGACCGTAGCGGTCGCTCAGCTAACCCCTTTGTATCTACACATGTCGTCTGAGAGCAACTAATGGAAATTGGAGACTAGCAGCAGCTGGACTGTGCAATTAGTGCCCTCTATGTAAGCTGTCATTAACCCCAGAGCATAAACGGTTGCGTTTGCATCAGTGCAACAAATGGGCAGCATGGACTACTGACAAATTGCAGGTTCGACACTATCCTGCATTTGGATCAGCGCCACAACTAGGGATCATGCATGGACTGCTGATGAATGGCACCCCACTGGGTTCAGTGATGAATTACAGTTCGACACTATCCTGCATTTGGATCGGTGCCACAACTAGGGATCATGCATGGACTGCTGATGAATGGCACCCCACTGGGTTCAGTGATGAATTACAGTTCGACACTATCCTGCATTTGGATCGGTGCCACAACTAGGGATCATGCATGGACTGCTGATGAATGGCACCCCACTGGGTTCAGTGATGAATTACAGTTCGACACTATCCTGCATTTGGATCGGTGCCACAACTAGGGATCATGCATGGACTGCTGATGAATGGCACCCCACTGGGTTCAGTGATGAATTACAGTTCGACACTATCCTGCATTTGGATCGGTGCCACAACTAGGGATCATGCATGGACTGCTGATGAATGGCACCCCACTGGGTGCAGTGATGAATTACAGTTCGACACTATCCTGCATTTGGATCGGTGCCACAACTAGGGATCATGCATGGACCGCTGATGAATGGCACCCCACTGGGTTCAGTGATGAATTACAGTTCGACACTATCCTGCATTTGGATCGGTGCCACAACTAGGGATCATGCATGGACTGCTGATGAATGGCACCCCACTGGGTTCAGTGATGAATTACAGTTCGACACTATCCTGCATTTGGATCGGTGCCACAACTAGGGATCATGCATGGACTGCTGATGAATGGCACCCCACTGGGTTCAGTGATGAATTACAGTTCGACACTATCCTGCATTTGGATCGGTGCCACAACTAGGGATCATGCATGGACTGCTGATGAATGGCACCCCACTGGGTTCAGTAATGAATTACAGTTCGACACTATCCTGCATTTGGATCGGTGCCACAACTAGGGATCATGCATGGACTGCTGATGAATGGCACCCCACTGGGTTCAGTGATGAATTACAGTTCGACACTATCCTGCATTTGGATCGGTGCCACAACTAGGGATCATGCATGGACTGCTGATGAATGGCACCCCACTGGGTTCAGTGATGAATTACAGTTCGACACTATCCTGCATTTGGATCGGTGCCACAACTAGGGATCATGCATGGACTGCTGATGAATGGCACCCCACTGGGTTCAGTGATGAATTACAGTTCGACACTATCCTGCATTTGGATCGGTGCCACAACTAGGGATCATGCATGGACTGCTGATGAATGGCACCCCACTGGGTTCAGTGATGAATTACAGTTCGACACTATCCTGCATTTGGATCGGTGCCACAACTAGGGATCATGCATGGACTGATGATGAATGGCACCCCACTGGGTTCAGTGATGAATTACAGTTCGACACTATCCTGCATTTGGATCGGTGCCACAACTAGGGATCATGCATGGACTGCTGATGAATGGCACCCCACTGGGTTCAGTGATGAATTACAGTTCGACACTATCCTGCATTTGGATCGGTGCCACAACTAGGGATCATGCATGGACTGCTGATGAGTGGCACCCCACTGGGTTCAGTGATGAATTACAGTTCGACACTATCCTGCATTTGGATCGGTGCCACAACTAGGGATCATGCATGGACTGCTGATGAGTGGCACCCCACTGGGTTCAGTGATGAATTACAGTTCGACACTATCCTGCATTTGGATCGGTGCCACAACTAGGGATCATGCATGGACTGCTGATGAATGGCACCCCACTGGGTTCAGTGATGAATTACAGTTCGACACTATCCTGCATTTGGATCGGTGCCACAACTAGGGATCATGCATGGACTGCTGATGAATGGCACCCCACTGGGTTCAGTGATGAATTACAGTTCGACACTATCCTGCATTTGGATCGGTGCCACAACTAGGGATCATGCATGGACTGCTGATGAATGGCACCCCACTGGGTTCAGTGATGAATTACAGTTCGACACTATCCTGCATTTGGATCGGTGCCACAACTAGGGATCATGCATGGACTGCTGATGAATGGCACCCCACTGGGTTCAGTGATGAATTACAGTTCGACACTATCCTGCATTTGGATCGGTGCCACAACTAGGGATCATGCATGGACTGCTGATGAATGGCACCCCACTGGGTTCAGTGATGAATTACAGTTCGACACTATCCTGCATTTGGATCGGTGCCACAACTAGGGATCATGCATGGACTGCTGATGAATGGCACCCCACTGGGTTCAGTGATGAATTACAGTTCGACACTATCCTGCATTTGGATCGGTGCCACAACTAGGGATCATGCATGGACTGCTGATGAATGGCACCCCACTGGGTTCAGTGATGAATTACAGTTCGACACTATCCTGCATTTGGATCGGTGCCACAACTAGGGATCATGCATGGACTGCTGATGAATGGCACCCCACTGGGTTCAGTGATGAATTACAGTTCGACACTATCCTGCATTTGGATCGGTGCCACAACTAGGGATCATGCATGGACTGCTGATGAATGGCACCCCACTGGGTTCAGTGATGAATTACAGTTCGACACTATCCTGCATTTGGATCGGTGCCACAACTAGGGATCATGCATGGACTGCTGATGAATGGCACCCCACTGGGTTCAGTGATGAATTACAGTTCGACACTATCCTGCATTTGGATCGGTGCCACAACTAGGGATCATGCATGGACTGCTGATGAATGGCACCCCACTGGGTTCAGTGATGAATTACAGTTCGACACTATCCTGCATTTGGATCGGTGCCACAACTAGGGATCATGCATGGACTGCTGATGAATGGCACCCCACTGGGTTCAGTGATGAATTACAGTTCGACACTATCCTGCATTTGGATCGGTGCCACAACTAGGGATCATGCATGGACTGCTGATGAATGGCACCCCACTGGGTTCAGTGATGAATTACAGTTCGACACTATCCTGCATTTGGATCGGTGCCACAACTAGGGATCATGCATGGACTGCTGATGAATGGCACCCCACTGGGTTCAGTGATGAATTACAGTTCGACACTATCCTGCATTTGGATCGGTGCCACAACTAGGGATCATGCATGGACTGCTGATGAATGGCACCCCACTGGGTTCAGTGATGAATTACAGTTCGACACTATCCTGCATTTGGATCGGTGCCACAACTAGGGATCATGCATGGACTGCTGATGAATGGCACCCCACTGGGTTCAGTGATGAATTACAGTTCGACACTATCCTGCATTTGGATCGGTGCCACAACTAGGGATCATGCATGGACTGCTGATGAATGGCACCCCACTGGGTTCAGTGATGAATTACAGTTCGACACTATCCTGCATTTGGATCGGTGCCACAACTAGGGATCATGCATGGACTGCTGATGAATGGCACCTCACTGGGTTCAGTGATGAATTACAGTTCGACACTATCCTGCATTTGGATCGGTGCCACAACTAAGGATCATGCATGGACTGCTGATGAATGGCACCCCACTGGGTTCAGTGATGAATTACAGTTCGACACTATCCTGCATTTGGATCGGTGCCACAACTAGGGATCATGCATGGACTGCTGATGAATGGCACCCCACTGGGTTCAGTGATGAATTACAGTTCGACACTATCCTGCATTTGGATCGGTGCCACAACTAGGGATCATGCATGGACTGCTGATGAATGGCACCCCACTGGGTGCAGTGATGAATTACAGTTCGACACTATCCTGCATTTGGATCGGTGCCACAACTAGGGATCATGCATGGACTGCTGATGAATGGCACCCCACTGGGTTCAGTGATGAATTACAGTTCGACACTATCC
This sequence comes from Schistocerca serialis cubense, assembly GCF_023864345.2. Taxonomy (NCBI): domain Eukaryota; kingdom Metazoa; phylum Arthropoda; class Insecta; order Orthoptera; family Acrididae; genus Schistocerca; species Schistocerca serialis. Next base: position 55,524,844 of record NC_064647.1, on the reverse strand, counting down.
TGCATTTGGATCGGTGCCACAACTAGGGATCATGCATGGACTGCTGATGAATGGCACCCCACTGGGTTCAGTGATGAATTACAGTTCGACACTATCCTGCATTTGGATCGGTGCCACAACTAGGGATCATGCATGGACTGCTGATGAATGGCACCCCACTGGGTTCAGTGATGAATTACAGTTCGACACTATCCTGCATTTGGATCGGTGCCACAACTAGGGATCATGCATGGACTGCTGATGAATGGCACCCCACTGGGTTCAGTGATGAATTACAGTTCGACACTATCCTGCATTTGGATCGGTGCCACAACTAGGGATCATGCATGGACTGCTGATGAATGGCACCCCACTGGGTTCAGTGATGAATTACAGTTCGACACTATCCTGCATTTGGATCGGTGCCACAACTAGGGATCATGCATGGACTGCTGATGAATGGCACCCCACTGGGTTCAGTGATGAATTACAGTTCGACACTATCCTGCATTTGGATCGGTGCCACAACTAGGGATCATGCATGGACTGCTGATGAATGGCACCCCACTGGGTTCAGTGATGAATTACAGTTCGACACTATCCTGCATTTGGATCGGTGCCACAACTAGGGATCATGCATGGACTGCTGATGAATGGCACCCCACTGGGTTCAGTGATGAATTACAGTTCGACACTATCCTGCATTTGGATCGGTGCCACAACTAGGGATCATGCATGGACTGCTGATGAATGGCACCCCACTGGGTTCAGTGATGAATTACAGTTCGACACTATCCTGCATTTGGATCGGTGCCACAACTAGGGATCATGCATGGACTGCTGATGAATGGCACCCCACTGGGTTCAGTGATGAATTACAGTTCGACACTATCCTGCATTTGGATCGGTGTCACAACTAGGGATCATGCATGGACTGCTGATGAATGGCACCCCACTGGGTTCAGTGATGAATTACAGTTCGACACTATCCTGCATTGGTATCGGTGCCACAACTAGGGATCATGCATGGACTGCTGATGAATGGCACCCCACTGGGTTCAGTGATGAATTACAGTTCGACACTATCCTGCATTTGGATCGGTGCCACAACTAGGGATCATGCATGGACTGCTGATGAATGGCACCCCACTGGGTTCAGTGATGAATTACAGTTCGACACTATCCTGCATTTGGATCGGTGCCACAACTAGGGATCATGCATGGACTGCTGATGAATGGCACCCCACTGGGTTCAGTGATGAATTACAGTTCGACACTATCCTGCATTTGGATCGGTGCCACAACTAGGGATCATGCATGGACTGCTGATGAATGGCACCCCACTGGGTTCAGTGATGAATTACAGTTCGACACTATCCTGCATTTGGATCGGTGCCACAACTAGGGATCATGCATGGACTGCTGATGAATGGCACCCCACTGGGTTCAGTGATGAATTACAGTTCGACACTATCCTGCATTTGGATCGGTGCCACAACTAGGGATCATGCATGGACTGCTGATGAATGGCACCCCACTGGGTTCAGTGATGAATTACAGTTCGACACTATCCTGCATTTGGATCGGTGCCACAACTAGGGATCATGCATGGACCGCTGATGAATGGCACCCCACTGGGTTCAGTGATGAATTACAGTTCGACACTATCCTGCATTTGGATCGGTGCCACAACTAGGGATCATGCATGGACTGCTGATGAATGGCACCCCACTGGGTTCAGTGATGAATTACAGTTCGACACTATCCTGCATTTGGATCGGTGCCACAACTAGGGATCATGCATGGACTGCTGATGAATGGCACCCCACTGGGTTCAGTGATGAATTACAGTTCGACACTATCCTGCATTTGGATCGGTGCCACAACTAGGGATCATGCATGGACTGCTGATGAATGGCACCCCACTGGGTTCAGTGATGAATTACAGTTCGACACTATCCTGCATTTGGATCGGTGCCACAACTAGGGATCATGCATGGACTGCTGATGAATGGCACCCCACTGGGTTCAGTGATGAATTACAGTTCGACACTATCCTGCATTTGGATCGGTGCCACAACTAGGGATCATGCATGGACTGCTGATGAATGGCACCCCACTGGGTTCAGTGATGAATTACAGTTCGACACTATCCTGCATTTGGATCGGTGCCACAACTAGGGATCATGCATGGACTGCTGATGAATGGCACCCCACTGGGTTCAGTGATGAATTACAGTTCGACACTATCCTGCATTTGGATCGGTGCCACAACTAGGGATCATGCATGGACTGCTGATGAATGGCACCCCACTGGGTTCAGTGATGAATTACAGTTCGACACTATCCTGCATTTGGATCGGTGCCACAACTAGGGATCATGCATGGACTGCTGATGAATGGCACCCCACTGGGTTCAGTGATGAATTACAGTTCGACACTATCCTGCATTTGGATCGGTGCCACAACTAGGGATCATGCATGGACTGCTGATGAATGGCACCCCACTGGGTTCAGTGATGAATTACAGTTCGACACTATCCTGCATTTGGATCGGTGCCACAACTAGGGATCATGCATGGACTGCTGATGAATGGCACCCCACTGGGTTCAGTGATGAGTTACAGTTCGACACTATCCTGCATTTGGATCGGTGCCACAACTAGGGATCATGCATGGACTGCTGATGAATGGCACCCCACTGGGTTCAGTGATGAATTACAGTTCGACACTATCCTGCATTTGGATCGGTGCCACAACTAGGGATCATGCATGGACTGCTGATGAATGGCACCCCACTGGGTTCAGTGATGAATTACAGTTCGACACTATCCTGCATTTGGATCGGTGCCACAACTAGGGATCATGCATGGACTGCTGATGAATGGCACCCCACTGGGTTCAGTGATGAATTACAGTTCGACACTATCCTGCATTTGGATCGGTGCCACAACTAGGGATCATGCATGGACTGCTGATGAATGGCATCCCACTGGGTTCAGTGATGAATTACAGCCCATGCTTACTGGGCATTTTTTTCTCCCAGAATGAGATTTTTCTCGGCATTGGAGTGTGCGCTGATATGAAACTTCCTGGCAGATTAAAACTGTGCGCCGGACTGAGACTCGAACTCGGGACCTTTGCCTTTCGGAGGCACGTTCTGCACCATTTGCTCACGCCCTGCGGGCCGTAGTTTGGAGACCCCTGCATTAGACCATATGGGTAGGCGGGCAGTACAGTAGATGCTTCTATCCTGATCACTGGTCTCGATGGTTCCGTAAGTGGGCTAGTCTTCAACTGGACAGCGGCCAGCCGGTGCGGCGCTTACGTCCTCTTCGTCTGCCGTTGCATTGTCATCTTGGAGAGGGGTCAGTCAGTGTGTAGTTGGCTGACATCTCCTTCGCAGCCCTCTCTGTTCTAACGTTTCCGACTGGTGTGCTGGCGCTCGACTTTATGCCAGAGCAATTTCCAGCTCCCGGCCGAGTCCACATCCCTAGGGTGAAACATGGCGAGGATTTGGTGATATTTGGGCAGCCATGTAGTGGTATTCTATGGGCCCCACGGTTACTCTAGAAGTCGGCGTTACTGTCATAGTTTATGTGATTGTTTTAGCTGGCCAGGTCAATTGCATTGTACAGTGTTTGAGCCCCAATGGAGATGCCTCGTTCTTAGACGACAAGGCCCTCGTTCACACTGAGAGGCACCCACATGCCTTGCTCATACTGTGGCATCAAGCAGTCAGGCCTGCAAGATGAGTGGTCTGCCAAGCGAGTGGATTCATTCTTAATTTTATCGAGTAACATGAACTCTCGTACTCACAATTTAAGTTACAAGTTATCCTCCCATATGATTAATACGCAACGGAAACACGCATCTGACTATCGATAATCTACAGAACTCTGACTGTACACTACGCACTGGCAATACCACATTTTCTTTTTGTCTTTTACTTAACGGCTTTTGTCAGCACGTGGCCACCGCACTGAATATGAATGGCGCACACATTATAAATTCGGGACATTATGACAACACACAATTCGAAGGAATAGTCTACCAATCTTTTTCTTTTCCACTATCTTATTTATTCCAATAATTTCTCTAACCTAAACACACAAATTCTACAACCTACAACAATAACACATGAGAAATTCCGCCCAGTGGGCATGGCTTTACAATGGTGAATCTCTATATTATGGTCTCGTAATTACTTTTAACGCTACAGTGCACTTTCTGGATAGGATGGTGGATCTTTTATTATACCTCACACTTCGACTCTCACAATCATCATCACGAAACTTTCCTCCAGACCGAGCGGTACCGAAGGAACAAGCATAACCCACTAATCTTTTGAAACTACCTCGCTACTCTCCCATGCAAACCACACATACCCAAATTACATGACATACACCACACTACAATATGAAATACTACACAAAGAATGGTTACAACATTTTCACTTTCAGCTTTCCCACTTCAATTAATATTTATCCCAGTTTCACACGACACTACCCCACTTCGTAATTCTACTTTCCTACTGTGAACTCTGGAGATATATGCACGTCTTCCTATGCAATGCAAGCCAAGTGGCGTTGCTGGATAGACGGCCGACTCACCTTGATTCTCTCTCAGAGTTTAAATCTAGCGTCACACGGAATCATATCACACAATTTAATATTAAGCACACACGCGAGTCCTCAACTGATACCATGGACGAGTACTACTCTTTATCTTTTGTGTCATACACAGTTTGAGACTCACACAGTACTCACCACGTGGAAGTACTCGTCTCTAATTTCAAGTCCTGCACACGCCACTTCTTAAATATTTCAACTTATGGTACACAGCAAAGCTACAAAGCCACGAACTTGCTTTATCACGAGTGGAGGCTGTTCTGTCGCACATGACCAACAGAACACCACACCTATCTGTTTTCAGCTAACGAAACGAAAGCAGGCTGCCAAAATAACATCGCTGCAAACTCCGAAAAGTCATTTTACATGTAAGGAAAATATTCTCCCTTATAATAGTTTCACGTGAAAATGGCTGAAACTAATTGTCATCGATGGGGTTTGAATGCGGGACCTCCGTTACGACAGAACACTCTACAAAGTCACCCACGCGAGATCTACGAATCTATCACTCACAGTGTAATGCCTAGGAAGCCTATATACTCGGTTTTCTAGACAAACAAGTCGTATTAATGAGTTTTATTACAATAAGAAAATTAAAATACCTAACTCTGGCAATTACACAGATGTCTCGCAAGTAAACGGCGACAAACAAAATAATCAATCGTCATCAGTACAGATAATCCCAAGTCTGTGCTGCATCGAGAGTACAGGCGAAGTGGTCTAGCGCTGACGCTCCTATCGAAGACGCTAATCTTGAAGCTACTATCGAACTGGCCGTCACCAGTATGTCGCGGCGCTTATGTCCTCTTCATATAGGGGCCGCTGTTGTCGCGTTGTCATCCTGGACGGACGTTAGGCCAGCATGTGATTGGGTGACTTCTTCTCTCAGCCCTCTCTTCCGTATCGTTCCCGACTGGACTTTACCACTGTAACACACAGATAGGTCTTTCCTGTGCTCCATAGTTCTGACATGGTCGAATGACAGTGGAATTTCATATACATACACACCACTGGTGGATGGGTAAATGATTCGAGTTACAACTCACTGTGGCAACTACAATGGCCAGCACAGTAGATGCACATCAGTATTGTTTGTGTTGTTACCAGGCCAATAGAGTGTGCAGTGAGCGTGAACAGCTTCAGATGTTGACTGATCGCTGTGCACTCGTGTGGGACAGTGTTATCATAACTTGACAGAGCTTGCAATGGTGCCTCATTATGGGTCTACATTTGGCTGGATAGTTGAATCATACAATACCCAGATTTGTGATCCGATGTTGGAGTGCATGAGAATATGAGAGCAGGCATGTTTGTCATCAAGGATCCAGTCGACCATGTCTGACCACAATAAGGGAGGATCGCCATATTGTGAACAAAGCAGATCACAATAAGTCCTTCGTATCTGCAAATGCCATCCGAGAGGAACTACTGCGCTCCCTGGTCAGCTCGTAAAATATTCATACTTGAGGAGCACAGTGGACAGTGCACCGATGATGGAGTGCTTGGGAATGTGAAGCAAGGCATTTCGTCGTCAGTGTTCCAGTTAACCATGTCTGACGACCACCACGGGGGGGGGGGGGGCATATTGTACACCAATCAGATCATAGCCCCTTTGTTCAAATGGTTCAAATGGCTCTGAGCACTATGGGACTTAACTTCTGGGGTCACTGGTCACCCAGAACTTACAACTACTTAAACCTAACTAACCTAAGGACATCACACACATCCATGCCCGAGGCAGGATTCGAACCTGCGACCGTAGCGGTCGCTCAGCTAACCCCTTTGTATCTACACATGTCGTCTGAGAGCAACTAATGGAAATTGGAGACTAGCAGCAGCTGGACTGTGCAATTAGTGCCCTCTATGTAAGCTGTCATTAACCCCAGAGCATAAACGGTTGCGTTTGCATCAGTGCAACAAATGGGCAGCATGGACTACTGACAAATTGCAGGTTCGACACTATCCTGCATTTGGATCGGTGCCACAACTAGGGATCATGCATGGACTGCTGATGAATGGCACCCCACTGGGTTCAGTGATGAATTACAGTTCGACACTATCCTGCATTTGGATCGGTGCCACAACTAGGGATCATGCATGGACTGCTGATGAATGGCACCCCACTGGGTGCAGTGATGAATTACAGTTCGACACTATCCTGCATTTGGATCGGTGCCACAACTAGGGATCATGCATGGACTGCTGATGAATGGCACCCCACTGGGTTCAGTCATGAATTACAGTTCGACACTATCCTGCATTTGGATCGATGCCACAACTAGGGATCATGCATGGACTGCTGATGAATGGCACCCCACTGGGTTCAGTGATGAATTACAGTTCGACACTATCCTGCATTTGGATCGGTGCCACAACTAGGGATCATGCATGGACTGCTGATGAATGGCACCCCACTGGGTTCAGTGATGAATTACAGTTCGACACTATCCTGCATTTGGATCGGTGCCACAACTAGGGATCATGCATGGACTGCTGATGAATGGCACCCCACTGGGTGCAGTGATGAATTACAGTTCGACACTATCCTGCATTTGGATCGGTGCCACAACTAGGGATCATGCATGGACTGCTGATGAATGGCACCCCACTGGGTTCAGTGATGAATTACAGTTCGACACTATCCTGCATTTGGATCGGTGCCACAACTAGGGATCATGCATGGACTGCTGATGAATGGCACCCCACTGGGTGCAGATATGAATTACAGTTCGACACTATCCTTCATTTGGATCGGTGCCACAACTAGGGATCATGCATGGACTGCTGATGAATGGCACCCCACTGGGTGCAGTGATGAATTACAGTTCGACACTATCCTGCATTTGGATCGGTGCCACAACTAGGGATCATGCATGGACTGCTGATGAATGGCACCCCACTGGGTTCAGTGATGAATTACAGTTCGACACTATCCTGCATTTGGATCGGTGCCACAACTAGGGATCATGCATGGACTGCTGATGAATGGCACCCCACTGGGTTCAGTGATGAATTACAGTTCGACACTATCCTGCATTTGGATCGGTGCCACAACTAGGGATCATGCATGGACTGCTGATGAATGGCACCCCACTGGGTTCAGTGATGAATTACAGTTCGACACTATCCTGCATTTGGATCGGTGCCACAACTAGGGATCATGCATGGACTGCTGATGAATGGCACCCCACTGGGTTCAGTGATGAATTACAGTTCGACACTATCCTGCATTTGGATCGGTGCCACAACTAGGGATCATGCATGGACTGCTGATGAATGGCACCCCACTGGGTTCAGTGATGAATTACAGTTCGACACTATCCTGCATTTGGATCGGTGCCACAACTAGGGATCATGCATGGACTGCTGATGAATGGCACCCCACTGGGTTCAGTGATGAATTACAGTTCGACACTATCCTGCATTTGGATCGGTGCCACAACTAGGGATCATGCATGGACTGCTGATGAATGGCACCCCACTGGGTTCAGTGATGAATTACAGTTCGACACTATCCTGCATTTGGATCGGTGCCACAACTAGGGATCATGCATGGACTGCTGATGAATGGCACCCCACTGGGTTCAGTGATGAATTACAGTTCGACACTATCCTGCATTTGGATCGGTGCCACAACTAGGGATCATGCATGGACTGCTGATGAATGGCACCCCACTGGGTTCAGTGATGAATTACAGTTCGACACTATCCTGCATTTGGATCGGTGCCACAACTAGGGATCATGCATGGACTGCTGATGAATGGCACCCCACTGGGTTCAGTGATGAATTACAGTTCGACACTATCCTGCATTTGGATCGGTGCCACAACTAGGGATCATGCATGGACTGCTGATGAATGGCACCCCACTGGGTTCAGTGATGAATTACAGTTCGACACTATCCTGCATTTGGATCGGTGCCACAACTAGGGATCATGCATGGACTGCTGATGAATGGCACCCCACTGGGTTCAGTGATGAATTACAGTTCGACACTATCCTGCATTTGGATCGGTGCCACAACTAGGGATCATGCATGGACTGCTGATGAATGGCACCCCACTGGGTTCAGTGATGAATTACAGTTCGACACTATCCTGCATTTGGATCGGTGCCACAACTAGGGATCATGCATGGACTGCTGATGAATGGCACCCCACTGGGTTCAGTGATGAATTACAGTTCGACACTATCCTGCATTTGGATCGGTGCCACAACTAGGGATCATGCATGGACTGCTGATGAATGGCACCCCACTCGGTTCAGTGATGAATTACAGTTCGACACTATCCTGCATTTCGATCGGTGCCACAACTAGGGATCATGCATGGACTGCTGATGAATGGCACCCCACTGGGTTCAGTGATGAATTACAGTTTGACACTATCCTGCATTTGGATCGGTGCCACAACTAGGGATCATGCATGGACTTCTGATGAATGGCACCCCATTGGGTTCAGTGATGAATTACAGTTCGACACTATCCTGCATTTGGATCGGTGCCACAACTAGGGATCATGCATGGACTGCTGATGAATGGCACCCCACTGGGTTCAGTGATGAATTACAGTTCGACACTATCCTGCATTTGGATCGGTGCCACAACTAGGGATCATGCATGGACTGCTAATGAATGGCATCCCACTGGGTTCAGTGATGAATTACAGTTCGACACTATCCTGCATTTGGATCGGTGCCACAACTAGGGATCATGCATGGACTGCTGATGAATGGCACCCCACTGGGTTCAGTGATGAATTACAGTTCGACACTATCCTGCATTTGGATCGGTGCCACAACTAGGGATCATGCATGGACTGCTGATGAATGGCACCCCACTGGGTTCAGTGATGAATTACAGTTCGACACTATCCTGCATTTGGATCGGTGCCACAACTAGGGATCATGCATGGACTGCTGATGAATGGCACCCCACTGGGTTCAGTGATGAATTACAGTTCGACACTATCCTGCATTTGGATCGGTGCCACAACTAGGGATCATGCATGGACTGCTGATGAATGGCACCCCACTGGGTTCAGTGATGAATTACAGTTCGACACTATCCTGCATTTGGATCGGTGCCACAACTAGGGATCATGCATGGACTGCTGATGAATGGCACCCCACTGGGTTCAGTGATGAATTACAGTTCGACACTATCCTGCATTTGGATCGGTGCCACAACTAGGGATCATGCATGGACTGCTGATGAATGGCACCCCACTGGGTTCAGTGATGAATTACAGTTCGACACTATCCTGCATTTGGATCGGTGCCACAACTAGGGATCATGCATGGACTGCTGATGAATGGCACCCCACTGGGTTCAGTGATGAATTACAGTTCGACACTATCCTGCATTTGGATCGGTGCCACAACTAGGGATCATGCATGGACTGCTGATGAATGGCACCCCACTGGGTTCAGTGATGAATTACAGTTCGACACTATCCTGCATTTGGATCGGTGCCACAACTAGGGATCATGCATGGACTGCTGATGAATGGCACCCCACTGGGTTCAGTGATGAATTACAGTTCGACACTATCCTGCATTTGGATCGGTGCCACAACTAGGGATCATGCATGGACTGCTGATGAATGGCACCCCACTGGGTTCAGTGATGAATTACAGTTCGACACTATCCTGCATTTGGATCGGTGCCACAACTAGGGATCATGCATGGACTGCTGATGAATGGCACCCCACTGGGTTCAGTGATGAATTACAGTTCGACACTATCCTGCATTTGGATCGGTGCCACAACTAGGGATCATGCATGGACTGCTGATGAATGGCACCCCACTGGGTTCAGTGATGAATTACAGTTCGACACTATCCTGCATTTGGATCGGTGCCACAACTAGGGATCATGCATGGACTGCTGATGAATGGCACCCCACTCGGTTCAGTGATGAATTACAGTTCGACACTATCCTGCATTTCGATCGGTGCCACAACTAGGGATCATGCATGGACTGCTGATGAATGGCACCCCACTGGGTTCAGTGATGAATTACAGTTCGACACTATCCTGCATTTGGATCGGTGCCACAACTAGGGATCATGCATGGACTGCTGATGAATGGCACCCCACTGGGTTCAGTGATGAATTACAGTTCGACACTATCCTGCATTTCGATCGGTGCCACAACTAGGGATCATGCATGGACTGCTGATGAATGGCACCCCACTGGGTTCAGTGATGAATTACAGTTCGACACTATCCTGCATTTCGATCGGTGCCACAACTAGGGATCATGCATGGACTGCTGATGAATGGCACCCCACTGGGTTCAGTGATGAATTACAGTTCGACACTATCCTGCATTTGGATCGGTGCCACAACTAGGGATCATGCATGGACTGCTGATGAATGGCACCCCACTGGGTTCAGTGATGAATTACAGTTCGACACTATCCTGCATTTGGATCGGTGCCACAACTAGGGATCATGCATGGACTGCTGATGAATGGCACCCCACTGGGTTCAGTGATGAATTACAGTTCGACACTATCCTGCATTTGGATCGGTGCCACAACTAGGGATCATGCATGGACTGCTGATGAATGGCACCCCACTGGGTTCAGTGATGAATTACAGTTCGACACTATCCTGCATTTGGATCGGTGCCACAACTAGGGATCATGCATGGACTGCTGATGAATGGCACCCCACTGGGTTCAGTGATGAATTACAGTTCGACACTATCCTGCATTTGGATCGGTGCCACAACTAGGGATCATGCATGGACTGCTGATGAATGGCACCCCACTGGGTTCAGTGATGAGTTACAGTTCGACACTATCCTGCATTTGGATCGGTGCCACAACTAGGGATCATGCATGGACTGCTGATGAATGGCACCCCACTGGGTTCAGTGATGAATTACAGTTCGACACTATCCTGCATTTGGATCGGTGCCACAACTAGGGATCATGCATGGACTGCTGATGAATGGCACCCCACTGGGTTCAGTGATGAATTACAGTTCGACACTATCCTGCATTTGGATCGGTGCCACAACTAGGGATCATGCATGGACTGCTGATGAATGGCACCCCACTGGGTTCAGTGATGAATTACAGTTCGACACTATCCTGCATTTGGATCGGTGCCACAACTAGGGATCATGCATGGACTGCTGATGAATGGCACCCCACTGGGTTCAGTGATGAATTACAGTTCGACACTATCCTGCATTTGGATCGGTGCCACAACTAGGGATCATGCATGGACTGCTGATGAATGGCACCCCACTGGGTTCAGTGATGAATTACAGTTCGACACTATCCTGCATTTGGATCGGTGCCACAACTAGGGATCATGCATGGACTGCTGATGAATGGCACCCCACTGGGTTCAGTGATGAATTACAGTTCGACACTATCCTGCATTTGGATCGGTGCCACAACTAGGGATCATGCATGGACTGCTGATGAATGGCACCCCACTGGGTTCAGTGATGAATTACAGTTCGACACTATCCTGCATTTGGATCGGTGCCACAACTAGGGATCATGCATGGACTGCTGATGAATGGCACCCCACTGGGTTCAGTGATGAATTACAGTTCGACACTACCCTGCATTTGGATCGGTGCCACAACTAGGGATCATGCATGGACTGCTGATGAATGGCACCCCACTGGGTTCAGTGATGAATTACAGTTCGACACTATCCTGCATTTGGATCGGTGCCACAACTAGGGATCATGCATGGACTGCTGATGAATGGCATCCCACTGGGTTCAGTGATGAATTACAGCCCATGCTTACTGGGCATTTTTTTCTCCCAGAATGAGATTTTTTCTCGGCATTGGAGTGTGCGCTGATATGAAACTTCCTGGCAGATTAAAACTGTGCGCCGGACTGAGACTCGAACTCGGGACCTTTGCCTTTCGGAGGCACGTTCTGCACCATTTGCTCACGCCCTGCGGGCCGTAGTTTGGAGACCCCTGCATTAGACCATATGGGTAGGCGGGCAGTACAGTAGATGCTTCTATCCTGATCACTGGTCTCGATAGTTCCGTAAGTGGGCTAGTCTTCAACTGGACAGCGGCCAGCCGGTGCGGCGCTTACGTCCTCTTCGTCTGCCGTTGCATTGTCATCTTGGAGAGGGGTCAGTCAGTGTGTAGTTGGCTGACATCTCCTCCGCAGCCCTCTCTGTTCTAACGTTTCCGACTGGTGTGCTGGCGCTCGACTTTATGCCAGAGCAATTTCCAGCTCCCGGCCGAGTCCACATCCCTAGGGTGAAACATGGCGAGGATTTGGTGATATTTGGGCAGCCATGTAGTGGTATTCTATGGGCCCCACGGTTACTCTAGAAGTCGGCGTTACTGTCATAGTTTATGTGATTGTTTTAGCTGGCCAGGTCAATTGCATTGTACAGTGTTTGAGCCCCAATGGAGATGCCTCGTTCTTAGACGACAAGGCCCTCGTTCACACTGAGAGGCACCCACATGCCTTGCTCATACTGTGGCATCAAGCAGTCAGGCCTGCAAGATGAGTGGTCTGCCAAGCGAGTGGATTCATTCTTAATTTTATCGAGTAACATGAACTCTCGTACTCACAATTTAAGTTACAAGTTATCCTCCCATATGATTAATACGCAACGGAAACACGCATCTGACTATCGATAATCTACAGAACTCTGACTGTACACTACGCACTGGCAATACCTCATTTTCTTTTTGTCTTTTACTTAACGGCTTTTGTCAGCACGTGGCCACCGCACTGAATATGAATGGCGCACACATTATAAATTCGGGACATTATGACAACACACAATTCGAAGGAATAGTCTACCAATCTTTTTCTTTTCCACTATCTTATTTATTCCAATAATTTCTCTAACCTAAACACACAAATTCTACAACCTACAACAATAACACATGAGAAATTCCGCCCAGTGGGCATGGCTTTACAATGGTGAATCTCTATATTATGGTCTCGTAATTACTTTTAACGCTACAGTGCACTTTCTGGATAGGATGGTGGATCTTTTATTATACCTCACACTTCGACTCTCACAATCATCATCACGAAACTTTCCTCCAGACCGAGCGGTACCGAAGGAACAAGCATAACCCACTAATCTTTTGAAACTACCTCGCTACTCTCCCATGCAAACCACACATACCCAAATTACATGACATACACCACACTACAATATGAAATACTACACAAAGAATGGTTACAACATTTTCACTTTCAGCTTTCCCACTTCAATTAATATTTATCCCAGTTTCACACGACACTACCCCACTTCGTAATTCTACTTTCCTACTGTGAACTCTGGAGATATATGCACGTCTTCCTATGCAATGCAAGCCAAGTGGCGTTGCTGGATAGACGGCCGACTCACCTTGATTCTCTCTCAGAGTTTAAATCTAGCGTCACACGGAATCATATCACACAATTTAATATTAAGCACACACGCGAGTCCTCAACTGATACCATGGACGAGTACTACTCTTTATCTTTTGTGTCATACACAGTTTGAGACTCACACAGTACTCACCACGTGGAAGTACTCGTCTCTAATTTCAAGTCCTGCACACGCCACTACTTAAATATTTCAACTTATGGTACACAGCAAAGCTACAAAGCCACGAACTTGCTTTATCACGAGTGGAGGCTGTTCTGTCGCACATGACCAACAGAACACCACACCTATCTGTTTTCAGCTAACGAAACGAAAGCAGGCTGCCAAAATAACATCGCTGCAAACTCCGAAAAGTCATTTTACATGTAAGGAAAATATTCTCCCTTATAATAGTTTCACGTGAAAATGGCTGAAACTAATTGTCATCGATGGGGTTTGAATGCGGGACCTCCGTTACGACAGAACACTCTACAAAGTCACCCACGCGAGATCTACGAATCTATCACTCACAGTGTAATGCCTAGGAAGCCTATATACTCGGTTTTCTAGACAAACAAGTCGTATTAATGAGTTTTATTACAATAAGAAAATTAAAATACCTAACTCTGGCAATTACACAGATGTCTCGCAAGTAAACGGCGACAAACAAAATAATCAATCGTCATCAGTACAGATAATCCCAAGTCTGTGCTGCATCGAGAGTACAGGCGAAGTGGTCTAGCGCTGACGCTCCTATCGAAGACGCTAATCTTGAAGCTACTATCGAACTGGCCGTCACCAGTATGTCGCGGCGCTTATGTCCTCTTCATATAGGGGCCGCTGTTGTCGCGTTGTCATCCTGGACGGACGTTAGGCCAGCATGTGATTGGGTGACTTCTTCTCTCAGCCCTCTCTTCCGTATCGTTCCCGACTGGACTTTACCACTGTAACACACAGATAGGTCTTTCCTGTGCTCCATAGTTCTGACATGGTCGAATGACAGTGGAATTTCATATACATACACACCACTGGTGGATGGGTAAATGATTCGAGTTACAACTCACTGTGGCAACTACAATGGCCAGCACAGTAGATGCACATCAGTATTGTTTGTGTTGTTACCAGGCCAATAGAGTGTGCAGTGAGCGTGAACAGCTTCAGATGTTGACTGATCGCTGTGCACTCGTGTGGGACAGTGTTATCATAACTTGACAGAGCTTGCAATGGTGCCTCATTATGGGTCTACATTTGGCTGGATAGTTGAATCATACAATACCCAGATTTGTGATCCGATGTTGGAGTGCATGAGAATATGAGAGCAGGCATGTTTGTCATCAAGGATCCAGTCGACCATGTCTGACCACAATAAGGGAGGATCGCCATATTGTGAACAAAGCAGATCACAATAAGTCCTTCGTATCTGCAAATGCCATCCGAGAGGAACTACTGCGCTCCCTGGTCAGCTCGTAAAATATTCATACTTGAGGAGCACAGTGGACAGTGCACCGATGATGGAGTGCTTGGGAATGTGAAGCAAGGCATTTCGTCGTCAGTGTTCCAGTTAACCATGTCTGACGACCACCACGGGGGGGGGGGGGGGGGGGCATATTGTACACCAATCAGATCATAGCCCCTTTGTTCAAATGGTTCAAATGGCTCTGAGCACTATGGGACTTAACTTCTGGGGTCACTGGTCACCCAGAACTTAGAACTACTTAAACCTAACTAACCTAAGGACATCACACACATCCATGCCCGAGGCAGGATTCGAACCTGCGACCGTAGCGGTCGCTCAGCTAACCCCTTTGTATCTACACATGTCGTCTGAGAGCAACTAATGGAAATTGGAGACTAGCAGCAGCTGGACTGTGCAATTAGTGCCCTCTATGTAAGCTGTCATTAACCCCAGAGCATAAACGGTTGCGTTTGCATCAGTGCAACAAATGGGCAGCATGGACTACTGACAAATTGCAGGTTCGATACTATCCTGCATTTGGATCGGTGCCACAACTAGGGATCATGCATGGACTGCTGATGAATGGCACCCCACTGGGTTCAGTGATGAATTACAGTTCGACACTATCCTGCATTTGGATCGGTGCCACAACTAGGGATCATGCATGGACTGCTGATGAATGGCACCCCACTGGGTGCAGTGATGAATTACAGTTCGACACTATCCTGCATTTGGATCGGTGCCACAACTAGGGATCATGCATGGACTGCTGATGAATGGCACCCCACTGGGTGCAGTGATGAATTACAGTTCGACACTATCCTGCATTTGGATCGGTGCCACAACTAGGGATCATGCATGGACTGCTGATGAATGGCACCCCACTGGGTTCAGTGATGAATTACAGTTCGACACTATCCTGCATTTGGATCGGTGCCACAACTAGGGATCATGCATGGACTGCTGATGAATGGCACCCCACTGGGTTCAGTGATGAATTACAGTTCGACACTATCCTGCATTTGGATCGGTGCCACAACTAGGGATCATGCATGGACTGCTGATGAATGGCACCCCACTGGGTTCAGTGATGAATTACAGTTCGACACTATCCTGCGTTTGGATCGGTGCCACAACTAGGGATCATGCATGGACTGCTGATGAATGGCACCCCACTGGGTTCAGTGATGAATTACAGTTCGACACTATCCTGCATTTGGATCGGTGCCACAACTAGGGATCATGCATGGACTGCTGATGAATGGCACCCCACTGGGTGCAGTGATGAATTACAGTTCGACACTATCCTGCATTTGGATCGGTGCCACAACTAGGGATCATGCATGGACTGCTGATGAATGGCACCCCACTGGGTTCAGTGATGAATTACAGTTCGACACTATCCTGCATTTGGATCGGTGCCACAACTAGGGATCATGCACGGACTGCTGATGAATGGCACCCCACTGGGTGCAGTGATGAATTACAGTTCGACACTATCCTGCATTTGGATCGGTGCCACAACTAGGGATCATGCATGGACTGCTGATGAATGGCACCCCACTGGGTGCAGTGATGAATTACAGTTCGACACTATCCTGCATTTGGATCGGTGCCACAACTAGGGATCATGCATGGACTGCTGATGAATGGCACCCCACTGGGTTCAGTGATGAATTACAGTTCGACACTATCCTGCATTTGGATCGGTGCCACAACTAGGGATCATGCATGGACTGCTGATGAATGGCACCCCACTGGGTTCAGTGATGAATTACAGTTCGACACTATCCTGCATTTGGATCGGTGCCACAACTAGGGATCATGCATGGACTGCTGATGAATGGCACCCCACTGGGTTCAGTGATGAATTACAGTTCGACACTATCCTGCATTTGGATCGGTGCCACAACTAGGGATCATGCATGGACTGCTGATGAATGGAACCCCACTGGGTTCAGTGATGAATTACAGTTCGACACTATCCTGCATTTGGATCGGTGCCACAACTAGGGATCATGCATGGACTGCTGATGAATGGCACCCCACTGGGTTCAGTGATGAATTACAGTTCGACACTATCCTGCATTTGGATCGGTGCCACAACTAGGGATCATGCATGGACTGCTGATGAATGGCACCCCACTGGGTTCAGTGATGAATTACAGTTCGACACTATCCTGCATTTGGATCGGTGCCACAACTAGGGATCATGCATGGACTGCTGATGAATGGCACCCCACTGGGTGCAGTGATGAATTACAGTTCGACACTATCCTGCATTTGGATCGGTGCCACAATTAGGGATCATGCATGGACTGCTGATGAATGGCACCCCACTGGATTCAGTGATGAATTACAGTTCGACACTATCCTGCATTTGGATCGGTGCCACAACTAGGGATCATGCATGGACTGCTGATGAATGGCACCCCATTGGGTGCAGTGATGAATTACAGTTCGACACTATCCTGCATTTGGATCGGTGCCACAACTAGGGATCATGCATGGACTGCTGATGAATGGCACCCCACTGGGTTCAGTGATGAATTACAGTTCGACACTATCCTGCATTTGGATCGGTGCCACAACTAGGGATCATGCATGGACTGCTGATGAATGGCACCCCACTGGGTTCAGTGATGAATTACAGTTCGACACTATCCTGCATTTGGATCGGTGCCACAACTAGGGATCATGCATGGACTGCTGATGAATGGCACCCCACTGGGTTCAGTGATGAATTACAGTTCGACACTATCCTGCATTTTGATCGGTGCCACAACTAGGGATCATGCATGGACTGCTGATGAATGGCACCCCACTGGGTTCAGTGATGAATTACAGTTCGACACTATCCTGCATTTGGATCGGTGCCACAACTAGGGATCATGCATGGACTGCTGATGAATGGCACCCCACTGGGTGCAGTGATGAATTACAGTTCGACACTATCCTGCATTTGGATCGGTGCCACAACTAGGGATCATGCATGGACTGCTGATGAATGGCACCCCACTGGGTTCAGTGATGAATTACAGTTCGACACTATCCTGCATTTGGATCGGTGCCACAACTAGGGATCATGCATGGACTGCTGATGAATGGCACCCCACTGGGTTCAGTGATGAATTACAGTTCGACACTATCCTGCATTTGGATCGGTGCCACAACTAGGGATCATGCATGGACTGCTGATGAATGGCACCCCACTGGGTTCAGTGATGAATTACAGTTCGACACTATCCTGCATTTGGATCGGTGCCACAACTAGGGATCATGCATGGAATGCTGATGAATGGCACCCCACTGGGTTCAGTGATGAATTACAGTTCGACACTATCCTGCATTTGGATCGGTGCCACAACTAGGGATCATGCATGGACTGCTGATGAATGGCACCCCACTGGGTGCAGTGATGAATTACAGTTCGACACTATCCTGCATTTGGATCGGTGCCACAACTAGGGATCATGCATGGACTGCTGATGAATGGCACCCCACTGGGTGCAGTGATGAATTACAGTTCGACACTATCCTGCATTTGGATCGGTGCCACAACTAGGGATCATGCATGGACTGCTGATGAATGGCACCCCACTGGGTTCAGTGATGAATTACAGTTGGACACTATCCTGCATTTGGATCGGTGCCACAACTAGGGATCATGCATGGACTGCTGATGAATGGCACCCCACTGGGTGCAGTGATGAATTACAGCTCGACACTATCCTGCATTTGGATCGGTGCCACAACTAGGGATCATGCATGGACTGCTGATGAATGGCACCCCACTGGGTTCAGTGATGAATTACAGTTCGACACTATCCTGCATTTGGATCGGTGCCACAACTAGGGATCATGCATGGACTGCTGATGAATGGCACCCCACTGGGTGCAGTGATGAATTACAGTTCGACGCTATCCTGCATTTGGATCGGTGCCACAACTAGGGATCATGCATGGACTGCTGATGAATGGCACCCCACTGGGTTCAGTGATGAATTAGAGTTCGACACTATCCTGCATTTGGATCGGTGCCACAACTAGGGATCGTGCATGGACTGCTGATGAATGGCACCCCACTGGGTTCAGTGATGAATTACAGTTCGACACTATCCTGCATTTGGATCGGTGCCACAACTAGAGATCATGCATGGACTGCTGATGAATGGCACCCCACTGGATTCAGTGATGAATTACAGTTCGATACTATCCTGAATTTGGATCGGTGCCACAACTAGGGATCATGCATGGACTGCTGATGAATGGCACCCCACTGGGTTCAGTGATGAATTACAGTTCGACACTATCCTGCATTTGGATCGGTGCCACAACTAGGGATCATGCATGGACTGCTGATGAATGGCACCCCACTGGGTGCAGTGATGAATTACAGTTCGACACTATCCTGCATTTGGATCGGTGCCACAACTAGGGATCATGCATGGACTGCTGATGAATGGCACCCCACTGGGTGCAGTGATGAATTACAGTTCGACACTATCCTGCATTTGGATCGGTGCCACAACTAGGGATCATGCATGGACTGCTGATGAATGGCACCCCACTGGGTTCAGTGATGAATTACAGTTCGACACCATCCTGCATTTGGATCGGTGCCACAACTAGGGATCATGCATGGACTGCCGATGAATGGCACCCCACTGGGTTCAGTGATGAATTACAGTTCGACACTATCCTGCATTTGGATCGGTGCCACAACTAGGGATCATGCATGGACTGCTGATGAATGGCACCCCACTGGGTTCAGTGATGAATTACAGTTCGACACTATCCTGCATTTGGATCGGTGCCACAACTAGGGATCATGCATGGACTGCTGATGAATGGCACCCCACTGGGTGCAGTGATGAATTACAGTTCGACACTATCCTGCATTTGGATCGGTGCCACAACTAGGGATCATGCATGGACTGCTGATGAATGGCACCCCACTGGGTTCAGTGATGAATTACAGTTCGACACTATCCTGCATTTGGATCGGTGCCACAACTAGGGATCATGCATGGACTGCTGATGAATGGCACCCCACTGGGTTCAGTGATGAATTACAGTTCGACACTATCCTGCATTTGGATCGGTGCCACAACTAGGGATCATGCATGGACTGCTGATGAATGGCACCCCACTGGGTGCAGTGATGAATTACAGTTCGACACTATCCTGCATTTGGATCGGTGCCACAACTAGGGATCATGCATGGACTGCTGATGAATGGCACCCCACTGGGTTCAGTGATGAATTACAGTTCGACACTATCCTGCATTTGGATCGGTGCCACAACTAGGGATCATGCATGGACTGCTGATGAATGGCACCCCACTGGGTGCAGTGATGAATTACAGTTCGACACTATCCTGCATTTGGATCGGTGCCACAACTAGGGATCATGCATGGACTGCTGATGAATGGCACCCCACTGGGTTCAGTGATGAATTACAGTTCGACACTATCCTGCATTTGGATCGGTGCCACAACTAGGGATCATGCATGGACTGCTGATGAATGGCACCCCACTGGGTTCAGTGATGAATTACAGTTCGACACTATCCTGCATTTGGATCGGTGCCACAACTAGGGATCATGCATGGACTGCTGATGAATGGCACCCCACTGGGTTCAGTGATGAATTACAGTTCGACACTATCCTGCATTTGGATCGGTGCCACAACTAGGGATCATGCATGGACTGCTGATGAATGGCACCCCACTGGGTTCAGTGATGAATTACAGTTCGACACTATCCTGCATTTGGATCGGTGCCACAACTAGGGATCATGCATGGACTGCTGATGAATGGCACCCCACTGGGTTCAGTGATGAATTACAGTTCGACACTATCCTGCATTTGGATCGGTGCCACAACTAGGGATCATGCATGGACTGCTGATGAATGGCACCCCACTGGGTTCAGTGATGAATTACAGTTCGACACTATCCTGCATTTGGATCGGTGCCACAACTAGGGATCATGCATGGACTGCTGATGAATGGCACCCCACTGGGTGCAGTGATGAATTACAGTTCGACACTATCCTGCATTTGGATCGGTGCCACAACTAGGGATCATGCATGGACTGCTGATGAATGGCACCCCACTGGGTGCAGTGATGAATTACAGTTCGACACTATCTGGATGATCTGGGGATAGGTGTAGTATTGTTACTCCTGATGTCACAGTGGGGTGAGCTGTCAGGTATGGTTGTAGCTCACAACAGGTAGTGATTGAGGAAAAATACATGATGGACATCCTGCATCCTCCTCTTCCATTTGTCGAAAAGACAGTCCTCGTCCACACACGGCACGTGTCGGTGTGAAATGTGTGCAGGATGTCGAGGCGCTCCTGCGGCCGGCAGGATTCACATATCTGTCCCCAATAAAACAAGTGTGGGACAGTCTCAGACTTCAGCTCTACCTCAGTACCAGTAACCAGGATGTCAAGGACCAGTCGCAAGGGGTGAGGTCCAGCTTGCCTCAGGAGAAGATTCAGCGACTTTGTGATAGCCTACACTTCCCAACCATTGTACACATCCAGACCAGAGGGTGTGCTACGTATTAGTGATAACTGGACTCACACTGTCCAGTTCTTTGTAAACCTGATTCCATTTTGTCATGAGTGAAATAAGATCACATACCCTCTTAACCTGTCTCCTCCCGCAACTCTCGGTGCTTCACTTTTCTTATCAGGCAGATACACTGAGGTGAAAAGTCGTGGGATAGCGTTGTGCCCACATGCAGATGGCGGTGGTATCGTGTACTCGAGGCACAAGAGGACAGTGCATTGGTGGAGCTGCCATTTGTGCATAGGTGATTCACGTGAAAAGGCTTCCGACGTGACTGTGGCCGCACAATAGAAATTATCAGACTTTCAACGCAGAGTGGTAGCCAGAGTTAGACCGACAGAACATTCCATTTTGGAAATCGTTAGGGATTTCAGTATTCCGAGCTCCACAGTGTCAGTAGTGTGCCGAGAGTACCACAGTGTCAGGCATTGCCTCTCACCACAGACAACGTTGTGACTGACAGCCTTCATTTAACGACCGAGGGCAGACAAACAACACTGAGTGAAATAACCACAGAAATCAATGTGGGACATTCGACAAAAGTATCCTTTTAGACAGTGCGACGAAATTTGGAGTTACTGAGCTATGGCAGCAGATGACTGGCACGAGTGCTAACAGTGCGACATCGCCTACAGACCCTCTCCTCGTTTCGTGATCGCATCAGTTGAACCCTAGACTAATGGGAAAACGGGGACTGGCCAGATGAGACCCGATTTCAGTTCGTAAGCTCTGAGAGCCAATGAATCCGTGGACCCAAGTTGTCAACAAGGCACTGGGCAAGCTGCTGGTGGGTCCATAATGGGGTGGGCTGTGTTTACGTGGAACGGACTGGGCCCTTTGGTCCAACTGAACCGATCATTGAATGGAAATGGTTACGTTCGGCTACCTGGACACTATCTGATCATGGATTTCATATTTTCAAAAAACGAAGGCGTTTTAAGGAATGAGAATGCGCCCTGTCACTGGGTCACAATTGTTGGCGATTGGTTTGAAGAATTTTTAAATCATCTGAATTCTATCCACAGACAGTTCACGATGGAAATCGAAAAAGATGGATGCCGTAATGTCTCTTGCAGCGGTCTCTCCGCGATATTTTCAGAAATTTTATAAATTATATCACTCAGTACATATCCCGAAATATCTTTTCTTATCTTACCGATTCCTAAACTTTAATATACGATGATTATCAATGCAAAGTAGTTTCAAGCCCTATTATTCCTTGGAGCGTCCATTTACTCCATGGAATAGCTTCTCTGCTATCTATGTTTTCTCTAATGAAAAGAATGAAGGGGATCTTGCCGATTAGCCGTGAAAGAATGTATATGTATGTATTGTTGAGCTAGTCGCCATCTTCATGAGATTCTGTATGAGAAGGAATTTAATACATGAGCTAAACTAAAGTAAGCGTGTTCGCGTATTATTTAACTGATTATTATTGACAGTGTCTGCTTACTACGCTGTGTTGCACGGGGTCTGTGGGGAACGTCTGATTTACACTGGACGAACCTGCCGTTTTGTATGCTCAAGATCTCCAGTTTATTACTTCCAATAAGCAGGCTAACACGGTCTTAACAGCAGATCTCCGGTCTTCCCCATGTGATCACCGAAAGTTAATAATTATTACAAATGTTTTCAGGAGATCGACTGACAATTTTCGTCGCACCGAGACTTCGAAATTGCTTCACTGCCTTATGGAATTTAAGTTAAGCTCAATTTAATCAGGATAAAACAGTATTGACCCGTGTGAATATGATAAGCCTGCCTTGTGAATGAAAAGTCCCTTAATATATGCATGGTTTTTACTATCCTGATCAGTGAAGCTAAATCAGGCCGGTGTGAGAGAGGTTTAAATGAGGTTTTTAAATTTTTAGATCCCACAAAAAATATTTTGGATGTGTTGGTACAGTGCAAAGATGATGGCACTTTGGGACATGCAGTGCATTGAAAACCGACCCATACGGATTTATATTTACATGTAAATAGCTGCCACCATCCTTCACAGACGATGAGTGTGCTCAGAAGTCTAGCACACAGAGCACACATCCTTGCTGACGAGATCAGTGTGGAGGTTCAAATGGTTCAAATGGCTCTGAACACTATGGGACTCAACTGCTGTGGTCATAAGTCCCCTAGAACTTAGAACTACTTAAACCTAACTAACCTAAGGACATCACACACATCCATGCCCGAGGCAGGATTCGAACCTGCGACCGTAGTGGTCGTGTGGTTCCAGACTGTAGCACCTTTAACCGCTCGGCCACTCTGGCCGGCTCAGTGTGGAGGACGAGCTTCTATATCTGAGAAGAGTTTTTGAAGCCAACAGATACTCTCCATAGCAGATACGTAAGGCACTACAAATGAAACCAACAGTAGGCACAAGAAAAGTGGAAGAAGACACGGAAAGTTTTAAATCCATGGCTTCCCTGCCATAAGCAGGAAGCCTTTTGTCAAAAATAAGACGGATCCTCAGGAAACACAGAGTGAAAGAGATTTTTCACCCTCTACCAAAAACTGCGGCATTCCTCGGTTCCATTAAAGATGATCTGGTGCTTCGGAAGCCTGGGGTTTATAAGATTCCCTGTGAGTGCGGCCGTTCATACATCGGAAAGACGACAGGCACAGTCCAGGGGACCTATTCTGTATCTCTCCGCCATTTTGCCGATCAGTTCGGTACGCGAGCAGTTTTGTTTTCGAAACAGAACCCCAACATTATTCAGTAAGCATTTCGAAAGCGATACCGAACGGTTCTAGCGAACCGAAACGCTGTTGTCAGTTCTCCTCGCGCCAACCAATGAAAAGCAATCTGCCTCAGATCCGGCGCATGCGTACTACAGCGCCAAGTGGCTAGCAGCCGACACAGGCATGCCATTCTTCACAGTACTGAAAAATGTTGTTAGAGAACGTAATTTCGCTGACCACGGGCTTCCATGAATGTATGATAACGACAAAATGTTGACTGTGTTCTGGAAACTGTCGTAGATGTCACATTATCTCATTTTATTCTCATTCACATCGACGTCTTGTTTTGGATTTTACGTTTCGGAATATTTGTAGAAATACATTTGTAAAAACATCCGAAAAACTCGTCATTTTTTCTGTTTTCCGTCGTTCCTTAGTTGCTTCAAAATTTATGGAGGTACGTTCCGTCTATGCAACTAATTGAAGGCAGTTTGTTTACTGCCACATGCGTTTCGTTTCCTTTTTTCGTGATGATGCTTTACAAATAACAGAAGAGAAATGCATTGGGAGTAAACTGCTTTTAACTAGCTGCATGGATGGAACTCATCCCCACAAGCCCGAACAATTGTTCAGAGTGTCAAAGAATAAGAAGATCCATAGAATGTGGTTGTAGCTCTCTCCTAGAGATCCAAATGACGAGGTAGCCTACTTCCATATGTGATACAACGACGATTTGGTTCATAAAAACAAAATTTAAAAATCGCCTTTTCGAGAGGGTGTGGCGAGTGCAGCTACAGAAGTTCGTTGTAGTTTATAACTTGCATCTGATGAATCAAAGTGTTTATAAATGATGGTATAGTTTTAAAATATTGTGGTGGGAGCCTTTCATCTCTGTCTGCTGTTCTCAGGGATTAGATCGCAGACAAATACTTGCGACAAGCCAGAGTATGAAGATGATCGCTGCTAGTTCCATTCGTAGCAAGACCCACCAGGATACCCGGGAGTGCTAAATGCGCTGCTTCCTAGACTCAGGTGCGCGCGCCGGCCCCGGATCGAATCCACCTGGCGGATTAACGAAGACAGTGAGCCGGCCAGCCTGGATGTGGTTTTTAGGCGGTTTTCCACATCCCGGTAGGTGAATGCTGGGCTGGTCCCCACGTTCTGCCTCAGTTACGCAGCTCGCAGACATCTGAACATGTTCGCACTTTTCCGTGGATTACACTTGACGCAGACAGTTGGGGTACACTAATTCCGTCCCGGGGGGTACGGGGTGGTGGCAGGAAGGGCGTTCAACCACCCCTTAAACTAATTTCGCCAAATCCGTTTAACCATATTCAACCTGCGTGACACGGGGCGAGGCACAAGCGAGAGAGAGAGAGAGAGAGTTTCATTTGCAGTAATTTACGTTGTGCTCTTATATTCGTGTCTGACCACACTCTTGGCAATCGCAACGTAGTCCGTAAAAAATGGTGATTTATTTGTGACAGGAAGTAGTATAAATGTCACTGTCATTGCTTCACGCACAGTAATTTCATCTTTCATTTCTTAAACATATGGAAGTCACGAAATCGGAGATACTCGTTACTGAGAAAGCGAGCTTTTTCGTGTAAATTACAACGAATATTTCAGAAAAATGCTTAACTTTGACGATGAACGAAGTCTCAGCATGTGTTGCAAACACGAAGAGGAAAAAAAAGTTTTCGCATCCAGCGGTATACGAAACTACAGAATCTTCAACATCGCAGCGCGTCAGCAATCGTTAGTTAATATATTACAAAACTAAAAACCCGCCTCGACTGCAAAAAAACCACCTAGCGTTAAGTTCATCAGAACAACAATAAAACCCACAAGTGCCTAAGAAGACCTTAGTCAATGATTAAAAGCACACCATAGCTATACATTTATAAACGAAAGCCGGCCGAAGTGGCCATGCGGTTAAAGGCGCTGCAGTCTGGAACCGCAAGACCGCTACGGTCGCAGGTTCGAATCCTGCCTCGGGCATGGATGTTTGTGATGTCCTTAGGTTAGTTAGGTTTAACTAGTTCTAAGTTCTAGGGGACTAATGACCTCAGCAGTTGAGTCCCATAGTGCTCAGAGCCATTTGAACCATTTATAAACGAAAAAGAAAAGGAAAACACAAACAGTACATATGTACAAAGTGAAAACCACTGCTTAACGTAATGGTGTACGCTCCACCTCACACCGGCCTATTTTAGTTTTTTAATATACGAAACTACGTCCTTTGCCCTATCAGTTCGTCGAGTTACCAACCTAAGTTCAGTGTTGAGCCGTTGACCAGTTTTTTATTGCAGAGAGCAGCTAACCCGACTTCGATACTACAACTCACATACTGTGAGCGCTTTATTCCACGTAATTCCAGTCGAGAGAGACGCAGGCTGTCTTAGATGCCGAATGATGCGGGCGTAAGGCCTAAATGCATGAAATTTTGGAAGGTTTCCTCTATCAGATTTCACAAAATGCCTTTGAATTGTTACTTAAAAGTTTTAAACGCTTTTCGATGGTTAATAAGTGAACCATTAGCGGAAAAGGGTACGCAAAGTCACTAGTAATTTCAGTTAAGACTCAAGGAAATACATAAGCAGAGCCCATATCTTGATATTTAATGATCTTTAAACTCTTAATTGCATAAAAATAACAGGTATTTTGAGAGAATATTAACTGAAAACTTTTTTTTGTGTTTTAATTATTCACAGTAACAACCTAACCTAACCAGATTTCTAACAAAGGAAAATAGTCTGTTATGAACGCACTTTCCAACCGGAAGCGTCCTGTGGTTATTCTTTAGTAACACAATCACTAAATCCAAAGCTAAAACCGCTCAATATGTTTAAAATAACAAATTATGACCTGTAGATAAAAACTGAAGAAACTGGAAAAAGATGGGTCTTTAAGGAGATGGGACCTGGATAAACTGAAAGAACCAGATGTTGTACAGAGTTTCAGGGAGAGCATAAGGGAACAATTGACAGGAATGGGGTAAAGAAATACAGTAGAAGAAGAATAGCTAGCCATGAGGGATGAAGTAGTGAAGGCAGCAGAGGATCAAGTAGGTAAAAAGACGAGGGCTAGTAGAAATCCTTGGGTAACAGAAGAAATATTGAATTTAATTGATGAAAGGAGAAAATATAAAAATGCAGTAAATGAAGCAGGCAAAAAGAAATACAAACGTCTCAAAAATGAGATCGACAGGAAGTGCAAAATGGCTAAGCAGGCATGGCTAGAGGACAAATGTATCTCACTAGGGGTAAGATAGATACTGCCTACAGGAAAATTAAAGAGACCTTTGGAGATAAGAGAACGACTTGTATGAATATCAAGAGCTCAGATGGAAAGCCAGTTCTAAGCAAAGAAGGGAAAGCAGAAAGGTGGAAGGAGTATATAGAGGGTAGATACAAGGGCGATGTACTTGAGGACAATATTATGGAAATGGAAGAGGATGTAGATGAAGATGAAATGGGAGATGTGATACTGCGTGAAGAGTTTGACAGAGCACTGCAAGACCTGAGTCGAAACAAGGCCCCCGGAGTAGACAACATTCCATTGAAACTACTGACGGCCTTGGGAGAGCCAGTCCTGACAAAACTCTACCATCTGGTGAGCAAGATGTATGAAACAGGCGAAATATCCTCAGACTTCAAGAAGAATAGTATAATAATTCCAATCCCAAAGAAAGCAGGTGTTGACAGATGTGAAAATTACCGAACTATTAGTTTAATAAGTCACAGCTGCAAAATACTAATACGAATTCTTTACAGACGAATGGAGAAACTAGTAGTAGCCAACCTCGGGGAAGATCAGTTTGGATTCCGTAGAAACACTGGAACACGTGAAGCAATACTGACCTTACGACTTATCTTAGAAGAAAGATTAAGGAAAGGCAAACCTACGTTTCTAGCATTTGTAGGCTTAGAGAAAGCTTTTGACAATGTTGACTGGAATACTCTCTTTCAAATTCTAAAGGTGGCAGGGGTAAAATACAGGGAGCGAAAGGCTATTTACAATTTGTACAGAAACCAGATGGCAGTTATAAGAGTCGAGGGACATGAAAGGGAAGCAGTGGTTGGGAAGGGAGTAAGACAGGGTTGTAGCCTCTCCCCGATGTTGTTCAATCTGTATACTGAGCAAGCAGTAAAGGAGACAAAAGAAAAATTCGGAGTAGGTATTAAAATTCATGGAGAAAAATAAAAACTTTGAAGTTCGCCGATGACATTGTAATTCTGTCAGAGACAGCAAAGGACTTGGAAGAGCAGTTGAATGGAATGGACAGTGTCTTGAAAGGAGGATATAAGATGAACATCAACAAAAGCAAAACAAGGATAATGGAATGTAGTCTAGTTAAGTCGGGTGATGCTGAGGGAATTAGATTAGGAAATGAGGCACTTAAAGTAGTAAAGGAGTTTTGCTATTTGGGGAGCAAAATAACTGATGATGGTCGAAGTAGAGAGGATATAAAATGTAGACTGGCAATAGCAAGGAAAGCGTTTCTGAAGAAGAGAAATTTGTTAACATCCAGTATTGATTTAAGTGTCAGGAAGTCATTTCTGAAAGTATTCGTATGGAGTGTAGCCATGTATGGAAGTGAAACATGGACGATAAATAGTTTGGACAAGAAGTTAATAGAAGCTTTCGAAATGTGGTGCTACAGAAGAATGCTGAAGATTAGATTGGTAGATCACATAACTAATGAGGAAGTATTGAATAGGATTGGGGAGAAGAGAAGTTTGTGGCACAACTTGACCAGAAGAAGGGATCGGTTGGTAGGACATGTTCTGAGGCATCAAGGGATCACCAATTTAGCATTGGAGGGCAGCGTGGAGGGTAAAAATCGTAGAGGGAGACCAAGAGATCAATACACTAAGCAGATTCAGAAGGATGTAGGTTGCAGTAGGTACTGGGAGATGAAGAAGCTAGCACAGGATAGAGTAGCATGGAGAGCTGCATCAAACCAGTCTCAGGACTGAAGACCACAACAACAACAACAACAACAAATTATAGGTGTAAATAAACCATGGCTAACTGAGAGACAGGGCCATACTGAAATCCAAAACCTCTCGGTACAGTTGCCGAAAAATCGGCGGGAGGACCGTTCTGTAACAGGTCTCAGAAACTTATTGAATAGGAAATTTCGATAAAGAACCGAAAATGACGTCACTACCGAAACTAAGGTACTGCCTCTTACAACCTGATAAGTCTGCGGTGGCGGCGCGCTGTATTCTCGCAGGGCACTGTATGGTGCTCTATAACGTCGAAATTTTAGCCTCGACTTTATCTTTCTGGGTCTCAGTAGTGAAAGTAGCAATGGAAATTCGGTTGGCGACGAATTTAATTTATGGAGATAGCGGCTTCAGCTTGGACAAGTCATGGAATCCAGCAATTTCTGTAATTAAATCACAAAGATGTCGCCACGGTGCAGCTCTCCGTGACGTGTGGCTCGACTGCGCAGCCGTAGATTTAATTTCCATGCATATGTCACACCTCTTTGCCGCCTATCAACGTCTCTGGCGCCTTGTGTACCTTTGGCCACATACGCAGTGGTTTGGTCCTCGGGTGTAAAAGGACGGAGCAAGTGGTGCATCGTCAGTCACCTTGTCTCACTCTGAAGATGGCTGGACGGTATTCAGCCGATACATTAGAAGAAGAAGCTGAATTTATGCTGCTGCACGCCCGAAATTTTATGGAACAGTCTGAACCGTAAATTTACTTTCAAAATCTTTTCTTATAGAATTTACTTTATTTACTAGCGATTCACCAAGAACATTAACACATTTAATCACACTAGGTGAGCGTGGAAGTAGTTGCCAGGAAGTAACTGATGGAAAATGAAATTATCTTAACAAATGTGAATTTTATTCCTAAAAGCTCTTTCAAAACAGACTGAAAATTATAAGCAGAAAAGCACCGTCGAAATATCAAGTTACAATTTTATTTAGAGGCAGAAAGAACAATATTGACAGTATGAGCCTTCGGGCTAAGAAGCTCCCCGCTCCCTTTCAACACGGCCGCAGTCACGACCTCTCACAACAACCTCTCAAACACTACACTGGTGTAAATCTGCAACACACCAGATTACGTTAAATAAAAAAATTTTCAATAACTCACACAAATACGTAAACAACACTCAAATTATTTGCCACCGAAAGTGCATTTTTTTTTTTTAAAGGACGCGTACAGTGGAAGGGTGGGCAACCTTATAACCTAAAATGACTATTTAAATGAAACCGATTAAATGCAGACTTACATAAAATTTACAACATGCTCTACATTACACATATAGCACCTCGCAAGATGATAGGCAAGATAAAAACATACGAGGGCAGTTCAATAAGTAATGCAACACTTTTTTTTCTGAAACAGGGGTTGTTTTATTCAGCATTGAAATACACCAGGTTATTCCTCAATCTTTTAGCTACACAACACTATTTTTCAACGTAATCTCCATTCAATGCTACGGCCTTACGCCACCTTGAAATGAGGGCCTGTATGCCTGCACGGTACCATTCCGCTGGTCGATGTCGGAGCCAACGTCGTACTGCATCAATAACTTCTTCATCATCCGCGTAGTGCCTCCCACGGATTGCGTGCTTCATTGGGCCAAACATATGGAAATCCGACGGTGCGAGATCGGGGCTGTAGGGTGCATGAGGAAGAACAGTCCACTGAAGTTTTGTGAGCTCCTCTCGTGTGCGAAGACTTGTGTGAGGTCTTGCGTTGTCATGAAGAAGGAGAAGTTCGTTCAGATTTTTGTGCCTACGAACACGCTGAAGTCGTTTCTTCAATTTCTGAAGAGTAGCACAATACACTTCAGAGTTGATCGTTTGACCATGGGGAAGAACATCGAACAGAATAACCCCTTCAGCGTCCCAGAAGACTGTAACCATGACTTTATCGGCTGAGGGTATGGCTTTAAACTTTTTCTTGGTAGGGGAGTGGGTGTGGCGCCACTCCATTGATTGCCGTTTTGTTTCAGGTTTGAAGTGATGAACCCATGTGTCATCGCCTGTAACAATCTTTGACAAGAAATTGTCACCCTCAGCCACATGACGACCAAGCAATTCCGCACAGATGGTTCTCCTTTGCTCTTTATGGTGTTCGGTTAGACAACGAGGGACCCAGCGGGAACAAACCTTTGAATATCTCAACTGGTGAACAATTGTGACAGCACTACCAACAGAGATGTCAAGTTGATCACTGAGTTGTTTGATGGTGATCCGTCGATCATCTCGAACGAGTGTGTTCGCACGCTCCGCCATTGCAGGAGTCACAGCTGTGCACGGCCGGCCCGCACGCGGGAGATCAGACAGTCTTGCTTGACCTTGCGGCGGCGATGACACACGCTTTGCCCAACGACTCACCGTGCTTTTGTCCACTGCCAGATCACCGTAGACATTCTGCAAGCGCCTATGAATATCTGAGATGCCCTGGTTTTCCGCCAAAAGAAACTCGATCACTGCCCGTTGTTTGCAACGCACATCCGTTACAGACGCCATTTTAACAGCTCCGTACAGCGCTGCCACCTGTCGGAAGTCAATGAAACTATACGAGACGAAGCGGGAATGTTTGAAAATATTCCACAAGAAATTTCCGGTTTTTTCAACCAAAATTGGCCGAGAAAAAAAATGTGTTGCCTTACTTATTGAACTGCCCTCGTATTTCAAGAATTCGGCCTTTAAGCAATAAATTCGTTAACACCGAATCCGACAAAAATGACAGAGGCAGCTATTAACGTATGGCAGATTGACAGGGGGGGGGGGAGGGTTACTAAACAACCAGAACTGCAGATTGCTCTAAACCTCCCCAATTCCACAAGGGAAAAACGGACCACCCAATTGACAAATAACCACCTTCCCGCCGGTGGGCAAACAGAGAAGAATGGTGGGACGACCCCAAAACAAAGCGGCTGGTGACCTCACCAAGAAAAGAAGTAGAATTTAACAAGTAAATAAAACAACATATCTCCAATCACTTAACTTCTAATAACTGCGATTTCTGGCGAAGACCTGGCGCAGCACCCCCAACGCTCTCCCGAACCGTCCGCTGCCAGCCGCTTCAACGGACGCAGGAAGGCGCGCCGATCTCCCGTCTCACGGCGTCGCAGCTCGCCCCGGCCAGCCCGATGTCGTGGTTTCGCTCCTGTTGCTCTCGTGTGGACCGCGAAGCCACTACCCCTTTCTATACGGCGCTGCCCACTGGACTCACGTGGGGACCTCACATGCGCCGACGCTCAAGGCGGACAAGTCATCTTGTGTCTCAGTGCGCGACCGACCAACCGACCGAGCCAACCGCCAATGACCGTTCAAAAACGGTTCAAATCGCTCTGAGCACTGTGGGACTTAACATCTAAGATCATCAGTCCCCTAGAACTTAGAACTACTTAAACCTAACTAACCTAAGGACATCACACACATCCATGCCCGAGGCAGGATTCGAACCTGCGACCGTAGCGGTCACGCAGTTCCAGACTGAAGCGCCTAGAACCGCACGGCCACACCGGCCGGCCCAATGACCGTTGGTCGAGCAACTCGAGCAGACTGGCGGCCTAACGCGCAGACTCATATGCAGGAACTCAGCCCCGACCGGGAGACCACTAGCTAAGTTCTGTTACTGGCGGAGTGGGAAGACTCTCATTTTCTGGCTTTAAAGTTTGATCCAAACGACAGACATACTAGCACTCCGACGACAGACAGACACTAACTGCCGCACAAATGCGACCGAGAGACAGACCAGCAACTGGTGACGCGAGACTGGCCTAGCCTCACTCCGACTGACCCCCTGCCGAGTTTTTTTTTTCTTTATTGTGATTTTAACACCTTATACAAAGGCGGGCTGTCAGCAGCACAATACGCCGCTCTTCAGCCTTGAGTGTGACAACAAGTAGTACATAAAGGTGGCACAGAGTAGACAGTAAAAACGGTGGGCAAAAAATGTAGACACTAAAAATCGAAAAAACATGGAGCCGTTCACGCTGGACGAGAAACATCACTAACACTGGGCGACACGATGCACAGAACATGGATGATGGCGACGGCACGTGAACGGTGGGGGCGTGACGGCGAACAACACTACACACAAACGAAGGCACACACACGAAACACTGACGGCGATGATCTCCTGCGTGCGAATGTTCACTGAGCATGTACGAGTCCGGGGACCTGCCAAGAGAGGAGGTGGAGGAGGAGGAAGGGGAAGGGGAATGGGAGAGGGGAGAGCAGAGATGCCATGGGCAAAGGAGACAGGGGGAGGGAGGAAGGGGGATGGGAAGCCCGGGGGAGAGGGGAGGAGGGAGGGGGGAAAGGAAAGAGAAGGGAAGGGAAGGGAGGGAGGGAGGGTGCCTAAAGGATAGGACACAGGAGGTGGGGGGGAGGATCAAAGTTGATAGGAGGGGTAGATGCAGGGAAGGAGGACATCATCAGGGAGGGGGAGCTGGAGTAAGCCACCTTGGGAGAGGGTAAGGAGGGTTGAGAGATGGAGACCGGGTGGGACGTGGGAATACAGGCGCGGCAGCGGGCGGGGGTGGGAGAGGATCGGGGAGACGAGCGGGTGAGGAGGGTCGAGTTTACGGGAGGGGACAGGATCCGTATCCTACCCTGCCGAGCTGATAGTGCCCGTTAAATGCCCGTCAACAGGCAACCTTTCCGCTTTCCCACCAGAGGGAGACACCAAAGCTGCGATTACCACAGCGGCGCCACCGCCAGAAACAGAGGGCAACTACTTCACACAACGCGCTGCGGCGCGCTCTTCAAAACAGCAGTTTTTTACCACGGCTCACAGTCTTTATACCGCGAAAACATGTAAGTGCACATCTATGGGACATAACCGAGAGGTCAGTTGGTGCACAAAATCCTGCACCGGCAACACTTTTGTAGTTATGGGCGGATATAGAGGCTGCACGACTCAATATTTCTGTAGGAGACCCCCGTCGACTTGCTGAGTCCATGACGCGTCGAGTTTCTGCACTGCGCCGTGTGAAAGGTGGTCCGGCACGATATTAGATGGTATCCCATGACTTCTGTCATCTCAGTGTACTTGAAATTAACAAACTTATTATATTGAAAATGACTAAACACAATTTTATTTTTCTGCTTCCAATAAATTCACTTACAGCTATTCGAATTTTCTATTACAATAGCAAACAATAACTTCATCGTTCGGTTTCGTTAAACGTAGAGGTAAAATACAAAAGTAAATTCATTGTGTCCATTGTGAATGACGAAATGCAACTGTGAAGTAAATTGTCTTGTTACGTGAGTGTAGTAGGTGAATATGGAATGGGAGTAAAGAATGAAAGACGAAGCCGCCTGGTAGAATTTTACACAGAGCATAACTTACTCATAGCTAACACTTGGTTTAAGAATCATAAAAGAAAGTTGTATACTTGGAAGAAGCCTGGAGATACTGGAAGTGTCAGATAGATTATATAATGGTAAGACAAAGATTTAGGAACCAGGTTTTAAATTGTAAGACATTTGCAGGGGCAGATGTGGACTCTGACCACAATCTATTGGTTATGAACTGTAGTTTAAAGCTGAAGAGACTGTAAAAATGTGGGAATTTGAGGAGATGGGACCTGGATAAAATGAAAGAACCAGAGGTTGTAGAGAGTTTCAGGAAGAGCATAAGAGAACAATTGACAGGAATGGGGTAAAGAAACACAGTAGAAGAAGAATGGGTAGCTTTGAGGGATGAAGTAGTGAAGGCAGCAGAGGATCAAGTAGGTAAAAAGACGAGAGCTAGTAGAAATCATTGGGTAACAGAAGAAATATTGAATTTAATTGATGAAAGAAGAAAATACAAAAATGTAGTAAATGAAGCAGACAAAAAGGAATACAAACGTCTCAAAAATGAGGTCGACAGGAAGTGCAAAATGGCTAAGCAGCGATGGCTAGAGGACAAATGTAAGGATGTAGAGGCTTATCTCACTAGGGGTAAGATAAATACTGCCTACAGGAAAAGTAAAGAGACATTTGGAGAAAAGAGAACCACTTGCATGAATATCAAGAGCTCAGATGGAAACCCAGTTCTAAGCAAAGAAGGGAAAGCTGAAAGGTGAATGGACTATATAGAGGGACAATATCATAGAAATGGCAGAGAATGTAGATGAAGCAGGAGATATGAAGAATGCGTGAGCAGGTTGACAGAGTACTGAAAGACCTGAGTCGAAACAAGGCCCCAGGAGTGGACAACATTCCATTAGAACTACTGACAGCCTTGGGAGAGCCAGGCCTAACCAAACTCTACCATCTAGTGAGCAAGATGTATGAGACAGGCGGAATACCCTCAGAGTTCAAGAAGAATGTAATAATTCCAATCCCAAAGAAAGCAGGTGTTGACAGATGTGAAAATTACCGAACAATCAGTTTAATAAGCCACAGCTGCAAAATACAACACGAATTCTTTACAGACGAATGGAAAAACTACATCCGTAGGAATGTTGGAACACGTGAGGGAACACTGACCCTACGACTTATATTAGAAAATAGATTAAGGAAAGGCAAACCTACGTTTCTAGCATTTGTAGACTTAGAGAAAGCTTTTGACAATGTTGACTGGAATACTCTCTTTCAAATTCTGAAGGTGGCATGGGTAAAATACAGGGAGCGAAAGGCTGTACAGAAACCAGATGGCAGTTATTAGAGTCGAGGGGCATGAAAGGGAAGCAGTGGTTGGGAAGAGAGTGAGACAGGGTTGTAGCCGATCCCCGATGTTATTCAATCTGTATATTGAGCAAGCAGTCAAGGAAACAAAAGAAGAATATGGAGTAGGTATTAAAATCCATGGAGAAGAAATAAAAACTTTTGAGTTTCGCCGATGACATTGTAATTCTATCAGAGACAGCAAAGGACTTGGAAGAGCAGTTGAACGGAATGCACAGTGTCTTGAAAGGAGGATACAAGATGAACATCAACAAAAGCAAAACGAGGATAACGGAATGTACTCGAATTAAATCGGGTGATACTGCCGGAATTAGATCAGGAAATGAGACACTTAAAGTAGTAAAAGGTGTTTTGCTATTTGGGGAGCAAAAGAACTGATGATGGTCGAAGTAGAGAGGATATAAAATGTAGACTGGCAATGGCAAGGAAGGCGTTTCTGAAGAAGAGAAATTTGTTAACATCGACTATAGATTCAAGTGTCAGGAAGTCGTTTCTGAAAGTATTTGTATGGATTGTAGCCATGTATGGAAGTGAAACATGGGCGATAAATAGTTTGAACAAGAAGAGAATAGAAGCTTTCGAAATGTGGTGCTACAGAGGAATGCTGAAGATTAGATGGGTAGATCACACAACTAATGAGGAGGTATTGAATAGGATTGGGGAGAAGTGGAGCTTGTGGCACAACTTGACTAGAAGAAGGGATCGGTTGGTAGGACATGTCCTGAGACATCGAGGGATCACCAATTTAGTACTGGAGGGCAGCGTGGAGGGTAAAAATCGTAGAGGGAGTCCAAGAGATGAATACACTAAGCAGATTCAGAAGGATGTAGGTTGCAGTGGGTACTGGGAGATGAAGAAGCTTCCACAGGATAGAGTAGCATGGAGAGCTGCATCAAGCCAGTCTCTGGACTGAAGACCACAACAACAAGACATGTGAATGTAATACGGAACCACTCGCTCTGTAATCTAATACGATTCATTATGACATTAATAAGATTTCAGGCAACTGCAGGCCCTCATCTTCAGGTGGAGGCGTTTATCTAGACCACGTCCATGTAGAGGGCGATGGCTCTGTCTAGTCATATGAATGACAAATTCATTCTCATACTGTAGATTTTCCCATCTTGTGTCAAGTGCAGCTAAGTGCTGTGTGTGTGTGTGTGTGTGTGTGTGTGTGTGTGTGTGTGTAAGCTGACAAAATGTGCATAATCAGAATGAACTGCCATGCATGAGTCAGTGCAAGCGTGGTTCGAAGTATGATGTTCTTGTAAGAGCTCCATCTGATGACGGGCGTCCAGGGGCTCGAAAAGTAGTTAACCATGCAGAGAATAAAAGGTATCAAAATACAAAGGTGCGGGTGGTTGCCTAAAGCACACAGATAAATCGCCAATGTAAAAAAGTAATACTGTACTGTAGTGCTCAGTATCTAATCATTTTAAGTATCTTCTTTATCTACATCAGAAATATCAGCGTGAGTCGCGCGTCACTTTATCTGTGATTGCGACATTCAGCTGTCGTATGACAACAGCCTAGGAAGCCGAATGCCCTTTCGTGACCAAGTAAGAAATATTTCCTTTTTTAGCGCTCGTGTGTTTATTTGCTTCTGACACTCTGTAACAGCCAGTATAGAGTGTACTTTTACATGTGCGTTTGAGGTCTGGCCCGTGCTCACTTTATCTCCACGACTGTATTATGCTATATTAAGCTCACATAAAACTAGTGACTTCCAGGAGCTAGTACGCCAATACCATTGAACACAGCCTGTTCGGCAGTGAAGAGAATCTGAAGTTTCTTTAGCTATTCCACATCCACTGATTATTAAATCCCCAACAGCTACCAAAATGCAGAATTTTGATCGCTAGGTTTCAATCGCCTCACCATGAATCGTGGATATTGCTTTCGGTGGTGAGGCTTCCGTGCCTCAGCGACACAGATAGTCGTTCAGTAGGCGCAATCATAATGGAGGGGTATCTGTTGAGAGGCCAAACACGTGGTTCCTGTACAGGGGCAGCAGCCTTTTCGGCAGTTTCAGGGACAACGGTCTGGATGATTGACTCACGTGTTCTTGTAACTTAAACCGAGACATCCTTTCTGTGCTGGTACTGCGAACGGCTGGGAACTATAGCCTTTATTTTTCTCTGCTGTAGAGTTTGAAACGTCCCCTGAAACGTCCCCTTTGAACAATTATACATGACTGTGCTTAACCTGACACACAATATTTTGTTAGCGCAACGCAATCTGACTTTCAAAATTCCCTACAAAAGAATGGCCCTGACTAACATTAAACTATACCTTTCACAAATCACTTACCTCACAAAAATCTTCGCTGCTCAAGCTACTGCAATACAGCGAGCGTCACTACTGCCAGCTAAATAAAAGATTCAAACTACTGAAGGCACTAACTACTGATAGGGATAGTTAGCAAATGAAAGATATTAATAGAGAACAAACAATGTATTTACCTTGATATCATCATATATAAATATAGCAGTTCATGACAAATTTCAAAACTCCGCCATCTCTCTCCCCACATCCACCACTGCTGGCGGCTCACCTCCAACTGTGCAACGCTACGCGCTGTTCACATCCAGCTGCCGCTGCCCAACACTACAATGGCAGACAACAATGCAAACTAGCCACAGACTGCACACAGCACAGCCAGTGATTTTCATACAGAGGTGGCGTTACCAATAAAAAAACCTAAACAGCCTACTTACATAGAGAAAACATAAACAGCCTACTTGCATAGCAGACAACAATGCAAACTAGCCACAGACTGCACACAGCACAGCCAGTGATTTTCATACAGAGGTGGCGTTACCAATAAAAAAACCTAAACAGCCTACTTACATAGAGAAAACATAAACAGCCTACTTACATAGCAGGGATAGTTAGCAAATGAAAGATATTAATAGAGAACAAACAATGTATTTACCTTGATATCATCATATATAAATATAGCAGTTCATGACAAATTTCAAAACTCCGCCATCTCTCTCCCCACATCCACCACTGCTGGCGGCTCACCTCCAACTGTGCAACGCTACGCGCTGTTCACATCCAGCTGCCGCTGCCCAACACTACAATGGCAGACAACAATGCAAACTAGCCACAGACTGCACACAGCACAGCCAGTGATTTTCATACAGAGGTGGCGTTACCAATAAAAAAACCTAAACAGCCTACTTACATAGAGAAAACATAAACAGCCTACTTACATAGCAGGGATAGTTAGCAAATGAAAGATATTAATAGAGAACAAACAATGTATTTACCTTGATATCATCATATATAAATATAGCAGTTCATGACAAATTTCAAAACTCCGCCATCTCTCTCCCCACATCCACCACTGCTGGC
The DNA here is from genome assembly GCF_023864345.2 of Schistocerca serialis cubense. Taxonomy (NCBI): domain Eukaryota; kingdom Metazoa; phylum Arthropoda; class Insecta; order Orthoptera; family Acrididae; genus Schistocerca; species Schistocerca serialis. The sequence continues at coordinate 55,485,109 of NC_064647.1, read as the reverse complement.
GGCTCACCTCCAACTGTGCAACGCTACGCGCTGTTCACATCCAGCTGCCGCTGCCCAACACTACAATGGCAGACAACAATGCAAACTAGCCACAGACTGCACACAGCACAGCCAGTGATTTTCATACAGAGGTGGCGTTACCAATAAAAAAACCTAAACAGCCTACTTACATAGAGAAAACATAAACAGCCTACTTACATAGCAGGGATAGTTAGCAAATGAAAGATATTAATAGAGAACAAACAATGTATTTACCTTGATATCATCATATATAAATATAGCAGTTCATGACAAATTTCAAAACTCCGCCATCTCTCTCCCCACATCCACCACTGCTGGCGGCTCACCTCCAACTGTGCAACGCTACGCGCTGTTCACATCCAGCTGCCGCTGCCCAACACTACAATGGCAGACAACAATGCAAACTAGCCACAGACTGCACACAGCACAGCCAGTGATTTTCATACAGAGGTGGCGTTACCAATAAAAAAACCTAAACAGCCTACTTACATAGAGAAAACATAAACAGCCTACTTACATAGCAGGGATAGTTAGCAAATGAAAGATATTAATAGAGAACAAACAATGTATTTACCTTGATATCATCATATATAAATATAGCAGTTCATGACAAATTTCAAAACTCCGCCATCTCTCTCCCCACATCCACCACTGCTGGCGGCTCACCTCCAACTGTGCAACGCTACGCGCTGTTCACATCCAGCTGCCGCTGCCCAACACTACACTGGCAGACAACAATGCAAACTAGCCACAGACTGCACACAGCACAGCCAGTGATTTTCATACAGAGGTGGCGTTACCAATAAAAAAACCTAAACAGCCTACTTACATAGAGAAAACATAAACAGCCTACTTACAAGTTAAATAGTGATGGCATCCTCTCTGGTAGAATATTCCGCGGGTAAAACATTCCCCATTCGAATCTCTGGGCGGGGACTACTCAGGGGGATATCGTCATCAGCTGAAACACGATTTCGCTCGCTGTACGAAATAGTCCTAGATATTTTGGATCGGAATAATATCGCGTGGTTTAGCGAACCACTCGAGGAGGTATACCGTACGTATTTGTCCATATATACGAAGACTATCTTCTTCTACTTCTTCTTATCTCTCTCCCTTTTTTTCAGTGTCCGATCGGTCGCGAAATTAAAATCAGACGAAGCTTTGCTCGGATGTGTTCTACGGTACATACCCCAAAACAAGCGCATAAAAACGGGGTTTGTCCGCTGTTCACACCTCGCGCTCTGTTGGTGATAGAGAGGTAGGATCAAGGGTTTTGGACAGCCATCGGGCTGGGGACCATTTGTACTCCCAACACGAGGATCGTCTTATTGCAAGTATCCTACAGTACAAGGTGAATGTTTGTATGTCACACACATCATCTTAGGCAATGGAAAAAAATCAGTTGGTTCTTTTTGCATCAGATGTGTCTATGGTACGCCAAAAGGGTCTTATGGGAGGTACCATTTAGTTCATAGCCGGTTCCTGAGAAAGGACGAAAAATATGGTTTTTGGGTACCAAAACCGAGCCGCGGGTTCCAAGACGGCTATGGACAGGAAGTGGCACACATTTTTACGATATATTCCTAAGATACTGATCTCGAAATACTTGAAAATTTTCTTGATATCTTTATCCGTTTCCGAGACACTGAGGTACAAATTTACAAGTACCCGTAAAATACGCACGTAATATCCGAAATGAGGCGAAAACGTAGTTCATAAAGCGACTCATCACGCAGAAATACGCTGTAAGGTGTGTCTGTTATCGTCAGAAACGTTCTCGGAACACCATATTGTAGTACTGAAGCACAAGCAAATTTTTTACCACGTAAAATCCGATCCGAAGAGTAAAATTAGTTTTGCGTCATTTCAATTTGACATAAGCAAGCTATTAAAATTTTAGTGATACATAAAGTTGTTTTCACACGAGTGACATTCCCTCCTGTAGCAGGGAAAAGAAGCGAACCAGCGGGGAAATGCTCCTATCGGGGCAGAAAATGGACGAATATGCTCCTGTTTAATTTAATGAAAGACTCTGACTGAAAAGTAGGGTACCAGATGTCTCGTGCTACCTTCGTCAGCACCTTTCAAAACTTTGGCACGCGACAATATTCGTGCTTGTTTATGTTGAGAGAGAAAGAGACAGTGGCAGTGGGAAAGAGATGGAAAATAATAAGTATTGCAAGATAGCAGACAGTGGTTGTGGTATAGAAAGAGCGAAGGAGATAGTGGCAGTGCAACGTTGTTGACAGTCCTAGGAGAAGAGGGAAGGAGACAGCGTCAGTGGGGAAGAAATAAGGAGAAGGAGAAAGTGGAGTGGGCGACAGTCAATGACAAAGAGGAAGAGAGACCTGGTGACAGTGAGAAGAGACAGCACCAGCAAGAAGAATGAATTGCACTACTGGCCATTAAAATTGCTACACCAAGAAGAAATGCAGATGATAAACGGGTATTCATTGGACAAATATATTATACTAGAACTGGCATGTGATTACATGTTCACGAAATTTGCGTGCGTAGATCCTGCGAAATCAGTACCCAGAACAACCACCTCTGGCAGTAATAACGGCCTTGATACGCCTGGGCATTGAGTCAGAGCTTGGATGACGTGTACAAGTACAGCTGCCCTTGCAGCTTCATCACGATACCACAGTTCATCAAGAGTAGTGATTGGCGTATTATGACGAGCCAGCTGCTCGGCCACCATTGACCAGACGTTTTCAATTGGTGAGAGATCTGGAGAATGTGCTGGCCAGGCCAGAAGTCGAACGTTTTCTGTATCCAGAAAGGCCCGTACAGGACCTACGACATGCGGTCGTGCATTATCCAGCTGAAATGTAGGGTTTCGCAGGGATCGAATGAAGGGTAGAGCCACGGATCGTAACACATCTGAAATGTAACGTCCACTGTTCAACGTGCCGTCAATGCGAACAAGAGGTGACCGAGACGTGTAACCAATGGCACCCCAAACCATCACGCCGGGTGATACGCCAGTATGGCGATGACGAATACACGCTTCCAATGTGCGTTCACCGCGATGACGCCAAACACGGTAGCGACCATCTTGATGCTGTAAACAGAACCTGGATTCTTCCGAAAAAATGACGATTCGTGTACCCAGGTTCGTCGTTGAGTACACCATCGCAGGCGATACTGTCTGTGATGCAGCATCAAGGGTAACCTCAGCCATGGTCTCCCAGCTGATAGTCCATGCAGCTGCAAACGTCGAACTGTTCGTGCATATGATTGTTGTCTTGCAAACGTCCCCATCTGTTGACTCAGGGATCGAGACGTGGCTGCACGATCCGTTACAGCCATGCGGATAAGATGCCTGTCATCTCGACTGCTAGTGATACGAGGCCGTTGGGATCCAGCACGGCGTTCCGTATTACCCTCCTGAACTCACCGATTACATATTCTGCTAACAGTCATTGGATCTGGACCAACGCGAGCAGCAATGTCGCGATACGATAAACCGCAATCGCGATAGGCTACAATCCGACCTTTATCAAAGTCGGAAACGTGATGGTACGCATTTCTCCTCCTTACACGAGGCATCACAACTACGTTTCACCAGGCAATGCTGGTCAACTGCTGTTTGTGTATGAAAAATCGGTTGGAAACTTTTCTCATGTCAGTACGTTGTAGGTGTCGCCACCGGCGCCAACCTTGTGTGGATGCTCTGAAAAGCTAATCACTTGCATATCGCAGCGTCTTCTTCCTGTCGGTTAAATTTCGCGTCAGTAGCACGTCATCTTCGTGGTGCAGCAATTTTAATGGCCAGTAGTGTAGATAGTAACAGTAACAGAGAGCAAGAGGGAGACGTGGCTGCGAGGAAACAGCAGTAGTAGGACAGAACGAAGGCGACTGTGGCGATGAGAGAGGAGAGAGTGATATTTAGAGAAGCACAAAGAGGTATTGGAAATGAGCTGGGCTGAATGAGTGAGTGAGAATGAGCAGTTGAGAGCCGACGGGTGTGAGCGACTTACAGCGCCGGACTAGCGCGTGTGAGCGAGTTACAGCTAGGGAAACTTGTAGGAATGCGAGGTCAGTTGCATGTTATGCAGGGCGCGATTATGTTCACGTGCCAAAATGTTGGGAAAAATTTTCAAGGTACTGAGGAAAGATTGAGGCAGCTGGTACCTCACTTTTCAGTTAGCCTCTTAAAACAGGAGCAAATTAGCCATTTTTTGCGCCCGAATAAATACATTTTTCCACTCTTCCCTAGTAGGTCCATCGATCGAGGTACGTCGCACTTGTCACTTCTGAGTGCGTAGTCACACGTCAGGGTGTTTAGAACAACAGAGTCTCCCCCCCCCCCCTCCTCCCCCTAGAGCGTGCTTTCATTCGATTTCATCTTGCTGAGCGGTGCAGTGCAGCCGAAATTCAGCGACAAATGACTAACGTGTCCGATGAAACTCTCATGAGTGACTGCAACGAGTGGCGGTGGTGAAGGATCTTTGAAGCAGGAAAACAAACGCTCATGGAGCAGGCGGTCAGGGAGAGAAGCGAATGTCAACCGACGATGTTGTTCACCGAATGGTTGGTTCAAGTGGCTCTGAGCACTATGGGACTTAACTGCTGAGGTCACCAGTCCCCTAGAACTTAGAACTACTTAAACGTAACTAACCTAAGGACATCACACACATCCATGCCCGAGGCAGGACTCGAATCTGCGACCGTAGCAGCAGCGCGGTTCCAGACTGTAGCGCCTAGAACCGCTCGGCCACTCCGGCCGGCTCAGCGAATGGATCAAGATGTTAGAGAAAATCGTCGATTCGCAATTTCTCTGTTGAATGATTCATTTGCCAAAATTTCGAGGTCAGCTCTCTGTACCATCGCGAGTGAGACAGACACAGAGTACCGCAAACCCTGCGCGAGGTGGGCTCCCAAGATGCTGTTCGACCATCACGAACCGGAGCGAAATGGGCTCCCCCTTAACATTTTTCCGATGCTACCATGATGAAAGAGAAGATTTTTTGGACGGAACTGTCGCAACGGCGAGGTATGGGTCTATTCCGAATTTTTTTTTCTTTTTTTGTATTTGGCGTCTGGTGAGACGCCCGCTAAACCCGCTGGGCAGAACAGGTAATAAGATTGTGGAAAGGGCCAAGGGTTGAGGTCAGTTTCTGCTTCTAATTGTCATTTATTATAATTTAATAACCTTTACAGCCTAAGCACATAGCCGAATCTTTAGTCCACAGCTCGTGGTCGTGCGGTAGCGTTCTCGCTTCCCGCGCCCGGGTTCGCGGGTTCGATTCCCGGCGGGGTCCCGGATTTTCTCTGCCTCGTGATGACTGGGTGTTGTGTGATGTCCTTAGGTTAGTTAGGTTTAAGTAGTTCTAAGTTCTAGGGGACTGATGACCATAGATGTTAAGTCCCATAGTGCTCAGAGCCATTTGAACCATTTGAACCGAATCTTCACCGAGTGCAACTCTTTCACAGCTGAAGGCAATAAAATAATTCAGAAAACAACATACGCAAAGTGCAATACAAATGGCTGACTGCCACAACGAAATTCCAAAATTTTAAAATATATTACCATAGACCATTAATGGCAGAACGCCAACAAGAAATCTTAAAAAAAAATCAAAATTTCAATTAAAATGACAATAAAATAATTTAACACCGTAAAAAGCAACGTATGGAAGGTGCAACACAAATGGCTGAACCTTCCGCGGTGGCGAAGCGGTTCTAGGCGCTTCAGTCTGGAACTGAGCTACTGCCACGGTCGCAGGTTCGAATCCTGCCTCGAGCATGGATGTTTGTGATGTCCTTAGGTTAGTTAGGTTTAATTAGTTCTAAGTGCTCAGAGCCATTTTTGAACAAATGGCTGAGGGCCACAATTAAACTTCAAAATTTTAAAATTTATTACCATAATCTGTAAAGGCAGAAGGGCGCAGTGTTTAAGATTGAAAGATAAATTTAAAAATTAATTTGCACAATTTTAAGAAACAAACAATAACCATAAGCCTAAAATTTAAAATAGCTGACTTCAGATAATTAAACACCGGTGGCACTCAGAAGCCTCCAGGGAGGTCTGTCTGCCCTCGGTCACTCAGGAGAGACAGGTGGTGAGCCCAACTATATTTGATCCATCAGAACCCAACCAGGGGACAGCCACGGACCGACCGATACAACGGCTTGTATCCTGCGAATCAGTACATCAGAGCTCAAACCGGGAATGTTACAAACGTGATAATCCACAATGGAGTACGTATTAGCTGTCAAAATTACACACCATGTTGGACAGCGACAACAGGTGAGGAAAGGACGCTGCCTGAAATTACGTTAGTGGCCAAGGCAGGTAAGCGGAACACTAACGGCCACAAGGCAGAAAATTCCGCTGCTACACTTGAATCTGAAACACGGTAATATAGTTAACTTTGCTCAAGAGAACACCGCCTGAAATTACGTCAGTGCCCAGGGCAGGTAACCAGAACACTAATGGCCACAAGACAGAAAAATCCACTGGTGCACTCAAATCGTAGTCGACCAAAATAGTTAATTGCACCGCATGGCGGCTAAATCTCAGCAGTAGAATCACTCGGTGTTGTTCAGAGGTAAACCTCCCCAAGAGCAAACCACCGAAGCGAGCCACCACAACATGAATAGACGTGGCTCGGGTACTTAAAACACCACTCAACGTTGACGTCCTGGGTCGGTGAGCCACGAAGCTCGTAGCGACCGGCCAGCTCCACACACGCTCCGACACTGCGCAGGGACCGCCAGCAGACCCAGCCGACTGCACGGCGCGGACGTAACCTCCCTCGTCCGCGACAACCGACCGAATGACCCGAGACCCCATTGCCGGAAACTATATGCACCAAACCAAATATGGGACACGGCGCAAAAATCGATACATATCACTGCTGCCACACGTAGAAGAAAGAAGAACCACGACGTAACCGCCACAAGGGCGGGAAACCAAACACAAACAGACAGCGAAGTCCACGAAAGCGCACAGCTGATCTGGCACGCCAACGTTTATTTGTCACTCTTACTGGGCTCGTGGGTAGAGCGTGGAAGTTTCTTAAGAAGAGAAAACTGTGTTCTTCACACCTGAGGGCGAATGCGGCATCCCCAAGATGTTGTTGTTGTCTTCAGTCAAATGGTTCAAATGGCTCTGAGCACTATGGGACTTAACATCTATGGTCATCAGTCCCCTAGAACATAGAACTACTTAAACCTAACTAACCTAAGGACATGACACACATCCATGCCCGAGGCAGGATTCGAACCTGCGACCGTAGCAGTCGCGCGGCTCCGGACTGAGCGCCTAGAACCGCTAGACCACCGAGGCCGGCTTGTCTTCAGTCCTGAGACTGGTTTGATGCAGCTCTCCATGCTACTCTATCCTGTGCAAGCTTCTTCACCTCCCAGTACTTACTGCAACCTACATCCTTCTGAATGTGCTTAGTGTATTCATCTCTTGGTCTCCCTCTACGATTTTTACCCTCCACGCTGCCCTCCAATGTTAGATTTGTCATCTCTTGATGCCTCAGAACATATCCTACCAACCGGTCCCTTCTTCTAGTCAAGTTGTGCCACAAACTCCTCTTCTCTCCAATTCTATTCAATACCTTCTCATTAGTTATGTGGTCTACCCATCTAATCTTCAGCAATCTTCTGTAGCAGCACATTTCGAAAGCTTCTATTCTCTTCTTGTCTAAACTATCGTCCATGTTTCACTTCCATACATGGCTACACTCCATACAAATACTTTCAGAAACGACTTCCTGACACTTAAATCTATACTCGATGTTAACAAATTTCTCTTCTTCAGAAACGCTTTCCTTGCCATTTCCAGTCTACATTTTTTACCCTCTCTACTTCGACCATCAGCAGTTATTATGCTCCCAAAATAACAAAACTCCTTTACTACTTTAAGCCTCTCATTTCATAATCTAATTCCCTCAGCGTCACCCGACTTAATTCGACTACATTCCATTATCCTCGTTTTGCTTTTGTTGATGTTCATCTTATATCCTCCTTTCAAGACACTGTCCATTCCGTTCAGCTGCTCTTGCAAGTCCTCTGCTGTCTCTGACAGAATTACAATGTCATCGGCGAACCTCAAAGTTTTTATTTCTTCTCCATGCATTCTAATACCTACTCCGAACTTTTCTTTTGTTTCTTTTATTACTTGCTCCATATACAGATTGAATAACATCGGGGATAGGCTACAACCCTATCTCACTCCCTTCCCAACCATTGCTTCCCTTTCATACCCCTCGACTCTTATAACTGCCATCTGGTTTCTGTACAAATTGTAAATAGCCTTTCGCTCCCTGTATTTTACCCCTGCCACCTTCAGAATTTGAAAGAGAGTATTCCAGTCAACATTGTCAAAAGCTTTCTCTAAGTCTACAAATGCTAGAAACGTAGGTTTGCCTTTCCTTAATCTAGCTTCTAAGATAACTTGTAAGGTCAGTATTGCCTCACGTGTTCCAGTATTTCTACAAAATCCAAACTGATCTTCCCCGAGGTCGGCTTCTACTAGTTTTTCCATTCGTCTGTAAAGAATTTGTGTTAGTATTTTGCAGCTGTGGCTTATTAAACTGATTGTTCGGTAATTTTCACATCTGTCAACACCTGCTTTCTTTGGGATTGGAATTATTATATTCTTCTTGAAGTCTGAGGGTATTTCGCCTGTCTCATACATCTTGCTCACCAGACTGGCTCTCCCAAGGCTGTCAGTATTTCTAATGGAATGTTGTCTACTCCCGGGGCCTTGTTTCGACTCAGGTCTTTCAGTGCTAAATCAAACTCTTCACATAGTATCATATATCCCATTTCATCTTCATCTACATCCTCTTCCATTTCCATAATATTGTCCTCAAGTACATCGCGGTTGTATAGACCCTCTATATACCCCTTCCACCTTTCTGCTTTCCTTCTTTGCTTAGAACTGGGTATCCATCTGAGCTCTTGATATTCATACAAGTGGTTCTCTTTTCTCCAAAGGTCTCTTTAATTTTTCTGTACGCAGTATCTATCTTACCCTTGGTGAGACAAGCCTCTACATCCTTACAGTTGTCGTCTAGCCATCTCTGCTTAGCCATTTTGCACTTCCTGTCAATCTCATTTTTCAGACATTTGTATTCTTTTTTGCCTGCTTCATTTACTGCATTTTTATATTTTCTCCTTTCATCAATTCAATATTTCTTCTGTTATCCAAGGATTTCTATCAGCCCTCGTCTTTTTACCTACTTGAACCTCTGCTGCCTTCACTACTTCATCCCTGAAAGCTACCCATTCTTCTTCTACTGTATTTCTTTCCCCTATTCCTGTCAATTGTTCCATTATGCTCTTCTTGAAACTCTGTATAACCTCTGGTTGTTTCAGTTTATCCAGGTACCATCTCCTTAAATTCCCACCTTTTTGCAGTTTCTTCAGTTTTAATCTACAGTTCATAACCAACAGATTGAGCTCAGAGTCCACATCTGCCCCTGGAAATGTCTTACAATTTAAAACCTGGTTCCTAAATATCTGTCTTACCATTATATAAGCCATCTGAAACCTGTCAGTATCTCCAGGCTTCTTCCATGTATACAACCTTCTTTCATGATTCTTGAACCAAGTGTTAGCTATGATTAAGTTGTGCTCTGTGCAAAATTCTATCAGGCGGCTTCCTCTTGCATTTCTTCCCCCAAATCGATATTCACCTACTACGTTTCCTTCTCTCCCTTTTCCTACTACCGAATTCCAGTCACCCATGATTATTAAATTTTCGTCTACCTTCACTATCTGAATAATTTCTTTTATTTCGTCATACATTTCTTCAATTTCTTCGTCATGTGCAGAGCTATTTGGCATATAAACTTGTACTGCTGTAATAGGCGTGGGCTTCGTGTCTATCTTGGCCACAATAATGCGTTCACTATGCTGTTTGCAGTGGCTTACCCGCACTCCTATTTTTTTACTCAATATTGAACCTACTCCTGCATTACCCCTATTTGATTTTGTATTTATAACGCTGTATTCAGCTGACCAAAATTCTTGTTCCTCCTGCCACCAAACTTCACTAATTCCCACTATATATAACTTTAACCTATCCATTTCCCTTTTTAAATTTTCTAACCTACCTGCCCGATTAAGGGATATGACATTCCACGCTCCGATCCGTAGAACGCCAGTTTTCTTTCTCCTGGTAACAACGTCCCCCTGAGTAGTCTCCGCCCGGAGAACCGAATGGAGGATTATTGTACCTCCGGAATATTTTATCCAAGAGGACGCCATCATCATTGAATAATACAGTAAAGCTGCATGCAAGATATCATGTGAAAAAAGGGCGAGTTGCGTTTCGCAGGAGCGATACTCTCTAAAGCCGTGCTGGTGCATGGACAGCAACAGGCATGGGTGGTCGGCTGTGGACGCCCATCCTTAGGAGTTGTCGGTGCACTGTGTGTTCGGACACACTTGTACTCTGTCCAGGATTGATGCCTCGTGTCAGTTCGGCGACAGTTCGCCATCCAGCCTGTGTCACCAGTCTGCCCAGCCTACGACGTCCGACATCTGCAATGAGGGGTGGTCGCCGAACCCCACGATACTGGACACAGTTTCAGCTCGGCTTCGCGGCGTGTAGAAGAGACTCGCCACGGCACTCCTCGAACACCCGCCGAGTCGCGCAGTTTCCGAAACGCTCGTGCCCAGCCTCTGGGCCACCACAGCCCGCCCTCGGTCAGACAGACGGCGCGCCTTCCCCACCCTACACGCGGACGGCGCGCACACTGACACGTCGTGCACCGTGCGTGTGTGCGAGTAGCAGTCGTTCCTCGCCAGGTGACGCTGCTATCGCCTGGATGGGTTTATATCGATAGGAGCTGGTCGACATAATGTTCCCGCTGATCAGTGTAATTCCTCAGCTGAAAATTTCGAAAAAATGTGTGTGAAATCTTATGGGACTTAACTGCTAAGGTCATCATTCCCTAAGCTTGCACACTACTTAACCTAAATTATCCTAAGAACAAACACACACACCCATGCCCGAGGGAGGACTCGAACCTCCGCCGGGACCAGCCGAACAGAAAATTTCGAACTTGTAGACACAAATGATAACTCCAAATAGTGAATACATTCCGAGTAAACCAAGGAATGCGAGCGAACCTACTGCATCACAGTCTGTTACAACATGATTTTTAAGGAGAGTTTTAAAAAATCGGGATAAATAGGAGAATATCTGTGATTATCCGTAGTTGCCAACCACTTACCACGTTTCAAGACAACGAGCGGTTGACGGACTAAGTTTTTTTTCATTTGCCTGCTTAATTTAATACACACAACAAAAAAAGTTTTGCATCACCTCGGTTCTGAGAGTTCCGAAACATGTACAGAAAATTGGAATAGAGATCAACATAAACATCATTCTCGCCCTTTTTACTGCTAATGAAAACCACACATTGCATGTTGTACCACATTACAGTCAGACCTTCAGAAGTGGTGGTCCAGATTGCTGTACACACCGATACCTCTAATACCCAGTAGCACGTCCTCTTGCATTGATGCATGCCTGCATTCGTCGTGGTATACTTTCCACAAGTTCATCAAGGCACTGTAGTTCCAGATTGTCCCACTCCTCAACGGCCATTCGGCGTAGATCCCACAGTTGGTTGGTGGGTGACGTCGTCAATCTATCCCAGGCACGCCGACAGGGTTCATGTCTGGAGAACATGCTGGCCACTCTAGTCGAGCGATGACGTTATCCAGAAGGAGGTCATTCACGAGATGCGCAAGATGGAGACGCGAATTGTCGTCCATGAAGACGAATGCCTCGCCAATGCGCTGCCGATATGGTTGCACTATCGGTCAGAGCATTTCACGTAGCATACACCCATTACAGAGCCTTCCACGACCACCAGGGGCGTACGTCAACTCCTCATAATCCCACCCCCAAACAAACAGGGAACCTCCACCTTGCTGCATTCGCTGGACAATGTGTCTAAGGCGTTCTGCCTGACCGGGTTGCCTCCAAACACGTCTCCGACGATTGTCTGGTTGAAGGGACATGCGACACTCATCGGTGAAGAGAAGGTGATGCCAATGCTGAGCGGTCCATTCGGCATGCTGTTGGGCCCACCTGTAGTGCACTGCATGGTGTCTTGGTTGCAAAGATGGATCTCGCCATGGACGTCGGGAGTGAAGTTGCGCATCATGCAGCCTATTGCGCACGACGTCCTGTGGCTGCACGAATAGCGTTATTCAATATGGTGGCGTTGCTGTAGGGTTCCTCCGAGCCATAATCCGTAGGTAGCGGTCATCCACTGCAGTAGTAGCCCTTGGGCGGCCTGAGCGAGGCATGTCATCGACAGTTCCTGTCTCTCTGTATCTCCTCCATGTCCGAACGACATCGCTTTGGTTCACTCTGTGAGACACCTGCACACTTCCCTTGTTGAGAGCCCTTCCTGACACAAAGTAACAATGCGGACGCTATCAAACCGCGGTGTTGACCGTCAGACAACACGAGTTGTGTACCTTCTTCCTGGAGGAATGACTGGAATTGATCGGCTGTCGGACCCCCTCCGTCTAAAGGACGCTGCTCATGCATCGTTGTTTACATATTTGCGCGGGTTCAGTGACATCTCTCAACAGTGCCAGGACTTTATGCCAGGACTGTGATACAATATTCAAAATCAATGACTATCTTCAAAAGTTCTGGGAGCCAGGGCGATGCATAATTTTTTTATGTGTGTATTTGTAAACCTTTCGGGATATTAGGTCGTGGTCCACGAAACTTTTCTGTTCCTAACGTTTCGTCCAGAACTGCTCTGGACATTTTCGGAGACGTTGCTCCACCTTTTTCTGGCAAGACCTATTATTTCACAAACCGGTTATTTTCAGGGTTTCAACAGTCTGGTTCAACTGGCGTTGAAAAAAAAAAACAATATTACGAAAACCCGGTTGTTTCAGCGATATCCACCATCCCTAATCCGGGCCCTCTACATATTCGTCAGATGAGCGACCACTCTGCTACAGTGGCGGATGGGGTGAGCAATATCGCGACTAATTTCGTGTGTGGCAGTTGACAATGGATTGTAGAGTACAGATGCAGATGTAGATGTCAGATGCGAACTTCTACTGTGTCTCTCTGTCTCCTTACAGTTGCTCGAGCTAAAGCACAAAGGCTCCTGGAGTGCGTGAGCCACTCCTTATCCAGTTTGGGCTGGATTCGCTGCGACATGGCACCACTCGAGAGCTGTCGCGATAAGAAACTCGTAAACAGCGGCCAGATTTCACCTCAGATACATCGCAGGACACGGCTGTGGTTTCTGCGGGTTCTCACGTGTTGGGGAGCAACGGGATGTCGGCCAGCCAGTTCACGTGAACACCGCCTTAGCAACGGCAGTACGAGCACGTGGAGGTTTTACATTGTCCCCAACTACACACTGGTGAAGTGGACGCCTCATTGCCAGCCGTGACATGTAGCTTAGATCCCCACGAGAGCAGACCAGCTGAAGGGCAGTGTTGGGTTTTCCACTAACACATCCGAAAAATGGAAGATAAGCTCACGTAATTCAAAGCCCATACTAATAGCTTTGTAGAGTGTGTAGAACTGGTAGCAGGCGGCACTGCGACACTCCAACGCTGACACATTTGGTGCAGGGAAATGCTGTACCAGTCGGACTCGTTGGTACAAGGGCCGTTCAATGAGTAATACGACATTTTTTTCTGCACCAGTTTCGGTTGAAAAAAAGGAATTGGTTGTGGTATATAGTGGAATACACCAGCCTTAGTCTTACCTTTTCATGAAGTTCCGATAGATGCCGCCGCTATACATACATTTCAAAATGGCGCGTGTAATGGAGGAGCGTCCGAGCAGACAGCTGTCACTGAGTTTCTTCTGGCGGAAAAATCAGAGCAGCGCAGACATTCACATGCGCTTGGAAAATGTCTACGTAGACGTGGCAGTGAACGAAAGCACAGTGAATCACTGGGTGAGGCGTACGTCATTATGGCAACAAGGTCGCGCAAACCCGTCCTATCTCCCGCGTCGTATCTGGCCGCACACAGCTGCAACTCCTGCAGTGTTGGAACGTGCGGACACTCTCATTCGAGGTGATCGACAGATCGCAATCGGACACCTCGCTGCGCAACTGGGCGTCTCTGTCGGCAGTGCTGAAACTCTCGTCCACCGGCTGGGGTTCCTCGCACCTATCAAAAGACCATAAAAAACAACGAAGGGTCATCTGTGCAAAACTGAAATGAATGAGCTTTCGTAGGGTTCTGATTCAGGATCATGTTTTGTTCGTTGTTCAGTATTATTTGGCTGTACGCGTCCACGTGCTCAATCTAAGAAGCAAGCTGTAACTACATCCATGCTCATGAATTAAGGATAATTGCAGAATGGGGTGCCACACAACGTGGCACAACACAAAACTGGCGCTTATAGCATTGCTACACAGGGAACACATAGGACACAGATTTGTAAGTCCACGGTATTGGCGATAAGTTGAGAAAACCGTCCGGAAACACATGTGCTACAAAGCGCCACTGTTTCCTGCGCATGTACCCCGACATCAATATGGGATATGATCACCATGAACACGTACACAGGCCGCACAACGGGTTGGCATACTCTGGAGCAGGTAGTCGAGCAGCTGCTGGGGTATAGCCTCCCATTCTTGCACCAGTGCCTGTCGGAGCTCCTGAAGTGTCCTAGGGGTTTGAAGGTGTGCAGCGATACGTCAACCGAGAGCATCCCAGACGTGCCCGATGGGGTTTAGGTCTGGAGAACAGACAGGTCACTCCATTCGCCTGATATCTTCTGTTTCAAGGTACTCCTCCACGATGGCGGCTCGGTGGGGCCGTGCGTTATCATCCATCAGGAAGAAGGTGGGACCCATAGCACCCCTGAAAAGGCGGACATACTGGTGCAACAGGACGTCCCGATACACCTGACCTGTTACAGTTCCTCTGTCAAAGACATGCAAGGGTGCACCAATCATAATCCCACTCCACACCATCAAATTACGACCTCCATACAGGTCCCTTCTAAGGACATAAAGGAGTTGGTATCTGGTTCCTGGTTCTCACCAGATGAAAATCCAGCGAGAACCACTGTTCACACTATACCTGGACTCGTCCGTGAACATAACCTGGGACCACTGTTCCAATGACAATCTACTGTGTTCTTGACACCAGGCTTTACGGGCTCTCCTGTGACCAGGGATCAGTGGAATGCACCTTGCAGGTCTCCGGGCGAATGAACCATGTCTGTCCAGCCGTCGCCGGCCGTTGTGGACGAGCTGTTCTAGGCGCTACAGTCTGGAACCGCGCGACCGCTACGGTCGCAGGTTCGAATCTGCCTCGGGCATGGATGTGTGTGAAGTGCTTAGGTTAGTTAGGTTTAATTGGTCCTAAGTTCTAGGGGACTGATGACCTCAGAAGTTAAGTCCCATAGTGCTAAGAGCCATTTTTGAATCTGTTCAGCTGTCTGTAGACTGTGTGTCTGGAGACAACTGTTCCGGTGGCCGCGGTAAGGTCCAGAGCAAGGCTACCTGCAGTACTCCGTGGCCGTCTGCGGGCACTGATGGTGAGGTATCGGTCTTCTTGTGGTGTTGTCCACTGTGGACGTCCCGTACTGTAGCGCCTGGACACGTTTCCTGTCTGCTGGAATCGTTGCCATAACCTTGAGATCACACTTTGTGGCACACGGAGGGCCCGTACTACGGCCTCCATTCGCCCTAGTATTATACCCCTCACAGCGTCATCAATACGTATTCTCAACACACAGTCACCATTATCACGTCTGAAAACGTCTGCACACTTACTCGCTGCACCGTACTCTGACATGCACCAACACACCTCTGCGTATGTGGACTGCTGCCAGCGCCACCGTGCGACGACCGCAGGTCAAAAGGAACCGCATGGTCATACCCCGAGGTGAATTAAAGCCGCAAACCGCCCAACAGAGCGTGTTTTCACCATGTATCAGCATTATCCTTTTATGAGCATGAGTGTACTTTTGACAGCTTTCTGTTAGCATGCCACGTAGCAATTATGGCCCTGATATAGGCACCCGCGTCGTCTAATTTTTCCGTGTTGTAAGCATGGTGTGTTGCACTATCATGATATAATTTTGAGAGTAGTTGCGCCAGATCCAGGCTTTCGGTTGGTCACCGCTGCATTTTGATAATTTCGTAAAAGTTTTTTGGCATTCAGTCTAACTTCTTCTAATAACATTCAATAAAAAATTTTAATTTTTTTAGTAATTATGTTGGCGCTTACTTAGCTATGCTGTCATAAACGTACTTGCAGTTTGGTGATGATATGATGCATTTGTTGTAAATATGATATATATGGTGTCTTAACTGTGTTTTGTCAGGAAGATATCGCCAAGAAGTTTTTTTAGCATTTCAGAACTATTTGTATTTGGAATCATGGCTGGTTGTAAATCACATATTTGACTTCTAATGACAGAAAGTACGCACTGTATCGGCGTCTGCAGTACCTGTCGTCAGTTCGTGTCATGCACTGGCTGTTGACAGTCAGTCTTGTGGCGCCCTAGTAGGCATGACGAGTCATCACATGGATGCAATGTTGTGGCGCTTTGTGTACACAGTAATTTTAACTTTTACTTTTGACATGCCAACACATCATTCATGTCACATGTTGTGCGTCTGGAGATTTAATGGAAACATTTTGTGTGCATCTGGCACAAGATGTTTATAATGTCTTGTACGAATGTATGCTGTCATTGATTGCTCTATGAGTTAATTTGACGTTATTTTTATAACAGGTTGTAGCCCATTTTGTAATATTATTACAGATCTGATTATGGTAACATAGTTTTATCAAAACCGGTCATCAACGATACCGTGTTTTATTCCGATCTTGGCTAAGAAGTTTTTATTCTCCTAAGTAAGTCTATTTATAACATGTTCTCTAAAAGTGGTAAGTATGCAGTAGGACATATCATAAATAAAGCCACAATTTAATAATTTAGTATATCAAAACTTACTTACGTATCTTGATGTTAAAATGTAGGAACATTTCAGCCGAGAGTCCAGAATTAATGCCACTGCTGTGCATCAACTGGCTGGAAACGCCCGAGTAGCCGGGTGCGCCGCTGCGAGAGACGCCTGGATGGCTTCCTTCCCTCTGACAGCTGACGGTGAGTAGGGCTGGGCTCTGCCTCCGCTGCTCTTCGTTATTGTGACAGATATCGTAGCGCACGACTTACACAAGTGAATACACTGGACAGTGCTTTGAGCTGGTGATGTGATGCTGGCGACGGATGTCAGATAGGGTCTTAAAACTCATGTCGAAACCCGGCACCATCGCCTACAAAGATGTGACCTCCGTTTGTAAAACGAGAAGACTGACTAGCTCGAAAGGATTTCATCTCCTGAAACTATATGCCCTGAAGAGCCAAACCAACTGGTACACCTGCCTAACATCGCGTAGGGCTCCCGCGACCAGGAAGAAGCGCCGCAACACGTGGCATGGACTCTACTAACGTCTGAAATAATGCCGGAAGGAACTGACACCATGAATACTGCACGGATATCCTGCGAGGCTTGGATATCTCTTCTGAACAGTACGTTACAAGGCATCCCAGATATGCTCAATAATGTTCGTGTCTGGGGAGTTTGGTGGTATTTAAACTCAGACGAGTGTTACTGGACCCACTCTGTAGCAATTCTGGACGTGTGGGGTGTTGTATTGTCCTGATGTGAGTGCCCAAGTCCCTCGGAATGCGCAACGGACATGAATGGATACAGCTGGTCAGACAGGATACTTACGTACTTGTCACCTGTCACAATCGTATCTAGACGTGTGAGGGGTCCCACATCACTCCAACTGCACGAGCCCCACCGGCCGGAGTGGCCGAGCGGTTCTAGGCGCTTCAGTCTGGAGCCGCGCGACCGCTACGGTCGCAGGTTCGAGTCCTGCCTCGGGCATGGATGTGTGTGATGTCCTTGGGTTAGTTAGGTTTAAGTAGTTCCAAGTTCTAGGGGACTGATGACCTCCAATGTTTAGTCCCATAATGCACAGAGCCATTTTTGCACGCGCCCCACACCATTACAGAGCCTGCACCAGCTTGAACAGTCCCCTGCTGACATGCAGGGTCCATGGATTCACGACGTTGTCTCCATACCCGTACACGTCCATCCGCTCGATACAGTTTGAAACGAGACTCGTCCGACCAGCCAACACGTTGCCAGTCATCAACAATCCAATATTTGTGTTAAAGGGCCCAAGCAAGGCGTAAAGCTTTGTGTCGTGCAGTCATTAAGGATACACGAGTGGGCCTTCGTTGAATTGTTCGCACGTTGATGGCCCAGCACTGAAATCTGCAGCAATTTGCGAAAGGGTTGCACTTATGTCACGTTGAATGATTGTCTTCAGTCGTCGTTGGTCCCGTTCTTGCAGGATCTTTATGCCGGCCGCAGCCATGTAGGAGATTTGATGTTTTACCGGATTCCTGATATTCACGGTACACTCGTGAAATGATCATACGGAAAAATCCCCACTTCATCGCTACCTCGGAGATGGTGTGTCGCATCGTCGTGAGCCCGACAATAACACCACGTTCAAACTCACTTAACTCTTGACAACCTGCCGTTGTAGCGGCAGTAGCCGACCTAACAACTGCGCCAGACACTTGTCTTATATAGGCGTTGCCGACTGCTGCGCCGTGTTCTGCCTGTCTGCGTATCTCTGTACTTGAATCAGCGCTTCAGTGTTGATTAAAGGAGCTCCCCATACCTTGGTAAACACATCGCGACATCTATGTTCTCGACTGCTGTGTGCTGGCTACGTGAGCGACCCGGATGCAATTCAGAGCTCTCACCGGTATTTCATATTATAGGAAAATGCCTAAGAAATGCGATACGGAAATTCTAAGGAATGAAGACATATGCTCGAAGTGCTTTGAGGCTATAGATATTGCGACAATGGTCAGTAGGCAGCGCAATTCAAGTGGAATGTACGTCTATGAAAAAGGCAACAACAGAAGTTGGGAAGAAAAACGTAGTTACAAGGAAGGTAATTGCGAAGAAACGATGTTGATAGAAGAAATACTTCAGCTGACCGACGAAAGAAGCAAGTACTAACATGTTCAGGAAAATTCATGAGTACACAAACACATAAATAAATAGGAAGCGCAAAGAAGGTAGGGAGAAATGGCTGAGTGAGAAATATGTAGAGATCGAAAAAGGAATGATTATCAGAAGGACTGACTCACCAAACAGAAAAGACAAAACAACCTTTGGTGAAATCAAAAGGGTGGGCGGTAACATTAAGAGTACAACGGGAACTCCGCTGTTAACGGGAGTTGCAACGCCCTACTCCGACAATGTTAAATTTAGTGACTTGGCGTCCCTGTATTTCAGAAACCACTGTAACCATTGACATGAAACTTTTACAGGACATTAAACTGTGTGTTCTAAGTCTACTGAACTACAATAATTGCATTTCAGCCACTGCCTTCAGAACTACAATTTTCTAATTGCACGGTTAAAATTTTGTGTACTTTTTTGTACATTAGCCTAAACAATTTTAATTATACATAACATTGTGTTCTTCTTTTAGTTCAGTAGACTCAGGATGTGTATTTTATTACTCCCTGAACATGTGAATACGCTACTTGAAGTGGTTTCTGAGATTTAGGGAAAAACGCAACAGAAACTATAAATTTTCAGGAATGGCTTCTAAAGTTTCAAAAGATTGTAACACACTTAATATATGCTTAATTTTTTTTATTTTTAATCACTCAGAAGCACCCTGCACCATACTGTATATCACCCTCTACACCTTTTTCCAAGTTCTGTCTTCTTTTCTTCTTTCTGGACAACTTAGTGGCCAACTGTGCTGCATGCTCTGCTTTATCAATGCGAACCTTGTCCATAGGTTCAAGTTCTCTGATTTGCTTCAGAATTAATTCCCACATGCTGTAGCACTTTCACGCTACCAATGTTGTTGTTGTTGTTGTGGTCTTCAGTCCTGAGACTGGTTTGATGCAGCTCTCCATGCTACTCTATCCTGTGCATCCTTCTTCATCTCCCAGTACCTACTGCAACCTACATCCTTGTGAATCTGTTTAGTGTTTTCATCTCTTGGTCTCCCTCTACGATTTTTACCCTCCACGCTCCCCTGCAATACTAAATTCGTGGTCCCTTGATGCCTCAACACATGTCCTACCAACCGATCCCTTCTTCTAGTCAAGTTGTGCCACAAACTTCTCTTCTCCCCAGTCCTATTCAATACTTCCTCATTAGTTATGTGACCTACCCATCTAATCTTCAGCGTTCTTCTGTAGCACCACATTTCAAAAGCTTCAATGCTCTTCTTCTCCAAACTATTTATCGTCCATGTTTCACTTCCATACATGGCTACACTCCATACAAATACTTTCAGAAAAGACTTCCTGATACTTAAATCAATACTCGATGTTAACAAATTTCTCTTCTTCAGAAACGCTTTCCTTGGTATTGCCAGCCTACATTTTATATCCTCTCTATTTCGACCATCATCAGTTATTTTGCTCCCCAAATAGCAAAACTCCTTTACTACTTTAAGTGTCTTATTTCCTAATCTAATTCCCTCAGCATCACCCGACTTAATTCGACTACATTCCATTATCCTCGTTTTGCTTTTGTTGATGTTCATCTTATACCCTCCTTTCAAGACACTGTCCATTCCGTTCAACTGCTCTTCCAAGTCCTTTGCTGTCTCTGACAGAATTACAATGTCATCGGCGAACCTCAAAGTTTTTATTTCTTTTCAATGGATTTTAATTCCAACTCCGAATTTTGTTTCCTTCACTGCTTGCTCAATATACAGATTGAATAACATCGGGGAGAGACTACAAACCTGTCTCACTCCCTTCCCAACCACTGCTTCCCTTTCATGCCCCTCGACTCTTATAACTGCCATCTGGTTTCTGTACAAATTGTAAATAGCCTTTCGCTCCCTGTATTTTACACCTGCCACCTTCAGAATTTGAAAGAGAGTATTCCAGTCAACATTGTCAAAAGCTTTCTCTAAGTCTACAAATGCTAGAAACGTAGGTTTGCCTTTCCTTAATCTAGCTTCTAAGATAATTCGCAGGGTCAGTATTGCCTCACGTGTCCCAACATTTCTACGGAATCCATACTGATCTTCCCCGAGGTCGGCTTCTACTAGTTTTTCCATTCGCCTGTAAAGAATCCGCGTTAGTATTTTCCAGCCGTGACTTATTAAACTGATAGTTCGGTAATTTCACATTTGTCAGCACCTGCTTTCTTTGGGATTGGAATTATTATATTGTTCTTGAAGTCTGAGGCTATTTCGCCTGTCTCATACATCTTGCTCACCAGATGGTTGAGTTTCGTCAGGACTGGCTCTCCCAAGGCTGTCAGTAGTTCTAATGGAATGCTGTTGAAACGTCCCCTTAGAAAAATTTATACATGACTGTGCTTAAACTGACACACAATATTTTGTTAGCGCAACGCAATCTGACTTTCAAAATTCCCTACAAAAGAATGGCCCTGACTAACATTAAACTATACCTTTCACAAATCACTTACCTCACAAAAATCTTCGCTGCTCAAGCTACTGCAATACAGCGAGCGCCACTACTGCCAGCTAAATAAAAGATTCAAACTATGGAAGGCACTAACTACTGATAGGGATAGTTAGCAAATGAAAGATATTAATAGAGAACAAACAATGTATTTACCTTGATATCATCATATATAAATATAGCAGTTCATGACAAATTTCAAAACTCCGCCATCTCTCTCCCCACATCCACCACTGCTGGCGGCTCACCTCCAACTGTGCAACGCTACGCGCTGTTCACATCCAGCTGCCGCTGCCCAACACTACAATGGCGAGTATTACAACAATGCAAAGCAGCCGCAGACTGCACACAGCACAGCCAGTGATTTTCATACAGAGGTGGCGTTACCAATAAAAAAACCTAAACAGCCTACTTACACTGTTTACTCTCGGGGCCTTGTTTCTACTCAGGTCTTTCAGTGCTCTGTCAAACTCTTCACGCAGTATTATATCTCCCATTTCATCTTCATCTACATCCTCTTCCATTTCCATAATATTGTCCTCAAGTACATCGCCCTTGTATCGACCCTCTATATACTCCTTCCACCTTTCTGCTTTCCCTTCTTTGCTTAGAACTGGGTTTCCATCTGAGCTTTTGATATTCATACAAGTGGTTCTCTTTTCTCTGAAGGACTCTCTAATTTTCTGTAGGCTGTATCTATCTTACCCCTAGTGAGATAAGCCTCTACATCCTTACATTTGTCCTCCAGCCATGCCTGCTTAGCCATTTTGCACTTCCTGTCGATCTCATTTTTGAGACGTTTGTATTCCTTTTTGCCTGCTTCATTTACTGTATCTTTATATTTTCTCCTATCATCAATTACATTCAGTATTTCTTCTGTCACGCAAGGACTTCTACTAGCCCTCGTCTTTTTACCTACTTGATCCTCTCCTGCCTTCACTACTTCATCCCTCAGAGCTACCCATTCTTCTTCTACTGTATTTCTTTCCCCCATCCCTGTCAATTGTTGCCCTATGCTCTTCCTGAAACTCTGTACAACCTCTGGTTTAGTTAGTTTATCCATGTCCCATCTCCTTAAATTCCCACCTTTTTGCAGTTTCTTCAGTTTTAACCTACAGGTCATAACCAATAGATTGTGGTCAGAATCCACATCTGCCCCTGGAAATGTCTTACAATTTAAAATCTGGTTTCTAAATCTCTGTCTTACCATTATATAATCTATCTGAAACCTGTATCTCCAGGCTTCTTCCATGTATACAATCTTCTTTCATGATTCTTGAACCAAGTGTTAGCTATGATTAAGTTGTGCTCTGCACAAAATTCTACCAGGTGGCTTCCTCTTTCATTTCTTACCCGCAATCCATATTCACCTACTATGTTTCCTTCTCTCCCTTTTCCTACTCTCGAATTTCAGTCTCCCATGACTATTAAATTTTCGTCTCCCTTCACAATCTGAATAATTTATTTTATTTCATGATACATTTCTTCAATTTCTTCGTCATCTGCAGAGCTAGTTGGCATATAAACTTGTACTACTGTAGCAGGCATGGGCTTCGTGTCTATCTTGGCCACAATAATCCGTTCATTATGTTGTTTGTAGTAGCTTACCCGCATTCCTATTTTCCTATTCATTATTAAACCTACTCCTGCATTACTCCTATTTGATTTTGTGTTTATAACCCGGTAGTCACCTGGCCAGAAGTCTTGTTCCTCCTTCCACTGAACTTCACTAATTCCCACTATATCTAACTTCAACCTATCCATTTTCCTTTTTAAATTTTCTAACCTACCTGCCCGATTAAGAGATCTGACATTCCACGCTCCGATCCGTAGAACGCCAGTTTTCTTTCTCCTGATAACGACATCCTCTTGAGTAGTCCCCACCCGGAGATCCGAATGGGGGACTATTTTACCTCCGGAATATTTTACCCAAGAGGACGCCATCATCATTTAACCATACAGTAAAGCTGCATGCCAACGGGAAAAATTACGACCGTAGTTTGCCCTTGCTTTCAGCCGTTCGCAGTACCAGCACAGCAAGGCCGTTTTGGTTAGTGTCACAAGGCCAGACCAGTCAATCATCCAGACTGTTGCCCCTGCAACTACTGAAAAGGCTGCTTCCCCTCTTCAGGAACCACACGTTTGTCTGGCCTCTCAATGTTGGCATCATTAAAATCAATAACAGCATCAGTGACCCACTGTTTTAACGTCTTCATTCCAAGAAAAAGATTTTTTGGTAAGCGAGTCCATATAAGATTATTGAACGACTCATTGGGATTTTGAGTCTGACCTATACAGACACTTCTACAGTAATTCAGGATTTGCCAGGTCTCTGTAAATAGGTTTTATGATACCCATGACTGCTGCTGGGATGTAATGTTTACGGCGGTATGAGCTGTTTGAGTACTGGGCAATGCGGTAATTGCCGCATTCATCAGGCCAGGAGGGCAAAGGTGGTGTACTGGTTTTTAATCAGTTGACAGTCTGTGGAAGAAAGCAGGCCATACTGCCTGCTTCATTTTCAACAAATCCTCAGTATTATTTCTAATGGCCATCCCATAATACTGCTGTAGTTCATCAATCATTTTGTCTGTCAGCCTGTCTCTTATGGTTTTACCATCAGAAAGTTTCTTGTCTCTCAGACTTTGTTTCAAATTCCTCAACTTGCTGCCCATCCTCTTCTGGATATGACATGACATTCAACCTTTATAACACACCAATCCACAGCCTTCTGTGTAAAAAATTACCGATTTTATTAGATCTTGAAGTAATGCACGTAAAAATTTTAACATTTTGAACCGGTGTAGATTACATTTTAAAAAAATAAAACAAAGTAATTTTCATGTGCGTTTATAAGTGATATATTTGTCATTTCATTCGGAAAATTGCAAATTTTATAATGAGATGAAAATCCAAAAACGTGAAAAAAATGTTTTCCGTTGTAACTCCCCTTAAATGCAGAGGAGAGCGACCGTGGGAGGAAAGATTACACTGCAGGCATCCATGAGGGGGAGGACTTCTCTGATGATCAGAATCAGAATTTAGCAGAGCTTCGGAAGACTTAAAATCAAATAGGGCACAAGGATAGATAACATTCCATCCGAATTTCTAAAGCCATTCGAGGAAGTGGCAATAAAACATCACCCACGCAATTCTGAAGACTGCAAGAGCCGGCAAGTGCGAGGATTATTGCATCCAAGCCGCTAACAACAAAGACGTACGGAAGAACAGAAAAAAATTAAGGATTTGTTAGATGACGAACAGTTTGGGTTTAGGAAAGATAAAGACAGCAGAGAGGCGGTTCTGACGATGCATTTGATAATGGAAGTGAGACTGAATAAAAATCAAGACACCTCATAGGATTCGCTGCCCTGTAAAAAGCGTTTGACAGTCTAAACTGGGGCAAGATGCTTGAAATTCTGAGAAAATAGGCGTAAGCTATAGCAAAAGATGGGTAGTATGCAATTACTACAAGAGCCAAGAGGGAATAATAATGGTGGGAGACAAAGAAGGAAGTGCTCGGATTAAAAATGGTGTAAGACAGGGATGTGACCTTTCGACACTACTGTTCAATCTATACATCAAGGAGGCAATGACGGAATAAAAGAAAGGTTAAAGGTTGGGATTAACATCCAGAATGAAAAGATATGAGTGATAATATTCGCTTATGACGTTGCTATCCTCAGCGAATGTGAAGAAGAGTTGCAGGATCTGTTGAATGGAATAAACAGTTTAATGAGCACAGAATATGGACTGAGAGTAAATCGAAGGAAGACGACAGTAACGAGAAGTAGCAGAAATGAAAACAGCGAAAAACTTAACATCAGAATGGATGAGCCAGAAGTAGACGAATAACCGGAAACGGACGGAAAAAGGAAGACATAAAAAGCAGACTAGCACTGGCAAAACAAGCATTCCTGGCCAAGAGAAGTTTACGAGTGTCAATCATAAACCTCAACATGAGGAAGAAAAATTCTGAGTATGTACACATGGAGCAAAGCATT
Source organism: Schistocerca serialis cubense (assembly GCF_023864345.2). Taxonomy (NCBI): domain Eukaryota; kingdom Metazoa; phylum Arthropoda; class Insecta; order Orthoptera; family Acrididae; genus Schistocerca; species Schistocerca serialis. The sequence continues at coordinate 55,459,576 of NC_064647.1, read as the reverse complement.
GTATGGTAGTGAAAGGTGGGCTATGGGAAAAGAGTAACAGGGGAATGGAAGAATTTGAGATGTGTTACTAGAGAAGAATGTTGAAAACTGGATGGTCAGATAAGGTAAGGAATGACAAAGCTCTTCGCAGAATAGGCAAGGAAAGCAATACATGAAAAACACTGACAAAATGGTTCAAATGGCTCTGAGCACTATGGGACTCAACTGCTGAGGTCATTAGTCCCCTAGAACTTAGAACTAGTTAAACCTAACTAACCTAAGGACATCACAAACATCCATGCCCGAGGCAGGATTCGAACCTGCGACCGTAGCGGTCTTGCGGTTCCAGACTGCAGCGCCTTTAACCGCACGGCCACTTCGGCCGGCAAAACACTGACAATAAGAAATTACAGGATGACAGCACATCTGTTGGACGTAAGGGACTGATTCCATGGTACGAGAGGGTGCTATAGAGGGAAAAGAAGTACAGAGGAAGACAGAGATTGAAATACATCGAGGATCTAATTGCTACTCTGAGATGGAAAGATTGGTACTGTAGAGGAATGTTTTTCGGGGCGGCGTGAAACCAATCGGGAGATGATGCAAAACAAGTCATACTCTCTGCGCGTTGTGGAAATTACTCATTAAAGGTTAGTTGGAGGTGGTTAAAGCAAAATAAGGCTTTGAGACTTGAAACAAATAATATGAAGTTGTACTTTATCAATGAGTATTTATTTATTACTAATATTATGTGTGATTCGATGGTAGACGAGAGATACTAAATAGCTTGTGATGATACATAGATATAGGGGGATTTCTCCATATTTTTTGTGGATCGTTATTACTTTCAGTATGAAGCTAGTGCTTTTCGCCACGACGGCATAGTCCATTAAAAGTGGTCTCTTGTGTAACATTGGACGGTGCATCGAACATGTATGGCCAAAGAAAAGAGCAGCTAGAGGACATGAGTGTCTAGCTACGGAACGTGTCCTCACAGACCTCTGTGAAAATGAACTCAGGTTGGTCGTAAAAAAAGCAGTCCCTCCCTCGGAAACAGACTGCATTACCTGAGTGCCAACGTTTTCAGCAGCACCCGACGCTAGCGCTCGTTGTTGCTTTGCTGCTGCTTTTAAGGAATTCGGTAGTCGATTTCGTAACTGCAGGTAACCAGGCTGAAGAACATAAAAAGATTTTCGAATGCCGCCACAGGTCACAAAACTTGTCGACATCAAAATTATTTAAATTGCAGTTTTTTCAAAGAAAATGCCTTTTGCATGCTGCACATAAAATTTGTATTTTAATTTATTCACCCAGACGCGCTTTGCCTTTTTTACAAGGCATCTTCAGTGGGTGTCCTGAAATATTACATGATTTGTCCTTTTTGCACATAGGGTATGGTTTCACATTTAGGTTATAGATTTAAAAACAGTTCCTTAACGTTTTTTTTTACGAAATGTAAAGGTAAAAGTAACGTTAAGGACGAGGCAACATTCCATTTAAATAGAAGGATGAATCGTCATAATGTGGGGATATGGGGCACTGGACAACCACATGAACTTGTACAAAAAATTTAATGTGTTTTGTGCACTTTCACAGGAAAAGGTGTATGGTGCATTTTCCTTTGTCAGGAACACTATTACCTAGATATGCTTGAGAACTCTCTTTTCCCACAGTTAGAGACTGATCCGAACGACTTCATTTACCAACAGGATGGTGCATCGCTGCACTGGCATCTAGAAGTGCGGGAATTTTTAGAAATTCTTCCAATCCATCTGTGGCATAAATCAGCAAACCAGTGTTTAGTAGTATTAGTTGAATACAGTCTTGGTTGCAATTTTAGTTTTTTTTTTGTTTATCAACTACGCGTTTCACCTTATTTAGGCATCTTCAGGCCGATCTTAATTTGGTATTTCTTAGGACGATCCTTTAGACATCGTCAAGTACATCAGGCCATCGCCTTCGTTAACCCCAGTGAATACTTTTTAGATGGACGCGATTGACTCCAAGAGCTGCATAACGCGTACACGTTCGCGCCTGCTAGGCATGTGCGTTGACCCGTGTGCCAGCCAGCACACGCTGTTTATCGTAAGTGACCTGAGTACGACGGTGCGCCCCTCGGCGGACCCACACTCCTACCTAACGCCACCTATCCGCAGTCCACGTGCTCCTTGTTCGCTACTCTGAGATTCCCAGAGGAGTTTGAACGTACTTACGTGTCTGCACTAAAGAAGGTGGGTGCATTGCCCATCTAGGTGAAACTGTTATTAGAATGTCCGAAAGGATACACACCACGCATTCATATAATCATAGAGCAGACGTATGTTTTCGCAATACGTTACATTGCAAATCGCTGCAGTTTTCTGCAGTTGCTGTTTTCCTGTATAGAGTAACAAAACCCATGAACTTGCTCAGCCTACGCTGATATACCCGTTACTAACTGTTCGTCTAAAATTGCGACTATTACAGCATCATCTATCACAAAGTGAAAAAAGTGGTCGAACTAAAACATTCATATTTCTTTAAGTACTACACGAATATGCAATAAAAAACGGGGGTTCCTATCAAAAAACGTAGTTGATATCCGTTTGACCTATGGCAGCTCCATCTAGCGGGCCAACCTCAACGCCATCTGGTTTCCCCCTCCGACGAGTTTCGTTCTGTGTAGTTTTTTCGTTTGACGCTTATTTCGTGAGATATTTGGCCCGGTCGCTATCGATGGACCACCCTGTATAACAGGTAATTGAATCGTATCGTGAGTAGTGAAGGCTGGGCCTATAACGTTGACGAATCAGCTCTGATTGTGCTCATCGGTGTACCACGATGCCGTCGCCACTCCTGAGGAACTGATGGATGAAACTCGTACCCTAGGAGTTGTCGGGAACCCTCCGCCTCCTTTCCCAACACAACTTCCACCGTCTACCCCTGGTGGATGATGAGCTTCACCCTGACGTCTACCCTTCCTACCAACTCTAACCCCCTCATCCTGCCTCCTCCTCAGGGCTCCCTATCCTCCCCCTCCCTCCTTCTGAGCGGCTTTCCCCTCCTACTTCCCCCCCCCCCCCCCCTCTTGTGCTCCCTTTCAGTGTCTCTGCACTCCGTCCTGCCCTGTCTTCCCTTTTCCTCTCCCGCCCCATGTGTCTCCTGCCTCTTCGTGAACCCACGGTTGCCCCTCCTCTCTTCATCCCGCCGCTTCCCCAGCTGCCCCATGCTCTCCCCTCCTTTTCCATCCTCTCTGCCCTTTCCCTCGGCAGGTCCCGCCTGGTAGTTTTATTCTTCGTCGTGTGTGCTCCAAGTGGGTTTTAAGTGTGTTGTTTCGGAGTTTTTTTAATACTGTGGCCAACTTTTAACCTGTGCATGGGCATCCAGTGTCTTCTCTGTGTTTTAAGAACCGCCAACTGTGTTTTTTCACTTTCTGGTGACTTTTTTAACTGTCCCCCATGAAGGTCTACCTGTCAGTGTACTTTTACCTCCATTTTCTCCCCTTACTCTGTTTTATGTTCCCCTTTTTTATCTCCTTATGTATGTATTATTTTATTCTTGTTTTAGTTGTCGTGTCACTCGGCCGAAGAGCGGCGGATTGTGCTGCTGACAGCCCTCCCCTGCCCATATGGGGCAGGGGAATGAAATCACAATAAAGAAAAAAAAAAAAAGTTGTCGGGAGTACACACGCTCTTCTACCAGCAACACGCGTGTCTGCTTTGTACTTGTGATACAGCCCAGAAGTTGCCACGGTGTGACCACACGCTGCTGATAGCCTATCTACGACAAGCGGACAGATACGAATCGCCTCTTGCGCCTACTCGATGAAAAGGCGTCCAGATCGTTGTCGGGAAGTTGTTTGCGAAACGCCGTTGTAGTCAGTCACCTTGACTGACCACTATCGCCCAGCAAGTTGCGTCTGTGGCGAAGATAACGCGGCCGATGTCCCTTATAACCTTCCCCGTAATTAAACCGCTTATCTCCTCGAGTACCTCCTTATCTCATGCAAAGCCGCTCGCTGACGCAACGCACGCAGTTTGGTCTCTTTCAACCCATTTTCTTTCGAACGGCCCTATACCATGAATACTGCCTTCGGTTTCTCCAACTCACATAAATACAACTCCATTTGTGGAAGTCCCACATCGCGTCAGCATAAGCACCAGCAGCTTTGTATAATCTTACTATTTCTGTAATCAGCTGCGTCCACTTTTGAGTTATTGATGTCTAGTTTGAAAAGTTTTTGTTCGTTTTTAAACATGAGTCACTATCATGTGATTAATGAAATAATTTCGTAATATAACATCTAAACATTTCCAGCTGGTCTCAACTGTTCACATTTGAACATTCTCAACAACACAGGGGCAAATTATTTTGGTCTGTGTATCAACCGAGACGCTGAAGCAGGCACATAAGCCTATTATTAAATGGTACAATATACTTTTTAACGGCGTTCGAAAGCTCTTAAAAACACGAATACAATGGTATAACGGTTGTTGATGCTAGCACTGAAAATTTTCACAATAATGTCCGATAATTAACAAACGTTTGCTTACAAATAGCTTTTCTACTACCAGTCACGATTTTATTTACATTTTTCGTGACGCGTTTCGGGAAGTGATTTCCATTTTAAAGAGCGTCTCTCTCCGTGTACTACGCCATTTTTTCGAAATGTTTTTGCTGTGTGAGGTTCTGCAGTGTTCAATTGTCCTAAGTTTTCTTGTGGCCCATTTTTGCAGAGTCAAACACATATTAAACGTAAATGCAATGTTTTGCCCACACTTTCGAGCGAGAATGACGAACAGTACACAGAACATAGTGTGTGAAGTATAATGTGTGTGCGTCTCTGCACAAACGGACCACAAGAAAACTAACAGAACACAACAGAATCCCACACATATGGAATATTACGAAAAAATAGCGTAGTCAAACAGAAAAAATTGGGAAAGTGGGAGTAGGATTCGCGCACTGAAGATTAACCTCAAGCTTAACTATATATATATATGTGTGTGTGTGTGTGTGTGTGTGTGTGTAGTTGTGTGTGTGTGTGTGTGTGTGCGTGTGTGTGTATCTCAAACATCCTCGGCATCGAGAATCTCGACGAATTTTTGCTCATTATCGATATTGATATTGGCAAGATATTGCTCCCGGAAATCCCAACACCATATCAAAATCCCTACAGTACTTCTTCAGGCTAGACCAGGAATACAAAAAGAAGTGAACGGGGGATTTCGGTTTGTGTATATAGATAGAGAAGGTTTAATAAAACATTTTTAATGTATTTACTAAAACATCACTACAACTTACTTTTCACGTATTCATGCAGTGATATTCGTCTGTCGTTTTGACGGATGTTGAATTCAACATCTACATCTACATGATTACTCTGCTCTTCACAATAAAGTGCCTGGCAGAGGGTTCAATGAACCACCTTCAAGCTGTCTCTCTACCGTTCCACTCTCGAACGGCACGCGGGAAAAACGAACACTTAAATTTTTCTGTGCGCGCCCTGACTTCTCTTATTTTATCATGATGATCATTTCTCCCTATGTAAGTGGGTGCCAACAGAATGTTTTCGCAATAGGAGGAGAAAACTGGTGATTGAAATTTCATGAGAAGATCCCGTCGCAACGAAAAACGCCTTTGTTTTAATGATTGCCAGTCGAATTCAGGTATCATGTCTGTGGCACTACCTCCCCTATTTCGGGATAATACAAAACGAGCTGCCCTTCTTTGTACTCTTTCGATGTCATCCGTCAGTCCCACCTGATGCGGATCCCACACCGCACAGCAGTACTCCAGAATAGGGCGGACAAGCGTAGTGTAAGCAGTCTCTTTGGTAGACCTGTTGTACCTTCTAAGTGTTCTGCCAATGAATTTGCTCTACCCGCAACATTGTCTATGTGATCTTTGTGTGACATCGTGTAATAGATATTTAGTGGATTTCTTTTAGTACTCATGTGAATAACTTCACACTTTTCTTTATTCAGTGTCAATTGCCACTTTTCGCACCATACAGATATCTTATCTACATCATTTTGCAAGTCGTTTTGATCATCTGATGACTTTACAAGACGGTAAATGACAGCATCATCTGCAAACAATCTAAGACGGCTACTCAGATTGTCTCCTATGTCGTTAATATAGATCAGGAACAATAGAAGGCCTATAACACTTCCTTTGGGAACACCGGATATTACTTCTGTTTTACTCGATGACTTTCCTTCCATTATTACGAACTGTGACCTTTCTGACAGGAAATCACAAATCCAGTCGCACAACCGAGGCGATACTCCATTGGCACGCAGTTTGGTTAGAAGGCGCTTGTGAGTAACGGTGTCGACAGCCTTCTGGAAATCTTTAATTGCGGAATCAATGTGACATCCCCTGTCGATAGCACTGATTACTTCAGTTGTGTTTCACAAGAACGATATTTTCTGAATCCGTGCTGACTATATGTCAATAAATCGTTTTCTTCGAGGTACTTCATAATGTTCGAATACAGTATATGTTCTAAAACCCTACTGCAAATCGACGTTAGTGATATAGGCCTGTAATTCAGCGAATTACTCCTACCTCCCTTTTTGGGTATTGGTGTGACTTGAGCAATTTTCCAGTCTTTAGGTACGGATCTTTCTGTGAACGAGTGGTTGTATATAATTGCTAAATATGGAGCTATTTTATCAGCATACTCTGAGAGGAACTTGACTGGTATACAGTCTGGACCGGAGGCCTTGCCTTTAAATGTTCATATGGGAAAATATATTTTTATGTGATATATTCACAAAATAACAATCTCCAGATTTTTTCCTTTACTTGTACCGTGAAATCTTGCTTCTTGCCGTATTTCATGATTTTAGGTCAACGCCAACTACCTTGTATGTTTTGATGAGAGATTGCAAGTATCAATGTATGTGACATAAATTCATTGGGAGAATCCTAAGGAAATGCAATCCGAAAACAAAGGAAGTAGGTTACAGTACGCTTGTTCGCCCACTGCCGGAATACTGCTCAGCAGTGTGGGATCCGTACCAGATAGGGTTGATAGAAGAGATAGCGAAGATCGAACGGACAGCAGCGCGCTTCGTTACAGGATCATTTAGTAATCGCGAAAGCGTTACGGAGATGATAGATAAACGCCAGTGGAAGACCTTGCAGGAGAGACGCTCAGTAGCTCGGTACGGGCTTTTGTTAAAGTTTCGAGAACATACCTTCACCGACGAGTCAAGAAGTATATTGCTCCCTCCTACGTATATATCGCGAAGAGACCATGAGGATAAAATCAGAGAGATTAGAGCCCACACAGAAGCATACCGACAATCCTTCTTTCCACGAACAATACGAGACTGAAATAGAAGGGAGAACGGATAGAGTTACTCAAGGTACCCTCCGCCACTCACCGTCAGCTGGCTTGCGGAGTACAGATGTAGATGTAGACACAGATTTTTGATTTTGCTGCCTCCTTTCCGTCACTTCCAGCAGAAGCCTCGGTGGCCAGCTGGCGCCTGGACCACCCTTCTCGACCCCCACGGCGGCGCGTGGCCACCTGTGGCTGAGGCGGATCCCTTATCTCGCCTCGCCGGCCGCTCAGCTCTCGTGGAAAAGTTTCGGGGGCGTGGGCTGTGCGTGAGCCGGCGCGCCAGCGATAAGCTTCTGCCCGCTCTCTGCTGATAAGCTGAGGCGCGGCGCGGCACCCCGGTCTGCCGGCCGCAGTCTTATCTGGGCCCGCGATGGCCAGATAGACGCACTGCAGGCGCTGGTGACGACGACGTCGACCGCCGCGGACTCGTTTGGGGTCTTATCGCCGTCGCGTCTGGCGTCAGAGGAGAGAGAGAGGGACAGACAAAAATGGCTCTAAGCACTGTGCGACTCAATCTGAGGTCATCACTACCCTAGACTTAGAACTAGTTAAACATAGTTCCTTTTCTAAATCCTCGCACGAATGAAAAAATGGCTGACATCGAAATAAGTGTCCAAGGAATATAAAAGCAACTGAAATCACTCAACAGAGCAAAGTCCACTGGCCTGGCGGGATACCAATTCGATTCTACACAGAGTACGCGAAAGAACTTGCCCCCCTTCTAACAGCCGTGTACCGCAAGTCTCTAGAGGAACGGAAGGGTCCAAATGATTGGAAAAGAGCACAGGTAGTCCCAGTCTTCAAGAAGGGTGGTCGAGCAGATGCGCAGAACTATAGGCATATATCTCTGACATCGATCTGTTGTAGAATTTTAGAACATGTTTTTTGCTCGCGTATCATGTCATTTCTCGAAACCTGTAGGAATCAACATGGATTTCGGAAACAGCGATCGTGTGAGACCCAACTCGCGTATTTGTTCATGAGACACAGAAAATATTAGATACAGGCTCCCAGGTAGGTGCTATTTTCCTTCACTTCCGGAAGGCGTTCGATACAGTTCCGCACTGTCGCCTCATAAACAAAGTAAGAGCCTACAGAATATCAGACGAGCTGCGTGGCTGGATTGAAGAGTTTTTAGCAAACAGAACACAGCATGTTGTTCTCAATGGAGAGACGTCTACAGACGTTAAAGTAACCTCTGGCGTGCCACAGGGGAGTGTTATGGGACCATTGATTTTCACAATACATATAAATGACCTAGAAGATAGTGTCGGAAGTTCCATGCGGCTTTTCGCGGATGACGCTGTAGTATACAGAGAAGTTGTAGCAATACAAAATTGTAGCGATATGCAGGAGGATCTGCAGCGGATAGGCACTTGGTGCAGGGAATGGCAACTGACCCTTAACATAGACAGATCTAATGTATTGCTAATACATAGGAAGAAGGATCCTTTACTGTATGATTATATGATAGCGCAACAAACACTGGTAGCAGTTACTTCTGTAAAATATCTGGGAGTATGCGTGCGGAACGATTTGAAGTGGAATGATCATATAAAATTAACTGTTGGTAAGGCGGGTGCCAGGTTGAGATTCATTGGGAGAGTCCTTAGAAAATGTAGTCCATCAACAAAGGAGTTGGCTTACAAAACACTCGTTCGACCTCTACTCGAGTATCGCTCATCAGTGTGGGATCCGTACCAGGTCGGGTTGATAGAGGAGATAGAGAACATCCAAAGAAGAGCGGCACGTTTCGCCACAGGGTTATTTGGTAAGCGTGATAGCGTTACGGAGATGTTTAGCAAACTCAAGTAGCAGACTCTGCAAGAGTTGGTTCAAATGGCTCTGAGCAATGGGACTTAACTTCTGAGGTCATCAGTACCCTAGAACTTAGAACTACTTAAACCTAACTAACCTAAGGACATCACACACGTCCATGCGCGAGGCAGGATTCGAACCTGCGACCGTAGCGGTCGCTCGGTTCGAGACTGAAGCGTCTAGAACCGCACGGCCACTCCGGCCTGCTTTAAACGCCCATCTGAAGATCTTTAAATAAATGAAGAGAAAAAGTACCCAAAGAGAATATTGAGCAATAAAGTAGCGTATCCATTACTTGATGGAGAAATACATCCATGTATACATCCACGGTGGAGGCAGGTGACCACTCGTATTTGGCACTGCTTTGAACTATGGAAACACCTTGATTGCACAATTCTTTATTAAGCGTTCCACATTTCAAAATTTCACCATCAGACTGAAGCTGTGGCATGAAGTGTACAAGAAAATTAATGATACAGAATATATTGTATTGTATTGTATGGAACTGGGGACCTAGAAACGACGGAAAGGCTTCGTTCCTTCCATAGCCCTCAGTCGTTCACAACCCCACAACAGGCTACAGCAGTCCACCCACCCCACTGTCGCCCCACGCCGAACCCAGGGTTACTGAGCGATTCGGAACCCAGTGGACTCCCCGAGGACCGTCTCATACCAGACCAGTGTAACCCCAAATGTTTTTCGTGGTAGAGTAATTATGGTGTACGCGTGTGTGTGGAGACAGTGTTTGCACAGCAATCGCCGACATAGCGTAACTGAGGCGGAATAAGGGGAACCAGCCAGCATTCGCCGAGGCAGATGGAAAACCGCCTTAAAAACCACCCACAGGCTGGCCGGCACACCGGACCTCGATACAGATCCGCCGGGCGGATTCGTGCCGGGGACCAGGCGCTCCTTCCCAGTCTGGAAAGCCATGCGTTAGACGGCATGGCATATGTACTTAAATGTGCGTCTAAGTATTTCTATATAGAGAAATAAAAATTGGTGTCGTACCTAAATTAAAATCAAATTTCAGTACAAAGCTCGCGAAAATGAGCACATAGACTGAATATTATACAAATTTCATCTCATGTAGCCATATTCGACAGTACTGTTGTCTATTCTAATACAACTAGTGCCAGACTGAGTGTGGCGATTAAACTATCAAAGAAGTAAACCTGGGCTAACCATAGTGAAAGAGTGACTTTACAAACAAACTTCTACGCACTGCATTGAATTACATGGCAGGACCTCGTGGACAACTTAACGAAATACATTACTGATACTTTATGGGAGAGAAACTCATACACTAACAGCATGAAAAGTGTGTCGTCAGGTAAAATCGCAAGCATTACAGAGATAGTCTTTAGTGAATAATCGAAACAGAAGACAATTGCAACCAGTAACTGGTGTGACACAACATAAACAGAAAACATGTATAAGTAATTAAATAAAATATGAGTGTGAAGGAGTAAGTTTACAGCCACCACTAAAGGAAATGTTACATAAGTAACATTAAATGTAGTCAAACTACAATAGATGAACATGTAGTAAGTGACAGAATCATTTTGTGAGTTTCGTACTAATGTTTGACTTTAATGTAAGTACGATAATAATTGAAATTTATGTATATCGGGATATTTAGATGCATACTTATGTATATGTTTTCTATCGTTAATATTCTTGTACTCTTCATTCCACAGCGTGAGACTGATGATGAAATTTTGAAACGCGTAACTTTGGTTCTTGTAAGATGACATACCGTTCAAATTATAAAAAAAAAATTGCGAACATACGTTTAAAAACATCACCATTAGCTGCAGACATGCAATAAAACGCATTCGTATAATGGAGCAACAAGACTATAACACTACGTATTTAGAAACTTATGACATACTGCCATAGTCTTGTTGGTCCTTGATACAAATACATTTTAATGATGATGTTTCTTAATGCATGTTCACAGCTTTTTTACGATTTGACGGCATGCCATTTTAAAAGCTGTAACATATTACTTTTACACTAGTGTTATGTGCATCTATTACATGTTCAATTTTATTATTAGAGTCACCTCTCCTTTTACAATTTGTTCTGCTGTAATCCATTGTTTTATACCCTACTTTAACGTACAATATTTTCTCATACAAATCTTCTTCTACTTGTTTACAGATCCGAAAACGGTTGTAGAAAACAACGGAAAGTAGTCATTGTACTTTAACTGTACACTGAAAATTGTGGTCTAGGCATAAAAAGCTTTTTACGTTAAACATTTCTTTACTTTATAAATTACATTAGGATTGCCGGCTCCACGTTGACAATGTTATGCTTCACTAATTTCGGGATATGCAGGAACGATCATCCGAACCAAAACAAAAATGCCTAGTGTACATGCGTTCTAAGGTGCTGTGAGCAACGTATGGATGCTATTCTGTCATTCTGAGTATTGGATTAATCTCAGATGTACCCTTAACCCTGTGGTTCCTGCAAGATGTAATTTCCACCCCCACACTACTACAGAAGTCAGACAGACGCTCCTAACTTTCTAAAGAGAAATGCCTGAAAAACTTTCAGCAATAAATATCTTCTGGAGTCGTCCGCTGTAAGGAAATGACACAAAAATTCACAAAATTTCTTACGTAACTAGGGGATACTTGGGTACTGGAGTAGTGCTAGTTAGTGTAATAAAAACATGAAACTAACAAAAATTATTATTTTTTTTGCAAAAATTCTGTGAAATCACAATGGCACTTTTAGTTATGAACTGAACAAGTTATTTCCGGGTTCTTTTCAGAATGTGAAGTTACCACTTAAGGATAGGATTCGCTAATGAAATTTCTATACAAAGTTTAAGATCGTTATTGACTTGACAGAATGGCTGAGAGCCGAGCCTACTCAACTTGAATAATTATCCGTTAGAATGTTGCTAGGTACGGTCGAGGCTGTCGCGTGTGAAATGCAGTGAAGTGTACTGTTGTGGAGGAAATATGGGGCTCGCAAGAGCTGTAGTGCACAGTACCTTAAGCTGCGATGACTGTTGTCTGCGCCGCTCGCTGCTGACAAATAAGATAACTCTCGTTCTATCTGGATTGATCTTCGCCAATCAAACTCTCCCTACGCCTTGATGAAGTCAAGGATTCCTATTCGCCCCTAGTCTAACTATTGGCATGGTACACCGGTCAGATAACCAGTCCACCGCGATGCCACTCAAAAATTCGCTCGCAGCCGTTTAACTATAACTCTGTCCATTCACACCGCACGATAAGTGTGTCGGCCAACACAGTGAATAACGCTTAATCGCAAGGGCTCAATATAGAGTCGCACTTCGATTCGCTCTTGACTGAGGTGCTCTCCCAGTGAAGTACTGAGGAGAGACTTGTTCCTCTCTCCAAGAGCGACAACGGAACGGCGCCTCTCCACCCCAGACGTGAAGTGGTATATCTTTTGGTCTCTTCCATTACTCCTTCAGCTCAAGGGGTCAGAAATATCGTCTGCCAATCAGCATTGCTCTTCTAAAACGGGAGAATGACATTTCGTTTAAGGGGACCAATCCGGAAATCTGTAGCATCGGCGTTTGGGGTTTGCTGTCTCCCTTTGAAAATCTCTGAAACTGTGTGCTATGTTTTTATAGAGTGCGTAGGCTGTGCACTCCCACACAATGTAGCGGAATTTGCTTTTAAGCCGAACACGGGGGCGTTCTCCTTTTCACTCGGCCAAATGCTGTCTGTTCTACGGGCGGTTGCCAGCCGACGTAGATAGGTTGACTCGTCCACTGAAGGGACTGGCCTCCTGGCGTGCAGTTTGCCTCTCACGAACTAAAAGCTTTTGTGACTGTTGTGTCTTGAATGTGTGTGTGTACGCCAGCCTCGAGTATTTCAACCTCGGTGCACACTCGCGATTTACTTGTTATTTGCATATCGTTTACATGAATTCATACAACATTGACTTTATCTTCTCGAGTTTGGGTTCGAATGAAGCATCTTGATGTGCAGAATATGGCTGTGAGGGCGGAATGTGTAAGGAATGAAGGTCAGAAGACCATGACGTCTTACAGTGCATATGTGAAGAGCTACGAGCACTTACTCTTCCTCGCTACTGTAGACCACATCTCTTCTACTGAACAAGTGATCATAGCCGTTAAGGTATGCATCTTTCGACTCATGTTTACCGGACTTTTTGTTTCGGATGATATATCCATCAATATTTATCATTCCTCCGAGAACGCCCTTTGAATTCTTTCACATTATCCAAAACAGTCTAATAATGTTCATGTAGCTGAACGGTTCCAAGCCTGTAGTGACCCACTGGATCTGAGTTAAAGATGTCGTCAAACCAGATTTGAATTGCTTTTTCGTCCCAAAAGGAATTTTCTTGACGGTTGTTCGATAGAGAGCTGGAAGGGTAAACATTTGAGGGCGTAATACAAGAACAATAAGTTCGTGTCGGGTGTCTTCCCAAAGAAAGGCCTAAACAGTTTTCTCTGTGACATCAGCAGAGAGTGTTATCGCCTAGTAGCAACACATGATGCAGTTCTGTCTGCCATTGTTGTTAAGCTACGACTGAAAGGTGTATCACTTGTTGGCAGCTGCGAAGGACGCATGCCTATGGGGGGTTCGTAGAACACATACCCTTTTTCAGCCACCAGATGAAAAATATTATGTTGCCACTGCTGTTTATTCGAGTATGTGTCTTTTGTTAGGGCTCACCTGTTAATTTCTTCTACTAAGTTACTCGTCACCAATAACAATATTGCAGAGGAACGCTCAGTGAGCGAACTAGCGACGTTCAGGGAAATACGCAATAATATACACCCGTTTAGTTTCTGTTGTTTTGAAATATAAAATTTCCTGTAATACATGTCCAGCATTTTATATTGGACAGACAGGCAGAGCTTTCAACGTAAGATACAAAGAACATCTTTTAGGCAAAAAAGGCACTAACGTGCACAATTCAACATTTGCAGAACATCTTTTCGTAACAGGGCATAACCCCAAAGAATTAAACGAAATGACAGTTCTGCATAGAGAAAAGAAAGGGAGAAAACTTGATATCTTGGAAGAACTTGAAATTTTCAGGCACACACCAAATAAAGATGACATGTTGAATGAACAAGTACAGTTGAAAAATAGAAATTTCTTTAATGGTTTTAAACCAGTGCTCCCAGTTGTATGATTCTTATAATCTAGGTTCTCTCCTCCTTTTCAGAAACATTGTTTTACCTCTGTTAAGTTACGCTCATTACTAACACACCAGATGACCTCCGTGCCCCAGTTATGCAAGCTTTCTTTTCAAATTTTGTGTCATATAATGAACTGATGTTCTTCATTGCGTATGTAATTTCAGTCGTATTTAACTCTGGTTCTACCTGTGCTACGTAAAACGTAGCGAACTATGTACTATTTTATCCCGTTTGAAGCTCATTTATAAATGTTACTCAGTAATTTGTAAAATTAAGTTTTGTTAAAAGCTGTATTTGCTATGCGTATAATTTTCTTCAGAAAATGTGTAATATACAAAATTGTTTTGCTCACGTTACTAGTGGCCCGCCTGTGGCGCGCCCTACCTTACGTTTACTTGGCAGCGTGACTAGTTGCCACACAGTCAGTCTCGTCATACCACACCAGCGTTACGTATGTTTTAATGTTTGACTTTTTGAAGAAGATTATGTCTTATATTTTAATGTATGACTTGAGCAACTCAGCTCTTAAATCACTGTACATCTTTGACGATATGTTCTTCATGTAAGTACTATTTGTTTCACACTCGTTTACATTAATGTAAACTTTTATTAGACAAGATATTTCATCTGACATATTCATCCCACCACCTTCCCCAATCCCATCTTGACCGGTTCACCGCTTGGTGCGACCAGTGTTTGCTCAAGGTCAATCCCTCCAAAACCCAGGCGATCATTGTAGGCAAAACCACCCCTTCCTTCCGCCTCCTTGATTTCTATCTCACCATCTATGGCCGTCCTATCGCCCTCACCCCCACCCTCAAGTACCTTGGCGTCACCCTCGACCGTCGCCTCTCCTGGACTCCCCATCTCTGGACAATCCAAGCCAAGGCACGCTCCCGACTCCGTCTCCTTGAGCTCCTTTCCGGCTGTACGTGGGGTCTGGACCCCTCCACCATACTCCACACTTATAAATCCCTCATCCGCCCTATCCTCTGTTACGCCCATCTGGCCTGGATCTCTGCCCCCCCCTACCTTTTATAAATCCCTCCAAATCCTCGTACGCCATGCTCTCCGCCTCGCCTATTGCATCCGTCTCCCCTCCCCCATGCGGATCCTGTACGATCTCATCCCCTTCCCCCACCTCCTCCTTTTCCACTTCCGCAAACTCGATCCCCCTCACCCGCTTGTCTCGCCCATCCTCTACCACCCCCGCCGCTGCGCGTCCCACCCGGTCTCCATCTCTCCACCCTCCTTACCCTCTCCCAAGGTGGCTTCCGCCAGCTGCCCCTCCCTGATGATGTCCTCCTCCCCTCCATCTACCCCTCCTATCAACTTTGATCCTCCCCCCCACTTCCTGTGTCCTTTCCTTTAGGCACCCTCCCTCCCTTCTCTTTCCTTTTCCCCCATCCCCTCCCTCCACCCCTCTTCCCCCGGGCTTCCCCACCCCCTTCCTCCCTTCCCCCTATCTCCCCTGCCTGTGGCATCTCTGCTCTCCCCTCTGCCTCTCCCACCCCCCCTCCTCCTCTCTTGACAGGTCCCCGGACTCGTACACGGTTACTGAACATTCGCGCGTCGGAGATCAACGCCTCGTGTTCTGTGTGTGCCGTCGTTTTGTGCTTAAGTGGTTCAGTGTTATTCGTTTTGTGCACCTGCGTTCACGTGTGACAATTTTCGTCTCTGTATGTGTCCAAGTGTCTGAACAATTTTATCTTGGACTCTACACCCATGAACGGCACCTTGTATTTTAAAAAGTGTTTGTCTCCGTTTATATGTCCACCATCTTTTTTTCTCTAATTGTCTTCATTTGTATCTTTGTGTTTCTCTGAGGCCAAAGAGCGGCGTAGTATGCTGCTGCAGGCCTGCCTGTAACCAGGTTTCAAAATAACAATAAAGAAAAAAAAAAACATATTCATTTTAGGTAATTACCTTACCTTCTGATGAAGTCTCCCTTAGAGGTGGCGAAACCTGGTCAAGATATATAGAATATATATGCAACCGGTTAGCAGATTTTTACATATTTTTCAAAAAAGTTTTGAAATATAGCAGGCAGTACTCCTAAACCCGACTTCTGGACCGTGCCTGCTGAGTGCATACGTCAGACGAGTGTAAAATGGTCCCACTTCGTTAGGTATGTCAGTTATCGAGATTTCCTGTAAGTTGAAAATCATTCATGACAGAATGATGTTTCTCGAAACAAACAAATCCTTCTGCAACTTGTTTTGCCCGAAAATTCTCGCCCCACACGCAATGCAAACGAGAGACCAGCGCTGCCTTCATCCTTCTAGTATATCCAAACCGAACGATACGTCACGAATGTTAGATATGTTTCCACTTGCGACTCTTGTTTTAAAACTGTCATACAACGTTCATAAGTTACAAGCGTGTAAAATCCAAAACGTATCTGCAAGATGAATACTAGAGCTTCAGACAAAAAATGGTAAATGATAAATACACTCGTAGTGCCGCGGTCGCGTGGTCGGGCGGTATATGACGTGGAGCGGCTGGTGACGTCTGGCTACTAGCGACTAGGTCTCGAGCGTATAGTGTTCTGACATCGAAGATGCCACAAATTGTTTTGCGGAATTGTTTCCTGACGTTTTTGCTGTGACTGGTGGCTTAGAAAGTGAAGTGAGTTCTCGTTGAGGTTCCATTGAGAGGCACCCACTTGCCTTGCTCATACTGTGGCATCAAGCTGTCAGGCCTGCAAGATGAGTGGTCTGCCAAGCGAGTGGATTTATTCTTATTTATTGAGTAACATCAATGACTGATTATCAGCTCTAGTACTCACAATACAATTAAGCTACAAATTATTCTCCTGTTTGAATATTACGCAACGGAAACGGATAACGCACATCTGACTATTAGTAATTTACACAACTCTGATTGTTACCCAACGGCTTTGATCAACACGTGGCCATCGCACTGAATATGAATGGCGCACACGTTATCAGATAAATTCTATTATGATTCACGGATAACCTAAACACACCATTACATTTTATACTACAATTACACATGAGAAACTCCGCCCAGTGGGCATGGCTTTACATTGGTGATTGTCTTATGGTTTCGTAATGATCTAACGCTACAGTGCACTGTCTGGATAGGATGGTGGATCTTTTGCTATATGTCACTCTTCGACTCTCACACCCATCATCACGAAAATTTACTCCAGATCGAGCGGTACAAAAAGGAACATGCATAACCCACTGCCTCTGAACTTATCTAGCTACTCTCCCATGCAAACCACACATACTTAAATTACATGAAATACACCACACTGGAAACATAGAATACAACACAAAGAATAATCACAACGTTAGAACCACATCACTTTCAGCTTTCCCACTTTAATTAGTTTTCATCCCAGTTTCACACGACACTGCCCCACTTCGTAACTTTTCTTTCCTACTACGAACTCTGGAGGATATATGTACGTCTTCCTGTGCAATGCAAGCCAAGTGGCGTAGCTGGATAGACGGCTGACTCACCTCGCTTCTCTCTCAGAGTATTAGAGTTTGAATCTAAAGTCACACGGAAACGTAACACACAAAGTAATATTAAGATCATATTCGTCACACACGCGAGTCCTCAACTGATACCTTGGACGAGTACTTCTCTTTATCCTTTGTCTCGTACCCAGATTGAGACTCACACAGTACTGACCACGTGGAAGTGCTCGTCTCTTATTTTTAAGTCCTGCACACGCCATTTCTTAAATATTTCCAACTTATAGTACACACGCCAGTAATTCAGCTTAACTTTTGCACTTAGTACTAGCAGTCGCAAGTATTTCAACTTATTGGTACACATGGTTTCATTGTGACCGTTGGTCACTTCAAATGGTTCAAATGGCTCTGAGCACTATGGGACTTAACATCTGAGGTCATCAGTCCCCTAGAACTTAGAACTACTTAAACCTAACTAACCTAAGGACATCAGACACATCCATGCCCGAGGCAGGATTCGAACCTGCGACTGTAGCAGTCGCACGGTTCCGGACTGAAGTGCCTAGAACCGCTCGGCCACCGCGGCTGGCGTTGGTCACTTCTGAAGATTACTACGATCCCCTTAATATTACCTGCAGGTCATTTAATTCTGCCCCCAAAAGTTCCTGAAATAGAGAAATTATTATTCCAATCTACTCTTAAGTATTTCACATGCATACCATTCTCTCCACTCTTTTGTCTTTACGGAGCACACCTAAGACAGGTCTTACCAACACAGATCCAGTGCCAGAGTGCTGAAACATGGCCGTTCTTCAGGTCATCTAGCACCTCCGCCGAGGTGGGGAGCACCATGCTACCGTATTGGTCAGCCACATTTCAGGCGCTCAAAGCTCAGGTAAATTTCATCTCTTTGGTTCCACCAAAGGTGACCAAGGTCCGTCTCAAAGATGATCATATACTGCACATTCATTATCTACGGTTAGCAGACGACCTTACATTCATTCATTTCACAGATCTCACCAAATTGGATGTGGGGATTTATTTTGTGGGAGTGCACACGTGATCAATTAAATAAATAAATTGTCATTCTTTCCCACACTGGTATCTGGCATCGGTGTATTAAGTAAAATTGAGTTATTATTACAAAAAATATTTTGTTCTGGCAAGAATAACGAAGAATGTTGTAGCTATTTTCAATGTTGGTTTTTTTTTTTTTTTTTTTTTTTTTTTTTTTTTTTTTTTTTTTTTTTTTTTTAGCAAAAGTACTGTGTAGCGAGTCACGTTCGCGATGAAAATAACTGCGAATACTTTACACGCTGGTGTCCAAAATTAGAGCAACAAACCATTATTTCCCCATCCTGTGTCTAATTCACGATATAATCATACAAACTGTCAACAGATGTCCGTACGATCGCACGGAAGATGGAATTCCAGTCAACGGACATCCACGCCAGCGATGACATCAGGGGACCTATGACCTATGAGACGGGATCGCTGTGTACACAGTCACAGCCGACGCAGTAACGCACAGAGAAGACTCTGCGGTGGAGGGCCACAGGCAGAATGGACGCAGGGCTGGTGAGGCCCGATGGCTCGACGAGAATCCTCCCGTTGTTTCTCCGACGTGGCGACAGTTTATAGAGACTGAAACCAGGGCATGGCCAACGATGTGTGACATCAGAATGAGAGGACTGTTGTGTGGCTGTAAGGTCTCGACAGTACCGCCTTAGTAGTGCTCGGTAACTGGCATTTGACGTCGCAGCATCCTCCGAGGCAAACGGTGTGCAGAAAACTTCGCCTGAGTGGCCTTCATTGTCGGAGACATGCTGTATGTGTACCGCAGACGCGTCTTTTTTCACAGAAGGGGACGTCTAGAGTGGAGTCGTCAACATGCCACCTGGACATTCGAACAGCGGGCCAATGTCCTTTTCGCAGATGGTTGCCGATTTGGTCTGGAGAGTGATGTATTCGCATCTGGAGGGGCCCTGGTACCTGAGTCGTCAGCGCGACGGAATGTCACACCTAACGGCCCGGTTCGATTCCCGGCTGGGTCGCAGATTTTCTCCGCTCAGGGACTGGGTGTTGTGTTGTCCTAATCATCATCATTTCATCCCCATCGACACGCAAGTCGCCGAAGTGGCGTCAAATCGAAAGACTTGCACCAGGCGAACAGTCTACCCGACGGGAGGCTCTAGCCACACTGCATTTCCATTTTATCTGGAGGGCCGTGGAACACGATGCAACGTACTACTATGTTTACGACGTTGCTCATCGAGCCATATACGTTATCTCGCACTTCTAGCTGCTTCTCTCACACAAATAATGATAAAAATTCAGGGTCGCCACCAGCCCAAGCCCTTCATAACCATTTAGAAAAAACGGAGCTGGAAAATTATTAGTTTAATTACTTTAATAATTTAATTACAAGTATGCAAATTTCTTTAAGTAGCCAGATAAAAAGCACTCCATGTCGTGTATGAAGCAACTTGATTAATTCAGGATTGGAAATCAGAGTAAGGGGGTAAGATCAACACCACAGAATTTATCTTTCACGTAGATTATTTATTTTATGTAAGTATTTGGTTGCACATCCTAACTACACATAACTGGTGCCTGACTCGAAATATTTAAGTGAGAATTACATGTGAATGAAACAGAGCACAATTTAACTGCAGCAAGAAGAAACACAGAAGACGGGGGTGGGAGACAATTATACTATCATCTACTTTGCATTAATACCATAAAAATATCTAAGTGAAATTTGCATTGCGATTCTATGCATGCTCTCATCTGGACAGAGGTTTAGCCAATACACCAGGCTGTGCGATAATTATTTAACATACTAACTGTGTCTGCTGCTTGCAACCGGCCAAACTAGAGCACGTGGTGCATTCCGAATCAAACTGTTGTGCTGCTTTGTAGAAAGTGCACGAAACAGCAGATATTCTTGCAGAAATTGTATCTCATTAAACAAGCAAACTGTTAACATAAAGCCTATTGCGGTGCTATGGTAAACCAGAAGGGTCATTGATTACCAAACACGTGGCACAAAATCGACACACAAAGACAAAAGCAATTTCCACAAAATATAAGATTAAAAATCATACTCGCTTCAAGCGCTTCAGATAAGCTAAAGTTCTTAAGTATTTCAACACTTAACGAAGACCTAACTCAACCTGCTTGCTATCACCTGAAACTCCCCGTACTCACCAAGCGTTCACCGAAGAGTGCCCCTTTCTCTTTCCAGATTACCCAGCTTCCCGTGCAGGGGAAGCTACCAGAGGGAGGGGTAGCCCTCCGTCACCAACATCACACACAAAAACAGCCTTCGACTAAGATGGGTAAACCTCTCTGTTCAGGTATTGGAAACCTAAGTTGGTCATCCTGTGCTCTCCTTCGAACGAGAAGTAACATCGTCTGCTCCCAGCATACGATGACGAAGTCAGCGTTTCCCACAAAACAAAACCGAAACCCCACATTAAAACACACATATAATAATCAATAGGCCTTATTTGAGTGCTCAGCCTTCCTGGAAGAGTTCATGAACTGAGCTAAAATCTGGTAGTAAACTGAATAAGTTGTACCGAATTCTACAAGCGTCTTATGAAACGACTTCACAGAGACTTTTCAACGATTTCGGGACCCAAATATTATGGTAAGAGACCGATATCGAGCAGGATTCCTAATGGTGTGGGCGGAGATTGTGTTTATCACTCGAACACCCATGCATGAAATTTTCGGGCAAGGCTTTACTGCTGTCAGATATCGTGACGAGATCTTGGGTTCTCATGAGCGGTTTTTGCGAGGTGCTGTGGGCTCAACTTCGTATGATGGCCGATAACGCTCAACCCCATAGAGCTCGGGTGGTCGGTGTTTTCTTGGAAGCGGAAGATGTTGCACGCACGGCGTGGCCTGCTCGCTCTCCCGATTTGAATCCCACAGAGCTCGTCTGGGAAGCACTGGGGAGGCGGGTTGCGTCACGTCGGCACCCGCCAGCCATCCTCCGAGACTGGCGAGCGGTTCTGCACCAAGAATGGTGAATGGGCATTACTGCCTCAACATCAGACTGACGATGTTATTTACAGCACGGTCTGTCGTTGTCAGGCCTATGTTGCCGTCAGGGGTGGTCACACCCCGTAACTGAGCACGTTAACCAGTTGTCAGAATGTGTCTGCAAATATGTTAAGTTGAAAAAACGAAGGACATTTTTGTGTACCGTTATGCATGTTGCAGTTGTTTACGTTTTGTATTTTTACACTGTTTCTACTGTACTGATGTTGTTGTGGTCTTCAGTCCTGAGACTGGTTTGATGCAGCTCTCCATGCTACTCTATCCTGTGCAAGCTTCTTCATCTCCCAGTACCTACTGCAGCCTACATCCTTCTGAATCTGCTTAATGTATCCATCTCTTGGTCTACCTCTACGATTTTTACCTTCCACGCTGTCCTCGAATAGTAAATTGGTGATCTCGTGATGCCTCGGAAGACGTCCTACCAACCGATCCCTTCTTCTTGTCAAGTTGTGCCACAAATTTCTCTTCTTCCCAATTCTGTTCAATACCTCCTCATTACTTACGTGATCTACCCATCTAATCTTCGGCATTATTCTGTAGCACTACATTTCGAATGCATCTATTCCCTTCTTGTCTAAACTATTTATCGTCCATGTTTCACTTTCCATACATGGTTATACTCCATATAAATACTTGCAGAAACGACTTCCTGACACTTAAATCAGTACTCGATGTTAACAAATTTCTCTTCTTCAGAAACGCTTTCCTTGCCATTACCAGTCTACATTTTATATCCTCCCTATGTCGACCATCGTCAATTATTTTGCTCCCCAAATAACAAAACTCCTTTACTACTTTAAGTGTCTCATTTCCTAATCTAACTCCCTCAGCATCACCCTATTTAATGCGATTACATTCCATTACCCTCGTTTTGCTTTTGTTGATGTTCATCTTATATCCTCGTTTCAAGACACTGTCCATTCCATTCAACTCTTTTAGGTCCTTTGCTGTCTCTGACAGAATTGCAATGTCATCAGCGAACCTCAAAGTTTTTATTTCTTCTCCATGGATTTTAATTTCTACTCCAAATTTTCCTTTTGTTTCCTTTACTGCGTGCTCAATATACAGATTGAATAGCATCGGGGATAGGCTACAACCCTGTCTCACTCCCTTCCCAACCACTGCTTCCCTTTCATGTCCCTCGACTCTTATAACTGCCATCTGGTTTCTGTACAAATTGTAAATAGCCCTTCGCTCCCTGTATTTTACCCCTGCCACCTTCAGAATTTGAAAGAGATTATTTCAGTGAATATTGTGAAAAGCTTTCTCTAAATCCACAAATGCTACAAACGTAGGTTTCCCTTTCCTTAATCCATCTTCTAAGATAAATCGTAGGGTCAGTATTGCCTCACGTGTTCCAACATTTCTACGGAATCCAAACTGATCTTCCCCGAGGTCGGCTTCTACCAGATTTTTCATTACTCTGTAAGGAATTCGGTTAGTATTTTATAGCCGTGACTTATTAAACTGATAGTTCGGTAATTTTCAGATCTGTCAACACCTGATTTCTTTGGGATTGGAATTATTATATTCTTCTTACTACTTCGCCTGTCTCATACATCTTGCTCATCAGATGGTAGAGTTTTGTCAGGACTGGCTCTCCCAAGGCTATCAGTAGTTCTAATGGATTGTTGTCTACTCTGGGGGCCTTGTTTCGACTCACGTCTTTCAGTGCTCTCTCTGTGGTAACGAAAACCAACAGCAGGAACGCCTTGGGCTGAGGATCGGAGCCGCCAGGCGGGGAAGCCGCCGGTGGTGGAGCACGCACCACCGGGTAAACACAGGACGAGTCGAAGAACAGACCAACGACAACCGACAACAACCACCACGACCGACTATGAGCGACACAACGAGGAAGAGATAAACAACGGAGGTTTGTAGAAACCACAACACCAAACACCAACAGTAATCCACTCGGAACCAGAGCCAGGCAAATGTCAACAACGAGCAACGACCAGAACGCAGTACCGCCGAGATAGAGACGCAATCCAGAGCGAGTACCAGACTGGCTGGACTAGGGCAGAGCGGGTCCCTATTTACGAAACCGGAGGGAGCGGCTATTGGCCGCTGTCTGCACGTGGCTTAGCGGTGGCGCCCTCGCTGCGAGAGAGCCGCTGCGCGGAATAGCCGCCGCGGAGGCGGAACCCTCTATGGGCTGACCACGTCCATTTGTTCTGCCGCGTGTTCCACTTCAGCGGCGGAAGGTACTAGACTCTCGAACTCCTCACGCAGTATCATATCTCCCATTTCGTCTTCATCTACATTCTCTTCCATTTCCATAATATTGTCCTCAACTACATCGCCCTTGTATAGACCCTCTATATACTCCTTCCACCTTTCTGCTTTCCCTTCTTTGCTTACAACTGGGTTTCCATCTGAGCTCTTGATATTCATACAAATGGTTCTCTTTTCTCCAAAGGGCTAGTGTACTATCATCCCATTGTCAGAATAAATGAAAAAAAAATGAAGAATCAAAAGAAGCCATAACCAAGAGCCGAAAACAGACAAGCAGCTTGGCTGTCTAATGCGATGTCTACTTCTTTTTTAAACCTTACAATTTGCTATTTAAAAAGAAGAAAACAAAATCGGAGTTAATCCTACATGGCACCGCCACTTCTACACTTATATACAAAATCCCCTTTCCAGTCGCTGCCTGCAGCTTTTTTAATTCTTTTTTTTTGTTAATTAAAAAAAACAAGACAACACAGCCGCAAAAATTAAATGAACTGTGTAATAAAATATCTGAGAAGGAGCCATGAAAAGAATATCGCAAGGACCAGCTAAGTGAACGGATACCTTGGCGACGAAATACAGGGATCAACGTATTGGCGAGTAAGTCGCGATACCGTGGTAGGCGCAAACACTTCCAGTATATCGCTGGAAGGCGAGTGAGTCCGTGTCGGTCCCTCCGTCCACAGTCTAAAGAACGTAGTGGCCCAGCAGCCAGGCAGTTGTACTTGACTTCGCCCTCGGAAAGTAGGAGGAGTGTCGATGCAACAGGATGTCAGCCGAAAACGCTATCTCGCCGAGTCGAGCTAGTTGCTTCGTGAGCATGACAGGTAAATCTGACGTGTCTACGTCGGGACAGGGACTGCACTGATCCATGACACAAAGTCCAATACGAAACAGGCGTTCATTGGTGGGTAGTAGGTTCTGTGTGACCTGATACCACGAGGACGTCACTGTCATTGGTAGAACAGGAACGTTTCAATGAAACTACGCCGTCTTTCACGAACTTTGCGACAACGCCCATTCAACAAGCACTGTACAGTCATGCCCCCACGCATTAACAAAAATGTGGTACTGAGATGCTGCCTCTGTAGAATGTCAGGCCCCAAACAACTGACAGCGATATAAAATTCAAGCGGACCACACCCTGCCTATCTAACCGATGTTAATTTAGACAAATATTTGACCCATTTGTGAAAAAACTACTTGATGCAGGACCTTAATATTTTTACTGTATCTTACATTATGCTAATAGAGTCAACTGTACTATAATCTACTTTATCCATTTTACACTTTTTAAGAAATATTTTTCTTAAATTTATTAACAAAAAATATAAATTTTTTCTGCAGAAAATAGTTTTTGTGAACTTACTAATGGGGGCATGTTAATGAATGTAGTGCCAGAAGTGGCTTTTTATTTTATGCAGAGTCTCTGAAAATTTCATTCATTTATCTATGATAGTTTCTGATATAATAGGGCATACGAACTGAAAATTTTAGTTTGCGGGAAATTGACTTTAAACAAAAAACTTTTGAAATTTGCTACTTACAGTTCCCGGCCGGGGTGGCCGAGCGGTTCTAGGCGCTACAGTCTGGGACCGCGCGTGAGCTACGGTCGCAGTTTCGATTCCTGCCTCGGGCATGGGTGTGCGTCATGTCCTTAGGTTGGTTATGTTTAAGTAGTTCTAAGTTCCAGGGGACTGATGACCTCAGAAGTTAAGTCCCATAGTGCTCAGAGTCATTTGAACCATTTTTACTTACAGTTAATTAAAACTGTCCTGCTGCATATGATGGCCCTTCTTTGGCCTCTAGCAGGTCTTCCAGCTTCTTTTTCACCTTCCTGGATGTTTGTCTTGCTTTCTTGTCCATATCAGATGCAGACCTGTGATCATTTTTAGACCAGCATTTTCAGTACCCAACACTTTCCTATACTACCACAATTGAATGTAATAATAACATCATCAACTCCTAGTTTCATTGTATGCATGCCAACAAATACAGTTTTAGGAAGGCGGTTCCAAATTCTGCTGTTGAAACATTCATTTGGGTTCTGTGTCTGCCCATGCAGACATTTCCTTAGAAGGCCACGATGAGCCAAGTCTGTGAAAATAGGGTTAATTGCTGTAATAACAGCAACAGGAAGAGAATGCTGGTGAGACTAAGATCCTCCAGTTGCCTGAGCCCTATTGTATTTGCACCACGAATTTTCTCCTGATGGAGCCAATCCGTGACATGGCTTATCGTCAGTAGAGGACTTATGGAAGAATATGGCCCAAACATCTCTCTTCATTGCCTCCAGAGTTTCTTCATTTCTCCTAATTGCCTGCCCATAGTATACCTGCAAGTTTTCTATTTCAGTTTTAGTTAACCGACCATGTCCGGTCAACAGTTTTCCATCTTCTAATTTTTTTCCTCTCATATCAACAGCTAGTTTTCGCAGTCTTGTTCCCAAACGTTTTTGAACATGGCCTACACATTCTATTTTGCTTATAATGGCATCTCCATATGGCTTAGAGTTCACCACATTCTTGTATGCCGTACTGTCACCATCGCCCAAATATCTGATGTACCATACACCTCTTGTTTCTATGGAACGATGAAATATTTGTTGTACTCCATGAACTTCCATACCACCACTTTTTCCTCTAAAATTAGCCACATATTTGTGTTCTTTATGTTCATTGACTTTACAACATTTGCAGTATTTAGACATTAGCTCCACATCTAACACTTTACCGGTGTCTACACTCGTGGCAGTCACTACTCCATTCAGAGAAGTTTCTGCCAACTTCCATCAAGTGCAACTGCAATACCCGAACATCCATTATTTTCTTCGACTGCTTCCCTAGCAGCCAGTTTCATGTTTTCCTCACTGACCTCACATACAGCTTCCTCTAATATTGCAGTCAGTTTTTCAAATTTATTGGTGGTTGATGTTCATCACTGAACAAAACGTTCTCCCTGCAACCATGCCCTTGCCAATGGACCGTAAGGCATAAATTAATCTAGTATTGATTTCATAAGGGCCACTTACATCTGGTTTTGAAGAACTCATAAATTAAATCACAAATGAGCATTTAGTGCAAATTAAATCCAAGCAATTGCTAGGCTTTTTCTCCCACTGGCACTCTCACAAATTTTCACACTCTGTGACTCACCACACTGTCTACTTTGTACAAATTTAGAAATTACATCTGATAATATTCTCAAATTTACAATAATGTTACTGCACCCCTTGTCACTTACAGTAAATTCGTTGTAACTCTCTTGAAATGGTGAGCACTTTTTGAAGAATTACAATTAGAAACATCGTAGTCAGGCGTCATAACCTCTTGTACAGAAAGCTTTGGTTCAAATGGCTCTGAGCACTATGGGACTCAACTGCTGAGGTCATTAGTCCCTAGAACTTAGAACTAGTTAAACCTAACTAACCTAAGGACATCACAAACATCCATGCCCGAAGCAGGATTCGAACCTGCGACCGTAGCGGTCTTGCGGTTCCAGACTGCAGCGCCTTTAACCGCACGGCCACTTCGGCCGGCACAGAAAGCTTTCTAAACTTGTTTCCTCTAAATTGTCGTTTCTTCAAAATGACTTTACGTTTCGTCATCTTCAATAAACAGAACAAAACACAGGTAAACAAGCACTGCAAACGTAAGTATAACAACAACTCGCATTCACACTTGAACAAAACTAAACGCGTGTTTCAAAGCGTGTTGTTTACAAACAGAAGAAACAAAAGAATACCGACCGTTGCATTCCAAGGGTAGCCAAACACTCGGGAGTCAAAAACAATCCCTAACGTGCAATGTTGGGGATATAAAGATATAAAATATATGCAGAAAAGTGGGTGACAGAAAAGTGGGCGTGGCACATAAACACACGTCGTAGGAAAATGTTCTTTAAATGCTCGAAACAAAATTTTTTAGCTAAATCGTTTTCAGAGTACTTAAATAAAATCTTAATCTATCGGAATATGATGAACACCGAAAATCGATTTTTTTCGACCTGAACCACGGTGTGGTCCCCTTAATCGACCAGCATCATCAGCCAGATCAAGACTGCCCGGCTGCAGACAATAAAATAATGCAGACGAGAATGGACGGATTCCGTGACAGATAGCCACACAAATATCACAGTCTCTTTCTTTTGACTATAGGAAAATCCCCAGACAATCGAGTGAAAGTGCACACACAACCACCTCGTATCGTGATCGAAAAATGTGATGGTTCCATAGAAAACGACTACATAGCTATCATTGTGGGAAGTGGAAAGATCTGAGCCATGTAATATACTTTGCACAAGACACGGATATCTAGGATCCGAACTGCCTGAAGCGGGTTAAAGTGAGAGGCACCCACATGCCTTGCTCATACTGTGGCATCAAGCAGTCAGGCCTGCAAGATGAGTGGTCTGCCAAGCGAGTGGATTCATTCTTATTTATCGAGTAACATGAACTCTAGTACTCACAATTAAGTTTCAAATTATCCTCCTGTATGAATAATACGTAACGGAAACACGCATCTGACTATCAGTAATTTACAGAACTCTGACTGTACACTACGCACTGGCAATACCACATTTTCTTTCTTTTTTATTTAACAGCTTTTGTCAACACGTGGCCACCGCACTGAATATGAATGGCGCACACATTATAAATTCGGGATATCATGAGAACATACAATTCGAAGGAAAAGTCCACCAATCTTTTTCTTTTCACTAATTTATTCAGATAAATTCTCTAACCTAAACACACAAATTCTATAACCTACAACAATATCACATGAGAAATTCCGCCCAGTGGGCATGGCTTTACATTGATGTATCTCTATATTATGGTCTCGTAATTATTTAACGCTACAGTGCACTTTCTGGATAGGATGGTGGATCTTTTATTATACCTCACACTTCGACTCTCACAATCATCATCACGAAACTTTCCTCCAGACCGAGCGGTACCGAAGGAACAAGCATAACCCACTAATCTTTTGAAACTACCTTGCTACTCTCCCATGCAAACCACACATACCCAAATTACATGACATACATCACACTGCAATAAGAAATATAAAACACTAAATAGTCACAACACTATCACTTTCAGCTTTCCCACTTCAATTAATATTTATCCCAGTTTCACACGACACTGCCCCACTTCGTAATTCTACTTTCCTACTATGAACTCTGGAGATATATGCACGTCTTCCTGTGCAATGCAAGCCAAGTGGCGTTGCTGGATAGACGGCCGACTCACCTTGCTTCTCTATCAGAGTTTGAATCTAGCGTCACACGGAATTATATCACGCAAGGTAATATTAAGAACGTATTCATCACACACGCGAGTCCTCAACTGATACCATGGACGAGTACTTCTCTTTATCTTTTGTCTCATACACAGTTTGAGACTCACACAGTACTCACCACCTGGAAGTACTTGTCTCTAATTTCTAGCCCTGCACACGCCATTTCTTAAATATTTCAACTTATGGTACACACGCTATTTCTTAAATATTTCAACTTATTGTACACACGCTAGTAATTCAGCTTAACTTAAGCACACGGAAGTATTTCAACTTAATGCTACACGTGGTTTCATTGTGACCGTTGGTCACTTCCGAAGATTCCTACAATCCCATTAATATTACCTGCCTGACATTTAATTCTCCCCACAAAAGTTCCTGAAATAGAGAAATTAATATTTCAAACTACTCTTAAATATTCCACATGCATACCATGTCTCCACTCTTTTATGTTTATGGAGCACAACTAAAACAGGTCTTAACAGCACAAGATCCAGCGGCAGAGTGCCGAAACATGGCCGTTCTCTAGGTCCTCTCCCATCTCTGTCGAGGTGGGGGAAGCACCTTGCTATCGTATTGGTCAGCCACATTTCAGGCGCTCAAAGCTCTGGTAAATTTCATCTCTTTGGTCCCACCAAAGGTGGCCAAAGGATCGACTCAAAGATGATCATATATTCACATTCACTATCTGCGGTTAGCAGACGACCATACATTCATTCATTTCACAGATCTCACCAAACTGGATGTAGGGATTTACTTTGTGGGAGTGCACATGTGATCAATTAAATAAATAAATTGTCATTCTTTCCCACACTGGTATCCGGCTTCGCTGTATTAATTGAAATTGAGTTATTTTACGCAAAAAATGTGTTGTTCTGACAAAAATAATGAAGTATGTTGTACCTATTTTCAATGTCGGGCGGTACTGTACCCTTTCAAAGGGAACTCCGCTCACGTTCCACTGCCGCACCTTGTATCTTCTCCGTAACCGACACAACTACACCCAAGTCTTTTTATTTTATTTTTTTTATTTCACCAGTCTTCTGACTGGTCTTATGCGGCCCTCCAGGACCTCCTCATCTCAGCGTAGCACTTGCGACCTACGTCCTCACTTATTTACTGGGTGTATTTCAATCTCTGTCTTTCGGTATAGTTTATATCCACTGCAGTTACATGGAAGCTATTCCATGATGCTCTAACAGATGTTCTACTATCCTGTCCCTCCTTCTCGTCAGCGTTTCCCATATATCCCTTACCTCGACGATTCCGAGGAGAAGTTCGTCAATCCTTACCTCATCAGAGCAAGTAATTTTCAGCATTCTTCTGTAGCACCACATCTCGAATGCTTCGGTCCTCTTCTATTCCGGTTTTCCCATAGTCCATGTTTCATTACCATACAATGCTGTGTTCCGAACCATATTCTCAGAAATTTCTTCCTCTAATTAAGGCCTATGTTTGATATTAGTAGACTTCTCTTGACCAGGAATGCCCTTCTCTGCAGTGCCAGTCTGCTTTTTCTGTCCTCCTTGCTCCGTCTGTCATGGGTTATTTTGCTGTCTAGGTAGCAGAATTCCTTAAGTTCATCTACGCCGTGATCACCAGTCCAAATGTTAAGTTTCTCGCTGTTCTCATTTCTGCTACTTCTCATTACGTTCGTCTTTCTTAGATTTACCCTCAATCCACATTCTGTATTCATTAGATTGCTCATTTTATTCAACATATCCTGTAATTCTTCTTCACTTTCACTCACGACTGCAATGTCATAAGCAAATCTTATCACTGATATCCTTTCACCTTGAATTTTAATCCCATTCTTGATCCTTTCTTTTTTAACTCCGTCATTGCTTCTTCGATGTATAGACTGGAGAGAAAGAGAAAGACTACTTCCCTGTCTTACTCCCTTTTTAATCCGAGCACTTTATTCTTGGGTTCCTCTCTTATTTTTCTCCCTTGGCTCTTGTCTTTCCCTATAGCTTACTCTTATTTTTCTCAGAATATTGAACATCTTGCATCATTTGCAACTGTCGAATGCTTTTTCCAGGTCGACAAATCCTATGAACGTGTCCTGATTTTTCTTTAGTCCTGCTTCCATTATCAACCGCAACGTCAGAATTACCTCTCTGTCGCCTTTACGTTTTCTAAAGTCAAACTGATCGTCGTCTAATATATCTTCAATTTTCTTTGCCATTCTTCTGTGTATTATTCTTGTCAGCAACTTGGATGCATGAGCTGTTAAGGTGACTGCGCGATAGTTCTCGGACTTCTTGACTGTTGCAATTTTGAGAATTGTGTGGATGATTTATTTCCAAAGTCAGATGATATATCGCCAGACTCATGTATTTTACACACCAACGTGAGCAATCGCTTTGTTGCCATTGCCCTCAATGAGTTTAGAAATTCCGATGGAATTTATCTATCACTTGCGACTTATTTGATTTTACGTCCTCCAAAGCTTTTGTAAATTCTGATTCTGATACTTGATCCCCTATCTCTTCCTCATCAGCTCCTGTTTCTTCGGCTATCACGACATCAGTAAGCCCTCCCCCTCATGGAGACCTTCAGTGTACTCTTTCCACATAGCCGCTCTCTGCTCTGCATTTAACAGCAGAATTTCAACTGCATTTCCAATGTTACCACCCTTGCTTTTAATTTCACCGTAGGTTGTCTTGACCGTTGTATATGTTGAGCCAGTCCTTCCAACGATCATTTCTTTTTCGACCACTCACATTCTTCATGCAGTAATTTCTCCTTAACTTCCTCGCACTTTCTATCCATTTCATTCCCAAGTGACTTGTATTTCTGCATTTCTGAATTTCCCTAAACGTTTTCGTACCTCCTTCATTCATCGATCAACTGAAGTACTTATTCTATTACCTATGATTTCTTCGCAGTTACCTTTTTTGTACCACAAGCTCATATGGTACTGTAACAGTTCGAGAAGAAAACACTTCTTCCAGACACTTCTGCAGTCTACAATGTTGCCAAATCATGCATGTAGCCAGACTTGGAATTCTCAGGGGCGGCCAGTTTTATTGACCACCTTAAGTGAACGACTCGAACTTAGCCAGGTTTCATGTTTGAGACTGTGGATACACTGACGAGCGCTGGGTTAACAGCGGGTTGGTCCACTTTTGTAAAGCAATAGTGCAGCGATTCCGTGCGGCACGTTTTGGACTAGTGTGGTACGTTTCCAGAGGCACATGGCACCCCACATATGTGCACGGGTCAGGCAGTTCCCACAAATTACATGCTGCTGGTTTGTCCGTGTGGAGTTGCCACACAGTAAGATGGGGTATGTGCTCCGTTGGGTGCAGACAAGGTGACTGTGGCGGCCACAAAATCAATTCGAGTTCGCAAACCACTGCAGCACGATTCACGCTCTGTGATGTTGATAGTGATCCTGCTGGATATCTAGCAGGGAGACCAAGTAAGCAAGCTGGCATGCACGTAGGTTGCAATAGTTATGCAGAGGTGAAGAGATTCCGACAGGATAGACTAACGTGAAACAATGCAGACCACAACAACAACAAAACTAAGAACAGATATGAAGTGGGGCAGACACATAAAATCAGTATTAGTAGAGGTGAATGGAAGACTCAGAAGTGCCCAAACGGTTCTCGCAAAGTCGGCGAAACTGTAAAAGTAATCGATCGCAAGAAGTTACTGCGATGAATTGCAGACTATTGGAGTCCTTATCAAGCAGACATATGTCAAGAGAACTCAGAAATGTGTTACCTAAGATTGTAACAGGTCTGTACAGCTCTTATAACAGCGTAACAGAAACGCTTAGGGAAACTGAGTGGGAATCTTTGGAAGAAACTCTACTTTGATCTCGTCATAGTGATGCGTTGTGCCAGGAGATGACGAGGATTGTCTAGCAGCCAATCTTCTTGATTGCTTAGCACCACCCAAGGGTAACGTGCAGGGTGTTTTATACCTACGAACGTGAAGCAGCAGATAGCCATAGGCAGAGCCACTAGTGGCCAAAACTATGGCCTACCTAGAGGCTCAGTTCCAGCTCCACTCCAATTTGGCAGCCTCTCAGTCCAGGA
Organism: Schistocerca serialis cubense; assembly: GCF_023864345.2. NCBI lineage: Eukaryota > Metazoa > Arthropoda > Insecta > Orthoptera > Acrididae > Schistocerca > Schistocerca serialis. The sequence goes on along the minus strand of NC_064647.1, from coordinate 55,426,169 downwards.
AGTCCAGTTATGCCGGTGATTGTATGACAGCAACACAGCACTGAAAAATATTAACAAAAGTTCTTACAATGAAGAGATAATATTTTCTTAGATGAGGACTTCAGCTGAACCGTAAAGTAACTGCATCCTCTGCCTTTCATCTGAATAATATCCTAGATAACCGTGAACTGGATTTATTTTTCGTACGTCCCGGGCTTATCTTCTCAGTAGCAAATATTGCAGCCTTGTCTGGATAAACAGAAGCCACACCACACTGGTAGATGTCGAACTACATCAAACAATGCGGACTCTTACTGGCCCAATCAAATCCACTCCATTTTCCTCGCTACCTGCCCTGAGTTGTATTCCACCAACTAACCTGAGACGAAAGCATATCCCTCTGGATGAATATAAGAAAACATGCGACAACCAATAGCTGCCAATTCCTGAGGACATACCTGTTATCTGAATGAACAGATCCGCACCATCTAGCAACCTAGCGCACCATAACCACAATCTCCACGAAGCCTGAACGCAGTATGGCACAACAACACTCCACCAGAGGCCCACAGTGTTCTCATAAACAGTGTCCACAGGAACCTGAGCTGCCTTGTAGGACATGGAGTACAGTCAACGGGACATCCTCTGTGAATATGAAGAAAAATTATGGGACCTGATCAGAATAAACAGTCTACTGTGCACAGTAGACTGATAGTAAATCAATGAAGGACGACAGTACTGAGGAGTAGGAAAACTGAGATTAGCAACAACGGAAAAAGTAGATTAGATCAAGCAGAGAGGGTATTCTTAGCCTTCTGAGAATACGTGTTTGGAGCAAAGGATAAGTTCCATGGTACCAGGGGGAGCTAGTGCAGAGGATGAAAATGGTAGAAGCAGACAGAGACTGGAATACATACGACAAATAACTGAGACTCGGGGTGCAAGCACTGCTCTGAGATGAAGAGATTGGCTCAGGAGAGGAATTCGTGGTGGACCAAACTGAACCAGTCATCAGACTGAAATAATAATAATACAAACCGTGGGCAGCCGCAGGGCTGGAGGAAACGAGGGGAAGGACCGCTTCCGCTCGCCCTCTCTCAGCCCCAGCCTTCCCAGTCGTTCTCGTGCTCTGCCTACTGCACACCCCGTCGCACTACCAGTTCCAGGTTTGAGGGCGCCCTCGTGGTCCAGCGGCCTGGGGCGACTCGGCCGTGGGAACGCCACCTGCTGTCTTCAGCTGCGCCGGGTCAGCGCCTCACCGAACTACACGGCGACTGGGCTCGAAGCCACTGCGACGTCGCCTCTGTGAGTAAACAGGTCTGCTGCAGGCTCCAGCTGACTACCCTCTGGAGCGGTCCCGACCATCCGAAGTCTGCGGCCCCCACCTCACATCACCTCATCACAGCACCGCAAACCTGCTGCTTGCTGGTAGCCAAAGCAGCACAGAACTAGCTGCTGTTATCCAATGCAATGGGGCGGGAGGGGTGTATCACAGGTCACACCGGCACACATCCCGCACTTTCACCTGAAGAACGATTTACTAACAACGTTCAAATTTACCAACAACGTTCATTTCATATTATTGCCTGTGTCAAGAGCCAGCCAACTTCTAGAGAACCTCATTTATCGCGACTAGATGAAAGCTTAGGTCATCAGGACTATCAAAAATCTGATTAAGGCAGAAGTTGAGAAAAAATTAGAATGACATTGGGGTCATTTTGCAGTAGTGCAGAACTTGTGGTGTATCACCGAGTTTTTCTGCCTTGTCGTATGGTATGGTATATACCTCCTTTTTTTAAAAAAAAATGGAGGCAGTATTAGTCAAAACTAATAAAATGAATCTAAATCACAAGCTGTTGAGATATGATTTCTGCTGGTGGTGTCCCACAGGTCGTACATATTTGAAAAATGTCATGAAACCCGCCTTAAACTGCTGATAAAATCTATCTAAACAAGCAGTTTCATCAGGTTCTTAAAAGCATTTTCAGCATCATATTTGGAGAACATAAATTCACTGACATCGGATAATAAAACCATGGATTTGTCACTGTTGTCACGTCGTAATAGAAATTAAATCGTCAGTATATAAAATGTGCTAGTGAGTGCTAGCTTTCGTGTTACATCAGCCATCAGCGTTAGCACTGAACGGATGCGTACTGCATAGAGCCGACTCAGCGTTAACTGCTTAGCACAGTTTATACAGGGTTTGATGGGCATAAGCGCGGATATTTCTATTGGTTACTGACCACGGTGTATTGGACGACATTGCATCAGTATTTACTTCATTTACAAACTAATAATTATAGGCTATTATTTGGGTCGCACCCAAGAGCAAGCCATAATGTTAATTTCCCGTAGGCAGAAGGACGTGTGTTTAAATGTGGGCATATGGACTTAAAGCTGTTAGTCTATACTGACAGGCGTAGTCCACTTAACAAACAGTGCAGTTACGACCATGCAGAAAGCATCAGTTAGTAAAGTTTGTGACGTTTTTTGTGCGAAGGCTGTACATTTAAGGTGACAAACACAGAAATATCTGCATTTGTGCTAGTTACATCTTGTATATTGCTGATGAAATTTATATTACGATTCAACAACAGAGAAAATTTCATGGTTTTTATCATCTGACGTCAGTGATTTTATATTCCCCTAATACGATGCTGTAAATTCTTTTAAGAACCTGATGATGGTCAGTTGACCGAAACTGGTTGATTAGATAAAGATTTTATCAACAAGTCGAGGCGGCAATCTTGACGTTTTTCTGTTGAAATATGGTTCAATCTTTCATTTACATCTGTCTGTTACATAGGCGTAGACACCAGAAGCACCGCTGGATGTGGTTACTACGCACATCGTTCAGTCCAGCCCTTCTTCACACTCAATCACGCACTCTCCAATACAACTGCCCGCATTTGGATTGCTCCACAAGTATTGGTCAAACGGTCCTGTAACGTCTGCACACTGTCGATGTGTTCGACGCACACCAGTGCCTTTAAATGCTCCCACATCTAGAAATCGAAATGGACTCTGGTCTGGTGAATGGTGAGGACTTTCTACCAGACCACTTCAATCAATCCGTCGCCCATGAGGTGTTGCAGTTAGGTTCTGTCACACGATCCATAGAAAATAGGGCGGTACTCTGCCTTGGATAAACCGCAGTCGTTACCTTTCTGAAAGGATGACGTTCACCAGTTGCACTGGTCATTCATTGCACAGAAATCGGTGGAACACCTCACAATCCGTTTGGTGAAGGATATGACCCTTTGTTTCGCCAATCGACAATTCTTGCCCAGATACTGATGCGATCCTGCTGCCTCTCCGCCGTGATTGTTCAAGGATTTGCATCTGCCCACACGTACATATTGTGGTAATTTACTGTGCCATCTCAAGTGGACCCTGCCTCATCTGTAAATAAAATGCAATATGTGAACTGCGGATCTTCAGCAGTCAACAATAGAACACATTGGCACAACTAGAATTGAGCATGGTGGTTTGTCGGCTGAAGACGTTGAACATAAAATAACTACTCGTGCACAACTGACCACGCGAGAGTGCCGTTGATACTACAATTATTCGCACTCTTGTTTCAGAATCTTCTTCTACGAGAGCTGTTCGGAAAGTAAGGAACGATAGGTCGCGAAATGGAAACCACAGTGAAAACCAAAACCGTTTTATTTGCAACTGTTAGCTACACCTTCGAGCTACTTCTCTACACAGTCACTGCTCAGACGTAGGCATCTGTCGTAGCGTTGCACCAACTTTTCAGTTCCCTCGTTATAGAAGACAGCCGCCAGTGCTTTTCACAATTTTCTACTCTGGACTGCAGCTCGTTGTCTGTGTCAAAATATTGTCTTCATAGCCAGCGCTTCATTTGAGCGGAGATGAACCTCAGAGGCTGTATTGTGGGTGATCAAACACTTCCCATCGAAAACGCTGCAGGAGCAGCCTCATTGCCCCTGCAGAGTGCGGCCCAGAATTGTCGTGCAGAACGAACCGCATGGCTGTTATGTCATGTGGACTGCATAGCTTCAGGCGTATCTTTCGCCAGGCGCTCATAATTGGCGGGAGGCGCTAATTTCCAGCCGTCTTTACGTTCTCACTGAGAGCTCAGAACTGAAAAGACCGACATGATGCGATCGACGGGCGTACTACACACAGTACCCAACGCACCTGTGCAAAGCTTCATCAGATTTTCACTGTATTTTCCATTTCGCGACCGATCGTTCCTTACTTTCCCTCGTATGTCTCGCAATACCAGCTCCTCCATCTCCAGCATGTGAAATGTACAAGGTCTATAGTGGCCCACTGTCCTTGCTGTGAATGATCGAGTGCCTGCAAGTCAGTGGAATAGGCTGTGGAACAGTATTGCAGAAGGAATGGCGATTTGTAGATGTCGATCGGCATTCATTTCACGGGATGGCGATAATTTCCATTGGCTAACCAATAATAGAACACGGTGTTAGCCATTCCCTCGTACATAGTAGGCCTCCATCTCTCAGTATTGCAGGTTTCCATTCCACTATTTACAGTACAGTTTCTTCACATTGCATGGAACCAACTATCTGGTTCTGCTAACGTTGGACCCAGGCAGTACAACCTCAACTGGCTGGTACAGCAGATCATTGCGCTGCCTTGCCTGGCATCGTCGCCACCACCAGTGCCCTGCAGACTCCAACCACTCAAAAAAATCAAACGGCTCTGAGCACTATGCGACAACATCTGAGGTTATCAGTCGCCTAGAACTTAGAACTACTTAAACCTAACTAACCTAAGGACATCACACACACCCATGCCCATGCCCATGCCTAGAACCGCTCGGCCACAGTGGCCGGCTACAACCACTCAGACGAGGACAGTGAACCACAACACTATGATGGCCCACACTATCAGGTTTCCTACCCTTATTACGAACCCTCAGCTCACAAAAATTTATTACAGGATGTTCAAAAACAATTGTCGACTACTTTGAGAGGTGGTACTATTCATCGAAGGAAGAAAAATAAGTCCAATAAACGTGGGTCCAGAAACGCATAATTTCCGAAGTAAATACGCCGGCCGGAGTGGCCGAGCGGTTCTAGGCGCTACAGTCTGGAACCGCGAGACCACTACGGTCGCAGGTTCGAATCCTGCCTCGGGCATGGATGTGTGTGATATCCTTAGGTTAGTTAGGTTTAAGTAGTTCTTAGTTCTAGGTGACTGATGACCTCAGAAGTTAAGCCCTATAGTGCTCAGAGCCATTTGAACAATTTTGAACCGAAGTAAATACGTATTTCTGGGAAGGGAAGTGCGGCGTTTGGTTGCGGATATTAGCACAGTCGTTGCATTGGTGCTCCATGAAACGTGATGGAAGGGTATTACGATGTCTTAGTCGCAGCACTCTACCTGCCGTTAGGCTATCCGCAGTTAGTTGCACGGTTCGAGTTTCGTTTAATTTTTGGCGCGTTTGTGTGCCTTTTTGTACAGTGCTATAAGCCCTGGGTACGTATCATGGTGTTTTAACCTCTTCCAAATGCGGATTCACTTATGTGCTTACTGTTATTGTGCTGTTTGTACGTACAAATGGTGAAGAAGATTTACATTTTCTCTCTTCCATCACTTGTCAGCTGCGGAAGAGAGATATTTTGCTATAGTACTGGACATAGCCGGCACGGCCGTGCCCTCGATGCAGCAAAATGTCCACAGCGCAGTGTGCCGTCTGAAAAGCTGGTCGATAGCTTTTTGCAGCGTCTGGAGGACACAGGTAGCCTCGCACCTCAGAAGACTGGTAATGGCAGGCGCAGCACATTCCGCACACCTCACATGGAAGAGCATGTGCTACGCTCGGTCGAAGAAACCTCTGGGACAAGTATGCGACGATCAGCAGCAGCAGAAGGCGTGTCTCACTCTCTTATCTGGGGGTACTTAGAGAACAGCTGTTATCCCCATATCATTACAGCGCGTTCAGACCCTAAGGCCGCATGATCATCGTGGCAGACACCGGTTCTGTCAGTGGCCATTTAAGAAGTGTGTCACAGATCCAGTGAATTTCCATAATCGGCGTGTGTGGATAGATGTAAATACCCAAGCAATTCAGGAAAGAGGGCACCAGCACCGATTCTCAATCAACGTATGGGCACTTGTACGTGGCGACAGATTAATAGAGACCTACGTGCTTCCACAGACGTTAACTGGGGCCCATTGTCTGGACTTCCTGATTAATGTACTGTCTACCTTGCTGGAGGCTGTGCCATTGACGCAACATATACAAATGTGGTTCATGCATGATGGAGCACCAGCACACTTATGTCACGATGTGCACGAACATCTGAGGGAGACGTTTCTGCATCGCTGGACTGGTCGAGGGAGGGGCCCAAAGCTAGGCCTGCTCGTTTCCAGACCTCAATCCCCTACACTTTTGGTGATGGGGGCACTTGAAGGAATTATATATGAAGATGGTAACTGTTCTCGAAAGAACAGATACCACTGATGACCGTGATTACGTATGTAGATTGTGGACAGTTGGGAAGGTGGGTCTCACGGGAGGTGTGCAAGGGATAAGCCCTTGCAGTCGTGCTATTCGTCTGTGTCCTCGGTGGCTCAGATGGACAGAGCGTCTGAAATGTAAGCAGGAGACCCCGGTCGGGGCACACATTTTCAACTGTCCCCATCGAGGTATATCAACAACACCTGTCGGCAGCTGAGGGTTTCAATTAATTATCATTTATTCTTGAAGGAATTGGTCTACGCCTCGCCAATCAACGATGTGCGGACACTAAAGGATCGCGCCATCAATGCATGCCAGCAGGTACTACAACAACCGGGTATACCTCAAACGGTGCGTTCCTTACGCCAGAGGGCAGAGGGGTGCACTGCCATGGATGGGCGCCACGCTGAACACCTCCACGTTTATTAGATTCGCCTCACAAGGGGACCCTCCATACTGTAAATCACGGATTTTGATGCGCTTCAAATTTGTTATAGAGGCACTTGGACTGAATATCTGGCTATCGACTTTTTTAGCGACGGGCCTAGGTTTTTGAGAAAATCGATTTTGAAGTTCATAGCGCGCTTTGTATACCCGTAACATTACGTATATTTAGAGCAAGTCAGCGTAGCGCAGCGGTAAATGTTCATTACTGCTGCGCTGGAGGTACCGTCTTCGAAACCTGCTTTTGTAGTTTTGTTTTTCAAAATCGACCGAATTTTTAAATTTTATTTCAAAGAAAATCAACAATCTGTGTAATGTGTGCGAAATTATAAAGATATATTCAGTTATTAATTTTTTCTGTCATACAATATTACAAAATCTTATTTTTCATCGTCCACATTGCTTGAAGTGCCGGAACAATATTGTGCGTAATACTTACCATAGAAACGAGCGAAGCACAAATTTTCGCAGCATCACGCGCATTTTATGAAAGCAACCGTCTCGCAGGCGCACGGTTTCTTCATGAGCGATACCGGGAAACACAATTCTTTTCCATTCAAAAAGATTTCTCATTCATCCGCTAATTTCGATGCGAACCATTCGTATATAATCATGCTTTCAAAATTAGGTGCGCTGAATTGATGTAGGATTTGCGAAGGTAATGTTATCGAATCTTCCCTAGAAGCGATCTCTCTATTGTCTTTCATCAACTCGGGAGCATTCTGAATAATTTTCGTGAAGATTTTCACCTCTCAGTAAAAATAAACATCGCAGGGCTGGCAGTAAGGAGCGCACTGTGGTGGGACCACTTGTAGGGCGCAGGTGCTCGCTTTCCTTTCACCAGTGAATAGATGATCGTATGAAGTCGAATCGCTTTGCGCGCCCCCCGCATCGATAATGTACAAAAAAAGTTCTGGCCCACGTACAGAAGAATTACAGAACACAAACGTTCTTCGTACACCAGTTTCTTGAACTTACCGGATTTCATGCAGGACACGACTACATTTCTGTATTTCCTACTTAATTCGTCTACTCGTTTTTGAAAGTTAGGACCAAATTTTCCGTAAGGTTCTTGTATACATAAAAGAACATATGGGAGCAGGATTCGAACACGGTACCTCCACGGCGGTAGCCGCGGACCTTTACCGCTACGCTACGGTGACTTGCTCTTAATGTATGTAATGTTAAGGGTATACAAAGCGCGCAATCAACTTCAAAATCGATTTTCTCAAAAAGCAAGGCCCGTGGCTAAAAAACGGAATACCCAAGTACTCAGGATAAGTACCTCTACAACATATTGGAAGTGCATCAAAATTTGTGATTTACAGTATGGAGGGCTCCCTTGTCAGAAAGTATATATTTCCGGATCCATGGGTTCAAATGGCTCTGAGCACTATGGGACTTAACATCTGAGGTCATCAGTCCCCTAGAACTTAGAACTATTTAAACCTAACTAACCTAAGGGCATCACACATGCCCGAGGCAGGATTCGAACATGCGACCGTAGCGGTCGCGCGGTTCCAGACTGAAGCGTCTAGAACCGCTCGACCAGACCGGCCGGCTCGGACCCATGTTTATTGGACATATTTTTCTTGTTTAGGCGAGTACTACCATTTCTTGAACACCCTGTATAATTCAAATGGTCATGGTGAATAGGGTACTGAAATGAAATGTTGTTCTGTTTAGACTTAGTTTATTACAAAGCCAACACGTGAACTCGCAGATAAACTTACAAAAAAGCGAACACGAAACAAAATACACGGTGACAGATGATGCTGATGCTTGGTGGAGTTATTAAGAGGGAAGGGGGTGAAGCTTAAACGAAGCCTCCCTCAATGTAACAGCAACCACGCTTTCTGGCTACATGTGAGGTACGGACCGAGATTGTGCACCGCTACCTTAACGTCAATACGACATAGCTTGGTTGAAACACAGGACTGCAGGTAGATGGAGCGGCTGCAGTGAAGATTAACTGCTCAGACAAAGATTGTTAATAGGGCTGAGCTCCCGATATGCTCATCACTGAACTGCTCAAAAGGTGATGTGGAGATTGGCCATAGGTGTGCAACTGTAAAGACCGCGACCGTCGTATCTTCGAGCCGAGATGTACAGAGAATCACGACTGACGCGCCGGAAAAACTAAGACTGTCCGCTGTGGCGTCTCTCCACCAATTTGCCAAGCATACAGCGTACCTCGGCCGAACTGCTCAGACCGTCTTCTGCAATTTACATCCACTGAATGCCACGAAAATCCCTCCCTCTCCGACACCAAATCCACAAGGAGTCGCCGGCCGCTGTGGCCGAGCGGCTGTAGGCGCTCCAGTCCGGGACCGCGCTGCTGCTACGGTCGCAGGTTCGAATCCTGCCTCGGGCATGGATGTGTGTGATGTCCTTAGGTTAGTTAGGTTTAAGTAGGTCTAAGTCTAGGGGACTGATGACCTCAGATGTTAAGTCCCATAGTGCTCAGAGCCATTTCAACCAACCACAAGGAGTCGCCCAAAACAGTTCCCTTCAAACGCCAGCTTGTCCGTTCAAATTACACAAATGGTGTACTTATAACACCGCGCCAGAACTCTCACCCAGACACAGCATAGCGGTATTCCTCAAATGAGAAAGTTAGCCGCCAAAATCTATGCTCTCGCCCGCTAAACTTTGCGACAGAGAAACGTGCGCGAATTCCTCGCCTGCCGCGGACAGTGCTATCCTTCCCAGTGTTATCATAAAGCATGTCGCCCGTCTGTGGGTCCCACATCCGATGTGGATGATACACCTCCAGAACGAAATCGACCGGCCATTGTCATGTTGAAGACCAGGCCGCCCTCGTGGGCGGACTTAATGGCGAGAGGCCATCGTCTGCACTCACAGGCAAACGTGGAAGAGCGTACGGCTGTTTCTTTGGCTTCTGCCGCCGTGGCCACGTCTCCCTACCGTCTTCTCCGACTCAGACTGTATCTAGTGCTACAACTATTACTGCTAGCGGCAAACAAACCCTGTCATTCCCTGTCACACGTACAATTACTTGTCCGGACGGCTAGCTACGTAGCTGAGATGACTGCAGTGCCTGAACCTGGACTACGTAATTAACAAGGAGTCCCCGAAGAGTCCACCTTTCTACGTCACTCGCTACAAGCAGGATTTTGTGCCAGAAATCACCTCTAGATTATGTTGCATAAATGTTCAACAGGATTCTTGTCGAGCGATCTCGGTGGCCAAACCATTCACTCCAAGTGTCCAAAACGTTCTTGAAACATCCCTGGGGTTGTGAAGCAGCAGAATGGGTTGAAAACAAATAAGTCGCCGGGTCCTGATGGGAGTCCAATTCGGTTTTACAGAGAGTACTCTACTGCATTGGCTCCTTACTTAGCTTGCATTTATCGTGAATCTCTTGCCCAACGTAAAGTCCCGAGCGACTGGAAAAAAGCGCAGGTGACGCCTGTATATAAGAAGGGTAGAAGGACGGATCCTCAAAATTACAGACCAATATCCTTAACATCGGTTCGTTGCAGGATTCACGAACATATTCTCAGTTCGAATATAATGAATTTCCTTCAGACAGAGAAGTTGCCGTCCATGCATCAGCATGGATTTAGAAAGCATCGCTTCTGCGAAACGCAACTCGCCCTTTTTTCACATGATTTCTTGCGAACCATGGATGAAGGGTATCAGACGGATGCCATATTTCTTGACTTCCGGAAAGCGTTTGACTCATTGCCCCATTGCAGACTCCTAACTAAGGTACGAGCATATGGGATTGGTTCCCAAGTATGTGAGTGGCACGAAGACTTCTTAAGTAATAGAACCCAGTATGTTGTCCTCGATGGTGAGTGTTCATCGGAGGTGAGGGTATCATCTGGAGTGCCCCAGGGAAGTGTGGTAGGTCCGCTGTTGTTTTCTATCTACATAAATGATCTGTTGGATAGGGTGGATAGCAATGAGCGGCTGTTTGCTGATGATGCTGTGGTGTACGGGAAGGTGTCTTTGAGTGACTGTAGGAGGATACAAGATGACTTGGACCGGATTTGTGATTGGTGTAAAGAATGGCAGCTAACTCTAAATGTAGATAAATGAAAATTAATGCAGATGAATAGGAAAATAATCGTGTAATGTTTGAATACTCAATTAGTAGTGTAGCGCTTGATACAGTCACGTCGCTTAAATACACTCCTGGAAATTGAAATAAGGACACCGTGAATTCATTGTCCCAGGAAGGGGAAACTTTATTGACGCATTCCTGGGGTCAGATACATCACATGATCACACTGACAGAACCACAGGCACATAGACACAGGCAACAGAGCATGCACAATGTCGGCACTAGTACAGTGTATATCCACCTTTCGCAGCAATGCAGGCTGCTATTCTCCCATGGAGACGATCGTAGAGATGCTGGATGTAGTCCTGTGGAACGGCTTGACATGCCATTTCCACCTGGCGCCTCAGTTGGACCAGCGTTCGTGCTGGACGTGCAGACCGCGTGAGACGACGCTTCATCCAGTCCCAAACATGCTCAATGGGGGACAGATCCGGAGATCTTGCTGGCCAGGGTAGTTGACTTACACCTTCTAGAGCACGTTGGGTGGCACGGGATACATGCGGACGTGCATTGTCCTGTTGGAACAGCAAGCTCCCTTGCCGGTCTAGGAATGGTAGAACGATGGGTTCGATGACGGTATGGATGTACCGTGCACTATTCAGTGTCCCCTCGACGATCACCAGTGGTGTACGGCCAGTGTAGGAGATCGCTCCCCACACCATGATGCCGGGTGTTGGCCCTGTGTGCCTCGGTCGTATGCAGTCCTGATTGTGGCGCTCACCTGCACGGCGCCAAACACGCATACGACCATCATTGGCACCAAGGCAGAAGCGACTCTCATCGCTGAAGACGACACGTCTCCATTCGTCCCTCCATTCACGCCTGTCGCGACACCACTGGAGGCGGGCTGCACGATGTTGGGGCGTGAGCGGAAGACGGCCTAACGGTGTGCGGGACCGTAGCCCAGCTTCATGGAGACGGTTGCGAATGGTCCTCGCCGATACCCCAGGAGCAACAGTGTCCCTAATTTGCTGGGAAGTGGCGGTGCGGTCCCCTACGGCACTGCGTAGGATCCTACGGTCTTGGCGTGCATCCGTGCGTCGCTGCGGTCCGGTCCCAGGTCGACGGGCACGTGCACCTTCCGCCGACCACTGGCGACAACATCGATGTACTGTGGAGACCTCACGCCTCACGTGTTGAGCAATTCGGCGGTACGTCCACCCGGCCTCCCGCATGCCCACTATACGCCCTCGCTCAAAGTCCGTCAACTGCACATACGGTTCATGTCCACGCTGTCGCGGCATGCTACCAGTGTTAAAGACTGCGATGGAGCTCCGTATGCCACGGCAAACTGGCTGACACTGACGGCGGCGGTGCACAAATGCTGCGCAGCTAGCGCCATTCGACGGCCAACACCGCGGTTCCTGGTGTGTCCGCTGTGCCGTGCGTGTGATCATTGTTTGTACAGCCCTCTCGCAGTGTCCGGAGCAAGTATGGTGGGTCTGACACACCGGTGTCAATGTGTTCTTTTTTCCATTTCCAGGAGTGTATTTGGGAGTAACATTGCAGAGCGATATGAAGTGGGACTAGCATGTAATGGCAGTTGTGGGGAAGGCGGATAGTCGTCTTCGGTTTATTGGTAGAATTTTGGGAAGATGTGGTTCATCTGTAAAGGCGCTTATAAAACACTAATACGACCTATTCTCGAGTAAAAATGGTTCAAATGGCTCTGAGCACTATGGGACTCAACTGCTGAGGTCATTAGTCCCCTAGAACTTAGAACTAGTTAAGCCTAACTAACCTAAGGACAGCACAAACATCCATGCCCGAGGCAGGATTCGAACCTGCGACCATAGCGGTCTTGCGGTTCCAGACTGCAGCGCCTTTAACCGCACGGCCACTTCGGCCGGCTATTCTCGAGTACTGCTCGAAAGTTTGGGTCCCCCATCAGCTCGGATTGAGGGAGGACATACAAGCAATTCAGAGGCAGGCTGCTAGATTTGTTACTGGTAGGTTTGATCATCACGCGAGTGTTACGGAAATGCTTCAGGAACTCGGGTGGGAGTCTCTGGAGGAAAGGAGGCGTTCTTTTCGTGAATCGCTACTGAGGAAATTTAGAGAACCAGCATTTGAGGCTGACTGCAGTACAATTTTACTGCCGCCAACTTACATTTCGCGGAAAGACCACAAAGATAAGATAAGTGAGATTAGACCTCGTACAGAGGCATAGAGGCAGTCACTTTTCCCTCGTTCTGTTTGGGAGTGGAAGAGGGAGAGAAGATGCTAGTTGTGGTACGAGGTACCCTCCGCCACGCACCGTATGGTGGATTGCGGAGTATGTATGTAGATGTAGAAACCAATCGCGAAAAATAATTTTGGCCCAGTGATATGGAATGCTGGTATCCACAACAATTCCATCGTTGCTGGGGAATATGAAGTCCGCGAATGACTGGAATGGTCTGAAGTAGCTCAGCTGGACCAGAGCACCAAGCCTGCTCCATTTAAACAGAGCACACACCACTATGGAGCAACCGTCAGCTTGGACAGTGGCTTGTTGACGACTTGGGTCCATGGCTTCGTAGGATCTACGCCACTCACGTACCCTAACATCTGCTCTTACCAACAGAAATACGTCAGGACCGCGACGCCAGGTGTTGAAACCACACAGTTTTCTCTGCGGTGGCAAAAACTGCGCCAATGAAACCACCCCATTTTTGGTGCGTCGTCTCCCACATATTTCGCGGGCGAGATCGACAGTTCACAGTGCAGTGAGCATCATGACGAAGTTCTTGATGACATTTGACATTGTAGATCCCCCCAACCACCTCCCGGACGCTTTAATCCTTCTCTAACGACGTTGGGAGCCAATAACCTCATTGAACGTGATCAGACAACTTCGTAGGGTAGCGCAATCGCAAATTCGCGCAGCAATCGCCGACACAGTGTAACTGAGGCGGAATAAGGGGAACCACGCCGCATTCGCCGAGGTAGATGGAAAACCGTCTTAAAAACCATCCACAGGCTGGCCAGCACACCGGACCTCGACACTAATCCGTCGGGCGGACTCGTGCGGGGGACCAGCACGCCTTCTCGCTCGAGAAGCAGGGCGTTAGACCGCGCGGCTAGCCGGGCGGGCTTCCTCCCACATTTGTCGAGCACTTAAAGAATCACCTGTACAGAGACTTCCACACCCACTCACCTGACTGTCGCTCCGCTGATCTTGTAGCGCCTGAGTGTGGGCAACCCTTCCAGTACCCCTCCGAAGGTGACAAGAAAGCGCTGAAGACATTAATTCCTTTTGCGAGTTCCTATATTTGTGAGAGTGTGTTTTTGATAGTGGCTGTCATTAAAACCAAGTACAGAGAAAGACGTTATGTGGAGAAGGAAATGAACCTCGCTGTATCTGATTTGGTGCCAAGATTTGACAAGCTGTGTAACAAGAAGCAAGCTCAAGTGTCACTTTGAGGTAAGTAGTATTTTATTCGTAACCTTTTCTTATCAGTTATTTGAGTTTTTACAATGTGTCCAATGGGCAGCCACAGAATCAACATAGATCATCAGGGCAGCCACGACCTCGAAACAGCTGAATGCTGTGGCTTCTTCAGCTTCGATACTGTGAAACGAATCTCTTCTACTGCATTTTTTTTGCTTTCCACATTTTGAGAGGTAGTTGTATAGACTAAAACAAGAATGAAATGTCCAATAAACATAGGCCGTAAAGTGCATACCTTAAGAGTTGCGAGCAGTTGTCCATCTTCTACTGAATAAGTGCTCACAGCTCCTGACGTACGCGTTTTAGACCCCACGTTTAGTGGACGTTTTTGCTTCAATTGATCGGTCCTGTCATGTCCCCGAATATTGGCCGCCTTCCTGGGAAACTTGTGTAGTGTGGGTAATTTGCGCCTCCAAGTTACACTGCATCACGACAAATACTCAGTTTCTAACTTTAATAGTTAGCTTTCGTGTTAAACCATAAATGTAAGATTGTTGTGGTCTTCAGTCCTGAGACTGGTTTGATGCAGGTCTCCATGCTACTCTATCCTGTGCAAGCTTCTTCATCTTCCAGTACCTACTGCAGCCTACATCCTTCTGAATCTGTTTAGTGTATTCATCTCTTGGTCTCCCTCTACGATTTTTACCATCCACTCTGCCCTCCAATGCTAAATTGGTGATCCCTTGATGCCTCAGAACATGTCCTACCAACCGGTCCCTTCTTCTTGTCAAGTTGTGCCACAAACTCCTCTTTTCCCCAATCCTATTCAATACATCCTCATTAGTTATGTGATCTACCCATCTAATCTTTAGCATTCTTCTGTAGCACCACATTTCGAAAGGTTCTATTCGCTTCTTGTCCAAACTATTTATCATTCATGTTTCACTTCCATACATGGCTACACTCCATACAAATACTTTCAAAAATGACTTCCTGACACTTAAATTTATACTCGATGATAACAAATTTCTCTTCTTCAGAAACGCTTTCCTTGCCATTGCCAGTCTACATTTTATATCCTCTCTACTTCGACATCATCAGTTATTTTGCTCCCCAAATAGCAAAACTCCTTTACTACTTTAAGTGTCTCATTTCTCAATCTAATTCCCTCAGCAACACCCGACTTAGTTCGACTACATTCCATTATCCTCCTTATGCTTTTGTTAAATGTAAGATTATACCCCATAATGTGTAGATTATAGCAGCAATGTACACACTAAGTGATCGCGGCAGTACGAGTGTAAATATCATTTAACATTTTCTTTTTTCTGTCTGAAGCTCCAGTATTCCTCTTGCAGTTACGTTTTGGATTTTGCATACTTGAAACTTGTGAACGTTGTATGAGTGTTGTAAAATACACTGAAGCGCCAAAGAAACATACAGGCAAGCGTATTCAGATACAGATATATAAACACGCGGAATACGGTGCTGCCGCCGGCAGTGTCATGTACGAGAAGTGTCTGGCGCAGTTGTTGGATCGGCTACTGCTCCTGCAAAGACAGGCTCTCAGCTTTTAAATGAGTCTGAATGTCGTGTTAAGTTGGTGCACTAGCCACGCGACACAGCGTCTCAGAGGCAACGCTGAGCTGGTGATTTTCTCGTAAGATCATTTCACGGATGTACCCTGAACATCAGGAATCCGGTAAAGCATCAAATGTCCGACGTCGCTGCGGCCGATCCTGCAAGAACAGGTCAAACGACGAGTGAAGAGAATCATTCAACGTGGCACAACTGCAACTCTTACGAAAATTGCTGCAGATTTCAATGCTGGGGCAACGACAAGTGTCAGCGTGCGAACCATTCAACGAAACATAATCGACGCGCGCTTTCAGGCCCGAAGGTCCGCTCGCCTGCCCTTGCTGACTGCACGACACGAGGCTGTACGCCCCGCCTGGGTCCGCCAAAACGGACATTGGACTGTTGATGACTGGAAGCATGTCGCCTGGTCGGACGAGTCTCGCTTCAAATTGTATCGAGCAGATGGACGTGCACGGGTATGGAGACAAGCTGAAGAATCCATGGGCCCCGCATGTCAGCAGGGGACTGTTCAGGCTGGCGGAGGCTCTGTAATGGTGTGGGGCGTGTGCAGTCGGAGTGATATGGGACACCTGATACGTATCGATGACACGTACGTGAGCATCCTGTCTCACCACCTGCATCCATTCATGTCCATTGTGCATTCCGACGGACTTGGGTGATCCCAGCACGACAATGCGACCCCCCCCCCCCCCCCCCCCGTCCAGAATTGCTACAGAGTGGGCTCCAGAAACACTTCTTTGAGTTAAAACACTTCCGATGGCCACCAAACTCTCCAGGCATGAACATTATTGAGCATGAAACTTCCTGGCAGATTATAACTGTGTGCCGGACCGAGACTCGAACTCGGGACCTTGGCCTTTCGCGGGCAAGTGCTCTACCAGCTGAGCTACCGAAGCACGACTCACGCCCCATCCTCACAGCTTTACTTCTGCCAGTATCTCGTCTCCTACCTTCCAAACTTTACAGAAGCTCTCCTGTGAACCTTGCAGAACTAGCACTCCTGGAAGAAAGGATATTGCGGAGACATGGCTTCGCCACAGCCTGGGGGATGTTTCTAGAATGAAATTTTCACTCTGCAGCGGAGTGTGCGCTGATATGAAACTTCCTGGCAGATTAAAACTGTGTGCCGGACCGAGACTCGAACTCGAGACCTTTACCTTTCGCGGACAAGTGCTCTACCACTTGGAAGGTAGGAGGCGAGGTACTGGCGGAATTAAAGCTGTGAGGACGGGTCATGACTCGTGCTTGGGTAGCTCAGTAGGTAGAGCACTTGCCCGCGAAAGGCAAAGGTCCCGAGTTCGAGTCTCGGTCGGGCACACAGTTTTAATCTGCCAGGACGTTTCATATCAGCACACACTCCGCTGTAGAGTGAAAATTTCATTCTAGATTATTGAGGATATCTGGGATGCCTTGCAACGTGCTGTTCAGAAGAGATCTCCACCCTCTCGTATTCTTACGGATTTATGGGCAGCGCTGCAGGATTCATGGTATCATTTCCCCACAGCAGTATTTCAGACATTTGTCGAGTCCATGCCACGTCGTGTTGCAGCATTTCTGCGTACTTGCGGGGGCTCTACACGATGTTAGGCAGGCGTACCAGTTTCTTTAGCTCATCAATGTATAAAAGCATACCACTCTTAATAGCTATAATTATTAGTCTGCAAATGAACTGAACACTTGGGTAATGTTGTTCAGTATACTGTCCTGAATATCTGCACTTATACCCTAACACCTTGTATATGTACGGTGTGTATCCTTTCGGACATATGCAGAACAACTGACATCACATATATACTTTTTTGGACTGGCAAGACAGCCAATCCACTAGGACGGGAGGCCGAAGGGCACGCGTTTAAGCTCACGCAGGATGGCGTGAGGTCTGGAACAGGACAAGGTCTTTATAGTAACAAACATAGTACGTAGCTTCTGGAATACTTAACTTTAATCCATAATTGGTGAACATCGCTCTTGACGGTACATGCATCACAAGATAAATAGCAAATGATAAAGGCGCCTTGCTAGGTCGTAGCAAATGACGTAGCTGAAGGCTATGCTAACTATCGTCTCGGCGAATGAGAGCGTAATTTGTCAGTGAACCATCGCTAGCAAAGTCGGCTGTACAACTGGGGCGAGTGCTAGGAAGTCTCTCTAGACCTGCCGTGTGGCGGCGCTCGGTCTGCAATCACTGATAGTGGCGACACGCGGGTCCGACGTATACTAGCGGCCCGCGGCCGATTTAAAGGTTACCACCTAACAAGTGTGGTGTCTGGCGGTGACACTACATATACCACCTTATATCTCTACTAAGTGATAGAAGCAGTGACAACAGAAACACGAAAAATGTGTATTGAGGATGGTCCGTAGACTTTCCTGTCGCACTCATCAAGAAAACATTGACAGACATTTCTACCCACGTGGGGTTACTGCTACCACTCTTTGAACACAAATAAAAAAAAAATTGCGTCACATCGGTTCCCAGAACTCCTGAAGGTAGACGTTGACTGTGGATATTGTATCACAGATACAGCCTTTTTGACTGTTCAGAGATGTCACTAAACCTGCCCAAAGATGTAAACAACCTTGGATGAGCAGCGCCTGTTAGACGGAGGGGGTCCGACAGCCGATCAGTTCGAGTCATTCCACCAGGAAAGAAGTACACGGCTCGTGTTGTCTATAGTTCAACCATGCCTAGATGGTCAACACAGCGGTTCGATCGCGTTCGCATTGTCACTTTGTGCCAAGAAGGGCTCTCAACAAGGAAAGTGTCCACGCGTCTCGGAGTGAACCAAAGCGATGTTGTTCGGACATGGTGGGGATATAGAGACACAGGAACTGTCGGTGACATGCCTCGCTCAGGACGCCCAAGGAGTGTAGTGCATGACCGCTACCTACGGATTATGGCTCGAAGGAACCCTGACAGCAACACCACCATGTTGAATAAAGCTTTTCGTGCAGTCACAAGACGTCGTGTTACGACTCAAACTGTGCGCAATAGGCTGCGTGATGCGCAGCTTCACTCCCGACTGTGCGGCTGGTCCCGGCGGAGGTTGGAGTCCTCCCTCCGGCATGCGTGTTTGTTCTTAGGATAATTTAGGTTAGGTAGTGTGTAAGCTTAGGGGCTGATGACCTTAGCAGTTAAGTCCCATAAGATTTCACACACATTTGAACATTTTTTCACTCCCGACGTCCATGGCGAGGTCCATCATTGCAATCACGACAACATTCAGCGCGGTATAGACGGGCCCAACAAGAGGCCGAATGGACCGCTCAGGACTGGCATCGCGTTCTCTTCACCGATGAGTGTCGCATATGCCTTCAGCCAGACAATTGTCAGAGACATGTTTGGAGGCAACCCCGTCAGGCTGAACGCCTTAGGCACACTGACCAGCGAGTGCAGCAAGGTGGAGGTTCCCCGCTGTTTTCGGGTGGCATTATATGGGACCGACGTACGCCGCTGGTGGTCATGGCAGGCGCCGTAACGGCTGTACGATACGTGGATGCCATCCTCCGACCGGTAGTGCAACCATATCGGCAGCATTGGCGAGGCGTTCGTCTTCATGGATTACTTGTTTTGTGGTGGCATTATGTGGGCCTTCAGGATAACGACATGGCTCGACTAGAGTGGGCAGCATGTTCTCCAGACATGAACCCTGGCAAACATGCCTGGGATAGGTTGAAATCTGCAACTCGTGGTCGTGCGGTAGCGTTCTTGCTTCCCGCGCCCGGGTTCCCGGGTTAGATTCCCGGCGGGGTCAGGGATTTTCTCTGCCTCGTGATGACTGGGTGTTCTGTGCTGTCCTTAGGTTAGTTAGGTTTAAGTAGTTCTAAGTTCCAGCGGACTGATGACCATAGATGTTAAGTACCATAGTGCTCAGAGCCATTTGAACCATTGTTTATGGACGACGTGACACACCAACCACTCTGAGGAAAGTACACCGAATCGCCGTTGAGGAGTGGGAGAATCTGGGCCAACAGTGTCTTGATGAACTTGTGGGTAGTACGCCACGACGAATACAGGATGCATCAGTGCAAGAGGACGTGTTACTGGGTATTAGAGGTATCAGTGTGTACAGCAATCTGGACCAGTTGTCTCGCTGTGTGGTGGTACAACATACAACGTGTGGTTTTCACGAGCAATAAAAGGCACAGTAATGATGTTTATGTTGACCTCTATTCCAATTTTCTGTACAGTTTCCGGAACTCTCGGAACCTAGCTGATGCAAAACTTTTTTTCATGTGTGTATATACCACCAGTCATGTGTGCTAAGAGATGGAAGCAGCGACAACAGTAACACGAAAAATGCGTATTGTGTGTGGTCCGTAGACTTTCCTGTCGTTAGGCACTGATCAAGAAAACAATGGCAGAAATTTCTACCCACGTGCGGTTGCTGCTACCACTCATTGTGGAAAGCACTGATGTTAAAGTAGAGAGCTAACCTTGATTATTTTTACATAAGCCGCGGTCGTATCGCTCTTTATGGCCGATAAAGATTTTGATTATTGTGTCTGCTATCAGATGGTGCATATCTGCCTCATAATTAGTGAAACGGTCGTTGCGAAAGCGCTGTCTCGTTTATCAGTAGAACATCACGTGTTGCGCTGTCGCCGAGATAGCTGGCGAGCAGAGTCTCTCTGAGCACTCGCCGGAGTTAGAGGACGCGATTGCATCATTCCCCGTAACTGTAACAGCTCGGATCAGACACTCCCCTGGCGCAAACTATACTAACCTTGTGTACACGGCCCTACCGCGTGGCCGCAGGAACGGGTAAAGCGGTTAAGTACACTACTGGCCATAAAAACTGCTACACCAAGAACAAATGCAGACGATCAACGGGTACTCATTGGACAAATATATTATACTAGAACTGACATGTGATTACATTTTCACGCAGTTTGGGTGCATGAATCCTGACAAATCAGTACACAGAACAACCACCTCTGGTCGTACTAACAGCCATGATATGCCTGGGCAATGAGTCAAAAAGAGTTTGGATGGCGTGTACAGGTACAGCTGCCAATGCAGCTTCAACACGATACCACAGTTCATCAAGAGTAGTGACTGGCGTATTGTGATGAGGCAGTTGCTCGACCACCATTGACCAGACGTTTTCAATTGGTGAGAGATCTGGAGAATGCGCTGGCCAGGGCAGCACTCGAACATTTTCTGTATCCAGAAAGGTCCCTATAGGACCTGCAATCATGCGGTCGTGCATTATCCTGCTGAAATGTAGAGTTTCGTAGTTATCGAATGAAGGGTAGAGCCACGGGTCGTAACATATGTGAAATGTGACGTGCAGTGTTGAAAGTGGCGTCAATGCCAACAAGAGGTGACCGAGACGTGTAAGCAATGGCACCCCATACCATCACGCCGGGCGATACGCCAGTATGGCGATGACGAATGCACGCTTCCAACGTGCGTTCACCGCGATGTCGCCAAACACGGATGCGACCATCACGATGCTGTAAACAGAACCTGGATTCATCCGAAAAAAGGACGTTTTTCCATTCGTGCACCCAGGTTCGTCGTCGAGTACACCATCACAGGCGCTCCTGTCTGTGATGCAGTGTCAAGGGTAACCGCAGCCATGGTCTCCGAGCTGATAGTCCATGCTGCTGCAAACGTCGTCGAATTGTTCGTGCAGACGGTTGTTGTCTTGGAAACGTCCCCATCTGTTGACACAGGGATCGAGACGTGGTAGCACGATCCGTTACAGCCATGCGGATAAGATGCCTGTCATCTCGACTGCTAGTGATACGAGGCCGTTGGGATCCAGCACGGTGTTTCGTATTACCCTCCTGAACCCACCGATTCCATATTCTGCTAACAGTCATTGGATCTCTACCAACGCGAGCAGCAATGTCGCGATAGGTAAACCGCAATCGCGATAGGCTACAATCCGACCTTTATCAAAGTCAGAAACGTGGTGGTACGAATTTCTCCTCCTTGCAGGAGGCATCACAACTACATTTCACCAGGCAACGCCGGTCTACTGCTGTTTGTGTGTGAGAAATTGGTTGGAAAGTTTCCTCATGTCAGCACGTTGTAGGTGTGACCACCGGCGCCAACCTTGCATGAATGCTCTGAAACGCTAATCATTTGCATATGACAGCATCTTCTTCCCGTCCTTTAAATTTCGCATCTTTAGCACGTCATCTTCGTGGTGTAGCAATTGTAATGGACAGTGGTGTATTAACCGCCAGAGGTACATGAGTTCTGCCACCCCTTCGAGTTCCTATATTTGCCCACGGGTAGAAGTCTACCCCTCACCTAATGAAAGCAGAGTTGCCACAGTATCATTTCTACACTCATTTCGTACTTGTAGCATCTACACTGTGCAGTCACGTGACCACAGCCCATGTTCGACGTGAGCACGCAGCAACAACTCACATCCGGCAGCTGGCAGCGCTATCAGTGGAGAGTATACAAAACATGTTGGGGAACGAGGAAAACAATGCTGATGGGGCCCTCCAGAAGGGCATGACGAATGGCTTTCGGACCATCAAAAATGCTTCAAATGGCTCTGAGCAACATAGGACTTAACATCTGAGGTCATCAGTCCGCTAGAACTCAGAACTACTTAAACGTAACTAACCTATGGACATCACACACATCATCTTTGCCCAAGGCAGGATTCGAACCTGCGGCCGTAGTGGTCGCGCGGTTCCAGACTGCAGCCTTTATGGCCATCGCTGGAAGCATTCCCGAAAGGGCTAAATTTGTAAAGTGTTTGCTTGCCGCTGTGGTTAAAGAGCACCACGCATGGTGAAACGGCAGTTCCCGAAACCAGCTCAGAGACGACTGTGGTGCACCGCGGGCCACAAGAAGCAGGGGTGAAGGGCGGCTGCGGACGGACGCGCACCTGCTGAGCAGTGGCCGCCCAGATGGACTAGAGAGCTGCCAACAGCGCGTCCTCGGCGGTCGTCCAGCCCACGTTCCTGCACATGGGCCTCCGCTGCAGGCGCACAGTTCGCGCACCTGTGCTGACGACTGTTCGTCGGCGACGAAGGCCAGAATTACCACGGCGGTGCCGCAACTGGACGTCCACTCGTAACGTTCTTTCAAATACCAAATGGAAATGCCGGGTGGCTAGCGCCTCCCGACGGGTAGACCGTTCGCCTGGTGCAGGTCTTTCGAGATGTCGGCACTTCGGCGACTTGCGTTTCGATGGGGATGAAATGATGATGATGAAGACAACAACCACCTAGTCTCTGACCGGAGAATATCTCCGACCCAGCCGGGAATCGAACCGGGGCCGTTAGGTATGACATTCCGTCGCGCTGACCACTCAGCTACCAGGGCCGGACTTCTTTTAAATAAATGAAATAATGAACTTTAAGATTACGTTAAATGAAGTCTGATCTGTGATAAAGTGAAATGAGCGTACGGCACTGTGGGCCAGCAGTTCCCCATTCGGTGAAGCTCGGCCTCCGAGGGCAAATACTTACTGCATTCGATGCCACATTGGGCGACTTGCGCCTCGGAAATGGGGATGAAAGGATCTACATCTACATCTACATACATACTCCGCAATCCACCATACGGTGCGTGGCGGAGGGTACCTCGTACCACAACTAGCATCTTCTCTCCCTCTTCCACTCCCAAACAGAACGAGGGAAAAATGACTGCCCCTAAGCCTCTGTACGAGGCCTAATCTCTCTTATCTTATCTTTGTGGTCTTTCCGCGAAATGTAAGTTGGCGGCAGTAAAATTGTACTGCAGTCAGCCTCAAATGCTGGTTCTCTAAATTTCCCCAGTAGCGATTCACGAAAAGAACGCCTCCTTTCCTCCAAAGACTCCCACCCGAGTTCCTGAAGCATTTCCGTAACACTCGCGTGATGATCAAACATAACAGTAACAAATCTAGCAGCCTGCCTCTGAATTGCTTGTATGTCCTCCCTCAATCCGAGCTGATGGGGGTCCCAAACTCTCGAGCAGTACTCGAGAATAGGTCGTATAGTGTTTTATAAGCGCCTTTACAGATGAACCACATCTTCCCAAAATTCTACCAATAAACCGAAGACGACTATCCGCCTTCCTCACAACTGCCATTACATGCTTGTCCCACTTCATATCGCTCTGCAATGTTACGCCCAAATATTTAATCGACGTGACTGTGTCAAGCGCTACACTACTAATTGAGTATTCAAACATTACAGGATTCTTTTTCCTATTCATCCGCATTAATTTACATTTATCTATATTCAGAGCTAGCTGCCATTCTTTACACCAATCACAAATCCTGTCCAAGTCATCTTGTATCCTCCTACAGTCACTCAATGAGGACACCTTCCCGAACACCACAGCATCATCAGCAAACAGCCGCACGTTGCTATCCACCCTACCCAAAAGATCATTTATGCAGATAGAAAACAACAGCGGACCTACCCTCACCTCCGATGAATACTCACCATCGAGGACAACACAACACCCATTCCCTGAGCGGAGAAAATCTCCTGCCCCAGCCGGGAATCGAACCCGAGACTCTTGGCGTGGCATTCCGCCGCGCTGACCGCTCGGCTAATGGGGGCGGACTCTGATCTGTGGAATGGACACAGAACTCGAATTGTCGTGTGGCGTGTTGTAAGTGCAAGTGGTGTGCCTATTCTGTGTTATTGTTAGCAAAACTTTACACGAATGAATTGGGCAATGCCAGTACCACTAAAGAAATACGGTCGCTGCAAAATACATTCAGCCGCTTCAGCACTGGATCCTAAGGCCCTGTGTTCACATAACAAATAAACTAAATTGTCTTACCTCTAAAGCAGCAGCGGTGGAACGCGATATATTCTGGTCTCTCACAAAAAATGTGAATGCTAGCTACAGGCTGGCCATAATACTTGAAATTGACGTGAAATTCATTTGTGAATTACTAACACGAGTTTTCTTAGAAAATTTATATTGCAAGTTAAGTTTGTCTTTTCGTGAACATCTGACAATTGAAGTTACATCACTCACTATTGATTGACAAACAATGAGATTTAAACAGCAAGTATTATCTAACTTCATTAATCCAACATAAATGCAAATCATCAAATTACACATAGCTCTGTTAAAAAATCTTAAAAGAATTACAAAAATGAAAAATTAAACTATTCCTTTTCTCAAAACGGCTTACGTACATTCTGGGGTTACTCAAAAACCACAAATTATCAGCTAATGCATCTATACTAACGTGCTGGAAAAAACAGAAATCATAAGTATTTAATATATTTTACCTTATTTCCATGAAGACGTCTGCTTCCGTGTTCAACAATATTGACATACCTACGTTGATCTAACTCTTGGTGGCTTCACACAGCACACCACAGAAACTGCCTGCTCCATCGTCTTTCACTCACAGACTGCTACCTACGACTGTGCACCAAGGGCCCTCTTACTCCAGCACTAGCAGTACAGCATCTTTGGCTCTGTGTTCGCGCACAGTCAGCGATCCACATTATCGAGCCTATCAGAGACATTCATCAATTATAGTACACTAGCTTCATTTTAATTTATTAATATTCTTATCTCAAGATTTTAAACGTGGCTGAAACAGCAACTGTCGAAATTCTTCACGGTAAATGATGACAGCCAAAACAGTTGCAGGATAAAGATTTATTAAAATTCTTGGCCACGGTTTCGGTATATCTAAATATAGCTTCATCAGAAGTAAAATACACTAAAATCACATCCTGCAATGGAGATTCATAAAACAATTGTGCCAAAGGCGTCGTCAGTAGTTAAAACTTCATCTCCATTTACGCAGCATGATTGTGGACAGAGGGTCGATGCGAGCACAGCCTAGCTCCAGTACTTAGCCTATGAATAGGCCAAGTAGCCTACGTGTAATTCGTTGTGGGCGCCGATACCTTCTGCGTTGTGTGCTGGTCGGGTAGAGCGGAAGTTATCCTGTCGCTTGGAAACTTCTGAGCTCCGTTTGATGTGTTGCTTTTTCTTATTTCTCCTTGTTGTTTGTTGATGTATGGCTTCTAGCCGATTTTTAAATTAAAGTTGTTTCGACCTTATGGCATGATATTGTTTGGGCCTTTAGCCTAATTTAAAGAAATGTTTTAAGATGAGGCCTTCTGCCTTTTAAAATTCAAATTCTTGTTTTTGAGTCTTAAGTGATTGGCCTTAAGCCGGTTTTAAATTAAAGTTGTTTTTCCCGTGGGACGTGAGATTGAATGGCGCATTTAGCCGGGAATTAAGTTCTAAAATTAATGTTTGGCTTGCTCTGTTTTTTATGTTTTCTTTACTCTTGTAATGTTTGTCAAATGAATGATGCAGTATGTTCAGGTGCAACTGACAGCCACTCATTTTGGCCCCTTTCCACAAATTAAACTAGGGTCCTGTCCTGCGGGTATAGCAGGGGTCTCATCCACTTCAGCACGTCAAAACAATCACTCCTGTCTGGATGCTACTAGAATGAAACACAACACGGATACCATCAATTATTTATGATCAAAAAAAATGCAGAGTGAATAAACACGAAATACACATGTAGTTTAGAGATTGGCAGAACATATTTTTGACTTCTTCAAACCACGCCCGCCTTATTAGATGGACATAAAACTGGTTGATACTGATTAGCGTACAGTCCTGCAACATGACTGACACTTTCAGAAAACGCTTAATGGAGATGCAAATGAAACTCAGCACTTTTACCATGACTGCTTCCCCTTCCGCCGAACCGGAGTACACAAACCACCTGTCGAAGTATGGACGGCAGTTCTACTGCACCAACTGGTCTCTGTTCGGATGACGTACCTGCAATTCTCTGCTGTCTACACGGTGGACGCAATATGCCGTCCGCAAAGCCCTAGGGCTGAAATTAATTCAGTACGTGACAGAACACGAGTCTAGATTTCTGTTTGCTGAGTAACCAGTAACAGAAATTCGACTCAAGTATTCTCACGTAAAGACGCACTTCATTGTGTGTTAGGCTCCACAGAGAGCTAAAGAACCATGGAATAACTCTGCCACAGAGAAGTGACTCCATGCGCTTCCTGTGTCAAAAGCAACACCTCGCAAAGTCTCACCTCGAGTTTCTCCACTATGGCTCTCGCTAGCAGAGTCTCTGGCTCGATCCCCGGAGGTAATTCTGTTCTATCGATACCCACAGGCAAATGACCTCGATCGATCCCCGGAGGGAAGTGCTCCCTGCACGCCACACTCCACACCCCGTCCCGGACCGCGGCGCCTACGTTTGCGTTCACGCGAAAAATCCGAGTGATCATTTCGAAAACGTTACCTCTCACTTGTGAGTAAACGAGCATTTCGCTCTCATTCAAGAATATGGCCGAAAGGGTCAGTTCAGGAGTTGTGAAACGAACATCTTCCCCACGAGGTGGGGAAATCGTCTACTGTGCTGAACGAGGCCTAAGCGCTGTAGTGTGCGAGTGAAACAGACGTGAACCTTCGTCAAACGGAAACCCAGTAGAAGCCCTTTGTGGCCGAGGAGACGTAGCAGTGTTAAATATGGCGGACCTAAGATCGCCCATAATGGGAATCATTTATAAAAACTATTTAATTCTGTAGTAGTGCAGGAAATAAAGCCACAGTAATTTTAATCTACCATCCTCCATAAATTTACACGGTGATCCCAATAAAACCTGAATATTGCTCATATCTATAATAGTTTAGGATTTACTGTTAAAGTGAGCCGGTCACTGTGGCCGAGTGGTTCTAGGCGCTTCAGTCCGGAACCGCGCGACCGCTACGGTCGCAGGTTCGAATCTTGCTTCGGGCATGAATGTGTGTGATGTCCTTAGGTTAGTTAGGTTTACGTAGTTCTAATTCTAGGGGACTGATGACCTCAGATGTTAAGTCCCATAGTGCTTAGAGCCACTTGAACCATTTTTTTGTTAAAGTGAAATTAACAAGTGTGGTAACGAAGACCTGAATGCTAAAATCTGAACGCTTTGGTCGATCTTAACGATCGACAATTCATATAGAAGCGCACCATTAAAATGACGAAGGTTGTAAATATCAACTCTGTAACTTTATTTGTGTAAGAGATATAGTATATTTAAATTATCAGTATTTTCAGTTAACCATCAGACCATCATTTCCTCGACACAAATCACACTGAACGGTCACAGCATGACACCTTATTGCACCATTAGATAAGAGAATATTTGTTGTAAAGATTGGTGCATAATACTTTTGTTCTTTTCTTATATATCAGAAAGCACGTTGGTGCAAGGTTACTGGCCGTGACATTCAAAATTAAGAAGGAAATTATATTGTCAGAATGAGATTTTCACCCTGCAGCGGAGTGCGTGCTGATATGAAAATTCCTGGCAGATTAAAACTGTGTGCCGGACCGAGACTCGAACTCAGGACCTTCCCCTTTCGCGGGCAAATGTTGTACCAACTGAGGTACCCAAGCACGACTCACGCCCCGTCCTCACAGCCTTACTTCTGCCAGTACCTCGTCTCCTACCTTCCAAACTTTACAGAAGCTCTCCTGCGAAACCTTGCAGTACTGGCACTCCTGAAAGAAATTGAAATTATATTGGTTTTATGTAAAAGAATTTAACGTTTATTATGTAATGGATACTATTGTTACTTTATTTAGAACGTGAAACTGGTCAAGCTTTGATTATTTATATATGTTAAAACGTAAAATAATGTAGAATAAGCTGTAGCCAATCAGATGGACGGCTTCAGGAAAGGAACTGCGCTAGTCAGTTGAGCGAAGGTGTTCGGCGCGCGGGAAACGCGGTCGGAGACGGGCAGAGGGCAGTTCTGGTCGAGACGCCAAAGGGGACAGTTCTGATTGAGATGCGAAAACGAACAGTCGGTCTTTAGGCAGCTAGGAGGTGAAACGACTTGGAAAATGTCGCGTTGTTTGGTATCGCGCCACTTCCTCACTCAGCCTGGAGTGAACTCTAACTTTTCGTGTGAATATCGACGTGGAGGGCTGGACTTGTAGTTCACCATTAGATTGTGAGTGATCGAACTGTGTAAAACGGATATGCGCTCGAGTGTAACAGTAACTCTAAATACGACCACTTTCGCTATTACTTTGCTTTCTGAATAAACATTATTCTAACCAAATCGCAACTGTGTTGCCTACATCATTTATGGGTCCTTAATTGAGTTCCCGATATTATTATTACTGTTATCATATGTTATGTTAAGTTTTTATTTCGCAAACTTGCCATCAGCCAGACAATTTAACCAAAGGGTCACAAATATCAACCCCTAGACGACTTTGAGCCAAGACATTTCGAAGAAGAGGAACCGCAAGTGAGCCCGAACATCTATGCCATGTTAGCTCACACATTACATGGGTCGTAAATCTGCCGGCCAATCAAATGGTTCAAATGGCTCTGAGCACTATGGGACTTAACATCTGAGGTCATCAGTCCTCTAGACTTAGAACTACTTAAACCTAACTAACCTAAGGAGAGCACACACATCCATGCCCGAGGCAGGATACGAACCTGCGACAGTAGCAGCAGCGCGGTTCCAGACTGTGAAAGGTCTCTGTGGGATTCCTTTCATGTTAATTTCTTAAATCTGTAGTCATTTACGGCATAAATTCCTCTTCTAAATTTACTGTGGTACTTCTGACTATCTGGGAGGAGACTGAGCAGTGGAACGTGTTACTTTTACACATAAACAAGAACGATCTGTCACACTACTACACTTTAAAACATAGTTTATATGTAATTCATGTCACACAGTCTCATACGGAACCTACATCCGCTTTCTTTTATATACTGTATATGATAAGATACTGTCATCCCCCTTCCCTTCTGTGTGAGAGGATAAATGAGCAAATGTGTTTCTAGTTGCATGCTTGAGGGTAGCAGACAAGCCTGTCTGCTAGAGAACAGTAGGACCAACGTCGGAACAGGTAGCTACGATTTCTAAAAGCAGAGAGGTTTCCATTCTTAGCATGGTCCTGGCCGTCCCTTGTCATGTTGGTATAGGAAGCTGCCCCTCTGGCCACTTCCGTTTGTATTTGGGAAGCACGCTCGGTAGGAGCGCAGGTCAGTCTGTCTGTGGCGAGCGTCTGAAGTGGTAAGATCTCCGGCTAAGCGCGTGTCTGCTAAGTCCGTAGGACAATGGATTTCTAAAGTTCAGCCTAACTGAAAATTTAATCACCTTTATTTCAGGTTTAGATCTAAAATATCTAATGTTATCTTAAATTGCAGCGCGGTGTAATTCTCGTGTGAAGTTCAGAATATATTCCGGTAGTTGCTTTGTCACTACTTTGTGAGTAAAGTGGAACCACGTGTTGATCAGTAACTCTAACTAAGTTCAACAATCTTAAATGCGAATGTGCGTGAGATTATAACGTCTCGTCTTGACAGTATTTTTCAATATAGCAACTTTTCTTTATGTTCAACCCACGTGGGGTGTACTTTGTGAGACCAGTACCACGTGCTTATATAATTGTTTGACCCATCAGGTTAATAGTAAGACGATAGTAACCAGTTCGAGGTTTTTCTTTTGTAAATTGCTTTTCGATCTAATTTATTTTAATTATCAAAATTATTGTGGAGTTACACTCTTTGTGTAAACCAAGTTGACCACGTGAAGCATGTGGTGTAATCATCAAAGTAGCCCTCAGCTATTCTTTTCGCGAAGATTTCACAAAGAGTTAATATGAATTTAGTATACCAGTGTGTGGTAATTACATGACGGACAGGATTGTGCTACGAACGTAACTTCTTTGGGTGAAAATTGAATCGGTTGGTAGTGGTTAATTTTCTGTTGCATATGTTTCAACGTTCTTTGTGTGTTGTTTTATGAATGCAGTGTTGTATGCAGTCTCCCAATCTTGGCTCTATATTTGATGTGTTCCGTAAGATTACAATCTCACATTTTCACAATCCTAAATAAGGCACCTGTTTAGTTAGGAATCAAGTTTAATATGCTGAAATTCCAATGATCAATGTTAAAATAAATTTCCAAATATAAACTGATTTATTTCTTTTTATTCAAATTGTCTTTTACATATATACCACCGGTTGTCATATGACTATTAAAAGATTATAATTAATGTTAGTCTGGTTGGGAATTTGGTAAGCTAGATTGGATACCTGGTGAAACAGTTGCTCAATAATGCAAGGTTAACTTCCCCAGACAGCTCACACCTTGTAACCCGCTTTTATTGTCTAGCAGCACCACTTACCTAGAAAAATCAAAGCAACAACGTTACACATGGCGAACCTGTTCTGTGAACCCGCTAGACTCTGGAATCTCTGAAACGTTAGATTGCAAGCGTTGTATAATCTTTATTTTTTTTTTCCCTACAGCGCTCAAACAACTTCTGCGTTGTTTCTGAGGAGACTTTCAAAAGATTCACTGCGTTGTTGAGCGGCGTTGTGTTGTTTATCTTGTTGTTTTGTTTTCTATATTTGTGTGTTTTATATGTGTGTGTGTGTTTTTTTTCTCGCTTGTACATTGCACTGT
This sequence comes from Schistocerca serialis cubense, assembly GCF_023864345.2. Taxonomy (NCBI): domain Eukaryota; kingdom Metazoa; phylum Arthropoda; class Insecta; order Orthoptera; family Acrididae; genus Schistocerca; species Schistocerca serialis. The sequence continues at coordinate 55,394,806 of NC_064647.1, read as the reverse complement.
TTCGATCAAAGATAAAAATTTGTTTTGCGTGTGAAAAAGTGCGTACTAGGTTGGGGGATACATTTATTGTGATTAGTGTGTTGCGTACCGGGTATAAATTGAACTAATGCAGACACGTAACCAAGCTAAAAGTAGGCGGTCCAACAACGTAAGCAACATGGATCAAGCGGATAATTTGATTTCCAATATTAACGCGTCGGGCGATTCTGAAAATGCAATGGGAAATACTTCAGACGAAATGCAAAACAGGACGAACGGGCTCACAGCAGAGCCAGAAATTAACTTGCCTCCTACTAACCAAATTGATTTGGCAGAACTCATGAAAGCCTTATTGCAACAAAATAAAGAAAAAGCAGAGAAATCAGAAAAATCATTCCAAGAACAAAAAGAATCATCCGAAAAATCGATCCGAGAGCTAGGCGAACAAATGACGCAGAAATCTAAAAAATCGATCCGCTAGCTAGGCGAGCAAATGACGCAGAAATCTGAAAAATCTATCCGTGAGCCAGGCGAACAAATGACGCAGAAATCTGAAAAATCGATCCGCGAGCTAGGCGAACAAATAGACGAAAAACTAATCCAGCAGACAAATAAAGTGGACAAGTCGATGCAGAGAGTGTCGGATGATATCTCACAAAGGATAAACAATCTGGCAAGTGAAATAAAAAGTGATATTATGAAAGAATTAGGCTGTACATTTCAACAAATCGATGATCGTCTGCAAGCCTTAGAACAGGGCAAGCGGAGTCGCGATGCGGAATCGAAAGAGAGCGAAGAACAGCTACTTAGGAATTTCCAAGTGCTGAGAGAAGAATGCCAAAGAGAACACCAGCAGGTACTCTCGAGGGTCCAGGAGGCGGAAACGCATTGTCCAGCGTCCATTAGCAACACAGTAGCAGACAACGGCCAAGCGATTCACGCTCTCGAACAGCAAGTAGAACAATTGAAGCAGACTGGGGCGCAGGACAACAAATAAATACATGATAAGATTGCGGCATTAGCGGACATCGTAGGCATGATGAAGGTGACAGAAAGCGAGAACAATACTACACCGGTAGCGGTCGCAGAGACCGAAGAAGTGCGTTCACTTCTTAGATTTCAGAAGGGACAGTTCGAAGTGAACAGGTGGCACAAAGCTGTAACAGGCGAATTACAAGAACGCGTGGCGCATCTGGAAAACCGCATGGCGTGTGATTCCGAACTCGCCAATAGCACAAAAAATAGCCGTACGGACAGTGCAGAGAGGGACTCTGGACACGAGGGAGATTTTGACGACAGGGAAGAATGTTTTTTGAGGGGCAGACATGAGAAAAATAGAAACATTCAAGGGCCTCGCCGGGAGGAAATGCGGGGATTTGATTTCAAACATTTCCTTACGGTGAGAAAGTTTGAGATATTCCGAAATTCGCAAAAAGGAATACATCCACGAGCATGGCTCGAGCAATTTGAGTTTTGTCTTCCCCCTGACTGGGCAAGTTCACATAAGATAGAATATATGTGTGGCTATTTGGAAGGTGAACCGGCGATTCGCATGAGGTCGGCAGCGCGTCACTGCAACTCCACTCGGGAGTTTCGACAAGCCTTTCTGTCCGCCTATTTGTCGGAAGCGGCACAAGATAGGGTCAAGCAAGGTATAATTATGCTGCCAAATTTGAACCAGTCTGGTTTCGGCAGCCCAGCACGCCTATTCGACCACATGCTGCAGGCAAATCAATTTTTATACGACCCATACGGGCCTGCGGAACTAATTAGGATATGCATCACCAAATTGCCGATGCACTTGTGCCACGTCATTATTGCAGGACGATGCAAAGAGGACGTGGAAACGTTTAAGACACTTCTCCAAGAGTTGGAATACAATACAAGAGAATGCCCGCCTAATCAGGCACAAAGTAATTACGTGGCACAGCAGCGCGACCGCAGTCATGGCCGTATTACTAATCAACGGCGTGACTGGTCGTCGCGACACGAACGGAACAATAATCGGGACCGGCCGTATAGAAACTGGGGTGACAGTCGCGAACACAGGTGGAACAACACAAATGATCGAGGACGTGGACAAGATCGTGAACGCTACAGGTACGGCAACCAGAATCGATACTACGATGAATACGGTGGGAATAGGACTGTAGGCGGAGCACCTCATGATGTTGAAATTCGGACGGCTAACCCTAGACATAATCCAGCAAATGGAAATGAACAAAACCGGCAATGACAAACGATCAGCGCAGAAGGCGCCCAATCGGAACAAATGAGCGACGTGGCAAATGAGTAGAAAGGACAGTGAGAAGTAGAGAGGACGGTGAGGAGAAAGAATTGATTAGTTTAAATTTGTGACGTATGCATTTTGAATAATATGTTGGTACAAGTTAATGATAAAGATGTTTCTATGTGATTGATTGAAGTGATGTTTTAATTTTTTTTCTTTCCTTGTGCAATTTGGATTTAGTTTGATTCAAACGTGAAGATAAAAGGTTTCTTTGTGAACGAGTGAAATGCTGTTTATGTTTTTTTGTGTAAATTGAAAAGAGCCGCTCCTGAGAGAAGCAAGATCTGCGTTGAATTAATGCAAAACTCAGGAGAATATCCGATCTGTGGGTATTATGGGTCTGGCAAACCCAGGTCCCCAGCTGTTAGTAGCCTTGTTTCCGATTTTCTGCTTTCAGTGCTACTATCTATCTATTACTATTCTATGTCAGTATAAATGAGGATCTCTTACTATAGTATGCGTGCTGTATGAATATTTTAAGATAGGAGAACTCTGAGAAAGGAATGAGTAAGTTTGGAATCTTGAAAACAGGATGCGATAATACGATTGTTTAACCATTGGCTTCCCAATATGCGATGATATGTTAATATTGATGATATATGTCTTTTTTGTTCTTTATAGCTGAGTACGTAAATTGCTGTCTGTGGATTTCGTAAGTATATTGATTCCCTTCAAGGTGAAAGAAGAATTGTGGTTTGTGTAATTTACGTGGCCCTGAAATATTATTGTGGTAGTCAAATACGAGCAGTTTTTCAGTAAATGGAGAATGGTACAGAAATATGGATCCTTTCTGTAGTCTTGATTGATGTTGAGCCAAAGCCTGGAAAACTTATTCTGCGTTAATACTTGTCCCATAAAAGCGACGTTTATGTGTTTTGCTGATGCTGTGAGCATTACAGCTTACTGTTTTCGCTGGTGCGGGATGCACTGCAGCCTATATGATTTGTACTGAGGAAATTTCCCTCTTGAATGTACAGGAAGAGTAAATAATTTTGATTATGGGACCGAAGGAAAGCTTGGTTTAATGTAATAAGGATGAAGCAAAACATTTGTCATTTAAACTACAGGAGGATTCGGATCTTTTGTGTCTGTTGTAAGTTCAGTATGTTAAGATGAAACTGTTTTACAGAATAGAGGAGACCACAATTTTGCCATTCATGAGAAATGAATCCAGAATAACCACCACAGACGAAATAACTGATTTGGAAACGAAACGTAACTTAAAGAAGGAACGAAATCGCAGCAAAATGGGTAAGAAAATGTAGTATAACCTGAATGATGTAGATATTTTTACCGTTCTCAATCTATGTGATTAATTCTTGTGATAACGTAATTTTAGATGAAATTTTCTTATTGTTTTATGTGTGAATATATGAGTATGATAAATGTATAATTGCGAGTCTCTCATCAGGTGTGTTAACTGGTATAAATGTTTTGGCGTGTAAATAACCATTGTTCTTTTTACTGTGTATGTTTAAGGAAAGTTCTCCATATTTATCATGTGACAAGACATATGCCGCGAGCGTCAAGAAGAGGACGAATTAGAACAATGTTGTAGTGGTGTAAACACTTTGTTGAAGTAGCATTGAAGTAGCTTGTTGGATTAACTAGTAGTGGATAGAAGTAGAATTTTGAGTAATGCATGTTTATGGGTAGTTAGTTTGTAGAATAGACAACATGTGTGCATGTGTGTGTGTAAATAACATGTGAACCCTATGCTGTCCTGACCTATACTTGCACAAGGCATAATCCTATTCATTTTAGTGAATTAATAAGTAGCATTTGATTTATTAAAACGTAAGTGAACCACATTAGTGATGTGGATTTAAATATTATATTGTCAGTTCATTTAATTTTTATTTTTATACTGTCAAGTCATTTAATTTTTATTTTTTTATATTGTCAAGTCATTTAACTTTTATTTTTATACTGTCGATTCATGTAATTTTTTTTATTTAAAAAAAATTAAGTCTCACTTTCGTTCTTAAAAAATTGTGAAAGACAATACTAAGCGGTATTATGTATGACATTTGGTAATGACATAAGTATGATGAACGATTTCTGTGAAAGCAGTTGAGAACGTGAAAGCGAACCGGCTAAACTCTTACGAGACAGCGGGAGCAGCGAGGAGGAGGGCTAGTTGTAAACAGGCGGGTTTCCCAGCAGGACACGCTGTGAACCGGGCCACTTCGGGAGCGCGGTCGACAACAAAAGAAGGGCACGCGACAAACACTTTCCCTTGCACCTGGAGCTAATGGACGGCCGCCCCGTGCGACCCTTCCTGGAGGCGATGACCTGAGATGGGCGAGCGGTCCACCGCACGGAAATCCATCTGCTGGCAACGCACCACACGCACGCGACCGTGACGAGACGGCCGCGGTGAAACGACAGAACTCAGGGGATAAAGGGGCGTGGAGCCCTTTGACAGGTACTGTCCAGAGAAACTTGCAGACGTCAACGACAACTATCAACATTTCTTGGCGGATGCCCACTGTCAAGCGACAATGTCATGGTTCGGTGTTCTCTGGTCGCTAAGGGTGGCACAAAGAAGAGCCATTAAGTGTCACCCTTGCCCAGGAATATCAACCTGGCGTGTCAAACGAGGATACCGCACGAATCTGACAACACAAACATGGAACCAAATCGAGATGTACGTGACACGGGCCACCAAGAGAAACTTCATGAGAGGGCAGAGACGGCGGGATTGCACGCAACAGATGGACAAAAATCCATACTGACTGCTGCGGCGACGAACCCCCCCCCCTCCCCCTTCCCTTATATTGTGCCACGGAAAAGTGGAACTACTGAGTGTGTCAGTGAACAGTGATTATACGGTTCTTAGTTCAATGCATACACGTGTGTTTCTGTCACAGAAACTTTGACTCGTGTGTTTTGCAGGGGTTCGATTTATTGGTGTTTATTAGACTGACTCTTGTATTTTGCAGGTGTTTTATTTATTGGTGTTTTTTTTAGATGTTGACTATTGTACTTTCAGAGCTGTTTTATTGATCAATGTTTGTTCTTGTGTGATGTATTAGATTTGTGATATTTTGTTTCGTAAATTCATTGCTGTGGCATTGCTTCGTTTATCAGTCAGATAGCTTTTCATTCTCATTGGACTGTGATCGATTAGCCTTTGCATGGGGCATATTTATAGTGAGGAACCCCATAACGGTAACAATCACATAATTAATTGTAGTTTCCATATAATGATACAGTGATCATTGTTTCCTAACTAACTGAAAGATAGTAGAGTGATTAAATTACTGCCACAAAGTTATTTTAACTCTACAAATTATTAGTTTTATAAGATATAGAATTTTTTTGCGATAACCACTTTGTAAAACATGTTTTTTTCTCTTACCATTTTGTTTTTTTTTTTTTTTTTTTGCTTTTGCGGATTGTGCATTGTAATGTTCTGCTTTATAATGCTGATGTTATTTTCATGTTCTTTTTTAATTGCTATTTTCATAAATTTTACTTGTTAATAAACAGTCATAAATTTTCCTGTGATCTGTTGGCTCTCGCAATAGCAAATACTGGTGAACTTCATAAGGGTAACAACCAGAAATTGTTTTCATATTAATGACATAGGAACCATTGTTTTTACTTGCTGACCGAATTAGGTCTACACGATCTTTTAAATAGGTGTCACAGATTGTGTTGTTTTTCTCTTTGAAATTGGTAGGTTCTAAAGATGTGTTGAAATTATTGTGTCTTAGCAAACAGCTGGTGACCTTTTGCCTTTTCTTTACATTTTGGTTTAAGTTAGGTGTGAGAAGCCTGCTTGGGAATGTCCTAGCATGGCCAGAAAATTCCCTGCACAGTCTTTTCCTGGAGCGTTGGGGATATGAAAGGTCTCTGTTGGATTCCATTCATGTTAATTTCTTAAATCTGTTGTCATTTACGGCATACATTCCACTTCTAAATTTACTGTGGTGTTTCTGGGAGGAGACTGAGCAGTGGAACGTGTTACTTTTACACATAAACAAGAACGACCTGTCACACTACTACACTTTAAAACACAGTTTATATGTAATTCATGTCACACAGTCTCATACGGAACCTACATCCGCTTTCTTTTATATACTGTATATGATAAGATACTGTCATCCCCCTTCCCTTCTGTGTGAGAGGATGAATGAGCAAATGTAATTCTAGTTGTATGCTGGATGGTAGCAGACAAGCCTGTCTGCTAGAGAACAGTAGGACCAACGTCGGAACAGGTAGCTACGATTTCTAAAAGCAGAGAGGTTTCCATTCTTAGCATGGTCCTGGCCGTCCCTTGTCATGTTGGTATAGGAAGCTGCCCCTCTGGCCACTTCCGTTTGTATTTGGGAAGCACGCTCGGTAGGAGCGCAGGTCAGTCTGTCTGTGGCGAGCGTCTGAAGTGGTAAGATCTCCGGCTAAGCGCGTGTCTGCTAAGTCCGTAGGTCAATGGATTTCTAAAGTTCAGCCTAACTGAAAATTTAATCACCTTTATTTCAGGTTTAGATCTAAAATATCTAATGTCATCTTAAATTGCAACGCATTGTAATTCGAGTGTGACGTTCAGAATATATTCCGGTAGTTGCTTTGTCACTACTTTGTGAGTAAAGTGGAACCACGTGTTGATCAGTAACTCTAACTAGTATCATCAATCTTCAATGCGAATGTGCGTGAGATTATAACGTCTCGTCTTGACAGTATTTTTCAATATAGCAACTTTTCTTTATGTTCAACACACGTGGGGTGTCCTTTGTGAGACCAGTACCACGTGCTTATATAATTGTTTGACCCATCAGGTTAATAGTAAGACGATAGTAACCAGTTCGAGGTTTTTCTTTTGTAAATTGCTTTTCGATCTAATTTATTTTAATTATCAAAATTATTGTGGAGTTACACTCTTTGTGTAAACCAAGTTGACCACGTGAAGCATGTGGTGTAATCATCAAAGTAGCCCTCAGCTATTCTTTTCGCGAAGATTTCACAAAGAGTTAATATGAATTTAGTATACCAGTGTGTGGTAATTACATGACGGACAGGATTGTGCTACGAACGTAACTTCTTTGGGTGAAAATTGAATCGGTTGGTAGTGGTTAATTTTCTGTTGTATATGTTTCAACGTTCTTTGTGTGTTGTTCTATGAATGCAGTGTTGTATGCAGTCTCCCAATCTTGGCTCCATATTTGATGTGTTCCGTAAGATTACAATCTCACATTTTCACAATCCTAAATAAGTCACCAGTTTAGTTATGAATCAAGTTTAATATGCTGAAATTCCAATGATCAATGTTAAAATAAATTTCCAAATATAAACTGATTTATTTCTTTTTATTTAAATTCTCTTTTATATATATATCACCGGTTGTCGTATGACTATTAAAAGATTATAATTAATGTTAGTCTGGTTGGGAATTTGGTAAGCTAGATTGGATACCTGGTGAAACAGTTGCTCAATAATGCAAGGTTAACTTCCCCAGACAGCTCACACCTTTTAACCCGCTTTTATTGTCTAGCAGCACCGCTTACCTAGAAAAATCAAAGCAACAACGTTACAACTGAAGTGCCTAGATCCGCTCGGCCACAGCGGCCGGCTGCCGGCCAGTCGCCTGAAGCTCGTACACCTATCAGAAGATTCCTGGAAGTTTCCGTCTCCTCTTTTACATCCTCAGCACTTCATCAAAAGCGAGTCCCCTGTTTTCGGCTGGAAGTATGTCCTGGGGTTTTCTCACAGAACACTCATTGGAGGTCAGCTCACGACCATCGATTGTGAAACCGCGCATTCCTTCACAATAAAAGCATGTCTTCTCACCTTGTTCCGCCGGGTACGCTATTACCCTCCGTGCCACCATAGTGTCAAGCGGTTCTAGGCGCTTCAGTTTGGAACCGCGCGACTGCTACGGTCGCAGGTTCGAATCCTGCCTCGGGGATGGATGTGTGTGATGTCCTTAGGTTAGTTAGGTTTTAGTTCTAAGTCTAGGGGACTGATGATCTCAGATGTTAAGTCCCATAGTGCTCAGAGCCATTTAAGAACAAGTTGCGTCATTTTAAAGTTGAAGGTGAGACCATTCGCAGAAAACCAGTCAATGACACTTTAAGAACATTGTTTACCATTTCTTCTTGTTGTATTTATGCTTGGAATGATTACAACACTAGTGTCATCTGCAAAAACAACTGATTCTGCTTGTTGTGTATTAGATGCAAATTCGTTTACGTATATGGGGAAAAATAGCGGATCCAAATAATAGTGGAACTCAGGACTGAACCTTGGAGAACCCAAGAGCAACAGAAGAGTTTTCGCGAGCAAGTTGGCAACACTGGTGTTAACCTTGAACCGTTAGCTTTCTCCTCGCTGTCGTTCGGCAGTTGAACGTTGCTTCTGTTTGGAGTGGATCGTGTTTAAAATGGCTGCGCCGATTCAGAATCCTGCCAAATGCGAAGTGCGCTTCGTCATACGCCCTCGTAATAAGTAAAATTTTTACGTTCTTTTGATTACTCATATTATCCATTCATTGTCTATATCATCAACCCCATAAAACCTCAGTTTATCTAGGAGAATGTCACGATTCTTTCCTCTCCCTCTACAGCTCCACCCCACCACAAATACACTATGTGCTCAAAAGGATCCGGGTACCTGGTTGAAAATGACTTACAAGTTTGTGGCGTTCTCCATGGTTAATGCTGGAACTCAATATGGTGTTGGCCCACCCTTAGCCTTGATGACAGCTTCTACTCTCGCAGGCATACGTTCAATCAGGTGCTGGAAGGTTTCTTGGGGAATGACAGCCCATTCTTCACTGAGTGCTGCACTGAGGAGACGTATCGATGTCGGTCGGTGAGGCCTGGCACGAAGTCGGCGTCCCAAAACATCCCAAAGGTGTTTTATAGGATTCAGGCCAGGACTCTGTGCAGGCCAGTCCATTACAGAGATGTTATTGTCGTGTAACCACTCCGCCACAGACCGTGCATTATGTACAGGTGCTCGATCGTCTTGAAAGATGCAGTCGCCATCCCCGAATTGCTCTTCAACAGTGGCAAGCAATAAGGTGCTTAAAACATTAATGTAGGCCCGTGCTGTGAAAGTGCCAGGCAAAACAAAAAGGGGTGAACTGTAACACGACCATACCATAACACAACCGCCCCTGAATTTTACTGTTGGCACTACACACGCTTTCAGATGACGTTCACTGGGCATTCGCCATACCCACACCCTGCCATCGGATCGCCACATTATGTACCGTGGTTCTTCACTACACAGAACGTTTTTCCACCGTTCAATCGTCCAATGTTTACGCGCCTCACACCAAGCGAGGCTTGGTTTGGCATTTACCAGCGTGATGTGTGGCTTATGAGCAGCCGCTCGACAATGAAATTCAAGTTTTCTCACCTCCCGCCTAACTGTCGTAGTACTTGCAGTGGATCCTGATGCAGCTGGGAATTCCTGTGTGATGGTCTGGATAGATGTCTGCCTGTTACACATTACTACCCTCTTCAACTGTCGGCGGTCTCTGTCAGTCAACAGACGAGGTCGGCCTATACGCTTTTGTGCTGTACGTGTCCCTTCACGTTTCCACTTCACTATCATATTGGAAACAGTGGACCTAGGGATGTTTAGGAGTGTGGAAATGTCGCGTACAGATATATGACACAGGTGACACCCAATCACCTGACCACATTCGAAGTCCGTGAGTTGTGCAGAGCGCCCCATTCGGCTTTCTCACTATGTCTAATGACTATTGAGGTCATGGAGTACCTGGCAGTAGGTGACAACACAATGCACCTAATATGAGAAACGTATGTTTCTGGGGGTGTCCGGATACTTTTGATCACATATTGGACTCCCCTCCTTTAGCACAATAACTACTCTCTGAAGCCTTAGTAACTATCGTATGAACTGATCCTTTCACTTAGTCAGGCAGAGGAAAATATACAGGGTGATTCAAAAAGAATACCACAACTTTAGGAATTTAAAACTCTGCAACGACAAAAGGCAGAGCTAAGCACTATCTGTCGGCTAATTAAGGGAGCTATAAAGTTTTATTTAGTGGTACATTTGTTCGCTTGAGGCGCTGTTGACTAGGCGTCAGCGTCAGTTGATGCTAAGATGGCGACTGCTTAACAGAAAGCTTTTTGTGTTATTGAGTACGGCAGAAGTGAATCGACGACAGTTGTTCAGCGTGCATTTCGAACGAAGTATGGTGTTAAACCTCCTGATAGGTGGTGTATTAAACGTTGGTATAAACAGTTTACGTCAACTACCCGAGGCGATGGATCGGCCGCCAGGCAGCCCGTGACAGAGCACTTCATCACTGGCCTCCAAGAAGCCCTGATCTTACCCCCAGCGATTTTTTCTTATGGGGGTATGTTAAGGATATGGTGTTTCGGCCACCTCTCCCAGCCACCATTGATGATTTGAAACGAGAAATAACAGCAGCTATCCAAACTGTTACGCCTGATATGCTACAGAGAGTGTGGAACGAGTTGGAGTATCGGGTTGATATTGCTCGAGTGTCTGGAGGGGGCCATATTGAACATCTCTGAACTAGTTTTTGAGTGAAAAAAAACCTTTTTAAATAGTCTTTGTAATGATGTATAACAGAAGGTTATATTATGTTTCTTTCATTAAATACACATTTTTAAAGTTGTGGTATTCTTTTTGAATCACCCTGTATGTTTTCTCCCCGTTCGATTAGGTACCTCTTCATTATTTCTCCGATCTATCCATCTAATCTTTATCATTCTTCTATTGTGTCAAATTTCAAAAGCTTCTCTTCTCTCTCTGAATTATTTATTGTCCACATTTCACTTCTGTGCAAAGTTGTACTCCCAACCAATAACTCCAGAAAGCACAGGCAGCGTTCTCCAGGCATTCGTCGAAACCACAGATTTCCATCGACTTGTCACAGGTTACAGAAGTATTCGTCACTCCAAATGAGTCGTTTTCTGTCATCCTCTCTCCAGTGGCATAGCTGTTTACACCACTCAAGCGTCGCTTAGCACTGACTGCAGAAACGTTTCGCTTATGAGTGGCTGCTCGCCCATTTCACCACATTGTGTTTAACTCTCTATGCGCAGTCTCCGATCTAGCAGGAGCGCTGGCAGCGTCCTGGAATTCACGAGTGATTCATTTTCCTGATTTCGTGGGATTTGTTACAGCTGCTTGTGACAATGTCTGCACTTTGTATCTGCACAACGAGTGGACTAATGTCTGCAAACTTAGCTTACCACTTAGCACGCAAATGGACAAAACATTTGAACTGTCTTCTCAAGCTCAGGGTGTTAAACTGACATTCTATAAAAATATGAACCTGGCCCTGTAAGGCAGCTAATATCAGGAGTGGGTCATAACAAAATTCATTAGAAATGCTGCTAGAATGCATGAAGTAATAAAAGTGAAAGTTTGGGATCTATTCTAGAAATACAAAACAGCTATTCCCTTTTTTATTCTACATATTATTTACCAACTGTGCTTCCAGGGCCCAAGTGATACACAGCAGTCATGTTCAGTCACGTTTGACACTCAATATCAAAATATTTAACTCTTGGACATTCGAATTGGCGATTATTAAAATCGTTATTTCTACCTTAGAAATTCTTTTTATCACAGGTAAGAATTATTAAAATTTTCATCAGCTCATTTACATCTACAATGTCATAGCTGGTCAATGCACTGAGTTGGTGAAGAATAAATTTACTTTTTAAACCAATGAAAAAACTCTCATGTATTGAGTGTGAGGGTACGTTAGCATCCTATCTTCCGATATTCAATGGTCAAAGCGTACACAAGTTGGACTGAGCAGAATCCTGACTCAACATTTACTGCGGCCTAATGCACGATGGTACTTTACCAAGCGGCATCTGCAATGACGTTGTCTCCATGCTAGTGTTGAAATGCCAATTCTCTACTCTGGCCTTGATTGAATTCACTCAGTCTCAACTTTCCTGTGTTCCTTAGAACATTAATGTTTCCCTAGTCGAAATAATGGCTATTGTACACTCGCTAAGGGTTGGAGCGATGTGCACAATTTCTTTTCCCGCAAAAATGCACACAGGAATATTTAACCACCTCATTGCTATCTGTCGCCACGATACGTGAAGCGTATCATCCACACTTCACAGAAAGCAAATCTCTCAACGCCCTCGCTATTTTTCACACACTGCTAGATGACAGAGATATCCAGAAACTTTAGTTCTCAAAAAACTTTTAAATAATGGGGATCTCCCCACCGTGTCGCGTCTGCATCGCCCAGTATGCCTTCAGCCAATCACCGTCTCGCTCGAGATGAATAATCATCTTTTTTCTCTTGCTGGGTCGCCGCCTAGCCCTGCTAAAGCTGTCCAGCAAGTTGCCCTCGGTCCCGGGTGTATTTACGTTAAAAGGAATAATGTGTTGTTCTGGCCTTATCCCTTCCTGCGCTGAAGCTCGCCATTCTCTTGTTAGGTGGGGTTTTTCGATGCCATTAAATACCTACTCGGCTGGTCTCCAAAATGCATTTTACTTTAACTTATTTATTCATGCCACTGTCCATATATTGGTAGATATTGTTTTGTTACTTTTCGGTACATGAGATTACTGCAATTGCCTTTTGTTGATATAATATAATTATTATTTTCTGAGGATCTCATTCTGTGTCGTACTGTTGGTAAGGATCAAGCTCATGTATGGTCCGTAAAATCGGACGTCTTACACACTCTCGGCAATACTCGATGGTTCCTTTTTTCCAGTATATGAAGTCTGACTTGGCTTGTTTTATCTGTGGGTGTTCCTCCACGTTTCCACATCACAATCACAACAGCAGCAGTGCACTTGAGTAGCTTTAGAAGGGTCTTAAATTTCGCTGATGGATTTCTTAGTCAGTTGACATCCAGGAGTCAACGGCTTTGCCGCACTGGTAACACCGGTTCCCGTCAGATCGCCGAAGTTAAGCGCTGTCGGGCTGGACTAGCACACGGATGGGTGACCATCCGGTCTGCCGGGCGCTGTTGGCGAACGGGATGCCCTCAGCCCTTGTGAGGCAAACTGAGGAGCGACCTTGATCGAGAAGGAGCGGCTCCTGTCTCGTAAACTGACACACGGCCGTGAGAGCGGTGTGCTGACCACGTGCCCCTCCATATCCGCATCCAGTGACGCCTATCGGCTGAGGATGAATCGGCGGCCGGTCGGTACCGTTGGGACTTCATGGTCTGTTTGGGTGGAACTTAGCTTGACATCCAGTGACTAGTTCACTTTCTAAGTTACTGAGGTCTGCTGAACGACCCATTCTACTGTTAAACGTTTCTCTGTTCACAACACAAGACTCCTAACCTCTTTTTATATTGGCCTGTCCATCTCTCATGACATATAGTGGTTAGTTCTCCATTACGTGGGGATTTCTGAATCTGTATCTGGCCTACAATAAGCAATCGTTATGAAACTACACTGCTAAGATAATATTCTTGATCCATCCTCTGGTTATGTCATTTCAAATCTAAGCAAGTTTCTTCAATAAATAGTAGGAAAAATATTTAAAACCTAAAATGTAATAGACACTTAAAAGCTGTTTTTTCATAACGTCTCTCAAGAGCTTGTGTGGAGTACACTCATAAAACGATTTTTTTCAAATTCTCAATTCTCAATGTGGGATACAAACGATCTGTTGTAATTTTTATATTAAGGGTTAAAAAATCCTTGAAGTCAAGTTCCCTGTCTCGACTTCGAGGATTTTCTGTCCTGTATATATAATAAACTATTTTTTAGTAACATCTCTCAAGAGCTTATGTGGAGTACATTCATAAAACGATTTTTTTGATTCTCAACATTGGAGACACCGAATGTGTTGTAACTTTTATGTTAAGGCTTGAAAAAATATATACGACTGAAAACTCTTACATCTCGGTCTTAATTTTATATATATATCGGGAAAATATTTAAAACCATAAACGTAATACATTTTTAAAAACTCTTTTTTAATAACGTCTCTCAAGAGCTCATATGAAGTGGAGTATATATATAGATATATATATATAGTCTCCCAAAATAATGTGTACACTCCTGAAAACTGAATATATTTTTAATTAAAGGACACAGAAGTACAGTTTTTGTGGGTAGTAATTCAGAAGGCGGTGGAAATCATATCAACGCTTTCCTTTGTTTCAGGATTGTAAACAAACATGGCATTATTGTTGAATCAATGGAAATGGGTACTAAAGTGTTACTGGGAAACAAAAAATGTGAATGAGGGTTGAATTTGGAACGCTACCACCAACAACGGTAACAGTTAAAATAATACGAAATAAGTTTGACGTCGAAGGAACGATGCAGGATAAGAGGACTGCGGAAGAAAGAAACGTTTTACAGACGATGACAGTACTGATCCAGTAATCCAGGCGCATATACAGTCCTCGAAAAATCTGTGAGGCAATGCTCTCGTGAGACTGGGATCTGCAAAAGCGGTACTAAAAGAATTTTTCGGACAGAAATTTAAGCCTTACTTTCCCGTGCTCTTCTACAGGATGATCCCGACAGGCAGAGTGAATTCTGTGAGCGGGTCATTAAGAGATGGGAAGAAGAGCAACGTTTCCAAGATCTAATGCTTTTGTCGGATGAAGCGATCTTTATTTAAACTTAAGAGAGCAATTAACCGCCATAATTGCGGCTACTAGATCAGTGAGAAGCCGACGAAAGGCTCATTAATCAACCAGGAGTATCAGTCTGCTATGGACTGTCTTTTAGACTTCTTTAAAAACGTTGCCATGAGTGGCTCTTACTTAGAAATGTTGCATTTCATGACTCATGGTCTTAATAACTTTTTTATGTGAGGGCATTTCTCAGTCGCACATTGCCTAGCGGATTCATAGGACGATCGATTTAATTTCTCTAGACTTATATCTATGGGGTACTCTCAAGACGACAAACACTGGATGGTCTTAAAGAGCTAATTGAGCAAGCCCGTGATGCTGTTCCACTAGGAACAATACAATTGGCAAGTCGGTCTGCTGTAAGTTGTTGTCGACGGTGAATTGCGGCGAAAGAAGACCAACGTTTACCACCTTTGGCTGGACCGTGAGGTACACCACAAACTTTGTATTGTATTGTGTTTCTATCTCCTTTAATTAAAAAGACATTCAGTTTCAAAGAGTATATACATTATTTTGGGACACCCAGAATATTATATATATATATATATATATATATATATATATATATATATATATACAGGGTGTTTCAAAAATGACCGGTATATTTGAAATGGCAATAAAAACTAAACGAGCAGCGATAGAAATACACCGTTTGTTGCAATATTCTTGGGACAACAGTACATTTTCAGGCAGACAAACTTTCGAAATTACAGTAGTTACAATTTTCAACAACAGATGGCGCTGCGGGCTGGGAAACTCTATAGTACGATATTTTCCACATATCCACCATGCGTAGCAATAGTATGGCGTAGTCTCTGAATGAAATTACTCGAAACCTTTGACAATGTGTCTGGCGGAATGGCTTCACATGCAGATGAGATGTACTGCTTCAGCTGTTCAATTGTTTCTGGATTCTGGCGGTACACCTGGTCTTTCAAGTGTCCCCACAGAAAGAAGTCACAGGGGTTCATGTCTGGCGAATAGGGAGGCCAATCGACGCCGCCTCCTGTATGTTTCGGATAGCCCAAAGCAATCACACGATCATCGAAATATTCATTCAGGAAATTAAAGACGTCGGCCGTGCGATGTGGCCGGGCACCATCTTGCATAAACCACGAGGTGTTCGCAGTGTTGTCTAAGGCAGTTTGTACCACCACAAATTCACGAAGAAAGTCCAGATAGCGTGATGCAGTAATCGTTTCGGATCTGAAAAATGGGCCAATGATTCCTTTGGAAGAAATGGCGGCCCAGACCAGTACTTTTTGAGGATACAGGGACGATGGGACTGCAACATGGGGCTTTTCGGTTCCCCATATGCGCCAGTTCTGTTTATTGACGAAGCCGTCCAGGTAAAAATAAGCTTCGTCAGTAAACCAAATGCTGCCCACATGCATATCGCCGTCATCAATCCTGTGCGCTATATCGTTAGCGAATGTCTCTCGTGCAGCAATGGTAGCGGCGCTGAGGGGTTGCCGCGTTTGAATTTTGTATGGATAGAGGTGTAAACTCTGGCGCATGAGACGATACGTGGACGTTGGCGTCATTTGGACCGCAGCTGCAACACGGCGAACGGAAACCCGAGGCCGCTGTTCGATCACCTGCTGCACTAGCTGCGCGTTGCCCTCTGTGGTTGCCGTACGCGGTCGCCTTTCCAGCACGTTCATCCGTCACGTTCCCAGTCCGTTGAAATTTTTCAAACAGATCCTTTATTGTATCGCTTTTCGGTCCTTTGGTTACATTAAACCTCCGTTGAAAACTTCGTCTTGTTACAACAACACTGTGTTCTAGGCGGTGGAATTCCAACACCAGAAAAATCCTCTGTTCTAAGGAATAAACCATGTTGTCTACAGCACACTTGCACGTTGTGAACAGCACACGCTTACAGCAGAAAGACGACGTACAGAATGGCGCACCCACAGACTGCGTTGTCTTCTATATCTTTCACATCACTTGCAGCGCCATCTGTTGTTGAAAATTGTAACTACTGTAATTTCGAAAGTTCGTCCGCCTGAAAATGTACTGTTGTCCCAAGCATATTGCAACAAACGGTGTATTTCTATCGCTGCTCGTTTAGTTTTTATTGCCGTTTCAAATATACCGGTCTTTTTGAAACACCCTGTATATATATATATATATATATATATATATATATATATATATATATATATATATATATATATATATACATATATATATATATATATATATATATATATATATATATATATTGAAATTGCCACACCGAGAAGAAATGCAGATGATAAGCGGGTATTCATTGGACAAATATATTGTACTAGAACTGACATGTGATTACATTTTCATGCAATTTGGGTGCATAGATCCTGAGAAATCAGTACCCAGAACAACCACCTCTGGCCGTAATAACGGCCTTGATACCCTGGGCAATGAGTCAAACAGACCTTTGATGGCGTTTACAGGTACAGCTGCCGATGCAGCTTCAACACGATATCACAGTTCATCAAGAGTAGTGACGGGCGTATTGTGACGAGCCAGTTGCTCGGCCACCATTGACCAGACGTTTTCAATTGGTGAGAGATCTGGAGAATGTGCTGGCCAGGGCAGCAGTCGAACATTTTCTGTATCCAGAACGGCCCGTACAGGACCTGCAACATGCTGTCATGCATTATCCTGCTGAAATGTAGGGTTTCCCAGGGATCGAATGAAGGGTAGAGCCACGGATCGTAACACATCTGAAATGTAACGTCCACTGTTCAAAGTGAGGTGACCGAGACGTGTAACCAATGGCACCCCATACCATCACGCCGAGTGATACTGCAGTACGGTGATGACGAATACACGCTTCCAATGTGCGTTCATCGCGATGTCGCCAAACATGGATGCGACCATCATGATGCTGTAAATAGAACCTGGATTCATCCGAAAAAATGACGTTTTTCCATTCGTGCACCCAGGTTCGTCGTCCAGTACACCATCGCAGGCGCTCCTGTCTGTGATGCAGCGTCAAGGGTAACCGCTGCTATGGTCTCCGAGCTGATAGTCCATGCTGCTGCAAACGTCGTCGAACTGTTGATGCAGATGGTTGTTGTCTTGCAAACGTCCCCATCTGTTGACTCAGAGATCGAGACGTGGCTGCACGATCCGTTACAGCCATGAGGATAAGATACCTGTCATCTCGGCTGCTAGTGATACGAGGCCGTTGGGATCCAGCACGACGTTCCGTATTACCCTCCTGATACCAACGATTCCATATTCTGCTAACAGTCATTGGATCTCGACCAACGCGAGCAGCAATGTCGCGATACGATAAACCGCAATCGCGATAGGCTACATCCGACCTTTACCAAAGTCGGAAACGTGATGGTACGCATTTCTGCCCCTTACACGAGGCATCAAAAAAACGTTTCACCAGGCAACGCCGGCCAACTGCTGTTTGTGTATGAGAAATCGGTTGAAAACTTTCCTCATGTCAGCACGTTGTAGGTGTCACCA
This sequence comes from Schistocerca serialis cubense, assembly GCF_023864345.2. Lineage (NCBI taxonomy): Eukaryota > Metazoa > Arthropoda > Insecta > Orthoptera > Acrididae > Schistocerca > Schistocerca serialis. The sequence goes on along the minus strand of NC_064647.1, from coordinate 55,376,467 downwards.
CCGGCGCCAACCTTGTGTGAATGCTCTGAAAAGCTAATCATTTGCATATCACAGCATCTTCTTCCTGTCGTTTAAATTTCGCGTCTGTAGCACGTCATCTTCGTGTTGTAGCAAATTTAATGGCCAGTAGTATATATATATGAGTGTACGATGTAAGTTTTTGACAAATTCCCAGGAACAATGTTAAGCGTGGGAGTGGCACGGTACCAATTACATCTCTTGTGCCATATGAAAGTTTCATAACGAGACTCGCATCATCGCCGTGGCCCTCACATTCAGCTGAATTTCCGACTATGTTTACTGTTAGAGCGTAAAATCAAGCGCCAGAGCGGCAGTCGGGAACAACAGAGAAGAGGTGGCTGTGAGGACCTCCCTCCAGGATGACAACACGACAGCAGCGGCCCCTATGTGGAGAGGACATAAGCGCCGCGACCGACTGATCACGGCCAGCTTCAAGATTAGCTTCGTCGATACGAGCGTCGACGCTACACCACTTCGCCTACACTCTCTATGTAGCACAGACTTGGGATTGTCTATACTGAAGATGATTGATTACTTTGTATGTTGCCCTCTGCTTGTGACACATCTGTGTAATTGCAAAAGTTAAGTATCGTAATTTTCTTATTGAACTAAAAACCATTAATACGGCTTGTTCGATGGTTTGTCTAGCGAAACGAGCATGCAGGTTTCCTAGACACCACATTTACGAATAGGTCTATACTGTTACACTACTGTATTTATCTTTCCGACGGCTTTCGATTGTTTATAAAACGAAAACGGAATATTGTTCCGTTTAAGGATATCCCAAACCATCTGGGACTTCAGGAACACACTAAATTATTAACTAACAATTTTTCGAGTTTCCGAGAGATTTGTTTATGAGGAGAAAAATTCTCTCCTGTCAACTAAGTTATTCCATGTTTGAAAATGTAATACATTTGGCCTTGTCAGCAACTGTTTACTTGATTGCCATTTCCTAACTCTTGTAAGCCCTTTCTAATGTACTTTCCAGCTACGTGTAATTAATCAGACGGTATGGCATATCAGGTGACTTATCGCGAGAGTTGTAGGAAGTCAGCGGTGATTACAATGAAACGTTGTGCAGTGGAAATTTTTCATGTGCAGATAAAAGCAAGTAGATACTGATTAGAAAGTTTGGCCTCGTTACCAGTCTTTGCTGGATACTGGAAAACATTCATGTGTGAAGCACAGAAAGTGATTATCGCGTTATCATTTGGAGCACAGCGGAGCGGATGACGTCAGCGTAACGTTAGCCAGGCTTGAACAGTGGCGTGACCCTGGGAACACCTGAGGTCTGCGATGTTTGCCACTGGAGCTTCCCCCACCACGTTACATCGCGCCCACCTGCCCCCCCACTCTCCCCTCACAACCCTACCTAATCACTAAATCCATGTCTCGAACGATTGTTTCCCTCTCTGTCTCTGCGTCTCTCTCTCTCTCTCTGTCACACACACTCTCTGTCTCTCTCTCTATCCCCCCCTCTTCCTGTCTCTCTCTCTCTCTCTCTCAGACACACTACGAGCCGGAATACAAAAGACAGTCCATGGAATGACGATATGCGAATTCTCCGTCAAAGAAGAAATCCAAGACATTGATGTGCACAGTCTTCTGGGATAGTCAATGCTCCGAAGCCTGGAGAAACTGTCAATTCAGCACGCTACAAGGTACTGACTAAGCTGAAAGGCCGAATTTAGCCGGCCGCTGTGACCGAGCGGTTCTAAGCGCTTCAGTCTGGAACCGCGCTGCTGCTACGGTGGCAGGTTCGAATCCTGCCTCGGGCATGGATGTGTGTGATGTCCTTAGGTTAGTTAGGTTTAAGTAGTTCTAAGTCTAGGGGACTGATGACCTCAGATTTTAAGTCCCATAGTGCTTAGAGCAATTTGAAGCAACGACCGAATTTCCATGGTAAGGCCAGAGAAAAAGACCAACTTTCAACTGCAACATGTAACTCCAGGCCGCACTCCACTTTTGTGAACACGCTGCTCGTGGCAAAATTCGGCTGGACTGTCTCACCACCGTCTCACCACCTCCACCGCAGAGTTCCGATTTAGTGCCTTCAGATTTCCAACTCTCTGGGCCTCTGAAAGATGGACTACGTGGCGTACATTTTCAAGACTCCGGTGCTGTTGTCAGAGCTCTATGGAAGTGGTGAGCCTCTGCTGGGTCCGATATTTACAAGCACGGCGTTCAGGCTCTGGTCCATCGTTGGCAAAAGCGCGTAACGAAGGTTGGTGACTTTGCGGAGAAATGACAGTCTGTAGCTGAAATATTGCTCTATTTAGCTATGCTGTTGTGATTGACGTATCTCCTGTAGTTTCCATGAACGAAAATACGTTGCATTACTCTCAGAGCAACTCTCGTACACTTCAGATCATTTATTGAATGGACCCTGTACGTGCCAGCTCTATTCCAGATGGAATTTGGAGGACGGGGAGGAGGGGAGCTTGTTATTGCTAATTATTATTCCACCTGAAACATTCTGAACGTACGGACGATTTGTTCATTCTGTGACCCACCGCGACTGTTTAAAGTGAAATACAAGTTGAACAATGGCGGGACCTATGAACATCATGACTTCCGATCATTGAGGCTGCAAAGTTTGCGAGCTGCTAAACAGAAAAGGACGCGCTCATTCTGCATGGAGTTAGCGTCAAGGAAGAAATTTCTCAAGACTATTGTGTGCGTAATGGCACAAAAGTGAGATAGACAGCTGTGTGTGATAAGGCGGACTGCAAGAATGCAGAGCTACACTTGTCAGCCAGACACTGATCGGGATATTAGATAACGCTGCTGTCAGTCTGTTTCGAAATGGCTCTGTCGATGTCTCTGTTGCATGTTTCTGCCTTATCACTGCTGCATATTGTGTAACGCAGCATACTGGTGGCGGCAGCAGTCAAGGGACGCATCCAGCTGCTGACCACTTCCAGGTACGCGGTTGATGAAATACACTGCAGTGACAAAAGCCGTGGGACAGCGATATGCACGTATTTCGAACGCGGAATGGTAGTTGGAGCTAGCTGCATGGAACATTCCATTGAATTTTCCGAGATCCGCAGTGTCAACAGTAAGCAGAGAATGCAAATTTAGGCGTTTCCTTCCACCACAGACAACGCAGTTGTTGACGGCCTTCACTTAACGACCGACAGCAGCGGCGTTTGGGTAGCGTGGTCAGTGCTAAGAGGCAAGCAGCACTGCGTGAAATTGAAAGGTCTCTGTTAGATCCCTTTCGTGCTATTTGCCACGATTTATTGTTGTTTACGCCTCTAAATTTACTGTGGTATTTCTAAATTTATCTGGGATGAGTGGAATATGTTATATTCACATATAAACAAGAACAACTTTCAAATAACTTCCGGGAATTTAGCCAGGTAACACTGCCTCCCTAATAACACTGTCCCAATAGCTGCACGTGCATGCCAATATCTCGGTGTTATTATATAACACATGGTGACCAGTATCCAAGTAATATTCGGCAGCAGCAGACAGATGGAGTTGCGATGGGTAGTCTGCTGTCTCCTGTGATCGCAAATTTGTTTGTGGAAGACGTCGAGGAACGTGCGTTGGAGTCGGCGCTTTTTAAACCCGCCTGTTTCTTTAGATATGTTGACGATACCTTTGTTGTTTGGCCTCATGTTAGGGAGAAGTTGAATGCCTTTCTAGAACATCTGCACTCGATCCACCCGAAGATTTGTTTTACGATGGAGGTGGAAGAGGATGTTTGCCTTCCCTTACTTGACGTGTTGGTTAGGAGGAAGGATGATGGATCATTAGGACATGCAGTCTACAGGAAACGTACTCGCACTGACTTGTACTTGCAGGCTAGGAGTTGTCACCATCCGGCTCAGCGTGAAGGGGTACTTCGTACCTTGGTACACGGGGCACATGTCGTTTCTGACGCTGAGACTTTGCCGGCTGAGCTGTCCCATCTTGAAGTTACGTTTTGTCAAAAAGGTTATAGTGATAGACAGATTGAACATGTGTTGCGCTATCGACCAACTGTACATCGGGTAATTAATGACAATTCTGAGTCGACACTTAAGTCAACTGCCTTTTCGCCTTACGTAGGAAACACTTTCAACAAGATCGGTCGTATTTTACGGAAATACGATGTGAAATATGTTTTCCGACCTCCATCTAAAATCAGAATGCTTTTGAGTTCTGTTAAGGATGATCTTGGTCTGCCTAAGGCGGGTGTATATCGTATTCCTTGTAGCTGCGGCATGGCATATATTGGTCAAACTATCAGGACCGTGGAGGACCGATGTACTGAGCATAAACGGCACACACGATTACAGCAGCCAAGTAGATCTGCTATTGCCGAACATTGCTTGGATACTAGTCACCACATGTTATACAATAACACCGAAATATTGGCATGTACGTGCAGCTATTGGGACAGTGTTATTAGGGAGGCAGTTGAGATTAAATTAGCGAGCAACCTCGTTAACAGGGATGGAGGCTTTTGTCTGAGCTCTGTTTGGAATCCGGCTCTCTCCCTTGTCAAAAAACAGAGGGACAGAGTCAATGCTAACTCACCTGTGAATTCGTAGTCTCACTATCGATAACTCTGCCTTTGGTCATCTTTGTTGGCACCAGTGTTCAATGTGTGTGTGTGTTATCTTTCCTGCATCAGTCTGAGAACCGAGGTTTTAAATTTGCGTGTACGTCGCTTGTCCGTTGCAGTTTGCCTTGAAAATGGCGGGGTGTTCTCCCGCCGAAATATCGGCGGTCGCTGAAAGTGTTACCTGGCTGAATTCCCGAAAGTTATTTGAAAGTTGTACACGCCAGGAGAAACTCAGGTCTCACAAGAAAAACTTGTCAACAACACTTTCAAATACATTTTATATGTAGTTCTTATCATACAGTTTCCTATTAAACCCACATTCGCCTCCTTTGCGTAGTGTATATGATGTGTTAAGATACTGTCATCTCCTTCCCTCCCGGTGTGAAAGGATGAATGGGTGAGAGTATTTGTAGTTGCAGGCTTGTTGGTAGCAGAGAAGTTCTGTCTGCTAGAGAACAGTAGGACCATCGTCTTAGTAGGCAGGTACCATTTCTAAGGCAAAGAGATTTGTCTCCTTGGTGTGTTTCTGTCCGTCCCTTGTCAGGTTGGTAAAGGAAGCTACCCCTCTGGTCACTCCCTGTTGTATCTGTGGGACACACTCGGACAGGGCTCTCGCTAGTCAGTCTGTGGGCAGTTTCTCAAGTGGTAACATCTCCGGTTCAAATGGTTCAAATGGCTCTGAGCACTTTGGGACTTAACTGCTGTGGTCATCAGTCCCCTAGAACTTATAACTACTTAAACCTAACTAACCTAAGGACATCACACACATCCATGCCCGAGGCACGATTCGAACCTGCGACCGTAGCGGTCACGCGGTTCCAGACTGTAGCGCCTAGAACCGCACGGCCACTCCGGCCGGCTAACATCTCCGGGTAAGCCAGTGTTTGGTCAGTCCGAAGGACAATGAAATTCTTAAGTTTTCAGCCTAACTGAAATAACAATTACTTTTCTCACAGATCTACATCGAAAATATTTAATATCTTATTTTAAATGGGCATGCATTGCGACTTCAGTGTCGGTTTCGGAATTCATTGCTGTAGTTGCTTTGTTTCCACTCCAATAAGGGAAACTGGAAGCACATTGTCATGAGACGTAATTCTGATTAAAATCATCGCTCTTTAGTGTGAATGTGCGTATAAGTGTGTTCTCTCGTTGAAATTCTTGAAACTAATAATTTTTCTTTGTGTTCAACCCACGTGGTGTGTGCTTTGTAGTAGCAGTACCACGTGCTCGTGAAATTGTTTGAGCCATCAGGTCAATACTGTGCCGTTATTAACGCAGTTCGGAAATTTCTTTTGTAACTAATGTGTTTGGATTTCATTTCGTCATTAAAATCGTTGTGGAATTACACATTTTCTGTAAATGTACATGTGCACATGGAACATGTGCTGTAGTAACAAAACTAGCCCTCAGCTGCTCTTTTGCATGATATTTCGTGTATTCTGACGGAATACATCGAAAAAGTTCAAAGAAATGCAGCACGTTTTGTATTATCGCGAAATATGGGAGAGACTGTCACAGAAATGATACAGGATTTCGGCTGGACATCATTAAAAGTAAGGCGTTTTTCGTTGCGACGGAATCTTCTCACGAAATTCCAATCACCAACTTTCTCTTCCGAATGCCAAAATATTTTGCTGACACCGACCTACATATGGAGGAACGATCACCACGATAAAATATGAGAAATCAGAGCTCGTACGAAAAGATATAGGTGTTCATTCTTTCCGCGCGCTATACGAGATTGGAATAATAGAGAATTTTGAAGGTGGTTCGATGAACCCTCTGCCAGGCAGTTAAATGTGATTTGCAGAGTATCCGTCTAGATGTATGTGTTAATTAATCACTATCGCGAGCAGTTTTTCTATTTCACAATTTCTAGAGCGATTTTTATAGAGCATTTTGGTAAGATTGTGGCTATATCGAAACACGTGACCTTTGTCTGAACTCCCAATACCAGTGTGTGGTTATCCAATGGGAACACTATTACGCCAGGAGCGGAATTTCTTTGCTTAAATAGAATAGATTGGTGATGGTTCAGTTCCTTTTTTTGTGTACCCTTGAACTATCTTTGTGTGCTTGTTTGAATGTGTTATCCTATCCTGTTTCCTATTCTTTGTTTCCTATTCTTTGAAAATCACGTTTTATGCTAATTATACCCCCTCTGAGTAACACTTTTCATTATTACTTCGCAACAGTAAATAAGGCACCAGCTTTGAGGCAGACTTAGCATGTGGTATACGTTTTATTGAACACTGATAAATTTTAATATAAATATCAAAGGTTTAACTTACTTTACTTTTCTTTAATGTAATTTTCCCCATCGTCTAATTACTTGAAATAATAAAATTATTAAAAAAATGACGTGATAGTGTGGCTGACTTTTCCATAGATTTAAAAATTCTTAACAGTAGTAAAAATTTGTAAGCCACCCCCGCATACTTTCCGCCCTAGGTTCGGAAGGCTTTAAAAACACTAGGATCGTTATAAAATAACCGCAGAAACCAATGTGAGGCGTACAGCGAACGTGTCCTTTAGGTTAATGCGCTGTCGCAGCAGACGACCGACGCGAATGATTTCGCTAAAGGGGCGTAGCGCCTCTCCTGGGCTCGTCACCATACCAGCTGGCCACTACACGACTGGGAGACTGAGATCTGGTCAGGTGAGGCCCGACTTACATTAAGGTTCGAGTTTGGTGCACACACCACGAAGCTTTCCCAAGCTGTCAGTAAGGCACTGTGCGGGCTCGTGGGCTGTCGATGGTGGTGTGGGCTATGTCTGCACGGAATGAGCCGGGCCCTCTGTTCCAACTGAACCGGGCATTGACTGGAAGTCGTTATGTTCGGCTACTTGCAGACCATTTGCAGCCATTCATGGACTTCATATTTCCTTGGATGTTGTACGGATGGCAGTGCGCCATATCACCAAGCCAGAACTCTTCGCGACTGGTCTGAAGAACATTGTGAACAGTTCGAGCGAACAATTTGGCCACCCATCGAGCATTTATGGACTATGTTTGCATGGAATCAGCTGGGCCCTTGTAATATTATTGGGCTTTCCGTCGTATGAAAGCTGTGAGTACCTTTGGAAAGGCATTTATTTAGCTGTGTATTAAATGATCAACTTATGAGATGAGACCTATTCTTTGAAAGACATTTGTTTTACATAATTTACGTAACTGTAAAGATGCGCATCTAACGCGAACGCTAATACATCGATTGCGCAGTCAAAGAAACATTTTAACAGGAGCTGAACTGGGCGTTCCGCTTCCATCTATATGAAGAAAACCTTTGTAGATCTTCAGATTTTATCGTACTTCTGCTTGTAATGTGAAAGCGTAAAGAACGTCGTCTTTAAGCCATAAAAGTCTTGCGAACATGCAGACGACATTATTAATTAATAAAATTCGAGAAATTTATGTTCGATACTGTAAACCGGCAAGTTATTGTTATGAAGGTGTTGAATGGTGTAAGAATTGTCTCGAAGGAAGGAGAAAAGTAATGACTGTAATTTGTGACAAAAACGTGAACCAAGGAGCTAGCACAGGACAGGCTGAAACCTGATCGCACCATACAGCTAGAAAAGTACTTATGTAAGTTATTCTGTTTATAAATAAGCCCTAATTGCTTGTGAGAATTGTTTGAATAAATTTAGTGTTTACCAGATTTCTTATTCTATTCTTTTCCTTTATATTTCTTTTTACCTCCATGTCATATTATTTTTGTAAATATCAAACAGCCTTTACTACAGCAGAGAATACTGCGGCATCCTGGTCGTAGACAGAAGGCCGCCCTTTGTCTTCTATACAACTCATAGCTGCCCCATTTATCAATGATTTCATTTGCAAATGCATTTTTTTAGTTGTTCATTCTTAAAGGTCCCCTAGGTGATTATAAATTTCATACTAATTACGCAAAGAAATCCGGGTTCTTTTCCAAATAATAAAAGCCTTTGCGTAATCAAACATTAGCCTCCTTCTGACAACGATCAGGAGCCGACTATTTTATCATACTAGACCCTCTCTTCCAACTGAACCGGTCATTGACTGGAAGTTGTTATGTTCGGCTACTTGCAGACCATTTGCAGCCATTCACGGACTTCATGTTTCCATAGATGTCTTGTGGATGACAATGCGCCATGTCAACACGCCACAACTCTTCACGACTGGTCTGAAGAACACTGTGAACAGTTCGAGCGAACAATTTGGCCACGCATCGGGCATTTATTTCACACAATCCAGAGGCCTGTTTGTGCGCAGAATCCTGCACCGGCGATATCTTCGACGGCTGCAGAGGCAACTTGGCCCTATATTTCTGCAGGGCACTTCCAAAGACTCGTTGAGTCCGTGCCACGTCGCCAGCCGTGAGAAGGTCCGATGCGATAATAGGAGGCATTCCATGGCTTTTGCCATCTCAGTGCTGGCGGCTGTGATGTTTCATCCATGGCGTTTGGGACCAGGGAGTGTAGCCAATGGAGCGTGGCAAAAACATCCCCGTTGTCAGATCGCATCAAATCTGAGCTGAGACGCGAGCTTTCGAAGATAATCAGCTTCTCCTTAGTAAGGCGATCACTATCCGCCGGGCCGACCGCGCAGTATAAACTGTTCGAGCTACCACTTTGTAAAAGCTCCAGGACGACACGATTTTATTTCGACATAAGCTTTGTGGTGGATTTTAACGCTTGTCTAGTGAAAGGTCTCTGTTGGATTCCTTTCATGTTAATTTCTAAAATCTATTGTCATTTACGGCATAAATTCCTCTTCTAAATTTACTGTGGTGTTTCTGACTCTATCTGGGAGGAGACTGAGCAGTGGAACGTGTTACTTTTACACATAATCAAGAAAGATCTGTCAAACTACTACACTTTAAAACACAGTTTATATGTAGTTCATGTCACACAGACTCATACGGAACCTACATCCGCTTTCTTTTATATACTGTATATGATAAGATACTGTCATCCCCCTGCCCTTCTGTGTGAAAGGATGAATGAGCAAATGTGTTTCTAGGTGCATGCTCGATGGTAGCAGACAAGCCTGTCTGCTAGAGAACAGTAGGACCAACGTCGGAACAGGTAGCTACGCTTTCTAAAAGCAAAGAGGTTTCTATCCTCAGTATGGTCCTGTCCGTCCCTTGTCATGTTGGTATAGAAAGCTGCCCCTCTGGTCACTTCCGTTTTGTATACGGAAGCACCCTTGGTAGAAGCCCAGGTCAGTCTGTCCGCGGTGAGTGTCTGAAGTGGTAAGATCTCCGGCTAAGCGCGTCTCTGCTGTCCGTAGGACAATGGATTTCTTAAGTTCAGCCTAACTGAAAATTTAATCACCTTTATTTCAGGTTTAGATCTAAAATATCTAATGTCATCTTAAATTGCAACGCAGTGTAATTCGAGTGTGAAGTTCAGAATATATTCCGGTAGTTGCTTTGTCACGTATGACAATATTTTTCAATATAGCAACTTTTCTTTATGTTCAACCCACGTGGGGTGTACTTTGTGAGACCAGTAACACGTGATTATACAATTGTTTGACCCATCAGGTTAGTAGTAAGACGATATTAACCAGTTCGAGGTTTTTCTTTTGTAAATTGCGTTTCGATGTTATTTATTTTAACTATCAAAATTATTGTGGAGTTACACTCTTTGTGAAAACCAAATTGACCACATGAAGCATGTGGGGTAATGATGAAAGTAGCCCTCAGCTATTCTTTTCAGGAAGATTTCACAGTGAGTTAGTATGAATTTAGTATACCAGTGTGTGGTAATTTCATGACGGACAGGATTGCGCTACGAACGTAACTTCTTTGGGTGAAAATTGAATCGGTTGGTTGTGGTTAATTTCCTCTTGCATATGTTTCAACGTTCTTCGTGTGTTATTTTATGAATGTAGTGTTGTATGCAGTCTCCCAATCTTGGCTTCATATTTGATGTGTTCCGTAAGATTACAGACACACATTTTCTCAATCCTAAATAAGGCACCAGTTTAGTTATGAATCAAGTTTGATATGCTGAAATTTTAACGGAACAATGATCAATGTTAAAATAAAAGTCCAAATATAAACTGATTTATTTCCTTTTATTTAAATTCTCTTTTTATATATATATATATCACCGGTTGTCGTAAGATGACTATCAAAAGATTATAATTAATGTTAGTCTGGTTGGGAATTTGGTAAGCTAGGCTGGGTACCTTGTGAAACAGTTGCTCAGTAATGCAAGGTTAACTTCCCCAGATAGCTCACAGCTTTTAACCCGCTTTTATTGTCTTGAATATCAGCACCGCTTTCACAACAACTTAATGCATCACCATTAGAATATCAAGGTAATCACAAAGTAAATTGGCGTTGCACGATCATCAAGGGGCATTCGTGTCTTGGAATATGGTCGATTTGGCCTTAGGGGTTAATTAGTTGTTCAATCTTGGTGCAAAATTTATCGACCTAGCTTTTGATTAGAGATATGAATTTTCAGAACATGGAAATCGCTGTGTAGGATAGAGTTGGGCAGATAACTGCGTGCTACACAAAGGAATTTATTTAGGATGATTTGAGCCTTTTTGAAGTTGATGTCAGCGGCCGCCGACCAAATTTCGGATCCATAAGTCAACACTGATAGGAGAAAAGCTACGAGTAATTTCAGGTTTTATAATGTCGCGCGAATTGTCTTTGGTGAGAGGGTACATTTGGAATAATGGATGATTTCCTTTTCTACAAATCTACTGAATGTGACTTTTTAATGTTTGTTTCGCATCGATAACAGGGGCGAAGTTCAAAAATGGCTCTGAGCACTATGCCACTTAACTTCTGAGGTCATCAGTCGCCTAGAACTTAGAACTACTTAAACCTAACTAACCTAAGGACATCATACATCAATGCCCGAGGCAGGATTCGAACCTGCGACCGTAGCGGTCGCTCGGTTCCAGACTGTAGCGCCCAGAACCGCACGGCCACTCCAGGGGCGAAGTATTTGACGATTTTCTTCCATGGGAGTGGCGTTCCAGCTGCGGCAATAGCAAACTTTTGAGTTATCTGTTTGTTTGTGAACAGGATGACCTGGACTTAACAGACGTTGACATCTTTCAGAGGAGTACCCAGCGTTGAATGTCTTCCAGGGGCTGTTGCAGTTTCCGAAACATGAAGTGGAGGTGGGGACTGTTTCTGTAAATGGCAATATTGTCCGCAAACAACGAGAGTTTCCCACCCACCCCCTTGGTTACTGCGAATTTCATTCGTAAAAACAAAATATAGGATTGGACCCATTATGGAGCCATGGGGAAGTCCAGCTTTAATTTCTTTTAGTTGGCTGTTGGACTTCTCAACAGTCACATAAAATTATCTGTCTTTCATAAACGAAAGTAGAATGTGCACGAAATGCAGCGGGCAGTCGTGTCGCAGAAAGTTATAAATAAGCCTGAAGTGATATATTATTTTCAAACATTTTGTTCTGTATCTACAAACATAGTTGTGGTGCTGTGTTTGATGCACGGGCTGAGCAAAGGTGCTCATTGAGTCACATAGCTTGGTGCACATCACTGTTTCTCCTGGAAGCCAAATTGCTGTGGGATGGTAGTGCTTCTAGGGCTTAGAAAGTCAAGGTGAAAGTTAACTAAGTATAATATTTTCGTGGATTTTTTTTTTCAAACCAGCTGAGTATGACATGCGTCGATGGTTATGTCAGAATAATTGATATTTCCCAGGCTTGGGTCAGGTAATGACTTTGGCGAGTTTCCAACACTCTGTAAAGAAGAGTTGGTTGATCCTTTTTGGCTGGAGATATTTCAATTGTAGATGAGTGATGCTACCAGGATTTTCTTTTGCCCAGGGGTTTAATGCCCCCACACGGTGATGACGTGCACTGCGTAAAGGAAGTTATAAGACTGATCTCCCACCATCTGCCTACGACCGCCATTCTCTCGACCGTCACTACAGGGTGTAGTAAACTGAAGTCACAGTACTCCACCATGCCCTCGGCTTCACCCTGGGAATCTTGCACAATAGTCCACATCGTGCAGGAAGGCAGCCCAATTTTTAGCCACTCTGTGCCCTCACTCCATTAACCGCTAGCAGTCAGTAAGACTGGCGTCCGCAGCAGCACGGTTTGGCAACGTGGACATTACTTGTCCGGTCCCTGCCGCCACGATTACGCAAACATCATCCCCTCCACTGTTCCCTATCGCTCCACCTCTCCGCACGGACGTGCCTTCCAACATGACACGGATTATAGTCCATTGCGACCATGGAAAGGCCTTACTGTGAACTGTGGTCCCCGAGATTTGGTGATACGCCAGGATTTTCTCAGATTTTTTTCCGATGACGGAGTATTTCACTTCTAATGTCTGAACAGCTGGAAGAGGTGACGAATACGTCGACTGAGGCTGTCCATAGGACGACGGTCTATGCTATTCTTTTTGTCAGCTATTAAATGTCTGTTGGGTGCAAAATCTACCTCCTCTATAGTGGCGTTCAAGCTTGTCATTGTTCAGCTGACACTCCTTGCTGTTCTATTGGTGGAGTCGAGTCACCTTGTGAGATGCTGGAGGTGAACTTCGTCTCGATTAGTGGATTTAATGGCTGGTCCCATCCAGACTTTCGGCTTTATCAGAGCACTCTCCATTTGTACAGACACACAATCAAAAATTATGCTCAACAGGTAAATCAGAAAGGACTCTCGCAAACGAACCATTGGTAACCATCTTGAAAAATTACACTACTGGCCATTAAAATTGCTACACCAAGAAGAAATGCAGATGATAAACGGCTATTCATTGGACAAATATATTATACTAGAACTGACATGTGATTACATTTTCACGCAATTTGGGTGCATAGATCCTGAGAAATCAGTACCCAGAACAACCACCTCTGGCCGTAATAACGGCCATGATACGCCTGGGCATTGAGTCAAACAAAGCTTGGATGGCGTGTACAGGCACAGCTGCCCGTGCAGCTTCAACACGATACCACAGTTCACCAAGAGTAGTGACTGGCGTATTGTGACGAGCCAGTTGCTCGGCCACCATTGACCAGAAGTTTTCAATTGGTGAGAGATCTGGAGAATGTGCTGGCCAAGCCAGCAGTCGAACATTTTCTGTATCCAGAAAGGCCCGTACAGGACCTGCAACATGCAATCGTGCATTATCCTGCTGATATGTAGGGTTTCGCAGGAATCGAATGAAGGGTACAGCCACGGGTCGTAACACATCTCAAATGTAACGTCCACTGTTCAAAGTACTGTCAATGCGAACAACAGGTGACCGAGAGGTGTAACCAATGGCACCCCATACCATCACGCCCGCGTGATACACCAGTATGGCGATGACGAATACACGCTTCCAATGTGCGTTCACCGCGATGTCGCTAAACACGGATGCGACCATCATGATGCTGTAAACAGAACCTGGATCCATCCGAAAAAAATGACGTTTTGCCATTCATCTCGACTGCTAGTGATACGAGGCCGTTAGGATCCAGCACGGCGTTCCGTATACCCTCCTGAAGTCACCGATTCCATATATTGCTAACAGTCATTGGATCTCGACCAACGCGAGCAGCTATGTCGCGATACGATAAACAGCAATCGCGATAGGCTACAATCCGACCTTTATCCAAGTCGGAAACGTGATGGTACGCATTTCTCCTCCTTACACGACGCATCACAACAGAATTTCACCAGGCAACGCCGGTCAACTGCTGTTTGTGTATGAGAAATCGGTTGGAAACGTTACTCATGTTAGCACGTTATTGGTGTCGCCACCGGCGCCAAACTTGTGTGAATGCTCTGAAAAGCTAATCATTTGCATATCGCAGCATCTTCTTGATGTCGGTTAAATTTCGCGTCCGTAGCACGTCATCTTCGTGGTGTAGCAATTTTAATGGCCACTAGTTTATTAAATGATAAGAAGCAGGGTTTATTTAACTACTGAATAGACACCCTAAATCCAAAATTTGCTCAGTTTAATATTACTCAACATCACACAAATGAAACAATAAATCTACAGAGGAAACCAAATCATTAACAAATATCCTTAAAGAACCAATTGCATTATGCATTGTGTACTTGTGGGTGGATCGCAGTGAAAACTAGCAGAACAAAATGATGGACATCATCCCTACTGAGCTATTCCAAATCTTATCTCGTCCCATGGTACAAAAATAATCGCATGGACCGAGTTACGCTAACAGGAGGTTAATTATACGTGTAAGATATCGACGGGACCCTCTTGGTATTGCAAGAACAATCTTTTGTAAGTGTATGGGTACGATTCATCAATGTATCGTCCATTCGCTAATCAAAGAAAATTAACTCACTGGTGTGGGGCTGAATACAACACGCTGCGAAACACTTTGCCTGCGAAAAGCTATCCAGTCGCAGAAAACTAATAGTGATCCAGTCGTATTTTCAAGATCTAAATTAACGATTTTAGTGCGCGCAGTTATAATAGTTGTAATGGGTAACGCGGCCTCCAAGGCCCTAACCATAGACCCTTAAATGGAGTTACACAAAACTTTATTTGAATAGGAATGGAAGGTATTTAACAGAAACAACATTTCAGTAAACGTAATATTTTATTCAATAAAACAAGGTAAGAAATGAACAGATTATTCAATAACGCTGAATGATTTTAACTTCAAGTAATAGACTTTGAATGCTTTGAGGAGTTACTTTTCCCATCGAGATACACTATGTGATCAAAAGTATCCGGACACCAGCAGAACATACATTTTTCATATTAGGTGCATTGGTTTGCCACCTACTGCCAGGTACTCCATATCAGCGGCCTCAGAAGTCATTAGACATCGTGAGAGCAGAATGGGGCGCTCCGCGGAACTCACGGACTTCGAACGTAGTCAGTGATTAGTTGTCACTGGTGTCATGCGTCTGTACGAGAGATTTCCTCACTCTTAAAGATCCCAAGGATCACTGTTCCGATCTGATAGTGAAGTGGAAATGTGAAGGGACACGAACAGCACAAAAGCGTACAGGCCGACCTCGTTTGTTGACTGACGTAGACCGCCGACAGTTGAAGAGGGTCGTAATGTGTAGTAAGCAGACATCTATCCAGACCACCACACAGGAATTCCAGACTGCATCAGGATCTATTGCAAGTACTATGACAGTCAGGCAAGAGATGAGAAAACTTGGATTTCATGGTCGAGCGGCTGCTCGTAAGTCACACATGACGCCGGTAAATGCCAAACGACGCCTCGCTTGGTGTAAGGAGCGTAAACATTGGACGATTGAACAGTGGAAAAACGTTGTGTGGAAAGATGAATCACGATACACAATGTGGCGATCCGATGGCAGTGTGTGAGTGTGGCGAATGCCCGGTGAACGTCATCTGCTAGGGTGTGTAGTGCCAACAGTAAAATTCGGAAGTGGTGGTGTTATGGTGTGGTCATGTTTTTCATGGAGGGGCTTGCACCCCTTTTTGTTTTGCGTGGCACTATCACAGCACAGGTCTACATTGATGTTTCAAGCACCTTCTTGCTTACTTCTATTGAAGAGCAATTTGGGGATGGCGACTGCATCTTTCAACACGATCGAGCACCTGTTCATAATTCACGGCCTGTGACTGGGTGGTTACACGACAATAACACCGCTGTAATGGACTGGCTTGCACAGAGTCCTTACCTGAATCCTATAGAACACCTTTGGGATGTTTTGGAACGTCGACTTGATGTCAGGACTCGCCGACCGACATCGATACCTCTCCTCAGTGCAGCACTCCGTGAAGAATGGGCTGCCATTCTCTAACATTCTGCGTGGTGTCTGTTTGTTCTAAGTCGTGTCTCCGTACCACTTTCACGCAACGACGCTCTGAGCGTGTTTTTTAGGGAATTGACTTGTTTGAATCTGGTACCTGTTGCTGGTAAGGAGACGCCAGACCAAACATGACATGTGGAGTTCAGAAGAGTTCAGTGAGACTAGCGTTGATATAATCAAACACTTAATGGTTTCAGCGTCAGCTCCACTGCACTCCCTGTAAAAGAATCTTAATACTAACTAAATGTAGTGGAAGGGGTTCAAGGCTTTCCTATTTTTAGTTAGCTGGTAAAATAACGTCGAAAAAGCAGTTAAGTTTACCATTCGAAATTTTATTCTACTCAGAAAACATTGTTTATAGATTGCACTATTGATAAAAGGAAATATTTTAATCCAGGATGATGAAAACCAACTACGTTCAACAAAAATGTGAACGAATATTCCCTGAATGGGTTTCGAAGTTCTACAATGGATCGAAGGATGTCCTATGCCATATCACATCTATAATCTAGGTTTAAGTTAAGTTTCATAAAAGAGAAAACTATCCAAATGATCTACAGTAACCCTCAATTATCTTTAATTACTTATTTAACTTGTCGTAAATTACAGTGGCTGATGTGGCTTCTCAATAACTATATAACAGAAAAATCTTCTCGTTTCAGATTTTTACTTCAAGTGGCAAATGTGAACACCATGAGCTTTAATTGACGATCGACACTAGTATTACGCAAGAAGTGGGTGTAACAGATGAGACTTCTGCAGTTCTGAGTGAAACGTTATGCGCTGTTATGCGGCATCGCATGCGTTCATTACCTTGACGGTGTTCGTCGGGGGGCGGCGGAGAGCACAGCTCCGCTCACCTCGCCGTCTCGAAAGCAACTCTTTCCTAATTTCTCCTTACTACAATCTACCGAAGTTGGTTTAAAAAAACTATCTGGCTGTGTTTTCATCTGACCAGTCAGGGTCTCAATGTTAACCTTAAGCTCCGCCTACAAAAATTATGTCTATCCAATGGGAAACGTTATACTTTTCGTGGTGGGGCAATGTTTTTAAAGTTTGTGACGTAACACAGACGCGAAAAAGTCTCTTGCAGCTGGTGTGGCCCTTTTAGTGTTGTCGTAAGATCTATACTGTTCTTCTGGAGGGCTCGATCTTTTAACATGGGCTGGGGGGTGGTCCTGGCGGTCCGACGGATTTGTGGGTGTGCGTCCCTTATCGTAGGGCCTTCTAGCTTAACACGGTTCTGCTCTCGGCTTGTGTTCTCGTTTCTCCCCTCGGAACTGCGTCTGTTTCACGGTGGGAAGGTATGACATGCATTTAGGCGTTCTTGTGTTAGTCTGTGGTATTCCATTTGCTCACTCGTTGATCGTATTACTTTGGTTAATTTAATGTCAGGATTTATTCGGAGCTATGTGACATACTGCCGGATTTGCTTATCATGTCGGGGTTTTCATTGAAGGTGTTGGACTTGCCTGACACCTTACAATTCCTCAAGAAACCTTCCAGCACCTGATTGAAAGTACGTCTGCGAGAATGGAAGCTGTCATCAAGGCTAACAGTGGGCCAACACCATATTAAATTCCACCATTACCGATGGATGGGGCCACGAGCTTGTAAGTCATTGTCATGCAGGTGTCCGGATACTTTCGATCACATAGTTTAACTAACTCCTTCTAACACAAAATGTCGAACAGTATTTTGGTATGAAAATTCATTAACCCCAAACGAACACGGTGAATGGGCGTATGCTGGTTAGTCGCTAGGCTCGTGTACTCAGTACACCAGCTGCGTATAACCGAGTCCGGTATCGCGCTGGTGCTGCAACTCAGGCTCACCGTAACTGTTCTCGGACAGCGGGGCTGGCCGCCGCTGATGAGTGACTGGCTCTGCAGTACTGCTGCTCAACTTCTGAACCCCAACGCCGCGCTCTGTACTTGGACCGCTGCGAACTCTCTCCACCGTCTCATTACTTCCTAGTGTCTCCCTACGCCCAGCAATAGTTTCGCCCTAAGCAGTACACGTCTGCCAACAGCGGACAGCGCACACGCGATAGCCCAGTAGCGTGGAGTCCCTCCAGCACACAGAGTACCCACCAAGACAACGCGTCAAGTTACCAATCAAATAATATCGCAAGTTGCACACGATCAATATTTATTAACAACCAGCTGACAAACCCGATACTGCGCGGGTATTCATTCTGACGATTTTCTATTAGAATCTGAAACAAAAAATAAAGTGTGCTTTGGTGAAATATCGAAAAAAAAATCACATCCATAATTTCGTGAAAACATGTTTGAAATTATGTAGTTGGGTCGGTGTGAGATGATCCCCGGCAGTCTCTGCACGCTCGGCGCAGCTGGTTCGCGTGTCTACGACGCCATTTTGTGAACGTCTCTGCGGCAACGCCTCTCCACAGCTCTGTAGACGGCAACTGTTTTCGCCGCTTGCGCTTGATGGCTGAAAGCTGTCAAAAGAGCTGCCAGGCGTCAAAGATTTTCTTAAGTTGACTCGACTGCAGAGGTGTCTTAGTAGTAAAGAATAAATATATTAAACCTTCACGCACGATGCATGATTTTCTCACACGTCTCAGTGTTTATGACGTCATATCTCCTGAACGATACGCGGTACCGTGATATAACTTTGTAAGTCCACTTAGCGACAAATATGACTACTCTCTGTGAAATTTATTGCGAACAGCGTTAGTAGTACAGAAGTGATAAATTTAAACACACACACAGACACCCTCCATCCCCCCCCCCCCACATACATATACATATATGATGATGGTGAGGTCCCATACTCCGAGGACCGTAGGGGAACGATGCGGCAGACCCGCACCGCCGTACTAGGCGGGAAGCGAGAGCATGACCACGAGCTGCGGATGCATATATTATCGGCCATCAAAATTGATACACCACGAATACGACGTCCTATAGGCGCGAAATTTAACCGACAGGAAGAAGATGCTGTGATATGCAAATGATTAGCTTTTCAGAGGATTCACACAAGGGTGGCGCCGGTGTCGAGACCTACAACGTGCTGACATGAGGAAAGTTTCCAACCGATTTCTCATACACAAACAACAGTTGACTGGCGTTGCCTGGTGAAAAGTTGTTGTGATGCCTCGTGTAACGAGGAGAAATGCGTGCCATCAAGTTTCCGACTTTGATAAAGGTAGGATTGTAGCCTGTCGCGATTGCGGTTTATCGTATCGCGACATTGCTGCTCACGTTGGTCCAGATCCAATGGCTGTTAGCAGAATATCAAATCGGTGGGTTCAGGAGGGTAATACGGAATGCCGTGCTGGATCCCAACGGCCTCGTATCACTAGCAGTTGAGATGACCGGCATCTTATCCGCATGGCTGTAACGGATCGTGCAGCCACCTCTCGATCCCTGAGTCAACAGATGGGGACGTTTGAAAGACAACAACTATCTGCACCAACAGTTCGACGACGTTTACAGCAGCATGGACTATCAGCTCGGAGACAGTGGCTGTGGTTACCCTTGACGCTGCATCACAGACAGGAGCGCATGCGATGGTGTACTCGACGACGAAGTGGGTACACGAATGGCAAAACGTCATTTTTTCGGATGAATCCAGGTTCTGTTTACAGCAACATGATGGTCGCACCCGAGTTTGGCGACATCGCGGTGAACGCACATTTGAAGCGTGTATTCGTCATCGCCATACTGGCGTATCACCCGGCGTGATGGTATGGGGTGCCATTGGTTACACATATCGGTCACC
This sequence comes from Schistocerca serialis cubense, assembly GCF_023864345.2. Classification (NCBI taxonomy): domain Eukaryota; kingdom Metazoa; phylum Arthropoda; class Insecta; order Orthoptera; family Acrididae; genus Schistocerca; species Schistocerca serialis. The sequence continues at coordinate 55,356,375 of NC_064647.1, read as the reverse complement.
TCTTGTTCACATAGACGGCGCTTTGAACAGTGGACGTTACATTTCAGATGTGTTACGACCCATCGCTCTACCCTTCATTCGATCCCTGCGAAACTCTACATTTCAACAGGATAATGGACGACCGCATCTTGCAGCTCCTGTACGGGCCTTTTCTGGATACAGAAAATGTTACACTGCTGCAGTGGCCAGCACATTCTCCACATCTCTCACCAATTGAAAACGTCTGGTCAAAGGTGGCCGAGCATCTGGCTCGTCACAATATGCCAGTCACTACTCTTGATGAACTGTGGTATCGTGTTGAAGCTGCATGGGCAGCTGTACCTGTACACGCCATCCAAGCTCTGTTTGACTCAATGCCCAGGCGTACCAAGGCTGTTATTACGTCACATGTCAGTTCTAGTATAATATATTTGTCCAATGAATAGCCGTTTATCATCTGCATTTGTTCTTGGTGTAGCAATTTTAACGGCCAGTAGTGTAGAAAGCTTGGGAAGAAGCTCGGGAGTTCGATCCCCCGACACTTGGCGTGGTCGCAGACGGATCACGCCAGATAGACGCCCCGTTTCATGTCTTGTGAGAAGTGGCCTTGGCCAGAACGGGGGCCGCGCTCCCCACTCAGTGTTGTGTAGAGCAGGATCAGGTGAGCGGGAAAAGACTTAAGAGTAATGACCACTGCAGTGCGAGTCGATCGCGATGCGTGCAACGAAGTAGTTATGCTGAGAGGCACCCACGTGCCTTGCTCATACTGTGGCATCAAGCAGTCACGCCTGCAAGATGAGTGGTCTGCCAAGCGAGTGGATTCATTCTTATTTATCGAGTAACATGAACTCTAGTACTCACACTTAAGTTACCAGTTATCCTCCTATATGATTAATACGCAACGGAAACACGCATCTGACTATCAGTAATTTACAGAACTCTGACTGTACACTACACACTGGCAATACCACATTTACTTTTTGTCTTTTATTTAACGGCTTTTATCAACACGTGGCCACCGCACTGAATATGAATGGCGCACACATTATAAATTCGGGACATCATGACAACATACAATTCGAAGGAAAAGTCCACCAATCTTTTTCTTTTCACTATCTCATTTATTCCGATAAATTCTCTAACCTAAACACACAAATTCTATAACCTACAACAATAACACATGAGAAATTCCGCCCAGTGGGCATGGCTTTACAATGTTGAATCTCTATATTATGGTCTCGTAATTATTTTTAACGCTACAGTGCACTTTCTGGATAGGATGGTGGATCTTTTATTGTACCTCACACTTCAACTCTCACAATCATCATCACGAAACTTTCCTCCAGACGGTACCGAAGGAACAAGCATAACCCACTAATCTTTTGAAACTACCTTGCTACTCTCCAATGCAAACCACACATACCCAAATTACATGACATACACCACACTACGTCATGGAATATAATACAATGAATAGTCACAACACTATCACTTTCAGCTTTCCCACTTCAATTAGTACTTATCCCAGTTTCACACGACACTGCCCCACTTTGTAATTCTACTTTCCTACTATGAACTCTGGAGATATATGCACGTCTTCCTGTGCAATGCAAGCCAAGTGGCGTTGCTGGATAGACGGCCGACTCACCTTGCTTCTCTCTCAGAGTTTGAATCTAGCGTCACACGGAATCATATCACGCAAAGTAATATTTAGAACGTATTCATCACACACGCGAGTCCTCAACAGATACCATGGACGAGTACTTCTCTATATCCTTTGCCTCATACACAGATTGAGACTCACACAGTACTCACCACGTGGAAGTACTCGTCTCTAATTTCAAGTCCTACACACGCCATTTCTTAAGTATTTCAACTTATGGTACACACGCTATTTCTTAAATATTTCAACTTATTGTACACACGCTAGTAATTCAGCTTAACTTGAGCACACGGAAGTATTTCAACTTATTACTACACGTGGTTTCATTGTGACCGTTGGTCCCTTCCGAAGATTACTACGATCCCATTAATATTACCTGCCTGACATTTAATTCTCCCCACAAAAGTTCCTGAAATAGAGAAATTATTATTTCAAATTACTCTTAAATATTCCACATGCATACCATGTCTCCACTCTTTTGTCATTACGGAGCACAACTAAGACAGGTCTTAACAGCACAACATCCAGCGGTAGAGTGCTGAAACATGCCCGTTCTTCAGGTCCTCTCGCACCTCTGCTGAAGTGGGGGAGCACCTTGCTACCGTATTGGTCAGCCACATTTCAGGCACTCAAAGCTCAGGTAAATTTCATCTCTTTGGTCCCACCAAAGGTGGCCAAAGGATAGTCTCAAAGATGATCATATATTCATATTCACTATCTGCAGTTAGCAGACGACCATACATTCATTCATTTCACAGATCTCACCAAACTGGATGTAGGGATTTATTTTGTGGGAGTGCGTTGAAACGCAAGGAGACTGTGTCGAAAAATGATGCTCTTTTAAGTTTCCTATTTGATTACCCTCGTATAAACTTTAGCGGCCGATGGATGGATGTGTGATGCTGCAGCACACTTTCATCGCGCAGCTAGCACTGCTGCTAAACAGGAGCCATGTCGATACCAGGCCTTAAAGTCTTCGCGAGTTTCATTCTGTGTACTCAGTCGGACAGGAACTTTGTCTCGCAGACAGGCGCTTGAACAATATACAACGGCGTCAGCACCTGAGAGGACATGAAGTTGGGCTCAAGACCCCGGTTAGACTAATCGGCAAATCGCTCAGCATCTGAATAAGTACGACGCCACCGTTCGACGTTGTAGGGGTCAACCACGGCCGATCACAGCGTCAATAAGGAAATGTTCGACCTAGAGAGACGACAGAACATACGGAAATAGCAATCATCAGAGGCACTCAGAGCTCCTGATTCGTCATTGTCAATGATCTGACGTGCAACTGATGCTCCAATGTCTCAAGGACCATTACCAGGCTGAGCTAGCGGCCCCGCTTGTGCCGACCACCACTGATTCGTCCGCAGCTCGTGGTCTTGCGGTAGCGTTCGCACTTCCCGCGCGCGGGATCCCGGGTTCGATTCCCGGAGTGGTCAGGGATTTTCCCTGCCTCGAGATGACTGGGTGTTGTTGTGATGTCTTCATCATCATCATTCATCCCCTTTACGGTCGGAGGAAGGCAATGGCAAACCACCTCCGCTAGGACCTTGCATAGTCGGCGGTGCGGGTCTCCCGCATCGTCCCCTACGCTCCTCGGAGTACCGGACCTCATCCTCATCATCACCATTGACTTCTGTACGCCGACAAGCCCATTTGTAGTCTAGTCGAGCTGGAGTCTCATTGACTGGGGTATAATTGCCTTCAATGGTGAGTTCCACCTCAGAACTGATCAGTGGTGATCAGCGAAGACGTGTCTGGAGATGACCCAGGCAGCGATGGACTACCAGTGCGACTGTCGCCCACTATACGCCCCGACAACCAGGATTGATGGTCTGGGGTGGCAGTTCGTGTCATTGCTGGACCCTTTGGTTGTCATCCGCAGCACACTGGTACGTCGACAATATTCTACGACCCATTTTGTTACCCCTCAGGGAAAGCCATCCTGGTCATACATTTCGGCAAGAAAATGTTCGCCTGCACACTGCGAGAGTTTCTGCTGCTTGTCTTCAGGCTTGGCAAACCGTGCCCTGGCCAGCAACGTCGCCGGATCTCTCCCCAGTTGAGAACGTTTGAAGCATTATGTTTAGTGTTCTCCAACCAGCTCCTGATTTTGACGATGTAACGCGCCAGTTGGACAGAATCTGGCACGGCATCCCTCAGGAGAACACCCAACAACTCTATCAATCAATGCCAAGCCGAATAACTGCTTGCGTAAGGACCAGATGTGGATCGACACGTTACTGACTTGCTCAATTTTTGGAGCTCTTTCTGTTGAATTCATCATCCAGTAATTTGTTTGTCTATATACACTACTGGTCATCAAAATTGCTACACCAAAAAGAAATGCAGCTGATAAACGGGTATCCGTTGGACAAATATATTATACTACAACTGGCATGTGATTACATTTTCACGCAATTTGGGTGCATAGATCCTGAAAAGTCAGTACCCAGAGCAAACACTTCTGGCCATAATAACGGCCTTGATACGCCTGGGCATTGAGTCAAACACAGCTTGGATGGGGTTTACAGGTACAGCTACCCATGCAGCTTCATCACGATACCACAGTTCATCAAGAGCAGTGACTGGCGTATTGTGACGAGCCAGTTGCTCGGCCTCCATTGACCATACGTTTTCAATTGGTAAGAGATCTGAAGAATGTGCTGGCCAGGGCAGCAGTCGAACATTTTCTGTATCCAGAACCGCCCGTACAGGACCTGCAACATGCTGTCATGCATTATCCTGCTGAAATGAAGGGTTTCGCAGGGATCGAATGAAGGGTAGAGCCACGGGTCGTAACACATCTGAAATGTAACGTCCACTGTTCAAAGTGCCGTCAATGCGAACAATGGGCGACCGAGACGTGTAACCAATGGCACCCCATACCATCACGCCGGGTGATACGCCAGTATGGCGATGACGAATACACGCTTACAATGTGCGTTCACCTCGATGTCGCCAAATACGGATGCGACCATCATGTTGCTGTAAACAGAACTTGGATTCATCCGAAAAAATGACGTTTTTCCATTCGTGCACCTACGTTCGTCGTCGAGTACACCATCGCAGGCGCTCCTGTCTGTGATGCAGCGTAAAGGGTAACCGCAGCCATGGTCTCCGAGCTGATAGTCCATGCTGCAGCAAACGTCGTCGAACTGTTCATGCAGATGGTTGTTGTCTTGCAAACGTCCCCATCTGTTGACTCAGGAATCGAGACGTGGCTGCACGATCCGTTACAGCCATGCGGATAAGATACCTGTCATCTCGACTGCTAGTGATACGAGGCCGTTGGGATCCAGCACGCCGTTCCCTATTACCCTCCTGAAACCACTGATTCCATATTCTGCTATCAGTCATTGGATCTCGACCAAGGCGAGCAGCAATATCCCGATACGATAAACCGCAATCTCGATAGGCTACAGTCCCACCTTTATCAAAGTCGGAAACGTGATGGTAGGCATTTCTCCTCCTTACACGAGGCATCACAACAACGTTTCACCAGGCAACGCCGGTCAACTGTTGTTTGTGTATGAGAAATCGGTTGGAAAGTTTCCTCATGTCAGCACGTTGTAGGTTTCGCCACCGGCGCCAACCTTGTGTGAATGCTCTGAAAAACTGATCATTTGCATATCATAGCATCTTCTTCCTGTCGGCTAAATTTCGCGTCTGTAGCATGTCATCTTCGTGGTGTAGCAATTTTAATGGCCAGTAGTGAATGTACATCACATCTACCAGTTTCCGTCTATTCGAATAATTTTTTTTTTTTACCTGTATTTTCCTTACTGCGTCAAGTCGTCAAGTCCTCAAACGCCATCAGGTGTCTTTCCATCTCGCAGTGGGCAGTGGTCGTAGTATGTTGACTAATTCATGTAGATTCCTCTTCTTCTGTTGTTTCACCATCTTTGGGGTACGCTGGATCAATCATTTCTTTGCGGGTTGTTAATTTCTTAGGGCCTAGTATTTCTTCATTCTTTCTGACCTTCTTTTCCTCTCCTCTTCCGAGATGAAGGGTTTGGACTCTTGTGTAGATTTATCCTGGAACCTTACGTTTTCATCTTTAGTAACTAATTTAGCTGTTCGATTGATAAGTGAATTTTCTGAAACTTTAATTCTACTAGGTCTTTTTCAGTTTCTTTAAACCAGTTGGGTTCAGTTTTGCGGTTACGGAAATGGTCAAAGACTTGTTTAGTTAATCTGTTGGAATTCATTCTGAGAAAATGACCATAAAAATTTATCCCCCTATTTCACGTAGTATTTGAAAGTTTTACGGTTTTCTTGTAGACAGTTTTATTTTTGATGTGTATAATCTTATTGTCTTGAAATTTTGGTCCTATGATTTTTCTTAACTTTTTCTTTCCTTTACCTCAAGTTTTTCCATTTGGCCTTTAAAATTCATGTTTAGTTTTTCTTCTGCATACAGTGCTTCTGTCTTATTCACTATCTTGTAACGCGTAATTTTGGACCCCCATGAAAGAGATTTTTTGTTGTATGTATTTTTTGTTAGCTGGAAGGCCAATTCAAGTTTATTTTTTCTCGATTTCATTCCTTTGCTTTCCCCAGCATTCCAACTAATCCATTCTCCGAGATATACCTCATAAATAAATAACTTGATGATTTTGTTTTGCTGTTCCTCCATTGTGCTTTTTTTAAACTGTGGTAGGTCATTAAACATAATTTTAATTTTTTCAGACGCAGTCACAGAATTTGATTATAATCATAAGCCCTTTCGGTCATACATTGGCCAATATGCAACAAGTCGGATTTGGCGAACAATTCGCTATTTGCGTTCCCATACCAGTAATAGAGATGCTTTGAACGGATCGTAGCTGGCGCGGGGAGCCCCTGATATGTGCAGGGCAGGCAACCCGCCAAGCGCTGTAGTCGACGCACAAAACTCCCGGCCTTTCTCACGGCTCGCTACCAAACAATGGGGAGACACTGGTGTACTACGTCACGTCGAATGTGAGATCGTTACTGACGGAGAGTTTGCTCTCGCAGGTCAGCAAACAGAATAGGAAAGGAAATAGCCACCCTTCTTTTCAAGAGCGCTTCCGTCTTGTTTCAGGACGAAATGTCTCGACGTCACGACACCATCGTTGCTATCCTCCGAATTTTTCAACTCGCATTGTTCAGCAGCGGAGAAGACAGTCGGTGCGTCCATCGTAGTTCAAAAGAGAGGAAGGAATATGCAGCCGGCCGTTGTGGCCGAGCGGTTCTAGGCGCTTCAGTCTGGAACTGCGCTGCTGCTACGGTCGCAGGTTCGAATCCTGCCTCGGGCATGGATGTGTGTGATGTCCTTAGGTTAGTTGCCGGCCGCGGTGGTCTCGCGGTTCTAGGCGCGCAGTCCGGAACCGCGCGACTGCTACGGTCGCAGGTTCGAATCCTGCCTCGGGCATGGATGTGTGTGATGTCCTTAGGTTCGTTAGGTTTAACTAGTTCTAAGTTCTAGGGGACTGATGACCTAAGATGTTAAGTCCCATAGTGCTCAGAGCCATTTGAACCATTTTTTGAACCTTAGGTTAGTTACGTTTAAGTAGTTGTAAGTCTAGGGGACTGATGGCCTCAGTTGTTAAGTCCCATAGTGTTTAGAGCCGTTTGAACCATTTGAAGGAATATGCCATGTTCGAGCTAACGCAAGGAGTCAACATGTATTCTGTTCAGTTCCAGAATATTTACAAACTATCTCAAAAGAGCACGCTATCTACTTTGCTTATATGAATCTTTTCCGTGGCCACAGTCAGACCGTGTTTTACTACTGTAATAAAAATTTTATTTGGACCATACGTGTTTTGCTTTATTTTAAAGCAGAGGTATTTTTCCAAATAAAATGGACAAATTGTTATCTTCAGAGGTCATTGTAATATTGAGGATATTCTTAAAAATCTGTTTGCCAAGCTCTTACACAGTTCTGAACTCTGTTAAATTACTGCAGTTACAACGACTTTTTGTTTCCTACTTCGTTTCTAACGTTGTCCTACACAGTGATGTTCTGTTGTAGTACACACAATGCACTTCACAGACAGGGAATACATTTTCGTCTTCATGCTTTGTGGGTTGACTTATGCCTCGTGTCCTGTACTTCGTTCTGATGTTGCGGTATGTGACCGTCTTTTGTTTTCGTGGTGGCGTGGTTCTCGAAACATCTGATATTCACTATTTGAATAGCTGCTAGCAGAGCGCGGATAGTAGAGGAAGGATATTTCATCTCTAGTGTGTGGCCTGTGGAATTCGGGCTTCGTGAGGAGTGAAGCATCCGGGTTCGAATCTTCGCGGGGAATACATTTTCACATATCGCCGTTGCATTTAATGCAATTTCCAGATGCAGCTGAAAGCTGAAAATTTTCTTTCTGTATAGAGAAATGCGGCTGCTGAATCATACAAGTGATGTCTGTTCTTTCGGGCATCTAAATATGAATTGCAAACTATTTAACGACAACAGACACGGGCTCCTAGTATCAAGACACAGCACTGCTCGTCATAGACCAGGGATGTAGAAAGCTGCGTCCTCTACACTGTGCCGGCCTCCCTCTAACACCTAGTCAAGTGTCAAATCATTTCCGATTTAAATTTAAAAAAATGTGTGTGAAATCTTATGGGACTTAACTGCTAAGGTCATCAGTCCCTAAGCTTACACACTACTTAACCTAAAGTATCCTAAAGACAAACACACGCACCCATGCCCGAGGGAGGACTCGAACCTCCGCCGGGACCACCCGCACAGTCCATGACTGCAGTCTTGTATCAACTATTTAAGTTGATGATATTATAATAATTTAAAACATCGAAACTCAGCGTTTATTTATCCATAAAACTTTCTGAATTACATACATTACATAAGCCCCAAAACAATGCACTCCGTCTTCAGGCCACAAGTGGCCCATCGGGACCATCCGACCGCCGTGTCATACTCAGCTGAGGATGTGGATAAGAGGGGCGTGTGGTCAGCACACCGCTCTCCCGGTCGTTATGATGGTTTTCTTTGACCGGAGCCGCTACTGTTCGGTCGAGCAGCTCCTCAGTTGGCATCACGAGACTGAGTGCACCCCGAAAAATGGCAACAGCACATGGCGGCGCGGATAGTCACCCATCCAAGTGCCGCCCAAGCCCGACAGCGCTTAACTTGGGTGATCTGACGGGAACCGGTGTATCCACTGCGGCAACGCCGTTGCTATAAGCCCCAAATACATATTGTTTATGACTTTTTGCACAGACATGCAGGCATACACATATACACACACACACACACACACACACACTTGCATATAGTAACTACGAACTTGCAGCAAGAAATTTTGCACTGTCTTGTTTCAGGTCTTGTATTTCACATGTTGCAAGGTACCTGCTACTGAATACAAACAGTGATCAGTGACCTTAGGACTTTACTAAAACGTGGAAATGATTAAATAATTTCTATCTTGTGCAAAAGACAACTGAGGGGATCGGAAACAAAGTGGTATAATTAACTTCTTGCAGTTGTGAGGAAAGTGAAATTAAAGTTCACGAGGTTTAAGAACTGTCTTGAGGCCGCAAAGTAAAATTTCAATTTTTTTGTGCGTGTTTTAGACGTAAAATACTGTTTGTGTTTGTTTGTTGGAATGACAAACTACCATAAATAATCAGTTTTGTATAACAATTCATAAAAGTCTGTATGCACCTGCATCTTTTTGCTTACAGAATATCGTATATTAAGGAAAGTTTGACTTGTGTTTTTCTACAATGTTTTACTAGTCTAATTGTTGTTGTCAATTCAGTTATTATAAAATTGCTATTTAGAGCTGCACGAAAACATTTACCAGACGCTTTCAGTAAGTAATGCAACACTTTTTTTTCTCGGTCAATTTCAGTTGAAAAAATTATCCCAACTTCAGCCCCTATAGTTTCATTAATTCAGAGACTTGGTGGCGCTACACGAAGACTTTAAAATGGCTTCTGTAACAGAGGTGAGTCCAAAGCAGAGTTGTCATTCACTTACTTTAGGCGGAAAACCAGAGTATCCCAGATACGCATAGGCGCTTGCAGAATGTCTACGGAGACACGGCAGGGAACAAAAGCACGGCGAGTCGGTGGGCGAGGCGTATGTAGTCATCGCAACAAGGTCACGCTAGCCTGTCCGGTCTCCCTAGTGCCTGCCGGCCTCACACACCTGTCTGTCACTCCTGCAGTATTGGAAGGTGCGTTCCCTCATTCGACATCATCGACAGATCACAATCAGACACCTCCTTCTCTACGACAATGTAAGTCCTCGCGCACCCGATAGCAGCACACAAAACTTCTTTGGACCGTTCTTCCTCATCCACCCTACAGCCCGGATCCCGCACCTCGCGACTTCCGGGTTTGGCCCAATAAAGGACGCACTCCACGGGCAGCAGTACGTGGATGACTGGGAGGTTACTGATGCAGAAAGACGTTGGCTGCGACGTCGGCTGGTGGAGTGGTACCGTGTGGGCATTCAGGCGCTCTCAGTAAGGCGCTAAACAGAGAGTATTTCGAAAAGCAGCGTTTTGTAACCAGAAGATTGGGGAATAATACGGTGTATTGAAATACAGAATAAAACCAGCCTGCTTGCAGAAAAAAAATACGTTGTGTTACTTATCGAACGACTCTCGTGCGTACTGCTACATGAGCACCATGCACTTTGTAGCTTACAATAGTGAAACAAAATAAGGAAGGATGCTGTTTAAGTCATTACCCCATAACTGAAAATACCGGGTGATCAAAAAGTCAGTATAAATTTGAAAACTTAATAAACCACGGAATAATGTAGGTAGAGAGGTAAAAATTGACACACATGCTTGGAATGACATGGGGTTTTCTTGGAAGAAAAAAAAAACAAAGTTCACAAAATGTGCGAGAGATGGCGCTGGACAGCAAAACGTCAGTGACTGTGCATGACAATCGTGTGTAAAAGCAGCTGTAATGAGACAGAGAATCAGATGCGCCAGCAGCCGCAGCATGTTGACGATACCTGAAAAGGCGCTTTTAGTGAAGCTGTATTATTACAATGGGGAATGTGCTAGTTCAGCGTTACGATCCTATCGCCATAGGAAGGGGATTCGAACGGGTAAAGGTCCGTTGACAAATGCAGCTGTGGCGAGAATGATTTCGAAGTTCGAAGCCACGGGTCGTTTAGACGATAAACATCGTAGTGGCCGACCGAGCACAAGGCGTAATGCTGCTGAGACAGTTCAGGAAGAAATTGAGACTGTAGCGGGTTCGTCTATGCACGGGGAAGTCAGCGCTCGTGCAGTCGCACGTCGCACCGGCATTCCATACACTACTGTTTGGCTGGCACTTAGGCGTACCCTCCGATGCTATCCGTACAAAATCCATCGGCATCATGAACTGTTACCTAGCGATTTAGTGAAGCGGAGGGCATTTACGGTGTGGGCGTTTCAAAAGATGGCGGAGCATGACGATTGGTTGAGTACCGTGTTGTGGACCGACGAAGCTCATTTCACGCTCCGAGGGTCTGTCAACGCCCACAACTGCAGAGTTTGGGCTACCGAAAATCCTAGAACTGTCGTGGAAACTCCATTGCACGATGAGAAAGTCACGGTATGGGTTGGATTTACCACATCTACCGTTATCGGGCCTTTTTTCTTCGAGGAAATGCGTGATTTTCGTTTTGTAACTGCTACCGTGACGGGTCAGAGGTACGCCGATATGTTACAGAATCGCATCATCCCCAGCCTGGCTGATAAACACCTGCTGGAACGTACGATGTTTATGCAGGATGGCGCTCCACCCCATATTGCTAGACGCGTGAAAGATCTCTTGTGCGCGACGTTTGGTGATGATCGTGTGCTCAGCCGTCACTTTCGTAATGTTTGGCCTTCCAGGTCCCAAGACCTCAGTCCGTGCGATTATTGGCTTTGGGGTTCCCTGAAGCCGCAAGTGTATCGTGATTGACCGACATTTCTATGGATGCTGAAAGACAACATCTGACGCCAATGCCTCATCATAACTCCGGACATGCTTTACAGTGCTGTTCACAACATTATTCCTGGACTACTGCTATTGTTGAGGAATGATGGTGGACACATTGAGCATTTCCTGTAAAGAACATCATCTTTGCTTTGTCTTACTTTGTTACGCTAATTATTGCTATTCTGATCAGATCTGATCTGATCTGTCGGATATTTTTTGGACTTTTGTATTTTTTTGTTTCTAATAAAGCCCCATGTCACTCCAAGCATGTGTGTCAATTTGTGCCTCTCTATCTACATTGTTCCGTGATTTACTCAATATTCAAATTTGTACTGCCTTTTTGATCACCCGGTATTTCGCAACGTCTGGGTCACTTCCCCCTTCTCACGCATCATAAAAAGTGTTATATAGATAATATACGACATAGAAAATCAACAAACCCTATTTGAACATAATGCATTTTTTGATACATCATTTTAAAATTGTTCGGCAAAATTAGTCATGATCTAATTCCGGAAATTCTTTTTTATCAGCTCCTTCTTGTTCGTCTATGGTTTCAAAATGGTTCAAATGGCTCTGAGCACTATGCGACTTAACTTCTGAGGTCATCAGTTGCCTAGAACTTAGAACTACTTAAACCTAACTAACCTAAGGACATCACACACATCCATGCCCGAGGCAGGATTCGAACCTGCGACCGTAGCGGTCGCACGGCTCCAGACTGTAGCGTCTATGGGTCATTCTTAGTTGTTCTTCCTGGGTGTCCGTCCTCCATGCGTAAGCAAGCGGAAGAATCCATTATGGATAAGAAGGATAAATGGAAGCATGTACAGATGGTTTTTTGTATTTAGGAAGCATAAATTTTGGATATTGGCTGTGCAAAACTGACGAAATAGCATTCGTGAGAGTTCTGCTTTTTCTGACAGCTGTTATTAGGTCATACGTGAGAAACTCACATACAAGTGCACGGGTGTCCCTTTTGTGCCAACTATTTCGTGACATCTTACAGCTAATTTTCTTTTCATTCATCAGCGAGCAGCACAGAGTTGAATTTGTATCACTTTTCCACAACCATATGACATGGCTTACCATGCTCTAGATGCACTCATTTTCCTAGGAAGATCTCAGTTGTATTTCTTTGCTTCTGAACCCCTCAATTGTAAGTTTGTCTCGCTATATTTGCCGTTGTAGATGGCGTTGACAAATGAAATTACGTCTTGCCATATGCCGTGTGATCCTCGAGTGTTTCAGGCTGTTTGGCTGTCACAGCTTCCTGGAAGCGGCGGAATGGTCCACAGTTCGAGTCGGTAACCAGCCGTGATGGTGACTGTGTACGGCAGGACAGATGGAAACGGTCGAGAGCTGTATGAAAGGAACCGTGATCACCGAAGGGCCCAAAAGGGGCTTGAAATGTTGTCTGATGTGGTTGGTGTCTGTGAGGATACTTGGTTTGGTATAACCGTGCTGCCTCTCGTCTAGCTGATCGCACAGAAACACCATCTCCGCCGGTTCCCTACGAGAATGCGCGACCATTCTGCTGCTTAAAACAGGCCGCGCCGTTCACACAGCGTGCAACACACGGGTAAGACACGGCACGCGGTCAGAGAACCTGTCACTCGGCAGCGCCACCTACCGTGGCGACGATGCTTCTCCGGACGCTTGTTCATAGGACGTTTTTTCCTCAATTTCCAGTCCTTGCAGTTCGTCGGTCTCATAAACATTCAAGCAGTATACTACAGACAGCACAACATAACTAGCGTATGGACAAGGGAGGAAATGTGCGTTTTAATAGAGCTAATGCAGGAATTTTACGCCTCTCTATCTTCCCAAGCAGGCTGCGTGATTTTGTTGCCAGACACAGCCGATAACTACCGCTGCGGTCGCAAACCGCGTTGAGGAGCACGTTCCGTTTGATGCAACAGCTCGTTTCTAAGCATCAACCAACCTCGCTTAAAAATCACGTCTGGCGTGCTTCAAGATGACAAACACGTCCCGTGTGAGGACGGTTCAGTGCCCCTTCTGAGATGAACTCATGTACACAAATCAAAAAAAAAGTTTTGCATCACCTCGCTTCCGAGAGTTCCGGAACCTGTACAGAAAGGTGGAATAGAGATCAACATAAACATCATTTCCGCCCTTTTTATGTTCATGAAAACCACACATTGCATGTTGTACCACCATACAACGAGACCTTCAGAGGTGGTGGTCCAGATTGCTGTACACACCGGTACCTCTAATACCCAGTAGCATGTCCCCTTGAATTGATGCATGCGTGTATTCGTCATGGCATTCTACACACAATTTCATCAAGGCGCTGTTGGTCAAGATTGTCCCACTCCTCAAGGCGATTAGGCATAGATCCCTCATAGTGGTTGGTGGGTCACGTCGTCAATAAACAGCCGTTTTCAACCAAACCCAGGCATGTTCGATAGGGTTTATGTCTGGGGGACATACTGGCCACATTAATCGAGGGTTGTCGTTATCCTGAATGAAGTCATTCACGAGATGTGCACGATGAGGGCGCGAATTGCCGTCCATGAAGACGAATGCCTCGCCGGTATGGTTGCACTATCGGCCGGAGGATGGCATTCACGTATCGTACAGCCATTACGGCGCCTTCCAAGACAACCAGCGGCGTACGTCGGCCCCACATAATGCCACCCGAAACTAGCAGGGAACCTCCACGTTGCTGCACTCGCTGGAAGGCGTGTCTAACGTGTTCACCCTGGCGGGGTTGCGTCCAAACATGTACCCGTCGATTGTGTTGTTGAAGGCATACGCGATGTGGTGTCACCGCCAGACACCACACTTGCTAGGTGGTAGCTTAAATCGGCCGCGGTCCATTTAGTACATGTCGGACCCGCGTGTCGCCACTGTGTGATCGCAGACCTAGCGCCACCACAAGGCAGGTCTCGAGATACGGACGAGCAATCGCCCCAGTTGTACGACGACATTGCTAGCGACAATACGGACGAAGCCTTCCTCTCATTTGCCGAGAGACAGTTAGAATAGCCTTCTGCTAAGTCCATGGCTACGACCTAGCAAGGCGCCATTAGCCTTACCTAGTTTGAGAGTTATCGTATAAATGTCTCCAGAAGAACGTTGTAAACCAACAAACAATAAAGTTAAGTATATTCCAAAGCTACGTATTTTCTTTATAGCAGTCATAACGTATCTTGTTCCAGACTTGACGCCAGTCGGCGTGTGTGTACGCGTGCCTTTCTTTCGGCTCCCTTCCCAGTGTGGCGTAGCAAGCTTGTTACGCCACAACATGCGACACTCTTCGGTAAAGAGAACGTGATGCCAATCTTGACCGGTCCATGCGACATGTTGTTGGGCTCATCTGTACCGCTCTGCATGGTGTCGTGGTAGCAAAGATGGACCTCGTCATGCAGCCTATTGCGCACAGTTTGACTCGTAACACGACGTCCTGTGGCTGCACAAAAAGCTTTATTCAACATGGTGGCGTTGCTGTCAGGGTTCCTCCGAGCCATAATCAGTAGGTAGCGGTCATCCACTGCAGTAGTAGCCCGTGGGCGGCCTGAGCGAGGCATGTCATCGACAGTTCCTGTCTCTCTGTATCTCCTTCATGTCCGAACAATACAGCTTTGGTTCACTCCGAGACGGATGGACACTTCCCTTATCGAGAGCCCTTCCTGGCATAAAGTAACAATGCGAATGCGATCGAACCGCGGTATTGACCGTCTAGACACGGTTGAACTGCAGACAACACGAGCCGTGTACCTCCTTCCTGGTGGAAAGACTGGAACTGATCGGCTGTCGGACCGCCTCCGTCTAATAGGCGCTGACCATCTGTCGTTGTTTACATCTTTCGGCAAGTTTAGTTACATCTCTGAACAGTCAAAGGGACTGTGTTTGTGATAAAATATTCAGTCTTCAGGAGTTCTGGGAACCGGGGCAATGTAAAACTTTTTTTGATGTGTGTATATCTCGAGACACTCTGGAAGAGTCATTCACCCCATTTACGTGTGGCTCACGAAACCGGATATCGTAAGCCGATTTCTCAATACCGTTTCTGGGAGGTGATGTAAACACTTCAGAATTGATTCTGGAAATTCGCTTTTAGTTGTCGGCTTTCCGATTCCGCAATAGATTTTCGCTACCATGTAAATGCAACCTCTTTTGAAGCGTGATTGAGCAGTAGGGTTTCATTTCGTTTTTAAAAAAATTTCGGGTAGTATGAACGGAGTGGCTTTTTGTACAGTGAAGGATAAGCAGAAATATTAGATTAAAGCTATTTACACCTCGTTTAACTGAAGAGATATAGCGATTGTGCTGACTAAACAGAAACTGTAACAGCTATTTTCCAGGCGCAACATTTAACTGGGCTAGCAAATCCACTTCAGAGCTTAACATGACAGCGATAAACGGTTTTGCAAATTAGATTTTAGGGTAGAGGGTCTCAGGGAACCGCAGAAGGGACGTCCGTCTAAAAGTGGGCAGGTAATACACAGTAAGGTAGTTGTAAAAACGTTTGGTATTGTAGTTGTAAACTGTCGTAGCTGTGTTGGAAAGAACCAGACCTCCAAGCCGTAACAAAAAGCACTGGAGCTCAAATAGTTGTAGGCACAGAGAGCTGGCTAAAGCCGGAAATAAGTTCAGCCGAAATTTTTTCAATCGATCTGACAGTGTTCAGTAAGAATAGATTAAATACAGTTGGTGGTGGAGTATTTATTGCTGTCAGAGGTAGTTTGCGTTGTAGTGAAACTGGAGTAGATAGTTCCTACGAAATAGTATGGGTAGAGGTTATACCTGACAATCGGACTAAACTATTAATTGGATCGTTTTACCGACCCCCACCCCTCCCCGAGTCAGAAGATATAGATGCTGAACAGTTCAAAGAAAACTTGAGTCTCATTTCTAATAGGTATAGTCGGTGGTGACTTCAATCTACCCTCGATATGCTGAAAAAATTATCCGTCTAAAGCCGGCGGCAGGCATAAAACGCCATTCGAAACTGTGCTGAATGCTTTCTCAGAAAATTATTTTGAACAGTTAGTTCATGAGCCCACTCGAAGCGTAAATGGTTGCGAAAGCATACTCGACCTTTTAGCAACAAATAGTCATGGACAAATAGTGAGTGTTATCACGAATACAGGGATTAGCGACCACAAGGCACTTGCTGCTAGGCTGAATACCATAACACCTACAACCATCAAAAAGAAACGCAAAGTATATCTATTTAAAAAAGCTGATAAAAATGCTCTTAACGCCGTTTTAAGAGACAGTCTTCACTCCTTCCGATCTGATCATGTAAGTGTAGAAAAGTTGTGGGATGTTTTCAAAGAGACAGTATCAGCAACAACTGAGAGATATATACCACATAAATTAGTAAGTGATGGTACTGATCCCCCATGGTACACAAAGCGGGTCAGATCACCATTGCAGAAGCAACGAAAAAAGCATGCCAGATCTAAAAGAACGCGAAATCCCCAAGATTGGCAAAGTTTTACGGAAGTTCGAAATATGGCGCGTTCTTAAATGCGAGATGCTTTTAATAATTTCCACAACGAAATTCTGTCTCGAAATCTGGCAGAAAACCCAAAGAGATTCTGGTCATACATAAAGCACACCAGTGGCAAGACACAATCAATACTTTCACTGCACGATAACAATGGCGAAGTCACTGATGACAGTGTCATTAAAGCAGAGTTATTAAACGCGGTTTTCCGAAACTCCTTCACCAAAGAAGACGAAGTAAGTATTCGTGAATTCCAATCAAGAACAACTGCAAAGATGAGAAACATAGAAGTAGATATCCTCGGAGTAACGAAGCAGCTTAAATCACTTAATAAAGACAAGGTCTCCGGTCCAGATTGTATACCAGTCAGCTTCCTCTCAGAGTATGCTGATAAAGTAGCTCCATATTTAGCAATTATATACAACCACTCTCTCACAGAAAGATCCGTACCTAAACACTGGAAAATTGCTCAAGTCACACCAATGCCCAAAAACAGAAGCGTCTTCTAACCACACTGCGTGCCTGCAGAGTATCGCCTCAGTTGTGCGACTGGATTCATGATCGCCTGTCAGAAATGTCACAGTTCGTAGTAATAGACGGAAAGTCATCGAGTAAAACAGAAGTAATATCCGGCGTTCCCCAAGGAGGTGTTATAGACTCGCTATTGTTCCTGGTCTATATTAATGAGATAGGAGACAATCTGGGTAGCCGTCTTAGATTGTTTGCAGATGATGCTGTCATTTACCGAATTGTAAATTCATCAGATGATCAAAACGAGTTGCAAATGATTTAGATAAGACATCTGTATGGTGTGAAAAGTGGCAATTGACCATGAATAACGAAAAGTGTGAAGTTATTCGCACGAGTACTAAAAGAAATCAGCCAAATTTCGATTACGCGATAAGTCACACAAATCTGAGGGCTGTAAATTCGACTAAATACTTAGGGATTACAATTACAAATAACCTAAATGGGAACGAAGACATAGATATTGTTGTGGGTAGAGCTAACCAAAGACTGCGATTCATTGGCAGAACGCTTAGAAGGTGCAACAGGTCTACTAAAGAGACTGCTTACACCACGCTTGTCCGCCCTATTCTGGAGTATTGCTGTGCGGTGTGGGATCCGCATCAGGTGGGACTGACGCATGACATCGAAAAAGTGCAAAGAAGGGCAGCTCGTTTTGTATTATCGGGAAATAGGGAACACAGTGCCACAGACAAGATACGTGAATTGGAGTGACATTCATTAAAACAAAGGTGTTTCTCGTTGCGACGGCATCTTCTCATGAAATTTCAATCACCAGTTTTCTCCGTCAAATGGCTCTCACTATGGGACTTAACTTCTAAGGTCATAAGTCCCCTAGAACTTAGAACTACTTAAACCTACTAACCTAAGGACATCA
Organism: Schistocerca serialis cubense; assembly: GCF_023864345.2. Lineage (NCBI taxonomy): Eukaryota > Metazoa > Arthropoda > Insecta > Orthoptera > Acrididae > Schistocerca > Schistocerca serialis. Next base: position 55,337,913 of record NC_064647.1, on the reverse strand, counting down.
CACACATCCATGCCCGAGGCAGGATTCGAACCTGCGACCGTAGCGGTCGCGCGGTTCCAGACTGTAGCACCTAAAACCGCTCGGCTGTCCCGGCGGGCAGTTTTCTCCTCCGATTGCGAAAACATTCTGTTGGCACCCACCTACATAGGGAGAAATGATCATCACGATAAAATAAGAGAAATCAGGGCTCGCAGAGTAAAATGTAAGTGCTCGTTTTTCCCGCGTGCCGTTCGAGAGTGGAACGGTAGAGAGACAGCTTGAAGGTGGTTCATTGAACCCTCTACCAGGCACTTTATTGTGAATAGCAGAGTAATCACGTAGATGTAGGTTTTCGTCTTTCGGAAGATGTGCCGCATGTAAACACGGTGACTGTAACGATCTTTCTTAAGCTACGTCTCGAGCGAACAAAGCCGCCTCCTGAGGGGGGGTGAGTCCACCACTGGGGAGGGTCCGTCAGCTGGCGTCACGTCAAGGACAGGACACGGCAGGCGTCGGTCTCTCCCACCAGGGGCAGGTGGATCGACTGAGAGGGCGTGGCGGCATACCGGCCATGCCGTATTGATTTGTGACGTCACGATATAGCCTGCTGCCGGGAAATACCCGACACCCCTCCCCCTCCCAAACCTTGCCCCCTGCCAAACCCACCCCCTCGGTGAGTCACTGCCGACCTCTCCCCCCCTGTGTTCACGTCTTAAAGCGGCCCCTACACGATCAATATTTATTGACAACTAGCTGACAAACACAGTAGTCTCATGTCGTGTTCAACGTACTGGCGGTTTGACTGTATTATTGAACGTGTGAGGAACTCGGAAGGGCTTCTCAGATACTCAATATTTATTGCACTGTTGTGAGTATTGTGCAATAATACCGAACATCTGAGATAGGTACTGGTGGTTTGCACAATATGTGGAAGACAGAGAGCTTTTTATACACTGACGCTCATTCAGTATAAAGTGCAATATACTTTACTGTGTATGGCTGATATTGCGAAATACTCGTCGGTTCCTACCGAGATCGGTGAAGTTCAACTCGCTCCGAACGGAAGAAAAGGAACTCCCCATTGATCAGAAAACGCCAGATGTCACGTTGTCCTCTATGTCAGAGGAAACTAAACATCATGGTGTCATGGCAGTAAGCAGAACTGTTTATTTTACTTAAAGAAGTTTTCGTAATTGACAAATAAGATCAGGCCAGGTGACCAGTGAGTACACGTGTATTTTTTTCTGGCTACAGTTGCTACAGCACAAACATAAGATTATGGAACCTTTCAGTCAGCATAATTATTTTATTTCGTTTGGAGGAGTAATTAAAGTAGAGAAATACATAGTTAACAGAACACGTACATGATAATTTATAAGTTATTCAATTTGCAGTTAGTTGTTGTCGCTGCTTACGAATCTATCCTGCCATGAAAGAGTGCCTGATCCATTGATATGTTCATAGAAAGCTTCTCCGACTTTTTCTGCCGTTCTGTGTAACATCTGCTCGTCTTTTGCAAGGCAAAGAAATCAGTCGAAACGCATGTTGAGTTTCCCAATATCGAGACCCGACGTTTTCTCTACGAAGGCAGAGATCTAAGGCCCTTTACGCAAAATGGTTGAAATGGCTCTGAGCACTATGGGACTTAACATCTATGGTCATCAGTCCCCTAGAACTTAGAAATACTTAAACCTAACTAATCTAAGGACAGCACACAACACTCACTCATCACGAGGCAGAGAAAATCCCTGACCCCGCCGGGAATCGAACCCGGAAAGCCCTTTACACACTAGTATACAAAGTCGAGCGCTTTTTGTATCTTGACAGTCTGAATAGACAATCGAGTGATTCTGTATATAGACAACTGAGAGATATTTCATGTCCATAACACGATTTTGCAACTAAATCGCAGAACTATTGACTACCGTTTGCAATGGGAATGTAAGACAACAATAGACAGTACTGCGCAATATTTCGTAGTTTTGACGCGTTTGTAGACATGGTCTCCCGTTATTCTTTTAGCGGCATGAAAAAATCTTCGTCACTTTTGTGTCATTTTTGTTTTTGCTATTGGTAAACATGACTTATAAAGATGTGGGCAACAAAGAAAGCGTTACAACTAACTGAAGACATTGAAACAGCATCATGTTTGTGGGGAGCTAGAAGTTCCGAATATAAAAATCACAACAAGAAAAAGTTGACCATAGAAGAACTGGCCATTAAACATTAAGTAACAGTGAGTACCGTCGAAGAAAACCATGCTGTCTTCTACTTTCAGTTCGATTTCTTAAACTATCCGTTATTATCACTGCACAATCCGCGATCCCAACAAAGCATTCGAGCGTGTACACGACACCGAGTATCTAGACTGTCTATACAGGGCGTACATAAAGCCCGGGAACACTTTCAATTGTTTATTGTACAAGAACCAAACATTGTACAGATATCACACGTAAGTCATACTGGAAAGAAACCTTGAAAGTTTTTTTTTTTTTCCTGTATGCCGCCACAGCGTACTTTTGTAATTTGCCAATAGTCAGCGCTAGTTGCAAACATGGAGAGTTCAGGTGCGGAGCCAGCTTTCTGTGTGTTAGAGTTCGACAAAAACACGAGATCACACCCCGTGTGACTTTTGTCTGTGGGGACACATTAAAGATCTGGTGTACGTAGCGCCTCTACCACGTGATGTAGCAGAGCTCCGGCATAGAAAACGGGAAGCGACTGCCACAGTCGACGATGCCATGCTGGGACGGGTACGGCAATAATTGGATTACCGTATTGACGTCTGCCGGGTCACTCACGGTTCGCATATCGAATGATTGTTAAAAAAACCTTTCAGAGTTTCTCTTCAAAATGCAATATCTATGACATCTGCACAATGTTTATTTCTTGTGCAATAAGCAATTGAAAGTGTTCCCGAACTTTGTGTACATCCTGTATAAAGAGTCGGCCAATAAAACCTCCCTCATTTTAATAGGTTGTCACAGGAAAACAAAATATTTTTGAACAAAATTACTTTCATTTATGAAAAATACATACTTTGCCATTTTGGATTATTTGGTTTTAAAAATTATATTTCCTAAATGACGTCCTCCATTGTTGACACATTGACAAAGTCGGTCCCGAAAGTTCTCCATACGTCTTCGAGTCATTTCTCTTGGAGTGGCTGCCTCTTGTTGGGTGATGGCCTCTTTAAGTGCTTGCAATGTTGTGGGACGATGTTTGTACAGCAGAGCCTTTAAATGTTGCCAAGGAAAAAATCGCAAAGGGATGAATCAGGTGACGTTAAGGACCACGCGATGTTTCCTCGTAAAGAGACAAGGTGACCAGAAACCAACTCACGCAACATTTCCGTAGAACGCCGAGAGGTGTGGATGTTGCTCCATCTTGCTGGAACCACAATCTTCACGATCTGTAATAAACTGGTTTAGCCTAGGTTGGAGGAAGGTCTCTAGCATCTGACAATAACGGTTTGAATTAACCGTTACCGTGTGGCCACCTTCTTCGAAAAATTACGGTCCCCACACAAAGCATTCAGCAACGGAGCACCAAACTGCCGCGTGAAGGCTCTGTAGTGGTCGCTGATGAATTTCACGAGGGTTTTCTGCAGCAAAGTAGCGCAAAATTCTGTTTGTTTGCAGTTCCTGATAAGTGAAAATGGGTGTCATCCGAAGAAATAAACAAAGCGCCAGGTGGAATGTTTTGAAGAATTTCCTCACACGCAGCTCGGCGAGTTTCAAAATCTCTTTCGCTTAATTCCTGGGTAACCATCGTTTTGAACGGGTGCATACGAAGTTCTCTATGAAGAATTCTTCTTACGCTCCTACCAGATAATCCCAGGGCAGCTGGATGTTTAAGGGTTGAACGCATTCGTGATTGCTGCACACGCGCCACGTTTTCCGGTGTTGTTGCAGTTCGAAGGACGGCCTGTAGGTTTTCTTTTCAGTGCCAAACCTGCCTTTCTAAAGGTTGACATCCACAGTTGAGTAATTTTTCTGACCGGGACACGATCATGTCGATCACGCTCGAATCGTCTCCGAAATGCTCGAAGAGTACTAATCACAGAACCAGAGTTGCGAATAAATTCCTCCACAACAAACGCACGATGCTCACCAAGCCGCGCCATGGCGCACACTGAAAATGGCACGTACACCGCTTTCGAACAAAACACACTCCACATCAGTATCTTCACAACGGCTCACACGCCCGCTACGTCAAATACATGTCTAGATACATGTCTATAGACAGTCGCCTACACTGTCTATTGACATTCGCTCGATTTTGTTTACAATGGTGTACTTCCCGGGCATAAATATTGCACAATATTAATGTGCCGTTCTGCGCTTCGCGCTTCTACGCAGTACACTGAGCGTGTGAGGGTCGCCTTAAAACCTCGCTCCGGCAGGTTGTGGCATCAGACGAGTGCTGAGGGCCCGGCGCCAGAGACAGCGTCACCGTACCACAATGTTGCGCAACATTATTAAACTTTATCCTTGGACTGCTCAATAAAAATGTATGCAGTATTTTGTTCGGTCCGAAGTGCTGGGCGATTAAAGACGATGCCGCTATGTTGATTGGTCTCTTTTGTTGTAAGCAGAAGAAAGAAAGGAAAACAGACAGTTCGAATAGGACACGCGATTCCAGGTTTCCGTGCAAACTTACTTATGTACGCAGCGTGATGCAAGATTCCTATTACAGGCTTCTAGGGGCTATGGAAGGGACTTTACAGATGAATTTTTGAGAAGGTACCCACGTCCGGAAATGCACTGTGTGAATATGAAATAAGTTTGAAGATCGGATCACTTTCAAATTTCTCACTTCACGCTACGCGTGCACCAATTTCCGGTTGGTTGCTGACGATGCTGTGGTGTACGGTAAGGTGTCGAGGCTGAGTGACTGTAGGAGGATACAAGACCATTTGGACGAAATTTCTAGTTGATGTAATGACTGTGGCAGCTAGCTCTAAATGTTGAAAAATGTAAGTTAATGTGAATGAGTAGGGAAAAAACCTTTAACGTTCTGATACAGTATTCTTAGTGTCCTGCTTGACACAAAGTCGTTTAAACAGCTGGGCATCGCTTTGCAAAGCGATATGAAGTGGGACGAGCATGGGACGGTTGTGGTAGGAAAGGCGAATGGTCGACTTCGGTTAATTGGGAGAACGTTAGAAAAATGTAAAGGAGACTGACTACATGTAGGACGCTGGTGCGACCTATTCTTGAGTACTGCTCGGGTGTTTGGGATCCGTACCACGTCGGCCTGAAGGAAGACACTGAAGCAGTTCAGAGGTAGGCTGCTAGATTTGTTACCAGTAGGCTCGAACATCATGTGAGTGTTACGGAGATTGTTTGAGAACTCAAATGTGAATCCCTGGAGGGAAGTCGGCGTTCTTTTCGAGAAACGCTGCTGAGAAAATTTAGATAACCGGCGTTTGAAGCTCACTGACGACCGATTCCACTACCGCCAACATACATTCACCTTAAGGACCACGAAGATAAGATGCGAGAAATAAGCGCTCATACGGGGGCGTACAGGCAGTCGTCTCTCCCTCGTTCTATTTGCGAGTGGAACAGGAAAGGAAATGATAAGTAATGATACAGTATACCCTCCTCCACGCACCGTACGACGGCTTGAGGAGTATCTATGTGGATGAAGATGTTTATGCAGAGCTCATGTATAACAGGGCTGCAACTGGAAGGGTTGGCTTTGGTGCTTCACGGACGCCGTTCACTACGGACTTCAAAGATGTGCTGTTACGCAGAAAAACACTGCACGTGCCTTGTGCCCCTACAGCACATAAGTCAGAGCTAATTGCCTCCGCTGTGTGCGAACCGCGAAGCGGAAGATTTAGAAATGATCCGATCTTTAAACTGAATGTACATCCAAACGGTACGTATCCGGACATGGTTTCCTTGTCAGAACTTCATCAACTAAATCCCCTCTACGGCCCCCAGAAGCCTGCAGTAGGGATTTTGAATCATCCTGAACAGACGTGTTATCTATAGGTTTCGATATGCGAGTTTGCGCGGATCGAAATACGAGGTCTGTTCAGGAAATTCCGGAACATTCGCAATTTCCCGCAAATGATGTGTTGCACCGAAACGCGATTGCCATCCCCGTACACGCCGGTGTTTAATGTTTAACTGCCGAAACTTCCATTGTTGTATGTCTGTTATTGTTCAGTGCTGTATTGAGTAGAACGTCGCACGGTTTGCGATTTTCAAGATGGTAGAGTTAGAGGCGCAACGCATCTGAAATACCAGGTGTACCAGTATGAAATGAGCGTTAAGATACAAATGTGTCGATAGGGAACATTTGTTGTGAACGAGCCTTAATTTTTTTTTGTTTGGTTGGTATGACATCTGTCAAAGAGGTTTAGTATACATCAACTCATGGAACAAACAACTTCATATGTTTTCATCGTGTTAACAATTTCGAATTTTGTACCAGAAAGTGATGATTTGCGGAAAGCATTAATTTTTTGTTTTCATTTGAAAAAAGGTGCTGCAGAGTCGCATCGAATGCTTGTCGAGGCATACGGTGACCATGCTCTATCAGAAGCAACATGCAAAAGATGGTTTCAACGGCTCAAAAATAATGATTTTGATGTAAGAAATGAAGAACGTGGAAGACCACCAAAAAAGTTCGAAGACGCAGAATTGCAAGCAATATTGGAAGAAGATGATACTTTGAGTCAGAAACAAATGGCAGCAATGCTAAATGTTGCACAAGAAACAATTTCTGACCGTTTGAAAGCTATGGGAAAGATCCAAAAGTATGGAAAATGGGTGCCACATGAATTGAATGAAAGACAGATGGAAAACCGAAAAACCATTTGTCAAATTTTGCTTCAAAGACTTGAAAGAAAATCAATTTTGCAGCGAATTGTTACTGGCGATGAAAAATGGATTTATTTTAAGAATCCTAAACGGGAAAAATCATGAGTTAATCCCGGACAACAATCAACATCGACTGCAAAACCAGATCGATTCGGCAAGAAGACAACGCTCTGTGTTTGGTGGGATCAGAAAGGTGTGGTGTATCATGAGCTTCTAAAACCCGGTGAAACTGTGAATACTAATCGCTACGGACAACAAATAATCAATTTGAACTACCCATTCATCGAAAAAAGACCAGAATGAGCCAGAAGACACGACAATGCACCTGCACACAAAGCAAAACTGGTTCGGGATACAAACAAAACACTTGGCTGGGAGCTGCTACCCTACCCGCCGTATTCACCAGACCTGGCCCCTTCCGACTACCATTTGTTTTCATCAATGGGACACGCATTGGCTGAGGAACACTTCGATTCCTACGAAGAAGTCGAAAATTGGGTGTCTGATTGGTTTGCTTCAAAAGACGAACGTTTCTATTGGCGTGATGTCCACTAATTGCCAGAAAGGTGGTCAAAATGTATAGAAAGCAATGGTCAGTACTTTGAATAAAAAGTTTTTACTTTTCAATTCAAAATTAGTGTTTCATTTTCACAAAAAAACGCTCATTTCATACCGGTACACCAGGTACATTTTGCGTGAAACTCGACAAACCCTTTACAGAGACACGCCAAATGATCCAAAAAGCCCACGGTAGTGAGTGCCTAAGCCGTACTCGGTGTTACGAATGGATCACTCGGTTTAAAAATGGCCGGACGGAATAACAAGATACCCTAGTTTAGGACGCCCTTCGACGTCTGCCGACCTCGAAATTGTGAGTGCCAAACGAAGACTGACTGTCCGAGAGATTGCAGGAGAGTTTAACATTTCAGCTGGATCGTGTCGTGAAATCCTCACACAGCATCTTGGAATGTTTCGTGTTGCAGTCGAGTTCGTCCCACGGCTCGTGAGTCGAGACCAGAAAGACCTTCGTTTCGCAATCTGTGAGGAGCTTTTGGATCGCGCAAATGATAACAGATTCTTCGGACCTGGCCTCTACGGACTTTTTTTTTTTATTTCCAAAGCTGGAAACCCCGTTGAAAGGGCGAAGATTTGCAACTATAGATGAAATAAAAGAAAATTCGCAGACAGCGCGCGCTATTCAGCAAGATGCGTACGAAGACTGCTTCCGGAATGGAAGCGGCGTTGGCAGCGGTGTATCAATTATGGAGGAGAAAATTTTGAAGGAGGGCATGCACAAAACTACAAGGTAAGCCTAGAAAAATTTTCTGGGCCAAGTTCCGGAATTTACTGAACGGACTTGGACGTAAATGATCGTATCTGTTGTTGCATTGACTTGCATGTTCAGTCCTTTCAGAAACAGATTGCTTTCAGAGTTTGATGATAAACTATCTCCATACCCAACAACCATATACAGAGGCTCGTTCGAAGAAAGAACCGTACCTAAAGACCGGAAACTTGCACAGGTCACACTAATACACGAGAAAGGGAGTAGGAGTAATCCGATGAATTACTGATCCACACCCTAGATGTCCATTTGCAGTAGGATTTTGGAATGTATACTGTGTTCGAATATTATGATTTACCTCGACGAAAACGAACTATTGACACGCCGTCAGCACGGATTCAAAAAAAAATCGTTGTTGTGAAACGTAACTAGTTCTTTATTCTCACGATCTCAAATTGATTCCATGTTTCTAGATTTCCAACAGGCTTTTCATACCGTTCCTCACAAGCGGCATATAGTCAAGTTGCTTGCCTACGTAGCATCGTCTCAGTTGTGCGACTGGATTCCTGATTTCCTGTCGGAAAGATCATAGTAACTGACGGAAAGTCATCGAGTAATATCGAGTGATATCCGGCGTTTCCCAAATAGACAATCTCAGCATCCATCTTTGATTGTTTGTAGATGATGCTGTCTTTTACCGTCTAATAAAGTCATCAAAAGATCAAAACCAATTGCGAAATGATTTAAACTAGATATAGTTACGGTGCGACAAGTAGTAATTCAGTTAAATAATGAAATGAAGTCATCCACATGAGTACTGAAAGAAATCCGTTAAATTTCGGTTACGCGATCAATCATACAAATGAAAGGCTGTAAATTCAACGTAATGCCTAGGGATTACAGTGCGAAAAAGTTGGATAGATAATGATTGCGAGGGGGGGAGAAGGGGGATGGCAAGCGAAGGTTGCGTTTTATTGGCAGAACACCCAGAAGATGAAACACGTCTGCTGTAGAGACTGGCCGCACTACGCTTCTTTGTCCTCTGATAGAATGAATACTGCCGTGCAATATGGGACCCTTAGCAGATAGGACTGACGGAGAACATCGAAAAAGTTCAAAGAAGGGCACTTCATTTTGTATTATCGAGAAATAGAGGAGAGAGTGAAACGGATATGATACGCAGGTTGGGATGCAATCATTCATTCAGAGGCGTTTCTCGTTGCGGTGAGATCTTTTCACGACATTTCAATCTCCAACGCTCTCGTCCGAATGCGAAAATGTTTTGTTGACACCCACCTAAATAGCGAGAAATTATGATCGTAGCAAAATAAGAGAAATCAGAGCTCGCAGTATTCGTTTTTCTCTCGCGCTGTTCGAGAGTGGAACGGTAGCGAAATGATGTGGAAGTCGTTCGACGAACCCTGTACCACGTACTTTACTGTGAATCGCCGAGGTGTCATGTAGATGTAGGTGCAAATCTGATTTGTAACATAGGTTCACGGGATTTATTGATCTGGAAAAGACTTCAACAAGGCAAAGTGACGAAAGACATTTGAAATCAGCAGAAGAATGGGAGAAAGCTACGCTATAAGAAAGCTGCGGTGTACAGTGACGGGTCAAACCATTACAACCAGCTGCGTAACACTGGTGCGCCACTTCTGCAACGCAGTAGAACAGCGACTAAGCGTGGCATAGGTTCCCTGGTAGGTTTCCGGAAATACCGTGACACAAAATGTCTAAGCATTATGGGGCAGCGGTTTACGGGCGCCGAATTGGCACCTGTTAACATTCCAGATATGTTCCATCGGGTTGAGATCGGGCGAAGACATCACATGAGGTCACGATCACGCTCCTGAAAATGATGCAACACGATTCTGGCCTTGTGACTCGGACAGATGTCCTGCAGGTAGATGTCATTGCCGTCAGGGAATACACCTAATATGAAGGGATCCAGGTAGCTCCCAGTAATGTTCACTTAGTTCGCAGCTGTCTTGGCGCCTTCGGTTACTACCACATATTCCAGTAAAGCGGAAGTTAACGTCCCACTACAAAGCAATACTGCTTGCTCTCAACACGACCATCGATCTAGTGTGACAAGACACGACAAGACATGGCAAGACATGGCAAACATTTCCATTGATCTGTGTTCCAGTCTTAATGATCCCGTGCCAACCGCAATCGTAACAGACGATTTTGTTGTGTCACAAATGTCAACACGTAGAGCTCACCTGCCGGCCCATAAAAAAGATACACTGTGTGATCAAAAGTATCCGGACACCTGGCTGAAAATAACTTACAAGTTCGTGGCGCCCTCCATAGGTAATGATGGAATTCAGTATGGTGTTGGCCCACCCTTAGCCTTGATGACAGCTTCCACTCTCGCAGGCATACGTTCAATCAGGTGCTGGAAGGTTTCTTGGGGAATGGCAGCCCATTCTTCACGGAGTGCTGAACTGAGGAGAGGTATCGATGTCGGTCGGTGAGGCCTGGCACAATGTCGGCGTTTCAAACCATCCCAAAAGTGTTCTATAGGATTCAGGTCAGGACTCTGTGCAGGCCAGTCCATTACAGGGGTGTTATTGTCGTGTAACCATTCCGCCACAGACCGTGCATTACGAACAGGTGCTCGATCGTCTTGAAAGATGCAGTCGCCATCCCCGAATTGCTCTTCAACAGTGGGAAGCAAGAAGGTGCTTAAAACGTCAATGTAGGCATGTGCTGTGATAGTGCCATGCAAAACAAGGGGTGCAAACCCCCTCCATAAAAAACACGACGGTATCACAACACCACCGCCTCCGACTTTTGCTGTTGGCACTACACACGCAGACAGGCGACGGTACCCGGGTATTCGTCATACCCACACGCTGCCATCGGATCGCCACCTTGTATACCGTGATTCGTCACTCCACACAACGTTTTTCCACTGTTCAGTCATCCAATGTTTACGCTACTTTCACCAAGCGAGGTGTCGTTTGGTATTTACCGGCGTGATGTGTGGCTCATGAGCAGCCACTCTACCATGAAATCCAATGTCAGTCAACAGACGAGGTCGGCCTGTACGCTTTTGTGCTCTACGTGTCCCTTCACGTTTCCAGTTCACTATCGCATCGGAAACAGTGGATCTAGGGATGTTTAGGAGCATGGAAATCTCGCGTACAGACGTATGACACAAGTGACACCCAGTCAACTGACTACTTTGGAAGTGCCCCATTCTGCTCTCTCACGATGTCTAATGACTACTGAGGTCGTTGAGATGAAGTACCTGGCAGTAGGTGGCAGCACGACGCACCTAATATGAAAAACGTTTTTGGGGGTGTCCGGATACTTTTCATCACATAATGTGTGTACACACTCTGTCCGAATGGGACGAAAATCAGAAGATGTACTGTACATGGGCACACAAACTGTAAGTAGGCTGTTTTTTTTTTAAGTTTTTATGTTGGTAACGTCACGTAGCACTCTGTATTAAAACCGCTGACTGCGCTGTGTGCAGTCTGTGGCTAGTTGGCATTGTTAGAATATTCTCTATTGTAGGGTTGGGCAGTTGGCTGTTAACAGCGCGTAGCGTTGCGCAGTTGGAGGTGAGCCGCCAGCAGTGGTGGATATGGGGAGAGAGATGGCGGAATTCTGAGAGCGGACGATCTGGGCGTCTGTCCATCAGAGAGAGTAAATTTGTAAGACTGGATATCATGAACTGATATATATATTATGACTTTTGAACACTATTAAGGTAAATACATTATTTGTTCTCTATCAAAATCTTTCATTTGCTAACCATGCCTATCAGTAGTTAGTGCATTCCGTAGTTAGAATCTTTTATTTAGCTGGCAGTATTGGCGCTCGTTGTATTGCAGTAGTTCGAGTATCGAAGATTTTTGTGAGGTAAGTGATTCATGAAAGATATAGGTTATTGTTAGTCAGGGCCATTCTTTTGTAGGGATTATTGGAAGTCAGATTGCGTTGCGCAAATATATATATATATATATATATATATATATATATATATATATATATATATATATATATATATATAGTGTCTTCAAAACAAAAGATTACGACTACAGAAAAACTGGATTAGGCCTATTTTATTCAAGAAGAAGAGCTTCACAAATTGAGAAAGAGAATACTGCGTTGGTCCGCCTCCCGCCTTCATGTAAGTCGTTACTCAGCTTGGCATCGACTGACAGACTCCCAACGGTCTTGCCGCAGTGGTAATACCGGTACCCGTCAGATCAGCGCATTAAGCGCTGTCGCGCTGGGCCTACCACTAGGATGGGTGACCGACCATCTCGTCTGCCGAGTGCTGTGGGCAAGTGGGGTGCACTCAGCCTTCGTGAGGCGAACTGAGGAATTACTTGATTCAGAAGTAGCGGCCCGTCTCGTAAACTAACATTCGGTCGGAAGAGCGGTATGCTGACCACATACCCCTCCTTATCCGCATCTAGTGGCGCCCGTGGACTGAGGATGACACGGCGGCCGGTCGGTACCGTTGGGCTTTCGTGGCCTGTTCGGGCAGAATAAGATATTGATTTATATAGTTATTGAATATCCTCCTGAGGGATATTGTGCTAAATTCTGTCCCATTGTGGCACTAGATCGCCAAAATCCCCATATGCTCCAAACGTTCTCAGTTGGAGATATATCCGGCTGCCTTACTTTCCAAGGTGGGGTTTGGCAAGCAGGAGAGCAAGCAGTAAAAACTCTCGCCGCGTGCGAGGATGCATTATTTTGCTGAAATATAAGTCCAGGGTGGCTTGCTACGAAGAGCAACTAAACGGAGCGTAGAATATCGTCGAAGTATTGATTGGAATTGGATAGGAGAGGAGTTTGTGGTACAACTTGACAAGAAGAAGGGACCAGTTGGTAGGACATGTTCTAAGGCATCGAGGGATCACAAATTTAGCATTGGAGGGCAGTGTGGAGGGTAAAAATCGTAGAGGGAGACCAGATGAATACACTAATGTAGGTTGCAGTACGTACTGGGAGATGAAAAAGCTTGCACAGGATAGAGTAGCATGGAGAGCTGCATCAAACCAGTCTCTGGACTGAAGACCACAACAACACGACATCTGTACTGTGCGGGCGTCGCTGATGACAACCAAAGCGGTAAGAAATGAAATGACAGCTCGGACCACCCCGGATGGCGGGTGACAGTAACGTATGTAGCCCACCGCCGTCTGGGGCGACCCCAGACTCGTGTTAGCTGGTCGTCGAGGCCCTGTTCGAAGCGGGACTCACCACTGAAGACAATCCTTCTGCAGTCAGTGAGATTCCAGGCTGTAGACGTGGCTGGAAACGCCCTGGACAGCGATGGGATACCAACCGTACGGCGGGACAACCGGGAGTGGCGGTCTGGAGTGCGATCTGGAAGAGCCCTTTGGTTGTCATCTGAGGCAGCCTCACAGCACAGCGGTAAGTCGGCGGTATCCTGCGCCGGATTTTGTTGCTCCTCGTGTCAAGCCACCCTGGACTTACTTTTCAGCAAGATAAAGCCCGCCTGCATTCGGCGAGAGTTTCCACGACTTATCCTCGTGCCTGCCAATTCCTACCTCGGCCAGCAAAGTAGCCTCATCTCTCCCCAGTTGAGCAAGTTTGGTGTATAGCGGACACAGCCTTCCAACCAGTTCGGTATTTTGACGATGAACCACGCCAGTTGATCAGAATTTCCCACGATACCCCTCAGGAGGACATCCGAACACTCTATCAATAAATTCCAACCCGAAAAACTTCTTGAGTAAGGCCAAGTTCTTTTTTTCTTACAGTGTATTTTCGTTCAGTCTCAACAGTCAATGTAAGCGCTCTTTTACGTGACAGGCTGTGGAATTGGAGTGTGGCGGGTTAGTGGACCCTTCCTGGTCTTTCTTCAACTGCTGAGCTCATGTCACGTCGTCGCTAAGGCTGTAGGTTTTTATTTCTCCTAATCGAACGCTAATTGCTTTTCCAAATTGGTGAAAACAGAGGCGGTATTTTGGCAGGATGTGTAATTACTGGTGAGTGAACTGTAAAACGGGCACCCCGGACTGTGATGTGAAGGCGTCCTGGTATATCGGTCAGCTGAGCAGCCTTGGACTCGTTGGCAACTAGAGCACGCGGCGCGGCGCGCCACGCGCGCTTCTGAGAAGCTGCGTCAGCCGCGTCTCTGTCCTGCTGGGAGCCACGCACAGGGGTCGAGGGTAGTTCTTACTTCTGCAAAACGTCCGCTCGTAAAACCTGTTCTTCGTTTCCTTGCCCAAGTGGCAGACTGGTTACGCAGCGAGCAGTGGGGCGCTCCGGGCTTGCGAAATCCCCCGCCGGGCGGATTGCGGGTTTAGCTGCCCCCCCCCCCCCCCCACTCACTCCCGCGCCAGTCCAGACGGCTGCGCCAGCCCACGAGGCTGTGACGTCACGGTCTAGAGTTGCGCCGCCAAAGCCGACAGACTGTGACGTAGCGCGCCCTGATTCTCACTCACAAGGCAAGGAAGGATACAGACAGCGGCTCAGCGGACTCGCGTATCGTGCGCAAAGCTGAAGTACACACTTATTGTAACGAATGCTTCTCCAACGTTTCCGAAATATCGTGGTTCGAATTCACAAGTTAGAATAAACATTAAACTCGAAACAGCAATTCCTACCAAGGAACGAAACTGTACAACGATTTACTCAAACAGTGAAACAAAGTTATCTGGCAGCGAAATTATTAGAGAGAGAAACTGCACCTCAAATAATCGGACAATTTGATGTGAGGTCTAAACTAGCAAATCTGATTGGTTGAAAATGGTTCAACCATATAGAACAAAAATTCTTCTCAACCAACCATCTCAAACAAAATAATTTACTACAGAAGATATGTTGATGATACAATCTTGCTTTTTGATGGTACAAGCAATGAAATAGAGACATTAGCACCAGATCTAAGCAAAATGCACAAATATATTAAATTCACAGTTGAACATGAAACTAATAAAAGCATTAACTTTCTTGACCTGAAAATTTACAATGGTAACAATAAACATCAATTTAGTATTTACAGAAAACCGACCACCACAGATGTCAGTATTGGCAACTCATGTTGCCACCCCCGCCAACAAAAAATGGCATATTTCAGAACGATGCTACACCGAATTAAAAAAGTACCAATAAGTGACACAGACCAACAAAATGAAATCAATATAATTAAAACAGTTGCTCATAATAATGGATATAAACCCACAATAATAGAAAAATTCCACAACAAAATGCAGACAAAAACCACAGATCGACTTCACAGCAATCACTTCAACCCAAATCAGTATGCCACAGAAGCCAAACCAAAATATGCTACTCTCCCATACATAGGCCCACTTTCATACCAAATAGCAAACTTATTTAAAAAGAAGAAAAATATCACAATCAGCTTTTCCATAAATAATAAATTACAACAAAAAGTAATCCGTGATGTAAATACCTCCAAGAGTCCCTACCATAAATCAGGAATATACAAACTCAAATACATGCCCAAAATTCTACATCGGACAGACAGGCAGAAGTTATGAAATTAGATACAAAGAACATATTGATGCTTTAAGACTTGGTAACTTGAACAAATCAGCATTTGCAACCCATATTGCTGAAGAAAACCATTCAGTGGGAAACATTGAGGACAACTTAAAAATTATGCATCTAGCAGAAAAAGGAGCCACTATGAATATATTAGAAGAATTAGAAATACACACACATAAAAAAAGCACCCCAGACTACATCCTTAACGAACAGAGTTAGCTAATACGCCTTTCCTTAAAAATTTCCAAAAATTACTTTCCAGCCCCAAAGCAAATAATATTAGTACACCTATCTGCAGATCAAGTAGCAAATTTATATGTTACTATAATTCTCATGATGCTAAATGTAATTAAATAATATACTATTTTACCTCTTGTTGTTGTGGTCTTCAGTCCTGAGACTGGTTTGATGCAGCTCTCCATGCTACTCTATCCTGCGCAAGCTTCTTCATCTCCCAGTACCTATTGCAACCTACATCCTTCTGAATTTGCTTAGTGTATTCATCTCTTGGTCTCCCTCTACGATTTTTACCCTCCACACTGCCCTCCAATACTAAATTGGTGATCCCTTGATGCCTCAACATATGTCCTACCAACCGATCCCGTCTTCTGGTCAAGTTGTGCCACAAACTTCTCTTCTCCCCAATCCTATTCAATACTTCCTCATTAGTTATGAGATCTACCCATCTAATCTTCAACATTCTTCTGTAGCACCACATTTCAAAAGCTTCTATTCTCTTCTTGTTCAAACTATTTATCATCCATGTTTCACTTCCGTACATGGCTACACTCCATACAAATACTTTCAGAAACGACTTCCTGACACTTAAATCTATACTCGATGTTAAGAAATTTCTCTTCTTCAGAAACGCTTTCCTTGCCATTGCCAGTCTACATTTCATATCCTCTCTACTTCGACCATCATCAGTTATTTTGCTCCACAAATAGCAAAATTCCTTTACTACTTTAAGTGTCTCATTTCCTAATCTAATTCCCTCAGCACCACCCGACATAATTCGACTACATTCCATTATCCTCGTTTTGCTTTTGTTGATATTCATCTTATATCCTCCTTTCAAGACACTATCCATTCCGTTCAACAGCTCTTCCAAGTCCTTTGCTGTCTCTGACAGAATTACAATGTCATGTTTTTAAGAAACACTAAAAATGCGCCAAAGTTTCTGAAACCAGACGTTCACCACATAGATAAAGTTAAAAAATTTATGGGTAGATAATACAAAATAATGGTTTCGGGGAAAGGTGCTATAAAAGAAAAGGTATATAAAATGGGAAGGGTGTGTAGTATAACTAAAGATTTTTACAATAAACAAATGCCCGTCTAAAAGTACAAAAACAGGCCTAACAATATAGTAGTGAAGCCACAATGTTTATGTTCAAGCGAATGTGTAGCATTGAACTACGAGGGTTGCCCAGAAAGTAATGCACCGCATTTTCTTTTTTTTTTTTTTTCCTCAGCCGAAAATAATGCTACGAACGCGAAACTTTACGTATGTATTACTTGAAGTCTCCTGAGTGAGCGCGCCAAGTTTCCGTCACTCCCGACAGATAGCGTAGCTGCAGGACAGTTTCAAAACGGCGTTTGTAGGTACGTACCTTACAAGCAACGTGTCGACATTGAATTTCTCAGTGCAGAGAAAAAACTGTGGGGAATATTCACAAAGGCTCGAGCAAAGTCTTTGGAGCATCTGCTGTCGACAGAAGTACAGTTAGTCGCTGGACACGGAGGGTGATGTCATCAGAAGGCGGTTAGGCGGAGCTCCACGGCTTGCAGCGGGCGGAGAGACTATCCACAGCTGTCAAACCTAACGCACCTGACCTAGCCGCTTCGGACTTCCACTTGTTTCGGCCATTAAAGGATTCCATTCGTGGAAGACATTCTGAGGACGATGAGGCGGAGATTCACGCAGTGAAGCACTGGCTCCACTTCCAGGACAAGGATTGGTACCGACAGGGCATACACGCCCTTGTTTCGAGCTGGAAGAAGGCCTTAGAACGGGGTGGAGATTACTTGCAAAAATAGTGTATGTAGATGAAAACCATTCTTTCGTGTGTAATTCTCATTATCTTCAATAAAGAACTGTTGAAGAAAAAAAATAAAAATGCAGTGCATTACTTTCTGGGTAAGCCTCGTATAATGTAGATAAATTAGAAATATTCGAGGCCAGCCGCTGTGGACGAGCGGATCTAGGCGCTTCAGTCCTTGAACCGCGCTGCTGCTACGGTCGCAGGTTCGAATCCTGCCTCGGGCTTGGATGTGTGTGATGTCCTTCGCTTGGTTAGGTTTAAGTAGTTCTAAGTCTAGGGGACTGATGACCTCCGATGTTAAGTCCCATAGTGCTCAGAGCCATTTGAAGAAATATTCGAAAGGCGAATAGTTGAGAAAATACTAGCCCACGAAAAACTGTGGAAGGATGGAAATCTGTAAATGACTATAAAGATTATCGAAGCAAAGGAAACATATCAGATGTAATGTGAAAAACAAGACAGGTATTATTCTTGACTTTTATATCGAATGCGTGGCAGTAGATTAACTAATAAGATCTTTAAACATTTCTGGGCTAAAAAGTTAAATAACTGCTTTACAAAATGGTGTTATACAATAGGGACGAATTGACTCGCCTTGACTTCTGGAGACACCAGGCACCATCCGGCCATCTCGATGTAGGTATTCCGCAGTTTTCCTCAATTATTTCAGGCAAGTGCAGGGACGACACTTACCGTAAGATCACGTCTCACGAAATGTAATATCTATCAAAGTAGACATGTGAGTACACTATCTGATCAAAAGTATCTGGACACATATCAGTGGGGAGTGTGACCACCCTTCGGCATTATGACGGTTTGGACTCGGCTTGGGAACACTTTCACTCAGGTGTCTGAATGCCTGTGTTGTAATTCTTCTTCAGGAGTCGAAACCATAAAATGATGCTGGACGCTGGAGTCTGCAGGGAAGTCGACATTCTAACACATCCCAAAGGCATTCCACTGGGTCCAGTTCGGGACTCTGGGCAAGCTAGACCATACTCTCCACAAACCGTTGCCTCACAGATGCTGCTTCATGACAGGGGGCGTTGTCATGCTGATACAAGCAGTCCTCGTTTCCGAACTCTTCCTCTGCTGTATGCGTTGATGCTGTAACATGCGTTCATATCTTTCCACATTTAGCGTTTTCTTAAGTACAACAAGGGGACCACAAAAAAAAGCACTCCGTATTCAGGCCACAAGTGGCCCATCGGGACCATCCGACCGCCGTGTCATCCTCAGATGAGGATGCGGATAGGAGGGGCGTGTGGTCAGCACACTGCTATAGCGGTCGTTACGATGGTTTTCCTTGACCGGAGCCGCTACTGTTCGGCCGAGTAGCTCCTCAATTGGCATCACGAGGCTGAGTGCACCCCGAAAAATGGCAACAGCGCATGGCGGCTGGAGGGTCACCCATCCAAGTGCCGGCCACGCCCGACAGCGCTTAACTTCAGTGATCTGACGGAAACTGGTGTACCCACTGCGGCAAGGCCGTTGCCCAACGGGACCCCACCTAGCCACAAAAAACCCTCCCATGCCGTAACACCACCTCCTGCTGGCACTACACACGATGGATGGATCTGCAGGTGTTATCCAAATGCAGACCATTCCGTCGGATTACCAGAGGGTATAGCGTGATGCCGAATCAATCCCTTCCAGCGATCCGCTGCCCACTAGTGTCGCTTTTTACGCCATGTCGAGCCCGGCTTAGTACTGAATACAGGAACGTGTGTGTAGCTTGTAAGGAGCCGCCCGACCACCGCACAGTGACCGTGCTAGCTCGGCTGCTGGTAGTACTTTGAAACTCTCGAGCAATTCATTTCACTTATATCATGCGGTTCTTTCATAGCAAGCCTCTACAATGCCCAACGGCCCCTGTCGTCAGTACTTGCGCTCTGTCTGGTTCGGTTTACCTACACTTGTTCCTTTGAGTTTTCACTTCACAGTGACATCCCCAACACTCGCCTAGGCCAACTTTCGAAGAATTCAGATGTGCCTGATAGGTTTATTACTCAGGCGGCAACCAATAACTAGTCCATGAAGTAAAATGCTTGATGCCACGGAATGTTAACACAAATGTACTGTACTTCTGTTTCTTTATGTCGTAGCTTACAACCCTGTCATTCATTTTTCTTTAAGAATTTTGACCTCTCATAAATTGTGATTAATCAGATGTGAAGATGATGTTATAATAAATACACTCCTGGAAATGGAAAAAAGAACACATTGACACCGGTGTGTCAGACCCACCATACTTGCTCCGGACACTGCGAGAGGGCTGTACAAGCAATGATCACACGCACGGCACAGCGGACACACCAGGAACTGCGGTGTTGGCCGTCGAATGGCGCTAGCTGCGCAGCATTTGTGCACCGCCGCCGTCAGTGTCAGCCAGTTTGCCGTGGCATACGGAGCTCCATCGCAGTCTTTAACACTGGTAGCATGCCGCGACAGCGTGGACGTGAACCGTATGTGCAGTTGACGGACTTTGAGCGAGGGCGTATAGTGGGCATGCGGGAGGCCGGGTGGACGTACCGCCGAATTGCTCAACACGTGGGGCGTGAAGTCTCCACAGTACATCGATGTTGTCGCCAGTGGTCGGCGGAAGGTGCACGTGCCCGTCGACCTGGGACCGGACCGCAGCGACGCACGGATGCACGCCAAGACCGTAGGATCCTACGCAGTGCCGTAGGGGACCGCACCGCCACTTCCCAGCAAATTAGGGACACTGTTGCTCCTGGGGTATCGGCGAGGACCATTCGCAACCGTCTCCATGAAGCTGGGCTACGGTCCCGCACACCGTTAGGCCGTCTTCCGCTCACGCCCCAACATCGTGCAGCCCGCCTCCAGTGGTGTCGCGACAGGCGTGAATGGAGGGACGAATGGAGACGTGTCGTCTTCAGCGATGAGAGTCGCTTCTGCCTTGGTGCCAATGATGGTCGTATGCGTGTTTGGCGCCGTGCAGGTGAGCGCCACAATCAGGACTGCATACGACCGAGGCACACAGGGCCAACACCCGGCATCATGGTGTGGGGAGCGATCTCCTACACTGGCCGTACACCACTGGTGATCGTCGAGGGGACACTGAATAGTGCACGGTACATCCAAACCGTCATCGAACCCATCGTTCTACCATTCCTAGACCGGCAAGGGAACTTGCTGTTGCAACAGGACAATGCACTTCCGCATGTATCCCGTGCCACCCAACGTGCTCTAGAAGGTGTAAGTCAACTACCCTGGCCAGCAAGATCTCCGGATCTGTCCCCCATTGAGCATGTTTGGGACTAGATGAAGCGTCGTCTCACGCGGTCTGCACGTCCAGCACGAACGCTGGTCCAACTGAGGCGCCAGGTGGAAATGGCATGGCAAGCCGTTCCACAGGACTACATCCAGCATCTCTACGATCGTCTCCATGGGAGAATAGCAGCCTGCATTGCTGCGAAAGGTGGATATACACTGTACTAGTGCCGACATTGTGCATGCTCTGTTGCCTGTGTCTATGTGCCTGTGGTTCTGTCAGTGTGATCATGTGATGTATCTGACCCCAGGAATGTGTCAATAAAGTTTCCCCTTCCTGGGACAATGAATTCACGGTGTTCTTATTTCAATTTCCAGGAGTGTATTTTACAAACATAAAGAACACTACAGGAGGAAACTAGTTCCATTTCTTTAAAACAATACACTGACTTAATTTGTGTTACATATGGTTCAGTTTATCGCCTTCATTTGCCCACGAAATGTGTCATTTGAACCGTGTAGCACAGCCAAAAACATGTTACATTATTTGAAGTGTACGAGGAAACGTGTAACATTTTCAACTCTATTTGAAGTTTATGTGCAAATGTGTCAGATTTTCTCAGATACAGAAGATACGTGTACCGTAGTCAAAAGAATACGGTAAAATGAAGCGACTCCAATGCAAATACACTGAAGCGACATACATGCGTATTCAAACAGAGGTATGTAAACATGCAGAATACGGCGCTGCGGTCGACAACGCCTATGTAAGACAACGAGTGTCTGGCGTAGTTGTTAGATCGGTTACTTCTGCTACAACGGCAGGTTATCAAGATTTAAGTGAGTTTGAACGTGGTGTTATAACCGGCAACGAGCGATGGGACACAGCATCTCCAACGAAGTTCCAGTTTTCCCGTACGACCATTTCACGAGTGTACCGTGAATGTAAGGAATCCGGTAAAAAAATCAAATCTCCGAAGTCGCTGCGGCCGGAAAAAACATCCTGCAAGAAAGGGGGACCAACGGCGACTGAAGAGAATCGTTCAACGTGACAGAAGTGCAGCCCTTCCGGAAATTCCAGCAGATGGTTATGCTGGACCATCAACAAGTGTTAGCGTGCGAAGCATTCAACAAAACATCAGCGAGATGAGCTTTTGGACGCGAAGGCTCAGTCGTGTACCCTTGATGACTGCCCGACACAAAGCTTCACGCCTTCCTTGGAGTCGCTAACTTCGACATTGGACTGTTCATGACTGCAAACATACTGCCAGGTCGGACGAGTCTCGTTCCAAATTATGTCGAGCGGATCGACGCGTACGGGTATGGAGACCATTTCATGATTCCATGGACCCTGCGCCGGCCAGTGTGGCCGAGCGGTTCTAGGCGCTTCAGTCTGGAACCGCGCGACCGCTACGGTCGCAGGTTCTAATCCTACCTCGAGCACGGATGTGTGTGATGTTCTTAGGTTAGGTTAGGTTTAAGTAGTTCTAAGTTCTAGGGGACTGATGACCTCAGATGTTAAGTCCCATAGTGCTCAGAGCCATTTGAACCATGGACCCTGCACGTCAGCAGGGTACTGTCCAAGCTGGTGGAGACTCTGAAACGGTGTGGGGCGGTAGCAGTTGGAGTGACATGGGACCCCTGATACGTCTAGATACGAGTCCTGTCTGATCACCTTGATCCATTGATGTCCATTGTGCATTCCCAAGGACAATGCAACACCCCACATGTCAAGTATTATTACAGAGTGGCTCCAGGAAAACTCTTCTGAGTTTAAACACTTCCGCTAGCCACCAAAATCGCCAGACATGAACACTATTGAGCATATCTAGGATGCCTTGCAACGTGCTGTCAAGAAAAGATCTCAGATCCTGTCGCACTCTTGCGGATTTATGGGCAGCCCTGCCAGATTCATGGTGTCACTTCCCTCCAGCACTACTTCAGACATTAGTCGAGTCCAGTGCTGCGGCACTTCTGCGTGCTCGCTGGGTCCCTACATGACATTAGGCAGGTGTGCGACTTTCTTTGTCTCTTCAGTGTAACATGTGAACACAGGCCTTGAGAATAAAGCTATAGCTCTGAAAGGAGCTTCACTAACGCGGGAGAAGAAAAAATCTAATTGGTAGCGGCTTCGCACGACTTTCCTGGCGTAGCGGTAATTTTGTTTACGTGGTAGTGTTATGTTGAGTAAAGATTAAAAACAATAATAGATAACTGAATACCATCACTTTCACATAAATTAAACGACTTAAGCAGTATACGCCACTTGCCACCGTATTGTCGCGTAGGAGAGATGGTTTTCGCATTAGAGAAGATGAACAAGTGTTTACAGCTCTTGAGGTGTGCATTTTAGAACACATGTTCACCAGACACATTTTTTCTTGTTCGTCTATACATGTGAAAGCCTCCTAGCCTGCAAGCTTAAAAACAGAATGTATTCCACTGTCAGAACGATTTTCGCTTACAATTTCGACTCGTTCGTTTCCGGGGAGGGTCCCTTATTTCAAACTAAAGTGTTTACCCTCGTCCATTAGCCCTGAAAATTGGTAACATCGTCACGGAATCACACGGTATATAAGTCAGCGTGTGTGAAAAGCTGTGACCAACCGGAAGGTAGGTTTGAGTACCGTAGTTCAAGTGCAGGTAGCATACCGCTGCCTTCTCCTGACCGCTGAACTGACTCACCCACACAGATATTGGGAAGCCTGCAGTATAACGTGGAGTCCGGACCACAGCGAAAATCTGGCAGTTTTCACATTAGAAAAGATTGTCGGAGGTGAAAGTGAAGGATGAGCGACGGATTGGTTGCTCGGTTGATTTTGTGGAGGGGACCAAATAGTGACGTCATCGGTCCCATCGTATGAGGGAAGGACGAGGAAGGAAACCGGCCGTGGCCTTTCAAAGGAACCATCCCGGCGTTTGCCTGGAGCGATTTGGGGAAATCACAGAAAACCTAAATCAGGATGGCCAGACGCGGTTTTGAACCGTTGTCCTCCAGAGTGCGAGTCCAGCGTGCTAACCACTGCGTCACCAAGCGGTGAACGACAGGAAAAAATGCTGACAAGTATAGAATATGAGACGTAAGTAACACATACCATTTTTGTTGCTTTAATAATGCTCATTGAAACAAGAAAACAGGCATGGCAAAATTGGCAATCACAGAAAACAGAAGAAAGTAGAATGAATTTCATTACAGTTAGAAAACTGGTAGATAAAAATATAAAAAGGATTAAGAAGACACATGAAAACAAAACTCTCCTCCAAATTGATGAAGAATTTGCTAAAAACAACACAAGGAGCTTTTACAGAACTTTCAAACAAAGGTTATCAAGATACAAAGCACCTACCCTCCAATTTCGAGATGTAAATGGGACCATCGCTCACAACAACACGGAAAACTGCAAAATACAAGCAGGCTACTTTGAGAAACTCTTGAATTGTGAACCCATCCTTGAAAAATTTGAATCCATTCCAAACAACCGTGAGAAGCCGGATTCAGAACCACCGACGACTGAAGAACTACAGAAGGTCATTTCAGAACCTAAAAACAACAAGGCGTCCGGAGAAAATCAAATAGTGGCCGAACTATGGAAACAGGCTGACAAAAATGCAGTTACATCCCTAAAGTGTGTTTTCGATCAAATCTGGAAAGAAGAAGAGATCCCCGCAGAATGGAGAACAGCTCTCATCCACCCTATCCACAAGAAAGGTTTGAAGACAGACCCCAACAATTACAGAGGAATATCACTGCTGGATATAACGTACAAGATTCTTTCTAAAGTCCTTTTGAACAGGGCAGAGCCGCAATTGGATCCGCAAATCGGGGAATACCAGGGAGGTTTTAGAAAGGGTAGATCATGTTCGGAACAAATACTAAACCTCAAAAACATTTAGGCATACCAAAAATCAAGGGCAAAGACATACGTAATCTCCTTCATTGATTTCAAAAAAGCATATGATTCGATTGATAGAGAATCTCTGTTATCAGTCCTGGAAGAAAGGGGTTTGGATAAGAAAACAACTAATATTATAAAAGCGACCCTTACAAATACATTTTCAAAAGTTAAATTTATGGGCGAACTATCGGAACCCTTTGAAATAAAAACGGGTGTGCGACAGGGCGATGGGCTCTCACCGTTGCTGTTCAATTGTGCGCTTGAGAAAGTAGTCAGAGAATGGAACACAAATATTAAGAGTGGTATAAGATTGGGTTGCAAAAAGAAGAACCTTAAAGTAAATTGCATTGCTTTTGCAGATGATATGGCCCTGTTTGCTGAAACAATGGAAGAAGCAAGGGAGCAAATCCTTGAACTAAAGAAACAAGTAGCTAAAATTGGTCTTCAAATCTCCTCTGAAAAAACTAAGATATTGACAAACATCAAGCACTCATGTAAATACCTCAAAGTTCAAGAACAGAAGATTGAAATAGTAAAAGAATTCAAATATCTCTCAGAATGGATTAGTTGGAATGCTGGGGAAAGCAAAACAATGGAATCTAGAAAAAATAAACTTGAATTGGCCTTCCAACTAGCAAAAAATACATACAACAAAAAATCCCTTTCATGGGGGTCCAAAATTACACATTACAAGACAGTGATTAAGCCAGAAGCACTGTATGCAGCAGAAACACGTAACATGAATTTCAGAGGCCAAATGGAAAAACTTGAGGTAAAGGAAAGAAACATTTTAAGAAAAATCATTGGGCCAAAATTTCAAAACAATAAGATTATATACATCAAAAATGAAACTCTCTGCAAGAAAATTGAAACACTTTCACATTCTATGCGAAAAAGGAGAATAAATTTTTATGGTCATCTTCTCAGAATTAATTCCAACAGATTAACTAAACAAATCTTTGACTTCTTCCGTAACCGAAAAAAGAAGCCCAACTGGTTTAAAGAAACTGAGAAAGACCTAGTGGAATTAAATATTTCAGAAAGTTCACTTATTGATCGAACTGCTAAATTAATTACTAAAGATGAAAACATAAGGATCCAAGACAAATCCACAGAAAAGTCCAAATCCTTCATCTCGGAAGAAGAGAGGAGAAGAAGATCAGAAAGAATGAAGAAATACTGGGCCCTAAGAAAAGAACAACGCACAAAAAAATGATTGATCCAGCGTACCCCAAAGAGGGTGAAACGAAAGAAGAAGAAGAAAGCTACAGATGCTTTTCAAATTTTTGTGCAAATCTTTTTCAGATAATATATTTATCTGTACTGCAATTTCTTGAAAGTTACGCTGAAGCTATATACTAAGTACAGATATAAAGAATTTATTTAAAATGTGTAGTTCAACAATTATACTATAGCGTTATTATTTTTAAAAAGCTATGCATATGTGGCTACTTATAAGTGAGGGAGGCGACAAGTTAGTTTTGAAGATGGGGAGTAGGTAGTGACGAACTGGCGAACTATGACCCTACACCGGAGGCGATTCATAGATCGGCGCGTGGTTTTGGGGACATCGAAGTGAATTCGTCAGTCCCAGACTGCTTTTCTGCAGACACGCTTCAAGGACGGCTGCCTCCGCAGTCGAATGGATGGAGACAGAATTGCAGCAGTTCAGTATTTGTTATAAGGTAAAATTATGCTAGTAGGCTCCAGTTTTCCTCCTTCAACGTTATTTTTATTTTTATTTTTTTTTGTTTGTAGTTACTGCTGATGAGGTCTTTCGTAAGAAGGAAGGAAGGAATATTGGCTTTAGTGTCCCGTCGACGCCGAGGTCAACCTCTGATTGTGTCAACTGTGTGGAAGGAAATCGGCCGTGCCCTTTCAAAGCGGTATTTGCCAGGGGCGATTTAGGGAAATCACGGAAAACCTAAAGCTGGATGGCCAGACGCGTGTTTTATCCGCAGTCCTCCGAGGTGCGAATCCAGTGCACTGACCACCGCACCACCTCGGTCCGTGACGTCTTCCATGTGTGATTTTCGGTTTTTTGTAACAGAATATTTTGCTGGAACAAAACCATATCCGATACTATTCACATTTAACAGAAAAAACCGGTAAGTCTCGCTGTCTTCAGTGTGGAAGGACCTAGGTTTCATTCCCGATACTTCCTCCGATTTTTTTCACGAGGTACGGAGGCATGGACCGGGATCCATTCAGCCTCGTGAAGGCAAATGAGGAGGCGCTGTAACAAAGAAGCAGCGGCATCGCCAGGATCCACGATGTTTGGTCTGTGGGGCGCTCAACTGCGCGGCTATCAGCGCCCGTACACAGTCCCAACCTTTGCTCCGTCCAAACTCGCCACTTTCAGGAATGACGATGAAATGATGAGGACAACACAAACACCCAGTCACCTCGAGGTAGGTGAAAATCCCTGACCCCGCCGGGAATCGAGCGTGTCCAGGATTCATACACAGGCACTAGCAATAACGGCTGGAGAGATTGGCGGCGTGCTAATCTCGTGTCCCACGAGCATGGATCGCTCCTCGTATTGCCCTGTAAGTCCGTTTTACACGAATGACTTTCTGTTCAAAAGCTGACTACTAGAAGTTCGTGCCTGCCTGTAAACCAGCAAGCAATCGTGACGCGAATGTGTCTATCAACGTCAATGATCTGTAGATAGTGCCGAGTTCTGAATTTCCGAGTATGCTGCGGTCCGCAGCTCAATGTCTAGTGGCTAGCGTTGCTGCCTCTGAATCACGGGGTCACAGGTTCGATTCCCGGGAGGGACGGGGGGGGGGGGGGAATTTTTCTCTGCCCGGGGACTGCGTGTTCGTGTTGTCCTCATCATTTCATCATCATCACCGCCATCATTCGTCACAGTGGATAGATTGGATTCTGTACAAACTCGACTGTGTAAAAATTGGGACTTTGTACGGGCGCTGATGACTGCGCAGTTAAGCGCCCCACAAAACGATCATCGTCATCAATCATCCGGGTATACTGCTCACTGCTCATGCGCACAGACGAGGGCCTACGGCGGCGTCTGCTAATAGCATCGGAAGCCACTCTATTCTAGTTGGGCTCACTCCTAGTGTAGAAATGGGTTTTGAGCTTTCATGTCTTCTTAATCGTTGTTATGTTGTTTCCTTTGTTTTCGTAGAACACTGAAAAGTTACGCAAGGTTCTGTTTCGCCCCCCCCCCCCCCACTAGTGTTCCACTAGAGAGACGAAGTATTTGGAAGCAAAAAGCATTTACATACAGACAAAGATAAAGTAAAAAGACGCTATTTACTGCGTTCCACACATCGTATGATGTGTTTGGAAGTCCATAATTTTTCGAGCAAATAAGTGCATATGTCCTGAAATGTTTGGATGGAACTTTTCCTAATCTTTCAGTTCTCAATCACGAGTGTGAACATTTTACCACCCGACCGTTGACAAGAACTTCGACTATGAATTCTGTTTTGGTCATTAATAAATTCCATTGTCATTACTTGTTCCAACATTTTGTTACGAGATTTCGTTTTTTCTTAAAATAGATTATTCCTTCATAATCTCACTTTCACCATCATGTGCCAAACTACCCAGCAGGCAAGTCTCGCAGCACCGGCAATTTTGGTTCTGGCGTCAAACGATAACGAGTGTCCAAAACAGGTGAGACAGTATGCGAATAAGGCGCCAGGGGAACTGCAGTAGACGCACCTGCCTCACAGACATACACTCATGCTCATGCATTAAGGATAATGCTGATACATGGTGAAACAACGCTCTGGAGGACGGGTTGCGGCTTTAAATCACCTCGGGTTATGACCTGCGGTCGTCGCACGGTGGCGCTGGCAGCAGTCCACATACGCAGGGGTGTGCTGGAGCATGACAGAGTACGCTGCAGCGGGTAAGTGTGCAGACGTTTTCAGACGTTCTAATGGTGACTGTTTGTTTAAAATGGCTCAAAGACCACACACTGATGACGTTATTGGGGGTAGAATACTAAGGCGACTGGAGGCTGGTCAAACACAACAGTAGTAGCACAGGCCCTCCGTGTGCCACAAAGTGTGATCTCAAGATTATGGCAACGATTCCAGCAGACTGGAAACGCGTCCAGGCGCTACAGTACGGGACGTACACAGTGGACAACACCACAAGAAGACCGATATCTCACCATCAGTGCCCGCAGACGGCCACGGAGTACTGCAGGTAGCCTTGCTCGGGACCTTACCGCAGCCACTGGAACAGTTGTCTCCAGACACACAGTCTACAGATGACTGAACAGACGCGGTTTATTCTGCAAGGTGCATTCCACTGAAACCTGGTCACAGGAGAGCCCGTAAAGCCTGGTGTCAAGAACACAGTACATGGTCATTGGAACATTGGTCTCGGGTTATGTTCACGGACGAGTCCAGGTATAGTCTGAACAGTGATACTCGGCGGGTTTTCATCTGGCGTGAACCAGGAACCAGATACTAATCCCTTAATGTCCTCGAAAGGGACCTGTATGGAGGTCGTGGTTTGACGGTGTGGGTGGGATTATGATTGGTGCACGTACACTCCTGCATGTCTTTGACAGAGTAACTGTAACAGGTCAGGTGTATCGGGACGTCATTTTGCACCAGTATGTCCGCCTTTTCAGGGGTGCAGTGGGTTCCACCTTCCTCCTGATGGATGATAACGCACGGCCCCACCGAGCTACCATCGTGGAGGAGTACCTAGAAACAGAATATATCAGGCGAATGGAGTGGCCTGCCTGTGCTCCAGACCTAAACCCATCCGGGCACGTCTGGGATGCTCTCGGTCGACGTATCGCTGCACGTCTTCAAACCCCTACGACACTTCAGGAGCTCCGACAGGCACTGGTGCAAGAATGGGAGGCTATGCCCCAGCAACTGCTCGACCACCTGATCCAGAGTATGCCAACCCATTGTGCGGCTTGTGCATGTGTGCATGGTGATCATATCCCATACTGATGTGGGGTACATGCGCAGGAAACAGTGGAGTTTTGTAGCACATGTGTTTCGGGGCGGTTTTCTCAACTTATCACCAGTACCGAGGAGTTACAGATCTGTGTGCCTATGCTATCAGCGCCAGTTTTGTGTAGTGCCTTGTTGTGTGGCACCACATTCTGCAATTATCCTTAATTTATGAGCATGAGTGTACATTACTAGACTTGCAAAGACGTATCTTTTACTGAAGCCCGACGTTTGGTGAGATAAAATTCCGGTGTCAGGGAGTTTGTGAATGACATTACTATGATTTTCTGAAACGAAATGGCATAAGCTTTACGAGGTGGTCTAAATAAGTTCTGCAGTCGAGCAAATATTTGCGTACTAGTTGAGTTTACCACATACAAGAACCGTGTTATGAGAAGAACATCAGGTTGCATATGCACACGTATAAAACAGACTTAGTTTTTGTAATAACACTCAAATAAATAAGACACTTGTCGTCAACCACAAAAACACGTTCTACTTATAGGAGCACTTACATAACGAATATACTATTCGAAGAAAAGCCGAAGTTGATCAAAACTGGTTAAAGCCGCATCATTAAGCTACGTCTGAAAATACTACAATGATTAAACCCCTTAATGTACAGGTGAACTAGTATAAAACTGCCGGTTTTTCAAGTAAGACAATCTTTATTTTAATTATTTAGGGTTGCCTATAGTGCATCTGCATCTATATGGATACTCTGCAAATCACATTTAAGTGCCTGGCAGCGGGTACATCGAACCACCTTCCCAATTACTCTCCATTATTCCATTCTTGAACAGCGCGCGGAAAGAACGAGCACCTATATCTTTCCGTACGAGCTCTGATTTCCCTATTTCATCATGGTGATCGTTTCTCTCTAAGTAGGTTCTCGTTTCTCTCTATCTAGGTCGGCATCAAAAAATATTTTCCCATTCGGAGGAGAAAGTTGGTGATTGGAATTTCTTGAGAAGATTAATCCGCAACGAAAAACACCTTTGTGTTAATGATGTCCATCCCAAACACTGTATCGTTTCAGTGTCACTCTCTCCCTCATTTCACGAGAATACAAAATGTGCTGCCCTTCCTTGAACTTTTTCGACGTACTCCGTCAATCCTATCTAGTAAGAATCCCACACCGCGCAGCAGTATTCTAAAAAAGGACGGACAAACATAGTGTAGGCAGTCTCCTTAGTAGATCTGTTACATTTTCTAAGTTTCCTCCCAATAAAACGCAGTCTCTGGTAGCGTTCTCGCTTCCCACGCCCGCGTTCGATTCCCGGCGGGGTCAGGGATTTTCTTTGCCTCGTGATGACGGGGTGTTGTGTGCTGTCCTTAGGTTAGTTAGGTTTAAGTAGTTCTAAGTTCTAGGGGACTGATGACCATAGATGTTAAGTCCCATAGTGCTCAGAGCCATTTGAACCATTTGAACCAAGCAGTCTCTGGTTAGCCTTCCCCCTAACATTTTCTATGTATTCCATCCCATTTTCGCCGTTCGTAATTGTAATTCCAAAGTATTTAGTTGAATTTACGGCCTTTAGATTTCACTGACTTAAGGTGTAACCGAAGTTTAACGGATTCCTTTTAGCTCTCATGTGGATGACCTCACACTTTTCATTATTGAGAGTCAATTGCCAGTTTCCGCATCCTGCAGATATCTAGTCTAAATCGTTTTGCAATTTGTTTTGATCTTCTGATGACTTTACTAGTCCATAAACGACAGCGTCTTCTGCAAACAGCCTAAGACGGCTGCTCAGATTGTCTCCCAAATCGTTTATATAGATAATGTTCGAACACAATATATGTTCCAGAATCCTGCTGTATATCGACGTTAATGATATGGGCCTGTAATAAAGTGGATTACTCCTACTACCTTTCTTGAATATTGGTGTGACCTGTACAACTTTCCAGTCTTACTGATCTTTCGTCGAGCGAACGGCGGTATATGATTGTTAAGTATGGAGCTAATTCATCAGCATACTTTGAAAGGAAGCTAATTGGTATACAGTCTGGACCTGCTTTTATTAAGTGATTTAAGTTGCCTCAATTCTCTGAGGATATTTAATTCTACGTTACTCATGCTGGCAGCTGTTCTTGATTCGAATTCTGGAATATTTACTTCGTCTTGTTTTGTGAAGGCATTCCGGAAGGCTATGTTTAGTAACTCCGCTTTGGCGGTACCGTCTTCGATACTATCCCATTGCTATCGCGCAGAGAAGACATTGACTGTGTATTTCCGCTAACATACTTCACATACGACCAGAATCTCTTTGGATTTTCTGCCAGATTTCGAGACAAAATTTCGTTGTGGAAACTATTATAGCCATCTCTCGCATTGAAATCATCGCTAAATTTCGAGGTTCTGTAATAGATCGCGTATCTGGGAGAGTTTGCGTCTGTTTAAATTTGGCATATTTGTTTCGTTGTTTCCGCAACAGTGTTCTGATCCGTTTTGTGTACCAAGGAGGATTAGCTCGGTTGTTTTTTAACTTATTTGGTATAAATCTCTGAATTGCTGCCGATACTATTTCTTTGAGTTCAAGCCACATCTGCTCTACACTTATATTATTAATTTGGAATGAGTGGAGACTGTCTCTCAAGAAGGCGTCAGGTGAATTTTTTACTGCTTTTTTGAACAGGTATATTTTCGTTTGTTTTTGGAGGATTTGGGAGTCACAGTATTCAATCTCGTCACGCCAACCCTATGTTCACTAATCCCTTTATCCGTTTTGATGCTCGAAGATACGTAACATGTCTCTAGTTATGCTTGCAGTGACACATGTTCATTTCATTGCATCTTCCGTCTGCTGTACGAAAAATTATAGCGAAACACGACACAAGTATTGACCTTTGTGTTGAAACTCTAAAGGTAACGTAGCTGTATCATTTTACCTCCGTTTTACAATTTTCTCAGTGAACAAACAGCTATTTACACGTCCTTTTGCGCCTGGCATCATAGTGCGATTCTAAGGTGCTGACTACTGTGACACCAATGATTTACTATTGCCGGTCTAGTGATGTGTGTGAGTGTGTGTGTGTGTGTGTGGTGTGTGACTTGTCTCCAGTAGTCAGCTGGGACAGGAAAGTCGGTTGTGTAAAAGGGGCGGCAGCATTCGGCCAGGTGGAACAGGCCTAGCCTTGAGAGATGTTTACGTTGCGAACCTATCACATGAAGAGCTTCGGTGTACAAGTACAGTGGTTGTTTGTTCTGTGAGCTATTTGCCACATTTTCTTACAGTAAAATCCGTGTTTCTGTAGGAATAGCTTCTCGGTTCAGATATTTGCTTGTAGTGGTGTTACCAAATAACGTGTTTACTATGTGCACATCGGACAGTCGCAGTGTTTCGTGTTTTGCACCAGAAGCAACTGCGCCGGCCTACATCCGAGTAACGGCAACGCTGCGCCGTGCCTAATACTGTAGACCCGTCCGTCGGCTTTAAAACAGACAAACCGGCAGTAGTTCGTTGTAGCGCATGCGCCGTAGCGCGGCGCAGCCTGCCACGTCACAGCCGGGCGCCGAGGGGTGGGGGGCGCGACTAGCTGCGGCTGGGCGGAGGCGTCCAGTTCTGTGCTGCACGTCACTGCCAGTGGAAGTCAGAGAGAGAGACAGAGGTCCCTGTCATACGTCTCACGTGTGAAAGTGGGGGGAACGAATAAAAGTGTTTTCTCGGGATGCACGGGGCGTTCTCGCGGGCGAAATGATATTATAGTGCGCCAGGTAGTGCGTCACGGACAGGTACTGCGGGCGTGTGTGTTTGTTGTTGTTGTCGTTAGGTGGTCAGTACGCGCGTCCTCCCCCGACGCGGAGGAGGGACTGGAACAATTTCGATGAGGATGTCGGTGCTAGGGAAGAGACAGCACTGCTACCTGTGCGACTTGCCGCGCATGCCGTGGGCCATGCTGCACGACTTCACAGAGGCGGTGTGCCGCGGCTGCGTCAACTACGAGGGCGCCGACCGCATCGAGCTGGTGCTGGAGGCGGCGCGGCAGATGAAGCGCGCCCACCAGGGCAAGCCGCCCCCGCAGCAGATGCACGCGCGCGCCGGCGTGCACGAGAACGGCACGGCGGGGCTGGTCGAGCTGGCGCCCGGCGCCCACGGGGTCGGTGGCGGCTCCGGGGGCGGCGGCGGGGGCGGCGGCCGGCAGGCGCAGTCCCAGCAGCAGCAGCAGCAGCAGGTGGCGCCCGGGCCGCCCCCGCCGCCTCCGCAGGGGTACGCGATGCACCACTCGCGCAGCAGCGCGGCGGCGGCGGCCGCGGCAGCGGTGGCGGCGGGGGCGACGGGCGGGCTGCTGGCCGAGTACCAGCCGGTGCCGCCCCCGCCGGGCGGCGCGACGGCCGGCGCCGGGGGCGGCGGCCGATCCTCCGCCCCCGAGCACGACATGGTGCGCGTGCGGCTGCCGCACCTGTCGGCGACGCATCACGCGCTGGCGGCGGCGGTCGCCTCCCACCGGCCCCCGGGGGGCCTCAAGCGCGGCCTGTCCGCGTCGGCCGACCCGGGCGACGACGACCACGGCGCCGACTCGAAGCGGCTGCTGGCCGACGACCACGGGCCCGCGGGGGTGGGCCGGCCGCCGCTCACCAGGGGGGAGTCCCTGCCCGCCGTCTCCATCAGCACGCCGCCCTTCCTCGAGAGGTCCTTCAAGGACAAGCACCCCATGAGGGCGCCTTCCTTCGACACGGCCACCGCCTTCAAGAGCAACGGTAAGCTCCGACGCCCAACCCACCTGGATCAGAGTAGCAAAGTGATCGCCTCACTGTATCCACTGCCGATAGCCAACCGCAATTATTTAAATCTGTGAATTACGTGGGTGTTATAATTATGCACTCAGGCTTGGCTTGTCTCTGAACACTATGGGACTTAACATCTGAGGTCATCAGTCCCCTAGAACTTAGAACTACTTAAACCTAACTAACCTAAGGACATCACACAACACCCAGTCATCACGAGGCAGAGAAAATCCCTGACTCCGCCGGGAATCGAACCCGGGCGCGGGAAGCGAGAACGCTACCGCACGACTACGAGCTGCGGACGCACTCAGGCACTTTCCTGAATTTGGATACGATTTATTTCATTAGTAACTAGTTTTCAAATCACCGGAGGCTCGTTGTCACGTTGAGTTGTTGCACGAACATTACAGCTGCATGTAGACCTTATGGTCGTGATGCTGGCGGAAGTACTTTTGTTTCCTCGCAATCTTGTCGAATGCTGACATACAGGACACTGCGCCTGCTTTACAATTTGAAGAATTATAATTTAAGCAGCAACCAGCTACAAGTATGGTTAAATAAATATTGAGTTTATGGAAGGTTTATGAATCTGAATAATCATTTTTCTAGATTATTTACATTGCACTGTTCTTTGATATCCATGACACACTGAAATCGCAAGGCAGTACAGTGTAAGTAAGCTAAAACATGTAAATCGTGTCGTTTCATAACCTTTTCGATAGCTAATTTCCGTTATTTCCCCCAGCGCCTGCACACGTTCCAACAAAGCTATTCATGTAACAACTCCATCTGATTAGGCTGCAAAGACTGTTTAATCGTGCATCAATCCGTATGAAAACTTGAAACAGCGACTGGTTTGCTTACTATACCCACATAAATCGAGACAGATGAAGAGTACAAGTCGTGTTGCCGGTTCACGTGTACCAGAACGCCCAATATGGCCGCCGCAGTAACAGCTGTACTGAATACTTGTGTTAATCTGGAATACTGAGTTCGCCTAGCAGTTTCGTTGTAGCTGTATCATTTTGCTGCTAACTATCGCCATTCGCGAACAGATTCTTTTGTGTGTATAAGAAATCGGCAGTAAGAACCAAAAGCAATGGCGCGGACGGTTCACAACTGTGACAGAAGGCACGGTCAAGCCTGTGCAGTTGTTAATAAAGGAACTAAATTTCACAAATGAGCTAGCGACATTGTGAGTACTTCGCGAATAAAGACCTAGGTCGCTCAATACATTTGTTGCATAGTTTCGGCTACTGCCACCAACAGATCTGCAATTGAGATTAATGGCACACACAGTGAAAAGTTTTTAACGAATTATGTGGCAACAAAAGATGGAGAAATTAAAATTTAAAACAAATTTTAAGAAGTTAACTCACTAAGATTTAGAAACTGTTACACATTTGCATGGTGGTATACAGCAAGTACCTTTAATTCTGTGTTCCTTTAACGTTAAAGATCACAAGATTACAGTAGCCGAAACAGCGTAATGTGTATAGATGGATCAGAACGATTTTATTTACGAAGTTTTCCGTTGTTGTTAGGGTAGCGACTAGTTGTTAAACCACTTTCGTTGTTCTGATCCGGGTGCAAGGCGACATACATGGTGCACGCTGCTAGGTATGGGACATCCAAGAGAAGGTTAGCAATGAGCGGTACGGGACACCTGGACACTTCACGAATTGAGCACCGTCTGTACGTTTTATTGGGGGTTCACGGTTTTGGCCGATCGCGTTAGATAGAAGTTGGGTGGCTATAATAGTTGTCACTGGTAAGATCGGGTCAAAACGCTGGAAAAAGTTGCGTAGTGAACTTCTCACACACCTTGCAATTTTTCGTGTGTATTACATATACTAAAGGACTCGGTCGCTGCCCACTATGTGATATAAAATATAGGTACTCTGAATTTACCTTGCAGTTTTAGCTTCACATGACACTGTCTTCAGTTCACATTCACTTCACCACGTCACAACCGAAACTGTCATTTTCAATATCACCGAAGTCTCGGGCTACACTACGGATCAGTGTGTCGCCATAGTATTTCAAGGGGCGCTACCATCACAAACTGCAGTTGACACGTCTCCATGACTAGTTTGTGAGTCCCACGAGTGTGGAATTAAATCAAAGGTATATTGTGCTGTTTATTTAAGATGAAATGCT
Source organism: Schistocerca serialis cubense (assembly GCF_023864345.2). NCBI lineage: Eukaryota > Metazoa > Arthropoda > Insecta > Orthoptera > Acrididae > Schistocerca > Schistocerca serialis. Next base: position 55,301,270 of record NC_064647.1, on the reverse strand, counting down.
CAGTAGCACTGGTCAGTTAAACAATTGGTCCAAAGACTGTTACGAAGGAAAATGACTTGCCATTAATTTTATCTCAGACCCCCAGGGAAAGATAACTATAAAAGATAGCACTGGCAGCAGAAGTAATGGATTAGCATAATTTAAAGGGATCGTGGAAGGCGTTAGGTGTGTAACCATATGAAAATATAATTTCAAGAGATGGATAGCGGAATTAAACGATTTAAAACGAAAATTCCCGATTGACTGCGGCTTCATCTGTCAGACCATGCCTACCCCAGAATAGTTTTGGCGCTTATGGGTGTCATGTTGTTATGTGAGTATCATTAGCAGTAGAATGTGACTTTGTGGCGTGCTAGTTATGCAAATGTTTATTTAAATATTTCCTTGTAACATGTCGAACAGAGCGAAATGTAGAGATGGACCATTTTATATTTTACAAACACTATATAGCTGGTCGTGGACGAATGTTTGAAAGGGGATTAGTAAGCGCTACCTGTTCGTGTCTCTCCAAAGCACAATTACAGAAATAAGAGATCTGTTGTGCCACACTCCTAAATATTATCATCGGTCGAGGTGGCGAGTGGTTGACACTTGACTCATTATTCGAGAAGATGACGGTTCAGATCACCGTTCGGCCATCAAATTTAATTTTCCAGACATTTCCGTAGATCGCTTTGGGCGAATTCTGGACGTTCCTTCGAAAAAAGAGACGGTAAGTTTCCATCTTTCATGTTTTCTGATGTCATCTACCCACTGTTCATGAAATTGTCGTTCGGAGCCCAGCAAAGAACTCCTCAATAAATCACCATCAACTTTCTTGGCTTTACATACCCCTGCCCACTTACATTTGATTTCATTTGTGATTTTAAGTGTTCCACTCTAGGCTTTGTGCTAATCAATTGGTTTGTTGTCGTATCTCAACAAGTAATTCTTATGAGGTCTCCATTGCTCAATATTTTTTGTGTGCTTATCATAATTAACGAATTGCTCTAAATCTAAAATTTACGTAAGATTACACACTGCTTCCAAACTTTAATTTTTTTTTTTTTTGCATATTGGTAGCTATATTCACTTAATATTGGCAAAACGCACCACTAGGTGTCAAATTATTTTTTTTTTTTTTTTGCTCTATTATATTATTTTCTGTTCCTGTATGGAGTCAGCGATATAGTTATTTACTGATTAATGGCTTAATACATTTACATGGTTTTTAAATAATCGCACTGGTAGCAATGATTTGTTTAACATATTTTCTGGCATAAGTTGACAATGAATCATTCAGGTCTGTAAGGTTTTTTTTATTTTATTAAGTGTTATTATTTTTCGTTCCAGGAGTAAAATGTTTGTTCCGACGTTCTTTGGTTTCGCGTATTGGGATCGTTGTTCTTCGTGTACGCAATATTTACTGCGAAGTTCTTTGGTTGAAGATTAGCGTAACTGATTGTTGTTGTGGACGTAATAGTTGCGATTGAAAGCTAATTATTTTATTTGCTGGCAGGGTATTGTGTCCAGTCATGGCAAATGATACGCAGTACACATTTTCTGTTCTCGACGGAGTATGTTGCAGATGGCAGTGGTATGTAAATTGCTTGCGTGTTGGGTTTTAAGTTTATGAATGTAAATTCTCTGCACTCGCCTAAGAAACAAGATGGAATTTAATTAGTATTTAGTTGCTGTCTATATTTGGATCGGAGATTCTTGACGGGAGACGTGCGGTTTAGTGCTCACTGCTATTTGCTTACAGTTTTTTTTTGTCTAGAACATCTGATCCCTGTGACTAGCCGTAATCGAGCGTGAAATCAGAAACAAGCTCTATGTCTTATCGGCGATGGTTTTATTGATGCTTACTACTTGGAAGAGGAAAGTGGTGACGCATTTGCCACAGCACTTAATTGACTTATCAGTTGTGTCGCTCTCTCTAGCGAGATAATTTTTGATCTCTTAATCCTAGGGACGCTTATCTTCACAAAGTCTTACGCAACACAGCATACAGAGCTTACAATCAAACCATGTGGTAGATTTATGCAACGACGTTGTTTAGCAGAGCCATTTTATGAACTGTAGACGACGTACATAACGCAGAAAAACCCCACGAAACTGTATGACGAAGGAACTAAAACGTTATGTATATGACCTATGTGTCGATCTCATTTTGAAAGTTTTTTCAGTTCTTAGAGGTTGTCTCACTTGTCACATACCAATTTCTTCAAATGGTAACATTACTCCATTCGCCTGTAGTTCACATCCATTGTTTGTATATACATTTTATTCCCGTGGAATTAACGGATTTTTAATGTGGCGATGGGGTAATTTGCAAGAATGATTGCCTATCGTAGTCACGGGGTCCAGACGATACATATCGAACGTGCGATTGTAAATCGATCATACGACTCTGGTGGCGGGCATAATATTTACGGTGGTCGCTACAGCAACGACAAAAGAAGAGCGTTACAAAAATACTTATAATTGAAAAGGAGACGACTTACCTTGCTCGTCGTCGATGTTGTTATCATGTGAAAGTCCATTACAGCGGTCTGGATGGATAATTTGGAAGAGTTGAACCATGTATTCTTCCAGACATCCCACTCGCTAACGACATAAATCGTCTGGGATACCCTAGCAACTCACAAATAATTCGCGGCGGCATGTAATTTAGAGCAACCAAGGGAACGACAGAAAACAGATAAAAATGACAATCACAAATAATTGATCACAACGCCCGCCACCAGAGTCGCATGATCGAACTGCGATCGCACATTCGATTTGTATCATTTGGACCTCGCGACTTCGATAGGCAGTCATTCTTGGAAATTACCGGCGATGGTATAAATTTGAACAGTCATTTATGCATCATTGATCGTTCCACATTCATAGTATACAGCTCGGTAACTCTTTACACAGTCATCCAGTATTTAATCTGAATGCAGCAAGATAGTTTGACCGTAACACTCTGTTAGTGATTTGCCGCTGTCCTATTTTATGTTTCATAACTGCATTACTGCCGTGATTTTCATCAGCTATACGTTAGTAAATCCATCGTTCACGGATAATCCACAGAAGTACATCACAGCCACGACTTCTGCGGGTTTGTACCTACCTTTAGTAGCCAGATTGGATGTCTTGTTAAATGCTCGGGGGGGGGGGGGGGGGGGGGGTGATATTTTTACGTCACATGATGGCATGTGTTCCACATTTCGATTCGATTTTCTTTTTGTGTTTTTGCATGGTGTCATTATTCGTATTGACGTGTTCAGGGGTGTATTGCAAGGTACCATTTATGCATTCTACAAGAATGTAGCAATGTCACATAATTGACTGTTCTTTACGTCGACAGATTCAATCAGCTCAAATAAAGCTTTATCCCGCAACAACGATGTGTGTCTTTGAACGATCAGTAGCTATTCAACCTCATTATTTGTACCGTAAACTAGAGCAGTAAGCACCTCCATCGTAAATGACTACAGTTCTGTTACCAAGTACTGTGTGCTTCATATCGACCAGTTAATGTTGAAACTGGCATGCAGAGCAACTGTACATTTGTTTCACAGTTTCAGAGGGAACGAATTCTGTGCTGGTCAGGTGAGGCTTCAGGAATACTTCTTCTCTCGTAGTTGAACCATGAAACACCTCTTCTAGCTAGTTTTTTTTCCAGTCTTTGTTTCAAGACAACCCTCATTATGTGGCATCAGTATTTACCGGATAATAACATGGCCATTCATGTTCCATCCCACAGAAGTCGGTCTTGAATCGAGTGTGACTAAAAAATTTATATGAAGTGTATCGCTAGAAGAATTGTTCCTGATACATTAACTACGGACCCACAACAATTTCCTTTATGAAAAGAAGTTTGGACATCGTTCTACTAGCCTGTTATTGAGCTGTAGTATTATTGTGGTTTGAACCTCCCTCTCATCTTTTGTCTTGTATTAAAGAGACATTTATTTGTATGTAAAGCAGAAACTTACTTTTGGAAGCAATCTAATAAATTTTTGATAGATTTCGTGAAACCTTCAGCTGCCATTCTCTCCTTCAAGTACGGTTGTACAATTCCGGCTGTAGGCCATTTTCAAGTATTTATCAATGGTTTTTAGTAGTGAATTATGCCACGTATATCGTTGCTCCTATGACTCCCATGTCACGCTCATAAAATAACTCCGAAGTGTTTTACGCGTTATTGTGCCATGTATGTTTCGAGCGTAAAACATCTCGGATTTATTTTACGAGCATAACATAGTCATAGGAGCAACGACACACAGTGCATAGTTTCATACCAGAAGCCCATCCATAAAATACTTGAAAATGGCCTAAGACCGGAATTATACAACCGTACATGAAAAAGAGAATGGCAGCTGAAGGCATCACGAAATCTTTCAAAAAATGTATCGCAGCTGCAGATCCTATCGCATTGAAAATTATAAACTGTAGTTAACGTATTCCGAAAGTAAGAGTGGCAGCAATCGCTACTGTCTACTGAACGAGCGTCGAAACCCCGTATGGACAAGGTAGATGCTTTGGAAATGTCTGAGAAATGTCTCCGGAAAGGTTTCGTGCGTTTTTGCTCGTTTAAACGTCACGCGTACTTCGCTGCAGCAGTCTAGACGAGCGTAAAGCAGTTTTTTCTTAGTGTAAAACAAATTTAAAAGGTTGTTTTTCCCGGAAGACGATGGCAGGCGGTTTGTTTGGAAGATTTATGCCGATTGATGACTTAAGAAGGGGAAATATTCGGGTACTACAATTGACAGCCATGTAGAAGACAGTCATTCGTCACTCCAGCGTGTTTGCTTGTTTGTGTACCTCGACCGGGAATCCCGACTGTTATTAGAGTTTCTAGGTGAGATATATGATGCGACGAAAGCGCTTCCTGGAATCGGCTTTCGCTGTAGGAATTCATGTACGGGAAGTGGAATAGGATGTACAGGGCATGTGTAAACTGTTGTAGCCAAGGTGTGAACTTCCGTGAAGTAACGGCAGGATGTTTGCAAGCGAGCGGTGACGACAGCCATGTGCCGTGTGCAACACTGCTGTCAGGCGAACAGTGCCTCCGCTTCCACAGCGTGTGACGTCACCAAAGCGATAACACGCTGGGCACTTGTTTTCCTTCCGCTACGAGGTGGACTTTATAAACAGTTGCTAGGCAGAAATTTCTTCAGGCAGTGTTTACAACTTTGCGGTATTCCGAAGCAGTCGGTGTCGTTACTTTTCTGTCGGCGACTAAAATCTTGGTTCAAACCCAGGGAGCTATTTAGACAAATGTTCGTGAGATTTATACGACTCTTATGTGATGATGGAATGTTTTTGCCTTATAGAGTCCAGATTAATAACTCATTGAACAAGGGTTTAAAACGTTTATGGAGTTGGAAAAACAAGCTGTAGCGAAGTTCACAAAGGTGAAGAACTCCGTTGATGCAGAAACTATCGCAGATGCTAGGTTGCCAAGAGCACGACATCCAAGAAAGATTGATTCCACTCGTATGGAGGAAGGCAGGAAATCCGGTGAATCAGTTACTTTTTCATTACCATTACAATAGCATAAAGTGTAAAAATCCGTTTGGTTAATTATTTTGTTAATATTGTAGCTGTACAAAACTCAGTTTGTCAGTAATAACATCGTAGTTCACTCTTCACGATATCACATTGCACTGTTACGTCTGCAAGCTTCGGAACGGGGAATTGGATAAAAACGTTAGAGACAAATGGGCAAAATTCGTTTACAGTAAACGAGAGTACTTAATTTGTTCTTGGCTATTTTTATTTATTTATCCTTGCGGGATGGAAGTAAATTATCAGCCATTGTTACATCGCTGAAGCAGTTTACAAATCCGTTTTTTTAAAGAAAAAAGAGCCATCCACTACTTTAATGTAAAGTGTGTAGAGGTAACATGAAGCTATAGATGGTAACTGTCACATCTGGTCGAAGCTGCAGATGTTTTATGAGGCAGGAATTTCATTATTAAGGGCTCATGTTGAGCTTCTTACAATTGGTTTAGAGTTGGATATTAGTTTCACCGTAAAACTTTTTCAGGTCACTTAATCGGCCGTTGTGGTTACCAAAATATTGTCTAATTACATTTGAGTACAGATAACCATGCTTTAAAATCATATACAGAATCTACTGTGGTTGGAACATAAATAGTTCTAAAACTGTCTTGGATGCATTAAAGGACAGATATATTCTTCAGAGAGTTTGTTAAGTGGATAGGGTAAGTACTTCTTTCTCGATTTCACCATTTCTAAACAGTGAACAAAAAGCAGTCCCCTGAGTGGATTGAAGTAAAAAAAAAGGCCAAGATAGGTCAGAAGTTTGCACGTTGGACTAGCATTCGGGCTGACGACGCTTCAAATTCTCTTCTGGCCATCCGCATCTGTTTTCCAAGGCCTCCCTAAATCGCATAAATTCGTTTGAAATGTATACGGCCAAGTACCCGCCGCATCCCTTCTCCAGTCTGAGGTTGAGTTCGTCTCAAATGATTTCGTCGTTAAAGAGGTGCGAAAACAATTCCTTCTCTTTCGTAAGCTTGTGTCTTTCAGATGTACCCCAGCTAGTAGAATGTATTATGGCATGGCATTGAGGCGTATTAGAACAGAAGAGTTCCATTATTAGAAAAATAGTATGGAGAGCTGAGTGGGACAGCCGACTAAGCGTTGCGGCTCGACAGGCTGGGTTAACCGCAGGAGATACGCGCAACATGCGGGAAATATAAATTACACTCCTGAGTGATAGGTCATGTGACACTATTGCAGCGGGGTGGGTAAGATAATAGGCACTTCCGGTCTCCTGTGACGGCTGTATACCCAGGTTTTGCACATCCTTGTTTAAAACGAACGCTCCGACGTAATTCTGTTCCCAAATCCGGTAACATGAAACGCGGTGGAGCACCTGTATTGAGTTAGGCTCCGACGGTCCCCATTCGCGTGTAAGCGTTGCATGCGGCGTATTTCAGTTTGCCATACTGCCGTTGCATAATGGATGTGTGTCTGCTTCCTGCACAATGTTTCCTGGCATTCTCGAGTTAAACCAGAAGAAACCGATGTACTCTGTGAAAGCCCTTAGGTTGAAGCGCTGTATGTGATTGAACTGGACTTACGTATTGTAACGGACGCAGTAAAGATAGTGAAGAACTATACGCCACGTGACGTGAGCTGCAACTACAGGCCAATGAGGGAACAAATATTAGCAAAACCGAACGATGTCTTGCATTGGTTTAGGATATTCGGTGGCTCCTTAATTTATTAAGCTGTATAACCTTCTATGACCTCAAGTTTCCACCTTTTCTTTTTCGTCTTGTTGCCTGCACACTTAAATTCATACGGATCGCATACTAGTCGACATGCACTCCTGACATTCTGCAGAATCTGTGGATGTGTATTGGTGGGGAATCGTAGAAATTTCGCTTGGAAGACAAGTCATTGTCCAAACCATGAGATGTGTGTGCTGACACCCAATTGGAAAATATTTATGCCTTGGCTTAATGATAGTGCAGACGTCGAATTATTAATAAATAAGCCAATGATGGTATCCCCTTTGGTAATGATGCCTTTTCTTGTTAGCGTGACGATCACATCTGGCCTTGATTTGTCTGCAGGGAAAAGTAAAATAGCATCTTATATAGCATTCTACATCGAACTGTAGATTTGGCAGTCTTCAGTTTGGGAAAAGGCTACTACTTTCTTTATGATAATGCCCAGTAGAGTTACGTAATGGTCGAACAGCAATCCACTTTTGTCGTTAAGGCAGGAACTAAAACTATTTCATGAGAAAATCGACCGTAAAGTTTTTCTTGAGATATGAGCAGTCATGTGTGTACAATGATATCTTTGGACTGTTTGTTGACATTTTGTGACTGAGACAACGAATATAAATTCTATATGCAACTATTAACGTAGTTGTCTTTAGTCTGAGGAATGGTTTGATGTAGCTTTCCATTCTACTCAATCCTGTGCAAGCCTCATCACCAAATACCTACTGCAACTTATATCCTGCACCTGCATACTGTATTCATCTCTTCTCCCTTTACAATTTTTACTCCCCCCTCCCTCCCCCCCTTCCCCCCCCCCCCAAGTTCTCTCTCTTACTAAATTGGTGATACCTTGATGTCTCAGAATGTGTCCAGTCGACCTACCCCTTCCCTTAACCAAGTCGTGTTTCAATTTTCGTATCCTCTCTTTAGACCCGTGATCTACCCATCTGATCTTCAGTATTCTTCTGTAGCACCAATTTTCAATAGTTTTTATTCTCTTCTTGTCGAAACTGTTTATTCTGCTTGTTTCTCTTCTAAACATGGCTACACTCCAGACAACTACCTTCAGAAAAGACTTCCTGTCACTTAAATCTATATTCGGTGTTAACAAATTTTTCTTCAGAAACGCTTTTCTTGCCATTGCCAGGATACATTTTTTTTCTCCTTTATTTCGGCTGTCATCAGTTTTTCTTTTTCGCCCGTATAACAGAACTCATCTACTACTTTCAGTCTCGTTTACTAATCCAATCCAGTCAGCGACCTCTCAAGACACTGTCCATTCTGTTTAACTGCTCTTCCAAGCCCTTCGCTGTCGCTGACAGAACTACAATGTCAACGAGAAAACCTCTAATTTTTTGTTTCTTCTCTCTGGACTTTTATTCCTGCGCCACATTTTCTTTTGGTTTCTATTGTTCATTGTACAGATTGAATAATAGTAGCGATAGGCTACAATCTTACTATAAAAATTAAAGATAAAAAAATGGTTACCGCCGAGTAAACTGCAATTTACGCTGTATTTTATGTCGAATCCAGTGTTTCCCCAAAGTGCACCGTTCATGAGAAAGTAGGGTTGGTAACAAATGGAAACTCCTTGTGTAATGCAAATACAAACCACAGTTTGCCCGATGCGTCGTGGATGTTTTAATCACTTGCGCTGGAGGGTAATGTCACACAAGAATCCTATCCAGGCCACTGTTTGAATGGTCAAGGCAGACTAGAATCCCGCACGAAGAAGCAGAAGGACAATTTGAGTTACAGATTGGTAAGATATGACACGCATCCTGTGCATTGAGCAATGGAAAGGGGGTGGGGGGAAAATACTTTGCCAGGCATGTTTCTAGAAAAAATAAAAAGATAACGATACTACCGAACGATTCGAGACCCGAAATGCAGTGTGGAGAACAGCTGTTCTCACTCTCATGTTTATCGGAGTATCTTTTCACCGGGTCGCATCACGCCAACAGGATCACGCATTCACATAAACACAAACGCGCGAGGCATATAAACAATCGCAGTGCTAGCCTCTGGCGAGCTATTCCTGACTGGTAAACAAGTCATAAAAGCCACAGCGCCTTCTCCCGTGTGAAGTTTGGGCCCCTATATTGCATCTCCTTACACGACACAACGCCAAACCACAATTTTAGAACTGTTGAACATAGGAGCGCGGTTATCATCCGTTACTAGTTGCTTTTATTTTATTTATTTCTGTGTATTTGGATAAACTGCAGAAGCAAACCGAAGAAGGATACCCGTTGTGAAAGGCCACAGAACCGAGCTAGAGGTTCTGAGCTTGATTAGGTTTTTTTGGGGGGGGGGGGGGGGGCGAGGGGGGGGGAAGGTTAAAATTATCGGTAGTGGTAATTCCCGGTATGAAAAAATTTGTGTCTGGATGTTTTTCTACGACGTTACATCACTTAAAGTGACCATTTTGTCAAATGAGTGAAAAATGAAAATACTGGCCATTTGAGACCCATAATGGAAGCGGTAATCGTTATAAGAGATAGTTACGTCGAATGACAGCTTTTTTTATTGGGTCCTTTGTAAGAATTTAACGTTAATTGTTTGTAAATTTCACCTGTGTTTGGTCGTTCAGGTTCGAAACAAAGATTTGCTTTTGCCGGAATTCATTTTGGCAGTTTATATATGTAATCATGATGTGCATTCTTTGCAGCTTTAGGTGTTCAGTTATTACACTCCCGAGTAATGGTTGAATTGTTAATTACTATCAAATAAACACGTTTCATTAATAACGAGAATACCCGTAGTAGGTGATCATGTTTATCCTTTGTTTCGGATGTACTTAGCGGTGTTACACAAGCGCTCGGACACGTCAGTTTATTCCTATGAGAACGGAAACTTGAGCAGGCGTTCTCAGCCGGTCTCTGTGTTTGTCTTATCCAAGACAAGCAAAGACATTAACGCAGCAGTAATGCCTTTAGGGGGAAAAAATTCCAGTTACCTTAAGTGCGCTGAGAGGTTACGCCACAGCGTCAGCTGACATTTGTTTTTGTCTCAGCATAAGCTGACAAAAGCAAATAACACAGTTTTCACCGACTATTGGCTGCGAGCAACGGTGTGACTCACAACTCGCCTGTCTTTTAAAAGACGTCTTGCTACACGACATAACCGAGACACGTTTAACGGTCGTTTCACGATCTGTACATAAAAGAAATGCCACGTCGCTTTAGCTTAGTGAACCGGCGAAAGCTGTACAGGAAACTAATTTCGTAAATCTGAGAGCCAGGCATGATTGATTTATATTTCAAGGATTTCAAAATAAGCTTATGTCAGATACCTCCATTACATGATTCCTTACCGTTTACTGATATAGTTGTTCCTCGTATTTTAACAGGCGTGCTACAGTTCAGTTGTACAATTCGTATAGTTCCAATATTAGCTTGGAAATGAGTAATGTAATATTGACAAGCCCTAGATTTTTGGATGTCAAATAATCAAATGTTGACGCTACACGTTTCGGTAGCATGCTGTCATCACTTGGTATTAGATATATATAAAGATTGATTCCCAGTGCATGTGAAATGACGAGATTTTTTCCTTTGATTTGCTATAGTCGGAATGTTACTCATTAAATATATATCAGTTGTGTATAACAACATAGGCGTGCTAATAAATAAGTGATTATAAAAGTGAATGAAAGTGAGAAATAGGCATGTATAATAAATAATTTAGCTCAAACGGCGACGGCTTGGTAGGAGCAAGAGTAGTCCAGCGTTTCGCTGTCTAGTCAAACCGGACAAAGAATAGCTGTGCATCTTTGTCTCCTTCCTTCACTTTAATTGGCTGTGACGAGACGTTAAACTACTCTCAGGGACGCAACAACCTGGCACTCGAGAAACAAACGTGACCTGGTTCTACTTTTTTGCCGTGTCTGTTCTTTTCAGTGCGCTCAATCACCACAGTTTAATTAGAAACGAGGGAAAGGTTAAGTTGCGGAGCGCATTGCCAACCAAAGTTGCCCTACTTCGGCGGCGTGACGAATTCTGCATGTGGATCTCGCACAGTATGTGTTGGCAGAAGATACCTTTTTAATCAACACTAGTTATGTTTTGTACGTTTCATTCATCAGTGAGGAAGAATTACAGCCCCACCCATGTTTGTGCGAACTTTTATCTCTTTAGGAGCACAAGGTTATTTTACGTTATATGGGGCACCAATTAGGGGCCAAGAATGAAACTTTCACTCTACAGCGGAGTGTGCGCTGATATGAAACTTCCTGGCAGATTAAAACAGTGTGCCGGACCGAGACTCGAACTCGGGACCTTTGCCTTTCGCGGGCAAGTGCTCTACCAACTGAGCTACCCAAGCACGACTCACGCCCCGTCCTCACAGCTTTAATTCCGCCAGTACCTCGTCTCCTACCTTCCAAACTATACTGAAGCTCTCCTGCGAACCATGCAGAACTATATCCTTTCTTTTAGGAGTGCTAGTCCTGCAAGGTTCGCAGGAGAGCTTCAGTATAGTTTGGAAGGTAGGAGACGAGGTACTGGCGGAATTAAAGCTGTGAGGACGGGGCGTGAGTCGTGCTTGGGTAGCTCAGTTGGTAGAGCACTTGCCCGCGAAAGTCTAAGGTCCCGAGTTCGAGTCTGTCCGGCACACAGTTTTAATCTGCCAGGAAGTTTCAACTGGGGGCAAAATTTGCCTGTGATAGAATAGGCAATAAATCTTGTAATATGTATTAAAGGATTGTGTTTCCAGTGTGAGATAAGTTTAAAAGTAATCAGTGACATTTTAACTAAACACGTAATGTTTGGAAAAGCTGTCCCAAACGTGTTAAAGTTGGTATAGTAGTTTTCTCTGGTAAAAGCAACAGTGGTCGAAACTTGGACGAGTAAAGTTTGAATAAACTAGAAATATAAAGTTCGTACTACGTCCAGAATTTTTATTTAGTCTTTGATCTCGAATTACTGCGTAATACATTCTTGTACTTGACAAAAAGTTTCAAAAACAGAAATAAAAACACATGCACAAATATAGGTTATAGTACATTGAAAACTTTCTACAAACACACGCCAATCGGATAGAATGTTATTATTTACAGATTACATTTTCCCTCTGCCCACAAAATGTTTCATTCTGAATTATCTACACAGATGGCAATGAACTCCACATCCAGAGGAGTTGGTATGAATAGACTAATGGAGATACTTTAAAAGAGAACAAAGTAGTAGTCATTAATTTACGTGAGGAAACGGCAGTTCAAATGGCTCTGAGCACTATGGGACTCAACTGCTGTGGTCATAAGTCCCCTAGAACTTAGAACTACTTAAACCTAACTAACCTAAGGACAGCACACAACACCCAGCCATCACGAGGCAGAGAAAATCCCTGACCCCGCCGGGAATCGTACCCGGGAACCCGGACGTGGGAAGCGAGAACGCTACCGCACGGCCACGAGATGCGGGCGAAACGGCAGTCTTCTGAATGAATTACTGCTGTTACTCCGTGTCAATGTTACAAAAGAGATCGACACCTTGACAAGCCTGCCAAATGAAATTTAGACTCGATTTGAATTATGGTCACAGGTAGTACCAGTCCAGGGAAAAATACGCCCTTGAGCATAAAAGTTATATTTATTTCCAATTTTTAAAATTTTGTGTTTGGCAAATATGCGATATAGTGGATCTCCTCGTAACGTCACAGTAGGTGCTGACTCCATTGTGCCGGCCGGTGTGGCCGAGCGGTTCTAGGCGGTTCAGTCTGGAACCGCGCGACCGTTACGGTCGCAGGTTCGAATCCTGCCTCGGGCATGGATGTGTGTGATGTCCTTAAGTTAGTTAGGTTTAAGTAGTCCTAAGTTCTAGGGAACTGATGACCTCAGATGTTAAGTCCCATAGTGCTCAAAGCCATTTGAACCATTTTGACATCATTGTGTACATCACAGCTGCACCTTTCCCGGAGTCTTTAGTTATGCCCGCATGCGACCTCTATACTTTGGACATGAAAATAAACAAAGGTTTTCTCATTGCTGTACATTCGCAATGTGCTTACAGTATTTGAAACTGGACTGTTCGTGAATCCGTATATTCAGATATGTTGGAAATATGTTTCAGAAAGATGCGTTAGAAATCAGTATCTGAAGTTAAGTCGTATCATCGTGCAACAGCGAAGAAGCGTTCTTGTGCTTTACCACTGTCTGAGAGAGCATATTTCGTTTGAAAGCGAAGACTAATTTATGTTTACTAGTAATGTTAAAGTTCTTACTTTTATACGTTCACAACTGTAAAATTTTCCGCGCACAAATTAGTGCTCTGTCGTTGGTTGAAGTGCAGATTCCAACATTTGTGTGAAGTAATATCAATATCCGTGGTCGGTCCTGTGAAGGATGTATGTACTTCAGTTAAAATTAAAGGTGTTTTGTACGTTGAAGAGGACCGATGTCAGGTAAGAGTTTACAGAAGTTATATGCAGCAATTGTATAGTGTAGCCAATAAGGGTGACGTGCGTTGGAACAGTATGGTAGCTTTTTACGTCGTCGTCTTAGTATTATTTCACATATTTTGGAAGTGTTTACTACCGAAGACTTGACCAAAAGCCAAAAGCAGACCTCGCTGGTAGTAATAGGTGGATAAACTGTACCACTGATTACAATCAGAGCAGCGCTTTCGTCATCTTGGGTTTTGCTGACTTGTCCAGTCATTATAACAGTCGATAATGAGAGACAAACGTTCCGAATATAACATAGTACGAAGCGTGGTGTTGGAGACCTGAGGAACTCAAATAGGACTACAATGCCGGTGGCGTTGTGATATTTCTTGTCATACCGACCACTCCCACACCCGGAAAAAAGGCTGAGCAGTAACCCAGTGGCATTATTAAAATAGTGTAGGAAAGGACGGAAAATGGGCAGGTAACCGTCTGATGTAGATAACTCATTGGATGTATTAGGCATAAAATGAAAGGACTGGGCTTTTCAGAACGGAAATCGACAGATGGAACTCAGCCAGCGGGTGGGAGTGCCCTGGTGTACTCTGATGTTGTCGAAGCAGCCCTTCTCTGCCTCTCTACTCTGCCGTTCTTGGGCTACGAGCCAGGGCAATTTTAATTTTGCCTCGCGTAAAGGCCACTGAAGCCCAAGGGAGGGGTCTTCTGGCAACCGATTCGCGGCCTCTCTTCTCCTTCCCTCCCGCGCTTTCCTCCTTCCCCGTCGTACTAGTCACCGCTGACATTGTGACGTAGCCTGGGCGACCTACAGAGCTTCATAATGAGCGCCGCAGGCGAGGTGCTGGCCGCATTAGTAATAATGGTGTCCTGACTGCACGCCTCGCGTCGCGTGGCTGGTATATTATCTCCTGACGGAGCCGGGCAAGGGCACAAAATGGCGGCGCGTCGGTCGGGTAACCCACATCTGGCTGGTGGCGGCATAGCTGCGCGCGCAGCCAGGAAGTGCGTGACGTCACGGCTGCGCGCGCAGTCCGTCCTGTCGTGCCGCGCCTAGCAGGGTCCCAAGGTTACGCGCTTCGTTCACAGGCCTTTGTTACGTAACGCCCGGCCCAAACTACTGACACGTGACGCGTCGCAGCAGCTGTTCGCCCTGAAAGGACGTCTGCTAGACGTTGTCTTTGATGTTTCGCCTGTTTTAGAGTTGCCTCGTCCAGCACATCATCACGCATGCAGTGTTCTGCCATTGCTGCTACCAGTACTACGGGAAATAAGTTCGCCGAGCTGGAATAAGTCCGATTAATTCCAGAAGAAGCAGGAGGAGAGAGGAGCCGCGACGGTAACGTCACTTACTAACAACTGGGAGCTTTCCCATGTCGCAGGGGGTTTCGTATACAATACTGTGTAGCGGTCATGTAGGAAACTATACATTTGTGTCACTTGAGTTATAGCTGTAGAGCGTATGGCATGATAGAACTGCATCATTAGATTCCGAACTGGAAGAAAAGTAAACATAGACATTAGCGACCATTTGAAGTGTATTAGGCAGGCGACGATTACTAAGTGTATCGTCATTCAGAAGTTGTGGCAGTTGCAGGTGGCTAGTTTGGAAACAGCTCGTGCAAAGGACGGAGCAAGGACGAACACAGTGGCGTGCGTCTGTCTTTACGGAAAGGAAGAACCGGTTATTGCCTGTGTGCCAAATGCTTTTTTGTGTGGTGGGGGCCGGGGGGTGCGCTTGCAGGTACAATATTGCCAACATAGACGAAAGCACAAGAGAGATTCACTGTAAGACTGCCAAATAGCGTTGCAAAGTGGTATCCATGTGGTGCCATAGACCGAAACATCAGGCATATAAGGAACATAATTACAGGTAATGAATACAAGGCATTTCAAAAATGAAACTTTGAATTCGGAAATGTCATTTCAGTACCTTACCTTCGAAAGCATGTTATTGTGAATTTACGCGTATTGCAATTGAACTTAAAGGACGGAGGACTTCCTTACTACTGTTGAGGTGGAAGTTGCTAGTTGGACAGGTAAGCAACGTTGGCTATCTTTACACTACATACGGAACGTACACGACGACGGAGAGCACTGATAATACTTCTGAGAGCAAACTTACAGGAACGGGAAAGCGATATCGCTTCTACTAGACTCCTTAGGCAATCTTAACACGCCAGTTGCAAGTAAGACATCTATTTCACGCTCATGACCCATTCTCGCCGCTTTAAGCTAGCGATGCCGCTTTGTTAATTCGTTTTCCATAAGGCGTGGTGTTGCGCCATGTTGGTCTGAAATTGTACAGTCTTAAAGGATCTGCTAAATGTGTGTCCAGCGTTACTTCGCGCGACTATTGCATTTATAGTCCGATAGTATACATCACCTAGCTTTACCGGTATAACGCGTCAGTGCCCTAAATTTCCAGATTGCTTCAAGGTCCAGCACATAGTAGTGCGTTCTTAAAGAGCCAGTAGACTACATAATTACTCGGGAGACGAAGCCGTTTCCAACTTCCACTTTTCTGGAGGCAATTTATCAATTACGATTTGCGACACTTTTCATATAATGTCTCATCGCTTCTCAGTAAAGTGTGCTTTCGAAGAAAGTCTCATAGGTTATCTGATTTCGCTTAAGAAGAGACACCTGCCCTACACAGATTACAATATTTTACTACCGTTACATGTATCAGCCCAGCATATTGACTATTAAAAAAGTTCATTTGTATGTGTGTATAACCTCGCCAGAAAAAAGCTTGAAATATACAATTTGGATACTTGTTTTGACGTTTTGGAACATTACGTTATCATTACCACTAATCTCCCACGAATAGGACGGCTTCAGTAACTTGAAATATAACTTCTGAAGCTATACTGGAAGAATCTTTAAACGTCTGGCTTAAGTGAATGTGATGTTATCTTCAACAGTTTTTTTCACCCGCTACATGGTAGAACAATTTCATAGCAAAAAATAGAGCACAAGAATGTACTTCACATTATCGGTAGAATATCTATGTTTTTGTGCTTTTCATTTATAAAAATGCAGAAGTAGTCACTTCGTGCCAACGGAGAAAATATCTGCGTTCGTCTCAAAACAAGAATTTGTCCACGCAAACAGGATGCTCGTTTTGAGTGCTATCATTTGACGCTACATTATGTTCGACTGGTTATAAAATTTTGCTCTCTTGCAACGTGCATTATTCCGTTTGGAGTAATCTTCTGGCACCTCTAGACGCGCAGTTTATGCTACGTCTTCGCCTTTGCAGGAAGAGAAACGCAAAGATGCTTTGGAAGAGGACGGCAGCGGATTTTCGGTGAGAGCTGGCAACGCTGCAGTTGAAGTGCAGGCTCTGAATTTATTGATCCTGCGCTGCTGTTGCTGGCCAGCAACGTCACGGCTTTCCTTCCTCTGATACAGCTGTCGTTAACGGCGTCACTTAAACTAGTCTTAAGGACGGAGGAGCACTTTTATTAGCCACAGTAGCGGATCTTTCTGACTTACATTCTTCCCTTTTCTCCGTACGTACAGTCAGTGTCCGGACATCAGTTTTTTTAAACACTACTACCAATTCCTAGTAACACCCTAAAAATCGTCATTGAACGTTACATTTCTGAGCGTAGTTAAGTACAAAATATCTTAAACCGATTAAAATAGTAAGCGGCAGGTGAATGCTTCCGTAGGTCTTGTAACCATGAAGTCCCAGTTCCAATTGCAGCATGTAGTATCTTTGGTAATATTATTTAAATTATATGTTATCAAATGAAAGCAGTTTTATTTTAAAAAACTTCACGTAATAATCGAATGAAAATGTGTTAAAAATTCATATTAAAACACGAAATGAAAATACACACATCACTAATCACTAATGCTGTTCAGTCCCAGGAAATAAAAAGCATTTTGTTCTCTAGTTGAAGTTTCCCAGTTTTGTAACAAATTTTAACTCTCTGTTTGTATTCGTGTTTATATGCAGTTCGTAATTAAAGCATGTTATTTTTATTAAATAGCATGATTAAATACTTGTAAATTGATATTTCCATTTGATGAGAAATATAGAACTTCAAAAAAGGAACAGAAAGAATTATAAGTCGTGCGAACTAAGAATTTCTCAAATATGGTATGCATTCGGTACGCACTCACCTAGCGTGTTAAAATGCTAGAAATATTGTGTACTTAATTGGCTGTCGGATATCTTCGAAGGTGATTTCTTAGAATATCATAATACTGCATTAGGTAACTGCTATCAGAGTTCTGGTCTACAGATTCTGTTAAGTTTGAGAAAAAAAACGTGAAAGCCCTCTTATCAATATACGAGGAGCGGTCACCAGAGCAAATAGTCACTAAGCCATCTTTCACGTCGTATTTCACATGATTTACATATAGCTTATCGTCTATTAAGAAAAAACGAAACTAACTTTACTAGAGAACTTATAAAATTATAGCTATCTTAATTTGCGTAAGTTTCTGAAGTATTAGAACTGCATCCATTCTCAGTGTTTGTATTTTCCTTCCTAAGTAATTCAATACGAATAATAACGCAACGACGGTTTCCGAACATTCTCACACAACATGCTCAGACGCTTACACCACCACTACAAAGGCAAATCGTAAGGTTGGTTTCAACACGACAGTGATTTCTACAATAGACGTGGCCGTTTTACCGGCAGTAGGTACGCCTAATTTTTGTAGCTTACGAATAATTATGATGTAAAGCGGTCTTTGTTGTTGTACGTTACAAATAATTTCAAAATATTGTTATAAGCCTGGGCAGAACTTGGCGACTGGTGCTGGAACAGCCGAAGTAGTAGTAATAATAGGAAACAATCGCGAACTATCGATGATTTTACTTATTGAAACCGGTATCAGATGCAACAAATGCGTTGAATTATGGTTATTTTAGTTGATTGGAAAAGTGCAGAAGCGATCAGGAATGCCGTAGTTGGCGTGATTGTACGGTTAAAATACACAAAAAATTCGTAATATTGCAGGAAATAAGTTACAGGTGATGTTAATTAGAAGCCCTTTCTTATTTGTTCGTTTTTCAAATGGTTCTGAGCACTGTGGGACTTAACTTCTGAGGTCATCAGCCCCCTAGAACTTAGAACTACTTAAACCTAACTAACCTAAGGACATAACACACATCCATGCCCGGGGCAGGATTCGAACCTGCGACCGTAGCGATCGCGCGGTTCCAGACTGAAGCGCCTAGAACCGCTCGGCCACTCCAGCCGGCGTTCATTTTTCGAAGAGTTCAAGGGAATCTGGAGAGAGAGAATTGTCGTGATCAGAATGATATGGGCAGTTCTGCCTGGCCTTGTTCGCGTCAGCTATTCGAAGAGAATCCGACAACTGCCATTTGACCTGAGATTCACCGGATACGAATGTTTCTACGTAATGTAGAATGTTGAGCTGCCAATTAATTATTACCTGTTAGCCCCACGTGCCGCCTCATTACGTGTGATTTTATTTCGTTACATACGCAGCGGCAACAAGCTGCATCCGCAGAAAGCTCAGCGCCGACAGTTACTGTCCTTGACTAGTTTCCGCCCGCCACCGCTCGTGGCGCTGCTGTCGCGTTCCCGTTCCGGAAGTTTCCGTGCCGATTGGAGAGCTGGGAGTGTCTGCCGTTATCTTGGCCTCGTTGTTTGCTTGTGATCGGAGATTGTTGGCTCCTGTTTGTTTGGGAGAAGCACGACACGTCACGTACACAGCTGTGCCTGTTGACGCAAGCGCTGCGTCTTGGAGCATCGCCGCTCTGTACTTTGATTACTGATATGGAAGTGCCCTCTGTGAGTGTAGCTACAAGAAAGTGATATAACATTGCGTTGTTGTTCACATTAACTTGAACACTTGAAAAATCACTTCCTTTTATATGCAAACATGGTACAAAAATTGTTTCCTTTTATTACCATGGCATGACTGTCAGTACTTTGAAGAGATCCAGCAGGTAGCGGCGTCTCCGTCGAATGGTCGACGTACCAATATAGCCCTTGGTTGCACATTCATTTCAACAGATTTGATGCTTGGAACCGAGCACTTCTTATGTCCGGACTCTTGTCGCTAGATCATCGATTGGTTTTCTGGTACCGAATTACAAAATGTGTTAATCAACTATCTTTACAAGTATGGGTCAGTCAATTGTTTCGTCTATGGTCCACTAGCTGCATAGTAACGCCTTTGGAAGCATATGAAATCACTATGAAGGAGCTGGTGTACTCTATGATCGGGATGTAAGTTCGTCTAGGTTTTTTACAAAGCTGACGTGAACAGTACTCTGCAGTGTACGTACGTAATTGAGAGGTCCATATGGGCATGTAAATAAGATGCTGTTACTTAAACTCAGCTTGAGAAATCTCCTATTAAGGAAATTCACTGACATTTAAACATTGGACGACGATAGTGCGGTGTAGTGAATTTGAAGTCATGATTAATAGCTATTCCGAAAACGATAAAGTTAAGATTCGTGTATGCGCCGCCTACTGTAACAGGATTTACTATTCATAGAGCTCAGTTTGGAAGAGTACATGAAGGATGGAGCAACTCTTGAATGTTTTATCAGCTTAATAGAATTTCAGAGCCAAAAGTTATGAATAATGAGTTTAAACATAAATCTGTTAGTCAGCAATTTGTTAAAGGTGTTTCGGATTTTCTGGGGATACACATGAAACTCATTGTTTTCAGACGCTTCTAATCTGCAAGCTGCACTCTGTGAGCGGTACCCACATGTTGGCTGTGTCACTTCGAATGCTTGCTAAAGAAAAGTGCCAGACAACCTATTTCTCGTTCTCGGACTAAGAGAACTAGGTCATTATGTTTGGAACATTAAACTATGTATTTGAGTTACCTATTTCATAATCACGACGTAAAAGGAGGGAGAAGATATAAAGTAGATATCTGTGCAGTCTTGAGAAAAGTATTCGCATCGCGTATTGTAGTATCCCAATCACAAGACATCTGGAAAGAACATTCACAGACCTCGGACGTGAACCCTAATACCAGAATCATGTATCCTGATACTATGGCGACGAGAGTATTTCTGAAGAACCTCGTATTAGATTCTGACACACTATTTAACGACAGCGGGAAGCGGTTAGGTTAGTGGGCGTGATCTTTGTTCACTGTAGCTGATAATTCTGCAGGATACCTCAGAAGAGGAAATTCCTGAAAGAGGACAAGGACGCATTGTAGCGTCAGAAACTTGCTCTTGGCGGCATGGCAGAATGACAATCGTAGAAAACACGCAAAACATATTTTCGCACTTAAAAAACGCGAATCTGTGGTTTAGTCAGAACGGCCATATCCTATTGGAATCTGAGTTGGTTGCAGAACTGGATGAAAAAGATAGCGAAACGAAAGTTTTAAGTTAAAATTGAAGAAGACCACAGAAGCTTGGTACCGATGACATTTAAATCAGTGCTGTAAAATACAAGAATGTCTATTAAGAATTGGGAAAAACTCCTGTTGGGTAGGCTGCACTGGATGAAGATCTGCATAAGGAAACCAGATTGGAGTTCACAACAAAACGATCTTTACATCAGTCAGATAAGATCTTTACATCAGTCAGATAAGAATCACTTATGTTGCAATTTCGACTGTACAGCAATTGCTCATTCCATTGTTGTTTTGACCCCATTCTGAATTTCTGATATATTGCACCCGTTCTATAACAGCTACAGCTGTAATTGATATTCTTCTTTCACCCTTTGACTTTTTTTCAAATAATGTTCCAAAAAAATTTTGACAGTGAAAAACATCCTATAATGTATGATATAACATACACACAAAGAATGCTTTTAAAGCAAAAATAATGAGTTACAAAATTTGAAAATTACCAATGATAAAATACCGAGTATGATTATGCACTGGACTTTGACGAAAATATCCTGAAATTTGAAGTAATTTTTAGTTTCTGTGTAGCTGTGAAGTCCAACCCTGTATTACACAACGGTTTCCTGTGAACATAAATCTTAGAGGAACTGACTGGAATTACAGTGGATGTATTTATCTCGTACCAAGTGGCGTGTACTTGTCATTCGGCTGACGAATTGTCATATAGAGGCTGAAGGCACGCGCTTTGTTGTCTAATATCCGTAGCAGCACACAGTGAAAACGATATCCAGTGGCAACCACCGCAACCAATACACGACAACCAGGCTACAAATGTAGTACCAAATGCTTTCTAGCGGCTGAATACGGAACTATCAGTGCTGAACCTGATATAAATGGGGTTTTATTTTTTGGAAGGTCTCTTCTTAAGATGCCCAAGTATGCTAGAGATATTAAGTTTCTGTTAAAATAATAAAAATTAGATAACTGTTGGTTTTACGTTATGGGGTAAACACCTTAAACTGTGTAGCGTGTAAAATTCTACAAATGACGGTGCTGGGCGCTCCAGTGTTGGTACTCCTTGGGTCATTCCATGTCAAGTCACCCAGGCCTTGACACCAACCATGTCAGATTTTGATGAAACTTGGTACAATTACTTCTTTTATCATCCTGAAAGCACTTGTAAATTTTTTTGCTCTATCTCTTATAGTTTTTTTAATAAATTTTTAAAGTTGTTAGATTTGGCGTTGTTTCAGCAGTCGGAAATCGTAATTTAAACGTGTCCTCACAACTAAAAAAATTTGTATATTAAAGAATACTCAAGATATCAGTATGAAATTTTGGAATAAGTTTCTGTATTATACCTAAATGTTAAAAAAATTACCATAAAGATATATTAAAATCTTCCAAATGAAAAAAAATTTACAAGTTATTTATTTATTTATTTTTTTTAGCTAACGGATGTTTAGTTTTACAAAAACTGCAATATCTAGAGTCTCAGACCTGATAGAGAGCTCAAATTTGTTTTAAAATACTCTTATTTGTATAGGCTATTAGATAAAAGAAAAATTATGTTGGCTTTTTAACCTGTTTAATAGTTATATAATTTTTAAAATAATATTAATTATATTTTAAAAATAAAAAGTACCAAGTGACTTTAGCACCGAAAATAAGTTTTTGTCTTCTTGGAGTAACAATGTACGCTTGGATTTTGTTTTGTTACTCCTGTGTTTTGAAGTAAAAAATTATTACACTGTTAAATAGTGCTTGGATAGTATTTCATTAAGTTTATTCGAACTTTCAGTAAGTCCTGTTACTTAGTTTACAGAGATTCTTTTCCAATATCCTATAAAAGTAACCAGAACGGTAATCAGACCAAAAGTGAAATCAGTATGTCAGATATTGAAACATGTAGCGTAGGGTTATTTAAAAAATCTGACTGTTTCCAAACAACCTACACACCTACAAAAAAGTTACAACTGGTATCTGAATTGAGTGAGGAAGAAAAAGAATTGATCCACTTACGATCTGGAATTAATCTGTGTGAATTTAAGAGTATATGTTCACACCACAGCTACTAATTTTTAAATGTTTTTGAAAAGTATCAAACAACATGTGTAGACCCACTAAAAAAACACAAAAAGCCCATCAAAAAATCGTTGAGAAGTGTAGGCTTGGATCTTTCTAAACAATTACTGACAAAAAATATTAGCATAAAACCTGGACAAAAGCTTTGCTCAACATGCCGTAACTTTTGTGAGGAAAAATTAAGAGTTGAAGTCAATGAAAGTGAAACAGATGATGAAGTCATGGTTGAATTAGTATCATTGGAATCCAGAAATGAATCCCTCGTACAAACAAACATTGCTCTTGATAATTTAGGTTTAACACCGATAAAGCTTCATGGCTTGTGAGAACAAAGTAAAGGGTCTTTTTTTTAAAGGAAGGTTAGCAGTATTGAAAAGACTCCAAAAAAGACAGTTTCAAAAGCATTAAAATATGATGCACCAAGTTCTCATGATGACGAAGAAGATACAAGTGTGGTTGAGAAAGCAAAAGTTTTTGACGTAATGATTTCTCTTATGAAAGAGAAGATTTCGTCTGTTGGGAGGTCTAGAAAAATCCAGATTCTGACCTTGGCTCCAGATTCTTGCAGTCGAAATAAAGTGATGATGAAAGAATTTAATGTAAGTGAGTACATGGTGCGACAAGCTAGAAAGCTAAAATCTGATAAGGGTATTTTGGAAACTCCTGGTCCAAAAAAAGGTAAAACTTTTTCTGAAAATACAGTAAGACTTGTAACAGATTTTTATGAAAAGGATGAAAGTTCCAGAGTGCTACCTGGAACAAAAGACAAAGTAAGTGTTCAAAAAAATGTGTACATGCAAAAAAGACTCATTTTGTGTAACTTGAGAGAACTCTATTATTCTTTCAAATGGGAGAATCCCGAGGTAGAAGTAGGATTTTCAAAATTTTGCTTCTTGAGACCTAAATGGTGTATCCTTGCTGGTGCTGCAGGCACACACACTGTATGTGTATGCAGGATCCACCAGAATGTTAAACTATTACTGGATGCTGTGAAAATTGAAGAATCTTATAAAGACCTAATTAAGATGCTTGTGTGCAACACGGAATACCAAAACTGCATGCTACATCATTATGACAGCTGTCCTGCAAATACTGCACTAACTGAGTACTTAACTGAAAAACTAAGTGAAGATTATGATTTAGAAGAAGAAATTGTAATCAGTCAGTGGGTTAACACAGACAGGGCAGAAATGCTCAAACAGTCTATCAGTGCTGAAGACTACATTTCTTTATTGGTTAGGTCATTGGAAAAGCTCACCCCGCACTTGTTAATAGCAAAATCCCAATCAGCAGCCTTTAAAAGATTGAAAGAAGACCCACCACCCAAAACAGCAATTATTGTGATGGATTTAAGTGAAAATTATTCCTTTGTTACACAAAATGAGATCCAAAGTTAACACTGGAATAGAGGTGGTTGTACTCTACTCCCAGTTGGAGTTTTTCTAAGAAATGAGGAAAACAATGTTTTTGTTTCCAACCACTGTTTTATTAGTGATGACCAAGAACATGACACTGGTTTTGTTAACTTTGTACAAAAAGAAATTACAAAGTGGCTGTCATTACATCATACTGACATTGACTCACTTCACTACTTTACAGATGGTTGTGCTGGGCAGTACAAAAATAGAAACAGTTTTAAAAATTTGACTGAACACTTGAGAGACTTTAATTTGAAGGCCCAACACTCTTTTTTTGCAACAAGTCATGGGAAGTCAATTTGTGATGGCCTAGGAGGAATTATTAAAAGAATTTTAAGGAAAGCCAGTCTACAGCTTTCAGACGAAGAACAAATAATGACAGCAATCGATGTGTACAAGTTTTGTGAAAAAAATATTGAAAACATTCATTTTCACTTTATTGACAAAAAAGAAGCTTATTTGCTACGGTTAAAACTAGAAAAACGTTTTTCAGCAACCCGGACCATTCCTGGAACAAGAAGTTTTCATAACTTCAAACCACTTCCAAACAAACAACCTTGAAATTAGAAGGACTACAGATAGTGTAAAACCTTCCTTAGTCTTTTCTTTCCATTCTTCTTCTGATTGGGTTTGTGTTGAACCATCCATAAATAGCTATGTGGCTGCAAATTATGATGGTAACTGGTACTTTGAACTGGTAAAAACAATATTCAATGATGAAGAAGATGCAGAAATTCTGTTTCTACATACTTTAGGACCAGTTGCATCATTTTATTGGCCTGAAAGAGAAGATTCTTGCATAGTGCCTTTGGAGTACATAGTCTGTATAGTAGACGCACCTCAATCAAGCAGCACTGGAAGAATGTATTACTTCAAAAAAGACTGTATCAAAAGAACTGAAAGCTCTTGGATGAAGTGGAAAAACAGTTTGAATCAGCATTAATGTTTATCAAAAAGACAAAATTACTCAAAAAATTCAATGTTTCAAGCAATCAGTTGGGTTATACATAAGTGTAGTAAGTACACTATCTTTGTACATAATTCTAATGTAATCTACTATAATTAATAAACATGTTAAAAAGCCATCATTATTTTTGTTTTATCAAGTAGCCTATATGTTTAAGAGTAAATTAAAACAAATTTGAGCATTCTATCAGGTCTGAGACTCTAGATATTGCAATTCTTATAAAACAAAACATCCGTTAAAAAAAAGACATATTTTTTTTCATAGAAAATATTAATACATTTTAATAGTATGATTTTTATCTTCAATTATGTATTAATAAATAAACTTGCTGCAAAAATTCATGATGTTATCTAAAACAGTTTTTAAGATAAGCAATTTTAAAGTTTTGAATACGAATTAAATTTACCATTTCCGAAGGTTCTGAAAATGCAAAACACAAAAAATTTAAAAATTTATTAAAAAAAACTATAAGAGATACAGCAAAAAAAATTTGCAGGTGTTGTCAGGATGGTATTAGAACCATTTGAGCCAAATTTCATGAAAATCTAAGGAGGTGGGTGTAAAATTTATTTTTTATTGGGTGACCCCCTTGTGATCTTGAATTGTGTTGGAAATACTCCCTATGGTTCCATTACAGTTCTCTTTATTCTTTGTAAATAGTTCACCTTGGCCCTAGTTCACACAAAGAACGCAAAAAGCGAGCCCGTTACGAAATCAAAGAACAATCTCGGCATTTGCTTTACGCGATGTCGGAAAACCAGAGATAACTCTAATTCTCTATGGCATGATGGGGAATTGAACCACCGTCCTCTGGAATACATCCTCTTAGCACTGCGTCCTTTTCAATTGGTCGTAGCGAGTGGACGTTTTCTGCGAATAGGTTTTTAGAATACGTACCTGCTTTTTGTCATAACGTTGATGGTACGTTCCCTATCATGTAGATGTACACCTGAAGATGTGATTTAACACCACGAAACCGTCCTTGTTCCTGTAAAAGTTCATCTACAGCTGAAACCGGTTTATTTCAGAAACATGGATTACTTAAACTTCGGTTGCCGTCAGCGTAAAATTATATGAAATACACCGTGTTGAGAGCTATGCATTCACGCAGTAAATACATCCGTGACCCATCGTGCACTTTTAAACGCAGTTAGGGTTAATGTTACGAATTGATAACAATGGGATGAACACTTGAAGTCAGTATTGGGAAGACGTATGACGGACGTAGATTTGTTTGTTAAGATAGAACAGTGCAATGGATATATAAGGGACGGCGTACAACGAAACGCTAGTGCGTCCACTGTATTGTCCCAGTGTGTTGAGAGAGACCCAGCTCGGATCGTTAGGAACAGGACGGCCGGTGTATAGGTCGTACGAAAGTAACGCAAACGGTTGAGGAACTCAGACTAATATGTTGTCACCTTCGAATATGCCGGGTAGCGATGATATATATATTAGGCCGTTTTCAGTGCGAATACAGGGATTCCGCTCCCTCATCCCTCAGTGCGCGAATTGATAGCTAAGAAAGAATTGCCGAACCTTTAAAAATCCTATTTTGGAAACAACTAGCAGCTTGTTTAAGCAGGTGCGATAAAAAAACGAGGTGTGTCAGGTTACCTTCCATTCAGAAAGCTGTTGCACTCAGCGACTGTTATGTTGACTTTTATAGATTGCAGCGATCAGTCGTCCTTTTTGAATTTTATTGTGAAGATCTACATTTCGGCTGGAAGCTAGCCATTCTCAATGCACTATTATTTTCGCTCAATGCATCATGTATTTCCCTGTTGGTCGGGCTTCATCCACAGTTCATTGAATAGTCAATGTTGGTCGGGCTTCATCCGCAGTTCATTGAATACGCATGTATTCAATAAGATGTGGATGAAGCCCGACCAACAGGGAATTACATGCATTGAGCGAAAATATTAGTGCCGAAATCTAGATCTGCACAATAAAATTTAAAAACGACAAATGATCGCTGCGATCTATAATTTACAAACCGCCACACAGTAATCCGGCTGAAGTATCCCGTTAACGTTGCGACAGACTTGTAATTCATTGTGTTTGACCTTCCCCGGCAGCGACTAGTCATAGTTCGCCTCCTGGAGACGGGCGAACCGCCGAGTGCGTCGGGCAGTACCTGCGCGAGGTCGACGGCCGCGTCTCGTCGTTACGTCACACGCGCTCATATGGCGCTGTGGGCGCGTGACGTCAGAGGACAGGACAGGCCAGGCGTGGCATTCAGGCCGGAGAAAGCGGCCCAGCTGAGGCCGCGCCAGCGCAGTCCGCTCCCGCCACATTCGTCATCGCTCTTGCACTGAACGCAGGTGTGTCGAGGGAAAGTCACGCCACGGCGCGCAACGAGGCACTGGTTTGAGGTTAAGTGACAAAGTAGGTCTTGGTGACCGTCACTCCATTATGGCTCTCCGTAGACTTTTACATCCAAAACGGTCTTTAGCTACCCTTATCAGTCACTAAAATTGCTTTCTGATCATCTATCCACCTTCCATTACGATCGTCCCGGATTTATCTACAGGAAACCAGCAGAGAACGATGTTAATCCATCAACCATTCACTTCGCTACTTACGCCACTACCACCCATTTTTCAAATGGTTAAAATGGCTCTGAGCACTATGGGACTTAACTACTGTGGTCATCAGTCCCCTAGAACTTAGAACTAGTTAAACCTAACTAACCTAAGGACATCACGCACATCCATGCCCGAAGCAGGATTCGAACCTGCGACCGTAGCAGTCGCGCGGTTCCGGACTGCGCGCCTAGAGCAGCTAGACCACCGCGGCCGGCACCCGTTTTTCATTGTAACTGTAATGGCCTATTACATTTCAGTCTAGTACGTAAAAAGTTACATACATGTTCTGTAAACAGCTGTAAAATGCATGGACTTAACGTTAGAGGGTTCTTCCCGTTCGAGTCGCGTATGGAACGCGAGAAGAATGGCCGCTGATATGCATCTGTGCTTGTGAAATGCATTTGTCAAATCTTGTCTTCTCTGCCACTACGGAAAACATACTAAGGGGACACGTGTTTCTAGACTCCGGGGACTCAAGTGTGTTTCTACATTGACCACTCAATACTGGTACTTTGTAAGTAAACTTGCATGGAATACTTGACGTTCATCTTCAAGCATCCGTCAGTTCATCTTTCACATAGTATCAGTGATTATGTCCCATGGCTCAGGCTAACTTACGACCACCCGTGCTGCCCATATTTGTGTATGTTCGATATCCCACATTACAACTATTTGATATGAGTCACATTTCAGCAGTGTTCTAACAAGGGAGGCATAAGGGTTTCGTAAGTGATCTCTTGTACATAGACTGAATCCTATTATTATGTAAGGATTGTAGTGGGAAAGGCGATTGAGGAGACCATATATAGAACACCAATACGATCCATTCTTGAGTGTTGCTTGTGTGTTTGGGATCCCCCACCAGGTCGGATTGTGGGAGACGTCGAAGCAGTTCTGAGACGAGATGCTAGATTTGTTGCCAATAGCTTTGATAAACAAGGCAAATATTACGGAAATGTCTCCGGAACTCAATTGGGGTCCCTGGAGTGAATTGCGAAGTTCTTTTTCGAGGGACGCTATTGAGAAAATTCAGAGAATTGAGCTTTTTGCAGAGCGATCCTATTGCCGCTAACATACATTCCGCGGAAGGACCATGAACGTAAGAGAAATTGGGGCTTGTACGGAGCCATATAGTCAGTCTTTGTGTCCCATACTCTGCAAGTGCAACAGGAAGGGAAATGGACTACTAGTGGTGCAAGTCCCTCCGCCAAGCAACGTACGGTGGTTTGCGGAATATGTAACCAGATGTAGATCCTACCAAAGAAACCGAAGCCTGCCATGTACCTCATCTCCAACTGTGATAATTCCGTTCCATATCCATGCTTCCCTGCTCAGATTGACTGTCGCACGTGCATCGAAAATCGTGCCCACACACGTTTGTTCTGGATGCTTTATCAACATTTCTGAGCCAGATTGATGATGGCGCGTTTCATCATGTCTTGGGCTAGTAAATGTCGCGAATATTGGAATGGATCTGCTGGATTAAATTCTTTTATACTCTCTGGGTATGACTCTGGATTCCCACCTTTAAGGTCCTGTTGAGCAGAAGTATCTAGAGAGTCATATGGCAGCTGATTAACTGAACAGGTAGGCGTACTTTTCACTAAGTGATTGCGTGGTATCCTCCAGTCCAACTCTACATACATTTGTCATGCAACATTTAATTATTATGACATTCAAGGCGGTTCAGGTGTGTTTCCTTACAGAAAAAAGCAAAGCTACCCTGAATCCAAAAGTCGCTATGAATGTAATAGTGCCTTACTATGTGTATGGTCCTATTGGAAATGGTGTACCCTTGCCTTTGAACCGAATTACTTAGCTACTTGTAGGGTACCTACAGTTACATTTAGTCTCTGAACCACAGTGCTGCTTGGCATTTTTGACATACACAGACGATTTCCAGAGACGAAAGAAGTGATATATGACAGAAAATGTTATAGGACCTGCCGAGATTCGAACCCCTGACTATACGTTTTTGTCATGTACCTTCCGAGACTATAAGTAATATTGTAACTTTTGATTTAAAATTTGTGCTATGACCAATAGACAACTGGATTCTTCGTTTTGACGAGCACAGAACCGCCCCCTCCCGTTTAGACCCTACAGCAGGAAGCAGAACAGGTGTGTTGTGAGCTGCGAGTGTGTTGTAGGGGTGGACTGAAACCGGCTGTGTCCCGCGGCCAGCAGGCAGCGAGCGGTAGAACGTTGCCCTCCGTTACTCGACACCGCTCGCTAACTGTGAGCCCGAGTAACCGAATCTGCCTAAGAGACTTCCGCAAAGTACGTCATGCACGCAGCCGTTACCCTCTCCAGCAACGGCGCTTTTCTACTTTCCGTGCCATTTGTGACTCACCCCCCCCCCCCCCCCCCACCCAATGTCTTTTGAGTACCTCCAATACTTACCGTTCGCAGCGCACTCTTGTACGCGGATGAATAACAATACCAAGGGTCTATTAATTGCAGAGGATTAACCCTTAAGATCTGCAGTTCTGACCTTACGTCGTTAAGAGTTTAATCTAAAACGACCAACTCATTGACTGTGGGTGAGCGTTTGCTGGAGGCATACTCTTGCGCTCTTAGAATACAATATCCAGCGCGAGGGGGTGACACAAAATTAACTACAGCTGATGTAGATATTTTGTACTTACCAGATATGTTCACTTAATAGTGGGCTCTTCCAGTGTAGAACCGGTCTGACACACACACATCTTCAAGGATGTCTTCCTTTCAGTGCCCTCTTAAACATTTATCTGTGCCGTTCGTAACCGGTCTGACACACACACATCTTCAAGGATGTCTTCCTTTCAGTGCCCTCTTAAACATTTATCTGTGCCGTTCGTTATTTGAGATGGTACACAGAAGCAACCGTTCGTCACAGAGGAATGCGGAGCAAATATGATGTATGCGGTCTTAAGTTTTCCCGGCGTATTTCCAATTTGAACAGTTCTCGGATATCCGACCTGGTAGCGATTACGACGCCACCCGGTCGGATACCCGAGAACTGTTCAAATTAAAATATGATATCTTGTGAATACCGTTTGTCTGGGCGCTATAGAGTTAGAAAACCACTGTCCAATGATTTTATTTCGGGATGAGAATTTAGGCAGTGCTGTTGTTTCAAATACTGGCCAAAACCCGTTTGTTGAGGCTCCCAGCTTAGCAAGATTGATGCTGCTGCTTCAGGCATTTCGACGTGGACGGTTACAGCCGTAAGGCAACGAATGCAGCCAGCATTCACATAACGTTTGCTGCAAAAAGGTCCATGCAAGAATTTCTTCCTGAACGTATGTCGATAGCGCTGTTTGCCGTCACATACAGTGTCAGTTTTCACATGGTGCTTAGTTTCTAGCGTCACGGTTCAAATATAATTGACTGATAGCTTACAATTTGCTGTAATTATCAAAGTTAACACAAGCTGCGACATGGTCGCGAATGGAACAGTGACCCAAAAATTTAGAATAAATTCCTTTGTTTCACGTCTGAGTTCACGCACTCGTATGTCCTCAGACTACTGGCTTTGGTCAGCAATGACCATCTTCCGATCTGTTTCATAAAAGCATGTCCTAATATACTGGTGCCATAATGGCATCGTGTTTAGCATTTGAAGGTGCCGCTATGGCTCCACTGTATTAGGACATGCTTTTATAAAACAGAGCTGAAGATTGTCATTGCTGACGGAAACCGGTAGTGCAAGTTTGACGAGAGAAGTTTATTCTACCAAAGTTAAAATGCGCGAAGATAAAGTAATCCACCAAAAATAGTAGCATTTAATAGAGGGTATTGTCAGAGGTGGAATTTTATTCGTGGGATTTGATAACGACCATCGTCAATAATTAAATGTTTCTTATGCTTTGATTTTCGATCTGAGAAGGGCATGTAACGGACGGGCGTCGTCGACTTTCGTCATAGGCTTCGAAGGTCAGTGCGTGGACATGACTTGTCTAAATAAATATGATGCACTTTCCTAAAACACACGAAATAAACGTCTTTTAACGTCCATGTATATAAAATTTCCAGCATTTCAATAGAGCCTTTCGCAGCGTTCCAATTTTGTAATCAACGAGGTTCAAGCCTCACGCAACTTCTTTTTACTTTTATTTGAATTCTATATGTATCATCGCATTGAAATGCTCATTAATTTATTATTATTATTATTATTACTGTTATCATTCGAACTTGGCCAACTCAAGACCACACGAAACAGCTGATTTATTACGTTCTTTTCCAATTCTTTGGCTTCCCAGTACTTCATTGTTGATCTCTGTTCTCTTTTTTGATCTGTCCATCTCCCTCGTCTCTTCGTTTTAGTCTGGAAACCCGTGACTTTTCTGTAACTTTTCTCTGACTATACCTGCTCACTATGTGTCTGTTGCTTCAAACTCTTGTAGATCTTACGTAATTTCTGTAAACCTTGACGTTTGTGATTTTGGGTTTTTTGTCAAAGAAGTACAGTCTATTTTAAGTTTTTTCATACACCTCGTTGCTTCAAATTATAAGTATCATTTTGATACTCTGGACCCTAAATTAGGCCGAGGTTTGGGTGAGACATCGGACAGCTGACGAGTGCAGCAGGGCTATAAGGCTGGCTCGGACACGTGTGTGGCGACTCGTGTCCAGCGGTTGGCCCGGTCATAGCTAACGGCTGCCTAACGGTCTCCACAGCCGCTCCCGCGGCCAAAAAATGCGCCGTTACTTTTTCAGGCTCTCACTGGCACCCAGGTTTCCTGTCCCGCTATTCAACCGCCTACCCGAGTCTGCTTACGTGCCGCGTTGGAACCACCTGGTAGATACACGCGGCCGGCCCAGGTTGTCAAGTCGCACGTGCGAACATTGGCACAGGTGTTCGCATAAAGCGCGGCACTATGTATGTTATCAACCTGCAGACTGAATGGCAACGCGATTTTCCTCTTCTGGATTTGGGTTTCAATCTTCAGTGGGTCATAATATTTTTTTGTCACTCGGCTATTATCTAACAATTACTTGTTAACAGCCAACATGCTAAGTTGCATCGGTGTTTGGAGTCAGCGTTAAACTGTAGGTACCTATACAACTGACCATTTCATATGTCGGTGAAAGCCAGAGGGCGTCATACCAACTTGGTAGGACCGTGTCAAACAAAACACTGTGGTGTTCAAACTAACCTAAGGCTTGATGACAGCCTAATTTTAATTTAGTCTCAATTATTTCATTCTGTACGCTATGTTGTTCAACTCTGTGTGCCATCAGCCATCGATGTGCGCAGTAAATGTCTACGTCCGTAGTAGCGAGTTACTGTATATACGGCAGACTGCACTGCGTCCAAGTGATAGCAGGTCTCAGCCCTCTTCAGTCCACGAACGGAGCTAAGGAAAAAATCGCTTGTCTTTGTGCCCTCGTGCACCGCGATCTATGAAACTTTCCAAGACAGTTTTGCTCATTCTGATCACATGTATAATATTTTAAATACGCTATCTAATACTACACTCCTGGAAATGGAAAAAAGAACACATTGACACCGGTGTGTCAGACCCACCATACTTGCTCAGGACACTGCGAGAGGGCTGTACAAGCAATGATCACACGCACGGCACAGCGGACACACCAGGAACCGCGGTGTTGGCCGTCGAATGGCGCTAGCTGCGCAGCATTTGTGCACCGCCGCCGTCAGTGTCAGCCAGTTTGCCGTGGCATACGGAGCTCAATCGCAGTCTTTAACACTGGTAGCATGCCGCGACAGCGTGGACGTGAACCGTATGTGCAGTTGACGGACTTTGAGCGAGGGCGTATAGTGGGCATGCGGGAAGCCGGGTGGACGTACCGCCGAATTGCTCAACACGTGGGGCGTGAGGTCTCCACAGTACATCGATGTTGTCGCCAGTGGTCGGCGGAAGGTGCACGTGCCCGTCGACCTGGGACCGGACCGCAGCGACGCACGGATGCACGCCAAGACCGTAGGATCCTACGCAGTGCCGTAGGGGACCGCACCGCCACTTCCCAGCAAATTAGGGACACTGTTGCTCCTGGGGTATCGGCGAGGACCATTCGCAACCGTCTCCATGAAGCTGGGCTACGGTCCCGCACACCGTTAGGCCGTCTTCCGCTCACGCCCCAACATCGTGCAGCCCGCCTCCAGTGGTGTCGCGACAGGCGTGAATGGAGGGACGAATGGAGACGTGTCGTCTTCAGCGATGAGAGTCGCTTCTGCCTTGGTGCCAATGATGGTCGTATGCGTGTTTGGCGCCGTGCAGGTGAGCGCCACAATCAGGACTGCATACGACCGAGGCACACAGGGCCAACACCCGGCATCATGGTGTGGGGAGCGATCTCCTACACTGGCCGTACACCACTGGTGATCGTCGAGGGGACACTGAATAGTGCACGGTACATCCAAACCGTCATCGAACCCATCGTTCTACCATTGCTAGACCGGCAAGGGAACTTGCTGTTCCAACAGGACAATGCACGTCCGCATGTATCCCGTGCCACCCAACGTGCTCTAGAAGGTGTAAGTCAACTACCCTGGCCAGCAAGATCTCCGGATCTGTCCCCCATTGAGCATGTTTGGGACTGGATGAAGCGTCGTCTCACGCGGTCTGCACGTCCAGCACGAACGCTGGTCCAACTGAGGAGCCAGGTGGAAATGGCATGGCAAGCCGTTCCACAGGACTACATCCAGCATCTCTACGATCGTCTCCATGGGAGAATAGCAGCCTGCATTGCTGCGAAAGGTGGATATACACCGCACTAGTGCCGACATTGTGCATGCTCTGTTACCTGTGTCTATGTTCCTGTGGTTCTGTCAGTGTGATCATGTGATGTATCTGACCCCAGGAATGTGTCAATAAAGTTTCCCCTTCCTGGGACAATGAATTCACGGTGTTCTTATTTCAATTTCCAGGAGTGTATCTCGTACCCAACTGTAGGGACTCCCAGAAGATACGCCTTGCCATGTTGGCGTAGCACAGGCACGAACAAGGAACCAATTCATTTGTAGCTTCACTTGTCAATTGCACGATGCTTTAATTCCGGTGAAAATAGTTTTCACTTGGTCTTAGGTGAAAATAGTTTTCACTTAAAAAGTGCTTTATAACTTTTTAGCTTAAAGTGTATTCTTCATATTATTACAGTACTTGTTTGTACATGGTATTGACGTTTTTCAGTAACTCCACGTCATAGCCTATAATAATTTAATTTTCATTCTCCATTTGTGCGTCTATAAATATGCTTCATTATTTCCTCTTCTAATTAATATCTTATATATTTTAGAAAATCACAAGTTCAGCTACATATTTCTTCAGGTTTTACGTATCAGTTTGTATCAGGTGGAATTGAATTTATAGGAAGTGTGTTAGGTATCAAAATGGCGGTGTTACTTTTGGAGTTGAGTTTAAATGTGGTTACATGAGCTGTTCTTCAGTGATATTATCCCGAGTATTGCGTAAAAGACATACTGTCACGTGTCTTCAGGCTTCTAATCCGTTATCTATTATAGGCCAGTTACTTCATGCCAATGTTTGCTCAGTTTAGTGAACCTTTCTTATCACTGGTCAAACGGCTGTGTCACTATCGGTGATGAATTAATTTGCTTTATAACTGATAATTGGTCACATATGCTTTCTTCCGTATCATCAAGGCGAAGAACCACACAGATAAAACTTAAGATAGTGTGTTAGTGATAACACAGCGCGGACGGAGGAATGTGAGAAGATTTTCATGATACTGTAACATTAAGATTTAAGGATTTCGTGCAGCAATAACCGCTCATGTGGGCCAGTTCTGTGGGACCAGTTGGTGGTGGAAGTATTGGTGAACAAATTTCCCACCCAACTTGTACATGATAGGTTTATTCAATTGCATATTTGTGATGTCTACCTATACGCATTATTATAAATGCTGAACACAGTGGATGGCGTGTAATATCGAAAATGTGATCCTTTGTTCGGAGCGAAAACATTTCAGTGGAGTGGGCGTAATGGCGATTGTTTATCATATGTTATAACTTACCTGCTCATACATGTAAGCTTTCCCAAAACTCCCAGGTACTCTTGTGGCAAGCAGTTTAAATTGAATAGTGTGGAATATAGGCCTCTTAGTATTTTTTTAACATTCGTGAGTATACCTTCTGTAGCCCCCCTGGTCTCACTCAAAGAAATCTGAGTGAACGACGTAGCGGGTGCTGGCTATGAACTGTATACTATAGTTGCGTTTTCCATATCACAAATTTGTTACAAGCCTTCATGGCCTTACGAACCGGTTTTGGTCCTCATCAACTATCATAGTGTCAATTTTCGGTAATATTGTACCGTCATTCGTTATGTGATACTCAGCGTGAAGTTGGTGGATGCATATTTTGTCACTGCTTCATTTGCGTGTCATTTTTGCTTCTAAAGTAATGGTTTGGGTTACATAACGAAGCAACAAATCATGGTAGTTTATCCAACGAACGTCCGGGCGTAATTTGGGAGAATAAGCTTGTCACGCCATCTCCTGTCCCATACAAACGTAAAATGGTTCTTGGCGGAGCATATTTGATACAGCAACGGTTAGGTAGTCATAATACGTTAGCTATTTTGTAAACAGTTCTATCTTATATGTAACACTCTTTGATTATTAATGAAACGGTGCAAATAATCAAAATCTTGTTAGAGGTGGGTGACAAAATGTTGCTTAGAATCCCATCCTTCAAAGTTTGCGTGGTGCAAAAGTTGAAATTGCGTCATAAAAATCGTTTCTTTCGCGAGCGAGGTTTGATTGACAAAGGACCTAAGACAGGTCTTAAGAGTTTTGAAAAACAGTTCTCACATGACGCTACCGAAACAAAACAAAGCTGAAAAAAATGTACAACCCCGAAATTAAGGTGGGAACAGCTTCAGGAAATATATATTCATCCATGAGCGCTAAGAATCTTAAAGATGTCCAACTCGGGCAAGTTGCAGAATCGTCTTAGGCATGGAATTTCTACAAGGATACCATGTTAAGAAACGTTATAACTGTCAACTGAACTCCAAACAGCAATTGGAAGTACCATTTCTGAGATTTTAAGCAGATTGCTGTGTTCTAAAACAGCGAAATGCTCTAATGCGCATGACAAAGTTCTGCCAACTCGTGTCAACTTGTCAATGCACTCTTCAACATCGATCTTTCTGGTGATGTCAGCGTATCTATTTAATCGATATCACTGTCTGAAGTGCTGAGGGAGAACTCGACTTGTTTACACGCTGTGAATACAGAAGTGTCAGGCCAGTCTTGCCCGCCCGCTGCCAGTATGAGTTTATGAAAAATTCGTTTTACAACTCTTGCCGCGGACTTAAGTTTTGTCACCCCCCAAAGAGCTGATACCCGGTGCTGGCCGCAAGTCGCTCCGCAGCTCCTCAGGTACGCCACTGCTTATAGAGAGAGAGTTTTGCATTGTGTTTCGTATGAGGTCACGCGGTGGAGTGAGGCAGCGGTGAGGGCGTGCAGCAGACCAGCGCGCTACGTCCGCTCCTCCCAACGGCCGACCGCATTCTGAGCACGGAAACAAGGGAGCGCCGGCGTTCCAGTCACGCATGCGCAGTGGCGCGAGGCGGCAACCGCGCGCCGTGACGTCACGCCAGGCCGGGCTTGTTGCCGGGCGCCGGCGGTGTTGCCGCAACCGCGGAATGCGGCCCCGTCCCGGCCTGCTTGAATGGAAGCCAGGTGGTGGCCAGCTCGGCAGGTTGGGGCCATTTTTTCTGCCCGTTCTCTCCTTTTCGTATCATTCCTTTTTCCAGCGCTGCCGAGCTTAGCTGCCATCCGAGCTAGCTTTCCTTTCACCGTCGGACGCACAGGTCGTGCAACGTCGTGGCCACGCTCTCGTGAAAACTATTTCACATTGTGCGGTATAGAATACGCTTTACGTTAGGTGAATTCCTGGTAGATGTTCTTGAGTTTTGGTCTAGTAGACCAAGATCTGCAATAATTCAAAGAACTAAACATTAATTTTTGTACAAATTTTTCCACCTTCCTTACTCGATTTGCTTTGACAGTCACTGTTGTCTCTAATCAATTCTTTAATTTAATTGGCTATCATTCATTGTTACAGTTTTTGGCGTGATCTGTCATGTTTCATTTCCGTATTATGCTTACTTGGCTTGTGATGCCATCTGCGTCACCTCTCTCTTTTCACTGTTAGGGTGTTAAGGCGAACCGAGACTTGTCAGGTGGCGTACATATTCGGAATTCATCACAATGGCCATTTCGGCGCCAGTTGAAGCAGCTACTGAGTTTCACAAGTGCTGAGCGAATTAGATAAAAATAAGAAACTTGTTAAATCCGTTTTGGTATTAGACATCTTGTCTTTGGTATGCTTGGTATTTTATATGTAATACATGTGTTCGCCGTTTTGTTAGCAGTATTAAAACACTTATTTACTTCACTCCGGTTGTTTTTAAGTATAATACATAAATTTTTATTACAAAATAAAGATTTCTCCGTCAAGCTTGGGTGTTGTGATTTTATGATCATAAACACTATAAAACTGACAACAAAATTCTTGTGTTTAGTGATAAAATGCTCGTTTAGACATTCTAAGTAGTGCTAGTGAAGTAGTGAAGAGACTGTTTTGACACCTTGGAAACAACGGTATAAAAGGCTACAGTATCAGAGAATCCTTGACAAGCCGTTTAATACGTTTTCACGTATAAATGTTCCAGCGCAATATAACTGATGGGGTGAGAGACCAACCAATAAGAATTTCGTCACCCTGAAGAGGAACGCTGCAAACTCATAGTGAAACTTCGGTTTTGTTTCATAGTTGCTTTAACACGGTCTGATACCCAACAGACTTGTGAATGCATACAGTTGTTGAAAAATATGTTTGCCTCCAAACCGTGTCATTGTGGCAGACCACAGAAATAGGTGTAAGGGAATAACCCCTGCCGTCCTGCAAGTGATAGGGCACGAGTGACGTATGGAGAGCGTAGTGTGAGCGACCTTTGACATCTGGACTTTCCGGTTGCAGTGGCTTGGACAGCCCTGGGCGGCGCACTTGACTCACGCGCTGCACAGCCACTCGCCCAGTTGTTTTTCTTGGCTTGCAGACCTTTTGCTCGCTTTTGAAGTAGTCTGGCTGGCTACTGGAGCCTGTTCCCTCCAGTCTCACCGCTCCCCAGTAGAACCGGTCTGACGTGACCGCTTTTAAGGGGGGGGGGGGGGGGGAGTAGCTACAGACAGGTAGGTCGCGTCCAGACACCAGTCAACGGTCCCCCCCCCCCCCCCCCCCCCTATCAGGCCGCTCGTACGCTGCACGCAGCTCAGGCAAGACTGGCTTCACCGGGAAGAAATCGTCGGTGAAGAAAAAATAGCGCGTAAGTAACAAAACACTAGTTGTACAGAAGAGACAAAAAAATACTGTCTAGACTACCTACTATGTTTTAAAATCATGACAATTGCATTGCTGCACTACACTGATATTCCAGATCATAACAAAAAAGTGAAACAAAGAAAGTACTTTTTAGAAAGCTTAATCGCGGCGGATACCCAGACTTGTCAGGGTATTTATGAAAGAGGAATGTTATTTACGCGATAGTTGAGTCTTCTGTACGACTTAACCGCCTTCACGTGTTTGTGGCGCTGAAAAACAGTAAAAACAACGTTTTGGAAAGACTTTATTGAAAGACTTAATGGAAACGACTGCAAATATGCACACTGTTCATACAAGTCTGATAATGTCTGTAAATTTCTTCAAGGAAAAACTGCCGAAGAAAGAACTACATCGCACTGTCTTTACTGAAACAGTAACATCCAAGATGATTATCGTTCGTAAGGAGTGTTGGCTATAATAGCAGTGACAATCGTTAGAAAGTGCGGCTTCAAATTGTAGTAAATGGTCCCATTCCTCTTTCTTGATTTTCAGCCTTTCTTTGTATAGTTTCGGGAAGCAAACGTTTTTGGAAATTTTTCTCGGACGTCTTGATATTTCTTGCCACACTTCGTTGAAAGTGCACTTGTAGTAAATAATAGCGTTTGGGCGGTACAGTATCGCCGTCAGGCCCCTAACGGGCACATTCTTTGCAGCTCTTCCAGGCTCAGTTGAGTCATACAGCCACAAACGTTTCTATGCATAGTTAGCGAAAACTTCCATCTGAGTGACCTTTGTGCGAAAACTTTTGCGTAATAAATAGTCTTGAATCAAGCGCTAATCGTAGAAGAGCGTTTGATAATATCACGTTTCTATTCTGATATGTACAGCCATTAGAACCCAAAATGACTGGGACAGGATTTTCCTTAATACCCTTCGACATTGTGGTCACGATACACAAATCGAAACTTGATGCAGTCAATTCACCTTGCGTGTCATCGAACCAGTAGTACACTACACCATAACTTTTTTAAGTTATGCATTGTAAAGCAATGGACAACCAATTTTGTTTTATAATAAACTCCACTTGTCAGTAAAAGTTCTGCTACTTCATGGTCTGCTAGTCCATAGTGTAGACAGTGCAGAGTTTCCGCCGGACATGTTTCTTATCTAGATCTTTCTGCAATCTTGGCTGCTCGTTCTGTGGTATGTGCTGCTTCCACATGTCTTCATTCAAGTTTCGGAGCCCGTAACTACAACACATGTTGCATTGGTCGTTCTTGGGGGAAAATGAGCTAAGGTTACCCTTTTTGAAGATCAAGTTACAGATGACCTGACTCAGTGGTGAAACCTGTTTCTTACCACTTTTTCGGCACGAGTCCATGCAGCTGTTTGCTTTGTACAGCTTCTTGGAGGATGACTTCCTGCAGTAGTTTGATGGCAGTTTCGGAAGACAGTCCAGGAGTTCCTTTACGAATTTTTTCTTTTGCTTTAGGTTTTACTCGAGAACCTAACGATCCTGAATCATGGCTCATCCTGTATGTGGAATTATCCAGCCAATATCTCTTGGTCCGTTCTTCAGCGCCAAGAGTATTGAAAAACATTTTCATTTCAGACATGATTTTTTCCCGGATCATTTCTTAGATAATAAACCAGCTTGCCTTTTGTCCTGGATTCACCAGTGATTTTCCCAGGGCGTTTGGTTGAATTACGTCGGGAAGATTGATTTCGTAAATTTTCCTGTGATTCCAAAACATTGTTTCCCAGACAGCGTTGCGAATTGCCTGCCTGTCACCAGCAGAAATTTGATGACATTTCCTGTGAACGGATTTCTGACACATCTTTGAAGTACACATCGGATCCAATTACCATGCCTCTCTTGGATTATGACGAGTATTTTTGACGCTTCGACTTCATTTATATCCGATATGTGCTTCTAAGCGCATTCTCAGAGTTGTGTTGGTGTTTTTCTTCCAATCGTCAGGGCGGTCTTTAGATTTCTTTTTCCTGCCACCTGTTTAAGTGCCGGCTTGGGTGGCCGAGCGGTTCTAGGCGCTGCAGTCTGGAACCGCGCGACCGCTCTTTGTAGACCGGAGGGTCAATAAGATGCTGTTGGGCCACTCGCACTGGTGGATTTCTGGAATGAAGTCTGTTGTCAACTCGGGGATATCGTCATGGAAAGGAAGTTGAAGATTATTATAGTTGAAACATTTGACTTCGGTTTTAGCAAGATGATAAATGAAAGCCACACGCAGGCATGTTTCGGAATTTATCTCTGGAAGACGCTTTCATAAGTCGTCGGAAAAAATTGGGCTTTAACGTGTGCGCAAAAGCAATACCGTTAAACGTATACTGTTGTACCTGTATATAATCACAGGTAAACATTGTGTTCCTGAAAGATGCTATTCCGAGCTTTCTGGAACCTTCGAGCCACCTTAAGATGTGATTCGTGTTTCTCTGGTGGTGCTGGAGAGGCCGGGGACACACAGTAACAAAAACGCAGTAAACACGCGTGGGCCGCATTGTGTGTAAATGTGGTAGAGGGGCAATGTTTTTTAGGATCCACGTTGGTATTTGTCGAAGCCTGTCGCAGCACACTAAAGAGGACGTGACTCCGTGTTCTTTGTGGGGTGGTTTGGAAAATTTGCAACTCTGTTTCTGCTAAGTCAACTGATTCCTTGTGTTTTAAGTTATGGAACATGTTGCTATTGACTTTCAGAGACCTGACATAGTGCCATCTCGAACTGAGTAATTGTGACCCGTAAAGTCTTTCAAACTTTCAGTATTAGCTTATTCCATTGCTGATAAACAGATGGGGCTGGTGGTGTTTTTCTTTATGGGGTCATGGGCATTGGCCCCAGAAAATAGAAACGATGTAATACTAAACTGTAACAGACTGAATTTAGATACCACAATTAATATCCGCCCGTCTCTCTCTCTCTCTCTCTCTCTCTCTCTCTCTCTCTCTCTCTCTCTCACACACACACACACACACACACATACACACACGGGTGGGGGGGGGGGGAGATTGTACGAGAGCGAACTATTTGACAGCAGTACGTTTTTCTTTTTTATGTCTTGACGGAAGCCACGAATCGCTCTGTGTTCATT
This sequence comes from Schistocerca serialis cubense, assembly GCF_023864345.2. Taxonomy (NCBI): domain Eukaryota; kingdom Metazoa; phylum Arthropoda; class Insecta; order Orthoptera; family Acrididae; genus Schistocerca; species Schistocerca serialis. The sequence continues at coordinate 55,258,839 of NC_064647.1, read as the reverse complement.
TCATCATCTCCCAGAGACCGTTATTTGTTGGATATATTCCCACTTCTTTCTTAATCTACACCTTTTACTCTCTACACCCCCTCCTACTGCCGTGCCAGTTACTCCCTGAAGTCTTATAGATCTCCTGTCATACTTTCAGTTAAGTTTTTTCTACGTATTCCTTCGTGTTGTGATTCTGTCGAGAACCTTTTCGTTTTTATAGCATACCAGTATCAGTCCTCGTTATCTTTCGGTATCCTTTTATAACATCACAAAACGCCTCTTCCTTTTCCGCTGTTTCCATAGCCCGAATTTGCCGTCGTGCTCACGGAAATAGTCCAGTCTTATTCAAATACCGTAAATCAGCCAACACAATATGGCGCAAACACTTCCAGTCGCTCACGATCACAACCTTTCGGGGCAGATTTTCGTGGGACTTTGCTGATTCTGTGAAAATTAAAACAGTTGTTCGAAAGACACATGATGTTTATATTACAGGCTTACTACTGTAAGACTGGGGTCAACGCAAACAATAACCGTTAAAGTATGTGTGGGAACTTGGAGGCGAACGAAGAGGAAGTGGTTTCTCTCTTCCTTTCCGCATCTCTCCCGCACCCCCCCCCCCCCCCCCCCAATCCCTTTCCCACCCGCCATTGAAGACACGCTTCCCACGCTAATGTGAGACCGGTTGTGACCCCTTGTTATTTCAGGAAGACTACTCGCTCACTCCCCTAATCGTTATAAAAACTGACAGCTTACCAATTCACCAGTATTCCCACATACCCTCAACCCACCTTAGCAGCAACCCTAGTGTTCAGGTACCCTCCAGTTAACCCCCTTCCCCGGACACACACACACACACACTCTAACTTATATAGTGAAGTGCTTTCGATAGAATTTGTGTAGCAAAGGTCGCAAGTGTTTTCTTCCGACTTAACAGAAACCAAAGATGTATGTGCCAACATTTATGCGATATGCACACTCGAAGAGGCCCTTGGAAATTTCTCATATTGGAGTAGCTAAATCGATAGAAATAGAATGCCATTGACCGCTTTTCCGTAGCTACCCACTTTAGCTAGCAGACAATGGTGTATTTTAACGCGATAAATAAATAGATAAATGAGATGATATCGTTGGAGCACCATAACTCCACTTGTCCTTGTCAGTTTTAGTAGAAATAGATGAACCACGCGTTGTGTTTTCTGCTAACTAAAGTGGCAGCTACAGGATAGCAGTTCCTCCGACGTTGTTTAGTTTTTGTTGACGCAGATGTCATTTTGCCTAAAGCTTTCTTACAAGGCGAAGGAGTCGTATACAGCCAACCGATTGGGCTCATATTTGGCAGATCGCTTGTGTACAACTTCAAAAACTGGGGATTTTAGTCTATCGTGCCAAAATATTTTAGTCTTTCACTTTAGGTTGTACGCAAGCAATTGGCAAATATAAGTCTTATCGGTTGACTGAACCTGAGGCCTTCTCCTAGTGTTAGTGCGTGTACAATAAGTTCTCGTTGCGTCGAATCGCTGTGTTGATAATATTTTTTGATACTGGACTGGCTACAGGAGCTTTTCGGATTTTTAATTAAGAAAGGAGGGACCATAATCGACAATTGACTAAATTGACTCATTACGCAGAGTAGTCCCCACTTCGTGGCATCGTAATTTAAATTTTCCTGGGCGCCTCTAAAACCCCCCGCGTAATGTTGGAAAGATTCTACAGGAGCACGGCCGATTTCGTTCCACGTCCTTCGTTAGTTGAGGTTGCCACTAATCATGTATACGTCAATGGAATTGCAAATTTCACCTGCGCTGTCCGACGGCGTCATGCTGCGTCCAGAACCCAATCTGATGGTTAGACTGGTTTGCATGTGACATTCACATGTCGAAACAACGGCTGTATTGGAGGTAGGAACCTTAAGAAAGCCAGTTATTTGTGGAAGGAGTTAGCGGTCCAAACGAGATTGCCCTAAGCCTGTTTGGCGAGGTCTGGTCCGGTGCAGGCTGCTGCAGTTGCGTATAAGCTGGTTAGCGACGATTGTGCTAAAAGGTTGCGTTCGCGTCGGACTCTTCAAACTTCTCATTGGGACTGTGGCTTGTAGCCATTGCTCAGCAGATGCACGTTGTTGTAAAGAAGCTAATGCACGAATCAGTGCAATGCATTCCAGTGTCAGATTCGTTCTCTCTGCTACGTATGTTACTTATTACGACCATCCTCCGTTGGCACAGCTGAAACATTCCGAGACACAGTTCCTGAAAGGCTTCAACGCAGAATAACGCGCCTACGGAACCTGAGAAATGCTGCAGCAGTGAGAAATTTTTCCACGCGACGCTTTTATCGTACTCCCAAGAATATATTTATGGCTCACACATAACCTTCCGCCGAACTGCGGTTAAGTGACGTATTCCGGTCCTACAGCTGTTTTGTGACGTAGTCTTCCTCGTTTTATCACTTGAGGGAAATGTGCCCGTAGGAGATCTGTGACCACATTGGCACTGAATGGTCTTGATCGGCAACATAATTTTATTGCATGACACATTTCTTGATAATTATGTCATCAGATCTCTGTGACTTCAAATACGGATTTTATGAAAAGATATCAATCCTGGCAATACCAAGGCGTTTTCCAAACGTAAATTACTAAGGGGGCGGCGATACTTTACGTTCACCCAAAAAATAATTTTAAAAAGCAAAATGCGCTAATTTTTGTTTTATATTAACAAAATGCCGCTTTAAAGAGGTACTGATATGTAATTAGGGTTCCGAACCTACAAAGCATGTTCGGAATCTGATAGAAGAATTCATTAAAAGATAAATATTTTTCAAAATTTTAAAATATAAAGTAACTGACTAGATCGCAATATTACCAAAAGATGGACATAAAGTGTCCCCCCGCTTCTTGGTATTGCAGGAGTTATGGGTTATATTGCAACAATATAGTAAAAGCAGAGAACGTACATATTAGTATTAATACAGATTGTGTAGCCACACCGGAAATCGGCCATAATGGTTGTATGGCAAAACTCGTTAACATGTACATTCAGTATTTTAATTCCATATATAAAACATTGTTAATAAGAGATATTTGTTCCAACTCCTAAAGCTGGAGCAGCACAATTCCCAAGCTACTATAATTCGAACATAGGAAAGCGGCATATACATTCGATAATATCTGAGCTTGTAAATTTCAACAAAAAATTTAAAATAAAAACGTAATGAAGATTATAAATCGATCAATAGATATAAAGCCTTACAAAATGCGATAGGATTTGAGCAGGGATATTCATTACGGGGAACCACTGACATTTATAGCCCAGTTGCAGGTTATCCTAAACATATAGAGACCATTGGTCGTTACCGGTAATTGTGTTGATTTTAATAGGTTGTTCTCTGTCACAACATAGTGGCCCAATATATCCTAATTTCATTCTACGGATCTGACGATGGGATTCGCCGTTACGTTTACCAGTATCGTCATAAACCAACGAGATGCATACGGTTTTCTTCTGGCATCCTGTGGCTTGTGCTTTGGAGGTAACAGAATGACTTTTCTAAATGGTATACATATTACACATTTCTTCTATAAACACACGGAAAAGGTCTATCCAAGTGAAACACAATTTGGAAAAGTGGCCTAAGACCATTGGAAGATTATTCTCATAGGTTGACCAGAAAAATTGTGTATTCAAATCGCCTGTCTCCTGGACTAGGTGCCATGCAATTTACACTTTTAGTAAATCAGTTCAGACGAATGCTAGCGTCGTCAGAAAGAATTCGATTCTCACCGCAGCTGTAAACATTTCCCAATACTTTGCCATCTTACTTATCAACACATTTTCTGGCAATTCAGGAGAAAAGCTCCTGGTAGTTTGATTGCATTTAGGAGTTATAAAAATTATGCCAGTTCAATTCTTCATTCTTCGAATTTTCAAACGTGTTTAACGTGTACAATAATAAATAGAGTTAGCATTTTGCACCGAGGGAAGACGAAGTGTGTCAGTATTGACAAGAACGTAAATGGAGCAGAGGGGTGGCTAACGGAAATTAATGCCAAGGGTTCACATAAAGCAGGTTTTACCGCGGGGAGCATCTGTGTGGGCTTTGCCAGTGCTGGGCGGGCGCCTTTGTGCTATCCCACGGGACTAAGTCTGCGTGTGAACCTCTGGCGTGAGAAATCCCACAAATTCCGCGTCTCCCCTCTTGCCACATCTCTCTCTCTTTCTCATTTTGTTACAAACTGTTTTACAAGAAATATCCTCTGTTACTTTCTTTTTGCGCCGTGATTCAAAGAAATTGAGAGAAACCACACGGCCATGGAGATCGATAGCAACAGAATTTCCATTGGACTCCAGCTGCTATTAGTTGACCCTTCGCGGGACTTCTTACTCCACTGCCCAATAAATAGCTTTTCGTCTCGGTGAGCTGAGCTGTTTGATAAGCATAACGTATGTGGTTGTTATTTGTATCTTAGTTTACATTGAAAATGAAATCGTTGGGAAACTTTATTATTTATTACTGACTTTTAAAAAGGAAAGCTAAAAGATATGTCAGTTATCACTTAATCCTCTTGTGACTTGACATATGTAAGCTTGACTATTTCAGCCTTGTTATTGGATTTACCATTTAACTTGGATATAGCGTTTCTGGTTCTCTCTCTCGGCCACCTTCAACAAAATAAGACACTTTTCGCAACATTCGGTATTTACTTTTTCGTTAATGTGAGTTTGTGGCTGCACCTGCTAGTTTATGGCCAGATATACGCCCTCGTAGTAATTCCATTAAACAAATGTTTACTACTTTAATACAGGGATGTTTGTAGGAACAAGCTCAGTCAATGCCGTTCAAATGCCTTCAAATGTATCAGGCTCCAGACTTTCTAGATTATTTCGTATTTTCTGAATTGTGTGGGTAAAGAACGCACAGCATAGGGTATTTTCTAGCGTCAGACGTCGATCAACAGTCCAAATGTTAATGTTTTGTTTGTTTGAGGCATAGTCTGCAATTTCAATGTGAATGAATGCGTATAGTCAGGTAGGTGTCATAGCACAGCATATGAAAATTGCCCAGAACGTTCAGCAGCCGTTGTGGTTAATGCTATGTTTTATATTACATACAATTATGGGTGTGGAGAACTCTTCATGCATAAGGCTTCATTGTAAAAAGATCAGTAGTCAGGAAATGAACTGAACCATCAGTCTCTGTAAGAGACTTCCATCGGTTTCCCGCTGTAAGTTTTCTTCATGGAGACGAGATTTGGCAGTCAGTATGTCACGCAATGATAAATACGGAAATTTCATTCCAAATTTGAAGTCACGGGTAATCGCTTGTTATTTCGTGCCGAGGAAGGCAGATGAGGCGGCACTGGCTTCCTTACCTACGGCCACAGCCAATGGACGCGGCTGTCACGTCCGGGATGTGACGTCAGTGGACAACATGGCGGCCGCTCGCGCATGCGCGCCAGGCCCACTGCCTCTGCTGCGTTGGCTGCGCTCCGTTTTTTATGTATTTCCTCCCGGGGCCCCTTTCATTCCAAGTCGTTGGGTAATAGGCTCGGGCGACTATTCCGGGCGGCAAGGCGGAATGAGCAGGTAGCGGCGCCAACCAGCTGTGAGAGCACGTGTGTGGGGAGCGCCACGTAGTGACCGACACGTGGGCAAAGGCGCTAAGCGGCAGTTCACTTCGAGTTTGGTGGAACGTAGGACATTGATTAACGACCCCCACTTTGTCGACTGGTACCCGAGATTATCACACAAAGTACTTTCGGAGATACATTTTTTTCCGAACAGAATTGTGGACCTGCCGGCCGGTGTGTCCGAGCGGTTCTAGGCGCTTCAGTCTGGAACCGCGCGACCGCTGCGGTTGCAGGTTCGAATCCTGCCTCAGGCATGGCTGTGTGTGATGTCCTTAGTTAGGTTCAACTAAGGTCTAGGGGACTGATGACCTCAGATGTTAAGTCCCATAGTGCTCAGAGCCATTTGAACTATTTGAATTCTGGACCTGTAGAACTCATTTGCCAACCCTAGACTCAACAGAAACGAAAACAAGACCAGAATGCCGTAAGAAAGCGCAATAGAATTCTGTTGACCTAAACGATGTAGCGGATATTGTCAGTGGCGCTTTTTAAAATAGACTTATGACAGTACTGACTTTTACAGGAGAGTATGGTTGGTCACAGTACTTTTTAAAAGAGTAGAAAAAAAAACGGAACTAATTTGGCCGTAGTTTAATTTCGGTGTAATGATGGCGTTTTTCTACGCTTCTGGCACCTCCCAGACGAGGATACTTACAAACGCAGTTAGATCATCTTTCGAAATTAAGTACGTCGCGTCTTTGTTTTCCTCTTACCCTGTGCGGCACAATGAAGGCACGTTGTAGGTGTAGTGTTGGCAGAAGAGCCAACACCGTGTTGCTAGAGGAGGCCGAAATACACGCGTTTAAGCTCACGCAAACTGGAGTGAGGTCTGGAACAAGGTAAAGAAATTATCCTATAAAGAAAAGAACGTAGTTCTTGGAATACTTAACTTTAATCCACAATTGGAGAACATCGGTATGACGGTACAGGCATCACAAGTTAAATATCTATTGATAATGGCGTCTTGCTAGGTCGTAGCAAATGACGTAGCTGAAGGCTATGCTAACTGTCGTCTCGGCAAATGAGAGCGTATTTGTCAGTGAACCATTCCTAGCAACGTCGGCTGTACAACTGGGGCGAATGCTAGGAAGTCTCTTTAGACCTGCCGTGTGGTGGCGCTCGGTCTGCAATTACTGACAGTGGCAACACGCGGGTCCGGCGTATACTAATGGACCGCGGCCGATATAAAGGCTACCACCTAGCAAGTGTGGTGTCTAGCGGTGACACGACAGTAGGGGTAAAGATTAAAGCAGGCGTATCCTGGAGATAAAAGGCGATGCAATCACATAGCTAAATTCAGAACGCGAAATTACCCTTTACGTGTCGAATTTGCAGGTAGTTATGTCTTACGTTATATACCAATACTGCGTCAAGTAGTGGAGTGGAGAATTCTTCTCTCAGCGACGTCTCTGTGCAGCATTTGTAAGCTCTCACCCAATATGATTTAGCGATGTCTAACGCCTTAAGGCTTAAGGGATTAACTGATATCCCATTTGCTGTTCACTCCCACGCAACTGTGTGTGTTGATGCGTTTTCTTGTGTCATCGGCTGTAACGCGGTGAACAGTTGAGAGTATAGCTTTCAGTGAGCTGTTGAGGTTGCCCAACAATTTCGCAGCAAGCCTTTGGCAGATCGCCAGCGCGCAGCTGTATCCCGTCCGCTGCCCACGCCCGTTGAGCGTACATGCTCTCTCTCTCTCTCTCTCTCTCTCTCTCTCTCTCTAAGCGGCTGGTATACTTGAACTTGACGCTTGGGGCCCGCGTAGGGTGTGCGGGCGAACTTTCCAGCCATTGGGCTATTGCAGTCGGGGTGGGTTTTCCTGTTGCTGCCAGAGTACATCGTAATTGTAATTGCTCGCTGCGGATATAAGTTCTTACTCATGTCACAAACATTCAGAGGTGCCAACCACTGCTCCTCAGTCGTTACGTAGTGGACTGTGAATAGTCTGTTTCCTTCGTCCACCGGCAGGATGATTCGTCATTATCATCGTCATCATCCTTCCAAAAATTAAGCCGTCGATACTGTCTCGTGCAATTTTTTTCTTTTTATTGTTCGGTCTAGAGATCTTCCACTGTTGGCATGGTAGTATACCATGGGTTTTGGAATCCTCTTTGGACTCATGCGTGATAAGTTTTCTCGAATTGTTTTCGTAACACGTCTTCTCCAATTGTTTTCGTAGTTCGTGTATAATGTGTGATGGGTTCTACTTGTAGGTCCTTAGACGCATATTCATTCCTTTTGTGATCCCATTCTGTGCAACCAGCTATCAGTCTGAATTTCATTTCTCAGGTTGTGTCTTTCCACACCTTTTGTCTCTGTTGTCCCAGCTTCTCTGCCAAAGCACAGTACAGAAGAGGTCTTGAAATGGTCTGGTAAAGTCGTTCTATGGTGTGCTACTTTACTGTAGGTGGTTTCATTGCATTTTCAATGATTCTCAACGTTTTTGTGTACCTGATGGCTTTTTCAGCTAGGTATTATTTCATCCGGACGGATAGTGTATGGGTTAAATATGTGAATGCCTTCAGTCATTCTTGAGTTTTATTTTTACAAACATAATTTTGTTTGTACTCGGTATTTTACGCAGAGGGTCATACTTTTTTTTCTGTGTTGATGTCCACGCCGTATTTCTAGATGTAACACCTGCGTACAGAACACCGCAGGTCATCTTCAGAAGATTGTATAAGATTTTAATTATCTGCCAAAAGTAAAGCACGTAGGTTTGTATTTTTTATTTGATAACAGTAGTATGGCATTTGTCTACCCCTTTTTAATGATTGTATTCGTATAAATAATAAAGAAGATTGATCAGAGGTACTCCTGTGTGCATTCTGCCCCATTCTGATAATCATCCCTCTGTCTTGACACAGATTAAATTTGTTCTGCAAATTTTGTATATATTATTGATAAATGGCTGGAAAACACAAATCATATGCCAGAATATGTATAATTAGTTTCTGTTGACAGCAGTTTTGAAGTCGATAAAGGCAATGTGTGTTTCTAGGTTGAAATCTGTTTTTATGTCATGTATTAAGTAGATTCAATGAAAAATACCCATCATCCATGATCGGTTCATAATGAGTACAATTTATTGTTGACGATGTTGCTAAAATTGGAATATGCCGAGTTCAGTAAGCCTCTTTCTCGGTAGTTATCACAAGTTTTCACGGTGTTTAGTATGAAGACGTAGTTTAATACTGCCCACACACTTTAGTTTCTGCAATTCGGGAGAGGTAGTGACGAAAGTAGCCGAAGGCTGAATTCCAAATGCTTCGTGGTTAAGACGTTGTACTAGTATTTTGTTGTAACGGTATTTAGTCCCCTTAAAAGTCATCCAGTTTCACTTTCTAGGTAATTTTGCAGTACCAAATAAACGGAATTTCCCGCAGTTTCTGCAAGGTCACGACCATTCTCTGTCCCCAGCCTTGCCCAACTGAGCTGTTATTCAGTCTGTTAATGGTCTCGGATGTCGTCAGGATGTTACACACTCCAGTTGTCTATTTCAAAATGCCAAGCAAAAGACGAGTTTTCACTGAGGCACCGCCTGAAAATGAAGAAGAATCTGACTTGTCAGAAATAGTGATTAAAAAAATTCTCCAATGTATTTCTGGTGCATGTTATTATTTGGAGCTGTAATGTTGGCAAAATACTGAGTAGGACAGTGACTGGAACAGCATACCTCATGTGCATCATACCCTTCCTAGTAATGTGCTGGATGACCACTGGGTCCACTGGATCAAGTGAATCCCCCCTTGGGGTTAAAACTGTCTTCTTATTGATCATTACCATATATTTTTTTTAGTTACCGAAGCAACCATCGCTGGGCCCCATTTTAACCCATTTTCCTGATTTGCGGTGACGAATCAATCGAATCTGCTCCGCATCGACTCCCAGATGGAGGGAAGCATAAAATAATCTACACATTGGCATTAAGTCATATGACGACGTAAAATCTTTCCATTGGTCCGACATAGTATTTTTTTAATTAAGAGCGCTTCCTGAAAGGTAACAGCTCAGAATTTTTAATATGAAAATTCTTAAAAGTCCGTGAAGAATTATAAAATGACATCAGGCACAGTGATGAAACAAGCCTAGAATATTAACGGGTCACGTATAGTGAGTGAACTCTCGGTGTAAGATTCGTAGGTTGCATAAACATATATTAGAAGACTTTTGTACCTGTGGAATTGAATGCTACAAAGGTACAGACGCATTGTGTAAACAACAAACCAGGTGCCTGAAAGGCATGGGACAACAGTAGCTGGAGAGGCTACGTCACTGCATCCAACTGATAACAACAAAACGAGCAGTGGACGCACATTCTGCCAGCGGTAGCCCTATTTTAGCACAGTGTTGCATTGAAGAGTTCGAAATTAAAGATTAATGCATTGGCGAAGATAGGTTTTCATTTGTAACGGTACTCATATTCGTGCATACAGGAAGTTTCCTGAGGTGAAGTGTTGCATACATGGCAGTATTGGTTATTGTGTAGTATATCTCAATCGTAACTTCAAAGTTGTATATACCCAGCAGGACTACCACTCCTGTAACAAAGGATATGCAGGAGAAGTGTGGGGATTGGAAGGAATGAGAGAGGTATTGGCAGAGGTAAAGCTGTGAGCCAGAACTCTGTCTGTAAGATCATTGGCATAGTGCAGTTTTAATGTTCCCGGAAGTTCCGTAGACATATTTCCTCATTTAGTCTAGTACTTCCGGCGCCACTGCTTTTTAATATGTCAGCGTATCATAAGGTAATTGCACTCCCTCCCAGACATTCAGCCCAACCGGCAAATTGAAAAATTAAGTCTGACACAGGTTTCTGCAGTGCGTTCATTTTAATGGCCTGTTACTTTTTCAGCTACAGCACTGATAGTATTATGAAAAAGTAATCTTTCTGGAGGCTCCAGAACACAAGAATCCACTCTCACATTTCCAAGACCTGCCTTGCGATTAGCGATGCATGGCCTCGAAAGTGCGGAGGACACTGTGCTACTGGAAGGGGGCTGCGACTTGTCCTTGTATTGGTGGTATGATGCACCCACGGTGAAGGAAACCCCCGGCATAATACTAGAACGGCGTGCCCCGCAACGGGATGGACTTGTCCGTTGGGGCCAAAAATACGGCGCTGGTCAGTATCTCCGCGCTAAATTTAAAGGCCGACCCGGAGCTACGCGCACTGCCCGAGGACAAAGAAGCCTTCCAGGGGCGCAGCTGTACCTCAACTTGCACAAATGACGATACTAGTTTGTAGTACAGACTAATTCGGATAAATCATCCGTTATAACATGTGTCCAATTTTTATTGTTTACGGAAGTACAGCTATTAGAATATAACACAAATATTAACTGGTGTTAAGTAAAGTCAATGGTTTAACGGCAAGTTCACTATTGATTTTAATAAGTTCCAAGTGAGCCAAAGCTACTCAGTCATGAAACGAATCAGTACAAGGTCACAGGATGATTAGAAAATTTATAAATTGAAGATGAAGCACGAAAAAATGAGGCTTTACGGGAATTAATGACACATTACAGCAAAAATGTTATCAACTACTGCTAGGAACTAAAGTATAGGAGTGTGCCAAAAGGAAAAATTTTAACTTCGATTTGAAGACATTGTAGACAACCACACTATGTTTTCCACTTAAACTGGTAGCGTATTGGAAATGAAACCTGCTTAATGGCAGTGTGGAGACGCGTACTCAAAAAACGCAGAGCTCGTGTTCCAGTGCGAGTAGAGAAATATCAGTTTCTCGAACTTATATCAGGTGAGGACCACGAGGGTGAAATTACAGAAATTCTGGTTTATAAAGTAGAGTAATACGAAATTTTCTTCTCTCTCCCGGCCCGCCTCTGGAACAGTAGGTTGCAATTGAAACTGGCAGTTCATTATGGGAATTCATGCTCACTTATTACGGAGCTAACTTTTATGTAATGCTCAGATATATTTTAGCACATTTGTGCCAACATTAGTAAATGCTTTTATTCAGTTTCTTACAGTGTAAACATATGTAAAGAACGACATTTATCTCCAAATATTTTTATGCCTGTTGAGATGATTTCAGTACTTTTTAGAATGTCAAGTAGTTCTAATAATTGCAGAAGGCATAAAAGTTTTTAGTCGCAATTTCAGCCCAGTAATCACGTTAAACATGGGTGCATTTTACAGAACCGACTTAAAGTGTCCACTGAAGACATTGAGTGCTGAAGCATTGGGCATTGACAAGAACAGTTGCTTGCGTAATAGGTGCGCCCGATTCTCATAGTTTAATGAACAAACATGATTGCTGTGTATAGCGTAAAACCATAATTGTACACCATTACACCATGTTTGTGCCCTTTGCCACGTACTGTACGATGACATGCTCGAGTGCAGATGTAGAGCCGCGAGAAGGCCCTCACGTAACGCGCAAGATGGCGGCTGCGGCGGCGCAATGTGAGTCACGCGGTCGCTGGCGTCGCGCGTGACGTCACGCTCGGCTGCCTCCGCCGCGCCTCGGCGCCTGGAATGCGCCGCCAGCCAGCCCGTTTCGTTTCTCATGGCTCGCCACGCCTGGCAGCCTGCCCGCCGCGGCCGACGTAGCAGCGTGCCACTCGTTTTCTCCTCCCCTCCCCCGGTCGTCGGGTTCTTTCTTTTTTTTCGTGCCCCCTTCCTTTCCTCCACGTCCTTTCGTGTCCCTGCGCCGCGCGTAACGAACGTTCCCGGCTTCCCCCTCCGTCTGGCCTGCAGCGACAGCGGCAGGGCACGTAGCCAACGGACGCGTCATGCGGTGTTGCGCGATCGCGCCGGCGGCGTTGCCACGTTAGGTAGCGGCGAGCCGACGCGACAGCAGGCCTTTGTGTGTGCGAGCGTGCGTGCCTGGCTGCTTGCGTGGCGTGAGTGGGATAATTCATGGCGTGATACGGCTCCGTTTCTCACGCCAAGCGCGCTACGTCCCCCACTCCTTTCAGCTTACGCAATCTGAACTACACAGCTACGAAGGTGTAATAATTCTTTTGTCCAAAGTTCAGTTTTTTGTCATGAAATTGCGTAATATTTCGTTAACTAACAGGGGTTCGATGTCAGCATTGATCGGAACGCAACACGGTGTAGTTTATTATATCCGAACATCAGTCAGTAAATCTACATATCACATGTAAGTTCGAAAGTAGTTGAAGCAGTTCAGAACATTACATCGGAGTCGCCCTTTATGTTACTGGGAAACATGCTTGTTGCATTTGCATCAAATTTACTCCCGTGTGTTTTGAAATAGGTCTACATGTGAAATGTGTTCCGTTGACGAATATTTCCTTCGCAAGAGCGTTGCTGTCTCATAAAATTAACTTAGTGTTGTAAGTTGACATCTAGAGTTGGTTTTTCTTTTGCTATTTTCAAATGTTGACCGTGCAGTACCTTCAAAGACGTTGTTTTTGCTGATCTTAATTTAGCAATTTTGGAAATTGATGTTAATATTAAATGCTTTACTCGCAGTGTCGTGAGCGAGAACGTAATGTTTATAGCTGATCTCGATTTCTTTACGGTTGTCATCTTAAGCCGTTTAGGAATAAAAGTTGGAAGAGGGTTGCTAAACGATTTTTCAGTTATAAAAAGCTATTTCTGGTGAAAGTACTACGCTTGAAATTGCGTGTTTAAAATTGGTTCAAATGGCTCTGAGCACTATGGGACTTAACTGCTGAGGTTATCAGTCCCCTAGAACTTAGAACTACTTAAACCTAACTAACCTAAGGACATCAGACACATCCATGCCCGAGGCAGGATTCGAACCTGCGACCGTTGCGATAGCGCGGTTCCAGACTAGCGCCTAGAACCGCTCGTCCACTCCGGCCGGCGTTTAATATTGATACATGTTTAAAAGTATAATTTTCTGTGTCAGATGTTTGTCAAGGCTGAACAGAATTCTAATGAGTGGGACGCTCGTCGAAAAGACAAGACGAGAGTGAATTCTGATCGCACGACCGGTGAGAACAGACTCTTCGGCCAGTATTCCGCGCATTCACACAGTCGCATTGTTTATTGACTCTCCCGTGTGTATTTCGGGTTGCCATAACGAACATTAGATCGATAAATTATTAGGTATAAGCGACTCGCTGCTGTCGGTATGTTTAAAAACTCAATTAATTGCTTATCGATCGTCCGTGAATTATGCACACGCTGGACAGTAACTAGACTTGATTAAGTCAGGGTGCGAGTAACTTCTGTTGCTTTACTTTGGAATCGTGTAACTACCGTAATTGTCTTTTGGATTACCATTCTATAGTTCGATTAGCTGCGAAGGAATAAAAAATCTATTTTAAAAGATATTAAAAGTATATTTCCACTGTGGTTTAAACCTGCTCTGCTAAACGGTAGGTATGATAACGGAGACCAGGTCAGACATAGACGGTGTTTTGCTGTCTCGGCCATTCATTAAGAGCTATGCTGTCTGACATAACGGCCAGCTTTTTCTTTCTGTGATAGTGCTATTTACAACTTGCTGCTGTGACTCGCATCACTGGCTCCGATAAGATTAGAGCCCCATAATCAGTATTTCCCCTCAATGTTTGCTTCATTCTTGAAGACTGTGCGCTGTTTGCAGTGATGCGTAGTCAGTATTTTAAACTGCTAAACGGCGGAATCGAGTGTTCCCTATCTCACAGAAAGCATAAAACAAGCTTGATTTTTGTTGCACCATCTTGATGTGTGTAGTAACATGACATAAGGGTAGCGCGAAAAAAAGGGAGGGGGAAACCAAACAACGGCGGGTATCAGGCGCTTTCGTATACAGTTTTAACTTCGCAGGAACTCTGCCCTTGCTTATTCCAGTTGATTTCTTGCTCCTGCGTGGGCGAACAAGTGTATCTCAAATATATAGTTTAAGTTATTTATTTATTGGTTATTCACTTGACTAGGGCATTATCGATCTTATGGCTACTCCATAAGCCTCATTCAGTTATTTCTATCTAATGCGTTGATGACTATTCGATCTATTTTTGCTACGTCACCTTGATGTTAACCCGTATCGGCTTCTGGGTTCTCCTTTTCTCCACTGGCCAACAACTGTTTCTGCAAACTGTGATATATTAAGTTATCTCCTCACACTCTTACTATACAGCTCAACCTTCCCCCCTTCAGCAGTTTGTACAATTTTTGTCTGAGCCTACATTCGCTTGTATCATCGTCGATTACATTTCCTAAATATTTCTTGGTAATTTTTCTTTCAAACGTCAACAGTTCATCGTGTTTCCTCATATTTTTTCGTAAACATTCAAACGTCACATCCATTGATGTTTGCTTAAGAGTACAGGTCATTATTTGAATATAAAGTTTTCCAGTTTCTTTGCAATTTCATTGCGGAGTATTTCCAACAAGTTCAGTTGTTGCGACTTTGGGGACGTGACTTCCTAAATTCACGGCGCATCACCTCCAGTGGGATCATGGGAAGTTCACGTTCTGTCACAACTTCACATCCATCACTGGTGTATTTTGTTCGAAGTTAATCTGACGCTCCACGTGTAGTGGAGAAGACCGTCAATAACAATCCCTTGTTTCACAAAGTACCGCAGAAGGGACAAATTTTCCCTCCAGAACACGATAGAATGCTGTATGGCTTGAGTACTAAAGGCGATGGCAAGAGCGCGGCGGGCGTAGTCGCGTGCGATGTTGCCAGGTCGTCGGCGTTCTGACGTCTGGAAGCTTCGTTTAGCTGTTCCTCTGCGTCCATCGCAGTGGATCACACAGATTACTGCCGAGCTCAGTCTTCTTGTCGGGCCGTTCGCAGCTGTCGAAATTTTGCACATAGAAATGGCATTGTGAGGTATAATCAAATTCTTCTTTAAAACGTCGTAATTGTAATGTAACCAGTCGTCTCTGGTGAAAAATGGAAGCAACACGCTGTTCCGATTACCCGTTAAACTGTCGATACTCTTTCCCCGACAGGTTTGGTTTAGGGACACCCAAGTCGCCCAAGTAGCGTCCACTGTACAGTGGATACGGAACATTCGTTATTCGATTTTAGAAAAATACCTTCTGCTGCAGCGTTATCTTGGTTTTCCCCTGTCGATGCCAATCTCTTTTCAGTTCTGGTAGAAACGACCTAACGTCTTGTGTAATGTATGCACTGCATAACGAATGCGTCCAGACTTTTAAGAGCCGAGTACTAAAACTGTTGCTACACAGATACAGGAGCCATCATGAAATAAACGAAATCCTCACGGCGACGTAGCACATATGCACTTCATCGTTGAGAATGTTTGCATGAGGAAGTGTTTGTTTCACTGTTGATAGCGAAATGTGTCTGGGTACAGCCCGCATCTCGTGGTCGTGCGGTAGCGTTCTCGCTTCCCACGCCCGGGTTCCCGGGTTCGATTCCCGGCGGGGTCAGGGATTTTCTCTGCCTCGTGATGGCTGGGTGTTGTGTGCTGTCCTTAGGTTAGTTAGGTTTAAGTAGTTCTAAGTTCTAGGGGACTTATGACCACAGCAGTTGAGTCCCATAGTGCTCAGAGCCATTTTTTTGTCTGGGTACAAGTGCTGTGAGTGAGTATCCATTACACATTCTGGCTTTCTTCAAACTCAGCGCTTTGCGAATGTGGAATCACAGAGATGACGACCAATTTTTCTTTGGTAATCGAAGACAACAGTTTTCGCCTCTGGTGACGTTAAAATGTTCTGTTCCAACACCTCCACTGACGCTCCAGGCGTCAGGAGACTACAGGATGTACAAGGAACACTTTCGCTTCTTGTGTGCAGAAAAATTAAATAGTAGTATAGACATAGACAATCAGATAAATCTCTGTTGAATCAAGGTGCAACAAATTTGTAAATTTGAATTTGCTTGTTAGTGTACACAATGCAGTGAAGTGCAACTGACTTACGTAAGACTTGTGCAGGAAATACATTGGCAATATTTGTATCAGTAACGTAAATGTATTTAGCTATACAGTTGTGTAGTGTGTACTTCCCATCACGACTTTATCTCACTATTTTATTCTCAACTTGTTTTAATTGACGAAATGCAATTACAAATAGTATCTAATTATGAACCTTCATTATAACTAGATATATATCACCATGTACTTAATTGAAAATATTGTATCCAACTTACATAAACTAGCTAAAAAACTGGAAGAGTTAAATGCTAAAAAACTGTGTGAAGATAGCTGTGTAGGTAGAGATGGAAATGAGCGTTTGACGTCATTGGCCGGGAGGCCCCTTACGGGCAGGTCCGGCTGCCTTGGTGTATGTCTTCTTACATTCGACGCCACATTGGGCGAACTGCGCGCCGGATGGGGATGAAACGATGATGAAGACAGCACAACACCGAGGCCCTGAGCGGAGAAAATCCCCGACCCACCCGGGAATCGAACCCGGGTCCCTTAGGACGGTAGTCCGTCACGCTGACCATTCAGCTTTCGGGGCGGACTGGGTAAAGATAGAAGCCAATAAGTGAGAACAACTATCAGTCACCGTAGTGCACGGAAGCGAAGTCGCCATTTCTTTGTTTGAACAAACTGAAGATTGAACCGCATTAATACTCGGACATGCACCATCACAATCAGGTAATAGGTTTGCTGCTTATAAGAATGATGAGTGATCAGTTTTTACGCTCCATTGCCGACAAAGCAAAGGAACAACGGTCGCATTGGGGAAGGAAATCGACCCTTTCGATTATGACTGCCCCGGCGCATCTCTGGAAATATTAGTTCCACCACTGCATTTTCTATTCCATTATACTTATTTACATTTCTTTCTTTACGAGTAGTTTCGCGAGCGGAGGCCCATTCTCAGTTCATGTAGTCAGCCAAGTTGTCCAGCTGTAACCCAAAGAAAATTCTCCCTCTAAAATATTGGACAAGGTTACGGGAAAAAATAGCTCGTGGGATTTGCTTTAAAGCGATGAAAGCTAACACAAAAAAAAGGTTCAAATGGCTCTGAGCCCTATGGGACTTGGTTCAAATGGCTCTGAGCACTATGGGACTTAATTTCTAAGGTCATCAGTCCCCTAGATCTTAGAACTACTTAAACCTAACTTAACCTAAGGACATCACACACATCCATGCACGAGGCAGGATTCGAACCTGCGGCCGTAGCGGTCGCGCGGTTCCAGACTGTAGCGCCTAGAACCGCTCGGCCTCCCCGGCTGGCGAAAGCTAACACAGTAGTCACCCTTCTACCTTGGGCGTATAAAGTTTTTCAGTAGATGCTTCAACGTCTGTTAAATCATACGACGCAAAACCTAAATCTGAATCGCCGTAGTCTGGAACCGCGCGACCGCTACGGTCGCAGGTTCGAATCCTGCCTCGGGCATGGATGTGTGTGATGCCCTTAGGTTAGTTAGGTTTAAGTAGTTCTAAGTTCTAGGGGACTGATGACCTCAGATGTTAAGTCCCATAGTGCTCAGATCCATTTGAACCATTTTGAATCGCCGTACGAGACTTCCAACGGCTGTTTCCTTTTCAAACCATCGCGTCAGCTCTTGCTAGCCTCTGTGCACTGCGACCTTTCCTGCCAGCTCGGGTCACGCGCCGTTGTTCTTAACCGCAGTCGTTAAACTTAACTGCGGAGCAATAAAATGCAGTGTGCAGGGTAGCTGCCGCGACCTACCGCACGACACGACAGCGGCCTGAACAACGCGCGCGTGGCAGACCCACTGAGAAGCTGAGGGGTGCCGCCACGTATAACTTTCACCTAACAGCGCCGTTGTTCCGATACTCCTGGGTGCTAAGGGAGGGCGGCGAGCGAAATGCAACATGCTACATTGTCAACACCAAACAGCGGAGTGCCTGGTAGGACTGTTCATATTTTTAAAAATATATTGTTTTCCGCTTGGCCCCTGACGTAGCCGAGCGTTCGCGATGTACATGGTGGCAAGTCGTGTGACACCTCCTAATACCTCATTTTGCCCGGTGTTGCGCAGCAACTCGACAAGTCGTTGGATGTCTCCTGCAGAAATATTGAGACATGCTGGCTCTATAGCCGTCCACAATTCCGAAAGTGTTGCCGGTCCACGATTTTGTGCA
Source organism: Schistocerca serialis cubense (assembly GCF_023864345.2). Classification (NCBI taxonomy): domain Eukaryota; kingdom Metazoa; phylum Arthropoda; class Insecta; order Orthoptera; family Acrididae; genus Schistocerca; species Schistocerca serialis. The sequence goes on along the minus strand of NC_064647.1, from coordinate 55,240,242 downwards.
CGAACTGAACTCTATTGTGCCCGTCAAGCGGTCAGTTGGATTCATGTCGGGCTATCTGATCGGTCAGATCATTGGCTCGAATTGTCCAGAATATTCTACAAATCAATCGCTAGCAGTCGTGTACGGGTAGTATGGCGCAATCATTAATCAATGGCTCCAAATGGTATCAGAGTAGTCGAACATAACAATTTTCAGTCAATGAGAGGTCCAGTTGGACCAGAGGGAGGTAGCAAAAGGGTATATAGATGTATTAACCAACGCTATTGCTAGATTTGTATCCAATGTTTTTTTTCGTAGGTCGAACAAACCTGACGCACATGTCACAGCAACGCTACACGTTGAGCGAACGTGGCAAAGTAGAACGTGCTGATTAGTTGATGCCAAATCGGGCGAATGAATTTAGAGCAAACGTGCAAAATATGTACATAATTGCTAAAGACTGCTTAAAATTCCTAATATGTAAAATTAGAATCCAATTAAAGCACTTTCTGCGGTTGACATTTGCTAATGTTCCAATCTCGGTAGAAACAGCGGAATCTATCGGCTTGATCCGTCCATCCAAAAGAGTGCAAATGAATAATATGAATTACAAAAGGAAATAGTGAAGCAATTATGTACTACTAAAGAGCTATAGCAACTAGCAGGTTCGGCTGTAGAACAAGTTATTAAATATATATATATATATATATATATATATATATATATATATATATATATATATATATATATATATATTGTTCTCCATGTAGTACACGAAACTGACACAGTCCAATCTCTATACCTTCATGGGGAGTTAACTTTTTTTTTTTTTTACGTTTATTACGCAGTTAAAGATCAGTTGCCTTGCATGTTTGGAAGTAGTTGTACATTAATAGTTTTCATCTTACTATATGATCTTCATTATTAGACACAGATACTGTTCTTCCGCATACGTGCCCCCCGTATAAATCGTCTGTGAGGTTTCATTCGTCAGTACTTACAACTCATCATTCCCCATACGCTACGAAGCGAAAAGTCCACTCACCTAGGCCAACCGCCGAAAACATACTTAACAAATATATCCGAAAACATGCCCCGTCCATCGAAACGCTGGGAAAACCTCAGAATTCACGTAAATAGTTGATTCAGGAATATTTTCTGTTGTAGGTATTTTTTTTCCCCAAAATAACTCGTATCTTTCCTAAGCGCTGTATCTGTTGCGCGGCGCCGGCCGTGGTGGCTGTGCGGTTCTAGGCGCTGCAGTCTGGAACCGAGCGACCGCTACGGTCGCAGGTTCGAATCCTGCCTCGGGCATGGATGTGTGTGATGTCCTTAGGTTAGTTCGGTTTAAGTAGTTCTAAGTTCTAGGGGACTGATGACCTCAGTTGATAAGTCCAATAGTGCTCAGAGCCATTTCTGTTGCGCGTTGACTGCTAACAAATCGCCAGGTGAGAAGCTAAAAGCGTGCGTATGTTGGTCGAAGCTGCTGAGTAGTTTCCGGGAGTGTCTGATAGCTGCGCTGGCACCACGCCAGCGCTGACGTGGTCGCTCGTGCGTGCGTTTACTGCTGTGTGCGTAGGCCTACTGCTGCTGCATGTGTTGGAAGTGCAGGATTTCGGCGCTGTCAATAAAGGTATTGCTCATGTGCAGGCTAAACAGGGAAGCGGCAGATTGCTATATTTGTGAAATAGAAGTGGGGAAAATCCTTCTGGTAAAGAACTTGAGAAGCTATTCAAAATTAACTACTGTATAGAATCGTTTATAACTGTCCAACACCATACCATCACAGAAACAGCCGTTGTCAAGATTTGAAGAGTGAAATACACGTTTATCCGCAGTATGGCGTTGCTGAGATGGGACGTAGCATGGCATCAGCTACTATTTCGACTGTGCACACCCGCGGAAAGCAGCAGTTGGTAACGGTGCAGGTTTGGCCGGGTCCTGAATTAGCATATAGCGACCTTTAGCGGCCGGTTCCCCTGAGGTCGCCCGGACCTGGACCGGTGAGGTTCCCCCTCTCAACGCGCCAGGAAAATCCCCGGTCCCTAGCCCCCAACTCCAAGTACACCGCACCAGTGCTTCCATCTAACCGACCGCATCCACACTACATCCTTGTTAACTAGATGTGCGTCATAATTGTCGATGACGTTCGATCGCGATTGCTGATGTTCCCGCTACAGAATAGCGACCAGTAACAGTAAAATACTGACAATGAGGCGACAGATGTGGTACGGGTCAGACCATTCTGACGTAGCCTTCACGCCCCTCTCCGCCCTCTTGCAATCAATACCTCACTATGATGACCGTATCAAGGCCGGAGGAGAAGTCCTTCACCATCTTGCTTCATATAAACTGTGCTGTTACATAAAGGTGGAGCGTAACGTCCCCATTTGACGGTAAGATTCGCCGTCAGACAGAGCCGTAATGAGACCCAATTTGACTGCTGTAAGCGCACTATTAGCCTAGGCGAGGTGGTTGGTGGGAATACATTCACTTATAAAAATGGAATAGTGTCGATCAGTATTGTCTTAACTCCTGAGCACTGGCAGCGTTAATGGTAGACAATTCTGCTCAGTGCGTCTTGTACAGAAGCAGAAGCAAAACGCGGAACTATCGTTCACCGAAATTCTGCCTGTGTAATCTAAATAATACTTTTAATCGCCGTGTTACCCCGAGATAACATGTACTGTAGCTGAAGTTAAGCTACTCCGACCATCCTCGTGGCCGAAAGTCTGAGAGTGCGCTTAGAAGATTAAAGGTAGCTCCGTCTTCTAAAATACACCGTAACTAAAGGTCCTTGCCATTAGCACTGAAGTGCACACACGTGAACAAAGGTTAAGGAGGGAGTTATGTCGTTCTATTACGTTACTACACAACTCGCAAACTCACATAGTGTAGCGGCACTCTATCTGGAGGCAGCTTGTTCGAACCATGGTGCTCGCAGAAATTTTCGTCGCCACTGGTGATGGGAAGACCGATAGTGGCAGTGTTGCGGTTTATATTGGAAAACCTATCCCTCGTGTCTCATCCAGCGGAAGGTATGTGACTCTGTTGACGATCCTACTGACAAATGGAGATTTTTAAAGCCCCGACGACACCCTTTAAGTATTTTAGCACTCTGTGATTCTACATGACGTGTGAGAGGAAGACGATCATAAACAGCTTTTACGAAGATTCCCAACCTCCGATGTAGTTCACAGGTTTACTAAAGTATGTACTTTCAACGTCAGTTACACATTGAATTCAGTGACAGTGGAAGAATTGTCGGCGTCGAAGAAGATGCAAGCTGAACGAACAGCAACAGCCCAAGTTTCCACGCTACCCAGCGAGCTGCCGCAAAGCAGTTTGACGCACGGCGGCTCAGAAATAGCGACGGCTCAGGGGATTTTAGGCTGCGTGGGCGTCAGTGGCTTCCGCCTGACACGGTTCTGCAGGTGCCTTAGCAGAGCTTAGGTTTCATAATGCCTGGTCGTGTACCCCAGGCACTTACTTGTTGATATTACTGCCAGATCAACCACCGAAATATGCTAACATATGAAATGAATACTGGTGTCGTCAGTAATGTGCCACTGATGTCGTGCACTGTTTCGGGTGTTTCCATAGGGTTCAGATTTTTTTTCTTTTTTCGTACACCAGTGGGCGTTCGTCAATCGACGACGAGGCCACCTAGACGACACGAGAAACTCCACATTCAAGGGCTGTAGAAATGCCGGGACATTCCATTGTTAAGCTAACACCACGAGTTGTTGAATGTGATTCCGAGGTAAGCTGTATTTGAGGATGTAATCTGAGGACTTTGCCTCCTTGGCAGAAGACTGCCAAAGCTCTGCTGGCGTTGGCGGGGCATTACGCTACAACGCCTGCTGTCATTGAATCGCAGTGTGGACTCTGAACTGCTGTGTCGTGTTATTTTCTCTGTGAAACGTTAGATCCGCATGAGCTCTAAAGTATGTCATTCTGTGGCGCAGCGGCGTTCGAACAGTTAAGGGCGTGTTTATTATATGTGGAGAAAATTGTCTAAGACTAGGGTGACAAATTGCTGTATTTTGTTTTGTCAGTAATGCGCTGTCGAGATTCGGAGCGGGCGCATCAAACTTGTTAGAAAAGTATATAGCTCGCCAAAACACACACCTGTGATAAGACACTTGATCTGAAGATCGCCGATTCGAATTCAGTAACAGTCGAGATGTCTTGTCGCAGGGTGTCATGTATTTCCTGAACTGCAACATTATCACTATTGTGCGCTACACTCCAGCCGCCGAAGTGGCACCAAAATAGGAAAATTTGTAAACCAGGCAGTGAACCCACGGAAAATGACAACCTCTTTTCGCCTTGCCTGCGAAATAATCTGAATATTATTTCTACCACTTCCACTCGAATCTGACGTGTCCGCACGAAAAGACGCATGATCGGCAAGAGTACACGAACCGATGAACTGCCATCTGTAGATCTGAATTTGTAATCTTAACTTCGCTCAGAAAGTTTGCTATTTGCTCGTAGGCTATTGTGCGGAAGCGGGACTGCTGTTAGATGTGGTGGTGGGACGTGGTTCAGTTTTTTATTGATTTGTAGTCTCCCTCATAATATAGCTACTGTCACACTCACCTTCAGTGTGCCACAGGTGGCGAGAATTATACCGAAATACAGTGCAGGCGTATCTATTTGGCCCAAAAAAGTGTTTCACCTGTAAATAAAATTGACTAAGATGTATGTAAAACGTCGCTTCAGCTGCTGTTAAGAAATGTTTTAATTTCCATTATTGTTATGTTGGTAAGTTGAGATACCTAGGATAACACAGAGTGCATTGGTACACATGAAAACGTTCTCAGTAGGATGTACGAAACACGCCATGAAAAGCTTCCGTGTATATACTCTACAGAATGATTCCGCATGTCCTTGCGGAGCAGCAGCGCAGGAGTATATTATCCACTCTATACATTGGCACGGAACGTAAATATTCACATAAAAAAAAGGTTTGCATCATCTCGGTTCCGAGAGTTCAGGAAACTGTGCAGAAAATTGGAATAAAGATCAACATAAACATCATTTCGGCCCTTTTATTGCTCATGAAAACGACGCATTTCATGTTGTACCACCATACAGCGAGACCTTCAGAGGTGGTGGTCCAGATTGCAGTACACATCGGTACCTATAATACACAGTAGCACGTCCGCTTGCATTGATGCATACCTGTATTCGTCGTGGCATACTGTCCACAAATTCATCAAGGCACACAGTTGGTGCAGATGGTTCCACTCCTCAGCGGCCTAGATTTCTCAGAGTGGTTGGTGGATCACGTCGCCCATAGACAGCCATTTTCAATCTATCTCAGACATGCTGACCACTCTAGTCGAGTGAGGTCGTCATCCTGAAGGGAATCATTCACAACGTGTGCACGATGGGCCGCGAATTGTCGTCCATGAAGACGAATGCCTCGCCAATATGCTGCCGATATGGTTGCACTATCTGTCGGAGGATGGCATTCAAGCATCGTACAGCCATTACGGCGCCTTCCATGACAACCAGCGGCGTACGTCGGCCCCACATAATGCCACCCGAAACTAGCAGGGAACCTCCACGTTGCTGCACTCGCCGGACATTGTGTCTAAGGCGTTCAGCCTGACCGGGTTGCCTCCAAACACGTCTCCGACGATTTTTTGATTGAAGGCATCTGCGACACTCATAGGTGAAGAGAACATGATGCCAGCCCTGAGCGGTCCATTCGAAATGTTGTTGGGCCCATCTATACCGCGCTGGTTGCAAAGATGGATCTCGCCATGGACGTCGGGAGTGAAGCTGTGCATCACACAGACTATTGCGCATAGTTTGAATCGCAACACGACGTCCTGTGGCTGCACGAAAAGCATTATTCAATATGGTGGAGTTGTGAGGGTTCCACCGAGCAGCCATAATCCGTAGGTAGCGATCATCACTGCAGTAGTAGCCCGTGGGCGGCCTGAGCGGGGCATGTCATCGACAGTTCCTGTCTCTCTGTATCTCCCCCATGTCCAACAATATCGCGTTGGTTCACTCCTAGATAACCTGGACACTTCCCTTGTTGAGAGCCCTTCCTGGCACAAACTAACAATCGCGATCGAACCGCGGTATTGACCGTCTAGGCAAGGTTAAACTAGAGACAACACGAGCCGTGTAACTCCTTCCCGACTGGAACTGATCGGCTGTCGGACCCCCTCCGTCTAATGGCGCTGCTCATGCATGGTTGTTTACATCTTCGGGCGGGTTTAGTGACGTTTCTGAATAGTCAAAGGGACTGTGTCTGATACAATATCCACAGTCGACGTCGATCTTCAGGAGTTCGGGGAACTGGGACGATGCAGACCTTTTTTTGATGTGTGTATTTTCTGGTATGTGGGTACGGCTTCATTCCATTACCCTCGTTTTGCTTTTGTTGATGTTCATCTCATATCCTCCTTTCAAGACACTGTCCATTTCCGTTCAGAGACAGCAAAGGACTTGGAAAAGCAGTTGAACGGAATGCATAGTATCTTGAAAGGAGGATATAAGATGAACATCATCAAAAGCAATACGAGGATAATGGAATGTAGTCGAATTAAGTCGGGTGATGCTGAAGGAATTAGATTAGGAAATGAGACACTTAAAGTGGTAAAGGAGTTTTGCTATTTGGGGAGCAAAATAACTGATGATGGTCGAAGTAGAGAGGATATCAAATGTAGATTGGCAATGGCAAGGAAAGAGTTTCTGAAGAAGAGAAATTTGTTAACATCGAGTATTGATTTAAGTGTCAGGAAGTCGTTTCCGAAAGTATTTGTATGGAGAGTAGCCATGTATGGAAGTGAAACATGGACGATAAATAGTTTGGACAAGAAGAGAATAGAAGCTTTTGAAATGTGGTGCTACAGAAGAATGCTGAAGATTAGATGGATAGATCACATAACTAATGAGGAAGTATTGAATAGGATTGGGGAGAAGTTTGTGGCACAACTTAACTAGAAGAAGGGATCGGTTCGTAGGACACGTTCTGAGGCATCAAGATATCACCAATTTAGCATTGGAGGGCAGCGTGGAGGGTAAAAATCGTACAGGGAGACCAAGAGATGAATACACTAAGCAGATTCTGAAGGATGTAGGTTGCAGTAAGTACTGGGAAATGAAGAAGCTTGCACAGGATAGAGTAGCATGGAGAGCTGCATCAAACCAGTCTCAGGACTGAAGACAACAACAACAACAACAACAACGAGTACGGCTTGTGACGTCACCGCGACGCCTGCACAGCAGCCCAGCGGTCGCGGGCGCTCAGTGCATCCGTTTTGCTACCGGACAACTGTATTGCGACATGGTTCCAAATACAAAGTATTGTATCACACCGGCATTCTGGCAGAGATATCAATGTCATCTGTGCAAACGACCAGATTTGTTATTTGCATTAGCGGTTGGGTTGGTGGTTGTGTGCGTGGGGACGTCTTACGTAGGCGAGGGGGAGGCGGTGAACTGTGCCCCGTCAGATAAGACGAGCCTGCACGACGCGTTGCGCAAGAGCACGTAGGCGCGACGTGTCTGCGATAGCAGTCGGCAGCGGCAGCGGTGCTGGCCCAGCCGTATTATTAGCCCTCCACGACCTTGCCCGGGGTCACGGCTTGTGACGTCACCGTGGCCACCTGCACAGCATTCTAGCGGCCGGGAGCGCTCACGTGCATCCGTTGTACTAACCGATACGTGTATTCAGATGTGGTTTTCAATAATGCCCGACATTTACCCTGCACCTCAGCTAATCTTATTATTGACAGATAAAAAGTGAAAGTTACTGAAATATGACAGTAGCCTTGAATATTTAACGCTTTCCTCGGGCAGTGCCTCCAACATACGATACGTACCTTCGTATCAAGCGTTTACGGAGGTAGAAATTGCATTTTAAATTAACCAAGGCATAAGAGTTAATCGAATCACATTACTAACTCTTCAGTAGCGGTATCTGTTACTTAAAATTACGTGTCGTTTTCAGAACCAGGGCGTCTACGGCGTGACTAAGTACATAAGTTTGCTAGCGTAATGTTGGTCGTGACCGGAACAAAATACCAGCTATCAGGGGTATAATATTAATTAGTGAAATGTTGTGTTATTTCAGTATACAAAAATAAGAAAAAAAAAGAGAATTACATTTCCGTGTATGTTGGGAATGTGTCATATATGCAGGCCTAGAGCGTGATAATCCAGCAAACACCGTCCCCCACCCCCACAAAAAAAAAAAACAAAAACGAAAAAAACCCAGATATATGTTGGCTGTGCCGAGATCGTCTGTAGCGTAGTCTGTGGTCAGGGTTAGGTTCGAAGGTAAAAATTTGATTAGGAGGGTAGTTGTCGAAGTCAACAATGGCAATGTGAAGTAAAGTTAATGGCAACAGATTCATCTGTAGTGTAGCCTGTTGTGTAATTACAGTCTGTTTGATGCACTTGAAACAAAAACTATTAGGCATGTTCAAAAAGTTCTGTATTACACAATAGACAAGTTTCCAACAAAAAAAGTTATGTACGTAAAACACAGTGTGTGAGGTATGATTGCTGTGTTACTTGCGCCAGTCAGTGGATCCATTTTAACATCTTGGGCATTGTGCAGATAAGAAAACTGTTGATTATTGCAGCTGAAGTGGCTAGTCTGGTGTCAAATAAAAAGAAAATTGTACCGAACTTCCCTCATGGTGGCTGTGGGAAAAAGGGATGGGGGATTCAGAGAATATGCCAGAATTCTTCTTAGAGTGCATCTGTAGTAGCTGTCAACCCCCTTCATTATTTAGAGACAGAATGTATGGATTTTGTTTCAGCTTCTGTTACAAAACATTTCAGTACCTCTGTGACTTTTCACATGATGCACTGTAACGGCTGATTAAATTTTCACTATTGTCTTTTGACATATCCACATTACTAGAATACAATTAGTCACGTACAGTTAAATTGTTCGACATAGCCTTCATCACCATAGCATTCAGGTAGTTCGCAAGAGGAGACAGAGTAAGTTTGCATGCACCAATTGTGAAAACTGTTTCATTAACGGACAGCTTTTGTCTGTCTGTCTTACACACACACACACACACACACACACACACACACACTTTAAATCTAATAACATAATGAAAAGTATATATAAGATTCTTGTGCCGTGCTGGAAGTAAACAGAATAGTTTGCAATCTTTCAGTTATTGATGTAACCTGAAAATAGCAGAGAAGTATCTGTACACATCCTGCTTCTGGCCCAAACCAAATAAACCTGTTGGAAGCGAATTGAGAGTGCTAAATTTTAAACCCTCAAACCTTTAGTTTTTGATTATTACTTTGGTATGATAAGTTGTTTTCAAACAATGTTTATGCCTTCAGCAGCTATTTCCTCAGTGATTCGTTTGTGACAGTGTTTTCTGACAAAGTAGTGTTTCTGCTGTTGCAGGATACCCAGGTGTGGCGATGAGCGTGAGTGCAGGTGGAGCGGGCTCTCCGCTGGGTCCACGCACCAACACTCCTCCAGAGTCTGCAGCTGCCACGGCGGGCAGTGGTGCTGGAGCCGCTGCCCCTGGACAGTCCCCCATGGCTGCTCTCATGTCAGTGGCAGACAACTTGCCACCCGGATCTCCGCGCTCTGCAGGAGGCAGCCCTCCGGGGCCACCACGCTCTGCTTCCAGGGGTTCCCAGCATTCTCCCAACTCCTCAGGTAAGTTGTCATTTCTTTCTTTGTAACATATGTACAACCTGTACCACTGAGACAATGTCCTCATTTTTACTATTGAACTTCAGAGAGAATTGGTGATAAAACCGTCAGAGTTGTTAGGCCGTGTCAAATTCCTCTTGTAACTTCTTTGCTACTCGATGTCTTGATCCCAGTGCAGTTTAGAGTTCCACTGGTCAATCCTTGTGTGGTAATACTTCAATTGATCGCAGTTCTGAATATTGTGTTGCACTTCACTAAGTTTTTGTTCAGTTGTGCTGCTTTTCATTATTTTTATATGGGTTTTTGTCCATATGTCAACAGTTTCCATAATATTCCAATGTAGTGTCTTGCTGGTCAGTGTCACCAAGCTGCCTACCATTTCAAATGTTAACTTTGACTACATTTATTACTCACCCTGGCAATAAAGTTACTACGCATACATTATTCTTACTGTCAGTCTTATCTCCACTCTGGTGGCACGTTACTCGCCCGTCAGATGCTCTGGCAGTTCTACGTTCAGCCTCACGTCTTAAACCACCGAGCTGCGACACTGCTTATATGGTGGCAATCTGAAGAGTAAACATCCGAGCTCTACTAGTGACACTTCATTCTCGTTAGTTCTGTTGACTTTAAAGTGTGGCCACAACTGACACGACACTTACATACATGAAAGAAACGATCATAATCTAGTAGCATGGACAGGTGCAATCTGTGGGATATCGAAAACTTAATTCATTTTTCCACAAGAGCCCAGTCATTGCTCCATCCCATCCCATCCCTCTATAGGTTCGAGAAGGAAGATAAGTTCTCTCTCTCGTGTGCACGCATCAGGAGGTACATTTAAGATTGAGTTTTGGAAGTATATAGCTGCCTTCACCTAGTTTCGATTTTTCTTGTAAAATAGGCCCTCCAACGGATGTCTCAGGTTCCACGGGGAGTCGCCGTAGCTCTGGCAGCCGGACGGTGAGCTCGACCACAGTGACCACGTCCAGCGAAGCGGACGGTGCGGGTGCCGGCACGGGTAGTGGCGGAGCCGCTACAGGGCACGACGGAAATTCTGCCGCGGCCTCGGGACCCGGACAGACGCCGGCGGGGACCGGCGGCAGTGCGGCGGGGACCGGCGGCAGCTCTGCCACGACACTGAAGTGTACGCTGTGTCAGGAGAGGCTTGAAGACACGCACTTTGTGCAGTGTCCTTCTGTTCCACAGCACAAGTTCTGTTTCCCGTGCAGCAGAGAGTCCATCAAGAGGCAGGGTGCAGGTGCTGAGGTAAGTGCTAGTACTTCCCAGCAGTGCCCATTTATATGTACGTGGAACAGCTTATTGCTTGTATTTATATGCTCAGACCTTGCTGTAGCTTGGCTTAACATATTTAATATTATGACCCTTTAGGCTTGCCCAGTGGATGTATTCAGTGTTTCCTGGGTCTGCTGCCAGATCAAGTTTTGTAAATCCTCACAATATTTCATCAAAGCAGCTCTGAGGCATTCTCAGGTGGTGACTGCCGGTTACTGCTAGTAAGTAACAACTCACTCTTGCTACCGAACCGGCAATATGTGGCAGCCACCACCTGGTGGTGTTGAGCGGGTGCTTTGGTGAACTGTTGTGGGATTTAGAAAGCGAGATTCGTCAACAGACCTGAGAGATGTGTATTGAATTGTTATTGTATGGCTTCAAAGACACTGACTTTCAATGAATGTGATAATTTTTTGCATATTTCTGTTGAAAGTGCACTTATTACTTGCAGTTTTCCAATTTCAAAAGTTTGTTTACAGGATACGTATAATACTGTTGAAAACTTTCACAATATTACAAGTAAAATTTGATTTCATTTGTACTGAACATGGTATCCCACAGCCAACTGAAACAGTAAAATTGACAAAATTCAGATGTCAGATATTTTTCTTTCAATGATGGTATATGGTTCTGCTCTCATGAAATGGGATCCACCCAATTTGCTATGCCACATAAATACAGTTTCCCAATATTTCAATCACAGCTTAACAGACATGCGATATTTATCACATTAGAAAATTTTGGGAAGGGGTGTGAACATTCAGTTCATCAAACTGACATTTTATGCCTCACTCTATTCTTTATTTCCCTCGTTATTTCTTGTACTTTCTTGTGATAAGAGTTAAGTCAAAGGCTTTGATCAGTTATGTGGGAAACTTTTGACAAACCCTGTAAACAATGGGGCAACTGTAGTTCATGATTAGTTGTGATTTTTCCCCCTACAGATAGCTAAGCCACAGCTCAGTCTGGCACACAGCCAGGTTTTGTTTTAGTTTCATGTTCATTGGTTTTGCCAAATCACAGCAAAACTGTTAATATATGCACCAAAATGTTATGTTACAGAGGCCATTAACATTATGTCACTAGATGAAGCTGACAACTACTATCAAATATTCAACTTGACCCCTTTCTTGTGCTGTTATTTAATCTCGGATATGTAACAACTGGAGAAGCCACATTGACTGTCTCAGTAAAGGCTTCATTAAAATTAAAGGAAGGAGACTTGTTAGGATTGTGTTTGCAATGACATACTGCTCAGTTCTTGATTGTAAAAAAAAACATTGTCGTTAATAAAGACAACCACTCATCTTGTAAAGGAAGTGTATAGCAGCTAGGTGAGGTAACCATTTTTTATCTTCTTCTTTCTGTGTCTGTCTACAACTCTGAGCTACCTGTATTTGTTGAAAATTTTGTAATTTGTCTGTGCTCATTGCTCGTAGACTTCTGAGGTGACACAATGTATTTTCATTATACTCACTCTCATGGCAGATTTTCTTTTAAATTAAGTGTAGTCAGCTCAGAATGTTTTGTTGAAAAATCAAAATTGCCTTCACACAACAGAACAAACCATGAAAGAACAAAAAACCATAACTTCAATATTACCAAATGAAAGTGCTGGCAGGTCGACAGACACACAAACAAACACAAACATACACACAAAATTCAAGCTTTCGCAACAAAGTGTTGCCTCATCAGGAAAGGATGAGGCAACAGTTTGTTGCGAAAGCTTGAATTTTGTGTGTATGTTTGTGTTTGTTTGTGTGCCTGTCGACCTGCCAGCACTTTCATTTGGTAAGTCACATCATCTTTGTTTTTAGATATATATTTCCTACGTGGAATGTTTCCCTCTATTATAACTTCAATATTAGTAATGTATAACATTTTGGCCAGTGAAAATTGTTTGTGGTGCTCGGCCCTGTATGTATGTATGTATGTATTCCTTCTCTGTGCAAGAATGAAATTCGGACTACGAAAAGTGACTGTCACTCGTCTATCTGTGCTATGCACTCTTCCTCACACACTTCCTTGGGTGCACTATAAAACAATTAGCTGCCCATTATAACAACTTTGTCATACTTGTAACAACATGTGTTACATACTGGTACATTAGAATAAAATTTGGTGATATATCCATAACTGATATCAGTTGATGCGACACATGTCCGAATGGAAAGACCTCTTAAAATTCACTTAATTGGCATCTGTGTTCACAGGTATACTGCCCGAGTGGTGAAAAGTGCCCACTGGCTAACTCGAATGTGCCGTGGGCATTCATGCAAGGAGAGATTGCTACAATCCTGGGTGAGGAGTTCAAGACGAAGAAGGAGACCTAGGGGTACGTCCAGATGCAGAGGGTCAGAACGAGTCGTCGCTAGTCGTTAGCCTCGGCAGGGGCACGAAGGGGGGGCGGCAGCGCCTGTGCCTGCGGAGAACACCCCCGCTGCCTTCTTACTGCGGCTGGCCAGAAGGGGCCTGAGGAGAGCCCTCCCTTGTCTTTTTGGTCTAACGCTGCGGCCCCCCTTCCCTGAGAGAGTGGAGGGGGTACACCTCTATTGTTTGTCTGGTCACTGGAGAAATAATGGGCTGTCACAGAATGGCAGTGTGTCATACTTAACCCCGAAGCTGAGACCTTTTCTAAAAGCAACAAACAAGTAAATCTGCTGATGGAAACAATGTTGGTGATATATTCTCTGAGACCGTTTGTCAAACTGTCTTGCCATTTAGCTGTTCTCAGTGACCATTTTGTGTATATAGAATAACCTTCCACGGTGCGGAAGGGTGTATTTGGAGTCTTCTTGGGAAGGTATTAAGAATTTTCCTGAAATTGTACTGCTGTTCAGAAGTTTTGATAGCAGTTTTTGATTTAATTTGCACGGTGAGAATTACGTCCTCTGAGACTTTTGTCAGAATTGTTTTTAGTCGGACTGACTGTATTAGCAGCGCTTGTATCTAGTAGGGACAACAAACAAATATTATGTATATAGTATAAAAATCAGTCATTAATAAACATATTAATATTCATAATAATAAGAATAACAACTGATACCTTTTTCTGAATGTAAATACGCAGTTTACAGTGCTTTGTGTATTACACATTACACTTAATGTGATGTATTTATGCGAGGGACATGCCACGGATTCACTGCTCGTGCAGTACCAGGTAGAGGGGACTGTTTTACCCCTCGCAGAATCTGTTCCACTTTTATTGATCTTTATATTGAGCTGCGTAATTGTGCTAGCCGCATTACGGAGTTTTTCTGTGCACAAAAGTACACATCATGGGGAGTCGTTACAGTGTTTATAAATATATCATTTATTGTAAATAAATGAACTGTACATAGTATATATTAATTTCCCTTTATATAGTGTTGCATTGAACTGTTGTAGACTTTTTTAAAATTAAGGCTAACTTGTAGATCTTACACAGTTAAATTTTAACTGTAACATTTCATGAAAAAGGACTGGAAAGTTTGTTTTTTCCCGAAATGATTCCTAGGTACAAACAGTGATAAACTCTTTTTGACTCTTAGTTTTTAGCACTAAGCTACTTACTAAGTTTAGGAGTGATTTTTTAACTTGTTTACAAATTAGGTGTGTATTCATCTTTTTGTATACAAACTAATATGTGCTGGACAAATGTATTAGTTCAGCTACTCTTTTGGATTTGAAGGACTGAAATAAAGAGTGACAGTGTTCAAAACAGGGTTGCACAATATTTTTGTGGTTTTTTTTTTGTGTGTGGATGTTGTAGCATTTGAGAGTAATTTTGTTGAATTGACTGTGGTTGAATGCATGTGTGTCAAGCCTTGTTTTATTGTCTGATCTTCGTGAAGTCTCAGCTACATACCTTGTTTTACTTTTGTCGATTGTGTATCATATGTGGATTGTGATGTGCTGTTGATGTTCATTTGACATGTGAGGCTGCCCATTTCGAATGATTTTTATATTATGTTATGTCTCCATTTATGGCTTCAGTACTCTTGTCTCTTCACCGCTTGCAGGCCTGTTATTGTGATGATCATGTTACCTATAGAATCAGAATAACTCTACTGCTGTTAATAAGAGAATGTTCTAAAATATTTACGTATAGGAAAGGATGGCAATTTTATGCAGTTCTGATAATGGCTGCAGATAATTAATTTTATAGATGAGTTTTCAAATGCTTTTAAAATTGTCTTCAGTGATGTATGTGTATGAATGGATAAGAAACTCCTGTTTTCTGTTGTTACTAATATGTGCTGCACATTTTATGTGGAGAGGTTCAGTTTTTTACATAATACATATTATCACGTTGTTTTGTTTTGTATAACCTTTTCACAATAAAAAATAGTCATTGCCAGACTGTACAGTGAAGTACTGTAGACTAAAAGTAATTATCACATGCAAAATGTAGGTATCTTTCACACCAGACTTAAATAGCCAGTGTACATCAATATGTTTCAAATGTTGAAATAAAGAGATTAGTTGTTTGAGGCAATTCCACAATCTTTGGTTGGTCAAATGAGCCAGTTGATGAAGGGAATAGATCCTGAGGTTATCTCGAGTTCTACAGCTGTGTTAGCCCAGTATTCTCTTTCTTTGCTGCAGTACAGTGGACCAGAAGCATCAGAAAATGAGTCTGGCAGCTTAATAGAATTTTTTGCTGTTTGATCGCAGGCAGTCACTGACTGCTTATATGATAAGTTTTCTCACAATATGGCAGACCATTGCTGCCACATTATCAGGAGTATTTTGCTTTTTTTTCTGCAGCAATGATTTGTTTTGTTTTTAACTTCCTGTAGCTTTTGCAGTCATCAGCCACCCTTTATTGTGTAGTAGATAACCTTCTTACCCTAGTCAATGCCTGGACTGCAATGTCCTATAAAGGAACTCCAAAACTCGCTGGTGTGTTTTAACAATTAATCAGAATTTGATTAAAACCCTTGTGTAGTAAGACAAATTTTACTAGCAAAACTTAGTACTAATAGTGTCTCTAATGAAAGGTAGTTTTGCAGCAAAACTATCTCTATTGTATAACAAGTATCTTTGTAAAAAGGTAAAGTTTTTTTTGGTCAGTGATAGCTCAGATGGACTATTTTTAATTATAATTGTTACTGAAATGATGAATTAACTTAGATGTTCCTTTTTGCCTTGTACAAATAAATATGTTTGCTGTAATACAGCTTGAGTTGAAGTATATAAATGGTGTGATAAATATGACTTCTAGCTTCTAAAGCATAGCCATCTAATTCACTAACAGCTTGTGAAAAACAAAAACACACACACACACACACACACACACACACACACACACACAATTTATCCTTTCATTCGCTACTTTGGAAACTTGTGGTAATCACACATTGTTACGCTGGGTCAATCAGCCTCCATACCTGAGCAGTTACGTTGGGTCATTCTGCTATGCAGAGGGCCTGGGTTCAGGTTCCAGTTCTGACAGGGATGGTTTCCAGGATGGGAGAACTGGAATGAGAGCACTCAGCCACGTGAAGCGAGCTGAGGTGCCGTTTGATAGAAAAGTAGTGGCTCAGGAAGTTGACAATGGCGAGGAGAGTGGTGTGCTTACCATAGGACCCTCCATACTGCATTTAAATGATGTCACAGCCAGAGGATGACATGTTAGCCTGTTCACGTGGCGGAATCTTCAGGGCCTGTAGTTCTTTTTTGGGCTGGGTTGACAATTCCATTTTTCTGCACGCAGTGTTGATCTGTTTGAAATCAAGACAGCAATAACCATCTTTTGTGGGTTTTGAAAAATGGTAGTGAAAAATGTGATTTGGCTCTGGCAGACTTGTGCGAACTACACCTTCTAAAAGATCACACACACACACACACACACACACACACACACACACACACACACACACACACACACAAATTCAGTAGCAGTAGAGGATTAACTTTAGGAATATATTCTGCTGCATGAATTTTGGAACCAATTAGAAACAGCGCTCACTGTTCTATTCACTCTGTGGACAGTGATCATTGCAAGCAGTAAATGATTTAGTAGTCCTTCCATCACTATAATGGTACACACTACAGTTGACTGACACAATGACTGAAGTCCAAGAAATTGTTTCAGTGCTGTTAAATGATGTTATTACAGTATGTGCAGCATGAATTGCTACGAATAATTTATAATTCTAAATTTATTTCTGAACTGGGTTAGGAATCTGTGTGAGAGTACTGTACTCTACTTCAAATGACCTAGAAGCTATTTAGCAGAAGGAGACTGTGGAAGGAGAAGTGATTTGCATTGAAACCTTAACTTATCATCAGGAGACTAACTTGGAAATTGATTGTGCCAAATTGCAGGAGAGAGTAAGACACTAGTGTGTAGTCACAGTATGGCATATTACTGTGCTGAAAGTGAAAAAAAAAGACAATGAACTACTGTTCAGGTGGTGGTGTTATGCAGCACTTTCCTAAAAAAAATTATGAAAGAAGTATAGTCTAAAGAAATTGTGGTATCCTCCTTCCTTTGTAACTTTTTACTGTATGCCCTTTGCTACAAAAAACACTCCGGTGTTCAATTTCGATCCTACACATCCGGTTCCTTTTGTTGCCCTGTGCCTTTGGGGTTAGTGGCATTCAAAATCATGAAACTCCTCATTTTTGCCTGCTGGTACTAAGTTTCCTTTCTACTTGGATATCCTATTACATTAGCCACTTCTGTGCCAGGATGGCATTGGAATAGATCCCTCCTCCCCAATTTCACGAAAGTGTGACACTGAAGTGAAGCTCATATGTCCTGAGCTTATTAGATTGTGCTGAAGAGTGGTTGAAATGTGCATGCAGTGGAAGTAAGGTTATTACTTCCATGCCAGAAACTCATTTTCTGATACCAGTAGCATAGATGGCGGGCAGAATTGTTGCAGGTGGTCAGTCGGGGCATTGCTTGCTGTACTGCTTCTCTGGAACCTGTGTATCACGTCTACTTTGTCTTTAGTTATTAAACTTCTGCTGGCCATACTGCGTAGTAAAAAAAGTACTGAACACAGTAGCTGAGGTTTCCTGGTGGGGCACTGGTAGTATTACTTATTTGAAAGCAAATGAGATTCTCTAAGGTTTGAAGATACAAGTTATTTGTAGGCCAGTTTCATAAGAGTAGGCTATGTACATAAAATTCATTGTCGTATGTGGTAGACTCAGCTGTGATGAACCTGAAACACCATTTGAGAGACAGGATCTGCAAGCCTGTTTCTCGGTCTGAATGTGCTGATTTTTATCTTAGACAATCTGTTTGCTTTAGAAGGCTGCATTAGGGAATAATGTCTAAAATGTAATATTAGTACAGTACGGTAGAGAAGTTGTGTACACATGAAGCCTGTGTTTATTGTTTTTTGATGCTTGTAACCATACTTGACATGCTGCAGAAGAAATTATATGCTCATGAAATAAAATATTTTTTGGTGTTTACAATAATGATTTGCATTATTTGTGTTTCCCCATCCATGTCTGGTGTGTGTTAATCTCGAAGCAATTTTACTTCTGGATTATTCGACAAAGAAAGATGGTGATAAAAAATCTTGTATGCTAAAGTCACCAATTGCTGTGAGGCTTGATTTATTTTTCCCTTATATGTAAATGACCACCCTTCCTTTATTCCTACTGTACCTTTGTGTGTGTGTGTGTGTGTGTGTGTGTGTGTGTGTGTGTGTGTGTGATTGGGGGGGGGGGGGCTCCTACTGTACCTTTGTGTGAGTGTGTGTGGGTATTTGGGGGGGGGGGGGGGGGGGTGTTACAATGTGAACATTTCCCAGAAAATATTTTTGTGTGCTATTGTA
This sequence comes from Schistocerca serialis cubense, assembly GCF_023864345.2. Taxonomy (NCBI): domain Eukaryota; kingdom Metazoa; phylum Arthropoda; class Insecta; order Orthoptera; family Acrididae; genus Schistocerca; species Schistocerca serialis. The sequence continues at coordinate 55,221,510 of NC_064647.1, read as the reverse complement.
TTGCTTGGTCATCTTAACTGTTAAGAGCAGTTGCAGTTCTATTAATACAGAGCTTATTTCCATGTGGATAACGTTCGTAATTGTTTTCCTTTTGTCTTTTTATTAAAGGTTTGCTGCAGGTGAAAATTGGCCTGCACTAATTTGACTACATTAGTAAAAAGGACTGATACCAGTCTTTCAGTGCTAATTCATTCGTGTATGTATTGGACTCACTGTTATAGAACTTCAGTATACATGAAACCGTGCAATATTCTAATATGTATGGAGACAAAAATTGAATAGCAAAGACAACCAGACTGTCAGCTATGGCAGAGGTTTTCCTCAGCTTTGATAACAGATTCTAGTGTGTTGAGAATTGACCAGTTCATTATACACTGAAGCTTTACAATGCGCAATGTTATTTTAAAGTAGACTTGAGATTGCTGTTTTTGATGCATTTTTGCAACTTTTTTGTACTCTGTTTAAGAATTCTTTGGCTTACAAATTATAGGTACCATTATAACTTCGTATGATGTTTTCTCTTTGCTACAAATTGTCGGCTTTAAGCTATTATTATTTTTTTTAACTGATACACAGATGTTATTTTTATGGTGGTAAACAGAATTTGTTTGGTCGTGCTGATTATTTTGGAGGTGTGCTGATCAGTACGCCCTTTCTTTTTCCTTAGCTTTTCCTGTAACCACATGGGGTTGGCACATTATTTTTTGGGTTTAGTAATGGTAGAGCTTTCACCAGCTCTTTCTCATCCTCAGGACAGAATTTGTTTATACTGTGTGTGTGCATCTGGTGTTATCCTGTGCAAAAAATGTTTTTAATTTTTCTAAATGTTTTTGAATCATGTAATAGTTACATGCTATTCTTCTAGTTACACCTAAACAGCACACTCAGGCTGGTTGGCACAGCAGGCCCCATTTTTAATCCAACAGATGGATACCATACATCAAGCCTGCAGCAGTGTATTACTGTGGTGGTCTGGCCAGTACTTGCTTTGGGGTGTGAAAGGTCAGCACCACTGGCAGATGCAATACCAACAACAAAATGGTGACAAAAACATGAAAAAGTGTTTGTGTTCACTTGTCTTCACATCTGATAGGTCTTTTGCCTTCCGGGTACAGGAAATCTGTGGCTGATTCACATCGTTTACGAATATTATCACTCTTTCCTGCCTAATAAAGGAACTAATAGTTTGTCACCTTGTAATTTTACTTGAAGGACATACGCCACACACAACATTTTCTCTGTTTTGGCTGTGAGCAGAACTATTATTTATTATACCTATGAAGTACTTTGAACAAATGTTATAAGACATTGAACTGTTTACACTATTTTGAGGTTAGGAAGTGTGGCTTACATCAAAACAAAGTTTCGAATGGAAAACAGTCAATGAACAAACTTAACTTATTTTTATCTGTATGTTGAGTGCAATTAACACTACATGAGCAGTCAAGTATTTTAAAACGCATTACCCAAAACTGTATTTTAAGGAATGAGTCTTACATACACAGTTTAGCATTATTTCCAGTAATATGAAACTGACCTATAATTGTGGAAACTAAAATGAATTGTATGTCCAAATATCACTGTGATCCATAAAACAGCTGTCTTTAAATTGTGCTGCTTGACATTGTGGATAAATAGTGTATAATTTAAGATAAAATTGTTTTGTGATTCTTGTTTGCAGTTTTGATTTTTCAGTGACAGAATCAGTTATATTAAATTTGCTAAATCATGTAAATAATTTGCTAACTCAACATGTTATTGCAATAAAAGGAAAGAGAAGAAAGACTGTTACAAATCACACAAACTTGTGAACATGGTAATTTGTTTAACAATACGAATTAGTATAAATTGCTACTCACCACGTGGAGAAAGTGTTAAACAGAAGACAGGCCCATTTAAAAGTAGAAGTTAAACAGTTTTTTTAGCTGTTGGGCAGAGTCATTGGTCACACACAGCAGCTCTTGCAATCCCTAGACCACAGCACCTGGAAATGATAGTGGCCCTGTGTGTGTGTGTGTGTGTGTGTGTGTGTGTGTGTGTGTGTGTGTGTGTGTGTGTTTCTTCACTTGAAATGAAACATCCAGCAGGTAAACATGCCTGTCTGCTGTTTTATTAGTAATTTATCTTGAACTGTGTTGTTACTGTATCTCATATTTCCCAGCATTTCATTTCGCACAGGGATGTGTCTCTTGGTTTAGTGAATTTTGATGACATGTGCTTTCTTCAAAATTTGTGTATATTTTGAATTTTATTTGTGAGCAGTTTTAAGCAAGAAATATAGAACTCGAGATGAATGATAATGGTGTACAGCTTTTGTTGTGTGTCAATCAAATGGAAAGGAGACTCCACATGGTTGTGTTAAGGGATGGGAAAAAGAAAATTTGTTCAGTGAAGGAAAAAAAAAGAGAGATAGTGTATTGTGGTTATATAAGGTAGATAGAGTGTATTGTGGTTAATAAGGTTACAAAGACAATAACAACACTGGACGTATTTCTTAAGATTATATAGACTTTGTGAACTTTTACTATCTTGAAAAATGTCATAAGAGGTAAAAGGGAAGCAAGTATGTTATGTTTTGTGCCAAGGTGATGTAAATGTGTTAAAGTGGTAACAATGAAAAACTCATAATTTTTATATGGGGATGGCGGGATGTAGTTATCACGCAGTTGCATTTGTTGGCAAGTTTGTACTGTATCAGAATGGCAAGAACATTGCTTCTGTTGATTAATTAATATTGGTGGAGATGTTGTTGGAACAGGCATTGAGACAAAGTAAACAAGGAAAATTGGTGTTGGATAGCAACTACACCCAGTTATTTGGGGGGGGGGGGGGGGGGGAACAAAAAAGAAAACCAACTAAAATTATATGGATTTACAGCAGAGTTGTGTGTTTTGAAACTATGTCCAATGAAATGTGGAATTATCTAGTTGGCACAGTGATTGGTTTCTTATGCTGACAACCCAAATCTGAAGGACTGTGGTTAAATAGGCTGCTATAATTGTCATTCCGATCTCAGAATTATTAGAAGAGCAATGGCTTCATTTTCAATGTTCATAATTAAGATTGTTTGTGGGTTTGTTGAAGGACGTCTACATTGATCAACCAGAACATTATGACGTATGCAATAGCCGGTATGTCCACTTTTAGCTGGGATAACAGTGGTGACACATCAAGGTGTGGACGTAATGAGGCCTTGGTAGGTCACTGGATGGAGCTACCACCACATGTGCACACAGAAGTCACCCAATTCCAGGGGGTGATAGCTTTGACACAACATTCATATGTGTTCGATCAGGTTCAGATCTGGCGAGTTGGAATTTGCCACTGTAGTCCTCAAGCCACTCTATCACACTCCTGGCTTTGTGACACGGTGCATTATCTTGTTGAAAAATATCACTGCCATGTGGAAACATGGTCCTTGTGAAGTGGTGCACGTAGTCTAAACCAGTGTATCATACTCCTTGACCATCACGTTGCCTTGCACGAGCTCGACTGGACCCACGGATGCCCACACGAATGTTCCCCAGAGCATAATGGAGCCACCGCCAGCTTGTCTCCGTACTGCAGTACAGATGTCAAGGAGTTGTTCCCCTGGAAAATGACGGATTCACGCCCTCCCATCAGCTTGATGGAGGAGGTATTGGGATTCACCAGACCATCCAATACTTTGCCACAGCACCAGCTTTGCCACAGCAGTAGTGTCCAGTGCCCTCATTCCAGTCATGGTTACTGATGTTGTTGTGTTAACATTGACACAGGCTCGGATCAGTGACTGCAGAGGCCCATCGTTAGGAGCGTTTGGTGCACTGTGTGCACTCACACACTTGTACTCTGCCAAGCATTAAAATCTGATGTTAGTTTAGCCACAGTCCACTGCCTGTCCTGTTTACCAGTCTGCCTAGCCTGTGTGTGACATCTGACATCGGTAATGAGGGGCGGTTGCCCAACCTCACAACATCTGGATGTGGGTTCCCTTTTGTTTCATCACACACACCACAGCACTCCTTTAACACTCAACAAGTTATGCAGTTTCCGAAATGCTCGTGCCTTGTTTCTGGGCGACCACAATCTGCCCTCGGTCAAACTCGGATAGAGCGAGTGCAGTCCCCATTCTGTTTACGGACAGCATGCTCACTGATACTACATGCACCATGCGTGTGCTGGACTAGCAGTCATTCCTCACCAGGTGACACTGCTATCGCGTGGACAGGCTTATGTCGATAGTAGGTCGGTGGTCATAATGTTCTAGCTGATCATTCTATAACAGTATCTAATATTAATGTTCTAACTTACAAACTGTTAAATGTAATAAGAAGCAGCAGCATTATAAATAACTATTGGAGTTAAAATGGTTGTGAGCATACAGTCTGCACTTAGAAACTTAAGGTTTTCTTGATAAAATGCAAACCAACCATCTTAGCCATGTTTTAAATTTATTATTGGGCTAGCAAGGAGGAACAAAGGCTGCAGAACATCACAATAAATAAAGTAACAGAAAAGTAAACGTTGCTGGAGGATCTGATTTGTGAGATGTGTCTACTTTACTTCCTACATGACTTACACAATCATTCTTTGTGTCTTGACTTACAATATTCTTGAAGATGGGATAACACTGCTTTAAAATCCTATCTTCATGGACATCAATATATAATTCGTGCACGTGCTAGTGCATATCTGCTAGTGCAGTCGGGCTATTCATCGTAAATGTTCCTCATTGAAATATATGATTAAGCTGTAGACAGACATGTTAAAACAAGATTTGGATCTAGTAGTTGAGATACCAGACAGTGCCCTGCGGAAAATAGCACAAAAACACAGTTTCGTTATACCGGCACTGTCGCTTATGGCTATCCAGGGCCATTGAAGCACCAAAAATCAGTCCGCAGCATGTGGTCTAGTGGCTAATGTTGCTGCCTCTGGATCACAGGTTCCCCGGTTCAATTTGCAGCTGGGTCATGGATTTTCTCTGCCTGGGGACTGGGTGTTTGTGTTGTCCTCATCATCATTTGGGAAGTGCTGAGAGTGCAAATGAAAAGATTTGGAATTTGTATGGGCACTGATCACCATGCTGTTGAGCGTCCACGAACCAACCTCATCATCACCACCACCACCACCATCACCAAAGATCAGTAGATAACTAATTAATCAGGTGTGTGACCAGCTGTTTCACAGACAGCACAGTGTGTCAGAAATGTCGCTTTGAGTCTGTGAAGAGGACAACAGTCCTAAATGGAAGTACTTCCAATTATGGATAATGGAAACTAAAGTCTGCTTACCAGGCAGTCATCAACTTGAAAGACACGAAAGCTGACAGATTCACTAGCTTTGATCAAATTGAATACCTCAGAGTTAAGGGCTGAAGTCTTTTCAGAGGTTATAGAGGCAAACTTTCCAGGCCCTAGATTTATGGAAGTAAAGAAGTGTACGAGGAGAAACCAGATGACAGTGAAGTTTTAGTGAATGTCGAAAATATTATAAATGGATAAAATGCAATGTCACTCGTGTCAGTCTTTACATTCATATTGTCACAAAACCTGTAAAATATTTGAAATTGAGAAAAGCTAAAGAGGATTATATGAATAGACAGGTAGATGTGAAGGAGTGGAAGAAAAACACTGGAAGGTGTAAGAGAGAAGAGCAGGACATAGCCAAGTTCCAAAGTTAATGTCAAGTGGGGGGCTATACCTGAGGCAATGCTGCACCACAAGTGTCCATGTGCTAGTGCAGTTGGGCTTATTTAAACCCATGTGGTGGGGAAGGGACACAAGTGCTGCTGCTTGGGTGTTGCAGAAAGTTCACTACAACCAGGCATTTGTGGTCACCTTGGCCTGTGAGTAAATCCTTGAATAAAATTTACCCTTGTATAGTATGTTAGCCATCATAATGCTGATGTAGTGGGGCTTAGGTCCCACATTACAGTGTGTGTACCAGAAGTACTGTCCAGTATTCCTATATCCATTTGTTGCAGAATCTCAGAACATATTCCGATCGCAAATGCAATGAAGTATGTCGAACAGATTGAACTGCACAACGCCAATCAGTCTAAAATCTGAAAACATCGATCATATGAAACCCAAGTTTTCTCACGTGATATCCTGAAAACTATGGCTCAAGGCAGTTGGATAGATGCAGTATTTCTGGATTTCCAAGAAGTGATTGATACACTACCACATTTATCCTTATTATCAGAATTACAGTAATTGGGGATTTAGTGTTGTCTTCAGTCCGAAGACTTGTGTGATGCAGCTGTCCTTGCTACTGTATCCTGCGCAAACCTCATCATCTCTAATTACGGACTGCAACCTACATCCTTCTGAAACTTCTTACTGCATTTATCTCTTGGTCTCCCCTTACAATTTTACCCCCCACACTTACCTCCAATACTGAACTGGTGATCCCTTTCTGTCTCAGAACATGTCCTGTCAACATATCCCTTCTTCTAGTCAGGTTGTCCCACAATTTTTTTCTCTTCAATTATTTTCAGTACCTCCTCACTAGTCATGTGATCTACCCATCTAACTTTCAGCATTCTTCTGCAGTACCACATTTGAAATGCTTCTATTCTCCTCTTTTCTAAACTGTTTATCATCTATATTTGACTTCCACACATGGCTACACTCCAAATAATTATCTTCAGAAAAAAATTCCTAACACTTAAATAAATATTCGATGATAAAAATATCTCTTCTTCAGAAATGTTTTCCTTGCCACTGCCAGTCTGCATTTTAAGCCTCTGTGCTTTGGCTGTGATCAGTTATTTTGCTGCCCAAATAACAAATACTGTTACTTTCAAAGTCTCATTTCCTAATCCAATACATCTTGATCACTAGATGGAAGAGTTTTATAATGGCTGGCTCCCCCAAGGCTTATCGATATTTCACGTGGAATGTTGTTTTGATTTAGGTCTTTCAGTGATCTGTCATATTCTTCTGGCAGTACCACATCTGCAATCTCATGTTCATCTACGTCCTCTTCCATTTCTATAATATTGTCTTGAAGTTCATCTGCCTTGTATAGATCCTCTATATACTCCTTCCAACTTTCAGCTTTCCCTCCTTTGCTCAGGACAGGTTTTCCATGTGAGCTCTTGATATTCATGCAGTTGCTTCTCTTTTCTCCAATGGCCTTCTCTATTTTCCTGTAGGCTGTGAATATGTAGGGTGACAGTTATTGAACTAAATGAAATAAAATCATCATAACTTCTGAATGGCTTGCATTAGGATGTTTAAAGCGCACAGTTGGCCATGGTTCAGGATGGGAAATAGTATGGGCATGAATGGTTTGGTTTAATGAGATGGGTTTGTTAATAAGCAAACTTGGCACATTGGGGAACTGAGCAATCCACATTTCATGATCGAGAAACTTCTCCCTAAACGGGTGACTGTGTGGTGTGCAACGTCACAGAATAATTAGTGTGATATTCCTTGATGGCACAATGACTACTGAATGGTAAATGAAGATTTTGGAAAATGATTTCCTCCCCATTATCCAAAGTGACCCTGATTTCGACAAGATGTGGTTCACGCAATACGGAATTCGATCTCATCGAAGCAGGAGAGTGTTTGATGTCCTGGAGGAGCATTTTGGGGATTGTATTCTCACTCTGGGGTACCCAGAGGCCACAGGCATGGACCATGATTGGCTGCCATATTCTCCGGATCTTAGCACATGCAACTCCTTTTCGTGGGACTATTATAAAGACAAGGTGTACAGCAATAGCCTTAAAACCATTGTGGGGCTGAATTCAGCTATTTAGGAGGTCATTGACAGCACTGATGTTCTGACACTTTAGCTGATCGTGCAGAATTTCACAATTCGTCTGTGCCTCATCATCGCCAAGGATGGCAGGCATCTCAAACATGTCATAACCTAAATCTGAATATCTATAGTGATGTTTACATGTTGAATAAAGTGTGTACATGTCATAGCTGGTAACTAATTTACATTTTTTTCATATAGTTCAATAATTGACACCCTGTATCTTTCCCCTAGCGATATTTGTCCTCTAGCCATTTTGCACTTTTTTTTTACTTTTTTTATTTCCTTTTGCCTCTGTTAGTTGCTACATTTTTATGTGTTCACCTTTCATCAATTAAATTCACTCTCTCCTGTGTTATCCAAGGATTTCTGCTAGGCTTCTGTCTTTTTACTTAATTGATCCTCTACTGCCTTCATTATTTCATCTCTCAAAGCTACTCATTCATCTTCTACTGTATTCCTTTCCCCTGTTATAGTCACTTGTTGGCTAGTAGTCCGTCTGAAATTCTCAATAACCTCTTGTTCTTTCAACTTATCCAGGCTCCATCTCCTTAACTTCATACCTTTTTGCTATTTATTCAATTTCAATCTACAATTCATAAGAAATAAATTGTAGATGGAGTCCACATCTGCCCCTGGAAATGTCTTACAATTTAAAATCTACTTCCGAAATATCTATCTTACCATTATACAATCAATCTGGAACCTTCCTGTGTTTCCATCCATGTCTCTTCTACGTATGCAACCTGCTTTCATGATTCTTAAACCAAGTGTGAGCGATGATTAAATTATGCTCTGTGCAAGATTTCAGCAGGCGGTGACCTCTTTCATGACTTTTCCCCACTCCATGTTGTTGTTGTGGTCTTCAGTCCTGAGACTGGTTTGATGCAGCTCTCCATGCTACTCTATCCTGTGCAAGCTTCTTCATTGGATTGAGGAGAAGAGAAGTTTGTGGCACAACTTGACTAGAAGAAGGGATCGGTTGGTAGGACATGTTTTGAGGCATCAAGGGATCCATATTAACATACTATTTTCCCATTTTCTTCCTTTTCCTACTACTAAATCGCAGTCTCCCATCACAGTGAAATTTTCTTCTCTGTTAACTACCTGAATAAGTTCTTTTATCTCATCATCAGGAAGTCGTTTCTGAAAGTATTTGTATGGAGTGTAGCTATGTATGGAAGTGAAACATGGACGATAACTAGTATGGACAAGAAGAGAATAGAACCTTTTGAAATGTGGTGCTACAGAAGAATGCTAAAGATAAGGTGGGTAGATCATGTAACTAATGAGGAGGTATTGAATAGGATTGAGGAGAAGAGAAGTTTGTGGCACAACTTGACTAGAAGAAGGGATCGGTTGGTAGGACATGTTTTGAGGCATCAAGGGATCATAAATTTAGCATTGGAGGGCAGCGTGGAGGGTAAAAATCGTAGAGGGAGACCAAGAGATGAATACACTAAGCAGATTCAGAAGGATGTAGGTTGCAGTAGGTACTGGGAGATGAAGAAGCTTGCACAGGATAGAGTAGCATGGAGAGCTGCATCAAACCAGTCTCAGGACTGAAGACCACAACAACAACAACAACAACAACAACATCTCATCATACATTTCTTAAATCTCTTCATCTGTGGACCTATTGGCATATAAACTTGAAATACTGTTGTGGGTGTGGGTGTCGTGTTAGTGTATGCTCTTCATAGTAGCTTACCTGGATACCTGGTTTCTTATTCATTATTAATCCTACCCCTGCATTCCCTTGATTTGATTTTGTGTTTACAACCCTGTATTCATCTTATCAGAAGTTCTGTTCTTCCTGCCACCGAACTTTGTATCAAGTGATATTTGTGACCAGATTAATGACATTTTGGGAAGGCAGACGGAGCATATTAACTTGGATAGGGAGTCATCAATAGATATAGAAGTACCTTCGGGAGTGCCCTAGAGTTGTGTGTTGGCTGCCTTGTCCATGTTGTTTGTTAATGACCTTGCAGACAGTATTAATAGTAACTCAGACATTTTGCAGATGATGCAGTTATCTATAAAGTAGAGCTGAGAAAAGCTGCACAAATATTCAGTCAGGTTTTAATAAGATTTCTGTTGTGTTGGCAGAAGAGCCAACACCGTGTTACTAGAGGAGGCCGAAATGCACGCGTTTTGCTGACCCAGGCTGGTGTGAGGAGGGAAGGACTATACTGACGTGAGGTCTGGAACATGACAAGGAATTAAAATTCAGAAAGCGGACGTAGCTAATTTGATACTTAACTTTAATCCATTAATAATAAACGTCGCTCTTGACGGTACATGATTACAATATTGTCTGCTCAGAATTGATTCTAATTACTGAATATGGCGCCTTGCTAGGTCGTAGCAAATGACATAGCTGAAGGCTATGCTAAACTGTCGTCTCGGCAAATGAGAGCATATGTAGACAGTGAACCACCGCTAGCAAAGTCAGCTGTACAACTGGGGCGAGTGCTAGGGAGTCTCTCTAGACTAGACCTGCCATGTGGCAGTGCTCGGTCTGCAACCACTGATAGTGGCGACACGCGGGTCCAACGTATACTAACGGACCGCGGCCGATTTAAAGGCTACCACCTAGCAAGTGTGGTGTCTGGCGATGACACCACAATTTCAAACTGGTGCAAAGATGGCAACTTCCTTTAAATGTTAAAAAATGTAAAACTGTGCACTTCAGAAAGTGAAAAATGTGATGTCCGATGACTCCACGACAACTCATAAAAATATCTGGGTGTAACACTTTGTAGAGATACAAAATCGAATGGTTACATAGTCTGTCATAAGTAAAGCCAGTAATAGACTTCGGTTTATTGTTGGAATACTGGGGAAATGCAATCAGTGTACAAATCACCCGTTCGACCCATCATAGAATATTGCTCAAGTATGTGGAACTGTGTACCAAATAGTACTAATGGGGAATGCTGAATGTGTTTGGAGAAGAACAGCACGAATTGTCACAGGTTTGTTTTGACGCACAAAGGAACTGAACTGACAGATACTTGATGATAGGTGCAAACTACCCTGAGTAAGCCTACTAACAGTGTTTCAAGATTGAGCTATAGATGGTGACTAGGAATCACTACAACTCCCTATGTACCACTGCCACAGAAGCATTTAAATAATCATTCTTCCTGCACTGTGTGTGTGAGTGGAACAGGAAGAGACTAAATAACTAGTACAGTGGGACTTATCCTCTTCCATTCACTTCACAGTGGTTTGCCAGTGTATGGATGTAGGTGTAGGTGCAGACAAGGTTTTTTTTTTTTTAGGATTAGTTACTGGAAAAAGTTGCTGACTTTTTTTCACTTTATATAAACTCACCGTGTAAGATGATGTCAAGTTTAATGCATCTGAACCCTGCAATTGAATGAAACAAATTCTCTATTGTTTACCTAAATCTCACAAAGGGAAATGCCAGGAGGATTCTTTTCAAAAAGCCATACTTATCAATGATGGAACATCTTTTAATGCTCTTCATTTATGTATGCTTGTACTGCTTGCCTCTTCTTCATTTATAACTGTCTTCTCACTCATGTAAAAGTTTTCATATTTTCTAATCTACTCAGTTTCAGGAATTTCATTTACGATTTCCTTCCTAATCATGGCCTGCTTTATCTTTCTTTCTCTTGCATCTTCAGTTACTTTCCTCCTAGCACTATGCAAGTTTAATCTTGCAGTTTCCATAGTGATGGAATATGGTGGGGACATCACCCGAGATGAACTTTGTCGAAGAAAATAAGTACTCTTTATTTCCCTCTTTTTATTTTATTTTCTTCATGTGCTCAGCTGTTTTGTTTTCCTGTGTAAATGCCGTCTACAGGCACAATGATGTGGGAGTTCATTTACATATGGAGTGTGTTGACTGATGGAAATGAAAAGTGTTACATCATGAAGTAACAATCACATATTTATCCAACTTCGTCGAGCTGTCAGTCAAATAATGAGAATTAAGTGATTAAACCTTCATTTAATTTGTAACTGATGTCCATTGTCAACATCAGTATGAGGTGTGACTCCCATGGGCACAATCAGAAAAATATGTAGTCATTGTGATAGGGAAGCCAACAGTGTTTGAATGTTACCTTGAATTTCTTGCCATGCCTGAAACACATCTGTGTCATTTCATTTAGCTTGCAGGCTGGAGCCTGACATGGAAGTATATATAACATGAAAGTATATACCCTCCCATCATATCTGAGACACGTTCTACGAGTGACAAATTGAGGGACCGAGCTAGTCAGTCAAGGATCTGTACATTTCTGAAAGTGGTTTATGGTGTGAAAAACAGCATGACGTTTTGCAATATGCTGCTGGAATATGCCGGTTGGTACCTGGCACATGAACGATATGAAAAAAGGTTGCCATTCCTGTGCCACCCCGAGTATTCAATCTCTCTTTTAACGATTAGTAAACCAGTCCTGCTATCATATACAATTGCTTTCCACACTCCACAATTCCAGTAATCATATAGGTATAGTACTAGAGAATTGCTAGATCCTGTGACCCTTCACCAGTTATATTGGCATCAATCAGACAACGACAAACACAAGTCAGACTTGTCGCCGAAACTGCAGACTGCCATTCAGTGTCTCTGTTGACTCTGTCTCTAAGCCGTGCAAATGTCTATTGTCTGTGGCTTAGCATCAGCGATAAATGATGCGTGGCAACTCGAGGTCTCACCCCAGCATCCACTAACCGTTTCGTGGTGGTTTGTGGTGGCACCCATCCATTATGTAATCTCTACCCAGATTTCAGCTGTTGTCAGCCATCTGTTTGTCATAGCCATGCAAACAATCTTGCTATCTTCTCTTGGCACACTGTTGCCCTGATTCCATCTTGTCACCACTCATTCTGCAGCCACTGTCTGTCAGTATGATGCCACCATGTCTTCATGGCCAGTGTTTCAGCCTTTCTCGAAGTCGAAAGTTAGTGATAAGCTCTATCTGCATGTTCTCTTGGCATTATCTGTTGTGATCTCCATTTGAAAAGTTGCAGTGACAGTAGACATGTCCAGTAGCCATCCTGTACTCATACCATTCTTTTTCTGTAAGAATGGCTTTTTTTCTGTGCTGGAAATGCTGGAGCATCATTTTCAAACAATGTGACTCCAGGCTGAAATATTATTACATGTTAGCTTTCAGGCAAAGCCTTCATCAGTAAAAGAAACACACACACACACACACACACACACACACACACACACACACACACACACACACACAAGCAAGCACATCTCACACACACATGACTACCATCTCCTGCAGCTTGGCCCAGAATGCGACTGTCGAATAGAATGGAAGCAGCAGTCTGGAGGTGGCGGGGATAACAGTGTATGGGTGGTAGGGAGAGAAGACGTGTTTGGTGGAGTGTACGGAGACTCGACTGCCGAAAGGTGCAATGTCGGTAGGTTGTTGGGCAGGGAGCTTGGGAGGGGGAAGGGGAGCAGGGAGCAAAAAAAGGGAAGAGTGGGGAAAGACAGACAGCTGCATTGGCAGAGGGCAGCACACAAAGAGGGTGGGAGATAAGAATGGGGAGGAGATTATAGGACAATGGAGGTGGAAATTGTTGGGTGGAAGGTGTGAGGACAGTATGTTATCATAGACTTAGACCGGGATAATTTTGGGAGCAGGGAATGGGTTGTAAGGATAACTCACAGCTGCTCAGTTCTGAAAATCTGGAGGTTCAGTTGTTCCAGTCCAGGATGGTATTGGGTGACAAAGGGTGCACTTCTTTGAGGCTGGTACTTTGGGTGGTGGGAGGAAAGGGGGTATGATGGGGAATGGCACGAGAGATCTGTTTGCGGACTAGGTCTGGGCCTTCTGTAGGACATTGTTCTATTCTTCCCTGTTTTGTACCAAACACCTTTGCCTGTTCATCATAAACAAACGTGGCCAGGTATTTCTTAATTAGATTTAAGAACATTTGATTTTTACAGGTTGGGTTGGCAGCCCAATGCCAAACTTCAGCGATCCTGAAGTGTCGATGTTTTCTGTTACGGTTGGCTCCTTTAGCTGGTAGGCCCCCTTTTTAAACCATCAGGAACTCAGTTTTTCACCCTTGCATGGGTTAGATGTATAAACCAGGTGTATACATTGCCCAGGGCTCGTGGGGTATACGTACACGTGCATGCACTGGACTCGGTAGGGATACATGGGGCATTTCCTATGTTTTGTAAGTACATTTTGACCAGCAGGAAATGTACCCACAGAGCTGTGTGCCTCTTTGAGCTCCCTTTAATGATGGCATTGAGGTTTATTTTTTAAAAATTTATTTGTATTTATTTTGAGAAATTACAGCAACTGCCAGTGGTACATAACTAATGAAACCCAGAACAAGGAGTATGCTTCATCATGTGTAGATAGCTTGTCAAGAAAGAAATGCTAACAGGTGGAAATAACAATGTAATATAAACTAAGAGAGTTACAGAAACCATTCAGAAACTAAGCTGTTGCCAGTCTGTGTGATGATCTGATAGCACATTATTTTGAACTGCCACTAAGTTACATTGTGGTCTATTTCTGTTTACTAAAACATTATGTCAGCTCATAAAAGTAACAGATAATTAAGTTGTGAAGAAATAAGTGAAATGTGTCAGATTATTTTTAGTGAATATGTGTTTACTCTTCAGTTGTACCCCACAAGCAGACAGTACTTTGCATATACCATTGTCATTTCATCCTTTTCTTGTTCCACTTGCAAAGAGTGCACAAGAAAAAGAATTGTTATAGGTGTCCACAGTGACTCAGATATATCTACACTGTTGTGTGACTCTCCTTGGAAGTACACTCTTGGAATGTTATCATGGAATCTCTCTCTGATGCACGAATCCTCTCTTGCAGTGTCTGCCACTGGAGGTTGCATCAGCATCTCCATCACACTCTCACACATATTAATCCCACCTGTCATAAAGTGCACTGCTATTATTCAGTTCTTCTATGTATTTTCACTATTATCTAAGACTTGTGAGCAGTACTCAAGAATTGATCAAACAGAGGTTTTGCATTCAACTTTCTACTTGGGTGTCTCACATATCTGTAGGACTGTTTCATGAAATCACATAGTAGAAGATGCTATTTCTACAACTACTTTTAGCACGGTTTTGAAACTTTTATGTGCTCTGAATGCATCCTTCATAGTGCTACTGTTTCCTGTTATTGATTGCCAATCATACAATCAAACTGCAATATGTTTTTCATCCTACGTGCACGCAGTATATTACATTTATTTATGTCGAAGGCTAGTTTCTTATAGCTGTACAGTGTGATAATCGTCTACGTGCTATATTGGCCTGTGACCAGTTTGTTACTGTGTTACCCAAGTCGTCGTGTGGCTCTCCCTGTCGGAGGTTCGAGTCCTCCCTCGGGCATGGGAGTGTGTTGTCCTTAGCGTAAGTTAGTTTGTGTTAGATTAAGTAGTGTGTGAGCCTAGGGACTGATGACCTCAGCAGTTTGGTTCCACAGGAACTTACTACAAATTTCAGATTTTGCACAAGTGGCATATTGCCTTTAGGTTTACTAACTTGAATGTTGTCTAAATTTAAAGAAGAATTTGCTGTATGGAAAGGGACCAGAAGTGCTTTGTTTCCATTTTGGATCTCTTTTTATATAACTCTATATCCCATGTGGCCGCCTCTGTGCTGAATGGTCAGCATAACTGACTGCTCTCAGGAGAAAACAGGTTTGATTCTCGGTACTGCGAGGGATTTTTCTTTGGTGGGAGGACTGGAAAGGGGTGCACTCAGTCCCATGAGGCTGATTGACGAGATGCTCGATTGAGGAATAGCCAAGCCATGAAAATTGATAATGGCTGGAAAGTGGTGTGCTGGCTTCGTGCCCCTCCATACTGTATCCAATAACACTATTGCCAGAGAATGGCATGGCGGTCAGTCTGTTCTGATAACATGCCAGAGCCTGTGGATGTAGTTTATATAGTGTCTGGGTATGTACCAACATGCCACATGTAACGTAAAACGTCCATTGTCTGCTGCCCTAAACACATTTTTCATAGTATTAATTTCTGACTGGAGCACATATTAATGAAGCTGAGAATGTACTGCTTTTATTTATTTGCAGAGTGTACATTTACGGATACGAACTGCATAGCTTACAATGAAGTTATCGGCACTTACATAATTTCATTGGACTGTGTTAGTTTCACCAACTGCAATGTTTAATTTCTGAATAAAACAAAATACTCAAATTAATAACCAAAGGTGTTAATTCCCTACTCAAAATTATGTATTAATGCCAAAACCGTAAGATGACAAATTATAGGAACAAAAAAATATAGATGTATTGGGTTTGTCATTAAATAATTAGATCAAATGGTATGTTATACACTGCCTAACATGATTACTTTTCAAACTCTTACATACTATGTTCAAAGTTCTTCCCGTTAGCGTTGCTACACTTATCAACCCATGATTGTATTGAATTCCAGTGGTGCTGATGTATGCCTGGTCTGTTGCATATGATCCGGTCTTGCACAATAATCTCTACATCTCATACTAGGATCCAATGCGCAAGAGATTTCAAATGCCTGAATATGAGACTGCCCTGTTTAGGTATGGAAAATGTGGAGGCCAGGGAACTTGTTATTTAGAATCCAGCAGGCTTTAACTCTGAGTAGTAGCTCCATCACATTGATAGAGGCTCACCTTCTAAGGGATCTGACAAGGTATTCTGTAAGAAAAGAGTGAAAGTTTGTCCGTTGAGCAAGAATGCAAAAGCATGAAGCACTAACAAACAGTCATCGACAATGACATGAAAATTTTCATTGATATAATGTTTCAACAATTTCTTCAGGATTAATGCTAGTCTATCTACAAAGTTTGAAAATAATTAATGTACCTATCTGATCAAAAGTATCCAGACACCTTCACATAATGTGGAATTGTCTGATAGATGTTACGAGAGGTAAACCCACACGTATAGAAGGAGATGGGACGTACACTGTTGTCAGTAGTGAAGTAGTAGCAGCAAATCTGATTGGTCAGGAGAGCTCAGTGACATCAAACAATGGAAAATCCAGGATGGAAAAATGGCAATATTATGAAAAGGACAGATAGTGGAGATGTTGAGCACAACAAAAGGACTGCTGTACAAATAAGCTTTTGGGCCAAAGATGTTTTGGCTGAGGGTTGGGTCGGTTGTTTGGGGAGGAGACCAGACAGCGAGGTTATCGGATTAGGGAAGGATGAGGAAGGAAGCCGGCCGTGCCCTTTTGAAGGAACTGTCCCGGCATTTGCCTGGAGCGATCTGGGGAAATCACGGAAAACCTAAATCGGGACGGCCGGACGTGGGATCGAATTGTCGTCCTCCTGAATGCGAGTCCGGTGTGTTAGCCACTGCACCACCTCGCTCGGTGTTTTGGCTGAAAGCTTACTTGTTCAGCAGTGTTTTTGTTGCAGCTGTCTGTGACTCAACATCTCCACTATATGGTGAGTAACAGTCTATCCTTTTCATAATATTGTCAAGGTTTCAAAGATGGACTACTCATTGGATATCATCCAAGCAACAAATCCATGAGAGGCATCTCAGCACTTCTAAAGCTGCCCAAGACAACTGTTGCTGATATGATTGTGAAGTAGGGGCAATCACAGCTGAAGCAAAACTAGTCAAAGCTCATATAGTGACGGACAGGGACTGTCGTGCATTGCAGAGGTCGGCTGAGGAAAATTGCATGAAATTAGTGAAGGAATCACTCTTTAGTTTGCAAGTGCTACCAACAGTCCAGTTACCACAATGACTGTGCGTAGGAAGTTAGAAGAATGGGATACGATGGTCAAGCAGCTTATCATAAGCCACTCATTTGTGTAGTCAATCCTAAGTTACCCCTGACATCGTGTAAAGAACAATGCAACTGGACAGAGGGTGACTGGAAACGAGTGATGTGGTGTGATGAAGGAGGAGTTAGTGTTATGGTATGGATTTCTTTCATTGTTAGGATGTAAGGGAGATCTTCTTAACAGTGAAAGATCTACCCACAAATATAACACAGTAATTGGGAATCCCTGTAAATCTGGACACAATTAAAGGATTTATCCTATTAATAACTGTTCTACAGATAGTGCTTGTCTGGATCATAGGTTTCTGTAATCTCTCTTGACATCAAGATAAGAAACTGTGTTCACTGGGATCAGACCCTGGTCATACATTATACAGATTACTAATATACTTTGACAGTTATCATTTACATTTGGGAATGTCAATCAGCCAGATGCAGATAAACAGCATCATGTAATTGGGAAGTCAGCAGCTCTGTTAATTTGCACCTTGGCTAATTTCCCCAATCAAGATGTTCTGCTGATCCTTGGACCATAATTTTTAAGTGAATGAGTGAAGGTGTTTATGTTCTCTTAAGCATATGAAGAATGTAAACAGTGTACAAAGTGAATATAGATGTTGTATGCAGTGAGTGAGTGTCCCATGACTTAACTGCAATCTATTATATATCAGGAGGAAGCTGTAGCTTCTCCATCAGAATGAATGTAGTCCTGTGCTGTGTCTGCATTCATTATATTTTTGAGGAGTTGCTCTATAACTGAGACTGAGGTACACAGTTTGTGTATGTGAGTGCTGTCATTCACCAAGTATTTGAAATACAGGCCTCTCTTTGCAGGAGGTGTGACAATAATCTCCCAGCAACTCCTCAGCCATTGATGTTCTCATTGTAGTAGAAATAGGAAACTCTATGTTCGTAGGTTAAATTTCTTTTAGCTTACAAGTTATTTTTTCTGAGCATAATGTAGTAACAAACTAAGTGTTAACATTTGATAGACAGATAAAACATTACCTAACTCTACAAAAAAATTATTGCCTCAACCAAAAAAAGTTATGTTTTAGCAAAACAAAGCAAAGCTTCTCAGACTAGCTCTGATGGACCATTCAGTACCGACTGGCAGCCATGTCATCCTCTGCCAGTGGCATCATACAGATACGATATGGAGGGGCATGGGGTCAACATGCTGCTCTCCACCCACTATCAGCTTCCCAGGCTTTGGAATGGCTACTTGTCACTCACGTAGATCCTCAGTTCGCATCATCAGGTTAAGTGCACCTCTCTACGTCTACATATATACTCTGTGAATCGCTGTGAAGAGCGTGGCAGAGGGTACATCCCATCGTGCCAGTTATTAGGTCTTTTTCCCGTTCCATTCACGTTTTAAGCATGGGAAAATACCTCTGTGTGTGATGTAATTAATCTAATCTTATCCCCACAATCCATATGGGAACGATATGTTGGAGGTTGTAGTATATTCATAGAGTCACTATTTAAAGCTGTATTTTGTGATTCATATGTAAGCAGTCTCCTTTGGAGATTGATTTCATTTCCCTACTACTTCACCAATAAACTGAAGTCTGCTACATGCTTTGCTCATAACTGAGCCTCTATGATCATTCCACTTCTGTCCATACCGTTACACCCAAGTATTTGTATGAGTTTATAGATTCCAACTGTTACTGACTAATATTATGATCATAGGATACTATGTTTTTTCATTTTGTGAAGTGCACAATTTTATAGTTTTGAACATTTAAAGTAAGCAGCCAATCATTTATTAATCAAGCAGTGACTGAATATTTTTACAGCTTCATTCATACTGGACATTCTTGTAGATAACTGCATCATTTGTGAAAAGTCTGATGTTACTACTAATGTTGTTCACAAGATCATTAATGTACAACATGAACAGCAAGGGTCCCAGCCCATTTCCCTGTGGTACACCCAAAGTTACTTCTACGTCTGTTGATGTCTCTCCATCCAAGCTAACATGCCGCATCCTCCCTACCAAGAAATCCTCACTCTAATCACGTGTTTCATCTGATACCCTATATGATCATACTTTTGATAACAGGTGTGGTACTGAGTCAAATGCTTTTCAGAAATTGAGAAATAGCATATCTATCTCATTGCCTTGATCCTTGGCTTTCAAGATGTCATACGAGAAAAAGTGTTTTTCTGAAATCCATGCTCGTTGCCATAGAGGAGGTTGTTCTGTTTAAGATACATCATTTCAATCCTACCACCATGGAAAAGTCTCTGGTGGTATCAGGAATCATACCTGGGTTCTCATAGATGTGATTTAGTGAAGCCACAAAAGCCTTATCCAGTAAGACTGTCTATAGTTATGAATGCTTGTGGTTTGCAGAATGTACATGTAGATTTGTATGTGACAAATATTCAATAAACAGAACCTTGTCACTGCTTATACATATAATTTATTTCTTCACAACTTAATTGCTTATTATATACATGATGATGTACAATATGTTAGAAACTGAAATAGACTGTAATGAAACTCCATGGCTATTCAAAACACTATGTTATCAGATCTATGGGTCCAGAGACTCTGGTCACTTATAAAAAGAATGGCTAACAAGGTATTATTTTTTGTTTAGTTTTGTATATTTTGGAATTTTGAATTTCCTGACTGATATCTGAAGGCAATATATGAAAAAGTTTTTCAGCAGGACATAAAACTTCATTCTGAATCATAGTCAAGGATGCATAGTCTACATGAAAACTCTCTCCTTTAATACTGTGATTGTGAATTCCACAATTCCTGCTAAGCTCATTCTTTCTTCACAAATGTCATTAAGAAGTAAATGTATTAGCTTGTTTGTGTAAGAACCTTAAGGTCTTTGAAGATGCTGCTGCAGGATGTCTGGTTATCAACTTCACATAATATCCTTGCTGTGCACTTCTGCAGAATAAATACTCTTTTAATTTTAGCTGCAGTCGTTTCAGTAGATTAAGTGAAAGTTTACAAAGTATGCTAGTAATCCTATCTGCTAGTCGCTGTAGAAGAATGAATTTTAAATGCAAAACAGTCAGAAGTGAGTTTTGTGTTGACTTAGTCACATGCTGTTGCTGCCTTGGTTTGTCATCCACCCTAGATGCCTAGGAATTCGTATTTATTTGGGATTTATAATACAAGTTTTTGTTAGATTACGAATGAATGAGTAATTTAGAAGCTCTATGTGTGAAGTTCCTGGATATTCAGGTGGATAATAAACTGAGGAGATGCCAGCTTGTGGGTAAGTTAAAAAAAGGTTATTTCTATCTGCTAAACAGGCAGAACTCTCTGTCACTGTGTTGACCTGTAGGCAAGATTGCTAGCAAACTTTGCATGGTTTTACTCAGTTCTACGTAGTGGCATAGTTGTCTAGGATGTTAAGCTAAGTTGAAAAAAGTATTTATTCTACAGAAGTGTGCAATAAAATATTGTGTGGAGTTGTTAACAGAACTGTAGCAGAAGTCTCTTCAGGGACATGTGGATTGTTATACTTACATGGCAATACACACAATCTCTAGTGACATTTGTAATTAATAACACAAGTACATTTAGGATGAAGTCAGGAAGTCACAACCACAAATACTAGATGTAGAAGTGATTTCCATGTAAGTGGCATAAAATGGGTAATATACAAGATGTATAGGAACCAAGGTGGAACAAAAAGGCTGGAAGACCAAGAACGAAGAGCTCGGGTTAAAAAGGGTGAAAGACAGGGATGTAGCCTTGCACCCCTACAGTTCAATTTACACATCGAAGAAGCAATGACAAAAATATAGAAAAGTCAGTGTGAAAGGTTGTTGGTAATAAGATTCACTGATGACATTGCTTTCTTCAGTGATAGTGAAGAAGAATTACAGGATCTGGTGAATGGAATGAAAAGTCTAATGAGTGGATTGAGTGTAAACTCAAGAACTACAAAAATAAATAAATGAGGGCAGTGAGAAACTTAACGACAAAAGTGGTGATTGTGAAGTAGGTGAAGGTAAGGAATTCTACGAGTACTACCTAGGCAACAAAGTAACCCATGATGGACACAGTGAGAAGGACATAAAAAGCAGACTGATTCTGGCAGAAAGGGCATTCCTGTCCAAGAGAAGTCTACTAGTATCAAATATTGTCATAATTTGAGGAAGGAATTTCTGAGTAAGTATGTTTGGAGCAAAGCATTGCAATTTAAAAGTAGTGAAAAATGGACTGTGGAAAAACTGAAACAGAAGATAATAGAAGCATTTGAGATGCGGTGCTACAGAGAAAAGTTGAAAATTAGGACTGATAAGATAAGAAATGAGGAGTTTCTCTGGAAAACCAGTGAGGAAAAGAATATGTGGAAAACACTGACAAGGAGAAGGAACAGGCTGATAGGACGTCTGTTAAGACATTGGGGAATAACTTCCATCATGGTGCTAAAGGGAGCTGCAGAGGGTAAATACAATAAAGCAAGATCAAGATGCTAGTCTAGGGTTCAGAATGAAGTTTGTTGTTTTGTGTTTACATTACTTACATGGTACAGGTGATGTGTGTACCACATTTAATTTTTTTTTTTTTTTTCATTATGTGACGACAGACATGTTCCCACATATACTTATGCTGAATGTTATAAATTGGTAGGAGTGGTATGTGCAAGACTATGTTTATAACATTCTTCTATCCATTTGCTTCTATCCACATAACACAAAACTAATATTTTTCAATGTGACACAAACAACAACAATGTGATGTACTCGTAAGTAATTTAAACAACAATTGTAATATGCAAGCATAATGTTGTTCACTAATATGTCTTACCTATTTACTGTACTTTTGGTACTATATTGCAGACATTTGAAACTAGCCTCAGGTCAAAGCTGGCCAGCAGTTTAGTTTATATGCATGGTACATTAAAGAAAAAAGTAACTGACAGCCTATGATAATTAAAATGGTTCCATCATTCAGACAAAGTGTGTTTGTCTGGTACCTTTTCGTGGCTAAACTGCTGAATTGATTTTGACAAAATTTGGTATGCAGATAGCTTGAATGCTAAGGGAGAACTTAGGCTACTTTAGAAACTGTCTAGTACAAAATATTTGTTTATTTGAAGAATATTATGCCAATTAGGGAAAAATATTTGTTTTCAGAAAAAGCTATTTATTCTTTGACTACTGAACTTTATCATATTTATGAAACTACGATATGTTCTGCATAACACAATTCAATGTATTGAATACAATGCTTATACAGTCCTCTTGTTTAATCAATATTTCTGTTCTATAGTACAATATTATAAGTGTAAGAGCATCTTTCTCTGTTACGTTTTCATGACTAAATCACTGAACCGATTTCGGTGAAATTTGGTATGGACATTCAAGCTTAAGTTACTTTAGAAACAAAGATGACATGTGAAGTAGAGAATGGAACAATTTTTTTTTTACCTCAGTGAACATAAACAATGATAAAAAGTATTACATATGTTGCATTATGTACATGTTGTAAAATGTATAGCTACACAATACACATATGTGGGGTCCTGTCCCAGGCACTGTTACGCACTGCTTAGCAGCAACATTGCATGTGCCCCATTGTCATGCATTGGGACAGTATGGGGACGGGGAGGGAGGCAGTGCTTACCACAAGCTATACTTATTCGAACAGGTAGATCCATTAGGGCAGGTGACATTATTGCACAGACAATAGCACATTTATACATCATGACCAATCACAACAGAACTACAGATACCAGACTGCAGCTGGTACAGATATACAGTAACTAACATAATATTATCAGTGTGAGTAGATTAGTGCGAGCCATAATTTGTTGATAGTATACTTTACAGAAGCAGACAGCAGTGGTAGCTTCTGCCTGTTAAAGTATGACTTGACTCTTTCCACACAATTTTAGACTCTCTTCTTTATAACGGGATTGATCAAACACTATGTGTGAATTAATGGATCAGTCAGGTCAAACCAAACACACAAGGAAAGCACATGAAGGAAGTAAAAAATGAAATTAATTTGAAGATAACCTCAGATCCTCCAGTAGTCCTACATCATTTGCCAAATAAAGCTGGCCGTTGCTTTAAATGTAAAGTATTTTTCAGATCTGTGTCATCAGCAGTTCACTGAGATATTTTTATTAGTGTTTGGTTATAGTTTCATTTTAGAGATCTTGTTCTGTGTGTGGATGCAGTATATGTGTATGAGCTCTGTTGCACATCAAATTTTTGCCATCACAACGAAGTTTAGTTTAGTGCCCCAGCTGTGACATGCTTTATGTTACAGCTTCTCTTCCCGTAGCCAACCTAGACCTCCTATTCTCATTTGTATATAATGTTGCTTCTTATGTAGTTGCAAAATTTCTGGACTGAATCCTGTTCTTCTTTCTGGACATTTCTGTACACATCATTATGGCATGTGAAGTAACTTTTACAAAACTACACCTCAGTGTGACACAGATACACAACATAATCACCAAGTCCCTTTAAACAGTGGATAAAATGTTGTATTAATCATTCATTTTTTGAGAATAGAAATCCAGTCCTCATTCATGGGGCCATTCAGAAACACATTGCCTAGTTTGTTTTGACTACACTGCAGAACTTTCACTGGGAGGCCCTTCCGCATTCACCAGTCCCGATCTCTCCCCACGCAGTTTCCATATTTATGGAGCCTTGAAGAAAGACATTCGTAACCATAAATTTGTTTTGGACAGAGAAGTGCACACCTGGGTACAATTGTGGTTCCGTAGGCCGCCGCAAAAATTTTCCTATTCAGGTATTGACCATTTGGTGATCCTGTCTCACAGGTGATTACTTTTGAATTAATTAGCAGTGTACTTGCTCTTTTTTAATTTGCCTCATTGTTCAGGATGTGCTTGTTCAAACCCATGTCCAGCTACTCTGACTGGAGTATTCCACAGTTTCCAAAAGTTGCTAAGATTAATGCTGAGATGATTTTATGCAAAAGGAAATGACCATCTTCCTGCCACGTCCTTGCCTAATCTGATCCAAATCTGTACATGTTTTATATATGTATATCTTATATCTGTAATGTATGTAACAACAGTCTATATTGTTGAGTTGTGTGGTCAAAGGATGGATGAATAAATAAATAAATGTATTCATGACAAGCAATTAGTAACAAACAAAAGACTGCCTTGAAGCAATTCCTATGTGAAATAAAATATCAGAGATAAGACTCTCAAATCAGAGAAATTTTGTCATATACAGAGACTTATTCCATATAGTGATTCTTCCTTTGCATAAATCACAGATGAAGCACGAAGGGGTTGAGGTGGAGGGTGAATGTACTGATAATGGTACATGATGTTCTTCTGCCCCATATCATAGTGATGTTCTTCTGCCCCATATCATAGTGATGTTCCTCTGTCCCGTATCATAGTCATGTTCGTCTACCCCATATCATAGTCATGTTCGTCTACCCCATATCATAGTCATGTTCGTCTACCCCATATCATAGTCATGTTCCTCTGCCCCATATCATAGTGATGTTCCTCTGCCCAATGTATTGTAGCTTGCAAAATATAATTGTAGCTATAGATGTAGAAACATGAACAGTATCATAAAGCAGATGTTTTGTGACTGAGTCCCACTTGATAGTTTTAGAAATTTGGATGTAGTACCATAGTTTGTTTACTTTTGAAGGGATTGTGAGCAGCAGCTGTCGTAGGGGCAACGAACCTAGAGGTAGGCGCAAGGGGTGGTGAGCGGCAACTGTTGTAGGAGGGGGAATAGTATGGGGGAGGGGGATAACTTCGACCATCTTGCTCATTGCTGACAACATACATACAGCTTTTGTTTCATACCTATTAACTACTTTGTTGGTAGAAATGAGATGCACACAAGTAATAGGGTTCCATGGGAGCACTATTTTGTAGAGTCGTTCATCTTCACATGTGGTCTTACCTGTAACAAATAACACAAAATGAAATAAGCTGATTTTGGTACAAATAATCAATAAGAGTGAAGAAAGAAATGTCATTTGAAATATTTAGTAAACTTTTACATCACTAATAATATAAGCCAGTTGTGGAATGTGGAGTATAATAAATTAGAATCCAGGAAGCAAAAAACTTCAGAATCAAATCAAGCTTTGATGATAAATCAGACTTCAAAATCAGTAATCAGTCAGTTATCAATTTTATGTTCCAATGAAACAACACGTACGTGTTTCTGTTGGAAGCATGTTGCTGTTTATCTGTAACCAGAGCTCCGAAGTCTGGCTTGATTGAGCTCAGCTCAACTCTCAAATCTTCTTCAACATTAAGTCTCTTTCTGTGTTTATTTTTAATGTATGATAACACAGAAAAGCCACTTTCACGTATGTAAGTAGTAACAAATGGCACGAAACGCAGGATTCCTTGTTTGAAAAGAGAAGAGTAATCTACTTTTATTTTCATCCAGAAAGAACACAGAGTTTTCTTTTGAAGGCACCTTCCCCTGAACTGTGGCTAGCCATGTCAATGAAAGTTTTGTTTACTTGTATGAAACCACCTGAGTCTCTGTGTACCACCAGTGGTACGCATACTACAGTCTGGGAACCCCTTTCGCAAAGGATATGGGAGGCAAGCAGTAATTAGTGGTAATATGAAACTTTGTGTCACTCTGTATTATAGAGCAGAAAGAAGGTCAATATTGGTCATAATGTCACCTATTCTTTTACTGTTTTGCAGATCTAGATTTCAACTGACAGTGCAGCTGTCTTAAGTGAATTATAAGTAGACATGTAGACTGAGCATAATTATAATAACATACATTCCAATCTGACGCAGGCATTATCTTACAACCGATGCTGACCCCCTTTCTGTATGGATTACATCATGGTCATGGGGCCATTGAATCCCATGGAATCAAACATGATACTGTACTGTGTCCTTGGAAGGCTTTTTTCGTTAAATTACTGACACTAAAAGGTGAATGAATGTTTTGCATCCATGTCCATTATTTATATTCATTTGTTCTCAGAGGTTCTTGAATTCAATGTTTACTGACAGGATATCTTCCACCTGCAGCACTTGATTTGGAGGCAGCTGTGATAGCAATTAATAGTGCAGAAAAGGAAAATAATGTCAGTCATCAGGAGTCCATTGTTGAGTTTGGAAGTAGAAGGAAAATTAGGGTCTAACACCCTATCACTGATAATAATCATAATTTCTTGGGGCTCAATGGCCTGTTGCAAGTCTTTCTATAGGACGCCACTTTGGCGACTTACATGTTCCTAAGCTACCCCATTTGTCCAACAGGGGAAGGAGGATCTACAGTGTAACACGGAATGAAAAATTCATGGTCCGATGTAGATTTGATCCCGTGACCTTTCGGTTCCCAGGCGTGCACTCACCTGTTAACTCACCAGGCCCGACCTGTCACTGATGTGGTCATCAGATAGGTTATTGGTCACAACCTTTTTTAAAGTTAGCATTGCAGCTTTTGCTTTTAGCAACTTATGAAAACCACAGACACCTAAATCAGGACAGCTGGGTGGGGATTTGAACTCTTATTCTCCTGTGCACTAGTCCAATGTCCAACTGTTTTTTGTGGTGGGATAGGCTATGGTTTTTTTACCATAGCCTATCCCACCACAAAAACAGCTGGACACTGGACTAGCGCACAATGCAGGAAACTGAGAATTCTAAATGTGATTTCATGGACAGAAACAAAAATATATTGAATGCTGCCACTTTAAATGTACTGTCTCTGATTTTCATTTATACTGGTTTATTACTTTCTTCAATTCTAAGCTTAGATTAACTGTTACAAGAGAGATATAGGGATAGCACCAAGGGCACCTGTACTCGGGAGCGTCCGCAGTTTGTGGTCTAGTGGCTAGCGTTACTATCTCTGGATTGCAGGGTCCCGCGTTCGATGGCGATTTTCTCTGCCCGGGGACTGGGTGTTTGTGTTGTCCTCATCCTTCCATCCTACTTACAAGTAGCCATTCATCTTCCAAAGTTTTAAAAATACTTCATACCCCGAGGTCTTGCCTCACCCCACAAACTATCATATCGGTGCTCTTGGATAGAACTATATCTGTAACAGTATAATTATGCTGAAACATCGAAAGGGAGATTTTTGTCCTTGTTGTCTCACCACTGGCTTGTCAACAACAACATTTTTCTTAATACTGTGAAAGATAAAACTATTACTTTAATTTGAGGTGGATTTGAATCAGTGCCACAATTTACCATAGAAAAGCCGTTTATTTGAAAACATTGTATGCACACTTGCAGTTGTGAGTGTAAATTAATTTCTTATTTATTTTTAACCAGTGAAAGGGCATACTCTAAATGGCAATATATAGGACATGGATCCCTGTGCAATGAGTTTTGACGCCAGGCATATGCTGTCAGTCAAGACTGTCACAAGAAAGGTAATTAGGGGCAGATGCTGCGTAAAAATAATGACTTGAAGTTTTCTGGTAACATGCAAGGTTGACACTGTGATTTCATAGATATTTTGCTGCTGGGGAGTATTATTATCTGAAGGAAGGATGAAGTGAGGTGCTACTGTGGATTGGTTGGTTTTATTTGGTCCCATCTGATTACATCATGTGCAGAATGTGGATTTGTAATGTAGGACAAATCAACTTAACTTAATATTTTAACATATTTAGCCTACATATTACAACATAAAACATCAAATCAGAAACAATGATAGTGATGTTACATGCATTTTTCTCTCGATTGATATTTAGGTCTTTAAGTTATTTACATACTACATACTACAATATATTCTAGTGATTACAATATGTACATACAAGTAATAACAACATTCCTCATTCTTTACACTTATACTCCTCTGTACTCCTCTACAACATAAAATTATTTTTGCATTAATTAATCTTTTAGAAGTTTCTGGAATGTCCTTTCACTCATACTGTCCTGTAGACACTTAGAGAGTGTAGACTCTTAGGAAGATGCTTTACCAGTTGTATATCTGCGTACCGGGGACCTTTATTAGCAGCTTTCTGTCTGTCTGGTATACTTCATAGCTAGCCTGTATTTCTTGTCTCATAGGAATGAACATCTACATTTTTTTCTAGTAGGCCCAATGTATTGCCTTTGATTAATGAAGTCATTTTTCTGTATATGGATATAGATGGAAAAGTCAATATTTTTTGACTATGTAAGGATGTTCCTCAGGAGTCCTAATGCGCTTTTTTTCAATACAAAAGTTCTTTTTGTATTATTGCTGATAGATTTCCCCAAACAATAATTCCATACTGTAAATATGGTTCAAATGGAGCTTGGTACACTGTACATAGAAGTTTTTTTTTAGCATAATGTGCAAGCTGTTCACAATAATTATTACATTGCTTAATTTACATCAGACATTGTCTATATGTTGTCTCGATTGGAGCTTATTTTCAATTGTAATTCCCAAAAATTATATAGAGGTAACTTCTTCCAATCTTGTTTCCTCTATGGAGGTTTCTATGTGATCTTCCTTTTCTCTATTCATGAACATCACGAACATTGTCATTTTTAGATTTATAATTAAGTCTTTTATGTGACCACTCTACTGTGTTGTCCATGTGAACACACTTCTTTCCAGTGCTCCAAAGTTTTTTCTACATTTGCTAATGTCATGTCAGCAGCAACAGTATTTTTTCATCCTTCTTGCTGACTTTGAAATTGTCAAAGTGATGGTATACTTCCTAACATCATGTCACACCTCCTTTTGCCAGGCTTAGTGCAGCAACTTGATGTGACATGGACTCTGTAAGTTGCTGGGAATCCCACGCAGATATACTGAGCCACAATGCCTCTATAACCATCCATAATTGCGAAAGTGTTGCTGCTGCAGGATTTTGTGCACAAACTGGCTTCTCAATTATTTCCCATTTATGTTCAATGGGACTCATGTCAGGCAATCTGGGTGGCCAAAACATTCACTCGAATTGTCTAGAATGTTCTTCAGACCTATTGTGAACAAATGTTGTCTGGTAACAGGATGCATTGTCATCCATAAAAATTCCGTCCTTTTGTAGGAACTTGGAAGTCTATGAATAGCTGCAAATGACCTAGCATCAGCTCTTACCAACTGAAATTGGAGGTGATCTAACCAAGTCACTGTTTGTTAGTCATCTAGGATCCAACCAATATGATCACAAGTCCAGAAGGGGTGCTGCAGTCAAAGTTGTGCTGTTAGCAAAGGCACTTATGTTGGTTGTCTGCTGTCATATCTCAGTAACATCAAATTTCACTGCACTGTCTTAATGGATGCTTTTTCATACCAAAATTGTTTTCTGTGGTTATTTCATATGACAAGTCTACACAAACGCCGCTGCTCTCAGTCATCAAGTGAAGGCCGTCAGCGACTGCGTTGGCTATGGTGAGAGGTGATACCTGAAATCTGGTATTCTCAGCATGCTCTTGACGATGTGGATCTCAGAATATTGTTTTCCCAAAATATTTCTAAAATGGATTGTCTAGCTTCAGCTACTATTCCATGTTCAAAGTCTGTTAATTCCCATTATGTGACAATATTGACATCAGAAACCTTATCACATGAATCACCAGAGTACATTGTGTACATGATAGTACCACCATCTCCATATGTGCATATTGCAATCCCATGACTTTTGTTACCACAGTGTATAAATAGGTTGAATAGAAGTGGCCCGAGTACAGATCCTTGAGGCATACCATTCATAATATTCCTGATCTGCATCCAGATTCTGTCGTCACATACTGCTTAGTTTACTGACGTATGATTTTATCCATTGTACTGCATGTCCTCATATGCCATAGCTAAGTTTTATAGTTAGTGTTGTATGTGTGACTATGTCAAAAACTTTAGACAAATTGAGATACCTTGGATACAAAGTTCCTTTTGTGTAATGCAACTATAACAGATCCTGTTATACATGAGGTAGTGGCTTCTGTAGATTTCCCTTTTAGAAAACCATTTTGTGATGGAATTAAAATCCTATGTTTCTCTAGGAATTTGGTCATTCTACTATACATGATCATCCCTAGTATTTTTGAAGAACCAGAGATTGACAGTACTGGTTTGTAGTTATTCAGATCATCTATGTCACTTTTCTTATATAACGGTACTACTTTACTTATATTTAATTTTTCTGGAAATTCTCCTCTCAATGAGCAGTTTGCTATACCCAGAAGAGGTTAATTATTTCTTCAGTCACAAGCTTTATTAGAAAACTTGATATTTCATTATCTCCTGCAGACTTCTCAGATGTTTTCTGCATTATTTTTATGACTTCTGTTTTTGTTACTGGTTCTAGGAACATTGAGTGGGAACCTACCCATGAGTTCTAGGATGCTTTGATCCCTGATGATTTCTTTACCCCTTCAATCTTTGCACAGCATCTATAAAATTGTAGTCATCTATATTAGCAATTTTTGTTCCATCTCCAACTATATTGTTCTCAATTCTCATTGACTTAATGAAATGTCTACTATTTGCACTCTTTTGACTGCAGCTTTCTGTGTTCATTATGTGTATGCTGTTTTACTATTGTAATTTGAATTTGCGATGGATCTGTTTATTGAACTGGGTTATCCTCTGTCACTGATTGCCTTTTCTTCTCCTCATAGTTTATGTGCCAAATGTTCTGACATGCTTCACTCTAGTGTAGAGTTCAATTATTTCTTTGGTACTGGGTAATACATTGCCTTCTATGATCTTGCTGTTTGTGAAAGATCATTTTTGGGAAGACTGTATAAAAATGATGCATTAGTGTGTTAAGAAATGCATCATACTTCTCATTTGTGCTTTGAGCTTGCACTGTTTCAGGTCAGTCTTCTTTTCTCAGTCTTATTTTAAAAATGTTCATGTTTTGTAGATTTATAATCGTGACTTCCCTCTTATTTTGCTTTATTTCTGTTTTTGAGCTCCTATTTTTGTAGATACAAAACATTACACCAAGATGTTCAGGCATTGCTGTTTGCAGAACTTTTGCTTCACATGCACTATGTTTAATATTTGTGATAATGTCGTCAATTAAGGTCTGACTGATCCATTGGTCTTGTAGATTTGTTTATTATTATTTTAATATTACAGTATAATGATGTTTCTTTTAATTCTTGTTTTAATTTTGATTCTTTACGCATATCTATGTTGTAGTCTCCATACACTACGTCATTCATTTTAAACTTCAGTGTTAATTTTGCAAGTTCTTTAAAGAAATGTTGCAATATTACCCCTTAGAGACCTCTATACAAAGAAAATTCTTAGTTCTTCACTCACTGTGTGAGTAATTTCTGAATATTTTTTAATACATGCTGCAAGGTTTATACATTTACAGTATTCAGTATCTTGAGGACTAGCAACACCTCACCTTTATGTTATGACCTACAGAAATAATTAATCAGATCATAGCCTCTGATGGCTGACATTTAGCAACTCTTTTAACAAAGGGAGAAACCACCAACTGACTGCACAAATTTTATTGCATTGGCCTGGTTTCAATACCAGCTAAAGGTATCTTCATCACAATAAATTACAATTACCTATAAAAATTTTCTAAATCAAGAGAATAACAACAGTATGGTTTTCAAAGGTTGTTTTGATGAAAATACCCTTAGTTGATAATCAAGACAAGGTCAATGAAATAAAATTGGTGCAGTTGTTTGGCTGTTTTTATCCTTCATAGAAATGTTATTAGATTGCAAAATTCTGTTTCATTTAGCCTATGCTTACTAAGGCATAATACATCTGGTTATGTTTCATTCAGGAAAACCTCTACTTTTAATTTTTTGTAGCCTATGTATCGAAGGTTTGCAGCAAGACTTTAATGTTATTTTCCTTTTGATGACTTCTGAGTTGTTGAAAATCTGTTTTAGTTGGAGACTGGTATGTGAGCACATTGTGTTCATTATTATTTATCTTGTTCCTCTTCTCTTTCATTGGCTGTGGAGTAAAAAGTCTTTTGATAAGTGGGGAGCTGCTTGAACTCTCTGTGGGGTCCACTGTGTTTCCTTTGTTCTTTTGCAACATTTGGAGTTGCCAGTTTTCATACTTTGATGTATTTCATATTCTTTTGGCGATGTTGTGTATGATGGTTTAGTTGTTACATTTAATGTTGCACCAGTTGATTTTTTTTCTGTGGACAAATTGTGATCTTCCTGTTTTTTACAATGTGATGGCTTCAGTACTAGTTATCTGCTTCTACTGTTGTTGGATCAGTGTGATAGTCCTCATTTTTGGAGTGTGATGGTCCAGTTATGGTAGGACAATAAAATAGCTCCCTCGTATTTGTGAAAAGGATTTGATTTAGGTTTTACAGGTTCTACTCAAATCCTTTTCACAAATACGAGGGAGCTATTTTATTGTCCTAACATAAAGGGCTAAGGTTATGCATCATCTCTTATGAACCACAAGTCAACTGGATATTAAACATATATTGTATTCCATACTGGATATTTCATCACTGTAAACTATCTACTTCCTTACAAAAGCAGATTGTATGACACTGACAGAAAAAAGTGTAGGATCATGTGAGATGTAATGGTAAAAGAAGTACTTCATCATTTGTGTAGAATAAATGGAAACAGAGTGTCACTTACTTACAGATGAAGTATACGTAATGTATAGACACACATAAAGATTGGATAATCACTAGTTTTTGAAATTAAGTATAAAAAAGAATGAAGATTGGAAAGTTGGTGTCAGATCTTTGTACCTGTGTGTCTACTTTGTCTTATCCATAGCAGAGAGGCAGCCTGCCTTCATTTCTTAAAATTTTGTTTTTAATATTTTAATCCCATTATTGTGGTAAGACTAGCCATTTAAATAGACAAGGAAGTTACTTTGTAAGTGAGAATGCACTTAAAAGAAAATATGTTCAAGAATGATATAACAAATGCACACAAATACTGATTTCTAAATAGTTTATCAAAGAATGTACTGTATATCCTGACTATAGTTGGTGTTAATCTCTTCATTAGAAACCATACTAATGGGTGAAACTTCCTGGTAGATTAAAACTGTGTGCCAGACTGAACTCGAATTTGGGGACCTCACACACATGCCCGTGAAAGGCAAAGGTCCTGAGTTTGAGTCTCGGTCAGACACACAGTTTTAATCTGCCAGGAAGTTTCATATGAGCACACACTCTGCTGCAGAGTGAAATTCTCATTCTGGAAACATCCCCCAGGCTGTGACTAAGCCATGTCTCTGGAATATCATTTCTTCCAGGAGATTTGCAGAAGTGCGTCTGTGAAGTTTGGAAGGTAGGAGACGAGGTACTGGCAGAATTGAAGCTGTGAGTACAGTTGTGAGTTGTGCTTGGGTAGCTCAGTTGGTGGAGCACTTGCCCGCGAAAGGCAAAGGCCCCAAGTTCGAGTCTCGGTCTGGCACACAGTTTTAAACTGCCAGAAAGTTTCATATCAGCACACACTCTGCTGTAGAGTGAAACTTTCATTTTGCATACTAAGTGGTGTTTGGACACCAATTTGCTTTACTGGTTTTTGATACTACTGGAAGTATTATATCTTTCCTGACCCATGAACTGTCCTGGAAAGTCAGTTATTGAAGAACCTGCAGTTTAATGCTGAATATTGATCACAATGTATTTCTTTGTTTTAATATAGGAGGTGCCAGAAAACGTAGTGAATCCTACCTCAACCATCATTCGATAACACACATAAATGAAGAATTCAGTTTTATATTTTCACCATTTATGCACAATTTCAGCACTGTAGTAGCTATAATTTCATAAGGAGAGCCAAAAGAAACCATACAGAGGGCCAAAATTGTAAATATTTTTAAAAAAATTGGTGTGCATACATAGAATCTTGCTCATGTTGCTTGCTTTGATCATAAAAATATTAGAACAATTTTTTTTATTTCCCACCACTGACACGAACCTTTCCAACAGTTTCTTTGCCCCAAATGAATGGCTCTTTTCACTGGAAAACTAGAAGCCTGTGAAAATTTCAAAACAAAGCAGCGTAGTGAATAGTGCAAGTTTGCATAACTCTTTCTTCTGAACCAATTTTCGTGAAATAAGCAGTGCTTTTCCATTATAATTTCAAAATTTTTATTGGCTACTAAGGTGGTGTATTCTGCAGTTTCTGCTAACATGGAGTGCTGGACAGACCCAATCTAGTTTTTGGTCTGATGTGATACAGCTTCTCTTCTGCCCATTCCCACCCCACAGGAAGAACTTGCAGTTGCTTGAATTTGTACACCTTGATGGAAATGTAGATGATGATTTTAAGTTCAGGATGTTCAAGAGCCAGAAGGGTCATGTCAACCATGTTCTGGGTGGGTTCACAATTTTTGCCCCCTCACCCCCAATATAGCATTCTGTCACAACTACTTTTAACATTCTAAAAATACTATAAACTTTAATAATAACAACAATAAAACACTTTAAATATCTTGGAGAAACGATATAGGCAAATAGGATATGGAAAGAAGATTACAAACACAGAAATAAAAAGGTGACTAGGGCATTCTGGAAGATTGAGAAAAATTATATTAAATCATGCGAATCACATATGGTAAAAGTGAGATGTTGTAATACGGTCAACAAACTAGATACTTTGTACACATCAGAAATGTTAGTCATGGATCAGAAAGGTGCACTAGAAAATATCAAGAAATTAGGGAGAATAACCGTCAGAAAAATTGCAGGGCCTAATAAGACAGAAGAAGACTACAGACTGCAGAGTAGAGAAGAGACCGAACTGATATTCTGTCGTAGCACTTGACATGTAGAAGTGCTGATTGAAATTTTGTGGGCATATGAAGAGAATGGCAGCCACTCAACAAACTACACAATGTTCACAGAAAACGTCAAGATTATGAAGTCGAGAACTGAAATCAGGAAAACTAAGAGGATGCTGGCATAACAAACTCTGATATACAGGACAAACAAACATTTTGCTACAAAGTACTGAAGTGGAAAGTGAACCAAGAGGTGAAGAAATTTATTTAGCCATCTGTAGACATTTTAAAATGTATAGGAATGTATGAAACAGGCAAAATACCCTCAGACTTCAAGAAGAATATAATTATTCCAATCCCAAAGAAAGCAGGTGTTGACAGATGTGAAAATTACCGAACTATCAGTTTCATAAGTCACAGCTACAAAATACTAACACAAATTCTTTACAGACGAATGGAAAAACTAGTAGAAGCCAACCTCAGGGAAGATCAGTTTGGATTCCGTAGAAACACTGGAACACATGAGGCAATACTGACCTTACGACTTATCTTAGAAGAAAGATTAAGGAAAAGCAAACCTACGTTTCTAGCATTTGTAGACTTAGAGAAAGCTTTTGACAATGTTGACTAGAATAGTCTATTTCAAATTCTGAGGGTGGCAGGGGTAAAATACAGGGAGCGAAAGGCTATTTACAATTTGTACAGAAACCAGATGGCAGTTATAAGAGTCGAGGGATATGAAAGGGAAGCAGTGGTTGCGAAGGGAGTTAGACAGGGTTGTAGCCTCTCCCCGATGTTGTTCAATCTGTATATTGAGCAAGCAGTAAAGGAAACAAAAGAAAAATTCGGAGTAGGTATTAAAATCCATGGAGAAGAAATAAAAACTTCGAGGTTCGCCGATGACATTGTAATTCTGTCAGAGACAGCAAAGGACTTGGAAGAGCAGCTGAATGGAATGGACAGTGTCTTGAAAGGAGGATAGAAGATGAACATCAACAAAAGCAAAACGAGGATAATGGAATGTAGTCGAATTAAGTCGGGTGATGCTGAGGGAATTAGATTAGGAAATGAGACACTTAAAGTAGTAAACGAGTTTTGCTATTTGGGGAGCAAAATAACTGATGATGGTCGAAGTAGAGAGGATATAAAATGTAGACTGGCAATGGCAAGGAAAGCGTTTCTGAAGAAGAAAAATTTGTTAACATCGAGTATAGATTTAAGTGTCTGGAAGTCATTTCTGAAAGCATTTGTATGGAGTGTAGCCATGTATGGAAGTGAAACATGGACGATAAATAGTTTGGACAAGAAGAGAATAGAAGCATTCGAAATGTGGTGCTACAGAAGAATGCTGAAGATTAGATGGGTAGATCACATAACTAATGAGGAAGTATTGAATAGGATTGGGGAGAAGAGAAGTTTGTGGCACAACTTGACCAGAAGATGGGATCGGTTGGTAGGACATGTTCTGAGGCATCAAGGGATCAGCAATTTAGTATTGGAGGGCAGCGTGGAGGGTAAAAATCGTAGAGGGAGACCAAGAGATGAATACACTAAGCAGATTCAGAAGGATGTAGATTGGAGTAGGTACTGGGAGATGAAGAGGCTTGCACAGGATAGAGTAGCATGGAGAGCTGCATCAAACCAGTCTCAGGACTGAAGACCACAACAACAACAGGAATTATTTGATTGGAAAAAAGAAAGACAACGCATAGTGAGAAGCTGAAAGAAGCTGAGAAAATCTCACATCAGGTGCACACTGCACACTGTCCTCTAGTGGCCTATATGTGAGTAATAATAATAATAATAATAATAATAAGTAACAATAATAAAATGTTTTAAAATAATAATAATTTGTTTACATTCCTTTAATGTAACTTATAAGAAACTGCAGTACCAACTAATACATCTGTTAAAAACATTTTTATTATTACAATGTGTGATATTGGTGATGATCTGCAGTTGTAGTAATGTAATGAAAGTTTATTGCAATTGTGAATATTTTGACATCTGTTGCATTAGGAACGGAAGTGATATCTGTGGGTGACACACGACGATTTGTGCCGTACCGAGACCCGAACCCAGATTTCCTGCTTTTCGCAAGTAGTTGTCTCGACCTTCTCAGCTGTGTGTGTCGGCTTCCAGGACTGATCTAAACCTCCATATGCCACAGTGTCCACTCCCCATTACTTGCAGGTTACCTGGATTCCTGTAGCAGGATTAATATTACTACAACTGAAGCTCATTACCAATATCTGTTCCTTTAGACATCCACGCATTTCTGAAGGAACATTATAATAAAAAGTATTTCAGCATAGTCAGGGAAAACAACAATAATACCATCCTTCCTCATGTTTGTCTCATTAGTCCTGTTGCAGAAATCCAAGTAGGCTGGCATGCAATGGGGGCGTAGACAGTGTGGCATATGGAGGTTTGGATGGACACAATGACAATAATTCTGTTGTCGATCACGTTTGTTCCATTAACCTCGTTTCAGGTAAGCTGCGAGCAACGGTGGTGCAGATGCTGTGGCATACGGAGATTCGCATCGGTCTCGGAAGCACGCACACATAACTGAGGCTGTCGAGGCAGCCGCTCGGAGTGTGTGAGAAATTCAGGCTCGAGTCTCAGTATAACAAACTTTTGTTGAAAGCATTAGTTAGAAAACTCCAGCAGTACCTGTATCACACAGCTGATTCAAAACTATGATAGCAACTAGCTCTTACAGCTTTGACAATGTCATAATTTAGATGATATAAAATAGAAGTGTTCATTCAGCATTATCACTATGTGTCTAAGTGCTACGATTGTGAAAATAGATCTGCCGACAACAGCATGCTCAGGGTCTGCTCTATTGGGAGGGGGGGGGGGGACAGGGAGGGGCAACTCACATTAGTAATAAGATTTCATGACAATTCTTGCTTACCCTTGTTAATAGTAAGTATCCATTACATGTTCCAGGTTTCTTCAAACTGATACTAATGTCTGTCTGTGCAGTGAGGGCAGAATGCAAGTCTGATTCGTCAATATCATTTTCTTCTGAGAAAGCGAGGGAGGCGAATGCACATAAGTACACTGCCTTTCCCCTCCCCCGATTCATTCATTCATTCATTCAAAATGTCCCGCAGAACCTCCAGGGACGTGGAAGAAGTGACAATATACATTAACATGAGACAAAGACATTGCTGTAACTTTGTACTATATTTTTAACAGTAAACTCCTTAATCCTATTAATACTTACACCAGCTTTAATCAAGTAAATGTCCGCCTGCTCAGTTGGCTGGTAACGTGCTTGCTTCCCACGCACTGGCCTCGGGTTTGATTCTTCCCACGCACTGGCCTCGGGTTCGATTCTCGGCCAGGTTCGCGAGTTCCTCAGCTTGTGGACTGGGTGTCGTGTTGTGATCGTCATCATTTCATCCTCATCACAGGCCGCAAGTTGCGCAATGTGATGCCGACTGAAATAAGACCTGCACTCGGTGGGACCTCCCGTCCAACAGTGCCGTACCGTCATCTCATTTCATTTTTTTATCCAGTAAATTAGTAAGAAAGCTACTTATTTGAAAAAAGGTGCTGCCTTTTCTGTTTTACTGTATAGCTGCTGTTTACCTCTTATTTATGGCTCTGAACACTATGGGACTTAACTTCTTGGGTCATCAGTCCCCTAGAACTTAAAACTACTTAAACCCAGCTAACCTAAGGACATCACACACATCCATGCCTGAGGCAGGATTCGAACCTGCGATCTTATTTAACTGCTACTAGTTCAGTACCGTGGTTGCCTGGATGTGTATTTATTCCAGTTTTCTGTTAGTGCATCTCATACTTGCCTCTCTCTCTCTCTCTGACCATATCCTCGTTCACCCCCTCTGTCGATCTCTTTCACCCTCTGTACGTCTCCTTTGCCCTCTCTAATTCCATCTTCCCCAGCTCCCTCTCTTTGTCCACCTCCTCCTCACACCTCTCTCTGTCTGTTTTCTCCACTCTCTCCCCGTTCGTCTGTTTCCCTTCTCTGAACATCTGCTCATCTCCCCTCTTTCTGTCCATCTCCTCGTCTTTCTACATCTACATCTACATCTACATTCATACTCCGCAAGCCAGCTGACGGTGTGTGGCGGAGGGTACCCTGAGTACCTCTATCGGTCCTCCCTTCTATTCCAGTCTTGTATTGTTCGTGGAAAGAAGGATTGTCGGTATGCTTCTGTGTGGGCTCTAATCTCTCTGATTTTATCCTCATGGTCTCTTCACGAGATATATGTAGGAGGGAGCAATATACTGCTTGACTCTTCGGTGAAGGTATGTTCTCGAAACTTCAACAAAAGCCCGTACCGAGCTACTGAGCGTCTCTCCTGCAGAGTCTTCCACTGGAGTTTATCTATCATCTCCGTAACGCTTTCGCGATTACTAAATGATCCTGTAACGAAGCGCGCTGCTCTCCGTTGGATCTTCTCTATCTCTTCCATCAACCCTATCTGGTACGGATCCCACACTGCTGAGCAGTATTCAAGCAGTGGGCGAACAAGCGTACTGTAACCTACTTCCTTTGTTCTCGGATTGCTTTTCCTTAGGATTCTTCCAATGAATCTCAGTCTGGCATCTGCTTTACCGACGATCAACTTTATATGATCATTCCGTTTTAAATCAATCCTAATGCGTACTCCCAGATAATTTATGGAATTTACTACTTCCAGTTGCTGACCTGCTATTTTGTAGCTAAATGATAAGGGATCTATCTTTCTATGTATTCGCAGCACATTAGACTTGTCTACATTGAGATTCAATTGCCATTCCCTGCACCATGCGTCAATTCGCTGCCGATCCTCCTGCATTTCAGTACAATTTTCCATTGTTACAACCTCTCGATATACCACAGCATCATCCGCAAAAGCCTCAGTGAACTTCCGATGTCATCCACAAGGTCATTTATGTATATTGTGAATAGCAACGGTCCTACGACACTCCCCTGCGGCACACCTGAAATCACTCTTACTTCGGAAGACTCCTCTCCATTGAGAATGACATGCTGCGTTCTGTTATCTAGGAACTCTTCAATCCAATCAGACAATTATTCTGATAGTCCATATGCTCTTACTCTGTTCATTAAACGACTGTGGGGAACTGTATCGAACGCCTTGCGGAAGTTAAGAAACACGGCATCTACATGTGAACCCGTGTCTATGGCCCTCTGAGTCTCGTGGACGAATAGCGCGAGCTGGGTTTCACACGACCGTATTTTTCGAAACCCATGCTGATTCCTACAGAGCACATTTCTAGTCTCCAGAAAAGTCCTTATACTCGAACATAATACGTGTTCCAAAATTCTACAACTGATCGACGTTAGAGATATAGGTCTATAGTTCTGCACATCTGTTCGACGTCCCTTCTTGAAAACGGGAATGACCTGTGCCTTTTTCCAATCCTTTGGAACGCTACGCTCTTCTAGAGACCTACGGTACACCGCTGCAAGAAGGGGGGGCAAGTTCTTTCGTGTACTCTGTGTAAAATCGAACTGGTATCCCATCAGGTCGAGCGGCCTTACCTCTTTTGAGCGATTTCAATTGTTTCTCTATCCGTCTGTCATCTATTTAGATTTCTACCATTTTGTCATCTGTGCGACAATCTTTCCTTCCTCAGTCCATCTCCTCGTCTCCCTTTTCCCTGTCCATCTCCCCCTCTCTCTCCATCGCCTCCTCCCTCCTATCTGTGCCCATCTTCTGCTTCCCTCTCTCTGTCTGTCAGTCTTTCTCTCCTCCTCCCTTCTCTCTCCGCAGTATCACCCCCACTCCAGTAGGAGCCTGGTGGTTCTTAACCCCACACACAGTGATCAGCCAGTACATTATGAACACCTACCTAATAGCCAATATGTCCACCTTTGGCACGGATAACAGTGGCCATTGTAATGGTACTTGAATTACGTAACCATTACGGCACCTCACCTCAACCTCTCGATACCAGCAATATTCTACTGTGTTTCTGTAAAATAGTTAACATATTTCTGTGACAACATTCAGATTTGATTTTATTAATGTAGAGGTACTTCGATACATCGATATGTATATATTGCATTGATATTATTCTTATGTGTATTCTTTCTTTTATCACTGTGATCATTGATGTACTTGTAACTCTGATTTTTGGACGCTTAAGCGGTTATTAGAGTGTCAAGCTTTGGTCGTCATGTTAAAAAGACGCAAATTGTAGTCAGTTTATGAAATGTGAACTTTAACAGTGAGGAAGATACTTTCAAGTATATTTTATATTGTGAAGTGATGTTTTGGAACGAGTTACGTGATATTGCAACAAAAGTAATAAAAAAAGGTAGTGTAACTTAAATTCGGAGTGCTGATTACTTTTTTACATCACCATTGTCCTAACTTGCAAAAGTTTAATCTTCGAGAATGGTTTATGGCTAATGGCTCTGAGCACTATGCGACATAACTTCTGAGGTTATCAGTCCCCTAGAACTTAGAACTACTTAAACCTAACTAACCTAAGGACATCACACACATCCATGCCCGAGGCAGTATTCGAATCTGCGTCCGGAGCGGACGCTCGGCTCCAGACTGTAGCGCCTAGAACCGCACGGCCACTCAGGCCGGCAAATGGTTTATGAAACACATCTGTAAAACTTTTGAATATCGCAGAATAACACCTAGGCCTCTTTGCATCCGAACTTGGAATCATCACTACCTAGATTTTCGACGATTGAGCCATGAGTTCACAACGAGACCAGCGTGTGAAACACGAAAAGATGAGTGCCTAGTTTATCCATTATTTCAAGAGATGACTGTATTAACTGTGCTCTAACGACACCTGCCACATAATATAACGTTGTTGTTGCCCGAAAATGCAATATTTAGCAGCGTGAGCAACACTACAATCGCAATTATTTTTTGACCTTTGTTGTGGTAGGGTTGTCAGACGATGCAGCATCGCACGGAAACGGTGCGGCCTTGGGAGATCGCCGGAGGGAACTGGCGCGACATCTCTACACACGAGTCACCTAATTCCTGCAAATTCCAGGGAGGTGGGCTACGACCTCTGATCACATCCCAGATGTGTTCAATTGGTTTCAGATCCGGCGAATTGGGGGGCCAGCACGTCAAATTTAACTCGTCACTGTGGTCCTCAGACTACTCTACCACCTTCCTGGCCTTGTGACATGGCGCATTATTTAGCCGAAAAATGCTACTGCCATCAGGAAACGTGATCGTCATGAAGGGTCTGCAATCAGTGTATGCCTCTCCTTGACGCCTTGCGCGAGTTCTGTTGGACCTATTAACGACCGTGTGTATGTTCTCCAGAGCATAATGGAGCCGCTGCCAGATTGTCTCCATCCTGCAATACAGGTATCGAGGAACTGTTCCACTGGAAGATGACAGATTTGTGCCCTCCCGCTAGAATGATGAAGAAGGTATTGGGATTCGTCAAACTCTGCAACTCTCTGCCACTGCGCCCACGACCAGTGGCAATGGTCACGTGCCTATTTCCGTCGTAGTAGCCGATGTTGTGGTATTAACATTGGCACGTGCACGGATCGCAGGCTGCGGACACCCACTGTTAGGAGCGTTCACTGCATTATGCGCAGCCTATGATGTCTGACACCTGAAATGAGCGATGGTCGCCCTATGCAGTTTCACCTTGGGTTTGTCACGTATTAAAGTCATTCACCACGGCACTCCTCAAACGCCCAACAAGTTGTGGAGTTTCCGAAATGCTGGTGCTGAACCTCCGAGCCATCACAGTCTGTCCTCGGTCAAACTCAGATACACCGCGCGTCTTTCCCATTCAATACACGAGCAGCAAGCTCACCGATGCTATGTGCACCGTGCGTGCAATCACTTCTTGGCAGGTGATGCTGCCATCACCTGGGCAGGTTTATATCGATAGTAGGTCGCCGGTCACAATGTTCTGGTCGATCATTGTCATTTTTTCCAGATCGTAGCTGCACAGTAATGTGACCACCACCGT
This sequence comes from Schistocerca serialis cubense, assembly GCF_023864345.2. Taxonomy (NCBI): domain Eukaryota; kingdom Metazoa; phylum Arthropoda; class Insecta; order Orthoptera; family Acrididae; genus Schistocerca; species Schistocerca serialis. Next base: position 55,178,334 of record NC_064647.1, on the reverse strand, counting down.
GTTCGGCATCAGTGTGCAATAACCAGTCGCAGATGGCAAGTGGCAGCAGTAGTGTATCGGGAGGGCGCGGAAAACAGTGTGCTTATTGTAATGCGGAAACGGAGCGATTTATCTGACGTTCAAAAGGGCACGATCGTTGGCTTTGGGGCTGAGGCAAGGGTTTCCGAAGCAGCTAACTTTGTAAATTGTTCGTGCGCCACCGTGGTTAAAGTATACTGTGCGTGGCAAAATGACGCTATCCGAAACGGGTCCCAAGGCATCTGTGGTGCACCGTGGGCCATAGATGACAGGGGTGAGTGATGCCTGTGGAGACGTGTACGAGCGAATACAACTGACCGTCCAGATGAACCGAGGTCCACCAACAGTCTCTCCTCGATGACCAATCAGCTAACATTGCTGTCTATGAGTCTCTGCAGCAGGTGTCCGGTTCATGCATACAAGCTGACTGCAGTTCATCAGCAATGAAGGCTGGAATTGGCACGCCAGTACCGAAACTGGATGTCCACTGGTTGACGACAGGTGGCCTTTTCAGATGAACAACATTTTATGTTCCAAGAGACAGATGTGTCAGGAAGTCGTTTCTGAAAGTATTTGTATGGAGTCTAGCCATGTCTGGAAGTAAAACATGGACGTTAAATAGTTTGGACAAGAAGAGAATAGAAGCTATCGAAATGTGGTGCTACAGAAGAATGCTGAAGATTAGATGGGTAGATCACATAACTAATGAGAAGGTATTCAATAGGATTGGGGAGAAGAGAAGTTTGTGGCACAACTTGACAAGAAGAAGGGATCGGTTGGTAGGATATGTTCTGAGGCATCAAGGGATCGACAATTCAGCATTGGAGAACAACTCGGAGGGTAAAAATTGTAGAGGGAGACCAAGAGATGAATACAGTAAGCAGATTCAGAAGGATGTAGGTTGCAGTAAGTACTGGGAGATGAAGAAGCTTGCACAGGATAGAGTAGCATGGAGAGCTGCATCAAACCAGTCTCAGGACTGAAGACCACAACAACAACAACATAGACAGCATGAAACGTATGAAGGCAAACACACTGCAACAATCACTGGAGCGCTATGATCTGGAGAATGTTGTAATCATCTCGTCATCCTGGAAGGCACAGTGGACGTAGGCATGCATCTATCCTCGGGGACCGTGTCCACGCCTACAAGCAGCTAGTTCTGTCCTCCACACAATGGCATCTAATGTCGAACAGCCTGAAATGTACGTGTGTGCTTCCAAAAGCAGCAGGAGGAGTTTACCATACTCCCCTGATCACTACCCAGACTTAAACCCGATCGGGAATCTGTGGGACCACCTCCATCAGGCTGCTCGCGCCGTCCATCCTCACTCGAGAATCCTAGCGCAGCTGGGCACGACACTAGATCCACATCCCTGTCGCTGATTCTCTTCCTGCACGTCCCGCAGCGGGCCGCGAAACTAATGGTCGTTATTCACGCTTTGGAAAGGGTAATTTGTGTATCAAACTACGTTGGAATCGTTCCAGGGATTTAGGACGAGCTTTTTAGCTGTGGCCTGCTCACGCACATGTCAAATATATTTCACAATTACTTAACATATTTCACTCTTACACAATTACTTAACATATTTCACTCTTATTTGTATACATATTCCACCCATATGTCTAGCGAATTTTTCCCTGCAGTTTTATTTTGATGCAGCTCAATATTTATGACGTCATATCTCCTGAAAAACGAGGAAATGAACTGAAGTGCCAAAGAAACTGATACACCTGCCTAACATCGTGTAGAGCCCCTGCGAGCCCACAGAAGTGCCGCGTAATGAGGTGGCACGAACTCGACTAACGTCTGAAGTAGTGCTGGAGGGAACTGACGCCATGAATCCTGCAGGGCTGTCCATAAATCCGTAAGAGTATGAGGGAGTGGAGATCTCTTCTGAACAGCACGTTGCAAGGCATCCCAGATATGCTCAATAATGTTCATGTGTGGGGAGTTTCGTGGCCAGCGGAAGTGTTTAAATTCAGAAATGTGTACCTGGAGCCACTCAGTAGCAATTCTGGACGTGTGGGGTATTGCATTGTCCTGCTGGAATTGCACAATGGACATGAATTGGTGCAGGTGATCAGACAATATGCTTACGTACGAGTTACCTGTCAGACTCGTATCTAAACGTATCAGGGGCCACGTATAACTCCAGCTACACATGCCCCACACCATTACAGAGCCTTCACCAGCTTGAACGGTTCCCTGCTACATGCAGCGTCCACGGATTCTTGAAGTTTTCTCCATTCCCCACGCGTCCATCCGCTCGATACAGTTTCAAATGAGACTCGTCCGACAAGGCAACATGTTTCCAGTCATCAACACTCCAATGTCGGTGATGACGGGCGCATGTGAAGCGTAAAGCTTTGTGTCCTGCAGTCATCGGGCATACACGAGTGGGGCTTCGGCTTCGAAAGCCCATATCGACGATTTTTCGTTGAATAGTTCCCACACTGGCCCAACATTCAAACCTGCAGCAATTTGCGGAAGGGTTGCACTTCTGTCACGTTGAACGATTCTCTTCAGTCATCTTTGGTACTGTTCTTGCAGGTTCTTCTTTCGGCCACAACGATGTCGGATATTTGATCCGAATTCCTGACATTCACGGCACACTCGTGAAATGGTCGTACTGGAAAATCTCCACATCATCGCTACCTCGGAGATGCTGTGCCCCATCGCTCGTTCACCGACTATAACACCACGTTCAAAGTCACTTAAATGTTGGTAATGTGCCATTGTAGCAGCAGTAGCCATTCTAGCAACTGCGCCAGACACTTGTTGTCTTATATATGTATTGCCGACCGTAGCGCCTTATTCTGCCTGTTTGAATATCTCTGTATTAAAATACGCACGCCTATACCAGTTTCTTTGGCGCGTCAGTGTATTAATGAACATTGATACCTTTGGGACCTTGATGAACTCCGTGAGAAAATAAGAAAGAAACGATCCGAATTATGGAAGAACAGGACCTGGGTTCTACGTCAAAACAACGCTTCGCCTCATATTGCATTGTCTGTTAAGAGGTTTCTAGTGACGTACAACTTCCCAATGTTAGACCATTCACCTGATTCGCCTGGCTTTTCTCTATTCCCCGAGGTCAAATCTGCATCAAGAGGAACAAGGTTTCGGTCCGATGAAGCAGTGAAAGAAAAAGGGACACAGGTCTTCAGGGAGCTCACAGAGGAAAACTTGGAGCACTGTTCCATCAATCGAAAAATTTGCAAGGGGCGTTGTAGGGATAGAGGAGGGCAGTATATTGAGGGTGACAGTAACTAAATATGTATGTACCTGGTATAAAATGTGTTACAGCGTTAGTCCCGTTATTTTATAACCACACCTCGTATACGTTTCAAAATCAAAATTATTAACCCTAAGCAACTGCAGAATTAATGTGAAAAAAGTCAAGGATTTTCGATTTATACTATAATGCGTGAAGAGTTTGATAGAGCACTGAAAGACCTAAGTCGAAACAACGCCCCGGGAGTAGAAAACATTCCCTTACAACTACTAACGGCCTTGGGAGAGCCAGTGCTGACAAAACTCTACCATCTGGTGAGCAAGATGTATGAGACAGGCGAAATACCCTCAGACTTCAAGAAGAATATAATAATTCCAATCCCAAAGAAAGCAGGTGTTGACAGATGTGAAAATTACCGAACTATCAGTTTAATAAGTCATAGCTGCAAAATACTAATAAGAATTCTTTACACACGAATGGAAAAACTGGCAACGTGAGGCAATACTGACCCTACGACTTATCTTGGAAGAACCTACGTTTCTAGCATTTGTAGACTTAGAGGAAGCTTTTGACAATGTTGACTGGAATACACTCTTTCAAATTGTGAAGGTGGCAGGGGTAAAACACAGGGAGCGAAAGGCTATTTGCAATTTGTACAGAAACCAGATGGCAGTTATAAGAATCGAGGTGCATGAAAGGGAAGCAGTGAGGGGAGTGAGACAGGGTTGTAGCGTCTCCCAGATGTTATTCAATCTGTATATTGAGCAAGCAGTAAAGGAAACAAAAGAAAAATTCGGAGTAGGTATTAAAATCCATGGAGAAGAAATAAAAACTTTGAGGTTCGCCGATGACATTGTAATTCTGTCAGAGACAGCAAAGAACTTGGAAGAGCAGCTGAATGGAATGGACAGTGTCTTGAAAGGAGGATATAAGATGAACATCAACAAAAACAAAATGAGGATAATGGAATGTAGTCGAATTAAGTCGGGTGATGCTGAGGGAATTAGATTAGGAAATGAGACGCTTAAAGTAGTAAATGAGTTTTGCTATTTGGGGAGCAAAATAACTGAGGATGGTAGAAGTAGGGAGGGTATAGAATGTAGACTGGCAATGGCAAGGAAAGCGTTTCTGAAGAAGAGAAATTTGTTAACATCCAGTATTGATTTAAGTGTCAGGAAGTCATTTCTGAAAGTATTTGTATGGAGTGTAGCCATGTATGGAAGTGAAACATGGACGATAAATAGTTTGGACAAGATGAGAGTAGAAGCATTCGAAATGTGGTGCTACAGAAGAATGCTGAAGATTAGATGGGTAGATCAGATAACTAATGAGGAAGTATTGAACAGGATTGGGGAGAAGAGAAGTTTGTGGCACAACTTGACCAGAAGACGGGATCGGTTGGTAGGACATGTTCTGAGGCATCAAGGGATCACCAATTTAGTATTGGAGGGCAGCGTGGAGGGTAAAAATCGTAGAGGGAGACCAAGAGATGAATAAACTAAGCAGATTCAGAAGGATGTAGATTGCAGTAGGTACTGGGAGATGAAGAAGCGTGCACAGGATAGAGTAGCATGGAGAGCTGCATCAAACCAGTCTCAGGACAGAAGACCACAACAAGAACAACTATAATGATATCAAGCACACCGAAGAATTGGGGCATCTCCTGCAAATGTACAAGGAGCGCTCAGTATACGATGTAACACTTTTTTTGTGAAAGTGGATTTGTTTTATTCAGGATTCCTATACGCGATATTATTCCCCACAGTTTTGGCTACAAAACTCCATTTTTCGACATAATCTCTGTTTAAATCGACGGCCTTACTAGGAGGGCCTCTGTGTCCGCATCGTACCACTACACTGGTCGACGTCTGAGCCAACGTCTCGCTGCATCAACAACCTCCCCATCTCCACGTACTGCTTCCCGTGGAGTTCGTCCTTTATTGGGCCAAACAGACGGAAGTCGGAAGGTGCGAAATGTGGATTGTAGAGTGGATGAGCAAAAACAGTCCACTGACGTTTTGTGAGCTGCTCTCGGTTGCACGGACCTGTGTGCCCTGCGATGTCGTGGACAGGGAGAAGTTTGATGACGGCGAACGTGCTGAATTCGTTTCTTCAGTTTCGTAGCACCAGTCACATCTGTGTGCGGCCGGCCGGCGTGCGGATCCGACAGGTCTGCGCGACCGAGTTGCGACCGTGGCAACGCCTCGCCCAACCATTCACCTTGCTTTTATTCGCTATCGGGTCTCTGTAGACATTCTGTAGGCGCCTACGATGCTCTGGTTTTCCGCTAAAAGAAACTCAATGACAGAACTGTTTGGCACACCCCTCCGTTACAGACACGATTTTGAAGGCTGCGTGTAGAGGCGCCACATATCGCAACTTCGTGAGTTGGTTGCTTGATTTGGGCGAGGGGACCAAACCGGAGGCCATCGGGCCCAACGGACTAGCGAAGGGTGGGGAAGGAAGTCGATCGCGCCCTTTCCAAATTAACCATCCCGGAATTTACCTGAAGCAATTTTAAGGAAACCAGGGAAAATCTAAATCAGAACGACCAGACACGGGTTTGAACCTCGTCCTCTCGAATGCGAGTCCAGTGTGCTAACCATTGCGCCACCTCTCTCGGTAAACTATAGGAGCTGAAGTGGGAATATTCCACGACGTCCCACTACCAATTCCACATTTTTTCAACCGAAATCGGCCTGCAAAAAAAATGTGTGCTGCATTGTTTGTTGAATACCCCCCGTACTTCGCTTTAACAGCGCCGGCTTTAAAATCGAAACAAAACAGCGCAAACAGCGATGTTAATAAACAGCGCTACGCTACTTCTTTAATGAAAGACTTAGTCGTTTCATTCCCTTACGCTACACGTGGGAGTCGCAGCACATAAATGTTCAAAGCAAAAAGATTTCTGGCACCAGCTGCACGTTAGAAATGTGGAAATCTGTGGTAAGGTCTTACGGGACCAAACTGCTGAGGTCATCGGTCCCTAAGCTTACACACTACATAAGCTAACTTAACGCTTACTTACCCCGTGCCCGAGGGAGGACTCGAACCTCCGACGGAGGGAGCCGCGCGGATACAGCTTAGAAATGCGGTCTGCGGCACAGTGAACAAAAAGCGTGTTTCGTATGTCAAAACAGTTGTACACGTACCTCTTACTTCACTGCGCGCGGGCCTTAAGGGGCCGCAGTAGCGCGAAGCGAGTGAGAAGCAGCCGGTGCTCGGCCACATGATACTAGGATGTTCATGCTGTGTCAGACAACGTTTCTTAAGGCCATGATCAGAGCAGGAATTCCTCAACCTGTATCTGTGACGGACCTGTTTCGACAGGTGACCGCAACGGACTATGTCAGTGTTGCCCAGTTTCTGCAAGAAACGGATATCCAGTTATACGTCAGACTCAAAGCCTCTAGCGTAAGAAGTTGTGATATGTGGACTGAGTTGAGTGCGTGAATGTACAGACTGCACCATTTCTAATGCGTATCCCGTATGCGTGATATTGTATACCAAACCTGTCGTTGTATTGTATTGTATGTTAACCGGGGCCTTAGAAACGACGGAGAGGCTCCGTCCCCGCCGCAGCCGCAGTGGTCCACAACCCCACGACGACTACCGCAGTCCACTTCACCCCTCCGCCGCCCCACACCGAACCCAGGGTTATTGTGCGGTTCGGCTCCCGGTGGGCCCCCCTAAGGAACGTCTCACACCAGACGAGTGTAACCTCTATGTTTGCGTGGTAGAACAACGGTGGTGTACATGTACCTGGAGAACTTGTTTGCGCAGCAATCGCCGACATAGTGTACCTGAGGCGGAATAAGGGGAAGCAGCCCGCATTCTCCGAGGCGGATGGAAAACCGCGTAAAAATCATCCACAGACTGTCCGGCTGACCGAACCTCGACACTAGCCCGCCGGGCGGATTGGTGCCGGCGACCGGCGCTCCTTCCCGCCCGGAAAGCCGTACGTTAGACCGCACGGCTAACCGCGCGTGCGAACGTGTAGTTACTTACTTATCTGGCTAAATGGTTCATGCCAAAGGCCAATAATTATATAAAAAAAGAAAAAAAGGCAGCCGGTACGCGCACGTGTTTAAAAGTTGTACTTTCAGACAGTCATAACTGCGTACTGTCAGAATTATGGCGCAAATTTTCGCGCGGCACCCATTTCTGGCGTTGATGATTTGCAAGCGTTCTTTTTGGCCTTAAAATATGGGAGCAGGTTAGTAACGTATCTTTGTGTGGTAAACAGGTTGGCGCAGGTGAGGTATTCTTGGCGGGCCGCATCAAACTACATGACTCAAAATCAAAACGTCTACCATGAGGTACAGGGAGGAGAATATTCGTACCAATGCAACAGGGAATAAAATTACAGATGGAACTATCAGTGTGTCCAGTGAAGGGGTCCCTGTTTTAGAATTAAACATCTCGAAAACTAAGCTCGGTAGACTCGTGCAACTAATGTGGGAGCTGTAAGAATTTTATACAGAAGTTAAACAGAAGCCGGCCGGTGTGGCCGTGCGGTTCTAGGCGCTTCAGTCTGGAACCGCGTGACCGCTACGGTCGCAGGTTCGAATCCTACCTCGGGCATTGATGTGTGTGATATCCGTAGGTTTAAGTAGTTCTAAGTTCTAGCGAACTGATGACCACAGATATTAAGTCCCATAGTGCTCAGAGCCATTTGAACCATTTTTTTTAGTTATGCAGAAGTTTCGAAATAATTCAATAAGCTGCTAACAGATGGCGCTTAATGGCAATACGTAGTGCCTATAAATAGTGCACCGCAGGACAGCTAACGTGGGGACAGCATGTTGACGAAGTCGTCCGAGAAGCCAGGGGTCGAGTGACCGGCCGTCAGCCCACAGGCGTCACTGAACGCGGATGTGGAGGGGCACGTGGTCAGCATACCGCTCTCCCGGCCGTATGTCAGTTTACGAGACCGGAGCAGCTACTTCTCGATCAAGTAGATGCTCAGTTTGCCTCACAAGGGCTAAGGTCTCGGATATACCTGCCATCAAAGACAGGTTTCGACAGACTGCTCGGATCTTCTACAAGAAGACCGTCTACTCAACGAATGGACATATTCGCAGACTGGGACAAAAAGTGCAGCGTGTCAACACTACTCGATGGCCTCACCTGCTTCGTGACGGCTAAGTCGCAAGCACACCTGGATAACAACAAGGCAAATCGTTAGGAAAAAAACAAGACGCCAGGCCACAACCACAACAATCGTCATTTTGGAAGCATAGCTACCCAAATGGAACTCCGCAGGACAAGAGACCCATCTCTGCCACGCAGCAACAGCAGCAGAACCATAAGTTGCACTGTTGAGACGTGAAAGGAGGTTAGCGTAATTGAAGGAGAAGACTGAAATCGTGTATTCCATCGAATAAAGTGTTTTTCCTGGCACTGGAGTACTACAGATTACAACACAGCCCTAAGGCAACGAGGCACATGTTTTAATGTCCCAAGAGGACCCGATGCAAAAACAACTCGCAAGCTCTTCGCCAAACTCGAATGGACAGGCAGTGTGGCTGATGACCCAGCAGGGAATGTTAGCCCCAGGCAAACTGCAGTTACTCCCGAAAATGTCGCCACGGCTTCCGGAATATTAGTCAGCAAAATCCGACGAAATCCGTCTGAAGAATTTCAGCAGAGACTGGATTGAAGCATCCCAGCACGCAGAAAATTCTGAGGCAGAGCCTACACATGTTTCCATTCAAAATCCAAAGTGTGTTCGAGCTGTGCGACAGAGGGCTGACTTTACGAACCAGATTCTTACGATGGTTGATATTGACGGATTTCATGTTGGTTGCATCTCGTTCGTAGGTGAAGCACAGTTCCACCCCAATGGAGGCGTGAATAAACAATCCCGAAAAATCCCTGTTTGTGTCAAGTGAAAACCCTGTATTACCCAAAGTTTTTGGGTTTTGGTATGCAGTTCTGGTATTATTGTTCCTTTTCATATGCAAGAAACGATCAACAGCGAGTGGAACAATTTGTCGCCTTACAGCTAGTGTTCGAGGATCGCCGAGGCATCCAGTGGCTCATGCAAGATGGGGCCACACTGTGGTGTGCGTACCGTAAGACCTTCGGTACACACACCATCAGATTATTTGACTTGTCGCTCTAACGAAGTAGGCGAGTGTCAGCAATATGTCTCGTGGTCTTATTGTCACGTTTTTATCTTCTGCCGTTAGGTCAGACGATAGAAATGCCGCTTGCGTGCTTAGAGTAGCAGGTTGACGGTGACCAACTTTAAATAGAACTTGATAATTTTCACACACATTTATTAAAATAATAACAAGCACAAAATTACTTAACTTGACTCTGGATGTTATTTACAATTGACAATCTGAAGTTCCTTTGGTCTTGGTACGTTAATCTTATTCCTACATATCTCTGATACTTGACAAAGTGTCTATACATTTCTCTTCATGGCTATGTACAGGAATATGATAATCTTATTAGGCGCAGACTGAAACTTGACTATAGACTGGTACAGACTAATGCATACTGGTACAGACTGGTGCAGACAAATGCAGACTGACTGATCGGAGGTCTGTACACTCTTTATAATACCTCGTGCGTTCAGGTATCACTGCGTGAGTGTGATCCGCGAGGAGAAAAGGTTCCACGTTAGCAGCAATCTCTTTGGCTACATTACATATTAATACGCGGATAGCCGGCCGAAGTGGCCGTGCGGTTAAAGGCGCTGCAGTCTGGAGCCGCAAGACCGCTACGGTCGCAGGTTCGAATCCTGCCTCGGGCATGGATGTTTGTGATGTCCTTAGGTTAGTTAGGTTTAACTAGTTCTAAGTTCTAGGGGACTAATGACATCAGCAGTTGAGTCCCATAGTGCTCAGAGCCATTTGAACCATTTGAATACGCGGATCGGCAGAAGCAGAATTTGGTCCGTCTCTAAGGTAGCGCCATCTCGTAGTGCGGAGACGGACGAGTGCTGCGCCTGCGCTGTTGTGCTTAGAGGGGCGCGCTCTAGTGGGAAAGGTGTGTACACCCTGACCATGCAGAACTATGTACACAACACACACCATACCGCACAGATGTTTCGCTTGCTTGATGAATACTTCTAGAATAGACTCACTGCATTGAATTATTGCAGACTTACTGAATCGGCATCCATATGTGTCCGACCTGGCTCCTAGTGACTACTCTTTTTGGGCACATTGAAAGACACTGTCTATCGGACTCATCCCATCTAGCTGGACGAACTGGAATCTGCGATCTGTGTGGCCTCTGAATCCATTTCTGCTGAGACACTACAGGATGTGGGGGAAAGTTTCATTGTTCGTTTGCGCTACTTTCGTACTGCGTGGACATTTCGGAAAGATTGCGATGTGATTGCAAACACTGCTTGCTGTAGGGCTGCACAGCGTACAACGCCATCTGTTAGATGCTTCTCGAAAAATTTCGGAACTTTTACATAATTTCTGTATAAATTTCTTACACCTTTCGCACTAAATGTACCTTTTGTTGCACACGTCTATCGGTCCTCTGTTTTCGTGAGACTTTATCTTGAAATCAGGGACTACTTCGCTGGGAATCCTGTATATTTACCATTTCAGTTACAGGGTTTAACCTGTCTAAACCCCCCGCTCTCTCCCCTTCGGCACCCCCTCCCCGTTCACGGGAATCGAACCCTGCACCCGTGCCTGCATTCTTGCCCGTCAGCAGGGAATGAAATAACAATAAAAGGGGGAAGAGGTTCGATCCGTTGGCTTCGACCAGTAGCGCATTTGTAGTAGCTGTTTCAGTACTTCCGGACTATGTGCGCACCGCGGCGGCAGTGCTACGTTAAAGCAAGCCAACTCGAATGTTCGCCAGGGAGCTGCAGTTCCGCCGCGGTGTTGCAAGGAGGCTGATGGTGGTGGGGATGACGGTTGAGTGGGGGGGGGGGGGGGGGTGGCGCAGGGCTGTGAATCATAGCATAGCCGTAGCGCTCGCGGGGAGGCCGGCATCCGTTCGATACGGCCGGGAACGACTGCGAGCTATCGATCGGCCGGTGCGACCCGCTCAGCTGTAGCACCGGGGGCTCCCCGTTGCTACGTCAGCGGCGTCATTGCGCGGGTGCACAGTGTAGTAGCTGGGCGTCTCCAACACACTGTGTACAGCTGGCGTAGCCAACCTTTTACCTTACCTGGGCCACAATGGAAGAAGAGGAGTATTTTTGGGGCGCAATTAATATACTCAAAACAAAGATGAACCTTTCGAAAAAAAAAAAAAAATAGGGACAGTCGGAAGTATATAGCTAACATATTCAAGAACTTCAAATTTACTAATCCTTTTACTGTACAAAAGCAAGAGGGAATCAATTTGACAGTTTATGTGTGAGATTTCATTAATAGTTTTTTATGTAAGTTATTACAAATCATAGAATTAATGTGACATTTGACGCTGAATTTGAGAAATTAATGTAACAATATCAGGCTCGATCGAAGTGGCTGTAATTCTCAGCATGTTCTCTAGGTGCTCACCTGGTATTTCGGTTCTATTTTTACTCTCTGTGGGCCTTATTCTTGAAAGTAAGTTTTCACAAAGGTGCGTGATTCCATACATAGAGGCATATATAATCCACGACTATGCATCAAGGGATATTTGTCTTTGGGCAGGTATGATTCGTCAAAGTCGAACAAAAATACGTAATCAAATTTTTCTTTCAGTTGGATCTCAGACTGCAACTTCGTATCTGAAAATCTTTGGCAACGTATCTTCATAATTTTTAAAGGCGTCGCATAAATACAACAATTCTGACTATTTTTTCCGGAAATCGTGAACTCTATTTTCAGATTGTTGCATTAAGTCGGAAAGTAAGGCTGCATATTTGATCAGGTCTTTAGGACTGACGTGTTGAAATGAACAGAATTGTTTGCATTTACTTGTTCTCGCCTTAATTTCAGCTTCATTTGGAACGCATTTATTGTTGGAAATGCTGTATGATAAATAGGCTTTTCCCTTGAAGACGCTTGTTAAGTGAGAGTCAAATCTGCCAAAATTGCTAAATCTGCCATTCACTTGGCATCGTCAAATTCTCACACAGATTTTCCTATTGATATCATGAACAATTTTATTCCATCAGTTCTGCTATAAAATGTTGTAACTGTCTTGACCTAACTGAGCTAACTTACTTCTGTAAAATATACAATATCATCATCATACTCAACATCCAAGCTTCGAGGAATTTCTGGAACTGGTGACGATTCAATCTCATAGGAAGCTAGTCCGTGGGCTGACGAATGAAGAAACTGAATTGAATTAAAGATCATTTCTTTGTACTGATCATTTATTATGGTAGAAATTGCACATGAAAATAAAAAGACTTTGTGAAATCTATTATAGATTCGTCCATGTTCAAATGCGGTTCTTATTTGTAGCAATGGGTATGATATCAAATTAAACCTTTTATAACAGAATTACGGTACTGTTACGTCATAAAAATTGGTGTAATTGCAACCCACATGAAGATTTGTAACCGACTTGTAGTGATCAAAACTACGGTGAAAAATGTTCTTTGTCATAACTGCACAGCAATAATAGAGAATTTTCTCGTATTTCCACAAATTAATTTCGTTCTACATCTCTAAATCTCTAGTTTCGCAGTTGCAGCTGAAGTAGCGGTAAGACAATAGACCAGCTGGACTGATAGATCGGCCGCTTGTGAGAACGAGGTTCTGCATATTCTAGTATAGCGCGGGCGGGACGGACCAATGAGAGATTAGGATCGTGTGGTGGGAGTTTGAAATTGAAAATATTCAATTTATCTTAACATTACATAAATGGATCTTTTTTTAACCGGTCGTGTGATAAATGCTTAGTTCTTGTGCCGCATGCGGCCTGAGGACAAGTTGGAGACCCCTGGTCAACAGGCAGTGATACACCCAGAGGGGGGTAGGGAAGGCAGCATGTTTTCCTTTTTCCTCCCCTACTTAGAAAAAAAATTGTGTGCTGCCTCTACAGACAGACGGATATGTCAATGTATCAACTCAAATACATACATAGGTGTAGCAATCTACTTCTACATCCATACATCCATACACTGCTAATCACTGTGAAGTGCATGGCCAAGAATCTTTCCCACTCTTCCAGCTATTAGGGCTGTGTTCCCAGTCCACTGACTTACAAAGCTCGAAAAGAATGACTGATTAAATGCCTCTGTGTGCTGTAATTGCGTACTCTGGATTCATGATTTCCTTTCAGAGAGGTCACAGTTCGTAGTAATTGACGGAAACTCATCCAGTAAAACAGAAGTGATTTCTGGCGTTCCCCAAGGTAGTGTCGTTGGCCCTCTGCTCTTCCTTATCTATATAAACGGTTTAGGAGACAATGTGAGCAGTCGTCTTAGGTTGTTTGCAGATGTTGCTGTCATTTATCATCTAGTAAAGTCATCAGAAGATCAAAACAAACTGCAAAACGATTTAGAGTAGATATTTGCATGATGTGGAAACTGGCAATTGACCCTCAGTAATGAAAAGTGTGATGTCATTCACATGAGAGCTAAAAGGAATCCGTTAAACTTCGGTTTCACCATAAATCAGTCAAATCTAAAGGCTATGAATTCAACTAAATACTTTGGAATTGCAATTACGAACGACGTAAATTGGAAGGAATAAATAGAAAATGTTGTGGGGAGGTTAACAAGAAACTGCGTTTTATTGCCAGGACACTTAAAAATGTAACAAAGCTAAAGAGACGGCCTGCACAACGCTTGTTCGCCCTCTTTTAGAATATTGATGCGAGAAAGTTCAAAGAAGGGCAGCACGTTTTGTATTGTCCCGAAATAGGGGAGAGAGTGTCACGCACATAATACAGAATTTGGGATGATCTTAATTAAAACAAAGGCGTTTTTCGTTGCGAAATTTCAATAAACAACATCCTAATGGCTCTGAGCGCTATGGGACTTAACTGCTGTGGTCATCAGTCCCCTAGAACTTAGAACTACTTAAATCTAACTAACCTAAGGACATCACACACATCCATGCCCGAGGCAGGATTCGAACCTGCGACCGTAGCGGTCGCTCGGTTCCGGACTGTAGCGCCTAGAACCGCTCGGCCACCCCGGCCGGCTACAACATCCTAATAAGGGACATTAGAGCTCTCACGGAAAGATATAGGTGTTCTATTTTTCTGCTCGCTATTCGAGATTGGAATAATAGAGAATTACTGTGAACGTGTGTCGATGAACCTTCTGCCAGGCCCTTAAGTGTGATTTTCAGAGTATCCATGAAGTTGTAGATGTACTCTAGATTTCGCAGTCTCCACTGGAGATAAGATTTCACGGGACAGCTCTGCGACGCTCCCCCATGACTCAAACAAACCCAAGCTTATCCGTGCTGCCCTATTTTACAGTGTCTATGTAGCTCGATGGAAACGTCTTTCAGATATGCATTTCGGTTTTATTTTTAGGTTAACACATCACTTTGAACTGGACAAATCTTCCGTCCGTAACAATGGAATCACCCTGCATCAACATTTGTACAACATTGTCGTATTGTACCTAAGATAAAAGCCTTAAAATAAGGAGAGAAGAGAGATAGCTCAGTCGGTAAGAGTTTAAGTCCGCTAAAAGCAAGGTTTCGGGTTTTAATCTGACAGTCCAAACTTTCGGCTGCAGTATTTCTTGACCCCCGTAAAGTATTTGGCTCGGTACAACATCAACGCACATTAAGGAATGTACGATAAAATTTAGTTTCTAGCCAAATTTGTGCCTGTATTGAGAATTTCGTGACATTGAGAACGCAACGTATTGGCTTGGATGCAGATTCATCGACCGGCGAAGAACGTCATGTGTTCCCTAGGGAAATTTATTATATCCTTTGCAGTTCATATATACGTTAATGACTTAGCGACAATGTTAGAAGTAATCTCCGATATTTTGCAAATGTTACTATCTTTCAAGAAGTAGTAGTACTATCCGAAGCTGCAAAAATATTTAGGCAATGTTGACTACATTCCAAAGTAGAGAAAAAACTGTCAACTTGCGTTAAATTTTGAGAAATGTAAAACTGCGCACCCCACTAAACGTAGACTTGTAGTGTCCTATGATTATAATACTAGTGCGTCAGAGCTGGAGTCAGTTCATACAAACAGCTGTCATACTGCTAGATATATGAGGTGAAATGATCACACATGCTCACTCGTAGGTAAAACAGGAGGAAGACTGCAGTTAATGCTTACAAAATGCTCCTGCGACCCGATTCCGAAAACATGCAATTATGACTCAGTACATGTTTATGCACTTTCTGCAGTATTATTTCCTTTATAATACAGGTAGCCTGTGGATGGACCAGTATAGACTAAAACAAACTGCAGAATTACGTATAATAGCAGCTGTTGTACTTACAATGAAAGGATAAAATCTTGTGTCCGATTCCAACCATCGCCTTTGACCAATGATCTCATACCTAAGTTAAAGACGCTCCATACAGGCGATATCTGAAGAAAACATGGAGGTAAGAATAGAGGTAGACGCCGTGACGTCACAGCTGTGAAGCTATGTGAAGCCGAGGGTAGCCATCTCAGTCCGACCAAAACATTGCTGCTGTAAGCTTGTGTGCATAGGCTTGTCGCTCGCTTTTGGAAGGATTTTGCGTTATTATGGTGACTTGTGTGGTGTTCGGATGTACGAATCGTTCTGATAGTGATGCGAAATCGAAGGAAATAACATTTCATGTGTAAGTTGTCTCGTTAAGTGTGATTTTACAACTTCATTGTGAATGAACGTGTGCTACATCGGTACTTGTACTATAGCGTGTTTTTCTCCTGTATGATTTTAATTTCCTAAAAATGAAAGTCGGAAAGCTCTGTGGGAGGATGCCGTGAGGAGGAAGAATTGGCGTGCGTCTAAATGGAGCACTATATGTTCTCAGCATTTCCGAGAAGAGGACATAGACCGAACTTCCCTTTTAACAGTAAGGCTCCGAGAAAATGCTGTACCATCAGTTTTCCCTACAAACCCAAAACATTTGCAAAAGGTATGTTAATTCAAAGAATTAAATTCTTAGTTTTCAAGTTCACGTTTCAGTATAATACGTACGTATCGTCGATAATCGAAGTGTTGAGTAACTCACTTTGTCTTCATCATGTACCAAATTAAAAGCTAACACTACATTAACTGGCGTAAAGTATAAGCCTAAACAGGACACTGTGTAGATTTGCCATTCTATGTACCGCATTTCAGTAAATATTGGTGGTAATGGACAGTGTTTCCCATTAGTGTAACGTATCTGAAATGTCCCAGTACGTATTACAAACAAGATGTATTTATGGGGCTTTGGAGGGAGGGGTATAGCTAACTTAGTTTTCAGTTTCTATTATTTAGTTTGTGATACACGTTTATTACTGAATTAACAAAATTGTATCGTTTACATTGAAGACTAGGTATTCGTAATATTACATTAAAAACTATTTTTAATCAGAAGAGACGCGGAATTTCGCCTTTACGAGATTTTATTTTAAACAAAAACTTTGAAACAACCAATCTCATGACGTTACATACGTATATGGTGCAATTAGCGACTGTAATACAAGCAGCGCTATAGCACACTGGCAATGTTTTGGTCAGTGTCATGGCAGCAAGCCACGCCCCCATGGCTTCAAAACGTAGTACGGCTGGGATACGTAGCGCCATCTCCCCTTATTCTTACCTCCATGGAAGAAAAAGAGGCTTATTCGTAAATAAGCGAACGTAACACAGAAAGAGACATAATACAGTTACATACGATAAAGTACCATCGCAGTTCACGTGACTAATTACACAGCCACGAGCTATATCGCAAAGACATTGAGGTAACGAAAGAGAAAGTAACAACAGCAAAAATGAAACATACGAGCGTGGAATAAATTACTATCATAGTTTACGCGAGTAAATGACAGAACCACAGACAACATTTAAAGTCAACTGTAATATCACGCGTAGTAAACTCGTAATATTATGGAATAACGGTAATTCTTAATAAGTACTGAATCAAGGGGGTTACCGCGCGAAAATGGGGGTTTTTGGCGGGGACAAACTACACTGGAGCGCCAAACAAAAAAAAATCTGTTATAGGCATTTGTATTCAAATACAGAGATATGTAAACAGGCACAATACGGCCCTGCGGTCGGCAGCGGCTGTATAAGACAAGCGTCTGGCGCAGTTGTTAGGTCGCTTACTGCTGTTGCAATGGAAGGTTATCAAGATTTCAGTGAGTTTGAACGGGGTGTTACAGTCGGCGCACGAACGATGGGACACGATAACTCCGAAGTAGCGATGAACGGGGATTTTCCAGTACGACCATTTCACGAGTATACCGTGAATATCAGGAATCCGATAAACATCAAATTTTCGACATCGTTGCGGCCGGAAAAAGATCGTGCAAGAACGGTACCAACGTCGACTGAAGAGTATCGTTCAGCGTGTCAGAAGTGCAACCCTTCCGCAAATTGCTGCAGATTTCAATGGTGGGCCATCAGTAAATGTCAGCTTGGGAACCATTCAACGAAACATCATCGTTATGTCCAGAATGAGATTTTCACTCTGCAGCGGAGTGTGCGCTGATATGAAACTTCCTGGCAGATTAAAACTGTGTGCCCGACCGAGACTCGAACTCGGGACCTTTGCCTTTCGCGGGCAAGTGCTCTACCATCTGAGCTACCGAAGCACGACTCACGCCCGGTACCCACAGCTGTACTTCTGCCAGTACCTCATCTCCTACCTTCCAAACTTTACAGAAGCTCTCCTGCGAACCTTGCAGAACTAGCACTCCTGAAAGAAAGGATATTGCGGAGACATGGCTTAGCCACAGCCTGGGGCTAAGCCATGTCTCCGCAATATCCTTTCTTTCAGGAGTGCTAGTTCTGCAAGGTTGTGGCTAAGCCATGTCTCCGCAATATCATTTCTTTCAGGAGTGCTAGTTCTGCAAGGTTCGCAGGAGAGCTTCTGTAAAGTTTGGAAGGTAGGAGATGAGGTACTGGCAGAAGTACAGCTGTGGGTACCGGGCGTGAGTCGTGCTACGGTAGCTCAGATGGTAGAGCACTTGCCCGCGAAAGGCAAAGGTCCCGAGTTCGAGTCTCGGTCGGGCACACAGTTTTAATCTGCCAGGAAGTTTCATCATCGTTATGTGCTTTCCGAGTCGAAGGCCCAATCGTGTACCCTTGATGACTGCACGACACAAAGCCTTATACCTCGCCTGGGTTCGTCAACACAGACATTGGACTGTTGATGACTGTAAACATGTTGCCTGGTCGGACGAGTCTCGTTTCAAAGTGTATTGAATGGATGGACGTATACGGGTATGGAGACAACCTCATGAATCCATGGACCCTCCATGTCAGGAGGTGGAGACTTTGTAATAGAGTGGGGCGTGTGCAATTGGAGTGATATGGGAGTCTTGATACGTCTAGATTGGTCTCTTGACAGGTGACACGTACGAGAGCGTCCTGTCTGATCAGTTGGGTCGATTCTTGTCCATTGGCATTCCGACGGACTTGGGCAATTCCAGCAAGACAATGCGACACCCTACTCGTCCAGAATTGCTACGGAGTGGTTCCAGGAACATTTTTCTCAGTTTAAACACTTACGCTGGCCACCAAACTCCCAAGACGTGAACATTATTGAGCATATCTGAGATGTCTCGCAACGTACTGTTCAGAAGAGGTCTCCACTCCCTCTTACTCTTACAATCTTATGGACAGCCTTGGAGGATTCAGGGTGTCAGTTCCCTCCAGCTCTACTTTAGACGTTAGTCGAGTCTTTGCCACGTCGTGTTATGGCGCTTCTGCGTGCTCGCGGGAGTCCTACACGATATCAGACAAGTGTACCAGTTTATTTGGCTCTTGAGTGTAATACAGGTAGCCTGTGGACGGACCAGTTGCTGAATTAGGTATCAGTAAAGAAAACTCAAGAGCAGCTGTTGTACATACAGTGAAAGGATAAATTCTTGTGTCCGATTCCACCTGTCGGCTTTGATCAATGGCATTACCTAATTCAAAGACGCTGCGTAGATGCGACATCTTAAGGAAACGAGGCTTATTCGTAAATATGCGAACGTAGCACAGAAAAAAATAGAATACACTTACATACGATAAAATACCATCATAGCTCACGTGATCAATTATACAACCATGAGCTACATCCCAAAAAATTGAGGCAATGAACAAAAAAGTAACAGAAGAAAACGAAACATCGGTGCTTGCAAAAAATTATTATAGTTTACACGAGTAAGGACAGAACCACAGACGACCTTTAAAGTCAACCGCAATTTCACGCGTAGTAAACTCGCAATATTATCGAATAGCGGTGCTCCATAGTAAATATTGAATCTAAGGGGCTACTGTGGGAATATGGGGGCAGGAACAAACTAATATCAAGTACAACAACCGCAAAATGAAATAAATAGTAACGTTCAGGGAACGTAAGGAGGACATAAGCAGAAAGCAATACAGAATTCCTAAAAGAAAATAAATTACCCAAGCAACGAAACTTCACGAGAATATAACAAATCTTGAAATCGGTAACTAAAATTGAGCTATGTAGATGAATTGTAGTTATCGATTCCGAGAATCATTATTTTCAGCGTTAATAGGATACGACAATTTATTTGTTGCAGGATTTCTATTTTTGGTTTTGCTTTCTATACTGCTACAATGAATAATTCTAGTTGTCGATTCCAAGGTTTGTTACGAAGTTTTTTTCTGCGGTAAAGGAAGCGAGGAAGCTATACCATACAGTTAAATCCCTTCGGAATCAGCGAAACACACCTGATGAAAATGACATTATAAAGGAACGTGGAATGGACAACTAGGGGGACACAACATGTGGAGGTTCTAAAAGGACGCAGAGCTGGCGCGTGCAGTGATTTGTTGAAGAATTTCTAGTTTTGCTTTTGCTCTCAGCGCCACCGTGAGTAACGACAAGTGTTTTCAGCGTTTCTGCTGTAGGTGTATACTATTCGATTTCTATTTCCATGTTGCTTTCTGTACTATTACGACCTATATAGGTCAGTTCTTGTTACCGATTCCATGGTTCATTATTTTCGACGTTTTGTCAGTAGGTGTGTGCAGTGGTTTGTTACTGGATTCCTGTGTCTGTGCTACACAGTAGTTTGGTACTGTGCGTTCTTTGAGAATTGTCGTGCATGGTATCAGTCGAATCGTCGATTTCACATTCTGTTATTTTTCTTGTTTTTTACTGGCTGTGAATTATTTCGTTAAGGATATAACTTTTTCGTATCGCTCTCTATTCTACTGCAGAAATGCGAAAAATAACAAACGCTGGAATCGACAACTAGACGTGACCTATATAGCGTAAGTACAGCGACAAGAACTAACAAAATAAATCCTAAAAGTAATAAGAATACACACTTAATAAAGCGTCACCAAAAATTACTAACCGTGTGCTGGAGAACTGTAATTGACCTCTTTCATTCGAGCTTAACCTCACCCTCGGGAATCGTGCCTCGTTCGGGAAAACACTCCTCAACAAAAGCTTGGAATACCACAGAGTTTACAGCAACGGCCTCTTATAGTACACCCATTGAGGTTAGTACAATACATTATTAACAAAATTCTTAATGAAAACAAGAACTATTTTGGTTAGTTAAAAAAATTCATTACAAGACGAAGCAGACTCTCTCCTAAGTGAACATCTTGAAAACAAAAATAGTGAAAATCTTTGTCTCGTGAGGACGATTATCAGTCTTTAGCAATGAGTATGTCCCCCCGCGCACGCGGTCGAGTTCTTCCACTCTGCGAGGCATGCTCTGGGTCAGACCACCAAGTTTATCGTAGTGTATGGGGTCCCACTCCTTCAGCGAGGCCCTGGTTTTCAGCTGCACCCGGACGCTGTGCGTTGGCCACCTTCTACGGGTCGCAGGCATCCTCAGTCACATTCTTTTCTGGGGACTGTGCTGGCCAACGCATTCGGTTGATGCCTCTTTGAAGATACCGAGACACTGCTAGAGGACGGTACGGTCTCGCACTGTCGTCGACTAGGATGAAGTTGTCAGCGATTTCACGTCTGGGGGACTTCACAATCGTTTGTAGGACCTCTTGGAGGTAAAGTCGCTTTGTACTTTCTCCACACCTTAGACACACTATTTTCAGTGACACGTAACCTATCGGCAACATCTTGCTGTGTATGACGTGCTGAAAGTAAAGCCACTATCCTGTCTCTATCAAAGTGTTGTATGCCCCTACGTGACATGTTGCTGCAGTGCTGAACAGAAACTCAGGCTGCTGTGGTGTGGCGCTACGACAGCAGTATATTTACGTGACTGGGAAACGTCCACAAAGCATACCAGTAGTAAACACTGTTCAGTATATAGGCTGGATAACGCATAAAGTGCCTAGGTCAATGAGACTTCTAGTATCGTAGATTACATTTTACGATTGAATTCCAAACTTTTGTTGATCAGTGTATTCGTGAGAACCTAGAGTTTAATTATGACTGCAGATCGTTTCACTGGCATTAATGTAGGCTGCGCTGTTAGGTTCCTGCCCAGACTCACATTCTGAAATCATGCCATATTCGGAAATAAGTAGCCACATATTTCTGAGGACCAAGATTATAAATACGGTTGCTGATCGTTCCAGTCGCAGCAATTTAAGCTGTCCTCTCGATGGGAATACTAAAGAATGGGGCGCAACCCGTAGGATTTGACAAATGAGTTCACAAGTTACCACAGATGAGTCATTGTAAGGATTTAAGGGGGGTAAGACGCCAAACGGGCCGACTTGGAGCAGGAGAGGCACCACAGGACATTTTATTTTCTACTGTCTATACTTTTACAAATAAATTCATTAAACTTTGTCAGCATGACCAGGAAGGATTCACACTCATAGCAGTGGAAGTGCAAAAACATAACAAAATAAATTTTTTTTAGATATGAAATTTCATCATTTTTTCACTTACTGTTGGCTGCATTTGTTGCTATAGGTACATTTTTCTTCACAAGTAAGAGAGATTATTTGATGAATTTTGCACAGCATACAAACCATACTTACAGGTGTATGAAACTCTAGAATTTTCCAAATCTATTAAAAACTGTGGTAAAAATTGAGGTAATTAACTACAAAATTTGATTTTTTTCTAAACATAAAGTTTAACACGTAACAGCTCAATCATTTTTTCATAAACTAAATAGATTCTAGAGTTTCAGACACCTGTAAGTATGGTTTGTATTCTGTGCAAAATTCATCGAACAGTCTCTCTTACTTATGACGAAAAGTGTACCTATAGCAACAAATGCAGTCAATAGTAAGTGAAAAAAAGGTGAAATTTCACATGTAAAAAAAATTATTTTTTTATGTTTTTGAACTTCCGCAACTACGAGTGTGAATCCTGAATCCTTGCTGGTCATGCAGCCATAGTTTTATGAATTTACTTGTAAAAGTAAAGAGAGGAAATTAAAATGTTCGGTGGTGCCTCTCCTATTCCAAGTCGGCCCGTTTGACGTCCTACCCCGTAGCATAGACGAATGTTGAGAAACAAGCGATTATAGTAGCCTACAGACTACATCTATATTTCGAACGTAATTTTACGAACATCACTCTTTTCATAGTGGAAAAGCCTAGTATCCTTTTCTTCAGTTGACTTATATAGCGAAGGCGAAAAAAGCGACAAACCGACAAACGTACAATTTGAATCTTCTACTTAAGTTGACCTATATGGGTTGAAAAAAGCGACATACGTAAAATATGTATCATGTACGTAAGTTGGCCTATAAAGGTCTGCTCAGATACAGGATGCCAATGTTATGTACGTCACTTTTTTTGCTTTCGCTAGTAATAGAATCATATTCTTCAGTTGACCTACACAGTACAAGATACGAAACAGCTGCAGGGGAAATAGCAATTGAAACAACTCACTATCGGAGAAAGGTATGATTCAAAACATGTATACAAATCATTTCAAATGATCAAAAGCGACAAAAATCGTACATGGTGTCTGTCTCATAATAAAAGATTCATTTATTTGTATTCACGACTGTGACGCTTACAGGAGATAAAAGATTTGCTATCTATGGCTCGAAAATGAACAAGTTAATATCTGTGACTAAAATATGACGTCATTAGTCAAAGCCGACGAGTTGTATCCCAGATTCCTGCCTAACCCTAGTCTCGGAAATCGCGACATGTTTATAATAAACAGCATAGTTTACGGCAGTTAGCAAAACAATCACTGAAACATTTAATAGCAGGCAACTTACATTCTTTGAATCGTAAACTTATGACGTTACACAGGACGTCACTGATCAAAGCTAACGGGTGGCACCGGACACTAGAATTGATTCCTATGAAATTCCTCAGATATCTTACAACTACCAACGACCTTTCGCAGAATATCATTTTAAGCGTATAGCAAAATCGAAGCTGCTACTTACGAGTGTCTGTGTTATTTCTACGTTCCAGTCCTTTGGCGATTTCCAGTATATAAGTACGTGAGGGACACTTCTTGGCAGCAGTATCACCCCACAGTCAGCGTTGATGGATGTCCTGTTAAAATTTCTCCTTGTCCTTTTTTCGCCCCTTGTAACTACGATTGTAAAAGCGTTTCGTATCCGTTGCGTAGCATTCCATTAACAATCGCCAACTACGCCAAAGAGTCTGTTCTCACAGCGTCACGGAGTCTACTTTCTGTTCCGTATCGTTCAGGAAGGTAAAAAAAGAAGGGAGATGGTGCTATAGAATTATGCTGTATGTGTTTTGAAGCCAGAGTGGGCGAGATCTGCCGTCATCTGCCCAAAACACTGACATACTGCTGTTTACGATTGCTTCTCGTCGATTACTTCCGTCGTGAACACGCAATAGCTTTTTTAAGTACTAGAAAATTACAGTGCTTACATTAATAACATAATGAGAGAAAGACAATTTCGAAAGGTTTTGAGTTCTTGAATGCGTATTTGCTCTAGTAGTACGACACAGTTGGCTCGTTAATGTAACTTGTTTTTGTTGATATATTTCGAATAACCAGGAAGAGTAGGATGTCATGTGAAAAGGATGTTTTTGTAAACACTTTAATTCCACTTTTACTGTTTTTTCATCAATAGCAAATGAAGCTGAAACTCCAAAACTAATGGTTGCTTGCTTACTCAACTCGTGTGCACTACATTTTTAAGGATCACGTTTGCAAAAAACATACCTACATCATCTTTGCTAGCCTATATACAAAATAGAGTATGCAGAATAGAGTTCTTGTTTTATTAGATTAGTCTCAATGTAAGTGGCACATCTTTTCGCTCTGAAATCTACCTATGATGCGTCATTCAGTGTGTGGCCAATAACAGCAATTTACGGGGAGAAAAACCAAACGCTGCTGTAAAAGTAGCTCAGTTAGTAGAGTATTTGCCCTCGAAAGTCAAAGGTGCCCAGTTCGAGCCTCGGTCCGGCACACGATTTTAATCTGCCAGGAAGTTTCAAGTCAGCCCACGCTAGCCGGCAGAGTGAAAATTTCATTCTGGATCTGTAGCTATGTTACGGTATGTTAAGCAAGCTTTGAACGGCAAACTGGAGCTGGCTCCCAAGCAATATGTGTGAATTGGTTAATTATTTTTGCAAAAGATTTTAATTTGGTTGAAATTAATTCTAATCAATGTGCATCGTTGAAATGTGCAAAAACATGCAAAAAACACATGTTTTCTGGGAGAATTTTGAAGCGCACCACTTTAATACTTTAGGCAACGGTCTTACCGCAGTGGATACACAGGTTCCCGTGAGATCACCGAAGTTAAGCGCTGTCGGGCGTGGTCGGCATTTGGATGGGTGACCATCCAGGCCATTTTTCGGGGTGCACTCAGCCTCGTGATGCCACTTGAGGAGCTACTCGACCGAATAGTAGCGGCTTCGGTCAAGAATACCGTCGTAATGACCGGGAGAGCGGTGTGCCGACCCCACGCCCCTCCTATCCGCATCCTCCACTGAGGATGACACGGCGGTCGGGTGGTCCTGGTAGACCTCTCGTGGCCTGAAGACGAAGTGAGTGCTTTGACACTTTAGTTCAAACTTTGTACGAAGGTAGATAAATGGATAAAGTCAAAACAAATTTTTTTTTTAATCCAGTAATTTTTATCCGTTGTTGAGATACGAATTTAAAGCCGAGCGAAACGTATTACGTAGAATGACATGAACTGAATGCGTTTTAAAGCGAATCAGATAAAAAAAATGCATTCGTACGATAAAACTGAAAACTCGCTTTCAAAAATTTAGCTTCATTTGGATTTTACGTGCGAAAAAACACGTTTTTGTGAGTTTTTCTACGCGTGCTACTTCTATGTGTCAGACTTGCGCGAATCGTTTCAAATTTTCAAAGAAGGTAGACAAATAAATGTAATTCACAGTCGTCCTATTGTTGTGTGAAAGCTTTACCCGTCGCTACAATATAGCGGTTTAAAGTTGCACATAAAATGCACGTAAAATCTGCTTTTCACGAAACGCACTTGCTAACACGATTTAAAGTGATGCATATGATAAATAAAAAATATAGTCTTGCGGTAAATGTAAGACGCGTTTGCGAAAAACTTTCATCGTTCAGCTTTTACGTGCGAAAAATCACGTGTTTGCGGATGAAACTCTGCTTTGGACGTACAAAACAATGCATCTACCAAACCAAAATTATGCCGAGCCCTGTACAAAATGGTATACTGTATACTGTTTGATCGTGTGTTTATTGTTTTATCCATGACCAAGCAGAAAATTAAACTGTGGTGTCACCGCCAGACAACACACTTGCTAGGTGGTAGCCTTTAAATCGGCCGCGGTCCGTTAGTATACGTCGGACCCGCGTGTCACCACTATCAGTGATTGCAGACCGAGCGCCGCCACACGGCAGGTCTAGAGAGACTTCCTAGCACTCGCCCCAGTTGTACAGTAGACTATGCTAGCGATGGTTCACCGTCTACATACGCTCTCATTTGCCGAGACGATAGTTTAGCATAGCCTTCAGCTACGTCATTTGCTACGACCTAGCAAGGCGCCATTACAAGTTACTATTGATGCTGTAAAACATGTACCATCAAGAGCGATGTTCACCAATTATGGATTATTTTGCTAGTCTCATTTCCTTGACCTGTTCCAGAACTCACGCCAGCCTGCGTGAGCTAAAACGCGTGCCTTTCGGCTTCCTCTCATAGTGGGTTGGCTCTCTTGCCAATCCGCAATATAAACTAACCCGAAAATTGCTATAAAATAACTGTCAGAAAAAAGGTTACCTTATTTCTAACCAATAGAAAATGTTTTACTGCGTTTTTCTTCATAAATTACAATGCTATCTTGTAGAAAATTTATTGTCTGAGAAAACAAGGTAAGAAACTTCCTGGCAGATTAAAACTGTGTGCACTCCGCTGCAGAGTGAAAATCTCATTCTGAAAACAAGCGTAGTTCGTCAATTTTTGTACAGGATTGAAAAGTGATAGTATTTTGTCGTGCGTACATTGTTTCGTAGTCCTGGATGTTTCGACCAATCGTATTCATACTTAATTCGGATTCATTGTTACAAAATTTCGCGCCAAAATTATTGGTGCGATTTCTTCTAGCGACGTTATCTTAATTTTCAGTTTTCACTGCGACATACTTTAAATAAAAAATGACAAGAATTTTAAGATAACAGATAATAACAAGATGTATGCTTGTCAATAGCTTGTCATTTGTTGCGCTTAATCTTTGAGCTTGCGATATAGTAAGCTTTTATGTAACATTATGGAGGCTTGTGTGCTCTGAGAAAGCAAGAGGCTACGTTAAGTGTGGTCAACCACACCAGGCATGTGACCGTGGAGGAGCTAGGCTAACAATACCTAACTCAAGCAGCATGGTTCCAAGGACATCGTTGTTGTTGTTGTGGTCTTCAGTCCTGAGACTGGTTTGATGCAGCTCTCCATGCTACTCTATCCTGTGCAAGCTTCTTCATCTCCCAGTACCTACTGCAACCTACATACTTCTGAATCTGTTTAGTGTATTCATCTCTTGGTCTCCCTCTACGATTTTTACCCTCCACGCTGCCCTCCAATACTAAATTGGTGATCCCTTCATGCCTCAGAACATGTCCTACCAACCGATCCCTTCTTCTGGTCAAGTTGTACCACAAACTTTTCTTCTCCCCAATCCTATTCAATAATTCCTCATTAGTTACGTGAGCAACCCATCTAATGTTCAGCATTCTTCTGTAGCACCACATTTCGAAAGCTTCTATTCTCTTCTTGTCCAAACTAGTTATCGTCCATGTTTCACTTCCATACATGGCTACACTCTATACAAATACTTTCAGAAACGACTTCCTGACACTTAAATGTATACTCGATGTTAACAAATTTCTCTTCTTCAGAAACGCTTTCCTTGCCATTGCCAGTCTACATTTTATATCCTCTCTACTTCGACCAACATCAGTTATTTTGCTCCCCAAATAGCAAAACTCAATTACTACTAGATTTTGAAAAGGTAGCACATCTACCAGGTGCCTCAATATTTCCACAAAACGGTTAAATTACGTGCGCGAAGCACAAAGAGAGATAAAATGAACTGCAAGAAATTTATCCCTCGATGGACACAGAAAGCTGAGGGCTCAATTGGCTCGTCCAAGGACGAACAAAGCAAGCACGCTTTCATACGGTAAAATACGCTAAACTCCATTAATTCACTCAAGGGAAAACGATTGATTACCGCTTAACTACACAGAAGGCAAGTTCGCCCCATGTGGTGCGAAGCATAGAGGCAAATTTATGGATTCACAGGTGAAACCAAAAGAATTCAATCCGCAAAAAGAAATGAAAACATTCACACGAGAATGTAACCACGCACGCCTACACACTTAGGAAAATCTACTGTAGCGCTATGTAAGCATCACTAGTAGGGAAGCCTTTGCACATCAGAAGTTGTGGTAGCACAAAGAAAGTACCACATGACACCTATTGAAATTGGTAAATTGCACCATGGCCTATCCTACGTAAACTTGTAACGTCCCCTTACGTTATTTGATAAAAATACGGCTGAGTAAAACTGAGCGTACTCGCACAGTTCTCTCTTTACTTATTCTCATCATCGCTAAACTGACTCACAATATTTTTTTTTCCGCAACGCAATCTGACTTGCAGTAATCCCTACATAAGAATGGCCCTGACTAACAATAACCTATACCATTCATGAATCACTTACCTCACAAAAATCTTCGTTACTCGAACTACTGCAACGCAGCGAGAGCCACTACTGCCAGCTAAATAAAAGATTCTAACTAGTGAAGGCATTAACTACTGATAGGCATAGTTAGCAAATGAAAGATTTTGATAGAGAACAAACAAAGTATTTACCTTAATAATGTTCAAAAGTCATATATATATATATATATATATATATATATATATATATATATATATATATATATATATATATATATATATATATATATATATATCAATTCATGACATCCATCTTTACAAATTTCCTTTTTCTGGTGGACACACGTCGAGATCGTCCACTTATAGTAAGTAACCTCTCAAAACTCTGGCATCTCTCTCTCTCCCCACATCCACCGCTGCTGGCGGCTCACCTCCAACTGTCTAACGCTACGCGCTGTTCACATCCAACTGTCCAACACTACACAAGCCGATATTCCAACAATGAGTTCAACCAGCCACTGACTGCACACATCGCAGTCTGCGATTTTCATACAGAGCACTACGTGGCGTTACCAACATACAAACCTACTCTAATTCCCTCAGCATCACCCGACTTAATTCGACTACATTCCATTATCCTCGTTTTGCTTTTGTTGATGTTCATCTCATATCCTCCTTTCAAGACACTATCCATTCCATTCAACTGCTCTTCCACGTCCTTTGCTGTCTCTGGCAGAATTACAATGTCATCGGCGAACCTCAGAGTTTTTATTTCTTCTCCATGGATTTTAATACCTACTCCGAATTTATCTTTTGTTTCCTTTACTGCTTGCTCAATATACAGATTGAATAACATCGGAGAGAGGCTACAACCCTGTCTTACTCCCTTCCCAACCACTGCTTCCCTTTCATGTCTCTCGACTCTTATAATTGCCATCTGGTTTCTGTACAAATTGTAAATAGCCTTTCGCTCCCTGTATTTTACCCCTGCCACCTTTAGAATTTGAAAGAGAGTATTCTAGTCAACATTGTCAAAAGCTTTCTCTAAGTCTACAAATGCTAGAAACGTAGGTTTGCCTTTCCTTAATCTTTCTTCTAAGATAAGTCGTAAGGTCAGTATTGCCTCATGTGTTCCAGTGTTTCTACGGAATCCAAACTGATCTTCCCCGAGGTCAGCTTCTACTAGTTTTTCCATTCGTCTGTAAAATATTCGTGTTAGTATTTTGCAGCTGTGGCCTATTAAACTGATTGTTCGGTAATTTTCACATCTGTCAACACCTGCTTTCTTTGGGATAGGAATGATTATTTTCTTCTTGAAGTCTGAGCGTATTTCGCCTGTTTCATACATCTTGCTCACCAGATGGTAGAGTTTTGACAGGACTGGCTCTCCCAAGGCCGTCAGTAGTTCCAATGGAATGTTGTCTACTCCGGGGGCCTTGTTCCGACTCAGGTCTTTCAGTGCTCTGTCAGACTCTCCACGCAGTATCATATCTCCCATTTCATCTTCATGTACATCCTCTCCCATTTCCATTTTATTGTCCTCAAGTACATCGCCCTTGTATAGACCCTCTATATACTCCTTCCACCTTTCTGCTTTCCCTGGGTTTCCATCTGAGCTCTTGATGTTCAAACAAGTGGTTCTCTTATCTTCAAAGGTCTCTTTAATTTTCCTGTAGGCAGTATCTATCTTACCCCTAGTGAGATAAGCCTCTACATCCTTACATTTGTCCTCTAGCCATCCCTGCTTAGCCATTTTGCACTTCCTGTCGATCTCATTTTTGAGACGTTTGTATTCCTTTTTGCCTGCTTCATTTACTGCATTTTTATATTTTCTCCTTTCATCAATTAAATTCAATATTTCTTCTGTTACCCAAGGATTTCTACTAGCCCTCGTCATTTTACCTACTTGATCGTCTGCTGCCTTCACTACTTCATCCCTCAAAGCTACCCATTCTTCTTCTACTGTATTTCTTTCCCCCATTCCTGTCAATTGTTCCCTTATGCTCTCCCTGAAACTCTATACAACCTCTGGTTCTTTCAGTTTATCCAGGTCCCATCTCCTTAAATTCCCACCTTTTTGCAGTTTCTTGTTTTAATCTACAGGTCATAACCAATAGATTGTGGTCAGAGTCCACATCTGCCCCTGGAAATGTCTTACAATTTAAAACCTGGTTCCTAAATCTCTGTCTTACCATTATATGATCTATCTGAAACCTGTCAGTATCTGATACCTTTTAGTATCTCCAGGGTTCTTCCATGTATACAACCTTCTTTCATGATTCTTAAACCAAGTGTTAGCTATGATTATCATGTGCTCTGTGCAAAATTCTACCAGGTGGCTTCCTCTTTCATTTCTTAGCCCCAATCCATATTCACCTACTACGTTTCCTTCTCTTCCTTTTCCTACACTCGAATTACAGTCACCCATGACTGTTAAATTTTCGTCTCCCTTCACTATCTGAATGATTTCTTTTATTTCATCATACATTTCTTCAATTTCTTCGTCATCTGCAGAGCTAGTTGGCATATAAACTTGTACTACTGTAGTAGGTGTGGGCTTCGTATCTATCTTGGCCACAACAATGCGTTCGCTGTGCTGTTTGTAGTAGCTTACCCGCACTCCTATTTTTTTATTCATTATTAAACCTACTCCTGGATTACCCCTATTTGATTTTGTATTTATAACCCTGTATTCACCTGACCAGAAGTCTTGTTCCTCCTGCCACTGAACTTCACTAATTTCCACTATATCTAACTTCAACCTATCCATTTCCCTTTTAAAATTTTCTAACCTACCTGCCCGATTAAGGGATCTGACATTCCACGCTCTGATCCGTAGAACGCCAGTTTTCTTTCTCCTGATAACGACATCCTCTTGAGTAGTCCCCGCCCGGAGGTCCGTATGGGGGACTATTTTACCTCCGGAAAATTTTACCCAAGAGGATGCCATCATCATTTAATCATACAGTAAAGCTGCATGCCCTCGGGAAAAATTACGGCTGTAGTTTCCCTTTGCTTTCAGCCGTTCGCAGTACCAGCACAGCAAGGCCGTTTTGGTTATTGTTACAAGGCCAGATCAGTCAATCATCCAGACTGTTGCCCCTGCAACTACTGAAAAGGCTGTTGCCCCTCTTCAGGAACCACACGTTTGTCTGGCCTCTCAACAGATACCCCTCCGTTGTGGTTGCACCTACGGTACGGCTATCTGTATCGCTGAGGCACGGAAGCCTCCCCACCAACGGCAAGGTCCATGGTTCATGGGGGGGGGGGGGGGGGGGGGACAATAACGAAACCTATACCACATCAGTCGTCGCCCGAGTCAACAAAACTCTACATCGGTTGCCAAGCTATGGCGATCTGATGCCAAAATTATGGTAGAGTAGAAATTGGGAACGAGAGTGAAAAATGATCCTAACATCCCATAAAAAAAGGCGAATATGTCCTGGGCAGAACCAGAAATGTAAAGGAAAGGACCTAGCTTTTCCACTTATCTGGCACGTTGAGCGACTTTTACATCGAAACATCTTGACATATCTGCGCTTTTTTGCTAGTTAACCCTACTTCCCCAGCGCACTGAAATCTCTTAGCTGTAAGGTGTTAAGACACATACATCGTGCAAAATCCAGAAGATTCGCCAGCCATAGTACAGCCATGTACGAGATGTACAAAGTTCACGTGCCGTATTGTGAAAGACAGTGGAAGAATACGCAAATCTCCCAGGTTACATCAGCGCATCAGGGATTTAGTACGACGACGGGCATTTTGAACATTTCATTTAGGAAAGTGTTTCATACCGTAACCAAGAAGTTATGGTAAAGATTTCATGTAAGAAAACGATTCATGTAATGCTGGTACGTTCTATTTCTGTGTGTTTCCCATGATTCATGTGATTATGAGGAAAAGTAGAAAATGAGCTATAACTAGGCAATAAAGTGTTTCCGGATCAATGTCCATATAACATATATTCTTCCTCTATGTGTGAATAATGTTTCCTGATAGTTCGACCACACCTTTTTATTAAGCCCTGTACATTGGACTGTGCTTCATAGTGTAAAACTTCCCATTTTTGAGCCGGCAGCGGTGGTCTAGCGGTTCTAGGCGCTCAGTCCGGAACCGCGGGACTGCTACGGTCGCCTCGGGCATGGATGTGTGTGATGTCCTTAGGTTAGTTAGGTTTAAGTAGTTCTAAGTTCTAGGCGGCTGATGACCTCAGAAGTTAAGCCGCATAGTGCTAAGAGCCATTTGAACCATTTTTTCCCATTTTTGCTTGTGTAACACTGGATAAAGTTATAAAATAGCAGACTTAAGAGGTTCTTCTTTCGTTACAGGTCATCTGATGACGTGGCGGGTAACTCGGCGCACACCATAAAGCAAAGGTACTGTACGCTACAGAAGGCACTGTGTTCACTCAGATATCACGACTTCGGAAAAGGCCGACAGTTGGTGTTCCGTAAAAGGTTTTTTTTTACTGAGCCTGTGAATGGTTTCGAAGGTCACTCGCTCTTTCATATCGTCACATTCCTGTCCATTATTGTGGTAAAATGTCATCTGATGCTGTGAAGTAGGGATTTCGGCGCTTTATTTAATCTTGATGCCCGCTGTATGTAGTTCAGTAGTTCATTGATTACTGTGTTTTGCAACATTTTTTCTGCAGTGGTATGCGCCGTAATGATCAATGTTCGATATTACAATGAAGAGCCAAAGAAACTAATACAGCTGTTTAATATCGCATGCTGAGCATGCAGAAGTGCCACAATACGACGTGGCATGGATTCGACTAATGTCTGAAATAGTGCTGGAGCGAAATGGCACCTTGAATCCTCGATAAATCCGTAAGAGTACGAGGAGGTGGAGATCTCTTCTGAACAGCACATTGCGATACATTACAGATACACTCAATAATGTTTATGTCTGGGGTGCTTGGTGGCCAGCGGAAGTGTTTTAACTCAGAAGAGTGTTCCTTGAGCCACTCTGTAGCAATTCTGGACGTGTGGGGTGTCCCATTGTCCTGCTGGAATTGCCCAAGTCCGTCGGAATGCACACTGAACATGAATGGATGCAGGTAATGAGATAGGATGCGTACGTACGTCCCACCTGTCAGAGTCGTATCTAGACGTATCAGGGGTCCCATACCACTCCAACTCCACACGCCCCACTCCATTACAGAGCCACCACCGGCTTGAACAATCCCCTGCTGACACGCAGGGTCCGTGGATTCATGAGGCTGTCTGCATACCCGTACAGTCCATCCGCTCGATAAAATTTCAAACGAGACTCGTCCCACCAGACAACAGGTTTCCAATCATCAACAGACCAATGTCGGTGTTGATGGGCTCATGCGAGGCGTAAAGGTTTGTGTCGTGCAGTCATCGAGTGTAGACGGCCCATATCAATGATGTTTCGTTGAATGGTTTGCACACTGACACTTGTTGACGGCCCAACAATGAAATCTGCAGCAATTTGCTAAAGGTTTGCAATTCTGCCACGTTGAAGGATTCTCTTCAGTCGTCGTTGGTCCCGTTCTTGCAGGATCTTTTTCCGGCCGCAGCGATGTAGGAGATTTATTGTTTTACCGGATTTCTAATATTTACGGTACACTAGTGAAAAGGTGGTACGGGAAAATCCCCACTTTGCCCCTTCTTCGTAGATGCTGTGTCCCATCGCTCGTGCGCCGACTATAACACCACGTTCAAACTCAATAAAATCTTGATAACCTGCCAATAGAAAATTAATTGTTGGTAAGGCGGGTGCCAGGCTGAGATTCATTGGGAGAGTCTTAGAAAATATAGTCCATCAACAAAGGAGGTGGCTCACAAAAAACTCGTTCGACCTTTACTTGAATATTGCTCATCAATGTGGGATCCGTACCAGGTCGGGTTGTCGAAGGAGATAGAGAATATCCAAAGAAGAGCGGCGCGTTTTGTCACAGGGTTATTTGGCAAGCGTGATAGCGTTACGGAGATGTTTAGCAAACTCAAGTGGCAGACTCTGCAAGAGAGGCGCTCTGCATCGCGGTGTAGCTTGCTGGCCATGTTTCGAGAGGGTGCGTTTCTTGATGATGTTCGAATATATTGCTTCCCCCTATTTATACCTCCCGAGGAGATCACGAATGTACAATTAGAGAGATTCGAGCGCGCGCGGAGGCTTTCCGGCAGTCGTTCTTCCCGCGAACCATACGCGACTGGAACAGGAAAGGGAGGTAATGACAGTGGCACGTAAAGTGCCCTCCGCCACACACCGTTGGGTGGATTGCGGAGTATAAATGTAGACGTAGATGTAGATGTAGCAGCAGTAACCGATCTAACAAATCCGCCGGACCGCAGCACCGTATTCTGCCTGTTTACATATCTCTGTATTTGAATAGACATGCTTATAGCAGTCTCTTTGGAGCTTGAGTGTTTTTGTGTTGCGACGAATCGTAGTTGTAGCTTGCATATATTGCGTAATCTGCTCCGATGTTAGTTTCGTAGCGCACCACCAGCTATAATTGTCGTGTTCTTCTGCCTGCTGAAATGTAGGGGGGGATTGGACGAATATATGGAAACAGCGCGAGGTATACGTTCTTGACCATAGAAGCCTGCAGGTTGCACCGTTGCGTTTGACCACGGACGGCACCTGTGGGATGTCCGCAATACGTCAGAACAGTGTACTGTGTGGTTGTGAGTGCATTACGTCAGAGATAAGTGAATTTGAACGTGGGCGAAATGTTGGAGCTCGTACGGTGGTTGCTTTCGAAGCCGAGGTAGCCGCAGTTTTTAGTATTTCAAGAGGACTGTATTCAAGATTCATACCGCATAAAGGGAAGGTGGAAAACATCATTTGTTAATCCACAACGCAGATGAAACTGTGTACTGAGTGACCGTAAAGGACGGCAGTTCAAGAGGATTCTGCTGAAAAATAAAGTTTCGCTCATGTAAGCACTTTTTTTCTATTCCGTTCCGAGAACTTTTCAAACCACCCTCGTATCAAAATGGGTCAAATGGCTCTAATTACTATGGGACTTAACATCTGAGGTCATCAGTCCCCTAGACTTAGAACTACTTAAACCTAACTAAAAAAATGACTTCACACACATCCATGCCCGAGGCAGGATTCGAACCTGCGATCTTAGCAGCAGCGCAGTTCCGGACTGAAGCCCTTGAAACCACTTAGCCACAGCGGCCGGCCCCTCGTATTAATCCATAGTAATGACTTACACTTGTTAAACCACTAAATTCAGCGTTAAAATATTTAAAATATGTAAAAAAACTAGGCGGGGTGTACTACACACCGTACAGTAGTAGCGTTAGAATTCCAGGCTACACCACTGCCAGGTTAAGTGTAACCAGGGGACCACGCACTAACAGCGAAATACGTACCCGTATCGTACTTCCTCCATGTATCACCACGGGCGTTACACATGACAGATGTAATGTTTTCCGGGCATTTACCAAACTCAAACGCGCACCGGATTGCCACAGGCTACAGCATGACTCACCCCTCCAGTAACTCGTTCCCAGTCAACCACTGTCCACTGGCGTGGCTCTTTACAGCATCTCGAGCGCCGCGGTTAACACAGGAATGTGTGGCTTATGAGGGGCCGCTCGACCTCCGTACACCGTCATTTTTGACTCCCTGCACCTAGCCATTATGCTAGCTCCAATACTGGTAGCACTCTGGAACTCACGAGGGACTCCTTCTGCTGATTTCATGCGACTCATCTTCCGCAATGCTTGTCATTACATGACGAATGTTTAGTTTTGGCTTAGCTACGGTTGTTCCTTAGCGTTTATACTTCACAACCACACCAATATCAGTCGACGTAGACAGCATTAGCTGGGCTGAATGTCCACGGTAGATTTGTGACTCACGTTCGAAGTCACGGATCTCGCCTGACCGTCCCGTTCCGCTGTTAACAGTTTCACTTCTGGAAACTGAGCAGTCTCCGCCTCCTTTTATACTAGCGGATCCGTGTCTCGCGACTTCTAAGAAAGCAATATATTGATTCAATGTTACAGGAACGAACGCTCTCGAACAGTAAGGCACACGGCAATGCAGAACAGCTCTCTTGCAGCGTCTGTACTGGGAATGACTGAGCCACTCCGTCGCGCTTTCGCGCTTACTGCACTGAAGAGCCAAACAAACTGGTACACCTGCCTAATATCGTGTAGGGCCCCCGCGAACGCGCAGAAGTGCCGCAGCACGAGTCGCCTAATGTCTGAAGTAGTGCTGGAGGGAAGTGCACCGTGAGTCCTGCAGGGCTGTCCATAAATCCAGAGGGGTAAGACGGGGTGGAGGTCTCTTCTGAACAGCGCGTTGCAAGGCAACCCAGATATAGTGTTCATGTCTGGGGGGTCTGGTGGCAAACGGACGTGTTTAAACTCAGAAGAGTATGCCTCGTACGTAAGCATCCTGTCTGTCAGCTGTCCATTGTGCATTCCGACGGGCTCGGACAATTCCAGCGGTACAATGGGACACCCACACGTCCTCGATTCCTACAGAACGGCTCCAGGAACACTCTTCTGAGTTTAAACACGTCCGTTTGCCACCAAACCCCCCAGACATGAACACTATATCTGGGTTGCCTTGCAACGCGCTGTTCAGAAGAGACCTCCACCCCGTCTTACCCCTCCGGATTTATGGACAGCCCTGCAGGACTCACGGTGCACTTCCCTCCAGCACTACTTCAGACATTAGTCGACTCGTGCTGCGGCACTTCTGCGCGTTCGCGGGGGCCCTACACGATATTAGGCAGGTGTACCAGTTTGTTTGGCTCTTCAGTGCAGTAAGCGCGAAAGCGCGACGGAGTGGCTCAGTCATTCCCAGTACAGACGCTGCAAGAGAGCTGTTCTGCATTGCCGTGTGCCTTACTGTTCGAGAGCGTTCGTTCCTGTAACATTGAATCAATATATTGCTTTCTTAGAAGTCGCGAGACACGGATCCGCTAGTATAAAAGGAGGCGGAGACTGCTCAGTTTCCAGAAGTGAAACTGTTAACAGCGGAACGGGACGGTCAGGCGAGATCCGTGACTTCGAACGTGAGTCACAAATCTACCGTGGACATTCAGCCCAGCTAATGCTGTCTACGTCGACTGATATTGGTGTGGTTGTGAAGTATAAACGCTAAGGAACAACCGTAGCTAAGCTAAAACTAAACATCGTCATGTAATGACAAACAGGGACCATTCAGCATTGCGGAAGATGAGTCGCATGAAATCAGCAGAAGGAGTCCCTCGTGAGTTCCAGAGTGCTACCAGTATTGGAGCTAGCATAATGGCTATGTGCAGGGAGTCAAAAATGACGGTGTACGGAGGTCGAGCGGCCCCTCTCAAGCCACACATTCCTGTGCTAACCGCAGCGCTCGAGATGCTGTGAAGAGCCACGCCAGTGGGCAGTGGTTGACTGGGAACGAGTGACTGGAGGGGTGAGTCTGTAGCCTGTGGCAATACGATGCGGGTTTGAGTTTGGTAAATGCCCGGAAAACATTACATCTGTCATGTGTAACGCCCGTGGTGATACATGGAGGAAGTACGATATGCGTACGTATTTCGCTGTTAGTGCGTGGTCCCCTGGTTACACTTAACCTGGCAGTGGTGTAGCCTGGAATTATAACGCTACTACTGTACGGTGTGTAGTACACCCCGCCTAGTTTTTTTACATATTTTAAATATTTTAACGTTGAATTTAGTGGTTTAACAAGTGTAAGTCATTACTATGGATTAATACGAGGGGCCGGCCGCTGTGGCTAAGTGGTTTCAAGGGCTTCAGTCCGGAACTGCGCTGCTGCTAAGATCGCAGGTTCGAATCCTGCTTCGGGCATGGATGTGTGTGATGTCCTTAGGTTAGTTAGGTTTAAGTAGTTCTAAGTCTGGGGGACTGATGACCTCAGATGTTAAGTCCCATAGTGCTAAGAGCCATTTGAACCATTTTAATACGGGGGTGGTTTGATAAGTTCTCGGAACGGAATAGAAAAAAGTGCTTACATGAGCGAAACTTTCTTTTATTTTTCAATGTAGTTTCCTTGTAGATTAATGCACTTGGTCCAACGATGTTCCAGTGCTTTGATCCCACATCGAAAATGATTTCTCTCCGGACCTGCAAAATAGTTACCTCCGGCTATCAATTCTTCGTTTGAGGTGAATCTTCATCCACCAAGTCCGTCCCCGTTAGGTCAGGGGCCCGAGTTCGATTCCCGGCTGAAGCAAGAGATTTTCTCGGTTCAGGGACTGCGTGTTGTGTTGACCTCATCATCAATTCATCCCCATCTCCGACGCGCAAGTCGCCCAATCTGGCGCCGAATGCAATAAGTACTTGCCCTTGGCAGCCGAACTTCCCCGAATGGGGGAATCCCGGCCCACAACGCCGTACGCTCATGTCCAATTTTTTTAAATCCAGCAAGAAAAATTTTAAGTTTTGGAAAGCGATGGAAGTGTGAGGGTATGGCAACAATTCATACCTTACTTGATGTAATTTTGCCATGTCCGTTCTCATGCGGTTTTAATCCAGCGTCAAGAGTCGCGGCAGCCATCTTGCAGACAAATTTTTCATTTCTAATTCTTCAGTTAAAATGTGGCATACCCTTTCAGATGACGTCTGGCAAGCGTAAGCAATTGTACGCAGTTCCAATTGGCCATCCTCCGTGACCATTTTGCCCACTTTTGCAATGATTTCTGGATTAGTGACACATCTCGGCCGACCACTGCGCGGATCATCATCTAAGCTCTCCCGACCAAATTTAAATTCATTTGTCCATCTGGCAACAGTTGAATATGAAGGAGCACCGTTCCCCAGTGTATTCTGGAAATCGGCATGAATGTCCTTTGCTTTCATACGTTTCTTTACGAAGTACTTAGTCACTGCTCGAATCTCGATTTTTTCCATCTTCTCAAATCACTACGCGGGATCAACATCAGAGCCACATCACCGCCACAGCTCTCTTCCAAGAGCGCTGGCGTGGCACGTGATTACAGGCAACAAAAACTGGTTCAAATAGCTCCGAGCACTATGGCACTTAACTTCTGAGGTCATCAGTCCCCGAGAACTTAGAACTACTTAAACCTAACTAATCTAAGGTCATCACATATATCCATGCCCGACGCAGGATTTGAACCTGCGACCGTAACGGTCGCGCGGTTCCAGACTGTAGCGCCTAGAACCGCTCGGCCACTCAGTCCGGCTACAGGCAACAGTCCAATGAGTATCGCGTGAACAACTCGTTGCGCTAGCGCTGACCTCTCATGGTGGTTCCGCCCTCGTATTATTGCCTTTTGCTAATACACAGTGACGAAAATAAAATGAAATATTATTTATTATTTGTGACATGCCAGTTACAAATATTTAGTCGTACTCTTCCAGTTTCTCATCCAAAGTTACATATTCACTGACAGAGTAAAGTTTTCTACAGTTACTCACAAACTGGTCAAGAACGCCTCTATTTGGAGCCAGTTTTCTTACTTCCTTCTAGGTTGCTCGAATATCTTGGTCATCAAAACGAAGGCAGCGAGAGAGTAATCTCAGCCCAAAAAATGTTTATCCAAATTCAAACCGATGCCCAAAGATTTTCCAAATCCATTCCTGTTAAATACAGGAGCTCACGCCCATTACTTCGTGCTACGCTATAGACTTTAGTACGTTTCCTTACGAATAATTCTCTGTCTGAGTGTTCAAGCGTTTGTTTGTAATCAAATCAGTTTATTCAGTAATACCAGAAAATATAAAGAGATTTAAATACTCTAATGATATGGTACATTGTTTGGCATCACCAGCGACGCCTGGTAATAATATTGTACGACCTTTTTTCTCCGTTTAGTCGTTCCATCTTTTCCCTGATAAAAACTGTCAGTGATTTCAACTTTATCGTTTTCATCTGCTATCCTGCCCTGGTGACGACAATAGCAGCACTGATAATGACAGCGTCGCCTTCCTCCTCGTGATCAATATCAGTTGGCTCATCTTCAAGTACGTCATCGATCAATGACCGTCCTTTGTCCCCTTCTGGCCCATAACAGTATATATATATATATATATATATATATATATATATGTATGTATGTATATATGTATATATATATAACAATATTTACTATTGATTATACGATGAAATATCATATATTATGCAAACTACACAGAAACCGTAATGAAACAGCTACCTTGACTTTTTATGCTTATGAGATCAATGTGCTGGGGTTTCGCAAATCCCAGGATGCTCAGACTTGTTTCAACAACTTCTCACGAAGCCCTGTTCTCAAACAAAGTTACAAAAACACACACTTTCATCATTCCTCTGACATGTCGTAGGAGCTACCAGGAACCACAAAGCATCGTGACGTGCCATAAGTAATTAACTACAGAAACTCGGGGGTGTACCAGACCCCTACATACCACTGTTGGGTTAAGGAAATGCTAAATGCAGAGCGCTATGAGTACATATTACGGCAGTGTGTACTGTGTATATAGCACGGGAACTGTTTGGAGACAATGACTGTATCAACATCACAATGTATCGCTTCGTAGAACAGCATCTCTGAGGCAGTGGTTTATGGACAATAACACTCATGAATTGTACAAGCCCGTCTGGAAGCCTGGCCTGTAACAAATGGAACGCCTTGGGGATGAGTTAGAACATCGACTTCGCACCAGACTCCAGCGACCAACTGCACCACCTTTCCTGGTTTGGGCTCTTGAGGACGAATGGGATGTTAGACAGTCACGTGTCTCATTGAAAGTGTCCCCAGGAGAGTTCAAAAGCGCTCGTAAAGGAGACAGGTGGATGCACTCCTTGCTGCGACTGGAAATAAATCACATTGTTTGGTCGTATGAGGTTTATCATTTTGTATGTACGTGGCGATTACTGATGAGACTCGGCTCTGAGCCCTATGGGACTCAATATCTGAGGTCATCAGTCCCTTAGAACTACTTAAACCTAACTAACCTAAGGACATCACACATATCCTTGCCCGAGACAGGATTCGAACCTGCGACCGTAGCGGTCGAGCGGTTCCAGACTGAAGCGCTTACAACCGCTCGGCCACACCGGCCGGCCCTGTAGATGTTTTGGAACGAACACTTGGTGCCAGGCCTCACCGACCGACATCGATACCTCTGCTCAGTGCAGCAGTCCGTGTGAGAAATAATGAATATTTGCTTACTCACATGCACATTACTGGGAACTCTTCGATTACATTTACGTTTTAGGCCAATCTTTGAAAATGGAAGTGGTAGTCTGAAACTAGTAACAACAAAGTAATGACTGTACTCGGAATTGTGACTGATATTGAAGGAAAAGAAAGATTTAATAAGCCGAGTTGATCGTCCCATCCTCAATTAGTATGTGAAAACTTCATACACATCACATTAATATCCACTAACAGGTGTCCAGTTACTTATCAGATAATGTATCTCGCAAAAAGACCCTGCAGCTCAAAT
This sequence comes from Schistocerca serialis cubense, assembly GCF_023864345.2. Taxonomy (NCBI): domain Eukaryota; kingdom Metazoa; phylum Arthropoda; class Insecta; order Orthoptera; family Acrididae; genus Schistocerca; species Schistocerca serialis. The sequence continues at coordinate 55,136,579 of NC_064647.1, read as the reverse complement.
TAGAGAGATTCGAGTTTACCAGCAAGCGTTCTTCTTGTTAGTCATTCGTGGCTAGAAGATGAAAGGGGCGGAGGGACAGGGCACATAAAGTACCCTTCACTACACGTCATTAGGTGGCTCGCGGAACATAAACGTAGCAGATGCAGGTGCAGATGCAGAAGGGGGAATCCCCTGGTGAGCGCCGCTTTAAGGCGGGTCTGGCGGGGCTGCCGTGAGTAACGATCGCACTCTGCGGAAAGCGAGAGCCCCGGGGCGCGCCGGCCAGCACGTGCTGCAGCTGCAGAGGGATTCCCGCGTGGTGCTCCTCGCGGTTCCCTGCTGGGGCCTCCGCTACTGCTGCGCGGCGTGCAGCGGGCGAAGCGCTGCCGGTTTAGTCACACGCTAGCGACGTCTCCTTTGTAATACAGACTGTGCCTTACTGTGAACTGAAGGAACTTACAGATGCTACTCTCATTGCGTTCAGTGCTAACATGTTTACTTTACGTATTGGTGTCTGGAGAGCAAAATCCCGTGCTTCCTTGGTTCCTTGTCGTAATCCATCGAGGGCAATATTTAACCAATAACTTGTGGACAGTTCTTCAGCTTTTTTAGTCGTCAAAAAGGAACAAACCCTTTTTATATTGGCAATTCTTCTTCGAAGAAATACAATTAAAGATTCTTACAAAATTACAAAAATTCTTACAAATAGACTTATCTGCCACTCCATGAAAATCTTTGAGCGTATTCTGGACCAAAGGATCCGTGATCACACAGATTTCGAGAAACCGAGCTGGATTTGTAAACAACTGCAGCACAACTGATACGATTCGTGCTGCGAGACTCTTAGTCGAGAAACATTGTGATAAAGCCGAGCCTATCTAGCATTCCTGGATCTCGAAAAGGCCTTTGATCGGGTGTCACACAGTCTCATCTGGCTATTACTTCGACAGCATGATGTGTCAGAGCTACTTATTAACTGGGTGCTGTTACCTTATGCACAGCCAAGAAGTTACATTCGTACAACCTCAGGACTATCCGAGGACTTCCCCATCACAGTCGGCGTCCATTATCACCACTTCTGTTCATTCTCGTAATGGTCAACGTGACAGTTGACCTGCACCAGGCATTACCGTGGCCCTTCTTTATACTGACGATGTGTCGCTGGCGACAGAAAACAAGGTTGATCCGCAGAGCCAAACTCAAAAATGGAGTGACTGGTTGGCGAAACACGGTTTGCGCCTTAATTTGAAGAAAACCGAGTACATGACATCAGACAGACACGAAATGGGAACCATTACGATTAATGGCGAAGATCAGACTCGTGAGTGTAAGTTTAAGTACCTCAGTTCCACAATCACTGTTGACGGCCAACTCACTGAAGAGGTCAACATCAGAACTCAGGCAGCCTGGATGAAGTGGAGTACAACAACCAGAGACACTTGTAACCGCAGGATGAAAGATAATTTAAAACCAAAAATCTATCGCACCATCATCTGACCAGTCGCCTTGTACGGTTGTGAGTGCTGGCCGACTACGGTTGAGAAACAACGCCAAGTGTAATGGAAACGAAGATGCTAGGGTGGACAGTGGGCCTCACTAAGTTAGATCACGTTTCCAATGACAGTATTAGGAAACAGTTTGGCGTTGCATTGATCCAAGACAAGATGTGTGAGAGTCGTCTTCGATGGTTTGGGCACGTTTTACAGGCGGGTTACACACTTGAAGTCGTCGGCAGAAGACCCAAAGGACGACCTAAGCAACGTTGGGCTGATACGATTTATGAAGACTTTAAATGTGTGAATATCCACCCAGATGCAGCCCGTGATAGAGTGAAATGGAGACAACAGACCTATGTAGCGGAACCTGCAGGCATGTGGGACAAACGCTGAAGGAAAAGAAGAACATTAATTCCATTATTATTTCTTCTCATTTCTTCACGTTCTGCCTGATTCTCTGCTACTTTACACCAAGCGACTCCGGAGAGGATGTTAAATGTAGCTGTGGTCTTCATCCTTGTGGCACGATATTTGAGTCGGAAACGCGCTGACAAAATTGTCGGCTCGCTGCAGTGTTCATGCTCGCAGCTTGATTGAAGCACTGTGCAACACAAATAAAAACAACATTTATTTATTTATTTATTCATTCAGCCAGTGATGGTCTCGTAGTGGCACAGGACTTGTCATGATGACACAATGAAAACGGTTAGCTCAAAATATGTATACACATGGAAGAGATAAGTGTGTTTTTTGACGGGAATAGGACACATTACACTTCATACGGCAACGAAATACACGCAGGGATTACCAACAGCTCGTTTTTGAATATTTTTGCAGGTCGCTTCATCTCATCCCCAACCCAAGCCTAAGGGATAATGGGGTTCCACAGTATTTTTATACGAACAACGAGTAATGTTCATACAAAATTTTGCTGAAATTTCTCGAGGTGTTACTGAGCCCTTTCCGCCCATATCCTGACCCCTATAGGAGGTAGTGGCTCTTGCCCCCTACTGTGCTTCTTGCCAGATAATAAGTGTGGTTTTGTACGGAGAGCGAGGCATCACAGCAAGGTTGGTACCTCGGAACACAATCAGAAGGGGCACAAGGGAAGATAGCTGCTGAAAGCCACACCAATGAATGAGGGACACAAGCGTAGCCATATCCAGAAACGTTTCGCTACACCGTCACAACCACCCTTATACTTTTGGCCGTGTGCAGTTCCACTCAACCCAGGCCGCGATCATCAACTAGGACGACAGCATCATCTTCTCGTAGGTCAGCTGTGTAATCAGTGTATTAGGCAGAACACTATGGGAAAGTTATTGTTAAATGCACTCTGAGTGAGAGACTTGTATTTTCTCTGAATCAAGTGCTATGTTATTGTTCAGAGACAGTTGTAAATAACCACTACAATACCGGTGAAATGTATTGCACAAAGTTAAATAATTCTTGTTCTCTATTTTATAATAAAGCATACTAATTTTTTGTGTGTTGTAGTATACACTCAGTCTCCACCCAGAGCAAAGTAAAGAATCTACTGTTGTACCGATGAGTGTATTTTCATCTGGTACAACAGTAAGTAATATGAATTGAGAGTAACCAGAAGAAAGGCGAAACTAATAAATAGTAGCTGATGTCATAGCGGCCCCTTATCGGTTAGAGGGCCCGCACGGCAGACAAGCAAGGTGGGCTGCGGACCTCCCATCAAAAGCTCAGTTCGAAACATCACCAATGGATGTAAACAATAAAAGACTTTCTACATAAACACGAAACTACTTCGTGAAAAGCCATGTGACAGAGATCCACCAATTGGAACTAATGTGACTACGTGTAGCATTCCGCCGAACTGACGTTATAAGCACGCCAGCAGAATCAGACCGGCAGTGTGTACCTACAGCTGGGACAGCTCCAGCCAATACCTGCACTGGCTCTAGCATTGTGGACACTAGCCGTAGCCTTCAGTAGAAAGATTTATTTTTGTAATTGTGTAGAGTAGTGTTTTGGTTATTATTTTCTTTTAATTATCTTGTACTCTTATCTGGTTTTGTCACCACGAGAGTTGCTGTACTTTTTGTTGTTCTTTTGTCTGAAATTTAGTGCACACCAAGAAGGCGTTTTAGTTATAATAAAGTGTATTCAAACTTTATCGTTAGTTCTTTCCTGGTGACCGCAGGACTTTACAGTTGAAATGAGATTATCGATAAAGTAAACATCAAAATTGATAACGACAAAGTAGATGAAGTGAAGAAAAACTGCTACGTTGGATGCAAAGTAACACATGACAAGCGAAACATGGAGAATATAAAATTCAGAGTAATACTGGCAAAGAGGGCATTCGTGGGCAAAAGAAGTCGGCCTCACTTTAGAGAAGGTATTTCTGAGAAGGTACGTGTGGAGAACAGTATCGTAAGGTAGCGAATCATGGACTGTGGAAAACAGGGAAAGGAGAGATCGAAGCATAAGAGGTTTGGTGCTGTACAAGGATATTGAAAATTAGGTGGACTGTTAAGGAATGAGGTGGTTCTCCGCAAATGAGTGACGAGTTGAACCTTTGGTAACATTGACAAGAAGAAGCGACAGGATGATAGGACATGATTAAGAGATGTGGGAGTAACTTCCGAAGTACCACAGGGCACTGCAGAAGTTAAAAACTGTAGGGGGAGACAGACAGTGCAATATATGGAGTAAGGAACTGAGGAGGTAGGCTGCAAGTGCTTCTCTTCGAAACAGAGGTTGGCAGAGGGGAGGAAGTCGTGATAGGTCGCATCAAACAGTCATAAAACTGATGAAGAAAAAAAAAGTAACATGTGTGCTACATTTGGTTGAAATCGATTCAGTGGTTTAGGAGATATGAAACATAGATACTACATACATAAATACAAACATACATAAAGTTTTTTTTATGAATCCAGGTTATTGTGCTGAATGGGCACAAGGTAGAGGAAATGATCACTGAGAGAATGAGGAGCGAAAGAGCTCATTTGGAATGCCCAATGATGCTGAGCGACCGGATGGTCATCATCAGCCGATAGGCATTATTGGATGCATATATGGAGAGGCATTTGGTCAGCACGCGGCTCTCCCGGCCGTTGTCAGCTTTCGTGACCAGAGCCACTACTTCTCAGTCTCACAGCTCCTCAGTTTGCGTTACAAGGGCTGAGTGCACCCCACTTGGCAAAAGCGCTTGGCAGACTCGAATGGTCGCCCATCCAAGTGCTAGCCAAGCCCAACAATGCTAACGTCGGTGACCTGATGTGAAATCGTGTTAGCACTGAGGCAAGGCTGTTGTCAGGGTGTATGCTACAGAGTATTTATCAATTCATCGTGCATGTACAGCAGGACATACTGTGATGAGACCGCCATCAGATAAGGTGTTTGGAGTGCCCCCCCCCCCCCCCCCAAGGACCTCTAAGCGTGCCTGAACACAAGACAGCAGAGACTGATACATGCATTTGAAACTGCCATCCTGCAACAGTATGGCACCAAAGGCAGCATGAATGCATTGTTCCAATATCTGGTTTGCAAGCATGTTTTCCTTCAGGCGCCCTCACAGGTGGAAATCTAGAGGGTTGACATTCAGTGACATGATGGGCCATGTGACTGGACCACCTGGTCCAGTCCATCAGGCTGGGTAGATGTTGTCACGATGCCTCTGCATGGATATGTGAATGTGTGCTGCAGCGTCATCATTAAGTAAGCACATTACCTGTCATACCACTAAAGGCGTCTCTTCCAGTGTGGAAGACAGGGTCATCTGCAGTGAAGTGTTGTTGTGTGTAAATTATATGGCATTGTGCTAGGCTGACTTGTCCCGTGAGACAGTCACTAGTAATCCACGCCAACACATTGAGGCTGAATGGTGTTGATGGTTCGTTGCCACCATACGATGGAGATTCTTCACGGTCTACTAGTGGATGTTGTGGAGGTTGACAATACTGTTCCAAGTAATGGTTGTCTGATCTATGAGTAGGATGCATAACAGAAATCCCTTAAAGTGGGTGGTAACATGTACGCCTACCATGCAGTGGGCTCGAATTCGATTTCAGGCTGGGTTGGAAATTTTCTTCGCTTGTGGACTGGTTATTGTGTTGTTCCTTATCATCAACGACACGCAGGTCGTCCAATGTGGCGTCACCTGCGATAAGACTTGCAACCTGGCGGCTGAATTTCCCCAGTTGGGGCCTCCTGGCCATCAATGCCACATGATCATTTCATTTCACTTTGCCTCCCTTTGAAGTCGTTTCCAGACGTATCTCCTTATGGTCTTTTCTGCTTCTTATGCCCTTATGGGTCGTTTAGTTAGATAGTTACATCTCCCACAGATCATTTGAATGATTCTTTTGTGAAGATGTTGTGAAATGAGTTAGTTTACAGGATATTTGTACATGACTAGTGTTAACATTAATGACTACATTATTATTAATTTTTTTTACGAGCTACCAGTTTCAAGTAGAAATTCGTCAATAGAAAAGAAGGAGTTGTCCAAGAGAAATGACTTTAAATTATATTTGAAACTTACTTCGCTACATGTCAGACATTAAATGTTATTGGGCAAATGCTAAGCTTTCTGTTGCTGCATATTGAATTCCTTTCTGAGCCATTGACATCTTTAACAATGAGCAACAAAGGCTATTTTTGTCTCTAGTGTTGTAGGTATATACACACTGTTCTTTTCAAATTCTGATGGGATTTTTTGTAATGAATTTCAGTAGCAAATGTGGGTATTGTGATGGCGCAGTTGAAAGGACTTGCTCCTTGAAGAGGTCCTTACATGATGTCCATTGGTGAACACTACATATTGTTCTTACTTTTCCCTTTGTACAATCAATACTTTATGTGTAAGTGACGAGTGAAATGGAAGTTAATTCACATATACACCGGTGGAAAAAAATAGTACACCATATAGGGTTTCCAGTTCACTCAGGATTTATTGTTACAACAGTGTATACGGATTTCATGAAGTGAATACATTTACCAATCAGTAGCACAATTCTGAGGTACCAGGTATTGACCCACACTGAAACACCCATATTAGTATGTGGTGTAGCATCCACAGGTGGCAATGCAGATGCTGACTCTGGCATCCAGTCGATTGTATAGCCGGTGAGTACTGTCTTGGGATATGTTATGCCACAGCTGCTCGACCTGTTCGTGTAGTTCTGTAAGAGTTGTTGATTGATGAGTCACATGACTCACTTCTTGTCCCATTGTATCCCACACGTGCTCGACTGGAGACAAGTCCAGAGATCATACTGGACAGGGAAGTTGCTGCGTGACTTACAGGGTACGTTGAGCTTCACGGGTAGTGTATGGGCAGGCGTTATCCTGTTGGAACACGGCATCACCTTCCTGGTGTAAGAACAGAAAAAAGAACGACTCTAACAACATTCTGCACATACCAAGCGTTGATTAGTGTCCCATCCAGTAATGTAGAAAAAAACCTACATAAATGAATTTTAAATTCGATACATTAATCTATCAAACTAGTAATCAGTTAATATCAATCAATAACATAAAAAAGGTGAACGAGAGTTGTAGCTTACTGCACACCAGATCAAAGGGCCTCAAATGGGGCCAGTTTGTTGGACGAACGCACTTTTATGAGACAGGTATGCAGAAACGACCATTACCTGCACGAAGGCAGAATCTTCATTCACCGCTGAAGATCGCGGCGTGCCATTCCAAGTGATCCGTCACTCAGAACGCCACAACTTGATCCCCTTCAAACTTACACATTTTCCTGTAGAAAGGACGAGTGCCTCTCCGTGCCATAGTTTCCTGCTTGTTTCACATTGAGCCTCCTGGCTGTGAGCATTCCCTATTAAAGGCAGTCTGGTAGCTGCGCCACTATACTACCTGTTGGCGGACGACGTTGAAACCATTATCGGTACATCTACCAACCCCCAGGTGGCATATCCCATCATCGGATCGAAATCGACATCGTCTTTCCAGGTGTACTATTTTTTTTTTCCAGGAGTGTATAAGCAGTAGGAGTGGACCCATAATTGAACCCTGTGGGACGCCCTTCGTGAGTTCTCCCCAGTCGCTAAAATTTTCTACCTTTCCAACACTGTGTGATTCAGCCCAGCAGTTTGCCCCTCTTACCAAAATAACTCTGTATAGGCTGAATGTCAGTGATGGCCCCGTAGCCTTGGCAGCTGTTCCGTGAGCCAGAGAGGCGACCCGGAGGGAGAGGGCGGTGTTTCGAGGACACGCCGGCGCGCGGCAGCCGTATTGATCGCACCTCGACCTGCCCGAACGGCTGCGTACGGCGCGTGACGTCACCGCTGCTGGCATGGGCTGCATCGACCGCCACGTCACGGCCCGGGCACGTACTCGCGACCACGTCACGTCGGGCCAGCAGCTCTCTCGTCTTATCACACGCGCTGAGGACGTTCAGAAGTCCCGCATCATCTGCTCTGCACTTCGTGCAGTGCACCGTGCCGTTACTGCCGCACAGTACCAAAGTCATCGACGAGAGTTGTTTGAAAAGTCTGGTAAAACAGTGAAAAATGTTCTTTGTTTCGTAAACAACTCACCATACTTCTCGACATAGTCTTCCACCGGAGAAATACTCCTTGATTGCAACGATCACTTCCTCATTTGATGAAAATTTCTTCCCAGAAAGCACAAATTTGAAGTTAGACGAATAGTCTGGGTGAGAACTAACTCAAACCCCGAGTCATCCACTTTCGCATTGTTATCATATGTTGGATGGTGCATTGTCCAGGTGAATGAGCATCTATTTTGCGTGCCACCCTCGGGCTTTTTTTCAGCCAACACAAGTTTCAAAAGACCTAACAATGAAATATAATAGGGTCTAGTTACAGTTCGGCTTTTTTCCAAGTAATCTATGAAGGTTATTTCTTGGAAGCCCCTAAAAAAAACCGGTGGCCACCACCTTACCAGCTTACAAAATGGTCTTTGCCTTCTTCGGTCCACTTTCACCAGCCTTTGTCCATTGTCTTGACTGCCGTTTGGACTCTGGAGTGTAATGATGGATCCACATTTCATCAACAGTCACAACTCGGCTCAAAAAGACATGCGGATAGCGAATAAACATAGGCAGACATTATGCTGAAATATTGTGCCGGAAGCGCTTTTGGGGGACTGTGAGCAGTTGCAGCACCTGCCTCTCACACAGTCTCCTCATAGCCAATTCTCCACGCAGGATTCAGAGACAGACCACCTCGTGTTCCTGTTGCCGGTAAGGCGAATACACCGCTCGCTTTTTACACATTTTTATGAGCTTCAAACAGGAGCGACTGCAGTAATGGGTAGGAACTGTGATTGCTGTGTACAGAGGCGAGCTGAGTTTACGGCCCTTCGCTCACAGTTTCAGGCTGCGTTGGCTTCCGTCACATAGTTTGAGGCTGCTGTCGAGGAGCATCACTGTGGTGTCCCAGACGTGGGGATGCGAGGGACGTCGAGATATCCTATGTGTCCACCGGTCGGTCCACTGCTGTGGCCGCCCCAGGTACTGCCTGCACTGAGGTTGAGCCCTCACTCGTGGTCGAGTGGGAGATCATTCCAAAGTCTGGCAGGCAGCGGAAAACTTTCTGAGGGGCCGCTTCGTTTGACGAACAGGTTTCTGGAGTTATCTATGGCTGACGATGTCTCCAAGCAGGATGCAGTCGTTCACCCTGTTCCAGAGGAAGCTTCTCGGCCCACAAGGTCTGGGCATTCACAGAGGGTGGGTTTGCTGGTGGTTGGGAGCTCCAATGTTAGGCGCATAATGGGGCCCCTTAGGAACATGGCTGCCAAGAAAGGGGAGTCATTCTGGAGATGGAAAGGCTGCGTCCAGATGCCACGAAGTGTACAGGGTGCAGCCAATTGCAGGTGGTGATTCATGTCGGTACCAATGACGTGTGTCGCTTTGAATTAGAGGAAATTCTCTCTGGTTTCTGGCGGCTACCGTAAATGGTAAAGACTGTCAGTCTTGCTTCCGAGATTAAGACGGAGCTCGCCATCTGCAGCATCGTCGATAGAACCGACTGCAGTCCTTTGGTGCAGAGCCGAGTGGAGGGCCTGAATCAGTGGCTCAGGCCGTTCTGTGACCATGTAGGCTGCAGATTCCTTGACTTGCGCCATTGGGTGGTGGATTTCCAGGTTCCGCTTAATAGGTCAGGAGTCCACTACACACAGGAAGCGGCTAAACAGGTAGCGGGGGCTGTGTGGAAGGGACTGGGCAGATTTTTTAGGTTAGAGGGCCTCAGGGAACCACAGAAATGACGCAAGGACGACCGTCTAAAAGGGGACAGGTAAAACACAATAAGGTAGCTGTAGAAACGATCGGTGTTGTAGCTGTAAATTGTCGTAGCTGTGTTCGGAAAGAACCAGAGCTCCAAGCCCTAATAGAAAGCACTGAAGCTGAAATAGTTGTAGATACAGAAAGCTGGCTAAAGCCGGAAATAAGTTGAGCCGAAATTTTTTCAAATGATCTGACAGTGTTCAGAAACGATAGATTAAATACAATTGGTGGTGGAGCATTGATTGCTGTCAGAAGTACACTCCTGGAAATGGAAAAAAGAACACATTGACACCGGTGTGTCAGACCCACCATACTTGCTCCGGACACTGCGAGAGGGCTGTACAAGCAATGATCACACGCACGGCACAGCGGACACACCAGGAACCGTGGTGTTGGCCGTCGAATGGCGCTAGCTGCGCAGGATTTGTGCACCGCCGCCGTCAGTGTCGGCCAGTTTGCCGTGGCATACGGAGCTCCATCGCAGTCTTTAACACTGGTAGCATGCCGCGACAGCGTGGGCGTGAACCGTATGTGCAGTTGACGGACTTTGAGCGAGGGCGTATAGTGGGCATGCGGGAGGCCGGGTGGACGTACCGCCGAATTGCTCAACACGTGGGGCGTGAGGTCTCCACAGTACATCGATGTTGTCGCCAGTGGTCGGCGGAAGGTGCACGTGCCCGTCGACCTGGGACCGGACCGCAGCGACGCACGGATGCACGCCAAGACCGAAGGATCCTACGCAGTACCGTAGGGGACCGCACCGCCACTTCCCAGCAAATTAGGGACACTGTTGCTCCTGGGGTATCGGCGAGGACCATTCGCAAACGTCTCCATGAAGCTGGGCTACGGTCCCGCACACCGTTAGGCCGTCTTCCGCTCACGCCCCAACATCGTGCAGCCCGCCTCCAGTGGTGTCGCGACAGGCGTGAATGGAGGGACGAATGGAGACGTGTCGTCTTCAGCGATGAGAGTCGCTTCTGCCTTGGTGCCAATGATGGTCGTATGCGTGTTTGGCGCCGTGCAGGTGAGCGCCACAATCAGGACTGCATACGACCGAGGCACACAGGGCCAACACCCGGCATCATGGTGTGGGGAGCGATCTCCTACACTGGCCGTACACCACTGGTGATCGTCGAGGGGACACTGAATAGTGCACGGTACATCCAAACCGTCATCGAACCCATCGTTCTACCATTCCTAGACCGGCAAGGGAACTTGCTGTTCCAACAGGACAATGCACGTCCGCATGTATCCCGTGCCACCCAACGTGCTCTAGAAGGTGTAAGTCAACTACCCTGGCCAGCAAGATCTCCGGATCTGTCCCCCATTGAGCATGTTTGGGACTGGATGAAGCGTCGTCTCACGCGGTCTGCACGTCCAGCACGAACGCTGGTCCAACTGAGGCGCCAGGTGGAAATGGCATGGCAAGCCGTTCCACAGGACTACATTCAGCATCTCTACGATCGTCTCCATGGGAGAATAGCAGCCTGCATTGCTGCGAAAGGTGGATATACACTGTACTAGTGCCGACATTGTGCATGCTCTGTTGCCTGTGTCTATGTGCCTGTGGTTCTGTCAGTGTGATCATGTGATGTATCTGACCCCAGGAATGTGTCAATAAAGTTTCCCCTTCCTGGGACAATGAATTTACGGTGTTCTTATTTCAATTTCCAGGAGTGTAGTTTCCCTTGTTGTGAAATTGAAATAGATAGTTCCTGCGAAATAGTATGGGTAGAGGTTATAACTGACAATTGGACTAAACTATTAATTGGATTGTTTTACCAACCCCCTGACTCAAAAGATATAGTAGCTGAACTGTTCAAAGAAAACTTGAGTCTCATTTCAAATAGGCACCCCACTCATACAATTATAGTCGACGGTGACTTAATTCTACCCTCAATATGCTGGAAAAATTATACGTTTAAAGCCGACGGCAGGCATAAAACGTTATCCGAAATTGTATTGAATGCTTTCTCAGAAAATTATTTTGAATAATTAGTTCATGAGCTCACCCGAAGCGTAAATGGTTGCGAAAGTGTACTTGACCTCTCAGCAACAAATAATCCTGGAAAAATAGTGAGTATTGTGATGAATACAGGGATTAACGACCACAAGGCAGTTGCTGCTAGACTGAATGCCGTAACACCTACAACCATCAAAAACAAACGCAAAGTATATCTATTTAAAAAAGCTGATAAAATGCTCTTAACACCTTTTTACGAGACAGTCTTCACTCCTTCCGATCTGATCATGTAAGCGTAGAAAAGTTGTGGAATGATTTCAGAGAGATAGTATCGATAGCAATAGAGAGATAAATGCCACATAAATTAACACTCGTAAGTGATGGTACTGATCCCCCATGGTGCAGTCGAAACGGGTCAGATCGCTGTTGCAGAAGCAGCGAAAAAAGCATGGCAAAGTTAAAAGAACGCAAATTCCCCAAGTCTGGCAAACTTTTGCAGAAGTTCGAAATATAGCACGTACTTCACTGCGAGATGCTTTTAATAATTTCCACAACGAAATTCTGTCTCGGAATCTGGCAGAAAACCCATAGAGATTACATAAAGCACACCAGTGGCAAGACGCAATCAATAATTTCACTGCGCGATAACAACGGTGAAGTCACAGATGTCAGTGCCACTAAAGCAGAGTTATTAAACACGGTTTTCCGAAACTCCTTCACCAAAAAAGACGAAGTAAATATTCCTCAAGTTCAATCAAGAACAACTGCCAAGATGAGAAACATAGAAGTAGATATCCTTGGTGTAGCAAAGCAGGTTAAATCACTTAATAAAGGCAAGGCCTCTGGTAAAGACTGTATACCAATCAGGTTCCTTTCAGAGTATGTTGATACAATAGGTCCATATTTAGCAGTTACGTACAACAGCTCGCTCACAGAAAAATCCGTACCTAAAGACTGGAAAACTGATCAAGTTGTAACACCCCACCCGTTGCTTGTCCGATTTTTGCGTGTGTTCGCCCCTAACAAACGACTTACAGAGAAATTGGGAGTGGAACCGTACGCAAGAACGGATAACGCTAGATTTAAATGTGTCCCTGTCACCCCTAATTAATCTGCGGTGGTAGTGTTGTCGATAAATCACACCTATTTTTACTTCCAAACATGACTTCAGACACATACACAAAAATAAAATAAAGCAAGAGGTGAATTCAGGATCAACTACTGAAAGTAAAGGCTCTACTGAATCACAACAGTTTTATTATAACCTTCAGAATAAAACACAATGAACAGTTTACAAATTATCCTCCTAACTGACATTGGCAGTAACTGTGATAAAATCGGTCCAAAACGCGGTCTCTTATAACTTATATACGAAGAACCACTACACTGCAAAGTACTGTGAAACCTCTGTGGAAACAGCAATTGCAATTGATCCAACTGTTTAACGTTACTCCTAACACAGACCGAAGCGGGAGCCATCTCACCGTAATGTTCCTGTTGCAGCAGCGGTCTCCGACGGCGACAGCGCGGCCGTGCGGTCGGCGTGTGGCGTCTCGGAAAGTACACTCCTACACTACTCGAACACCAGACTGCCGTCCGTAAACTTCTCCAATTGCAACAATGTTTCCGTGAGCAATGAGCTGGCGCGGCTAACGTCCTCTCAGAACGAAAGACCGAGAGGGGAGACGACTTGGCTGACGTCTTCTTAGTACGAGAGCCCAGAATGAAAGACCCCTACCGAGAGTCCAGCAAGATCGCTCTTCACCTTTTTTTTTCTCACCTCTACTTTTACCGAGCGAATCACATCACTACATGCTCTCCAAATACCCAGTTTGCCAGTGCCGAGCAATGCACGGCCTGGGAACAGAGCTCTTTTCCACAAATCTTTTATTTCTACAAAATTTCACAAGTAAACTCCGCCCTCGCCGGCTGGGAAGAACCACAGCTGTGGGCAATAACACGTTTACTGGAAGTTTTCTCCCAAGAGACCACTCGAGATTCCCCGTCGTGGCGAACGCCGACTCCTGCATTGAAAGTTTTTGTTATTCGGAACTCCTGGCCTGCCCCACTTGAGTCACTCGAAGGCGTAAAATTACTGGGACACAGGCGAGAGCAAGCACAGGAAAGCCCGTCCAGGTACCCACTGCTCTGTTTTGGTAAACATCCGCAGCCGCGCGTCCCTCAGAGGCTGGCGGCCGTTGTGGCCTCTCTAAACGGATTACAGAACTTCCCCAGTTCACCATTCATACCGTCAGGCTGTGGCCTTCGGCGGCTAGCCGGGGTAATGGCCGAGCTCTGTCTCGCGCACTGCCTTTCCGCAAATCGGCAATTCCTGCTCCGAATTTTTCTTTTGTTACCTTTACTGCTCGCTAAACATTCAAATTGAATAACATCGGGGATAGGCTACAACCCTGTTTCACTCCCTTCCCAACCACTGCTTCCCTTTCATGCCCCTCGACTCTTATACCTGCCATCTGGTTTCTGTACAAATTTTAAATAGCCTTTCGCTCCCTGCTCCCTTCAGAATTTGAAAGAGAGTATTCCAGTCAACGTTGTCAAAAGCTTTCTCTAAGTCTACAAATGCTAGAAACGTAGGTTTGCCTTTCCTTAATCTTTCTTCTAAAATAAGTCGTAAGGTCAGTATTGCCTCACGTGTTCCAACATTTCTACGAAATCCAAACTGATCTTCCCAAAGGTCGGCCTCTACTAGTTTTTCCATTCGTCTGTAAAGAATTCGTGTTAGTATTTTGCAGCCGTGGCTTATTAAACTGATAGTTCGGTAATTTTCACATCTGTCAACATCTAATTTCTTTGGGATTGGAATTATTATATTCTTCTTGAAGTCTGAGGGTATTTAGCCTGTCTCATACATCTTTCTCACTACACGGTAGAGTTTTGTCAGGACTGGCTCTCCCAAGGTTGTTCGCAGTACCAGCACAGCAAGGCCGTTTTGGTCAGTGTTATCATGTATGGATGTGAAACGTGGACGGTAAATAGTTTAGACAAGAAGAGAGTAGAAACTTTCGAAATGTGGTGCTACAGAACAATGCTTTAGATTAGATGGGTAGATCACGTAACTAATGAGAAGGTATTGAACTGAATTGGGGAGAAGAGGAATTTGTGGCCCAACTTGTCTAGAAGAAGGGATCGGTTAGTAGGACATGTTCTGAGGCATCAAGGGATCACCAATTTAGTACTGGAGGGCAGCGTTGAGGGTAAAAATCGTAGAAGGAGGCCAATAGATGAATACACTAAGCAGATACAGAAGGATGTAGGCTGCAGTAGGTACTGGGAGATGAAGAAACTTGCACAGGATAGGGTAGCATGGAGAGCTGCATCAAACCAGTCTCAGGACTGAAGACCACAACAACAACAACAACAACGCTATTGAAATTCTTTATACGGTCCTTGGAATATATTTACCAACCGTGAAGGTGCATCGAAACTGTTCCGTTCTCTCCTGTAAATTAACCAATTTTCTAAAAGCACCCATGTGTTTTTACGTACATAGCGGACGGTGCGTAGCGGATGGTGCTTTGTACCACTGCTTGCCATTCCCTTTTCCTATTCCTCTCGGAAATGGGTTGAGGGTAAAAGGACTCTGTACGAGCGCTGATTTATTTTCACGTGTATTCGGAGCCGGTACCTGAGATGTGCCGTGGTTGGACAAAAATATGCAGAAACCGCGAGAAATACATGCGTGGACATAAATACACATCCCCTGCAGGGGTGCACGTGGCGCTTCTGTATTTGACCACGAACGACACCTTTGGGGTGTCCTCAATACGTTTTAACTCTCAGTTGTGGTCCGAAGAGTGTTCTGTATGGTTGTGAGTGAATTTGAATGTGGGCACCGTATCGAAGATTTATACCGCTTACAGGGAAAGCAGAAGAAGAATCATCCGACAAGTCACAATGCAGACGCAAGTGTGTAATGTTCGTTTGTAACTAGAGTTGCGCTGTACGAAAACTACGGTTTGGTAGTTTTGGTGCAGTACACAAATGATGTACTAAATGGTAGGATTATCGGTAGTACTATAGGGAAAGAAAGTTAAATGAATGTGTGTGAGAGAAACTGGGAGCCGGCGACTTCTCGTTGGTTGTTGTTTGTCTGTTTTGCACCTTATTACAGCCGCAAATCGTTCATGGTTAGTCCACTGTGCGTTTTACAACCTTACACAATATAAACTGCATTTTCTAAATAATAGTAAATGATATATCGCGTAACTTTTACGCTTTTATGTAACCAAAGCAATTACTTTTTGATGTAGCTACAGTTTAAACGCACTAACATAAAAAATCTATATAATTATTGTTGTTATTCACTACTTAATAGAGTTTCCTGTTATTATTGATAAGTGCGAAAGCTATTCATGAATATAAGAAACATGTTTATGTAAGCTCTAGGTAGTACTGAAGCGATGTTTGATATGTTTTTGTTGCGCGGTTTTTTAGTTTTACCTTTTTTGATGATATTTCGTGTCCTAGCGCTGTATGATGATTCTGTATTGTATTTTATTTTTCCTAGAAACTCTGTTTCGCGCTATTGATGAAAACTCGAGCTGGAAGAAGCATGTTACTGAGTTTCTGAAACAATTAGGATATTCTTGCTTTTCGTATAATTGCTAACCTTTTAAACGTATCAACCTCCTCACGTATTTTGTATATTTCCACTTACTAATGTCGTACTGAATAATTTTCTGAGGATCTTACCGCTCAGGAAGAAAGTTTTAATTGCGCAAAAATGAGCAGTAAGAGTAATATGTGATATTCATCCACGGACGTCATGTAGGTGCCTCTTATGGGAGCTGGGCATTTTAACTGCGCCGTCTCAACACATATTTTCGCTAATGAAATTCGTCATAAATAATCCATTTCAGAACAGTGATCTTCATACATACAGCAATAGAGGGGAAAAGACCTTTATTGCCCATTGTTAAAGCCGTCAGTGGCTCAGAGGGAAGTTCAATACGCAACAATAGAAATTTTTGAGCATTTGCCAAAAACATAAAATATGTGACAGGTAGCGAAGCAAGTTTCAATACTAACTTAAAATCGTTTCTCCTGGACAACTACTTCTATTCTATTGACGAATTTCTTTTAAAAACTGGTAGTCAGTATAAAAAAATCTAGTTGGTTTTCCGCGTAGCAGCGTGAGTAGGAGTAAAATAATAATGTGTTCATTAATATTAACATCTATCATGTATACATATAGTGTAAAGTGACTTGTTCCACTTCATTCGGTAAAAGAATCGTTCAAATGATCTATGGATCGTGTAGCTAATTAACAAACTAACTAATGTTAGAAATCAGCAATTTTTTGAATAAAACGTGAATTAAACACTGACAATTTCAAGTTTTCTATAGACATTGTTTAGTTCTAAGTAACCGACAGGAGTGTAACTACGTAAAATGAAGAAGTTCCGTAGGCTAAGCAGCCCTCCTCACTCAGTTTATACAGGGTTCACCTCTTCCGGTTTCTAAGCAGAGCTAATAAGAGACTCATCGCATACGCAAACAAAGAGATCGAAATACG
Source organism: Schistocerca serialis cubense (assembly GCF_023864345.2). Taxonomy (NCBI): domain Eukaryota; kingdom Metazoa; phylum Arthropoda; class Insecta; order Orthoptera; family Acrididae; genus Schistocerca; species Schistocerca serialis. The sequence goes on along the minus strand of NC_064647.1, from coordinate 55,119,354 downwards.
GTAACGCCCGATAGGTATGCGACGCACCTCACGTGCAGACAACGTGGCCACGGCTTTAACTGAGCGAGGCTGTCAGCAGAACTAACGTATTCTACGCTCACTGCAGTAGCCTGTGGCAGTCTTACTACTCTATTCGTGACAGACGGCCATTCAAGAGGATTGTGACGAACGATAAGTGGACGATGGCTGCAAAAGTCACTGCAGAAGTGAATGTTCCATTCGCGAACACTGTCATATCCAATTGGCTATAAGTTCCAAAACGTGGATTGTTACTGTTGTTTCCAACAACCAAATAATCCCCACGCAACCATATGTGATTTAACTGGTGACGTTTCGGTAATGCCTATATTCTATCAACATCAAATTTATTTTAAGAATTAAAGTGCTATTTGAAAGTTTGCGAACATTGGCCGTAGTTAAAGAAGTGTGGAGTGTATATTATTTAATTTAGAAAGTTAATACAAACGGATGCACCTAGTGCAGAGAAATTTTCTTTCTTATGCCAGATTGCCAACACTTGCCGATAATGTAACGTTTCACGCTAGGCAGTTGTATACTTACAATTTTACAGCGTGGGATGGCGGCTCGGAGGCGCCGCAGAACAGGAAATACTTGGTCAAACGAAATTTCATCTGCAGTGTATAACTGCCTGGCAACTTCCAAGTTTCAAGATATCGTCCATTACATTTTATTGTTCTACGATGGTTGTCCAGGACGAAACAAAAATTCTGCACTAATTGGAATGCTTTGCTTTTGGCTGCACAATGAAGCCCCAGCAAACGTCAAAGAAGTGCGAATAGGCTACCTAGCTGTTTGCCACTCACTCCTTCTGCTGTATAATGTATTGGGACGTACTGAAAAAGCTGTATGTCAGTAAGAATCTATTGTTCGTCCGGAAGAATACTTCCAACTTTGAAATGATAATTAAATCAAGACCCTAAGCTGTCGACTGGCGTTGATATACATCAATGGGGGCAGTTGAAAAGGTGTGTCCCGACCGGGACTCGAACCCGAGATTTCCTGCTTACATGGCAGAGGCTCTGTCCACCTGAGCCACCGAGGGCACAGAGGATAGTGCGACTGCAGGGATTTATCGCTTGCCCGGTCCCCGTGAGACTCACATTCCCAACTTAATATCCACATACTTCATTCGTAGTGCCCCTGCCCATTACACTCCTTACTCGCTGTAGACAATCTTACCGAGTTCCGTAAGGGTTCGGGCAATGCGTGTGCATCCAGCACAGAAGATGGTCATTGGCCGGTTAGCGCTAACTATATATGAAGATGGTATCTGTTCTTTCAGACATGTCTGAAACAACAGATACCATCTTCATATACCGGGTGATCAAAAAGTCAGTATAAATTTGAAAACTGAATAAATCACGGAATAATGTAGATAGAGAGGTACAAATTGACACACATGCTTGTAATGACATGGAGTTTTATTAGAACCAAAAAATACAAAAGTTCAAAAAATGTCCTACAGATGGCGCTTCATCTGATCAGAATAGCAATAATTACCGTAACAAAGTAAGACAGCGCAAAGACGATGTTCTTTATAGGAAATGCTCAATATCTCCACCATCATTCCTCAACAATAGCTGTAGTCGAGGAATAATGTTGTGAACAGCACTGTAAAGCATGTCCGGAGTTATGGTGAGGCATTGGCGTCGGATGTTGTCTTTCAGCATCCCTAGAGATGTCGGTCGATCACGATACACTTGGGACTTCAGGTAACCCCAAAGCCAATAATCGCACGGACTGAGGTCTGGGGACCTGGGAGGCCAAGCATGACGAAATTGGCGGCTGGGCACACGACCATCACCAAACGACGCGCGCAAGAGATCTTTCACGCGTCTAGGAATATGGGGTGGAGCACCATCCTGCATAAACATCGTACGTTCCAGCAGGTGTTTATTAGCCAGGCTGGGGATGATGCGATTCTGTAACATATCGGCGTACTTCTCACCCGTCACGGTAGCAGTTACAAAACCAGAATCACGCATTTCCCCGAAGAAAAAAGGCCCGATAACGGTAGATGTGGTAAATCCAACCCATACCGTGACTTTCTCGTCGTGCAATGTAGTTTCCACGACAGTTCTAGGATTTTCGGTAGCCCAAATTCTGCAGTTCTGGACGTTGACAGACCCTGGGAGCGTGAAATGAGCTTCGTCGGTCCACAACACGGTACTCAACCAATCGTCATCTTCCGCCATCTTTTGAAACGCCCACACCATAAATGCCCTCCGCTTCACTAAATCTCCAGGTAACAGTTCATGATGCCGATGGATTTTTTACGGATAGCATTCGAGGGTACGACTCAATACCACTGTATGCAATGCCGGTGCGACGTGCAACAGCTCGAGCGCTGACTTCCCCGTGCATAGACAAACCCGCTACAGTCTCCATTTCTTCCTGAACTGTCTCAGCAGCATTACGCCTTGTGCTCGGTCGGCCACTACGGGGTCTATCGTCTAAACAACCCGTGGCTTCCAACTTCGAAATCATTCTCGACACAGCTGCATTTGTCAACGGACCTTTACCCGTTCGAATCCCCTTCCTATGGCGATAGGATCGTAACGCTGAACTAGCACATTCCCCATTCTGATAATACAGCTTCACTAAAAGCGCCTTTTCAGGTAACGCCAACATGCTGCGGCTGCTGGCGCATCTGATTCTCTCTCTCATTACAGCTCCTTTTATGCACGATTGTCATGCGCAGTCACTGACGTTTTGCTGTCCAGCGCCATCTGTCGGACATTTTGTGAGCTTTGTTTTTTTTGTTCTAATAAAACCCCATGCCATTACAAGCATGTGTGTCAATTTTTACCTCTCTATCTACATTATTCCGTGGTTTATTAAGTTTTCAAATTTATACTGACTTTTTGATCACCCGGTGCATGTTATGTGAATATGAACGTGAATATGTCACATAAATTGCAACGTGATACTTCTACATGTTCCTGAGAGAAGGGGGCCTTAACAGACGGACAGCCAAACAATTTTTGTTTGATTTAGTTAAAAATGAACAATTTTGGAGTTCTTTTGCTGTAGTTGTACTGTGGAACCTTGTTTCCTGCCAAATTTCATGACTCTAGGTTCACGGCAAATAACCTACAGGTTTTGATGAGAGAGTCTGCGATTATCAAAATACGATGAACCCGGCAGTGATTCGCAGCTGCTAAATATGTGTGTACTGGATGTATACGCCAACTCTGCTCTCCCGCCCCCCCCCCCCCCCTCTCTGCGGACATTTTCTCTCTGTCCCCTGCCCCCTCTGTCCACTTATCAGGTGAAGAAGCGTGAATCCGGAACTTCCCTGTAGATGAGTATCAGTGTATGGCCCGTGAAACCGCCTCTGCAGCGCCATCTGCTTCCTGTAACGGCTGACGACGAACGTCAACACACAGAAACCCAAATTCCGTACATCGGTATCTGCTTCAAACCCGTAAACATGTCGATTTTTGTGCCTATGAAATACGATTCGTGGACAGCATTGTTTTTCTGTTATCATTTGAAGAAAACTGCTGCAGAATCGCATCGAATGCTTGTTGAAGCTTTCGGCGAACATGCTCTTGAGAAAACAGTGTTTCGAGTACCGGTAGTTCAAAAAAATTAAAGAGTGGTTATTTTGAGTTGAGAAACGACGAGCGCGGGAAACCACCGAAAAAGTTCGAAGGCATGGAATTGCACGCCTTATTGGATGAAGATGATAGACTCAATACGAACTCGCGCGGAACAATTGAATGTGATTCAGGAAGCCGTTTCTCTTTTGTCGTAAGCTATGGTAAATGTGCAGGAAGTTGGAAAATGGGTTCCGCATGAACTGAATGAAAGACAGCAAGCAAATCGAAAGACCACTCGTGAAATGCTGCTACAAGAGAAAGTCGTTTCTCCATAGAATAGTGACAGGTGTTGAAAAATGGATATATTTTGAGAATCCTAAGCGTCGTAAATCATGGGTGAATCCAGGCAAACCACCGACATCCACTGCAAGACCAAATCGCTTTGGAAAGAACACAATGCTCTGTATTTTGTGGGATCAGAAGGGTGTCATCTAGTAGGAGGTGCTAAAACTTGGTGAAACCGTTAAGACTGATAGCTAACAACAGCAAATGATCGATTTAAATCGAGCATTACGAGAAAAACGACCGGAATATGAAAAAGGCAACACAGAGTCATATTGTTCCCTGATAATCCCCCCCCCCCCAATCACACACAGCAGGGAAAAGATCGAGGCGTTCAGTTCGGAAATACTAGGGCATGCGGCTTATTCTCCAGACTTGGTTTTGACTGATTAGCAACTATTTGCATCTCTGGGACACGCCCTCGCTGAGCAACGCTTCAATTCTTGTGAAAATGTACGAAAATGGCTCGCTGACTGGTTCGCTTCAAAAGAAGAACTTTTATTGTGGCATTCATAGGGTGCCGGAGTCGTGGGAGAAATGTATAAATACCAATGGAGATTATTTTTGAATAAAATATTGTTTATTAGTTTCAAACAACAGATGTGTAATTATTGAAACCAAATTCCGGTTTCATACTTGTACATCTGGTACACGTCTCTCTGATCTTGAACCTTATTTATTGTTAGTGAAAACGAAATCTTAATCAGGAATTAAAGTCGCGTAAACGAATGAGTATATCGGTTGGAACCATTGGTACCGGAGATATCAGAGAGAGACCTTTCCAACTGCCGGAACTGTCAAGATGGCAGCTTCGACGACAGTATTTCGCATGGTTTTTATCTCCGAGTGACTAGTATTACATTCCGTCTGAATCTTCATTACAGTGTCGTGTAAAAGGCTGAAGTAAATTGGTTAAGGACTTTGAGATTTTCTGGTAACGTTTCCTGTTTATATATTGCATTTATAGGTTTGCTATATTAAAGTACATAGCCTATGACCGTTCAAATGTTCATTAGAGCATCGTGCAAAAATTTGGAGATTTCGAGATTTTTTGGTAACAATATTAAAGGACGACCTGACTTTATAAGGGTATTCCTTGTTAAAAAAACGGGTCGAATACTTTGAGAGGTGATAGTACACATCGAAACAAGAAAAATAAGTCCAATAATCATGGGTTCTGAAATGCATAATTTCTTAGATAAGTCCAATAAACATTGATCCGGAAACGCATACTTTCTGCCTTAAACACGTGTTTACGGGAGGTCTTAACGTGGCGGCCATTCGTGACAATGCACTCCTCTGCCCTCCGGCGTAAGGAATAACGCACCCTTTGACATATACCCGGTTGTTGTATCTACTGGTACGCATTAAAGATACGACGCTATAGCGTCCACACATCGTTGATTGGCGTGGAGTAGACCAGTCACTTCAAATGTCCTCATAACCAAAAGTGTAGGGGATTGAGGTCTGGGACACGATCAGACGAAAAAAATAAGCCACACATCACGCCAGTAAATGTTAAACGACGCCTCGCTTGGTGTAAGGAGCGTAAACATTGGACGAGTGAACAGTGGAAAAACGCTGTGTGCAGTGACGAATCACGGTACACACTGTGGCGATGGCAGGGTGTGGGTATGGCGAATGCCCGATGAACGTCATTTGCCAGGGTGTGTAGTGTCAACAGTAAAATTCGAAGGCGTTGGTGTTATGTTGGTCGTGTCTTTCATGGAGGCGGCGTACAGACCTTTTCGTTTTCCGTGGCACTATGACAGCACAGGCCTGCACTGATGTTTTAAACACCTTCTTGCTTGCCACTGTTGAAGAGCAATTCGGGGATGGTGATTGCATCTTTCAAAACGATCGAGCACGTGTACACAATGCACGGCCTGTGGCGGACGGGTTCTATGACAATAACGTCCCTGTAATCGACTGGTCTGCACGGAGTGCTGACTTGAATCCTATAGAACACTTCTGGGATGTTTTGGAATGCCGACTTCGTGCCAATCCTCACCGACCGACATCGATACTCAGTGCAGCACTCCGCGAGGAATGTGCTGCCATTGCCCAAGAAACCTTCCAGCATCCGATTGAACGTATGCCTGCGAGAGTGGAAGGTATCATCAAGGCCAAGGGTGGAGCAACACCAAATTAAATTCCTGCATTGCCGATGGAGGACACCACGAACTTGTAAGTCATTTTCAGCCAGCTGTCCGGATACTTTTGATCACATAGTATAAATTTAAACTTGATACATCTACCCGTTGAATGGGTGTATACACACTGAAGCGCCAGAGAAACTGGCAGAGGCATGCGTATTCAAATACAGAGATATGTAAACAGGGGGATGCTGTCACTGCAGTTCAGCTGACAGACTGTTGTTAGTAGCGAGTGCTAGGATCAGAATTCTTACTTGTGTTTGTCTCTTCTGAAGAAGACTGATTATTTTGTATGTCGTTCCTTTGCTTGCGACACATCTGTGTACTTGCATTTTGAACGATCATGTTCAAAGGACTACGAGGATTCAGAAATAATAGTTAAGTATTTGTACTTGTAAATAATAAAACTCATTAATAGGAATTGTTTGATTGTTTGTCTAGCGAATCGAGTATGCAGGATTCCTATACACGACAAGTACAAATCATAGCTCGGCCAGTGCACTGCTGTTTTATACCTTGTGTAGGCAAAACTACCGCCACTTGCATGAGTACATGTCGCTGTCCCATGACTTGTCACCTCAATGTATAACGTACATTGCTATTTACTTTCTGTATCATTCAATACGTTGTCAGGTTTACACATATACAACAGTTAGTAAACTGTCTAACATGCGTTTTACGAAGTATGAACTGAAAAGAACGTATTTTTTACTCATTCACCTCTAGATTTACGTCAGTACTCCGCAAGACACGTGACGACATGTGATTTCTCGTAGCGCTAACTAATCCTCCCTTCCCAGTTCGACTCGCGAATGGCACGCGGGGACAGTGATTGTGGGTAATCTTCTCTGTTAGCTCTAATTTCTCTAATATCTCCCGTCGTGGCCATTTCGCGAGATGTATGTGGGAGGAAGTATTACATTATTCAGCTCTTCCCGGAACAGTACGCTCTGGAAATTTCAGTATTAAACTTATACGTGACGCACAATGCCTCTATTGCAACGTCTGCCGTTGGAGTTTGTTGAGCATCTTGGAATGGTCGGTACTCATGGATATAACACGAATGCTCCCAACATTAATTCCGTAACTGGGATTTCCCTAACGATTTCCGAAATGGAATGTGCTGTGTGTTGAACGTCAACTACCATTCCACGTGGTTAGTTTCCATCATGCAGCCATAATCACGACGGAGACCTTTCCACGTGAACAGCCTGAGTACAAATGACAGCCCCACCAGTGCGCCGCTCTTTTCCGCCTTGTGCAGCAGATGTCACGGCCCTCTGTGTGTGTGTGTGTGTGTGTGTGTGTGTGTGTGTGTGTGTGTGTGCACATCGCTGTCCCGTGACTTGCGCCACCTCAGTGTAAGTGAATGTGTGAGAGAGAAATTGGGAGCCGACGATTGCTCTTTCTACATCTACGTGGATACTCTGCAAATCACATTTCAGTGCCTGGTAGAGGGTTAATCGAACCACTTTCACAATTCTCTGTTGTTTCAATCTCGTATAGCTCGCGGAAAGAACGAACATCTATATCTTGCCGCGCGAGATCTGATTTCCCTTATTTTATCATCGTAATCGTTTGTCGCTATGTAGCTCGGCGTCAACAAAATATTTTCGCATTCGGAGGAGAAAGTTGGTGATTTTAATTTCGTGAGAGATCCCTCGGCAACGAAAAAACGCATTAATGATGCCCACTTCAAATCCTGCATCATTTCAGTGACACCCTCTCTCCTATTTCGCGATAATACAAAACGTGCTACCCTTCTTTGAACTTCTTCGATGTACTCCGTCAATCCTGTCTGGTAAGGATCCCACACCACGCAGAAGTATTGTAAAAGAGGACGGACAAGCGTAGTGTAGGCAGTCTCTTTAGTAGATCTGTTACATTTTCTAAGTGTTCTGCTGATAAAACGCAGTCTTTGGTTAGCGTTCCTCACAACATTTTCTATGTGTCCCTTCCAATTTATGTTGTCCGTAATTGTAAGTCCTAGGTATTTAGTTGAATTTACGGCCTTTAGATTTGTCTGATGTATCGTGTAACCGAAGTTTAACGCATTCCTTTTAGCACTCATGTGGATGACCACACACTTTTCAGTATTTAGAGTCAATGCCAATCTTTCTTTCGTTTGCCTCTTTAGTTGTTATGCACAACTGCACATCGTTCAATGTTGGTCTATTGCTTATCTTATATCCTTACAAAACATAAATTGCATTTTATAAGTAAGAGTAATTGGTTGATCGGTTAAATTCTGAGCTTTTGTGCAACCAAAGCATTTGCTTTTGGTGAAAGTGCAGTTTACATGCACAAACATAAAAGGTATATATATTTCTTGTTATTTTGTACTCAGTAGAATGTTGTTCATCGTGATCAAAGACAAGAGTTTCCTGTTATTATTCCTAAGTGCGTAAGCTGTTTATGAATATCAGAAGCATGTTTTATATAAGCTCAATCAACTATTGAAGCAATGTTTGATATGTTTTTGTTTCGTATTTTTTTTAGTTATGCCTTTTTTCTGAGGAAATGGCGTTTACCGAGTGCTGGGTATTGTTTTTTATTTTCCTATAAGTTTCGTCGGTTCCACGTCGTAAAATCAACAGTCTTCGAATAAACATTGACAATTTCGATTTTGCTATAAATACTATTATTTTTAAAATATCAGACAGGAGATAACTGTATGGAACAAAAATATTTGGTAGGTTACTGGCCTTGTATATATTCTCACTCGGTTTCCAGAAGGTTCACACTCTTCTGCTTCCTAGGGGAATCTAGTAAGACCCTAGATGCACGTGTGCACAAAGCCATCGAATTCAGGTAACGCCCGATAGGTACGCAACACACCTAACATACAGGTAATGCGGTTACGATTTCAACTGATCGAAGCAATTAGGAAATCTACCGTATTCTATTTACGGAAGCCTACGGTAGATTTACAAATAGCGATTTATGTTCCGTGGGTTGTTGTTGTTGTAGTGTCCAGTCCTGAGACTGGTTTGATGCAGCTCTCCATGCTACTCTATCCTGTGCAACCTTCTTCATCTCCCAGTACCTACTGCAACCTACATCCTTCTGAATCTGTTTAGTGTATTCATCTCTTGGTCTCCCTCTGCGATTTTTACCCTCCACGCTACCTTTCAATGCTAAATTTGTGATCGCTTGATGCCTCAAAACATATCCTACCAACCGGTTCCTTCTTCTTGTCAAGTTGTGTCACAAACTCCTCCCCAATTCTATTCAATACCTCCTCATTAGTTATGTGATCTACCCATCTAATCTTCAGCATTCTTCTGTAGCACCATATTTCGAAAGCTTCTCTTCGCTTCTTGTCCAAACTAGTTATTGTCCATGTTTCACTTCCATACATGACTACACTCCATACAAATACTTTCAGAAACGACTTCCTGACACTTAAATCTATACTCGATGGTAACAAATTTCTCTTCTTCAGAAACGCTTTCCTAGCCATTGCCAGTCTACATTTTATACCCTCTCTACTTCGACCATCATCAGTTATTTTGCTCACCAAATAGCAAAACTCCTTTACTACTTTAAGTGCCTCATTTCCTAATCTAATTCCCTCAGCATCACCCGACTTAATTCGACTACATTCCATTATCCTCGTTTTGCTTTTGTCGATGTTCATCTTATATCCTGCTTTCAAGACACTGTCCATTCCGTTCAGCTGCTGTTCCAAGTCCTTTGCTGTCTCTGACAGAATTACAATGTCATCGGCGAACCTCAAAGTTTTTATTTCTTCTCCATGGATTTTAATACCTACTCCGAATTTTTCCTTTGTTTCCTTTACTGCTTGCTCAATATACATATTGAATAACATCGGGGAGAGGCTACAACCCTGTCTTACTCCCTTCCCAACCACTGCTTCGCTTTCATGTCCTTCGACTCTTATAACTGCCATCTGGTTTCTGTACAAATTATAAATAGCCTTTCGCTCCCTGTATTTTACCCCTGCCACCTTCAGAATTTGAAAGAGAGTATTCTGGTCAACATTGACAAAAGCTTTCTCTAAATGCTACAAACGCTAGAAACGTAGGTTTGCCTTTCCTTAATCTAACTTCTAAGACAAGTCGTAGGGTCGGTATTTTTCCGTGGGTAGGAGACTCGAAAGAGCTGACGCACAACGCGGAACACTACATCGCGCAGTGTTTATTTCCATGTCAAACTTACGCTTAACAGAAATTAGCGACTAGCTATTTGTAGAGAGCAGAAGCGGCGACTGGAACATCCTTGGCCCTGAGCTGTCAGACGGGCAGCTGCGACGTGCAGGCGGGGGCGGGCAGCCCTGCTCTCCAGTGTTATCGAGCGCGGCGCGGTGGCTGCGTTCCCAGATCGGAAGCGCGCGCTCCGCGAGGCTCCGTGCTCGGACCCGCCCTGTGGCGCGTGACGTCACCGCCAGCCAATGGCGGCCGCCCGCCGCTGCTGTTGCACGCAGCCTTTGTTTGCCAACAGCCCTGCATCGATTGGCTGGCGCCGCGTCTCGGTCACAACCTCGCCCGCGCCTCAGCTACGTCACGCCGGCGCAACACCTGCAGTGGCCCGAGCATAAACAGCCGACACAAGTACTCAGGACAAAAAAACGCCACACCACAAAGAAAGTATACAAATGGGACGGAATACGGAATTCGGTAGATGTGATGTTTATGTGCAGACAAACAAATGATTACATCATCATCATCATTTAAGACTGATTATGCCTTTCAGCGTTCAGTCTGGAGCATAGTCCAGTTTATAAAATTCCTCCATGATCCCCTATTCAGTGCTAACATTGGTGCCTCTTTTGATGTTAAGCCTATTACTTCAAAATCGTTCTTAACCGAATCCAGGTACCTTCTCCTTGGTCTGCCCCGACTCCTCCTACCCTCTACTGCTGAACCCATGAGTCTCTTGGGTAACCTTGCTTCTCCCATGCGTGTAACATGACCCCAGCATCTAAGCCTGTTCGCCCTGACTGCTACATCTATAGAATTCATTCCCAGTTTTTCTTTGATTTCCTCATTGTGGACACCCTCCTGCCATTGTTCCCATCTACTAGTACCTGCAATCATCCTAGCTACTTTCATATCCGTAACCTCAACCTTATTGATAAGATAACCTGAATCCACCCAGCTTTCGCTCCCATACAACAAAATTGGTCGAAAGACTGAAAGGTGTGCACAGATAACTTAGTCTCGGTACTGACTTCCTTCTTGCAGGAGAGAGTAGATCGTAGCTGAGCGCTCACTGCATTAGCTTTGCTACACCTCGCTTCCAGTTCTTTCACTATGTTGGCATCCTGTGAGAATATGCGTCCTAAGTACTTGAAACCGTCCACCTGTTCTAACTTTGTCCCTCCTATTTGGCACTCAATCCGTTTATATCTCTTTCCCACTGACATTACTTTCGTTTTTGAGATGCTAATCTTCATATCATAGTCCTTACATTTCTGATCTAGCTCTGAAATATTACTTTGCAAACTTTCAATCGAATCTGCCATCACAACTAAGTGATCCGCATATGCGAGACTGCATTTTTGTGTTCATATTATTTATGGATCATATGTTGAAAACAATAGACTGGCTTGGTGAGATTAAGATATGTGAACACAAATGATTACAGTTTCAGAAAAATTGCACGATTTATTCAAGAGCAAGGGCTTCGCAAATTGATCAAGTCAATAACGCTTTGGTCCACCTCTGGCCATTATGCAACCAGTTATTCGGCTTGGCATTGATTGACAGTTCCTTCTGATGGTTATCGCGCCAGATTCTCTCCAATTGGTGCATTACATCGTTAAAAGCCAGAGCTGGTTGGAGGGTTCTGCCTGTAATGCTCCAAATGTTCTCACCTGGGGAGACACCCGTCAGTCTTGCTGGCCAGCGCGGTCCGGCAAGCACGGAGACGAGCAGTAGAAATCTCCCCACCTGACACACAAGCCCAGCATGTCTCGCCACGAAGGGCAGCAAAACGCGACATAGGATATTCTTGGCCTACTGCTGTGCCGTAAGGGCGCCACGGATGACAACCGAAGGGGTCCTGCTGTGAAAAGGATGGAACCCCAGACCAACACTCTCGGTTGTCAGGTCACATGGCAGGCGACGGTCAGGTTCGAAACCCATTGCTGACCAGAGAGCCATTGCTGGAATCTCATTGACTGGAGTGGCAATGTCTTCGGTGATGAGTTCCACTTCGATGAGTCCTGATGACCAGCAAAGGCACGTATGGATTTCTCTGGACAGCAGTGGGACACCAAACTCTGTCGCCCACCATAAGGCCCAACGTCCAGGAGGGATAGGCTGGGGTGCCACTTCAGGTCTGTATTTGATGACCTAACGCGCCGATTGGACAGAATTTGATATGATATCCCTCAGGACATCCAACAACTCTATCAGTCAGTCCTGAACCATCTGTATGTCTTGTAATTTTCGGACAGTTGTCTTCTCAATTCATCGTCCGAGTTCAAAAATGGTTCAAATGGCTCTGAGCACTGTGGGACTTAACATCTGAGGTCATCAGTCCCCTAGACTTAGAACTACTTACACCTAACTAACCTAAGGACATCACACACATCCAGGCCCGAGGCAGGATTCGAACCTGTGACCGTAGCAGCAGCGCGGTTCCGGACTGAAGCGCCTAGAACCGCTCGGCCACAACGGCCGGCTATCGTCCAAGCGGTCGTGAAAGAGTTGAGTGAAGAGAGGAGAGTGTATCCATCTTGTGCCGTCTGTGGGAAAATTAATCGTGATTTCTGGTCTCAGTGTTCAGTGCATAATGCAGCTGAATTTCCCCCAAATTGCAGGGAGGTGTAAACTGATTAAGTAAGAGACAGAGAAGGTGGTCCGGTGTTACAACACCCAAAGGTTATCAGTAAAGTATTCATATATTACAGCCAGGGATTTCCACATTACTGAGAACAGCCATCAGAAATCAGTGGTTAGAGCCCATAACTGTAGACAGTCATAAGCTACACTAAAACTTGAAAAGAATCAGACGTTATTAACAAGTTACTAAACAAGTAGTAGTTACAGAGTTGCCTGTAGGCAAGGGGCAGTCAAAAATTTAGCTTACCAGCCGTGCCACGTGACTCATTCTAGCTGCACGCTTCTCCCACCACCTCGCCATGCTGTCAGAGCCTGAGGAGGAGGGAACTGCAAAGTGCACACCATGGTAGATGGCAATGTAGTCGCACTCCATGCCACTTGCGGTTTTACGTGTCACATTTCTCAACAACACGGATCACAGGCAAAACACATTTTCGGTAGTATTTAATCATTTTTGGCACTGGGAGAGAGAATGTATTTTTTATCTGGTACAGACTGTTGGCATATGGACAGACACAGACAATTTCACAGATTTTCGCATACTTATTGCCACGTATTCCTGACTTATTTACTTTCATAATCCAAAAAAGGCCTTTCACACACACATGTTGATCAAAATTTTGTAGACTTCCGCAACCTCATTATGGAGACGTGGAAATTCCACCCGAAGAAAACAATTTAGACGTCGTGGAAAATTTTGACGTAAAAGAATCTGTCTTTAAAAAGGGAATTACACTGCAGATCAATCTGTTGCATATGAACATGAACAGGACACTTTTAGCTGAAACGGCAAACGGTCTCGAAAACAGCTCGAAGACAGATATGTGATTATAATTGTCCTCACACCCTTTTAGAAATCTATCCTTGTAATTCTTTCAAGATTAGAATTAACTGTTCAATCCTTGCGTTTTCTTTAACGGCAGTGAGCTTAGGGAATGGCACTATGTTTGTCAGAATTTGTCTCTGCCACAATTCGATTTTCTTTTCTAGTGTATCCTAATCGAATCAGAAATAACTTGTTTAACACCTTGCCATATCTTACTGTGGGCAATTTGCAGTCAAGTCTTATAAAATTCGAGGTCTGCAGTCCATTCCGAATGTTCTAATTTTCGGCCCTGTTCTCTTTTTTCCTTCATAAATTCAAGAATAGCGGATTTTAAATTGAAGAATCATTCCAGGTACGCCTCTTCACCTAGCCAACGTACTCTGCAGAAATATGTAAAGTCTCCATACTGCTCCTTCAGTTCCATTGAAACTTGTTGCAAGTGCTAATGGACTTCAGAAATTTTATTACTCCTACCATCAGTTTCTTCACATGCTCCATGCCTGCAAATTTCCCACCGAGTGCTTCTTTATGTACAGAACATGTAACCAGTGTCATCTTATACATACATACTCTCCCGCTTTTTAGCTGCTACTTATATGTTTCATGGATGATTTTGCACGATAGATCGTAATAATGTGGAACGAGTCATTTTAGATTCACATTGCAAATTAATTTGTGCACGTGGTTACATTATCAACATTTCAAATTTCGTATGTATGAAAAAAGATATACAGATGTGAGTTAGTAATTCCTAACCACTTCCTTTTGCACATTACAGTAACAGAAGTTCTTCTATGGAACAGAAGCAGTCGTCAACGAAGAACTTTCTCGGTTGGTTTTCAGTTTTGTTTTACTGTCTGTCAGAGAATTTATATCACTGGGTAAGTGATAAAAAATTTTTGTTGCAGTATTGTGCATCTCTTTTTGTGCTGAAGACAATGTAACACTGTCATTTTCCCATGTGGTATTGTAATTATGTACATTATTGTTGCTTTTGAACTGTAATGGATTATTTACAACGAACTTCGTGAGAGCAGTGTGAGTTATCGGCTTTTTACTGAAGGTTGTTTTAATTCTTTGCATCACAAATATAATAGCGGTTAATCTTACAGCTATACTATAAGAAGATAGCATTTTTAAGTTAACAATAAAGTGTTTTAATAAGCTATTATGAAATAGGAATTCGTTCTTCAACTTTTGTAGTCCTGTCGTTCTCAGTCGCGTGTAATATTACGGTATGTTGATAATTTTTACTTATTGGCCTTCTCATTACAACTGAGTGTAACACAAATTTCGTGCCATACACGTTTCGCCTTTGTTTTTTAAGGCGTCTTCAGTGGCCTGCAATGTGTATATATTTTCCTTTATACTGTTTAGTTTACATTTTGAACGATGTTTATATAGGTTTTAAACAGTTCTGGTGGTTGGCTTTTCTGTGATATAGTAATGATTTAAAACAGATCCCGTGGGTGTTGTTCTACATGTTCCGTTCTTGTTCAATTTTTGACGCTCCTCTTCTTCTTATAATTGCCACTTGAAATCAAAACAAGTGTTCAGTTCCTAGTAGTGTGAAGTTTGCTAAAAAAAATTCCAAATGGCAGTTATAAGAAGAAGAACAGCGCTAAATTGAATTGAAATTAATGCTACATGATAGAAAAGCCAACCGCTAGAACTGTTTATAACCTTGTATACCTCGTTCAAAAATGTAAACTAAAATATGTACATATTACTGGCCACAGAAGATGCCTTAAAGAATACGGGCGAAACGTGTATGGCAAGAAAACTGTGTTTCATTCAGTTGGAATTAGACTGTCAAAAAGTAAAAATTATTAACATACCGTAATATAACCATTCATTGTGTTTGTCACAAGTAGCGTGTGAAGACGGCTAGAGGGCGGAGCCTCCGTTGTTTAACCACACCACATCGTTGCTTCTCCAGCGGTTGACAGCATCTGGAGACTTCTGCAGGTCCTACTCCGTGGATCCCTCCCCACACATCGACTCTGATGATGATCTGCCTCTGGACTGTAAACGTTCGCCAATAAATGTGATTTGTGCGACAGACTGTTTTCTAACATTTATAGTGCTTTGGCTCCCATTTTAATGTGAAGCAGCGTCCACAAAAATTTGAAAACAGAAACGATTCTGACATTTCCAGTTGATCGTCTAGAAAGCCGTGTGACACCGGAGCCAAAATTCCGGCAGCCCAACGTGGCGAGAAGGATTGCGGGCAGCGTGCCTGCAGGGGCCAATCAATACGACTCTGCCAGCGCCCCAGCCGTTGTGTGATAGAACGACTGCTGCCAATGGGCGTGTCCCGCTGCAGTTATGGCCGAGAGCTGCATCTTCACCGTCGCAGCTCAGTCTGTTACACTTACAACTACACCCACGTATTGTAGTTGTTCTGGTTGTGGACTTTGGTCGGAACACTTATTTTATACCGCTGTGCGCGTCAGTCTGTCGTGTGCACCATACATCTGCATCTACATACATACTCCACAGTCCACCATACGGTGCGTGGCGGAGGGTACCCCGTACCACAACTAGCATCTTCTCTCCCTGTTCCACTCCAAAACAGAACGAGGGGAAAATGACTGCCTATATGCCTCTGTACGAGCCCTGATCTCTCTTATCTTATCTTTGTGGTCTTTCCGCGAAATATAAGTTGGCGGCAGTAATATTGAACTGCAGTCAGCCTCAAATGCTGGTTCTCTACATTTCCTCAGTAGCGATTCACGAAGAGAACGCCTCCTTTCCTCCAGAGACTCCCACCCGAGTTCCTGAAGCATTTCCGTAACACTCGCGTGATGATCAAACCTCCCAGTAACAAATCTAGCAGCCCGCCTTTGAATTGCTTCTATATAATCCCTCAATCCGACCTGATACGGATCCCAAACGCTCGAGCAGTACTCAAGAATAGGTCGTATTAGTGTTTTATAAGCGGTCTCCTTTACAGATGAACCACATCTTCCCAAAATTCTATCAATGAACCGAAGACGACTATCCGCCTTCCCCACAACTGCCATTACATGCTTGTCCGGTTTCATATCGCTCTGCAATGTTACGCCCAAACATTTAATCGACGTGACTGTGTCAAGCGCTACACTACTAATGGAGTATTCAAACATTACGGGATTGTTTTTCCTATTCATCTGCATTAATTTACATTTATCTATATTTAGAGTTAGCTGCCATTCTTTTTACCAATCACAAATCCTGTCCAAGTCATCTTGCATCCTTCTACAGTCACTCAACGACGACACCTTCCCGTACACCACAGCATCATCAGCAAACAGCCGCACATTGCTATCCACCCTATCCAAAAGATCATTTATGTAGATAGAAAACAACAGCGGACCTACCACACTTCCCTGGGGCACTCCAGATGATACTCTCACCTCCGCTGAACACTCACCATCGAGGACAACGTACTGGGTTCTATTACTTCAGAAGTCACCCTCGCCATCTCTGTCCGGATGTGTCCTACCAACCGATTCCTTCTTTTAATCAAGTTGTGAGGTAAATCTTCTTCTTTCCCAGTTCCGTATCGTACCTTCTCAGCTTTATGCACACAAACGCAACCTGCGTAGTTTGTGCCTGCAAAACTCTACAAGTAGGTGATCAAGTTGAGTTGAAATTTAGACATAACGTAGAACGCAAATACACACGGTTTTCTAGAGGCCTATTTTTCAAATAAATATATATATATATATATATATATATATATATATATATATATATATATATATATATATATAATAAAAGGAAAACGTTGTTATCGAAAATCTCGAAGTTTTTGACCGACTTAATCCTAATTTTTACCCGATATTCTAATGAAAAATAGAAGGAAAATAGGCTATATGCAGTGTCTACTTCTGAAAGATGATGTCTATGCGAATTTCGTGGCAGTCGCATAAGATAGGCGCTACTATGGGGAGGATGCAAGTCAGAATCTGTTTAAGGGGGGTAGGACATCAAACGGCCCGACTTGGAACAGCAGAGACACCACAGGACAGTTTATTTTCTACTGTCTATACTTTTACAAACAATTCATAAAACTTTGTCAGCATGACCAGGAAGGATTCAGGATTAGCACTGATAGCAGTGGAAGTGCAGAAACATAATAAAATAAAATTTTTTTAGATATTAAAATTCATCATTTTTTCACTTACTGTTGGCTGCATTTGTTGCTATAGGTACATGATTTTTCACAGGTAAGAGAGATTCTTTGATGAATTTTGCACAGCATACAAACCATACTTGCAGGTGTATGAAACTCTAGAATTTTTCAAATCTATTAAAAACAGTGGTAAAAATTGAGATAATTAACTACAAAATTTGATTTTTTTCTAAACATCAAGTTAAAACGTAACAGCTTATTAATTTTTTCATAAAATAAATAGATTCTATAGTTTCAGACAACTGTAAGTATGGTTTGTATGCAAAATTCATCGAACAGTCTCTCTTACTTGTGAAGAAAAGTGTACCTGTAGCAACAAATGCAGCCAATACTAAGTGACAAAATGATGAAATTTCACATGTAAAAAAAATTATTTTGTTGTGTTTTGAACTTCCGCTGCTACGAGTGTGAAACCCGAATCCTTCCTGGTCATGCTGACAAAGTTTTATGAATTCACTTGTAAAAGTATAGACAGCGGAAATTAAAATGTCCTGTGATGCCTCTCCTGCTCCAAGTCGTCCCGTTTGACGTCCTAACCCCCTTAAATACACTGTGTAATGGTAGTGAGCGTTAGTTACCTTTGAGCATGTTAATAGTGAGTTGATGTTAGTGAAGAATGCCTTTAAGGCGACAAAGACGAGCCTGAGTGGGGTCGTGTAATAGGACTACGACAAGCTGGATGTTCATTCGGAATGTAGCCGCTGTACATGACTGCCGGCAGCGGTGGTCGCGCGAATGTACGTCTCTGTATATACACTACTGGCCAATAAAACTGCTACACCAGGAAGAAAAGCAGCTGATAAAAGGGTATTCATTGGACAAATATATTATACTAGAGCTGACATGTGATTATATTTTCACGCAATTTGGGTGCATAGATCCTGAGAAATCAGTACCCAGAACAACAACCTCTGGCCGTAATAACGGCCTTGATACGCCCCGGCATTGAGTCAAACAGAGCTTGGATGACGTGTACAGGTACAGCTGCCCATGCATCTTCAACACGATACCACAGTTCATCAAGAGTAGTGACTGGCGTATTGTGACGAGCCAGTTGCTCGGCCACCACTCACCAGATGTTTTCAATTGGTGAGATATCTGAAGAATGTGCTGGCCAGGGCAGCAGTCGAACATTTTCTGTATCCAAAAACACCCGTACAGGACCTGCAACATGCGGTCGTGCTTTATACTGCTGAAATGTAACGTTTCCCAGGAATCGAATCAGGGGTAGAGCCACGGGTCGTAAAACATCTGAAATGTAACGTCCACTGTTCAAAGTGGCGTCAATGCGAACAAGAGGTGACCGAGACGTGTAACTAATGGCACCCCATACCATCACGCCGGGTGATACGCCAGTATGGCGATTACGAAAACACGCTTCCAATGTGCGATGTCGATAAACACGGATGCGACCATCACGATGCTGTATCCAGAACCTGGATTCATCCGAAAAAATGACGTTGTGCCATTCGTGCACCCAGGTTCGTCGTTGAGTACACCATAGCAGGGGCTCCTGTCTGTGATGCAGCATCAAGGGTAACCGCAGCCACGGTCTCCGAGCTGATAGTCCATGCTGCTGCAAACGTCGTCGAACTGTTCGTGCAGATGGTTGTTGTCTTGCAAATGTCCCCATCTGTTGACTCAGGGATCGAGACGTGGCTGCACGATCCGTTACAGCCGTGCGGATAAGATGCCTGTCATCTCGACAGTGATAGGAGGCCGTTGGGATGCAGTACGGCGTTCCGTATTACCCTCCTGAACCCACCGATTCCATATTCTGCTAACAGTCATTGGATCTCGACCAACACGAACAGCAATGTCGCGATACGATAAACCGCAACCGCGATAGGCTACAATCCGACCTTTATGAAAGTCGGAAACGTGATGGTACGCATTTCTCCTCCTTACACGAGGCATCACAACAACGTTTCAGCAGGCAACGCCGGTCAACTGCTGTTTGTGTATGAGAAATCGGTTGGAAACTTTCCTCATGTTAGCAGGTTGTAGGTGTCGCCACCGGCGCCAACCTTTTGTGAATGCTGTGAAAAGCTAATCATTTGCATATCACAGCATCTTCTTCATGTCGGTTAAATTTAGCGTTTGTAGCACGTCATCTTCGTGGTGTAGCAATTTTAATGGCCAGTAGTGTATATTTTGAACATGGCTGCGCTTTAGTAACTGTTAGAGTTCAATAAATGGATACAAAGCAGCCAACCAGTTGCATCAAAAGCTGGTTTTCTTCAACCTTTGACCATGGTATCGAAGGACGTAAACCCGTCTTCTTCAGATTTACATGTAACTGAAGGCAACGTAACAGCAACAAGTACAAACTCAGAAACATGTTGTCCAGAATTATGCGTCATGGAGAGAGAAGACCCCACAGAGGGGTAGAAATATTACATATATCATAAAACATCTCCAAAGTAATAAAACTAGAAGTTACCAAAATTTGGAAACACACCAAATAAGAAGCGATCTGATATTTGTCCAATGAAAATATGCTGTCAGCGCACATCAATATATTCATTATTACGTATGCTGGCCCCTGTGATCAGGGCTTGTCAGGTAAGAATAGTTAAAATCCAGAAATAAAAGCAATCAGATAAAATGATAACGTCATGTTTTGAGCTGGACGCCACCGACAGGAAACGGAGAGGGTGAACACCAGGAAAACAAGGTACGTGGCAAGTGAGCCGACAGCGCTTGCGGCATAAACGGCCGATAAGTGGAAATACATTTGTACACTGAAGACCCATACAAACTGGTACACATGCGTAATATCGTGTAGGGCCCCCGCGAGCACGCAGAAGTGCCGCAACACGACGTGGTATGAACACCACTAATGTCTGAAGTAGTCCTGGAGGGAACTGACACCATGAATCCTGCAGGGCTGTCCATAAATCCGTAAGAATACGAGGGGATGGAGATTTCTTCTGAACAGCACGTTGCAAGGCATCCTAAATATGCTGAATAATGTTCATGTCTGGCGGCCAGTGGAAGCGTTTAAACTCAGAAGAGTGTTCATGGAGCCACTCTGTAGCAGTTCTTCACGTGTGGGGTGTCGCATTATCCTGCTGGAATTTCCCAGTTCCTTCGGAATGCACAATGGATATGGAAGAATGCAGGTGATCAGACAGGATGCTTACGTACGTGTCACATGTCAGAGTCGTATCTAGATGTATCAGGGGTCCCATATCACTCAACTGCACATCCCTCACACCATTATAGAGCCTCCACCAGCATGAACAGTCCCCTGCTGACATGCTGGGTCCGTGGATTCATAAGATTGTCTCCACACCCGTACATGTCCATCAGCTCGATACAATTTGAAACAAGACTTGTCCGACCAGGCAACACGTTTCCAGTCATCAACAGTCCAACGTCGATGCTGTCGCTCCCAGGCGAAGCGTAAAGCTCTGTGTCGTGCAGTCATCAAGGGTACACGAGTGAACTTTCGGCTCGGAAAGCCCATATCGATGATGTTTCGTTGAATGGTTCGCGCGCTGACACTTGTTGATGGCCCAGCATTGAAATCTGCAGCAATTTGCGCAAGGGTTGCACTTCTGTCACGTTGAACGATTGTCTTCAGGCGTCGTTGGTCCCGTTCTTGCAGGATCTTTTTCCGGCCACAGCGATGTAGGAGATTTATTGTTTTACCGGATTCCTGATATTCACGTTACACTCGTGAAGGGGTCGTACGGGAAAATCCCCACTGCATCGCTACCTCGAAGCTGCTGTGTCCCATCGCGCGTGTGGTTGGTTGGTTTACAAATTAAACGGATCAAACTACAAAGGTCATCGGTCCCTTGTTTCATAAATATACAGAGCATGTTAAAACCTTCCACAGTCAGGCTAAGCACTAAAAAACAAAATTCCGGGAGACGAAAAGCCCCTAGGTCAATGGTAAGGCAACATGGAAAATGGAGCGCAGCAACAAAAAACAACGTAGAGAAGAAAGGCCGAAAGAATTAAAACTGTACAGCAGAGGATGGTGGCTGGCTGATCACGAAAATAAAAGGATGAGCCAGCCACGCTGCAAAACGTTAAAACCTTCAGCCTAAAAGATCAGGGTAGAATCGAATTACAACACAAAACGAATTAAAAGATACAGCTCAAAAGAAGGTGATGCAATAAAATTAAATGGACCTATAAAAGCCGCTTTCGCGAATAAAACTTAACACCCGATCTACCTTAGAGAGATTGTCACCTAAAAGAGATGATAAATCACCCTGGAGATTAAAAGTTTGCCTGAGAGCGGTTGAAAGAGGACATTCCAACAACATATGGGCTACCGTCATGTTTGCACGTCAGCGACAACTAGGGGGGTCCTCTCGACGCAGCAGATGACCACGCGTCAGCCAAGAGTGACCAATGCGGAGCCTACAGAAAACAACAGAGTCCCTGCGAGACGCCCGCATGGAGGAACCCCACACGGTCGTCGTCTCCTTCACTCGCCGCAGCTTGTTGGGTGCAGACAGAGTGCGCCATTCGTCTGCCCACATCCCAAAGACCCGACGGCGCAACACCGATCGGAGATCAGTTGCCGGGAGGCCGATCCACGTTTGTCGTTTGAACTGATTTAAATCTTGACAACCGGCCGTTGTAGCAGCAGTAACCGAAGTCACAACTGCGCCCCACACTTGTTGTCTTATATAGGCGTTGCCGACCGCAGCGCCGTATTCTGTCTGGTTACTAATCTCTGTGTTTGAGTACGCATGCCTATACCAGTTTCCTTGGCACTTCAGTGTATGTGGTGTCTCTTCGCTCGGACATGTCTGAAAGAGCACGCACAATCTGGATCCCGCAGCCACTACGAATTAAGACAGAAAGGAATGAATGACACTAGTTGCTACTGGCATTACTTAAGTCAGTGGAGTATGTTGACAATTTATGCGTACTAGGGAGATATTCTGGCCACCTAGTAATCTGGACGCAGAGGTCATTGCAACTGCACGGACTACGCTAGCCCGTCTCCCGTCAGACCCAAATTCTCAACTCATCCACATTCTACTGGCGTAGCGCCCCTTCTCCATTATCGCATTCCGCCTGGTGTCATCTCCAGGAGAGCGATCAATTGATCGCCCCGCCTTAATTATATTTGTGGTGTCTGTTCTTTCGAACACGTCACTTCAGTGCGGATGCACTCCACACTCGAACTATTACGGGAATCGGCGAAACGTCGCGGGTAATGAGGATAATGGGGAAGGGGCACTACGTCACTTTCGTGTGGATAAGTTGAGAATTTGGATCTGACGAGAGGAGTCCTTGGGTAGTCTCCTCAGTTGCGATGACCACTCAGTCCGGATGGAATCTGCTTAATAAGCGGGAGAGCCGGGTTTAAATCAATGTCGATTCGCAGCCGATGTCTGTAATTCCTTTGTGTGCGGAAATACCTTGAGGTTGCTACAAAACTAAGAAATGTAACAATGAGAAATAACGAATGTTAAAGCACGCTGTTGTAAAGTAAAATATGCAAACTTACATTAAAACCCTTATGAGACCACAAGTACATTCGAGAATGAGATTTTCACTCTGCAGCGGAGTGTGCGCTGATATGAAACTTCCTGGCAGATTAAAACTGTGTGCCGGAGCGAGAGCTTCTGTGAAGTTTGGGAGGTAGGAGACGAGGTACTGGCAGAACTGAAGCTGTGAGGGCGGGGCGTGAGTCGTGCTTGGGTAGCTCAGATGGTAGAGCACCCGCGCGGAAGGAAAAGCTCCCGAGTTGGAGTATCGGTCCATTATCATACGAACGGTAATAATGTTAATGTGTAGTCACAAAAAGAAACAAAAGAAAAATTCGGAGTAGGTATTAAAATCCATGGAGAAGAAATAAAAACTTTAAGGTTCGCCGATGACATTGTAATTCTGTCAGACAGCAAAGGGCTTGGAAGAGCAGTTGAACGGAATGGACAGTGTCTTGAAAGATGAACATCAACAAAAGCAAGTCTGGTGATGCTGGGGGAATTAGATAAGGAAATGAGACATTTAAAGTAGTAAAGGAGTTTTTCTATTTGGGGAACAAAGTAACTGATGGTCGAAGTAGAGAGGATATAAAATGTAGACTGGCAATTGCAAGGAAAGCGTTTCTGAAGAAGAGAAATTTGTTAACATCGAGCATAGATTTAAGTGTCAGGAAGTCGTTTCTGAAAGTGTTTGTATGGAGTGTGGCCATGTATGGAAGTGAAACGTGGACGATAAATAGTTTGGACAATAAGAGAATAGAAGCTTTCGAAATGTGGTGCTACAGAAGAATGCTGAAGATTAGATGGGTAGATCACATAACTAATGAGGAGGTACTGAATAGGATTGGGGAGAAGAGGAGTTTGTGGGACAACTTGACTAGAAGAAGGGTTCGGTTGGTAGGACATGTTCTAAGGTATCAAGGGATCACCAATTTAGTATTGGAGGGCAGCGTGGAGGGTAAAAATCGTAGAGGGAGACCAAGAGATTCAGAAGGATGTAGGCTGCAGTACGTACTGGGAGATGAAGAAGCTTGCACAGGATAGAGTAGCATGGAGAGCTGCATCAAACCAGTCTCAGGACTGAAGACTACAACAACAACAACAACTCGCGCTTTGATAAACGTACATGAGAATGAAAGATTGCATGGGTCGTTGTGTAATGAAATGCATACTGTAACGAGAGCGGGTAAAATCAATGTCTTCACAAAATATAAAACATGGGATACGAACACGTATGCAAATGAGCAACTTGCAAAGGCTGCCGGCAACTGTATAAAGTCTTTTTGCACAGTGTAGGTTTGAAGTATCCGAAAAATTGTCTGCAAGCAAGATGCGGTTAATCATATAGTTAATTTTCGTTCCTGAGCTCTAGATGTTTAAAAGTCTCTGGTTCTTCCCGACGGTACAACTCGCGCCCTTTCACTGCTGTCTGTAAAGTAACTATGTCTTCCAAATTTTTCTGGGTGTGGCTAGCAGTGAGTAAGTGTTCGCCACACGTAGAATTACGTGTATCCACTCCTCTCTTTCCTAACAGATGCTCTGCCTGACCAGTGTAATAGCATGGTCAGTTATTACAGGTCCGGTTATAGACACCTGAATTAGAAAACCTATCAGCAATACATGGAGTTTCAAACTGAATATACGGGTTTTAAGGCTTTGTAGCATTTATCACGTTCAACTTGGGATTGTAAATAATACACAAAATGAAATAGCAACTCAAACAGTTTTGTTCGTATAACTGCGAGCAAAGGGAAGAGTATGAAACGACCTAGAGTGACTAAACAACGTGTTGAACGAGTGGGAGTCTGCCATAGGTAGCCCCAAGAAATCATTTCGGAAGGCTGGTCGTGAATTGGCAGCTCCAGTGGAGTCTGTGTGGAGATTTTCGAGGAGACGCTTACAACTACGTCCTTATCGTTTGCAGTTGTTACAAGTTCTAATACCTACAGACTACGGTTTGCGTGCCACCTTGGGAAACGAAATGTTGCTGCATGACAACGAAGATTTTCTGGATCGTGTCGTCTTCAGTGATGAATCGACATTTCTCGTCAGTGGAAGTGTTAACACACATAATGTGCGCATCTGGTGATCAGCAGATCCCTCGGAGATGATACAGCTGCAACGAGACTGCCCTAAATTGAATGTGCCGTATCCCCGCAGAAAGGTGATGGGGTTTCTTTTTCGGTGGAGCAACTGTTGGTGTGGTACTACTACGGCCCGTGCCTTAACTGGAATAGGCGTACACGACGTGACACCCTGTGATTTTTATCTTTGGGGATTCATATAGGATCATGTGTATCTGGCTCCGGTGCCAGCTCATCTGTCCAACTCTAGAAACAGTATTATTGCAACAGCTACAGCTGACACATTGGTCAACGTTTCGAAACAACTCGCGTATCGACTCAATGTGTGATCGGTGTTCACCGAATAATTGTATGAAAAACTGTTGGTGTTGCTCTTTGATTTGGTGTATTTTACATAATTCTAAAGTGAATGCAATACGTACTACAAAACCTTACAACCTGTATATGAAATTTTGAAACACAGTCTATTTCCCGCTGTACGCAGAAGTTTTTTCTTTAAACTTTTATCTCTAGAGAAGGAAACATTTCACTAGCAGACACTTAATCCTCTAAGAAACATTTTCCAAGAACGTCTAACAACCCTACCACAACAAAGGTCAAAAATTAATTATGATTGTAGTGTTGCTCACGCTGCTAAATATTGCATTTTCGGGCAACAACAAAGTTATATTATGTGGCAGGTGCCATTAGAGCACAGTTAATAAAGTCATTTCTTGAAATAATGGATAAACTGGGCACTCATCTTTTCGTGTTTCCTACGCTGGTCTCCTTGTGAACTCGTGGCTCAATCGTCGAAAATCTAGGTATTGACGATTCCGAGCTCGGATGCAAAGATGCCTAGGTGTTATTCTGCAATATTCAAAAGTTTTGTAGGCGTGTTTCAAAAACCATTCTTGAAGATTAAACTTTTGCAAGTTAGGACAGTGGTGATGTAAAAAAGTAATCAGCACTTAGAATTTAAGTTACACTTCCTTTTTTTATTACTTTTGTTGCAATATCTCGTAACTCGTTCCAAATCATCACTTCACAATATAAAACATACTTGAAAATATCCTCGTCACTGTTAAAGTTCACATTTCATAAACTGACTACAATTTGCGTCTTTTTAACGTGACGACCAAAGCTTGACTCTCTAATAACCGCTTACGCGCCCAAAAAATCAGAGTTACAAGTACGTCCAAGATCATAGTGACAAAAGAAAGAATACACATAAGTATAATACCATTGCAATATATACATATCGATGTATGAAAGTACCTGTACATTAATGAAATCAAATCTGAATGTTGTCACAGAAATATGTTAACTATTTTACAGAAACACAGTAGAATATGCTGGTATCGAGAGGTTGAGGTGATGTGCCGTAATGGTTACGTAATTCAAGTACCATTGCAAACTCCACTATCCCTCCTCAGCACCTCTATCACACTGAAGTGACAAAAAACGTTGGACAGCGATATACACGCATAGAGATGGCGGTTGTATCGCGTACACGACGTACGCTATGTGCTCGAAAGTATCCGGAAGCCCCCAAAAACACACGTTTTTCATAATAGGTGTATTGTGCTGCCACCAACTGCCAGGTAGTCCATATGAGCGACCTCGGTAGTCATTAGGCACCGTGAGAGAGCTAAATGGGGCGCTCTGCGGAACTCACGGACTTCGAATGTGGTGAGGTGATTGGGTTCAAATGGCTCTGAGCACTATGGGACTTAACATCTGTGGTCATCAGTCCCCTAGAACTTAGAACTACTTAAACCTAAGGACATCACACACATCCATGCCCGAGGCAGGATTCGAACCTGCGACCGTAGCAGTCCCGCGGTCCGGACTGAGGGCCTAGAACCGCTAGACCATCGGGGCCGGCGAGGTGATTGGGTGTCGCTTGTGTCATACACCTGTACTCGAGATTTTCGCAGTCCTAAACATCCCTAGGTGCATTGTTTCCGATGTGATAGTGAAGTGCAAACGTGAAGGGACGCGTACAGCACAAAAGCATACAGGCCGAACTCGTCTGTTGATTGACGGAGACTGCCGATAGTTGCAGGGGGTCATAATGTGTAAAGGCAGACATCTATCCCCACCGTCACACAGGAATTCCAAACTGAATCAGGATCCACTGCAAGTACTATGACAGTTAAGCGAGAGGTGACAAAACTTGGATTTAATGGTCGAGCGGCTGCTCATAAGCCACACATCACGCCGGTAAATGCCAAACGACGCCTCACTTGGTGTAAGGAGCGTAAACGCTGGGCGATTGAACAGTGGAAAAACGTTGTGCGGAGTGGCGAATCACGGTGTACAATGTGGCGTTCCGATGGCAGCGTGTGGCGAATGCCCGGTGAGCGTTATCTGCCAGCGTGTGTAGTGGCAACAGTAGTGTGGTGTCACCGCCAGACACCACACTTGCTAGGTGGTAGCCTTTAAATCGGCCGCGGTCCGGTAGTATACGTCGGACCCGCGTGTCGCCACTATAAGTGATTGCAGGCCGAGCGCCGCCACACGGCAGGTCTAGAGAGACTTCCTAGCACTCGCCCCAGTTGAACAGCCGACTTTGCTAGCGATAGTTCACTGACAAAATACGCTCTCATTTGCCGAGACGATAGTTTAGAATATCCTTCAGCTACGTCATTTGCTACGACCTAGCAAGGAGCCATTATCATTTGCTATTTATCTTGTGATGTATGTACCGTGAGACCGATGTTCACCAATTATGGATTAAAGTTAAGTATTCCAGAAGATACGTACTTTTTTTACTAGACTCAACTCCTTTAACTGTTCCAGACCTCACGCCACCCTGCGTCAGCTTAAACGCGTGCCTTTCGGCTATCTCATAGTGGCTTGGCTGTCTTGCCAAGTCACAACAAGTAGAATTCGTAGGCGGTGATGTTACGGTTTGGTCGTGTTTTTCGTGGAGGGGGCTTGCACCCCTCGTTGTTTCGTGTGGCACTATCACAGCATAGGCTTACATTGATGTTTTAAGCACCTTGCTGCTTCCCACTGTTCAAGAGCAATTCGTGGACGGCAATTTCATCTTTAAACACGATCAAGCACTTGTTCATAATGCACGACATGTGGCAGAGTGGTTGTACGACAATAACACCCCTGTGATGGACCGGCCTGTACAGAGGTCTGACCTGAATCCCATAGAACACCTTTGGGATGTTTTGGAACGCCGACTTCGTGCCAGGCCTCACCCACCGACATCGATACTTCACCTCAGTGCAGCACTCCGTGAAGAATGGGCTGCCATTCCCCAAGAAACGTTCCAGCACCTGACTAAACGTATGCCTGCGAGAGTGGAAGCTGTCATCAAGGCTAAGGGTGGGCCGACACCATACAGAATTCCAGCATTACAGATGGAGGCCGCCACGAACACACAGTGTATAAAACGACAGTGCATTGGCGGAGCTGTCATTTGTACTCGGGTGATTCGTGTGGAAAGCTGTCCGACGTGGTTCTGGGCGCACGACGGGAATTCAAAAGACTTTGAACGCGGCATGGTAGTTGGAGCCACACGCTTGGGACAGTCCAGTTCGGAAAACGATTAGAGATCGACAGTATCAAGAGTGTGCCGGGAATATCGAATTTCAGCCATTACCTCTCGCCATGGACAACCCGTTTGTCGACGGCCTTAATTAATGACGGAGACCAATGGCGTTTGCGTGGCGTTCACAGTGCTAACAGAGAAGTTGGTTTGGGTTGTTTGGGGGCAGGGACCAAACAGCGAGGTCATCGGCCTCGTCGGACTGAGGGAAGTTGGGGATGGAAGTCGGCCGTTCCCTTTCAAAGGAACCATCGCGGGATTTGCCTGGAGCGATTTAGGGAAGTCATGGACGGTCGGATGGTCGGACGCGGCAGAGAACCGTCGTCCTCCCGAACGCGGGTACAGTGCGCTGTAACAGACAAACAACAGTGCGTGAGATAACCGTAGAAATCAGTGTCGGACGTACGGCGAAGGTATCCGTTAGGGCACTGCTGCTGAATGTGTCGTTAATGGGATACGGCTGCAGACGACCGACGCGAGTGGCTTTGCTAACAGCACGACATCGCCTGTCGCGGCTCTCCGAGGCTCCTACCGTATCACTTGGACCATAGACGATGGGAAAACCGCGGCGTGGTCAGACGAGTCCCTGTTTGGGTTGGTACGAGCAGAGCGTGGCGCAGACTCCACGAAGTCAGGGATCCGGGTCGTCGACATGGCGCTGTGGAAGGTGGTAGGGGTTCCATAAGGCATATGGGATTGGTTCCCAAGTATGTGAGTGGCTCGAAGACTTCTTAAGTAATAGACCCCAGTACGTTGTCCTCGATGGTGAGTGTTCATCGGAGGTGAGGGTATCATCTGGAGTGCCCCAGGTAAATGTGGTAGGTCCGATGTTGTTTTCTATCTACATAAATGATCTTTTGGATAGGGTGGATAGCAATGTGCGGCTGTTTGCTGATGATGCTGTGGTGTACGGGAAGGTGTCGTCGTTGAGTGACTGTAGGAGGATACAAGATGACTTGGACAGGATTTGTGATTGGTGTAAAGAATGGCAGCTAACTCTAAATATAGATAAATGTAAATTAATGCAGATGAATAGGAAAAACAATCCCGTAATGTTTGAATACTCCATTAGTAGTGTAGCGCTTGACACAGTCACGTCGATTAAATGTTTGGGCGTAACCTTGCAGAGCGATATGAAGTGGGACAAGCATGTAATGGCAGTTGTGGGGAAGGCGGATAGTCGTCTTCGGTTCATTGGTAGAATTTTGGGAAGGTGTGGTTCATCTGTAAAGGAGACCGCTTATAAAACACTAATACGACCTATTCTTGAGTACTGCTCGAGCGTTTGGGATCCCTATGAGGTCGGATTGAGAGAGGACATAGAAGCAATTCAAAGGCGGGCTGCTAGATTTGTTACTGGGAGGTTTGATCATCACGCGAGTGTTACGGAAATGCTTCAGGAACTCGGGTGGGAGTCTCTGGAGGAAAGGAGGCGTTCTCTTCGTGAATCGCTACTGAGGAAATGTAGAGAACGAGCATTTGAGGCTGACTGCAGTTCAATATTACTGCCGCCAACTTATATTTCGCGGAAAGGCCACAAAGATAAGATAAGAGAGATTAGGGCTCGTACAGAGGCATATAGGCAGTCATTTTTCCCTCGTTCTGTTTGGGAGTGGAACAGGGAGAGAAGATGCTAGTTGTGGTACGAGGCACCCTCCGCCACGCACCGTATGGTGGATTGCGGAGTATGTATGTAGATGTAGATGTAGATGTGGGCTGTGTTTGCATACAATGGGCTGGGTAGCCTTGCGAAAATGGTTATGTTCGGCTTCTGGGACTTCATGTTCCCAAACAACAAACTGGACCACAGTTGCTCGAGATTAGTTTGAAGAACATTCCCGAAAATTCGAACGAATGATTTGGCCACGCATGTTGCCCGACACGAATCCCATCGAATATTATTGGGACAAAATGGAGAGGGCAGCTCGTGCACAAAGTCCTGCACCGGCGAAACCCTCGCAGTTGTGGGCGGCTGTAAAGGCAGCGTCTCTCAGTGTCTGTGCAGTGGATTCCCAGCGACTCGTCCAGTCCGTGCCACGTCGTGCTGCTGTAGTAAGCCAGGCGGACGGAAGCACAAGGTGTCCCACGACTTTATTCACCTTAGTGTTGATCACTTCCTGAGTACTGTGCACTGGATGGCTCTGCCAATGATCGTATTAATTCGTTTATCTGTCGGGAATGTGGCGGTAACAGTTAGGCTTAGGAAGGTTCGAGAGACGAGGGTTAGCGGGTACGGCGGAGTTGGGGCGACCTTGAGCCGCTGCCCCCGGCCTGCGGCTGTTGCTGGGGGCGGGAATCCACCCCCGGAGGCAGCTGGCGTCAGCCCGGCCGCTCGTATCGACCCGGCGCGCCGTGAGTCCTGGGGGCGGCGGCCAGGCGGGGCGGCCTTCACGCCCCCACTCGCCGCTACGTAAAGCCGCGGCGGGCTGCACCCTCCAGTGTCAACAAACACGGAGGAGGTCTGAAGGCGGCTGGGCTCACGTGAAGAGGCGGCTACTACTGGCTCTGTTGATCTTCTGGTTTCTTTAGAGAATTTCATTTATCACCGTGAGAGGCTTTTAGTGAATGACCAGTAACCCCCTCCTTCATCACTGATTTCTTAAAGAATCGGACTACTGTCTAGGAAATAACTTCAGAAATCTGATTATTTTCCCTCTCTCTCTATTCGTTTAGTCGGTTCCGACTCTTCGTGGCCCCATGAACCAAATCACGCCACTTTTTCCTGTCTTGCACTTTCTCCCGTAGACCTTTACAGGTTGGAACACATTGCTTCTGTGATGCTATCGATCCATCTCATCCTCTGACGTCCTCTTCTTCTAGTTCCTTCAATCTTCCCCAGCATTAATGTTTTTTCCAGCGAGGCATGCCTTCGCATTGTGTGTCCAAAGTAGGTCACCTTTTGTTTTAACATTAGACCTTCCAGGGAGAAATCTGGTTTAATTTGCTCCAATATTGATCTGTTGGTTCTCTTTGCAGTCCATGGAACTCTAAGAAAAATGGTTCAAATGGCTCTGAGCACTATGGGACTCAACTGCTGAGGTCATTAGTCCCCTAGAACTTAGAACTAGTTAAACCTAACTAACCTAAGGACATCACAAACATCCATGCCCGAGGCAGGATTCGAACCTGCGACCGTAGCGGTCTTGCGGTTCCAGACTGCAGCGCCTTTAACCGCACGGCCACTTCGGCCGGCGAACTCTAAGAAGTTTCCTCCAACACCACAATTCGAAGGAGTCAATTCTTCGCCGTTCAGCCTTTCTAATGGTCCAGGTCTCACATCCATCCATCACAACCGGAAAGACCATAGCCCTCACAATACGGATCTTTGTTGCTAGTGTTATATCTCTGGACCTTATAACCCTGTCAAGGTTTGACATCGCCTGTCTACCGAGCAACAGGCGTCTCCGGATTTCATGGCTGCAGTCGCCATCAGCAGAGATCTGGGAACCGAGATAACTGAATGTGGTCACTACCTCCATGGTTTCTCCTGCTATATCCCACGAACTGGTAGGTGTAGTTGCCATAATTTTCGTTTTCTTCACATTCAGCCTAAGACCGGCCTTTTCACTTTCGTCTTTCACCTTCAGCAAGAGTGTTCTCAATTCTTCTTCACTTTCTGCCAACAGGATCGTATCATCCGCGTACCTGAGGTTGTTTACATTTATTCCAGCTATTTTAATTCCTGTTTCTCCTTCATCTAGCCTCGCATTCCTCATAACATGTTCTGCATACAGATTGAATAAGTACGGTGACAGTATGCAGCCTTGCCGGACTCCTTTCTGAATCTTTATCCATTTCGTTGTTCCATACATAGTTCTCACCGTGGCTTCTTGGTCAACGTATAAACTCCGTATCCGATGAATGAGGTGATCTGGTACACCCATGTTTTTCAGTACGTTCCATAATTTGTTGTGATCGACGCAGTCAAAGGCTTTGGCGTAGTCAATAAAGCAGAGATACACATCTTTCTGGAATTCTCTCACTTTTTCCATAATCCACCGAATGTTAGCAATTTGATCTCTAGTTCCTCTTCCTTTCCTAAATCCAGCTTGTTCTTCTGGTAGCTGTCGATCTAGATATTGGCGAAGTCTATTTTGTAAAATTTTCAACATAGCTTTGCTAGCCTGTGAAATAAGTGCGATTGTTCGGTAATCTGAGCATTCTTTAGAACTTCTCTTCTTTGGAATGGGGATGAATACTGATCTTTTCCAGTCTTCTGGCCACTGCTGCGTGATCCGTATTTTTTATCATATTGAGTGCAGCACTTTCACTGCACTTTAACGAATGTTAATAACTGCTTTATACGAGATTTGGAACTTTAATAGTCGCAACTATTTATCAACTTTACCACTCAGTTAATGTGTTAAGTATCTGATGTTACGGCTGAAGACGCAAAACCGTTAATGTGTCACTTTTGTCAGTTTAGAATTATTCATCCTTAGACTAACGAATATTTTTTATGTAGGTGGTGGTGTACAGATTTAACGAATGTTAATAACTGCATTGTACGAGGTTTGGAACTTTAATAGTGGCAACTATTTATCTACAGCTCGTACAGCTGGTCGTAGATTGTGTTCCAAAAATGAACAGCATAGAGACAGAAGTGATGACACTTTCTGCAGAACCTGACCATCATTTTGTAGGACAATGTTTAAGCACGTACAGTGCAAGCTGTTACTGATTTGTTTGACTGATGGGGCTGCTAAGTGCTATACCACCTACTGCACTCCTCTGACTTAAGCCCTCGTGAGTTAAACTCGATTTCTAAACTGAAGGAAACATTTTACGGCATTCGCTTCAAAACTACTACAAATTCTTCGAGCAACAGACCGCGACGCTCGAACTGTCAATACAACTGCTCTGCTGAGAGTATCCTACGACTTCCATGTCGCTGGCAACGGGTTATACACAATGCTGGTGACTACTTTGAAGCCGGCCGAAGTAGCCGAGCGGTTCTAGGCGCTACAGTCTGGAACCGCGCGACCCTTACGGTCGCAGGTTCGGATCCTGCCTCGGGCGTGGAAGTTTGTGATGTCCTAAGATTAGTTAGGTTTAAGTAGTTCTAAGTTCTAGGGGACTGATGACCTCAGAAGTTAAGTCCCATAGTGCTCAGAGCCATTTGAACCATTTGAACCAGAGATATGTAATCAGGCAGAATACGGCACTGTGTTCGGCAACGCCTATATAAAACAACAAATGTGTGGCGCAGTTGCTAGATCCGTTAATGCTGCTACAATGGCCGCTACAATCGGCGCACGAGCGATGGGACACAGCATCTCCGAGGTAGCGACGAAATTGAGATTTTTCCCGTACGATCATTTCACGAGTGTATAGTGAATATCAGGAATTCGGTAAAACATCCAATCTCCGAGATCGCTGCGGCCGGAAAAATATCTTGCAAGAGCGGGGCCAACGACTATTGAATCGTTCAATGTGACAGAAGTACTACCCTTGCGGAAATTGCTGGGCCAGCGAACCAGTCAACGAAACATAATCGATATGGGCTTTCGGACCCGAAGGCCCCCTTGTGTACCCTTGATGACTGCGCGACACCAAGCCTTACGCTTCGCCTGGGCCCGTCAACACCTAGTCGGACGAATCTTGTTTCAAACTGTATCGAGCGGATGGACGTGTACGGGTATAGAGACATCCTTATGAATCCATGGACTCTGCATGTCAGCTGTGGACTGTTCAAGCTGGTGGAGGCTCTGTAATGGTGTCAGGTGTGTGCAGTTGGAGTGGTATGCGACCCCTGAGACGTCCAGATACGACTCTGACAGGTGACACGTAAGCACCCTGCCTCATCACCAGCATCCATTCGTCTACATTGTGCATTCCGACGGACTTGTGCAGTTCCAGCCGGACAATGCGACAGCCCACACGTCCTAAATGGTTGCAGAGTGGCTCCAGGAACACTCTTCCGAGACTTCCGCTGGCCACCAAACACCCTAGACATGAACTTTATTAAGCGTATCTGTGATGTCTTGCAACGTGCTGTTCAGAAGAGATCTCCGCGTCCTCGTACTCTTACGGATTTATGGAGAGCGCTGCAGAATTCAAAGTGCCAAATCTCTCCAGCACTACATCAGACATTTGTCTAATCCATGCCACGTCGTATTGTGGCACTTCTGCATGTTTCTCGTGGTTACCTTGTCGCCCTCTTATTCCGGGCAATAAAGCGGTTAATATGGAAGTACTTCACACTGCTGTGTACTGGAAATGGAAATGAGCGTCTGGCGCCATTGGCCAGGAGGCTCCTTACGGGGCAGGTCCGTCCGCCTTGGTGCAGCTCTTATCACATTCGACGCCACACCGGGCGATCTGCACGTCGGATGGCGATGAAATGATGATGAAGACAACACAACACCCAGTCCCTGAGCGGAGAAAATCCCCGACCCATCCGGGAATCGAACCCTGGCCCGTAGGACGGCAATCCGTCACGCTGAGCACTCAGTTACCGGGGCGCACGATAGAGCAAGACTCGAGGTTGTTTGCGTCAGCGTGACAATGCAGCGTGTCGTAAAGCTGTACCCGTGAGGCAATTGTTTGTGGACCTTAACATCCCTGAAACCACGAGTAGATTCGTTGCGAGATCCAGCGCCGATTTTAGGATCTATACACCACTTAGAAATAATTTTACGAACACTAACACGTATAAATGACATTTTAGAGCAATTGTCAAATTGAAAGGCTGCAACGCATCATTTAAGCTTTGCTATTTAATTGTATCAGTTTATGGTGTAACAAACAGATGCTGTTAGGGAACGAAAAGAATCTTAATCATTCAGGGATTGAATACAATCTATTAATACGGCTTTGAATAACTTCCTTTGTTCAAATACAGAATAAATAGTTGAGATCAGTGATATTGCAAAATACAGCATTTTTAATTCTAAAAATTACAAAAAAAAAAAAAAAATGGTTCAAATGGCTCTGAGCACTATGGGACTCAACTGCTGAGGTCATTAGTCCCCTAGAACTTAGAACTACTTAAACCTAACTAACCTAAGGACATCACAAACATCCATGCCCGAGGCAGGATTCGAACCTGCGACCGTAGCGGTCTTGCGGTTCCAGACTGCAGCGCCTTTAACCGCACGGCCACTTCGGCCGGCTAAAAATTACATATTGCCATTATAAACAAACATGTTTCTTAGGAAAATAGACGATGACAGTAGGAAAGTATTGACCAAACACTACTTAGCGATATTCAATTCGGATACAGTACTTTCACCAATAATTAACGGTAAAATGGAAGTTTTCAATTATTTTATGCCCCACTTACATTTGTTACTAGTGAAGCTACTCAAAACGTCTTTGTAAATTAGTTGTCCAAAAATATCTCAATCAGTACCGCACTGGACGAAAGGAAAATGTTGAGTCTGTCTTCTAACATAGAGGTTTGGACCCTGTCTTCGACCAAGTTCAGCTTTTGAAATATCCTTGTCCACAGCTCTTAGTGCTCACCAGTAAACTGTCGAGTCTTTAAAGCAGTGTTTTCCAACCTCTGGGTCGCAAAGCCTTGCTCAGGGGGCCGCGGTCCCAGGAGAAAAGGAAGTTGTCCGTTTTATGCTCGCTCGGAGCGAAGCGCCAAAACAATAATCACCTCCGTACTTGCCGAGGTACTCGGACAACTGACTGCAGTGACCGGAAACGCGCGCCTCGACTACGCCCCCGCTGACCGCTTCTCACACCCACGCGTCTACCGCGGCAAAGAATATGATTATGTCTCTGCCAGCAGAGTACTGCCACCTCTTTGCACATTGTACTTGGTTTCTCGATCGGTATAGTATTAATAGAAGGAAAATTAAATACGTTGCCTTTGAAATCGTTGACATACTTTTATTATGGTTCAGGGGCTCGCCAGAATATTTTTACTTGGAAAGGAGTCGCGAATTCGAAAAGGTTAAAAAACACTGCTTTAAAGAAAAGAACTCCCATGTCAGGTTCAAACGTACGATTACTTTGCAAATGAGGTAACTATTTGAGGTAGGGAACCTGCGGTCGGAGAAGGGAGGAGATATGGGAGTAAACTTGTCCAGCCGGCCGCAGTGGCCGAGCGATTCTAGGCGCTTCAGTCTAGAACCGCGCAGGCGCTACGATCGCAGGTTCGAATCCTGCCTCGGGCGTGGATATGTGAGACGTCCTTAGGTAAATTAGGTTTAAGTACTTCTAAGTTCTACGGGACTGATGACCACAGATGTTAAGTCCCATACTGCTCAGAGCCATTTGAACCATTTTTTGAAACTTGTCTACAGCTGTTTTCAGCTTATTTACAACTAACATGCGTTAAGTTTACACGTTCTGTGCTGCTTATTTACATGTACATTCTGGGCTAGCATTGTAGGCGACTCTCCCATTGGGCCATATCTTCTACATGGCTGTCTGAATGGCCACCTGTACTTGAGATTCGTACAAAGAGTTCTACCTGAATTGTTGGGGAACGTAGCCTTGGCCGTTCGTGAGAAGATGTGGATGCAACATGACGATGTGTGGATGTCCGCAACCGTCTCAATGCTTCATTTCCTGGTCGCTGGACTGGAAGGGGGGCTCTTGTCACGTGGTCTGCGAGGTCACCTGAATTGAATACCCTCGATTATTTGCTATGGGGATATGTAAAGTTACTCCCGTACGAGACCCCAGTGGATACGGAAATGGAATCAGCTGCCGGAATTGTAGCTGCCTGTGGTGCCAGGGTGCATCAAAATCTTGTTCACCGATGTCATACTTGACTGAGGTTGATGGTATTTTATACGATAGAGACCAAACGGTACGTTCATTGTCGCACTGATGGTATTTCCAGTTAACTATAACTACTATAAATAAACAAGTACAGAGCAATGTGATTTTATTGCTATTACCTCCTTAAGAACATAATAATTCCAATCCCAAAGAAAGCAGGTGTTGACAGATGTGAAAATTACCGAACTATCAGTTTAATCAGTCACAGCTGTAAAATACTAACATGAATTCTTTACAGACGAATCGAAAAACTGGTAGAAGCCGATCCCGGGGAAGATCAGTTTGGATTCCATAGAAATGTTGGAACACGTGAGGCAATACTGACCTTACGACTTACCTTAGAAGAAAGATTAAGGAAAGGCAAACCTACGTTTCTAGCATTTGTAGACTTAGAGAAAGCTTTTGACAATGTTGACTGGAATACTGTCTTTCAAATTCTAAAGGTGGCAAGGGTAAAATAGAGGGAGCGAAAGGCTATTTACAATTTGTACAGAAACGAGATGGCAGTTAGAAGAGTTGAGCGACATGAAAGGGAAGCAGTGGTTGGAAAGGGAGTGAGACGGGGTTGCAGCCTCTCCCCGATGCTATTGAATCTGTCTATTTAGCAAGCAGTAAAGGAACAAGAGAAAAATTCGGAGTAGGTATTAAAATTCATGGAGAAGAAATAAAAACTTTGAGGTTCGCTGATAACATTGTAATTCTGTCAGAGACAGCAAAGGACTTGGAAGAGCAGTTGAACGGAATGGACAGTTTCTGGAGGATATAAGATGAATATCAACAAAAGCAAAACGAGGATAATGGAATGTAGTCGAATTAAGTCGGGTGATGCTGAGGGAATTAGATTAGGAAATGAGACACTTAAAGTAGTAAAGGAGTTTTGCTATTTAGGGAGTAAAATAACTGTTGATGGTCGAAGTAGAGAGGGTATAAAATGTAGACTGGCAATGGCAAGGAAAGCGTTTCTGAAGAAGAGGAATTAGTTAATAATGTGTATAGATTTAAGTGTCAGGAAGTCGTTTCTGAAAGTATTTGTATGGATTGTGGCCATGTATGGAAGTGAAACATGGACGATAAATAGTTTAGACAAGAAGACAATAGAAGCTTTCGAAATGTGGTGCTACAGAAGAATGCTGAAGATTAAATGGGTTGATCACATAACTAATGAGGAGGTATTGAATAGGATTGGGGAGAAGAGAAGTTTGTGGCACAGCTTGACTAGAAGAAGGGATCGGTTGGTAGGACATGTTCTGAGGCATCAAGGGATCACCAATTTAGTACTGCAGGGCAGCGTGGAGGGTAAAAATGGTAGAGGGAGACCAATAGATGAATACACTAAGCAGATACAGAAGGATGCAGGCTGTAGTAGGTACTGGGAGATGAAGAAGCTTGCACAGGATAGAGTAGCATGGAGAGCTGCATCAAACCAGTCTCAGGACTGAAGACCACAACAACAACAACAACACCTCCTTAAGCTGGTTGGTATCTCCGACTGCAGGTTCTGTACCTCTAACTGTTTAGTGGAGCACCCTCTATGCCGTGTTAAATTTTAGCACGCTGTTAGGAAAACACCCAGTATACGCACACCCATTTTTAGAATATGATTGGACTCCAAGAGAAGACATTTTTTTTTTAATTTTAAATTTTTGTGGTGCTGGTGCCCCTAGACTGCAGTCTAGAAAACTTTCAGTGTAAAAGCGGCGATGATGAGAGCTTTTACTTGCTATCAGTCAAATATGAAGTAAACCACTCGGTCGTTGTGATTTGCACAGGTTGCGAAGCGTTGTGGTGAGACCGCTCGGCGGTCACAGCCTCAGGCGCGGTCTCGCGCGGGCGACGACTGTAAAGGGGCCT
This sequence comes from Schistocerca serialis cubense, assembly GCF_023864345.2. NCBI lineage: Eukaryota > Metazoa > Arthropoda > Insecta > Orthoptera > Acrididae > Schistocerca > Schistocerca serialis. The sequence goes on along the minus strand of NC_064647.1, from coordinate 55,079,786 downwards.
GCAGTCCGCGCGGGACTTCCCCTCTCCGGCGGGACTTCCCCGCGCGGCCTTGAGGTGCGCTGTGCTCTGCCGACCCTCCCCCCCCCCTTTCCGCGGCGCCGACCACGGCTATTGATCCGCCACGTCCACAGCCAGCCGCCGCTGTCGGGCCGTCGACCCGCGTCGCCCCACTCCCGGCTCGCGGGTCACGGGTTCGAATCGATGCGGCGACCGGGCCGCTGCCGTGACGTCACACGCCGTCTGTCGGTCACGGCCTTGCTCTGCGGTTAACAAGTGACGGCGGCGGTCTGCCCGAGCTCCCGGGAACGCGCACCGCGCATCGCGCAGGGGGGCGTCGGCACGAGTCACGTGCACTAGCCGGCGGTACAGTGATGAGCCAAAACGTCCCAACCATCTGCTTCATCGCATCCCAGGACGGCCATTAACTGTGTGAGCTCAAAATGGGGGGCATCAAAATCACACCAAATTGCATTAAGGGGACCCTGGGGCGGGGGAGGGGAGGGGGGGGTGGTACATTAAAAGCCTCACGTCGACTTTCAGAGAATATACACTACTGGCCATTAAAATTGCTACACCACGAAGATGACGAGCTACAGACGCGAAATTTAACCGACGGGAAGAACATGCTGTGATATTCAAATCATTAGCTTTTCAGAACATTCACACAAGGTTGGCGCCAGTGGCGACACCTACAACGTGCTGACATGAGCAACGTTTCCAACCGATTTCTCATACACAAAAAGCAGTTGACCGGCGTTCCCTGGTGAAACGTTGTTGCGATGCCTCGTGTAAGGAGGAGAAATGCGTACCATCACGTTTCCGACTTTGATAAAGGTCGGATTGTAGCCTATCGCGGTTGCGGTTTATCGTATCGCGACATTGCTGCTTGCGTTCGTCCATATCCAATGACTGTTAGCAGAATATAAAATCGGTGAGTTCAGGAGGGTAATACGGAACGCCGTGCTGGATCCCAACGGCATCGTATCACTAGCAGTCGAGATGACAGGCATCTTATCCGCATGGCAGTAACGAATCGTGCAGCCGCGTCTCGATCCCTGAGTCAACAGATGGGAACGTTTGCAAGACAACAACCACTTGCACGAAGAGTTCGACGACTTTTGCAGCAGCATGGACTATCAGCTCGGAGACCACGGCTGCGGTTACGCTTGACGCTGCATCACAGACAGGAGCGCCTGCGATGGTGTACTCAACCTCGAACCTGGGTGCACGAATGGCAAAACGTCATTTTTTCCTATCAATTCAGGTTCTGTTTACAGCCTCATTATGGTCGCATCAGTGTTTGGCGACATCGCGGTGAACGCACATTGGAAGCGTGCATTCGTCATCGCCATACTGGCGTGTCACCCGGTCTGATAGTATGGGCTGCCATTGGTTGCACGTCTCAGTCACCTCTTGTTCGCATTGACGGCACTTTGAACGGTACGTTAAATTTCAGATGTGTTACGACCCGTGACCCTTCATTCGATCCCTGCGAACCCCTACATTTCAGGAGGATAATGCACGACCACATGTTACAGGTCCTGTACGGGCCTTTCTGGATACGGAAAATGTTCGACTGCTGCCCTCGCCAGCACATTCTCCAGATCTCTCACCAATTGGAAACGTCTGGCCAATGGTGGCCGAGCAACTGGCTCGTCACAATACGCCAGTCACTACTCTTGATGAACTGTTGTATAGTGTTGAAGCTGCATGGGCAGCTGTACCTATACACGCCATGCAAGCTCTGACTTAATGCCCAGGCGTATCAAGGCCGTTATTACGGCCAGAGGTGGTTGTTCTGGGTACTGATTTCTCAGGATCTGTGCACCCAAATTGCGTGAAAATGTAATCACATGTCAGTTCTAGTAAAATATACACTCCTGGAAATTGAAATAAGAACACCGTGAATTCATTGTCCCAGGAAGGGGAAACTTTATTGACACATTCCTGGGGTCAGATACATCACATGATCACACTGACAGAACCACAGGCACATAGACACAGGCAACAGAGCGTGCACAATGTCGGCACTAGTACAGTGTATATCCACCTTTCGCAGCAATGCAGGCTGCTATTCTCCCATGGAGACGATCGTAGAGATGCTGGATGTAGTCCTGTGGAACGGCTTGCCATGCCATTTCCACCTGGCGCCTCAGTTGGACCAGCGTTCGTGCTGGACGTGCAGACCGCGTGAGACGACGCTTCATCCAGTCCCGAACATGCTCAGTGGGGGACAGATCCGGAGATCTTGCTGGCCAGGGTAGTTGACTTACACCTTCTAGAGCACGTTGGGTGGCACGGGGTACATGCGGACGTGCATTGTCCTGTTGGAACAGCAAGTTCCCTTGCCGGTCTAGGAATGGTAGAACGATGGGTTCGATGACGGTTTGGATGTACCGTGCACTATTCAGTGTCCCCTCGACGATCACCAGTGGTGTACGGCCAGTGTAGGAGATCGCTCCCCACACCATGATGCCGGGTGTTGGCCCTGTGCGCCTCGGTCGTATGCAGTCCTGATTGTGGCGCTCACCTGCACGGCGCCAAACACGCATACGACCATTATTGGCACCAAGGCAGAAGCGACTCTCATCGCTGAAGACGACACGTCTCCATTCGTCCCTCCATTCACGCCTGTCGCGACACCACTGGAGGCGGGCTGCACGATGTTGGGGCGTGAGCGGAAGACAGCCTAACGGTGTGTAGGACCGTAGCCCAGCTTCATGGAGACGGTTGCGAATGGTCCTCGCCGATACCCCAGGAGCAACAGTGTCCCTAATTTGCTGGGAAGTGGCGGTGCGGTCCCCTACGGCACTGCGTAGGATCCTACGGTCTTGGCGTGCATCCGTGCGTCGCTGCGGTCCGGTCCCAGGTCGAAGGGCACGTGCACCTTCCGCCGACCACTGGCGACAACATCGATGTACTGTGGAGACCTCACGCCCCACGTGTTGAGCAATTCGGCGGTACGTCCACCCGGCCTCCCGCATGCCCACTATACGCCCTCGCTCAAAGTCCGTCAACTGCACATACGGTTCACGTCCACGCTGTCGCGGCATGCTACCAGTGTTAAAGACTGCGCTGGAGCTCCGTATGCCACGGCAAACTGGCTGACACTGACGGCGGCGGTGCACAAATGCTGCGCAGCTAGCGCCATTCGACGGCCAACACCGCGGTTCCTGGTGTGTCCGCTGTGCCGTGCGTGTGATCATTGCTTGTACAGCCCTCTCGCAGTGTCCGGAGCAAGTATGGTGGGTCTGACACACCGGTGTCAATGTGTTCTTTTTTCCATTTCCAGGAGTGTAGTTGCTCAGTGCGGGAAGACGTGAAACAAAATTAATAAATAAAATATTAGCAGCATCTGGCGGCCAGTGGTCAGCGTCTGTTCCGCTAGTTGAGGCGGCTGCACAAAATCTTCTCGAACTCAAAAATCGAGTCGTATACCTGTGGTCTCAACAGAGATCACCACAAAAACTAAAATTCAACTTGGACGCATGATGGAAAAGACGATCACAGAGTCACTACCCCAGGCACCAGTCGATAGACTGGATTCACCTGATCATCGGATTCTGGGGGATCAGGGACACCATGCGGAGAAGAATCGGAGCTTCTCAAAAACTCCTCACACTCTCAAAACGAAACGTAAAAATTTTATTGGCACAATTAATGTGAACACCCTCACTAAAACAGGCAAATTAAAGCAACTTACCAACGCAATGGGAAAATTTAACCTGAAAATCACTGCACTGCAAGAGACAAGATTCGCAGATGAAGGACACTTTAACACAGACAATTACAGGATCTACAAGGGCAAACCTGCCATAAAAGTAAGAGACAAACTACCACTTTTCGGAACAGGATTCGCCGTACACACTTCCGTACTCAGTTACTGACTTCACGTCTCCCAATGAAAGAGTCTCCCTGTTAAATCAGCTAATAAAGCATACACTCTTATCAATGTGCACGCTCCCACAAATCACCACAATAAAATCTACCCTGAAACAGTGGACAATTTCTGGGAAACACTAGAAGAAACAACAAATAAAGTACCTAGGCACCATGTGAAAATCTTAGTAGGCGATTTTTAACGCACAACTAGGGAAGGAAAAAAAAATTCAGAGATACCACTGGACCCCACACCAAACACAAACGTACCAACAAGAATGGTGAAAAACTAATCGACTTCTGCAGAAACTTTGGACTTAAAATAATGAGTACCCAGTTTCAAAAACCTTCACATAAATTAACCACATGGAGATCACCCAGTCTTAGACAGGGTGAATACCAAACAGACCATGTCGCAATTTCCAAAGAAAACATAAAAGAAATTCAAAACATCAGAACCCGCAAAGGTGTCTTTGAATCAGATCATCATCTTCTCCAAATAAAAACAAAATTCCAACCCAACAGAATGCTAAAAAGGCCACCCAAAAGTACCAACCAGATCGGGAATATCTGCAACTCAACAAAGAAAAAATCATCATGCAAATTAATCAGGAAAAATCAACAGACTGGAAGAAACTAGCAGAGAAAATTCAGGAAGCCCTCAAATTAGGACAACCCCCTCGCAACAGGAAACATCGCTGGTGGAATGCAACCTGTGATGAGACAATCGACAGCCGAATAACTGCATGCAAAAAATTTAGCAGTCACAAAACTGAAGAAAACTGGGAGAACTTTCTTAAAACCCCAAAACAGACCCCAAAAATAATTAGAAAAGAAAAACGGGGATATGACAACAACAGACTCTCTGAAATCCAGCAGGATTTCATCAAAAGTAATACAAGAAATTTTTATAAGACTTTCAGAGAAAACTTACAGGGATACCAAGCGCCTAGCTTGTGCTTCAAGAAACCCGATGGCTCTTTGGAAACCAACACGAAAAATAACTGCAAAATCTTAGCCCAATATTTCAGTTCCCTCCTCAACTGCGAACCACCCCAAGAAAAACTTGTCTTCTCTTCTCCAGTATTCACATACCCAGACTCACATGCCCCGGATCTTGAAGAAATTATGGAGAGAGTCAAGCAGTTGAAAAATAACAAAGCACCAGGAGAAGATGGGATCATTGCTGAGTTCTGGAAACTAAACGATCCTATACTTATGCAGAAATTACACCGTATAATATCAGACATATGGATAACGGAGCAGATACCAGAGGACTGGAAATGCGCTCTAATTCACCCGCTACACAAAAAGGGCGACAAGACAGACATGAACAATTACAGAGGAATTTCCCTGCTCCCAGTCGCTTACAAAATCCTTTTCAAAGCGCTTTTAAACAGGATAGAATCCCAAGCAGATACACTAATTGGTGAATACCAGGCCGGATTCAGAAAAGGACGCTCATGTGCGGAACAGATCTGGTGCTTAAAGACAATATTACAAATGAGGAAATGCAGAAACAGTAGTTACATTCATCGACTTCAGGAAAGCATATGATTCGGTGGACCGTGGAACCCTGTTTAAAATCATGGAAGAATTTGGGATCGACCGAAAGACACGAAAAATCACAGAACAGACACTTACAGGAACAACGGCCAAAGTGAAATTCGTGGGCGAAGTATCAGAACCCTTCGAAATCAAATCTGGAGTCCGACAGGGGGACGGACTATCCCCAATCCTTTTCAATATTGTTCTAGAAAAGATAATCAGGGAATGGGAACCTCACGTAAAGGGTATCCAAATTGGTATCAAGAAAGAGAACCGAATTAAATTCAAGTGCCTTGCTTTCGCTGACGATATTGCAATTATCACCAATAACAGAACAGAAGTGATTCACGCAGTGGAAAAACTACATGAAATTTCACAAAAAACCGGACTACAGATATCTTATGAAAAAACACAATATATGGAAAGGCAGCCAGAAAATAAATCCCCTTTAATAACAAAATATGGTAAAATTGCACAAGTCTGCCATTTTAAATACCACGGTGGAACTATACAGTCCTCAGGATTAAACCGAATTGCCAATGAACAAAGAATCACCAAGCTCCAGAAAGCCTACAAGCTAACATGGACGCATTACAACAAGAAGTGCATTTCGACAGACGCAAAATTAAGGCACTATACAACAGTGATTCTTCCAGAAGCAATCTATGCAGGTGAAACAATGGTGATTGATGGTCATTCAAAAATTAAGGAAATAGAAAAGCAGGAAAGAAAAATTCTCAGGAAGATTTACGGTCCAATCAACAAAAATGGCATTTGGATGAAGAGACCACAAAACGAACTCTATATAAAGATCAACATAGTAACAGATGAAATCAGAAAGCGCCGAGCCAAATTTTATACACACATCTACAGGATGGAAGACTCCAGAACAGCAAAGAAATTATTCAGTATTATAACAAGGAGTAAATGTGGCACAGAATGGCTGAAAGAAGTCCAGAGGGATCTACAGCAGATCAACATAAAAAATCTCGAAGATCGCATCGAGTGCCGGCATAAAATCACAAGTGTGAAGTTTGAGGAAAGAACATCCCGTCAGCCTGGTAAAAAACGGACTGAGGAACGGAAGAAGGAGCATTCTGAGAGGACGAGGAGGTTTTGGGAAGCAAAGAAGAAAAACATCCGAAGATGAAATTATGAATTCAAGTTCAATCGCTCTCCTAAAGGGGAACAATCGTTGTAATAATAATAAACTAGCAGCTCTTCGGAATGTGTTCTCGCTATCAGCTATCACTATTTAACCATCGGTAAATAGTAATGTCATAGAATAATTCCTTTCGTTTACCGGTGTAACCCATTGCTTCAGCACGCCATCAATACAAATATTGAAATGAATCGGAGAGAAATCGCTTCCTTGTCTTATTCTGAATTAACTGCATCATGGGTGAGAAGTCTGAGACCGCTACTGATATTGTCTGCCAAGTCATTCGTTTGAACAGCAGGGCTCCCAACACATTTCACTAGGGCACGTCTGAAGTTACTTCTGTATGTATCGATGACTATCTATCCGAGGTAACACGCACCGAGTAACACAATAAAGTGCAGATATTGTTAGACCCTTTTTTTTTTTTACTAGAGTTGCGCTCTACAAAAACTGGGCTCAGTTCCCGGCAGGGGACTGGATGTTGCGTGTCCTTCATCATCATTGACTCGCAAGTCGCCGATATGGCGTCACCGAAAAAGGACTTGCAATACGGCGGCCGAAGTCCTCTGAATGGGGTCTCCCGGCCAACAATGCCATATGATCATTTCCATTTTTTTGCAGTTCGTGAATTTTGGTACAATAGACTACATAGATGACGTAATAAACTGTATCATTACAGGCAGTACTGGTAGCATTGGTAGGGAAAGAAACATAAATGAATATGTGAGAGAGAAATTGGAAGCGTAGGACTTCTCTTTGTTTTTTGTTTGGCTTCTTCTTTTTCTGGCATGTTATTAGAATCGCACGTTGTTCGGTGTTAGTCAATTGTGTATTTTACCTGCTTACAAAATATAAATTGCACTTTATAAATAAAAATAATTTGTTGATTGGGTAACATCTGAGATTTTGTGTAATCAAAGCAATTACTTCCATGTAGTAACGGCATGTATCCACAAATATGAAAAATCTATGTAATTATTGTCATTGCATTGTAATCAATAGAACATGTTTCCATCATGACCTGAGGCAAGAGTTTCTGTTATTGCTGATAAGTGCACAAGTTGTTCATGAATATCAGAAACATGTTTTACATTAGTTCGATGGAGTATTGAAGTGATGTTTGATATGTTTTGCATCTTTTGTTTTAAAATTTTACCTTTTCTGGCGAAACTGGTTTTCTAGCACTATATGATAAATATGTACTTTTATTTTTACTACATCATCCCTGTGTTTCACGATACAATTCAACAATTTTCGAATAAAAACCGAATTAAACACTGACAATTTCAATTTTTCTATAAACACTATTTATTTTTTAGTAACCCACAGGAGGATAACTAACCACATAGAATAAAAATTTTTTGTGCGTTATGTGGCGCTTTATACATCCTGACTTAGTCTCTAGGCGGTTCTCCGCTTCTGGTTTCTAAGGGAATCTGGTAAGACACTGATCGCACACGCAAACAAAGCGATCGAAATGAGGTAACGCCTGATAGATATGCAACACACCTTACATGCAGGTAATGCAGCTACAATATTACCTGACCAAGACTATTAGGGGAACTACCGTACTTTGATAGTCTACAGTAGCCTACGGTACTTTTTCAAGTCTGTTTTTTACTCTTCTTGTGTGCATTGCGGAGAGTTTGTGACGTGTTGCCTGGTGAGGGCCGACGCTTGCCCACGTGCTCCGGGCGCTGCGGCAGGCCTGAAACATCCCGCGTGTGACGTCATCGAGAGCCCCGCCCGTCGTTGTGAGAGGCATTGGGGACCGCCAGCGAGCAGATCAATACAGCGCCTACCCCCATCCCAGCTCCCCCTCCCCATCCCGTTTTGCCTTCTGCATCGGCAGACACTGAGTGTTTAGGGCATCCTGTGGCTATATTCTGCACGTGCGAGGAATAGTACAGAGAGAGATGGGGTGGCCTGCGCTGTGCAGTGCGCTGTACGAGCGGTGTTAAACTGCTGGGAAGGAGGCTCCGATGTGGATGCATTGATATTACAGCACCATGAAGGCGACACGCAATAAACGTCGACATGCGACATAGTGTCCAGTCTAACTTTACAATCTGACTCCAAAAATGAAAAACTTTATTTGACTTTTGCAAAAAATTATGTATTTTTACTTTTCAGGTGATTTATTGGAGCTTTAACCCAATACGTAAATGGAACCCGTCCTAACCATTACTAAAGCGATTATAAGAACAAAACTACATAGCTAGCATAGGATGCAGCACGCAGATTATATTACTAACAAAACCACCGCGCTAAGCCTCATCACGGATTTCGTCCAAATTTGTGGTAGCTGCAGGGCTTGGCCGGAAGTGAAAGTGTGATCTCTAGGTGGCCAAAACATTAAAAAAGTAAAATTTTTCGCGCGGGTCGGACAGGGCATATGCCATTTATGTTAGCGCTAGAGTTGTAAAACTACCGTAGGCTATCATATTAAGGGGGTAGGACGTCAAACGGGCCGACTTGGAGCAGGAGAGTCACCACAGGACATTTTAATTTCTACTGTCTATACTTTTACAAATAAATTCATAAAACTTTGTCACCATGACCAGGAAGGATTGAGGACTCACACTCATCGCAGTGGAAGTTCAAAAACTTAGCAAAATACCATCTTTTTAAATCTGAAGTTTCATCATTTTTTCACTTATTACTGGCTGCATTTGTTGCTATAGTTATACTTTTCTTCCTAAGTAAGAGAGATTCTTCGACGAATTTTTCATAGCATACAAGCAGTAGTTACAGGTGTATGAATCTCTAGAGTTTTCCAAATCTATTAAAAAACTGTGGAAAAATTGAGATAATTAACTATAAAACTTGAGTTTTTTCTAAACATGAAGTTTAAAATGTAACAGTTCATTCATTGTTTCATAAATTAAATAACTTCTACAGTTTCATACACTTGTAACTATGGTTTGTATGCTGCGCAAAAGTCATGGAAGAATCTCTCTTATTTAGGAAGAAAACTGAAGTGAAGTAAGTGAAAAAATGATGAAATTTCACATGTAAAAAAATTCTGTTTTGTTACGTTTTTAAGCTTCCGCTGCTAAGAGTATGAATCCTGAATCCTTCCTGGTCATGGTGACAAAGTTTTATGAATTTATTTGTAAAAGTATAGACAGTGGAAATTAAAATGTCCTGTGGTGCCTCCTCTACTCCAAGTCGGCCCGTTTGACGTCCTACCCCCCTTAAGTAGTTCTACTGGTTGCATTGGCCGGTTACAATCGTAGCCACGTTGCCAGTATGTTGCGTGTGTTGCATATCTATCAAGCGTCAACCCATTTCGATCGCTTTGTTGGCGTTGTTGTTGTTGTGGTCTTCAGTCCTGAGACTGGTTTGATGCAGCTCTCCATGCTACTCTATCCTGTGCAAGCTTCTTCATCTCCCAGTACCTACTGCAACCTACATCCTTCTGAATCTGTTTAGTGTATTCATCTCTTGGTCTCCCTCTACGATTTTTACCCTCCACGCTGCCCTCCAATACTAAATTGGTGATCCCTCGATGTCTCAGAACATGTCCTACCAACCGATCCCTTCTTCTATTCAAGTTGTGCCACAACTTCTCTTCTCCCCAATTCTGTTCAATACCTCCTCATTAGTTATGTGAGCAACCCATCTAATGTTCAGCATTCTTCTGTAGCACCACATTTCGAAAGCTTCTGTTCTCATCTTGTCTAAGCTATTTATTGTCCACGTTTCACTTCCATTCATGGCTACACTCCATACAAATACTTTGAGAAACGACTTCCTGACATTTGAATCATTACTCGATGTTAACAAATTTCTCTTCCTCAGAAATGCTTTCCTTGCCATTGCCAGTCTACATTTTATATCCTCTCTACTTCGAACAACATCAGTTATTTTGCTCCCCAAATAGCAAAACTCCATTACTACTTTAACTGTCTCATTTCCTAATCTAATTCCCTCAGCATCATCCGATTTAATTTGACTACATTCCATTATTCTCGTTTTGCTTTTGTTGATGTTCATCTTATATCCTCCTTTCAAGACACTGTCCATTCCATTCAACTGCTATTCCAAGTCCTTTGCTGTCTCTGACAGAATTTTAATGTCATCGGCGAACCTTAAAGTTTTTACTTCTTCTCCATGAATTTTAATACCTACTCCGAATTTTTCTTTTGTTTCCTTTACTGCTTGCTCAATATACAGATTGAATAACATCGGGGAGAGGCTACAACCCTGTCTCACTCCTTTCCCAACCACTGCTTCCCTTTCATGCCCCTCGACTCTTATAACTGCCATCTGGTTTCTGTACAAATTGTAAATAGCCTTTCGCTCCCTGTATTTTACCCCTGCCACCTTCAGAATTTGAAAGAGAGTATTCCAGTTAACGTTGTCAAAAGCTTTCTCTAAGTCTACAAATGCTAGAAACGTAGGTTTGCCTTTCCTTAATCTTTCTTCTAAGATAAGTCGTAGGGTCAGTATTGCCTCACGTGTTCTAACATTTCTACGGAATCCAAACTGATATTCCCTGAGGTCAGCTTCTATCAGTTTTTCCATTTGTCTGTAAAGAATTTGCGTTAGTATTTTGCAGCTGTGACTTATGAAACTGATAGTTCGGTAATTTTCACATCTGTCAACACCTGCTTTCTTTGGGATTGGGATTATTATATTCTTCTTGAAGTCTGAGGGTATTTCGCCTGTCTCATACATCTTGCTCACCAGATGGTAGAGTTTTGTCAGGACTAGCTCTTCCAAGGTTGTCAGTAGTTCTAATGGAATGTTGTCTACTCAAGGGGCCTTGTTCCGACTCAGGTCTTTCAGTGCTCTGTGAAACTCTTCACGCAATATCATATCTCCCATTTCATCTTCATCTACATCCATTACCATAATATTATCCTCAAGTACATCGCCCTTGTATAGGCCCTCTATATACTACTTCCACCTTTCTGCTTTCCCTTCTTTGCTTAGAACTGGGTTTCCATTGTTGGCGATTGCGGTCAGAAACTGGAAGTAGAGATCCGTCTAGAAACTGAGTACGGATGTATGATGGGCCACGTAACCTTCGGAACTCTTCAGTTCTACATAGTTATCCTCCTGTCAGTTGCGTAACAATAAACAGTGTTTGTAGCAAAATTGAAATTGTTAACGTTTAATTATTGTTTCATTGGAAAATTGCTAATCTGCAACGCGAACCAGAAGGATGTTGTAGAACAAATAAAAAATAATATAGATTTTATCATGTAGCGCTCTAAAATGGAATTTCCCACAAAAAGAGGTAAAATTTAAGAAAACGGTAAAACAGGAACATATGAAACACTGCTTTAGTACTTTGTCGACCTTGCATAAAACATGTTTCTGATACTCATAAACAACTTTCCTGTTATCAATAGTAACAGGAAACTTTTTGCCTTCTATCCTGATGGAGAACGTTCTGTTTAGTACATAATAACAACAATAATTATATAGATTTTTTATGTTCTTCATGTACTCTGTTATTGCATCAAAAGTAATAGTTTTGGTCAGAGGAAAGCGCGGCATTTACGCGATCAGGCAATAATTATTAGTTGTAAAATGCGTTTCAGTCCGGAACCGCGCTGCTGCTACGGTCGCAGGTTCGAATCCTGCCTCGGGCATGGATGTGTGTGATATCCTTAGGTTAGTTAGGTTTAAGTAGTTCTAAGTCTAGGGGATTGAGGACCTCAGATGTTAAGTCCCATAGTGCTCAGAGCCAGTTGAACAATTTTTGTAAAATTCGATTTATACTTTGTAATGATAAAAAATACACCCTGGGCTAGCACTAATGGTGTGCGATTCTAATTACGTGCAAAACAAGGGAACAGAAAAACAAAAAACAAACAGAGGTCGTCGGGTCCCAGTTTCTCTCTCACACATTGATTTAATTTTCTTTCGTTGCCAATGGTGCCGACATTCTCCATAATCTTACGATCTGCCACGTCATTCGTGTACTGTACCCAAACTACCGAACCCTAGGTTCGGCAGAAGACAACTCTAGTTAGCGGGCTGTCCAGCCAGAGCTGCAGCAGTGCACAGTGTTGATGCGAGGTGAGGCGGAGTGCGCCACTGCGCCGGACTTCTTGTTCTTCTGTTTGTACGTTACTACAGATAAACCGAGGTAATGCTCCGTGTACTGTAATTCATAAAATGCATGAAAAGGATATCGAAGCAGCCCCAACTCTCTTGTGGTTCCCTTTTTAGGTACTCCACGTCGACGTCTGCTCGTAGATACGTATCGTCGGTAGGTTTTCCGGCTTTACTTCCCGACGTGACAGCGACGACTCTCCGATGAGGTGCGGGCCTTGTGTTTTGCTATTACTGCGAGTCTTGTAAATATCGCTTTTATTTAGTAATTTGCCCGGCTAAAACTCTCCCGTTTTATGATTAAGACAGCCTGTGCCACCTTTCGGAGGGAGTGGGGACGTCAAAGAGTCACAGACGTTCATATTAAGCAGTCCGTAGAACACGTACACGTTCACTTCAGTTAGCGTGTTTGTTAATGCCCACGCTTTCCGCTAGATGGTGCTGACTTACTGCTGAATGGCTTTCGTCCGTAAAACCTTCACTGATTAGTACTAGGTAAATGAAATAAATACAACACTCTTGTATTTCACTTTCACTCTATATTCAAGGATTAAGATGGCGATGGATGATCGTCTATTTAAAAGGTTCCTAGCCTGGAGGAATCTAAATAGTCCGCAAATGCCGATATGCACGCGCTCTACGTCCAGATTCGCAACTTACGGCACACGACACTTTCAAAAGTCCACACGTTAATATCTGAATACCGGTACCTGTGAATTCACTCGTATCAGCACATAATTTGAGTTGCTGTCGTCTATATGTCCGTAAAGTTCCAATCTAGCACTAAAGTCCTAAAATCCCCTTAATACTCCGTTGCTACCAACAGTCAGACATCGTATACTACATCACTTTTAATCTCCGTAATATTCTAATAGTTTATCGTGAATCGTAACACGATAAAGTCCAATCTAATTATTGTCTCGCTGACTGACACGGGTTCCCCGCCCTTTAACGAAACAATCTAGGAAAAGAGCGGCCCTTTTATAGGTTTTTCATCACAAGAGTTTAACGTCACTGCCTTCTCCATGACGGAGCTTCCGTCGCTCTGCTGTACTTAGACGTTAAACTACTTGCTGATATACGATAATTTTGATCTGCAATTACCGAACTCTGATTCTACACTATTTTCCCCTCTAAAAATTCTATTCTTAATTTTAAATCATTCTTTCTATAGCTTTTATCACTGTAAACTGAACCGAGGTGTTACAATATGCAAAGGAAAAATTGGGATTACAGATAAATTTCGAGGAGGTGATTGTAATACGTACTCGAGAACTTGCTTAGATACTTTTATAACTTAACAGTTAATGATTTGTACGTGATGCGGTAATATTCGCTGTAAAAACTGTGGAAGCAACAATTTCTGTGGCACGCGTTGTAGACGTCGCATTTTCAGTCTCATCGATGTTTTAAATGTTCTAATAAAAAACAGATTTGGTTGACAGTCGTAAAAGATTCTCTCCCGTCGCACCGTTTGTCAGTAAACCACGTGTGAGGCATAATTTCACCTAATATTGTCGAGGAGTCTTTGTGATTAGAATGAAATGGATTTTCATGCAGTCTCCTGGGAATGTGATTTCTTTTTCTTTCTCTCGACAAGATAAGAGTAGTTTTGAAGCTTTGTGGTCAAAGCATTTAGCTGGCGATAAAAACAGACATCGTAGGGTTGCATTAGCAGTGTGCATTTGAGGGCGGGGGGGGGGGGGGGGGGATGGGAGTTACTCTAATACTGCAAGATGGGAATTATTCTTCATCTTGAAAAATCTTGTCGTATAGGTGTGGGTTTGCTTGTACTTTCCACGAGTCAGTTACCAAAAGAAAGTTGTTCTCATACACTTAGGGTTTAATCACCTGAAATAAGGTTTTAATTTATTCGAGTCATCAGACTTCTGACTGGTTTGCTGCGGCCGCCACGAAATTCTCTCCTGTGCCAACCTTTCCATCTCAGAGTAGCACTTGCAACCTGCTGGATGTACTCCTCTACAGTTTATATCCTCTACAGCTCCCTCTAGGACTACGGAAGTTATTTCCCGACTCTTAACAGATGTCCTAGTGCAATGTTACATGACGTTGAGGCAAGCGACATTTTCCACGCCCTGTTTGTGACAGGGAAAGATGATCGTAGGCAATAAGTCACGAAACGGGTAATGTGCACGGTGGTTTTGTTTCACGTTTGTGCAGAGTTGAATGGCGAGGTGTGCGGTTCGAGTAATCGGAAGGGACGTAGGTTGCAAGTGCTCCTCTGAGTTGGAAAGGTTGCTGCTGTGGGCGGGGGCTTTTATGTTCTGTCGTCGCGGATTGGCGCTGTCTTGACTGTGAAAGAGCAGACACCCTCTCCAAAGATGCATACAGCAATGCATAAAGGAAGCTATAAAGTGAAATGGCACTTAATTCTTGTCAGCCTTCGAGTCGGATGTCATGTTTGAATTAAGTTGTATCTGCTCCAAGTTACGAAGTAACTGCCACCTGTACACCTACTGAAAGAAACACAAGATAGTCGATGATGAAATATTGACGCATTTCGTAATTAGAACAGATATCGTTTTTCCTTACTAAGCACGGGTCTTCGTAGATGCTGCTTTGCAGGATCTCCACATAAAGGAGATAATTAAAGGCGACCGAGTTACATTAAAGGTAAATTAACACGCGATACGTCGGGTGACAGATCAACTGTGAATGTTCTGGCTCAGCTCCAAATACATAAGAAGAGGGTCGGAAACACTTCACTATCGGCTTGTCCCTTCTTCTTGTCATTATCTCGGCTTGTTTACAAAGTAACGTAGAAACTAAAAATAAAAGAAAAAGATTTCGCGTAGCGTCTCGAACCCATGCCTTTAGCACTATCGTTCTGTTCTCTTTCCGCTGTGACAACCGCCGTGTGGAGCCTACGCCAACATAAATGGCTTACGCCTCGCCCGCCAAAAATGCTAATTTTTGTAAACGCTTGGCCGTCTGGAGCATGCAGTCTGTCACTTTCATTTGAGGGCAAGTCCTGTATGTATCATAAACTTAGACGAAATTAAGTCATGTGTTTATGTGACAAACAATTATAAACTTCATTTTACGGAGCTATATGAAGATATATTAAGAAAATTTTCATATAGCATGTTGCATAATAATTAATGTAACTAGAGAAGCAAACGTGTTCTTACACATTTACGTGCTTATAGAATCTGAAATATACTGTGGCGTTTAGTAGACTAATGTATCTTGTTCTCTTACATGTGCGTCTCGATCTGTGGCATTACATCAACACTCTCAGTCGAGACAGGGAGTGAAACTGAGAGTAACAGAGCAAAACCTTACAAACGTCCCTTACAAAGAAAAACTCAGGAGTAATGGCTCGGTTTAATTCTCGTACCATTGCAAAGCAGAGTGAAATAGATATTAGTGTCGGTGTCTAAAATTCTCAAAATACTATGCAATCACTATAAGAATTTAAACGGAATTTGCGACTGACTATGCCACTTTTTTTGCCATAATACATACAACAAAAAACCGTGCTCTATGGTTGGTCATCTGTTCTATAATTCTAGAACGTGTTGTGAATTTAGATGTAAAGAGGTATCTCCAACAGGATGGCCTCCCCTATGCCAACCAGCATGCATTACGAAAACATCGATCGTGTAAAATCCAACTCGCAATTTTGTCACATATCCTGAAAGCCATGACTCGAGACAGTCAGGGGGGCGGTGGTAAGCTACTACGACAAACATATCGATTGCGTTATCGTAGCCAACGTGCACAACAGTAGAACAGGTTTATATGAAAACTATGTAGATTAAGAAGATAGTGAAAGAATGTACGATAAGATTTAGCTGGCTATTCAGAAAGTTAAAGAATACGAAAATTTAATTGTGATTGGTGAGGGAAAGCGGGAAAAATACTAGGAGAAATGGACTTGGGGAAAGGAATGAAAGAAGAAGCAATGTGGTAGAATATAGCACAAAGCATAATTTATTCATTCTTAAACCACGGTTTAAGATTCATAAAAAATGACTGTACACGTAGAAAAGAGGTGGGAACACTGGGAGGTTTAATATTAATTGTATAATGGCAGGATAGATACTTCAAAATCAGGTTTTAAAGTGCAAGACACTTTCAGGAGCAGATGTGGACTCTAACCGTAATTTATTGATGTTGAACTGCAAATCAAAACTGAAGAAATTACAAATAGGTACGAATTAAAGGAGATGGGCCCTGGATAAGTTGAGAGAACCAGAAGTTGTTGAAAGTTTCAGAGGGACCATTAGCCAACCTTCGGCTGAAACAGCGGAAAGCAATACAATAGAAGGCGAATGGGTAGCTTCGAGAGATGATGTAATTGTGGCGGCAGAGGATTACATAGGCTTGTCTTCGTCCTATTTTTTCGTCAGTGATTCTGTGCGGAGGTCGTATGGCATCTTTGAAATTCCACCTGTAGAACTTCATTCAGATTATTATTATTGTTATTCTGGGTGTTCAGACGCCTGCCATAACACGCTGAGTTACCGTGCCGGCTAGACGAACAGGCCCGACAGGTATAGAGATACACTGAAGCGCCAAAGAAACTGCTATAGGCATGCTCATTAAAATACAGAGTTGTGCAAACAGGCAGAATACGGCGCTGTGGTAGGCAACGCCTGTATAGGGCAACAAGTGTCTGGCGCAGTTGTTATATCGCCTACTGCTGCTACAATGGCAGCTTATCAAATTCAATTCAGTTTGAACATGGCGTTATAGTCAGCGCACGATCGATGGGACACGGGACCTCCTCCGAGGTAGCGATGAAGTGGGGATTTTCCCGTACGACCATTTCACGAGTGTACCGTATCCGGTAAAATCCGGTAAATCTCCGACACTGCTGTGGCCGGAAAAAGATCCTGCAAGAACGGGACCATCGACGACTGAAGAGAATCGTTTCAGAAGTGCAACCCTTTCGCAAGTTACTGCACATTTGAAAAAGTAAGCTGATTCTTGTAGTGTTGTTGATTGCGTTTACTTAAAACTATGGCCTGACTTTTTTCGGGTTCATAAACATTTTATTTTTATCTGTTATTACTTTTATGTTGTAATTTCATGTACTGACACGTTCTATGACCTTGGAGATTTGCTCCTCAATTTGGTTCTACAGAACTTGACGTGTAAATGAATGAATAAATAAATTTCAATGCTGGGCCATCAATGAATGTCAGCGTGTGGGCCACTCAACAAAACAACAGCGATATGGGATTTCGGAGCCGAAGGACCACTCGTGTACCTTTGATCACTACACGGCAGGAAGCTTTACGCCTCACTCGGGCCCGTCAACACGAACATTGGACTGTTGATGACTGGAAACATGTTGCCTGGTCGGACGAGTCTCGTTTCAAATTGTATCGAGCAGATGGACGTGTACGGGTATGAAGACAACCTCATGAATCCATGGACCCTGCATCTCAGCAGGGGACTGTTCAAGTTGGTAGAGGCTCTGTAATGGTGTGGACCGTGTGCAGTTGGAGTGATATGGGACCACTCATACGCCTAGACACGGCTGTGACAGGTGACACGTACGTAAACATCCTGTCTGATCACCTGCATCCATTCCTGTCCATTGTGTATTTCGACGGACTTGGGCAATTCCAGCAGGAAATTTGTGATAAGTTCTTACGGGGCGAAACTGCAGAGGTCATCGATCCCTGAGCTTACACACTACTTAATTTAACTTGCGCAAAAGACAACACACACACCCATTCCCGACGCAGGACTCGAAATTCCAACGAGAGCAGCCGCGCGAACCGTAACAAGGCGGCCTAAACCGCACAGGCACCCCGCGAGGCAATTCCAGCAGGACAATGCGACACCATACACGTCCAGAATTGCTACAGAGTGACTCCACGAACACGCTTTTGAGTTTAAATACTTCCGCTGGCCTCCAAAATCTCCAGACATGAACATTATTGGGCAGATCTAGGATGCCTTGCAACGTGCTGTTCAGAAGATATCTCCACCTCTCGTACTCTTACGGATTTATGGACAGCCATGCAGGATTCACGGTGTCAGTTCTCTCCAGCACTACTTCAGACATTAGTGGTGTTCATACCACGTCGTGTTGCGGCACTTCTGCGTGCTCGCGGGGGCCCTACACGATATTAGGCAGTTGCACCAGTTTATTTGGGTCTTGAGCGTAGTTCACCCATAGGTTTTGATGATTGAGTTCGCACCTGTGAAAATGTGTGACGTAAATGGGCGTATGTTTTGATTGCATTAACTCAGGACGTTCATTCTTTTATGCCGCCAAGCAGTGCTGTAAATTGCCTGGATATTTGTAAACTGAGGCAAATACCAAGGATAAATGCGTGGGCAAATGCCCAAAATTAAAAAATGCCCGGGCATTTATCCATTTTAAGGATTTACTAATAAGCGGCGCTTACAGAAAAAAAATCATAAGTAGATATTTTGTATTGGAAAAGTGTTTTGCAACACTGCTTCTTTAGTGGATGGGTAAAAAACTGAAAAAGCTGCTTGAGAATTATCAGGGAAAATATATGGGAGTCTAAACATAACCTTTTACATTTTTAATGAAGTGAATTTTATCTCTAAAGCAGTGGAGTCACATGGAAGTAGAAAAAGAAAGAAGCAGAATAGAAGACTTCAGTCTTTCTCAAATGTCGCTACAACTGACAATGAACCATTTTTTTGTTGTTGCTGAAAACAGTTTAACAGTGAAGAATGTATGTAACATCAAGGAAGACACGCCAGCTGTTTAATACATTCGTCGTGAAGAGTGGCCGCACGGTTAGAGGCTCCGTGTCACGGAGAGCGCGGCCACTCCCGGCAGAGGTTCGAGTCCTCCCTCGGGCATGGGTGTGTGTGTTGTCCTTAGCATAAGTCAGTCTCTTGGTTTAAGCAGTGTGTAAGTCTACGGACCGATCACATCTGCAGTTTGGTCCGTTAAGAACTCGCGGACATTTGAACATTTCTGATGCAGTCAGTAGTAATTTTGTTAACGATAACAGTTCTTCCCCCCCCCCCCCTCCCCCCGTGAACTATGCACCTTGCCGTTGGTGGGGAGGCTTGCGTGCCTCAGCGATACAGATGGCCGTACCGAAGGTGCAACCACAACGGAGGGGTATCTGTTGAGAGGCCAAACAAACGTGTGGTTCCTGAAGAGGTGCAGCAGCCTTTTCAGTAGTTGCAGGGGCAACAGTCTGGATGATTGACTGATCTGGCCTTGCAACACTAACCAAAATGGCCTTGCTGTGCTGGTACTGCGAACGACTGAAAGCAAGGGTAAACTACAGCCGTAATTTTTCCCGAGGGCATGCAGCTTTACTGTATGGTTAAATGATGATGGCGTCCTCTTGGGTAAAATATTCCGGAGGTAAAATAGTCCCCCATTCGGATCTCCGGGTGGGGACTCCTCAAGAGCACGTCGTTATCAGGAGAAAGAAAACTGGCGTTCTACGGATCGGAGCGTGGAATGTCAGATCCCTTAATCGGGCAGGTAAGTTAGAAAATTTAAAAAGGGAAATGGATAGATTAAAGTTAGATATAGTGGGAATTAGTGAAGTTCGGTGGCAGGAGGAACAAGACTTTTGGTCAGGCGAATATAGGATTATAAATACAAAATCAAATAGGGGTAATGCAGGAGTAGCTTTAATAATGAATAAAAAATAGGAGTGCGGGTAAGCTACTACAAACAGCATAGTGAACGCATTATTGTGGCCAAGATAGACACGAAGCCTACGCCTACTACACTAGTACAAGTTTATATGCCAACTAGCTCTGCAGATGACGAAGAAATTGAAGAAATGTATGATGAAATTAAAGAAATTATTCAGATAGTGAAGGGAGACGAAAATTTAAGTCATGGGTGACTGGAATTCGGTAGTAGGAAAAGGGAGAGAAGGAAACGTAGTAGGTGAATATGGATTGCGGGCAAGAAATGAAAGAGGAAGCCGCCTGGTAGAATTTTGCACAGAGCACAACTTAATCATAGCTAACACTTGGTTCAAGAATCATAAAAGAAGGCTGTATACATGGAAGAAGCCTGGAGATACTGACAGGTTTCAGATAGATTATATAATGGTAAGACAGAGATTTAGGTACCAGGTTTTAAATTCTAAGACATTTCCAGGGGCAGATGTGGACTCTGACCACAATCTATTGGTTGTGAACTGTAGATTAGAACGAAAGAAACTGCAAAGAGGTGGGAATTTAAGGAGACGGAACATGGATAAACTGACTAAACCAGAGGTTGTCCAGAGTTTCAGGGAGAGCATAAGGGAACAATTGACAGGAATGGGGGAAAGAAATACAGAAGAAGAAGAAGAATGGGTAACTTTGAGGGATGAAGTAGTGAAGGCAGCAGAGGATCAAGTAGGTAAAAAGACAAGGGCTAGTAAAACTCCTTGGGTAACAGAAGAAATATTGAATTTAATTGATGAATGGAGAAAATATAAAAATGCTGTAAATGAAGCAGGCAAAAAGGAATACAAACGTCTCAAAAATGAGAT